>NC_141667.1:45339166-46570000 GCF_028749965.1 Puma concolor | reverse complement strand
GTCGATCCCTCCCTGGAAAACACTTCTTGACTCACAGGAACTCTGTTTACTACAACTATTACCTTTTATTTATGTTTGTCAGTCGCTGGGCAGCTAACTAGACTGTGGCATATGGATCCCCAAAGGCAAAGGAGAAAGACTCCAAATGGTTGCTCTTTGCTGCCTGAAAAGGAGTTCATATTTATGATTTCACTTACCCCACATTGTGAGTTTAAATGTGGCAATTTTCAAGCTGGGAAAACAATTTCCATTAAAAGAACCCTGAAACACACCCTTTCTCTCTTTTTCTCTGTCTAAAAACAAACAAAACAGAAGAGACTCTAGTCTTGACCAAACACACAAAGGGCAATGATTGGCTTTGGGATTTTTCCTTAGGGATGTTCAACGCAGGGATAGAACAGCCACTGCCTAGATTTTTTGACCCCTCCCCCCTTTTTTTTCTATCTTTGTATTTAAAAATAATGTAGGTAGAAAAACTCAACATAGGGGAGGGAGGAGTACAGGGAGTAACTGAAACAGAGAACAAATGTCGGGGTTACCAAATTCCTAATTCTCATTTTTGCTGTGAGCTATCAGACCACTTTTCTGTCTTCAGAAATAAGCTCTCCCCTGTTTGTTCTCTTCACGCACAAAATCCAGTTTGGGGTCAACAGTGGGAAGAACTGTTTAGAGAAAGTGGACCCTCCTCATGGCACAAGTTCCACAATGGGAAATATGGGGAAAATTTATGTCCTTTTTTGGTGGGCTCATGATCTCACAATTGTTTTGAAAAAGGGACTCCTGAAAAAGCATTTAATTAAATTTCAACACTGAATGTCCCTTTCTGGGTGATTCTCTGGACTTTAACTCTGGTCCCTTATGCTGTAATCTTCTAGCTAATTGGTGTATTGGATGGGTCTCCTCAAATAGACTGTCAGTTCCCTGGAGCAGAGATGATGGTTCCTGTGTTTTTAAACTCCTCCCCACAATATTTAGTACAAGATGTTCTATTCAGTGTAAAAGTGAGAAATACCTTTTTATGTATGTATTTATTGGTGAATGAATGAATGAATGGATGAAATCTAAGTGCAAGATAACCTTATGTGCCTCTAATTCAGCTATTTGGTAAACTCCTCTATCTAGAACATAACAGAAAGAGCCCAGAAAGTGTGCAAAGAAAATGCACAGGATCATAGGATGATAATTGTAGTTAACATTTATTTATTTTTTGGAGAGCTTATTATAGGCCACGGATTGTACTTAGTACTTTACATGCTTTATTTCTTTTAATCCTCACATCCCTATTTGGTGCGCATATTATTACCATTTACATTCCACAGACAAATATATAAATTGCCTAAGGTTCTAACTCCATTCTGCATGGATGAAGTCTGTGCATGTAACCACTGTGCTTTCCAGCTTGCCCCACATGAGGTATTATATGCATTAACAAGCCTGAGAAAGATTATCTAGGTCTCTCTCCCCCAACTCTATCAGACCTTTTCAAAACTTTTACTTTGCACACAGTTGTAACATCCAAGAATCTTCATTCTCCAAGCCCACAGCAGAGCAAAGGCAGCAAATGAACAAAAGCTCATGATAGGCCATTTCATAAGATGCTAATTTACAAGCTGACTGTAAGGAAGAGGCCAAAGAACTTTCTTTTTTTTTTTTTTTTTTTTAAGGAGGTAAATCTGATACTGCTAGATGGACAATAACCTGAGGCTATGGTGGCTAGTTCTGGTAAACCATCAACTACCTGACCCCTGATTTTCAGCCACAGGAGCCTATGGGTCTAGGGGAGTATCTGAATCAAGGAATTATCTTTGGAAGTCTTGAGAAGGGAGGAGTTGGAACCCTAGAAAGGTAGTCTCCAGGATGACCTTATACTCATTAAAATCCTATGTATTCAGACGTGCCACTGTGGAGAAGTTTGATTATCATATACGTGCAAGGAAATTGAAGTTTGGGGGGAAAAAAACAGTCCAGGGAGAGATTTCAGATGGTTTTAATTGGGCTTCAGCTTTAGGAAAGGCTAAGGACTGAATTCTGGGCTTCAGTTTTAAAGCAACCATCTCTCTCTCTCAAAACCTTGAATTTGAGCATCTGAGGAGTATTGGATGAAACAGCCCTTGGAGTTTATACCCAGCCTGCAGCGATATGCTGTGCCTCTCCTCCCTCAAAGGAAGCTTCAGTTCTAATCACACTAGGCTGCCAGGCATCCTGTCCCCCTTCAAACACTGTGTTTCTTCCTGCTTGTCTGTGCTTGCAACTTTCTGTTCTCCTTCACTTCTCTCCTAACACCACTTGCCCTGCATTGCTCCCCATGTTTTCCTTGAATTTTTCCATGAACGCTTGATTTCTCATTGACCTTTCCTTTGAACTTCCCTGGAACCCAGCAGTCAATTCATTGCCCTGCCTACCACTGTTTTATGTGTATTAGCCTTAGCCTTTAACTTGATTATAAAGGCTTTAGTGGAAAGAGTAGATGTCTTCAAGTCAACCCACCAAATATTTATCAGGGCCAATTAAGTGTTAAGTAGAGTATTAGGTACTTAGTAGGAATAAAAAACTGAGCAAGTTATAAACCTCAACCTTCAAGGAATGTACAGTCTCATGTGGGAGGCAGAAACACTTCCCAATAGTTCATGGAAAACTGTATCTGATTTTAAAATAAAGAATTATGGAAGCACCAGAAAAGGGAAGACTTTAATTCTGATAGTGAGTGGGAGTTCGAAAACCTTCCAGGCATGCTCTGTGAAAAGGAAAGAGTGAAATCAGGAAGGAGCACTAGAAAGCAGAGGTCTGGGGAATGTGGTCACAAGGGGGGCTTCTGGGAGGTTAGGCTGTAACAGCTGACTGGGTCCAAATCCTAAGCATCCTGGAATGCTCTGCCAAGAAGTCAAGTCTTCACTGCAGGCAAGGGAGACAGGGAAGGTAAAGTGTTTAAGCAGGGAGAGGACTCAGACCAGCAGCCCCTCTACACTGCCAGGCAGTCCTAAGTGAATATGTATCAATTATTAACCAATATACTGACTCATATGAGAGGAACAGACAACGTCGAAAGCTTTAACCCTGAATCCAGGGATCCAGCAAAGTAAACAGGGCTCACCTGGAAACTTGGAGACTGGTTGCCAATGGAAGAGGAATTAGATTTATTTGCGATGCTGAAGGGCAGAATTAGATCAGAGAGATGAAGCCACAGGGACACAGAATGCTGCTCAATGAGATGGTAAACTTTGGAGCTGTTATAGCTCTCAGGGAATTTATTTGCAAAGTGGCACTCTGGTGGGACATCGTTGATGGGACAACTGTTGGTCAGGAAAAGCATGGAGGGAATTCATATGCTGGATAAAAAGGATTCAATCCGTGGTTCCATAATGCTGGCTCAAAGATCCAGGCCAATTTGTGATGAAGTTTTCACTTCCCAATGGGAAAATAAGGAATGATAAGGTTGTAGAGTGAGTTTTCAGAAAGCTAAAATTTTCCATTTATTTATTTTTTATTTTTTTTAACGTTTTATTTATTTTTGAGACAGGGAGAGACAGAGCACAAACAGGGGAGGGTCAGAGAGAAGGAGACACAGAATCTGAAACAGGCTTCAGGCTCTGAGCTGTCAGCACAGAGCCTGATGCAGGGCTCGAACTCACGGAGTTTGTGAGATCATGACCTGAGCCGAAGTCGGCTGCCCAACCGACTGAGCCACCCAGGCGCCCCTAAAATTTTCCATTTAAAGGACAGTCCTTCATGTGAAATTTCCTTCTTTTTTATTGTTAACACATTTCTTCTCTTTTTATATTATGTTGATGAGAAATGGTCATTTTTTGTTTTTTTTTGTTTTTTTTTAATGTTTATTTGTTTTCGAGAGAGAAGGAGAGACAGAGCATGAGCAGGGGAGAGGCAGAAAGAGGGAGACACAGAATCCCAAGCAGGCTCCAGGCTCTGAGCTGTCAGCTCAGAGCCCGACGTGGGGCTCAAACCCATGAACTGTGAGATCATGACCTGAACTGAAGTCGGATGCTTAACCGACTGAGCCACCCAGGAGCCCCTGTTTTGTTTCTTTTAAGATACCAGGATTCCTTGGCAAGAAAAAACATTGTCATGTGTCCCTACCACCATTTTCTTTTTTGGTGCTGTACTGGTCCATGACGCCTCTAGTCTAGGATCCCCTGGACTTCTGGGGGAAAAGACTTCGAGGATCTCTGCATCTGTCCTCAAGAAGGGGAAGGACAGCTATTGATGAGTGAGGTTTAAAGGCATTAGAGGGACCATGGAGGGAGAGAATTTCCTTGGACTCAATTAAAGGTCAGGTGTACAAGTGAGCATGGACATTCCAACTCTTCCTTTCATGGGACTTGAGGGTTCTGAGGACCAGGGTGCTCCCTCTGTGAAGGAGGTCCAGCCACTTCCTTTCTCCCCTTATACCTCTCTCTGAGCCCTGCAGCAGCCTCTCCTATATAGTCTTCAAGGGACGAGTAAACCACTTCTGCTGAGGGCCTTCTTTGGTTGGATGTTTCTGCTCCTGTGCTGAGGCCAAACCAGGGTCATTTTGCTTGGAGTGGGAGCCACAGCCTCAGCAAGAACCAAAGCATGTTTGGCCTGCCTTCTTAAGGGGAAGAGTGGTTGGGTCTAGGACAGGCCTGGGTGTTTGTGGACCTGGATCCTAGACAGCACCTCTTAATCACCTACCTTTTAGATAATAATTTCAAAGACCCCTTCTGTCTTTATAATACAGATTATGACACTGTCGGTTTGGACCATCTAGGGTAAACATCATCACTGACAGGGCAGAAAGCTAAGAGCACATGGGATTCTGCTGGCCCAGTAGCTTGGAGTGGTAGGTAATGTGGGAGAGGTTAAACAGTGATCAAGCAGATGGAAATAGCTAGTGGGGTTATGTCAGGAGCCTCAATTAAAATGCAGACATCCCCAGGTATTGTTAGGGAATACAGGTAAGGTCAAAGTTCCCTTCACCTGAGACCACCACAGGTGGTTTTCCCCTTGGAGTATACTCAAGGAACAGACAGTCCTGGGATCTCATGAGAAAGGAATGTTGGTCAGCCATTGAGTCAGCTAGAGACAAACGTTTTGCCTTTGGTTTCTGACTGTACAAAATAACACAAAGGAATTGGTTTAAAAAAAAAAGAAAAAAAAACATATGTAGAGCACTCTATTTCTCCATCTGAGGTGGAGAAAAGAATCTGAGTCGGGTTTGAGTACCTCACTAATCTCTGGTCAAGATATGTGGAAAGACCTGTAACTGTGCCTCTGGTGACCAACTGGTCCCAGTTTGCTTGGAATTTTCCTGGTTTTAGCACCAAAAGTTCCACATCCTGGGAACCCTCTCAATCTTGGGCAAACCAGGATATTTGGTTACTGCAAGTATACCTCAGTTTTCCCAGTAAGATGGGAATAATTATAAGCTCTGGCTCCAGCTGTCTGTATTGTGAGGAGCAAATGAGATGACAGATGTTAAAGTGCTTTGGGGTTACTTGTGGACAAGTGGCTGGATTAGAAGTGCCACAAAAGCCACACCTCTTTGTGTTGGCACATGCTCTACCTGGTACACTTGGCCACTGTGTAGAACCCATTCATCATATAAGCCTCTGGCATATGTTGTTCTCTGCAAATCCTCCTGCAAGGCCCAGGCAGAACGCATCAGGCCTTCCTTTCTGTCCCACTGTACTTGCATACCCTAGAATAGTAAGCTCATCACACTATTATCCATTGGCTGGCTCTTCCAACTAGAGGAGTTCTTTAATGGCACCCAGCACAATAGCTAACAAAAGCTTTCTGATGAATTTTTTTTTTGAATGAAGGAGTTTTACATTTCTGAAATATAGTTGTATCACAACAATATATGTTGTATTACCCAAACCCCCAGAAGCTGCATACTAGTTTTACATGTGTGATATCTATTTCTGACCCTATAGCTCTTTTTTTTTAAGTTTATTTATTCATTTTTGAAAGAGAGGGGGCACAAGCAGGGGAGAAGCACACACACACACACACACACACACACACACACACACAGAGAGAGAGAGAGAGAGAGAGAGAGGAGACACAGAATCTGAAGCAGGCTCCAGGCTCTGAGCTGTCAGCACAGAGCCTGACGCAGGGCTCAAACTCATGAACTGTGAGATCATGACCTGAGCTGAAGTTGGATGCTTAACTGACTGAGCCACCCAGGCGCTCCAGGCCCTGTAACTTTCTTTGGGGTCCTTTGGCTAGCATCACCTGGTACAGTGCAGAGACCTGGATGGGGACCGGAAGTCTGGCCCCTCCAGCAGGGGTGCTACGGACAGAAGGTATTTCTGGAGGCATGCTTGATCCCCAGCCTGCCCCACGTTGTGAGAAGCAGTGCACTTGCAGCTCATAGTAAACCACATCCGGTCCTGTAACACAGAACCATTTGCCAGCAGCCCCGCCACAGGGTCTGTATCAGACACTTCAGATGCTTGACAAAAGATAATGGAGGGAATGAATGAAAGCCTCCCTACAATTAACAGAGGGGGTTGAAAACACCATTCCGGACAAGAGCCAGCCCACTGGTCTCATCTCAGCCACCTCTGGTTCAATGAAAGGAAGGAAAGCTGGGCCTATTCTAAGGGCTGGCCACCAAAAGACAGACATCAATGTGAACAGAATGCTGAGCAGGCCAGCAGGACCATTATTTTCTTGTGGACTTTAAAATACACAGGGTCATCATGTTGGAGAATGGTCTCCTCCAGTGACAGAGAATGGCTCCCGAGGGAGAGAGGAACGCTGATCTCCCAGGTCTCCCACCCTGGCCCCAAACTTGTCTCTAGCTCTCTTCCTCCTCCCCCTTTCCACTACCACCTCCAGCCCCTCCTCTGTTCTTTCAGCAGCTTCCCCCTCCTATTTGTCTTTTATAATGGCATTCCATGAGCGATTTCATTTGAGGGAATGATTCCCTGCTGCAAACAGCAATAGAAAGATAGAAAAAGAATGCATGAATTACTCTCCCCTTCACTCTTGTACTGTATGCTTGCTGGGTCTTTTACCTGAAATATCTTCCTCCCCGTCTTGTTCGTATATATTCTCCCCACTGGTTTGGGGCCCTGTCTGGGGACTGCTACCTCCTCTTGGGTGCCTCCCAAGACTCCCACCTGAAGGGTAAGACATTAATCCCTCCCTGCATGGTTTTCCCACTGTGCCTTGTTCATCCATCTACTGATCTATTGATCATCTATCATCTTCATGGGATTTCCTCTCTTTTTTGTATTACTATTAGTTGGTACTAGCCTGTGTCTTCTCTATTCCTCTCTTAACTGTGACCAACACTCAACGTTTGAACAGTGCATGCAAAAATTGAGATTTTCAGTTTCTTTGAAAAACCAGATCTGGCAACGTTCTGACACAGCAATATATTAAATCAGAACGGAGTGGAGCCTTTTCCCTCTACATAGGCATATATTCTTTTGTTCACCAAGTCCCCATCATTTTCTCTGATCACTCAGAGACTGTCACTTATAGGATAATGTGGTGGATAAAAGAACAGACTCTGAAGCTGGACTGCCTGCATTCAAATTCAGGCTATGCCACTCACTAGCTGTGTGACTTTTGATAATTTACTTACCCTCACTATGCCACTGATTTATTATCTTAAAAATGAGATTCTTAACTACCTCCTTTGTTGGGTTCTTATGAGGATTACGTGAATTAGGGAAGGCATCTAAGGACTTAGAGAGTGCTTGCCATATATAGAAAGTGCTCAAAAAATGTTAACCATAATTATTATTTGTCAGAGTGTTTGCACTGTTATTTTGTTAGAATAGAGAAAGAGTGACTGTACTCATGGGTCTATTAAAAATAAGGAAAACATGTAAGAGTTTAATGCAAATCCATTTTACTCATTTTCTTCACCTGGCCCTTGGGGGCATTTTTGTTGCAGCCCCTGCATTAGATAGTCAGTCTTAGGGGTCCCAATGTCATAATCATCTTGCTTTCCTTAAGAGCACTTACTTTAGTGCTTTGAAAAATCCTATGCCAGGAATATTGATAAAATTAAATTGTGTGATCATAGTCCTGTGCTTTCATCTGCTGCCTTTAGGATGTGCATTAGTAATGGCCAAAGAGACTCATGAGTTAGGTTGGTTGGTTTGGGGAACCTGGGTGGCTCAGTCAGTTAAGTGTCTGACTTCAGCTCAGGTCATGATATTGCGGTTCATGGGTTTGAGCCCTGCGTCAGGCTCTGTGCTGACAGAGCTCAGAGCCTGGAACCTGTTGCATATTCTGTGCCTCCCTCTCTCTCTGCCCCTCTCCTGCTCATGCTCTGTCTCTCTCTCTCTCTCTCTCTCTCAAAGATAAATAAACACTAAAAAAAAAGAGTTGGTTTAATTTATGTTATATAGTTATACAGTAGAACTAGTATTTCCTGGTTCTCATGAATCTACACAAGGCCAGACACATCAACTGATTTTATGACATACTCAGAAAGTCACCATATGGAAGTTGGCCAGGTAGGAATCAGTCAGTGGGACAATCAATAGGAGTTTTCTATGTGCTAAATTTTCTACTAGGTTCTGTGGGACAGTTGGCCCTTGCTTCACTGGACCATACTTTGAAATATAGGTAGAAAGAAGGAAGCAATAAGAGAAAAGACACCAGAGTGGGGACAAGTTGTGGTGTTTGTAGGCCACAAGTAGCCTGGGCTTGAATAGTGCTATGGATTTTTTTGTCTTAACATTCCTCCAGAGGAATAAATTTAATTCCCCTCAGAACAGAGAATATGATTAAGAGGTCATTATGTTCTTTTCCTGCTAGATGTGTGTGCTGAGGAGGCATGAATAATCTATGCAAATATGCCTGCCTGACTTTCTTTTGTTTGGAGACTCCCCTGACTCCCTACCTCCGGCTCCTTAGGATATCAAGTCAACTCTGCTTAGGGATTCACCTGGGATTTGCCCCTTTCCTCCCTGAGGCAAAGGCTGCTTAGATGTGATTACCAAACCCATGATCTCAGCACATGGGGTGATTCATAAAAGTTACTAAAACAGATGACCCAGAGTTTCTGTGCAGGGGTTCAACTCAGGGCCATCCCTTCCCCTTCCTTTCTGCTTGCCCTCAGAAATCAGGATTTGCGTGGGACTTTTCTACTTTTAGGCATATGGATGGAAGCAAGGTGGCTATTAGCTGACCTTTGGGGGGCACTGAGCGAAAAAGAGAATAAAACTGTCCATTCAGATATTTCTGTCTCTTGGTATGCTGAAATTTCACGCATTATGATGTAAAGAAGCTGAGAGTGGTCTGGCCCAGAGAAGGCAATCACCACTTGTTTGGATCAGATCCCCAAACCAACAGAATAGATGGTGAGTGTTGAGGGGAAGCAGAAGGGAAAGGAGAAGTGGGGGAGGAAAGGGGGTTAATGGTCAAGAATTCCTTATGCACCATGTAAAGCTTATAGTAGGCACCCCATTTGGAAGATGAAAAATCTAAGACTCTGAGAGATTAAGTAATGATAGTTAACATTTCTTAGTCACTTGAATATGTGCCAGGCACTGTGCTAAGCACCTTATATTATCTGATTTAATTATTTAACAACCACCAATGTGAATGCTAGTGTTACCTCCAGTTGTTGTACTTGGGGAAACTGAGAAAGGTGAAGTAACTTGTCTGAGCAACTCTGGTCATTAGCTGGCAGACCTGGGATTTGTCCTCAGCCCTGACTTTAAGGCCCTAACAATCATCTGATGGTCCGTACAGCTGTTTGCTACATATCTAAGATCTGACAGGTTGTAAATGTGGGAGGCTGGGTTTGAACAAGAGTCTGATCAACACCAAAGCACATTCTCTTCCCACACCCACAAACCCTGAGTGGCAGGACTGGGACAGGTACCCAGACCTTCTCCCCCTTGCTCTGCCTTTGTATAATAGCAGCTGCCTTCTTGGAAAAGAACACTGGAAAGTCTGAAAGAAAGTTGCTGATGAAAGGGAGAGAGAGGGGGAAAAAAAAGATGCTATTTTTGACAGCAACAGCCTCTTAAAAGAAAGCAACATACAATTTGTATACCAGCGGGAGAAGGTAGTGCTTCAGCAGGCAAATCACAGCCCGTGCTGGGTCGCTGTTCTTGCCGTGGTAAAGGCCATTCATTTCCCGGGTCATTCATCTCCCCACATCCATCCTTGCCACCTCACTCTGTCTGCCTTCCTCCTCTTTCTCTTACTCTGTGTCGCTCTGCCATTTACAAGCTTCTCAAGCAGGCATGGTAAGAACAGAGCCGTAACAGGAGTAAGTGTGCATTTGCCTTTGTGGTTTTAACACAGTCCTTCAGAATACACCTGCACCACGGATCTCCATCCCAGCCTGGTGCTTCAGGAGGGAGTGCTCTGGTTGTGGAGGCCACCTAGTGTCTCATTTCCCCTCATGTTTTAAGGATGCCACCTTAAAAGGTGGCAAAGGCAGTGAGGGGTGTCTTCATTAGCACAGAGGTGGGAATGTGGAAGGAAGGACGGTTCAGGAGTCAGGGTTTATGCTTCAGCTGCATCCCACAGATCACGGTGAGAACCTGGGCAGAATGTCACCTCTCTGAATCTTAGCTTCCTAACTTGTGAAAAGGAAATGATAATGCCTAAATCAAAAGGCAAGAGGAGGGTTCATGCCCGAACAGTGCCTAGGGCACTGAATGCATAGGCATTGCCCAGCACACAGTAGGTGGGGAAGGAATGAAGTTTCCTCCCTCTTTGTGCTGATAGTGCAGTCAATCTAAAATGGTTAGCTCTTCTTTGGTGAAAGGAGTCCAAAGAACTACAGCATTTTTTGAGAGGCGTGAAAATCTTTGGAGGTGTGTTAGGTGCAATCTGTCATGGGTCAGTGGGGAACCTTAGCTTACACTGGATGTGTCTTCTTCCATTTTTACATGTGGGGCATTGGCATCACCTGGTGCTACGGCCCCATCCTGGGGACAGACGGATATGTGTGGCCTCCTAATGCAAAAGGGAGGAAAGGGCTCCCTAGGCAACTCAGGGCTACAGTGAGCCACTTCCCTTTGCAGGACCATGGCTTTCTGACTTGCAGGACTAAATGCAATTGTACATGTGTGAGTTGGGGGAGGGGCAGTACCTGATCTTTATCCTCTGAATCATCATGTCTTCCTCACAGTTTCTGTCCTTAGATCCATTTTTTTTTTTTTTTTTTTTTTTTTTTTTTTTGCCCAGTGGCCAAGAAGAGGTCCCAAAATCAGGTGGTTGCCTGGCTTGAAAATCCAGCTCTCCAATTTCCCCACCAGGTAATCCTGGGCAGGTTCCATAACCTCTCTGTGCCTCAGTTTCCCGAACTATACGATCAAGGTGAAAACAATACTACCTTCACAGGGTTGTGAGGATTACATAAGCTAATGCACATCAAATATTTCATAGAAACTCCGGGGATGAGTCAGGGCTCAATAAGTGTTAACAATAGGTCTCATCATCACCACTAAAATGTTAAATCAAGCCCTCATCACCCCACTGCCTGGACCTTTGCACTGGGCTGCCTCGCAAGTCTCCTAGGAGGATTTCTCGGTTTGCTCTACAACCCATCCCACGTGTCCTGACCTGAGAAGCTTCTGTATTGATGCAGCACTCCTTTGGCAGACCTCCAGTCTCTTCTCTCTCTCTCTCTCTCTCTCTCACACACACACACACACACACACACACACACACACACACACACACACTTTCTGTCTCTCTCCTTCTCTTTGTCCCACCATCCTTTTTTCTCTCTCTCCCTTTTTATCCCCCATTCTCTCCCTCTTTCCCTTTCTCTCCGGCTCTTCTGAGGATGCAGACAAATCCAGCCTCTCTGCTCAGAGAGCTTTGTCTCTGATCAGGCCCGACCTGGGTCACAGAGTTCATGGGGTTACCATGACAACAAGCATCCCTGGCTACCGATCAGGAGACAAGGACCAATTGAAAAGGCCTGTCATTGCCCTGGGACATAGTGTATTTATTCTCAGCGGCAGGCCCTGAACAGTACTATACTATGGGAGGAGGGTGGGAGGGAGAGAGAAAAAAAAATATCAGGGTTTTATTTTTTTAGTGTGTTCTCTGTGGGGGAGGACCACAAATTGTTCTCAGAGACATTTCTAATGCAACCGGTGCTGGGGGGTGAGGCTGATGCTCACGTGCATTTCTGATGAACACAGTGCATTTCACAGAGAAGGGAAACATGTTATCTGGTTCACAAGTGACTTTTTGGTAAGTCTAATGGGAAGAGGAGAGGGGTGGAGAATTAACATTAATGAGTACCCTCTGTGACAAGCACTTCGTGCTATTTCATCAAAACTCAGAGCAACGGCAATGAATTATTATTACTCCAGTTTTACAGAAAAGAAAACAGAGGCTCATAAAATTATAATGACTTACCAAGTGAGGTCAACCTGCTGGTGAAGTAATGGCCCTTGAACCTGAATGAAGGTTGCTTGACTCCAAGGATCATGGTTTGGACACCATTCAATGTAGTTTCCCTGTCATGCTCCCATCGTATTAACCTTCCTTCTCTTTCTAAGCCGCTGCCTTCTCAGACCTTGTCCATCTCTCTTCTCTGACCTCGAGCCCTGTTTCTCAAAATGGACTGCTGTCTGCCTATAACAGAGTTGCCCCGGGACTTGTTAAAATTGCACATTTCTGGGTCCCACCCTGGATCTGGGGAATCAGAAATTGCAGGAACGAGAATCTAGAAAGGAGCATTTTTAACCAGCTTCCCAAGATAACTTGACACGTACTGCAGTTGGGGAATGGTTCTTTAGAACAATAGGTTTAGCACCTCACAAAACAGCACTTGCTTATTTGTTTCCCAATTACATTCTGGGTCACTGTGATTCTCCAAAAGAGAACTCTCTTATGGTCTCTGTAGCACTCAGATCAGCACTGGGCAAAAAAAAAAAAAAAAAAAAAAAAAAAAGTTCAAGAAAGGCCCACCGAACTAACTTGAAGATGTCATTCATGTCACGAGGTCCTAGTATGGAGGTGGGCAACTAGACGACCCTCAATCCCTGGAAGTGGGAACGCTTCCCACAAAACCTTATGTTATCTCTTCCTGAGTCATGGCCTTCACCTCCCTCCTTCAGCCATATGCCAATGGAGACAGACAGTTCTTAGTAGATACTTCCCAGAATAGGGTTGTGTGAGGGAGAAAAATGTATTCAGTCAGAATACCAGTGTGACTAAAATGTTGATGAGCAATCTTAAACTTATGTCTGATTAAAAAAAAAAAAAAAACAACACCACCAAATACAGGCAAGATACAGTCAGTGCAATAGGGAAAGAGAAAGGTGATTGGGAGCCTCCACCGTTCTTGCTGCAACCCTCCCAGCAATGCCTTTCTGAACCTTCTAGGCACCCCTGAGGTAAAAGTGAGGAGATGCCAATAAGTCTTTTGGGAGGTCAACCCCATATCTGCCCACTTTCTGTCTGTGCCAGAATCAGTTTGTACCTGGTCAGGCCTTAGGCAAGAGCACAAAAGTCTCAAAAAGCTCACATAACAGACTTCTTTTCCAAACTACTAAGACTTAAGGTAGAGGTGATGTCTGGTGAAGAACATAGAGCCCACCATTTCTATCTGTCGCCATCCCATTAAGATCTGTAACCACATTCATCCTCCCCTACCAGAATAACTGCAACAGCCTTCTAAATGGTCTCTTTGCTGGTGATCCTCCTCCCTGTGACTCACATTGCAAACCACTGCCAGGATCATCTTTGGGAGCCTGTTTGGTCCAGGATCCCTCTACATCAGTGGCCTTTAATGGCCCCTCCTGACATTGAATAAAAAATACAGAGGCATCTGAAATCCTTCACAGTATGACCTCAGCCAATTGCTTCTACTTATTAATGCCTTCTTTAGTTAAAGTGGATCCTTTGTTTTTCCTGAAAGCAAGCCCCTCCATTTTCTCACCTCTGCTCATTTGGTCCCCTTCATCTGGAGCGCCCTCTACCCACTCCTCATCTATCACAATTTCTTCAGGCCTATGTTGAATGTTATCTCTGCCACAAAACCTTTATAAATCCTTCCACTCAAATGTTGACTCTCCTCCTTTTGTATGTTGCTGACTCTTATGGCACTGGGTAGAACAGCAGGCCCCCGTGTAATTCGGCTCATGAGCTCTTCTTGGTGACACAACATTTAGGGGCTGGGACTGCATCTCTCTCACTGCTCCCCCCTGAGGTGTGTACAGAGGGCTTTGTGGGGAGATATTCAGAAAGGAATCTGTGAAACTGAATGGAAAGCACAGGGAGTGGATATCAGATCCTTGTGGGTACCCATCCACCATCCACTAAGCTGTAGGAGGAAGCTCCCATCCCCTGGCCCATACATCTGGCATGGACAAGACACATGACAGAAAACAAACATGTCATGAGCGCAGAGACCAGAAAAGACTCCATGTAACCACGGTCACAGTTAAAGACCAGATTTTGACCAGCGTCCTGATTAGGGTATAACTCAGCAAATCCATCAAATTCCTGGTAAATGGCTTGTGAAGGAGAATCATTAGTTGAGATTTTAACTCAGGCCAATCTGGTGTGGCTTCCTTCTTGGGTTGGTAAAACATGGGCCATGCCCCCATACTGAGCAGATTTGAGTACACTGTCTCTAACTGAAGGGATTGTTCATCATAATAAAGAAAGGAGACTTCACTTGGGACCAGTAAATACATTCAGCTGGCAATTAAAGGGCCCAATAGATCATAATTAGTTGATTTACCAATTGCCTTTCCCTAATGACTGGCATTGGCTGAGCAGGTCTTTATCTATAACCTAAGGGCTTCAGAAACATAATTCAGCCCCTTGCCCAACCCCAGACATGCAGTGACAGCCAACAAACAGCATCTGTTTCAAAGAAACACCACCTGTCCAAATGGAAAATCAAGCATGGAGCCACTTCGCTTCATCAGAGTATTTGTTTCCAGAGCAGAAGAGACAAAAACACCATTCTGTCACTAACACAGCCTTTTAACACTCCGTAGGGACCATGGCCTGGCTTCTGCCAAGTAGAGTTGGCAAGTTTTAGAGGAACAGTTGGACCTTAGATATCAGTTCTCTGACCTTCTGAGACAGAGCTGGGTGATCTGCCTTGGAGGAACTTGGAGCTTTTTTTCGGCAGGCTGGAAGGGGGTGAGTGCCCTGTAGGTATGGTAAGGTCTGGCTTTACAGGGAGCAAGTGATGGAGAAAGACTGCCAGGGAAGTCCTTTTTAATGCAGGTACAGGCACTGAACCTGGAGCACATCTGCCTATGAGGGGTACAGAAGCGCCACTTTTATAGGGCAGAAGGGAAGTCTGTAGCAATGCCTGTAGTGTGCTAAAGCAATCTTCTGTAAAGACGTCTTTGCAGAAAGAGTTTGCAGCTTTGTGAATGGCTGAACAGTGTTGTTAAAAGTATTTCCTGTGATTCTAAATAATTTGAATTAAAATTTATTTCTTTTTTTTTTAATTTTTTTTTAACGTTTATTTATTTTTGAGACAGAGAGAGACAAAGCATGAACGGGGGAGGGTCAGAGAGAGGGAGACACAGAATCTGAAACAGGCTCCAGGCTCTGAGCTGTCAGCACAGAGCCCGACGCGGGGCTCGAACTCACAGACCGCGAAATCGTGACCTGAGCCGAAGTCGGCTGCTTAACCGACTGAGCCACCCAGGCGCCCCAATTAAAATTTATTTCTACTGCCATATTGTCTTTAGCACATGTAAGCTCCTTTTAAATGGGGACCAGAGGAAATAGGTACCATCCCTTACTCTTTCCTCACTTTCCTCCTCTGCCATGAAGAATGCTTTCCCGGGACCAAATCAGTGATCCCAGCCTACTAAGATGGCTGGAGTAGGCACATGGGTCTTTGTGACATTTGGGTTGCCATGACTCTTGATATTTGACTATTCCTTGAGAAAATAGCACCATTTGGGGCATGTGAGGCCAAGATATGATGGAACCCTGGCTGAAGTGTGTGTGTGTGTGTGTGCGCACGCTCACATTTTCTGTGACCATTTTGCAATTCTATGTTTCATGGAATCTCTACACTATTCATTGCTAGAATGATTCCTTTGAATGAAAAAATGAGAGGGAGAATCTCACAGAGGGAAGAGGGATTTTCCTAGGTTAGAAACTCATGGCCATCTTAGGATGAACATTACTCTTCTATTTTTGAGTCAGGAAACCCCATCGTTATCATAAAAGTTGCCACTGGAGCAATTGGAGCACTGGGGGGAGAGTTGGGAGCATGTGGCCATTATTTGGGCCACATGACTTAAAAATCAACCATCAGTGATCTATATTTGGAATATGTTCCTTTTCATTTATTTTTCCCTTGTTCTTGCTTTCTTTCCCAAAATCCATAAATAGCTTGTTATGTCTTACAGAGATGTAAACAACAGAATTAGGGTCTTCTTTATTAAAGTTGAATTATTTTCAACATTTATCCCAAAAGAATCTATAGGCATGCAAAATCCACAAAAGCAGTGTCACTACTCAAAAAAGTGGTATTTGGTGATTAAAATGACCATCTACTCTTGCCTTTTGTCTTCACAGTGATGAGTGGATACTCTGGGTTCCAAATGTCTGCTTTTTAATTTTTTTTGAGTTGTGTGTTATTGCTTGACATGTGAGAATAGGTACCGGGAACCTGGCAGTAAAGTCTCCTGCCTTTAATCATGCTGTCAGTCATAAAGTCCAGTGCAGCATTAGAATTAGGTCACAGGCATGGGCTCTGCAATCAGACTACCTGAACTTGAAATCTGGCTACTTCCTTATTAGCTGTTTGTGTCAAACTAGTCAGGTAACTTAAATCTGTTCCTCTGTTTTTCATCTGTAAAATGGGGATAATGGTACTTTATTGGTATGAGGTTTATATGAGATGATGGACAAACCATAGCATCTGGCATAGAGTAGGCATTCACTCAGTGGTAGATTTTATTATAGTGCAAAGTCATTTGAGTGCCAGACGACCTGAGTTCATGTAACTCAAATATCTAATATTTTCTGAGTTTGTCATCTTGTTCCAGGCATCTGTATGTAGGATGGATGGCAGAAGTACTCTATTGATTAGACAAATAATGTCACCTCTCAGTGCCTTGTTTTCTTAAATTCATATCCATGTATTTAGATCAAATAATATCCTTTACTCATAAAGCCTTAAGTAAACTGTAATATTGCAGCATCATTGATGTTCTCAGACATATAAGAGCTCATTCTCTACTCTGGGCCTTTCTAGGATAATGTTGTATAAGTTTCTGAGATAAAAGTCTCTTCCTTGCCCAAACACTCTCTTTTGGATCCCCTTTGGACTTTGTCTAAACTTGTACAGAGAATCTTTTAAGTTGTTTGAGGCAAAGATGCATGATTGATAAATACCAGGCCATTGGTTTCCCTTCATTTGGTATATTCAGTTATATTTGCCCTCCTAAAGATACCTTTGTTTCTTAATTTTCAGACAGTTAACTTAAAATTCTTCAATATATTTTCATTACTCTTTAAATAAGGACAAAAATCCTTTACAAAATGCTTCCCTACTTCATTCTCCAATCTCAACTTAACCTTTTCTCCTTTTTATTACCTGTTCCAGGAGCACTTGGCTCCTTTTAGTTCATCGACTGTACCATGATTTCTTACCTTAGAATTTTTGCACATGCTGTTCCCTTTGGCTGGAGTATTCATCTCTTCCCCTCCTCTTACTTTACCTTGTTAACTCCTATTAACCTGTAATATCTCAGCTTGAGAAAAAAGCATGCTTGGAAAAGCCCTCTTGGCCACATTCCATCCATCCTGCACACCAGATTAGACCTTGTTATCTCTGAGTGTGTTTGAGATCTCCTTTGTCTCTATAAGTTCTGCAGTTTCAAGTGGATCAGCTGCTGATTTTCATCTGCTTGGGACACATAACTTTGGAATCAGGGTATTAATGTTTTCCATAAATACTGGAAAGTTCCCTTTAAATACTGCCTCTACTCCATCCTCTCTTGTCTCTGGGACTCACAGAAGATACACCTGGGATTTTGTTTTCTCTTTCAGGTCTCCTAACCTCTTTGTCAGGGTTTCTGTCTTTTTGTCTCTCTTTGTGATATTCTGAGGAATTATCTCCATTTTTCTCCCAGTGTAAAAATTTTCTCTTCCACTTTGACTAATTTGTTGTTTACCCCTTCCATTGAGATATTATTACATCCCTGAATTCTAATTGGTATTTTTCCAAATATGCCTGGTCCCTTGTGACAGTGTCTTTTTCTTTTAAAAATATTTTCATTACTTAAATGCTTTTAGATGTACTTCTCATTCTTGTTCATGTGGATTGTCACATAATTTACAACTCTGCCTTGCTTATGGCAGCTCCTGAAGAGTCGGCTTAAGCATTTCACTCTGGTTTTGATGACCTTTTTCTGTTTTGGCCTTGGAATTTCCTAATTTTCATAAAAATGGCTATTTGTTATAACTTTATCCTGCATATTTAGGTTTTATAGTAGGAGTATTATTCTGCTGTATGGCTGGAAGTAGGTGTCCTCCAGGTCTTTTATCAACTACCACCTGTCATAGTTGTCACGAACCATCAAACAACAATCACCTGTTGAATAAGTGTCTTCCCTGCAATATCAACTACCACCTGTCATAGTTGTCATGAACCATCAAACAATAATCACCTGTTGAATGAGTGTCTTCCCTGCAAGCATGTAATTCCATAGGCGTAGAGACTGTCCGGCTTGTTCAAAATTGTAGCTCCAGGTCCAAGCCTAGAGCCTAGAACATTGCAGGGCCAATATTATTGAAATGAATGAAAGATGTGGAGGCAGAGGTAGCCCTGGATGTCAATGTGGGTTAAGAGCCTCTCTTCATCCTTTTGCAACCTTTTTAAACACTTCTCATCTTTCTTTGAGCACTACCCTTCCCTAAAATTATTTAATCCCTCTGTAAATTGACATGATACCAGTGAATAACAGGTTATTTCACAGTGCGCTGCTTTTAATTATCTTCTATATAGATTTGAACTCACAATCACCTTGGACCTAGGAAGGGCTGGGATGAATATCCTCTTTTTACAGATGAGGAAGCTAAAGGTTGGAGAGATGACAAGACTTACCTTTGGTAAGACAGTAGTAAATCCCAGTATTAAATCTATGTCTTTTGATCCCGAGTCTATAGGACTCTACCTTAGCTCTTTGGAATGAGTACCAGAACTTCTTTATGTGAGAGTAAAGTCTACTTTGCTTCTTTACTGAACTACTTATTTGTTTGTTTGTTTGTTTGCCTTAATATTTTTTGAGAGAGCACAGTGGGGGAGGGGTTAGGGGAGGGGGACAGAGGATCCAAAGTGGGTTCTAACTCTGACAGCAGTGAGCCCGATGCAGGGCTCGAACTCACAAACCATGAGATCATGACCTGAGCCAAAGTTGGATGCTCAACTGACTGAGCCACCCAGGTGTCCCTGAACCCCCTTTTTTTCTTGCTAAAGAAATCAGTATTGGGGAAAGAACGGGTACTGCCATTCATGATACAGCCAGAGCCTTTAGGGCTCAAACTACTTGACTTTCCATTTGGACAACGTGTTTACGTTTCTTTTAGACAAACATTATAAACCACCTTCTGTCAAAGAATCCAGGTTGCTGGAGAACTCTGTTCATAACCTACTTGGATATGAGAGTATCTGGTAAAGGATGGTGTGTTATAGATCACACAACACAAACACAAGTTTCACTGATGTTTAACACATTTGGAGGGGTAAGGTGAGGCATGGGGAAGAACACATGGGCAGCGACAGTCATAGCAAGCTGAGGCCCCCAGGTCAATTCCAACCTCAGGGCTGAAGATCTCAGGTGACTGGAATCTTCCAGGCTCACTGGTGTCCAAGAAGAGCCCCCGTGACAGCTTGCATTGTGGCACTGGAGCCCTGAGGCAGACACAGCAGCTTCATTCCTGAGGTAGGGAGGGGAGAGGGAGTACCAAGGAAGCAAATCTTGGCTACTTACCTCAGGGCGGACCCCTTGGGTGTCGCAATGCCATAGCCTTTGGAATCCAAGTTACCTCCCACCTTCATGGTGTCACAGGGTTTCCGCTGCTCAATGTATTCATTCATGGTAGACTCCAGAAGGTAGGCGTATTTGCCTTTGGATTTCCTCACTCGGATCATTCCTTCCTCCGTGGTTCGCACAAAAACTGATGGTTCTGCTGACTTCATGTATGTCCACATTTTCTCAAACACGGCAATTTTAGACCTCTGGCAGGGGACAGGAACAAAGCTGGAGTTAAGTGCTGGCTGTGCTTGGAATTGAGGTGGCACACACACTAATGAAGAGCTGAGTGTAGCTTGATCACACATTCATGAGTGAGATTAGCTCAGGAAGAAACAAATTATGAGTGATTGCAAAATAAGAGGCTCTAATTAGTACCAGTAGGTTCCAAAGTACAAATATCTTGCAAATAGAGAATGAACAGAATAGCTCAGAATCTTTTATTTACTGCTGAATTATATTCTCCTTCTATATGGGAAGAGTTAAGAAATGCAACCCTAATCTAGCTTCTGAAGACATTATAGAACCTATCTATTACTCAAGAAGGCCATATTTATACTGCCCAGAAGAAAAGGAGAGCTTAATATCAGTGGAATATGATTTCATTATTGGTTCCCCCAATAATAAAAACATTGAGGAATTCTGGATCATGAGTCATATTATAAGACTGACCTTGGAATGTAAATTGTCTGATAAAGCTAATAACTTGAGACCTAATACTGTCACCTGTTTATATTTCAGAAGCCTCTCAATCTTGCCAAACTGTTTTCCTCCCCTTGTACTGAACTCACTTTGAAACGTCCCTTCTTTGGGACTTTGCCTAGGCTATTTACTTCTCTTGATGCCCTGGTTCTCTCCAGCCACATCCTACTAGTCATTTCACAGGCCAGAACAAATCCTTTGTATTCTGAGGCCACCTTAGTTTCAAGGACAATCATTCACACGCTCTAGTGGGCACCAGAATCCTGTGTAGAAATTGTAAATATGGAGATGCCCTGCTCTAAACCTATAGATTCTGATATGGCAGGTTTGGGGTGGAACCTAGAAAAAATCTTTTCTTCCAGGAGTTCTCCCAGATGATTCTGATTTGTAGGCCTCTGGGGCTAAAAAGAGTATTGTGAGGGCTGATGTTCCTCTAGGACACACTCACTGGACCTTCAGGCTAGACTGCCAAGATTGCAAGGCATCCTTGCTTGTGTACAGGTCTTAAGTATATGGATGCCATCTGAGGGAGGGGGACATCTTCCCTTCTGTGAGTCCTTCACAGAGTGCACCCTTACACATAGTAGGCCCTTAGTCAAGGCCCACAACCCAGGACCACAAATCATCCCTCTCATATAACATGGTCTTTCTAAAGAGTTTCCTTACCCCAAAGGGTAGATGTATTTTGGGGGTACGGGAGTCTGGCTTTGAAAATGGACACATGTTATACATATATAAGGGGCTAATGTTTTAAAGAGTGCTAGAGTCATGAAATTCATGTAGACTAGTGGTTAAAACACAGATTACAGATTTATTTAGTATAAAATTATACACACAAAATGTCATTTTTCTTTGCACACAAATATCAGTTTTATTTCTTTGATATCAACATCAAGTGTTGGCAAAATATTGATAAACAGTTGTTGTTTGAGCCAAATGATCTATAGAGATATTTGGGCCTAGAAAAAGTCTGGTCTCAATGGAAAATTAGGGGAAATAGTTACTGAGAATTTCAGGGAAGTATTTGGTAGAGTGAATCTATAATTAGATCAACTAGGTGATGTGCTTTAAAGTATGGTTGACCCTCTGGAAAGGACACTGGACTGGGAGTGAAGAGCTTGGGTTCTAGTCTTTCCTCATCTGTTCCACGAGGATTTGGGGCTTGGGGACCTTTGAATCCCTTGTGGTCTTAAAATACCTGATTCTTTACATGAAAACACATCATTCAAGCAACAATGTATGAGGAAGAAGAAGAAGAAAGAAAGGAGAAAAGGGAGGGAGAATTTCAAAGTTAGAGCAGGATACACCTAGAACCAATCAGAACATCTACAGTGTACATCTCTTCTCGCTCAGGAAACAGAGAAATGTATAAATTCAGCTGTGACCAGATTTACAGATGATCTTCCAGGCAGAAACCCAACAAAATACTCAGCAGGGCAATGGCAAGATGCAATCTGACCTGACAAGATGGCCACGGCAGGGAACTGGGCTGTTGACAGGTAGAGCTGAAGAGCCCTCTGGGCAAGAGTATGCAGAAAATTAATATGTCCTCTCGGTCTCACCCCTGTGCCCCAAATGCCAGGGCTGTGCTCATAGCTGCTCAGATTAGGCTACCAGGAAAATCTCATCTCTAGGGATGCGAAGGCAGCATGAGTGGCAGGGAAGATTGGAAACATACTTGGGGTATTTGTTCTTGGATCTCTCCTATCATCTGCAGCTCTCACAGCCCTTCACACATCTTAATTAAACTGTCGATGGAGGATTCAGTGACTCTGGATTGGAGCTGCCAAGAAGCTCTGGGCTGCCGTGGGGACTAGAAGCCATATTTTTTTAGAGTCTGGGGTAGAAGAATACATGTGTCACCATGCTCTTCTCCTGCCTTATGAGGGTGGTAGGTGATCTTGTCTCCCCATCCACCAAAGTCCTGGTGGGAAAATTTTCAAGGTCAAAGTTACAGAGATGGAAGGGCTCATGGGGCATATCTTGTTAGTGCTGTCTTTCTACCAGTAAAGAAACTAGGGCCCACAGTGTGGCAGTGAACTGTCCAATGTCATGTACCTTCTTAGTGGCAGAGCCAGGAATAAAACCCTGGTTTCCTGATAGCACCTAGTGCCTTTTCACTGCAACCAGCTGCCTCCCTTATTTTAGGCTTTATATCTTACTAGCTGTGGGACCTTGGACAAATAACAACATTTCTGAACCTTAGTCTTCCTCTCCTGACAATGTTGATGATGGTACTGACTGCATAGTGTCGCCATGGATAGTATATGACAACAGATGTAAAGTGCATAACCCAGTGCCTGACACATACTAGGTATTCTATAAGTGGTGCAATTACTACTACTAATTATGCCCTTTATTTAGGTTTTACTTTAGGATAAGAATGCCCAATACATGGCTGGCTTGAGACCACTTTCCCTTCCTATATATGTGAGGGATATTGACATCAGTCAAGGAATTCTTTCACACTGTGTCCAGATGTGACCTCAGAATCTCCTCTCAACATCGAACTCCAGGCCACCACTGTTGATCAGAGTTAGCATATGAACTACAACCTATTGTCACGAATGTAGTAGACCTAGTGAGTGCCCAGAGCTTGTAGAATACACACTGTTTTGTTTCTAGATGCCTAACAGTGTCCTGTGGATGAGAAATAGAAATATGTCAATTGACATAGTGATTAACAGAGAACTTTCAAGTCCTAAGTCCTAGCTATGCCTCTGAGTAGTTAGAGCATGACTCTTTTCTTTTCTGGGCCTCAGTTTCCCCAACTACAAAAGGAAAAGGTTAGACTAGATTTGATCATGAGCTCATCTAACAACCTGAATAATCTTTTTAAAAAATCAGCTAATGACACCACCTCATTAGGACAGTGTGGTTCAGCGTCAAGAATACTTTGGCTGGAATGAAGAAACAGAATTTGTGTTCATCCTCAACACTTGCATTATGATTCCCTGAATTTCAATTTCTTATTCACAAAATGGACATATAACTCCTGTTCTACCATAGGTCATAGGTGGGACATAAATGAGACCATGGATGGAAGGTGTTTTGGGGATAGTGACATGCTCAGATATTGGGGATGAGAACATGAGTATGTAATGAGTAAGTGAATTGGCTGTTCCCCAACTTCATCAGCAAAGCCAGGGATATAGGAATGGCTACCTGGACAAATATGAGACATCCCCTTCACACTTTGGTTGCAGGCTAAAAATTATAGAGAATTGTGAGATTGCAGGAGGTTTTTGTACTAGCTGGTTGGTTAAGCTTAAGCAAGTCATGTCTCTCTCTAAAACGATAGACTCTGACCACGTGACCTCTAAGTCACCTTCTTGCTCCATTATACTGAAGTAGATGACATTAGCCTTGGAGACTGGGTCAGTGATGGTTAAGACCTTGGTCCCCTTCCTGCTTGTCATGCAGAACATAGAACCCACAACCAAGAAACTGAGCACACTCTGTGGGTTCACTCGGAGTCTGGGGTTTTCTCCATAAAGTTGCAGTGAGAACCTGGTAGGACTGTATGGGATCCCTGTCCCTTGCCTGAAGCAAGGCAGATACTGGCTGTCTATTCTCCTTCTGCTACTTACTACCTGTGTGACCTCAGGCAATTACTTTGACTTCTCTGAACTTCACATATAAAATGGGGAAAACAAATTTCTAACTGTAATGAAAAGATTAAATGAGGGTGTGCTGGCACAAGACCTGATTCATAGCAAATGCTAGGTAAGTGGTAGCAATTATTTATCATTTTTCCTTCCTCAATACATGGTAGCTCCATGTACTATTTCTTCAACTTCCAGGAGGAACATGTCTAAAGTCCAGGGAACTACAGGCTTTTCTGCTTTGGGGCATTTGTTCAAGTTGTCCCCTTTGCCTGGAATATAATTAACCAACCCAGACCTGACCTAGTTTCATGATGCCTAGAAATATTTTCTAATGTTTGTGGCTGTAAATCCCTACCCCTTCTTCAAGATGGCTCCCAAATGCCTGTACCCCAAAGCCCTGTACCCACAGAGCCTTGTTTCTTAGATGCCTCATCTCTTCTAATATCGTAATGACTCGTTGAGGTAGATATTATTCTCCTGACTCTGTAGATGAGAAAATGGTGTGAAAGAGGCTAAGGGCCAGAGAACAAGTAAAGGACAGAGCCAGGGTCTGGCTCTAGGTTTGGATGACCCTAGGCTTGTGTTTCTAAGCTCTCTGCTCCTCTGCCTTCACTCGCTGCCTCTGGCCATAAGACCTCTCCATCACCTCCACTCTCACTTCACATTTTCTCTCTCCTGGCACTGTTAAATAGACCACCTGTTCCAGTAATCATTCCCCATATACCATCTCCTTATTCATCAAGTCTTCAAGGACAGGACATAAAAGGGCATCAGGTCTGGACCTTGTCCCTAGGCCAATACTAATCAATTACTAATTAGACTGCAAGTATGTGTGGGAACAGGGAAGGAACTGAATGTCATATCCTTTGCAGCCCTCAGAGAAGTTGGCACAGACTGGCATACGTAAGGGGTCTGATTCAGTGCAAGAGCTTTGAAGTTATTACAAATATAGAATTGTAGATTTCTCAAGAATTTGTAAGAAGCTGAGAAATGCTCTGAGTTTCCCTGACTTGTACTATGCTAAGCAGTTGCTCTGGTTGACTATAATCACATGCTCCTTAATGAGGATATTTTAATGACAGTAGTGGTTCCCTTTTGTGAAGGTGCTCTAGGACAAGGGATATTCCTACCCTGAAGAACTCCTTAGTGGACCCTGCTTCCAGTGTGCCGTAAGCGATTTCCGTCTGTTTCGCTAGGTCCTCAGCACTCTCGATGGGAGACACCATCCTCTCCACGGTCAAGAAGGCAGCCAGGTTGGCTGTGTATGAGGAGATGATGATCAAGGTGAAGAACCACCAGACACCACCAACGATGCGGCCAGACAGGGACCTGCAGGCCAAAGGGAAGAGGTGTCAGAAGCATTGACATCAACTGCATAAGGCCATAGGGAAGGGCCAAGGGCCAGCCTAAGCCCCGTCAGCAGAGCTGTCAAGCCCTATTGCACCCTTCTCCTCTGTCAGCTAGATGTGATAATTCAAATGTCAGAGAGATTCAATGTTGGCATTTTATTCCTTATTACAAGATAAGGACTTGTGTGGTTGCTGTCCTTCATGGGTGATAAAATCCCACAGGCATATATTCACACCACCTTTGCACATACATATACATCAAGACATGTGCCAACAAAGACAGATATGTCAACACTTGACCACAAAATCACAAATATGTACAAACATTATCTATCTATCTATCTATCTATCTATCTATCTATCTATCTATCATCTGTCTTACAAACATCATTTTAAATGCAGTTACATATACACCAAATGTTTGTGCACACACATATGAATTGCAAATGCATTTACACACATGATGCACACGTTTGACCATGTTCAGAAATGTTTCCAGATTGCCTTCTCATTACTCTTCTTTTGGCCTTCAAAGGCCACCAAAGTAATGGACCAGAAGGAAAGGAAGGGAGAATGTATTGGAGGCAGAATGTGAACAGCTGTACTTCGGCCACTTTGGGGAAATGTCACTGTTGAGGGCAAGTACAGTTCTCCCCCCTACCACAGGGAAAGAGTTTGGCTGAAATAAAAGACAAAGCATATTTTGTACTGGATCCAAACAGCAACTATGACAATCACAAATGAGGTGAGAAATTGTTCCTTGATGTTCTTAGAGTCCTAGACGCCTCTCTTATGCCCAACAATGAGGAGAGACATGACTAGTCAAGAATTCTATGATCTTGGCTAGGAGGTTTCCAGTTCTAGAATATTTTTCCAAAGATATTACAAACTGATGTTGATGTCATATGATGTGGTATGGTGGACATACAGGGCATCAAATCATACTGAATCATACAGTGATAAAGTTGCTTGCATTCTATTTTTCTTTCCATCCAGCTTGATTTGTTAAGTAAGTGTCATCCTGGCACTACTATAATTGTACATCCTTTCTAACATGTGCCTTGACAGCCTTAAGCTCAGAGCTTTCAGTAGGTGACAGTGCTTAACTAAAACTTAATACTTAACCACCAAAGAAATCACCAATACAACCTATAAGTTTTACAGATAAATTCGAGTCTCAAATCACACGGACTCAGGAGCAGAACCCAGGCCTGCTAGCTTGCTTGATTGTTCCACAATGCTCTGAAAACCCTACCCGACCTTCTCTGTGTTATTCCCATGTTCCTGTGTGTCCCACTTTGTTTGCATGTCTTACAGGCTCCTTTTGATTCTAGGCAGACAGTGCTCACTTCAAAAAATTCAGCAAATATTTGTTGTTGCTTGCTATATGGAAAATAATGTTCTTAGATGCTTCCTATTAAAAGAGGAAATAAGAGGAAATTTGTTCAAAGGAATGAGATCCGGAGAGTGGAGCAAAGCTATGCCCTGTGAAGAATGGCTGCAGGAGGAGGGAACCAGAAAAAGAGACTTGGAGAGAGGTGTTCCCTGAAGGATTGATAGGAGGCTGCTGCCATGAGACCCGATTTAGGAGCATTTGGTACAAGGAGTGGGTATTTGATAGGTAGGGTGGTGCAACAATGAGTTGGCTATTCTGAGGGTGAGAGTGGGTTTCCCCATTTCTGAAGATGTTCACTTGGTGGACCATTCACAAAGAAGCTGTGTTGGTGCCTACTCTTAGTCCCCAGGGTACGACGTGCTGGAGACATGTCTACACAGAGGGTTATATATTACACAGGGCCAGCTTTCTCTCTTACTCCTCCCATCTCTCCCTTTCTGTGATTTGAAATGATAACTAGGTAGACCAGGATGCATGGCTTCCATTGGGCAGTCAAGCAAAAGGAGATACAAAGAGGCAAACTTATTCTCTCCATGCCCTAGGGGTAGTACACATATGTACTCAAAATCACAGGATCTTCTTTTCACCTTAGGAGGTGGCAAATATCAGTGTCCTGGGGCTGTGTGAAGATGCTACTCTTTTCCCAACTCTGGGTGACCACAGTAGCATCTAAACTAGACTTCCCTCCATGCAGCCCCTCCTTCCACTCCTCTGCTGAATCAGTTTGAGTGGTCTTTTTACAAACGTGAATTGTATTATGTTGCTTCTTTGCTTAAAATCCATGAAAGCCTTTCTCTTACACTTGGAATAAAATTCAAACTCCTTGGTGACCATCAAGGTCCCATGTGGTCTGGCCCCTGGCCTGCTCGCCAGTGTGTCCACAACATGCTTTCTGTACTCTGGTCACACTGGGCTTTGTTTGGTTCTTTCTATTCAAAAGTCTCATACCCTTATCACATGCCACTCTTGCCCCCACTCCCACTCCCATCATTGTTTCAACCCTATTCATCCTTCAGACCTCAACCCACCTAGCACTTTTTCAGCATTCAGGCTTAAGAATCTCAGAGCCTCATGTAGCCCACATTGTCATTGAAATTGGATCTCCGTGTGTTTGTTGACTATCATTCCCCTAGATCATAAGCTCCATGAGAGTAAAGAATCTTATAGCACCTAGCACAGAGTGGGCCTCAATAACAAGTGAATGCATGAATATCACCTCTCTCATAACCTGCCAATTCTATTCACATTGGATTCTAGAGACCAGGAATATTTTTCAGGGCCAGGAGAATTCAAACTTGCTTATAGCCCAGGATGTCTGGAGTAACAGCCTCAAACCAAGTGTTCAGGATGGCTATTTCCTTTTCCAGCATTACTGAACTGAGAGACCCAGCTAAAGTATCCCAAGTTGGGGATCACCTAGTGAAACTCAAAACCCTCCCAAGAAAGTTCCAAGTCAATGGATCCTTCTTCCCTGTTCTTCTTTAATTAATATTTATCTGCTAGGCATTGAGAGCAGCTTACCCTGCACACTATTTCCCACATCCCCACCTATTTAATAAAGATACCAGAGAAGGAGTCTGTTGTTTAGCAGCCAGTAAGTGTCATCTGTAGCATAACTGGAAGGTTGGGGGAAGAGGCTCCTCAAAATGTGACAGGATTCCAATGCTTCATTTGCATCTGATCCATGTGATAGGAACCTGAGTGTAACACACCATCCTTCTTCAGTTCAGACCTGGTACAGGCTAAGCTGAGCCTCTGTCTAAGAACTCTGCATTTTCCCAGTTCCATACCAAAAGTAGGGAGATGGAGTTATTGGAGGCCAAGACTGGGAATGAGTGTCTTTGCTCTTTCACTGACCAGCCCCATAACCTTGGCAAGTTGCCTGCCCAGCTGGGCCTCCGCCTTCTCTTCTGTGTAATAGGTGAGACTAACTCTATGTCATGGTGAGAAACCAAAACTTTCAGAACTAGACTTAGTTGATTCTTTTCCTTTAACTGATACAAGTTATTGGAATTAAAATAACACAGGGAAAAGCACTTTGAAAAGTGCTGTTGAAACATGAGGCATTATTTTTGTGATAATTATTCTCCTAGGGAGCTATAGGATAAATTCCTTAGTAGGGAAGAACAACTGTTATCTGGCCCGTGGAGGTATGCCTCATCACCTGAATTTTATTAGTCTTATAACTTGGCACAGCTCTTCCCTAAAGTCCCTAAGCCACTGAGGAATCCCTATGTTCCTCTAGAATTGGTCACAACTTATATGGCTTGTTGGGCTCTTTATCTTACTCAATCATCATTTACAGTACTATGAAATGGATGGGAGAGGGATGAATATCCCCATTTTACAGATGAAAGATCTGCAGTTACATGACATAAGGTGACTTATCCAGGGTCATGTAGTGAGCCATTGGCAAATCTAGGACTAGGAACCAGGACTTCATATTTCTTGTCCAGAAGTCTACCCACTGTAGAGCATTACCTCCTTCACCAGATTCTGATTCATTTGTAGATGAGCACAGACCTCCTCAACCCATGTCATCTCCCTGATGTTGGATCACAGCCATGATTCACTTCTTGTAAAGCTCAGTGGGACATTTGGGAGCTACAGAAAGGAGTCTGACCACCAGCATCTCTAGAGAATTGGAAACCTATTTGTATTTGTTTTCTACCACTGCATAACAAATCACCACAAACTTAGTGTCTTCTAACAGCACTCATTCATTGTCTCATAGTTCCGTAGATCAGAAGTCTGGGTTGGGGTATCTAGATTCTCCACTAAAGTCTCACCAAGCTGAAATCATGGTATAGGCTGGGGCCATGGTTCTTATCTGGAGTTCGGGTTGAACAACCTCACTGGTTGTTTGCAGTATTCACCTCCCTGTGGTCATGGGACCAAAGTCATTGTTTTCTGGCTGGCTGTCCACCCGAAGCTGTCTCAGCTTCTAGAGGTTGCCAGCATTCTGCATCACCTGTCTCCTCTATCTTCAAGCCAGCAATAGTGTAGCAATCCCTCTTATTCTTTGAACCTCTCTGACTTCCACTAGTTGGAGAAAACTCTCTTTTTCTAAAGGGCTCATCTGTTTGGGTCAGGTCCACCTGGAAAAATCTCTGTACCTTAAAATCAACTGATTTGGGACTTCAAACTATACCTATAAAATCTCTTCACAGTAGTACCTAATTAGTGTTTGAATGACCAAGGGATAGGTATCTTTAGAAATGTGCGCCATACTATTTATCCATTCATTTTATAAACACTACTTGTATGGCAGGCACTGTTAGGCATTGCAGAGATAAAAGTGAATACACCATGGGGTGCCTGGCTGCCTCAGTTGGTTGAGTGTCTAGATTTCAGCTGAGGTCATGATATCATGGTTAATGGGATCAAACCCTGCATCAGGCTCTGAACTGACAGCATGGAGCCTGCTCGGGATTCTCTCTCTCCCTCTCTCTGTCCCTTCCCTGCTGATGCATGTGCGTGCTCTCTCTCTCTCTCTCTCTCTCTCTCTCTCTCTCTCTCAAAATAAATAAATAAACTTAAAAAAAAGTGAATACACGATAGTCTCTGCCTTCCATGCAGAAGATGGGAGGGCAGTGTAGCCTAGTGATTAAAACACAGGCTGTGGGGTCCAATACACTGATTCTCTGCAAAATGTTTAGCACAGTGTTTGAAGCATAGTAAGCACTCAGTAGAACTATCACCATCTTATATTAATATCATAAATGGTAATTATAGTACTATCTTAATTATGTGACAAGTAAGAAAGTAGTACTAAGGGGACACAGAAAGACTTGATAATTACTCTGCTGGCAGGTGTCAGGGACAGTTATCAGAGGAAGAGAAACTTGTGCTTGGTTTTGGAGTATAAGTAAGAGACTGTTAAGCAGAATAGGTACAGTAGTAGGAGAAGGCTCAGTAGGTAGAGGTAAAAAGAGGAGGTGAGTGGAATATTATCTCTTCTTCAACTCCCCAGTCATTGCGAGCAGAGCTCTAAGCAACCCCTTCTGCTCCCCATCACACCATAATCCTTCTCCTATTACAATTCTAACCATGTTGCTGTAGTGATTTTTTTAAAGATGCTATAATGATTATTACTTATAGTATTATTGATGAACAGGGGTGATGCTTGGTTGAACTTGCTAAAACAGAGCCCATGGAAATTGGGAGGGGCAGGCTGCATGAAGAGATCAAAGTGACAGGGTCTGGTGATCCACGGGAGCAGGGGCTGTGGAAGAGGACAACGCTCGAATGGCAGTTCATGCCTACTGGGTGAATGGACTCTGACATGCTCTTGATGCTGGCTATAAGCTGTCTCTTCTTGTAAATGATGGTTTTTACTTTTGTTAATAAGACACTGAATATATTATTAAATGTGATGCTAATAGAAGACAGTAAGGCTCTGATGTGATCATTCTTTGCTTCTGATGGATATTTCCTGTCCTGTTCATGCATTAGGATTCACTGTAGGCCTTTAATTATTATTATTATTTTTTTATAATCTCTCAGCTTAGATTTGTCATTCTAGACCAGGGATAGGCAAACGTTTTCTGTAAAAGTCCAGGTAGTAAATATTTCAGGCTTTGTGGGCTTCATGTACTACTCATCTCTGTTGTAGTATGAAAACAGCCATAGACAATACATAAACATATGCACATGGCTGTATTCCAAAAAAAATTAATCATAAAAACACACAGCAGGCTGGTTTTGGTCTGTGGGCCACAGTTTGCTGACTCCTGCCCTTAATCCTATTGTGAATGTCAGAGACTTTTGATTTAAGTGAGTATGCTACAGTAGTCAAGAAATATATTAACATCTATCTAGTTATTAGTCCCTCCAGGTAAACATCCAGATAAAATATCGCAATGACTCATTTGATAATGACTTTTGTGCTATCCTCAAGGAGAAAGTAGAGGGCATTGGTGAGGAGAATGGGCCCAGGGGTCAGATAAAGCAGGATGGAGTCTTGTCTCATTACTTACTGGTTGTATGACTTTGGGCAAGTCACTGAATCTCTTGGTGCTTGTTTCTTTACAAAATGAAGTAATTGTACTCATGGTGTTTTTAAGAATTAAACATGAAAATACAAATGAAGGATGTAGCACAGTGCCTGGCACAGAGTAAGCATTTCAGGATGGAAGTCTTCACATAGTGCAAGGAGCAATAGCCTGCTTGGAGGTAAGGGAGTAGATGCCATGGCCAGGGACTTTAGGAAATCAGATCCTTGAGACCAATGTGGGGAATGGAAAGTCATTACAAAGCAATCAACATTCGATCCTGTCAACCTACTCTCTGGGACAATTCTGACAAGGAGTTGGATATGGACATTCTTCTTCATTTCAAAAGCATTTCCTGTCATCCCCAAGAGGAAGGAGACGAAGGGACACTTCCTGTGTGCCTTCATTCAGCCAAGCTCAAGAGGTCACTGAGTTCAACCTATTTCCCTTTGTCATCTGCTTCCAATGGCTATTTTTAAAAAGTAATGAGGGGCGCCTGGGTGGCTCAGTCGGTTGAGCGTCCGACTTCGGCTCGGGTCATGATCTCACAGTTCGTGAGTTCGAGCCCCGTGTCGGGCTCTGTGCTGACAGCTCAGAACCTGGAGCCTGCTTCACATTCTGTGTCTCCCTCTCTTTCTGCCCCTTCCCTGCTCATGCTGTGTCTCTCTCTGTCTCAAAAATAAATAAACATTAAAAAAAATTTTTTTAAATAAAAAATAAAAAGTAATGAAAACGTGGGTGTGAAGGCAGAAACTCAGATGGCCTGCCTGTAAATTAGTGGGAGAAACAAATGTCCATCTTGGCTAATTACTGAGCTGAGCTATGTTTGGAGAGAGGCTTACTGGGGATCAGGTATGAAGGTTCCCAGACCAGGGTAAATAGCTCTGGTCAAATGCAAGAATTTTGTTCGTGAGGCCACTTAATCTGAGACGCTATGTTTGGATGGCAAATCATCCATTTGTCACCAGCTGCAAATCACCCAGCACTTCCCTGGCACAGCAGAAGTGACTCGTTTTAATTTCCCCAGCTGCTGGCTACTGTGTTCTAACACTGTGGCAGCAGGGTGGGGCTTGGACTCCTGTGGTGAGTCCCAGGAGTGGGAAGCTGGGGGCTGGACAACAAGCTCTAAGTTTGCAGCACATGCAGAGCTATGTTTCAAAATGGAAAATTGTTTTCCATTTAGGTAGGCTATGGGAGTGTCGCACGGGTGCAGTTTGCAAAAGAATGGATGTAAATGAGTTCAGTTATTCTTAAAAATGTACTGATTCATTGGTTCACTCTGAGTATCAGTTTTCACACCTGAAAATGGGAATAATGATATCCATCTCATGGATGGTAAGAATTCCAGGAGTAAGTCATGTCTTGCACAGACAGAGCAGGGCTCGAGATGTCATCTGTAATAATGGTGATTATTCTATGATTTCTTCTAGAAACACTCCTCTTAGCTTCTAGGTCCATTCTTTCCTCAGTCTCCTCCTATCTCTCAGTTTACTCCTTCTTAGTCTTTTTGTTGTTGTTGGTTCTTCCTTTCTTCCCAATATTAAGCTCTTTCTGTTCCCAAAGCTCAGGTCTCAGCCCTGTTACTATAACCGCCTACCATCTTGCCCCAGCTGACCTCCTCCAGTCCAAGTCCTTTATTCATAGATGCTGACCACTCCCAAATTTAAATCTCCAGTCCCTCTCCCAACCTTTAACATGCGTATCTAACTGCCTCCTTGACACCTCAAACCTGAAATATTTAACACAAAATTCTTAATGAACGTCCACCAAAAAGCCCCAAATCAATACAACATTACTGACAAATTCTTCTCCTTCCTCATCTCAGGAAGTGACATAACTGTCCATCTGGCCGTTCAAACCTAATACCAGGGAGACATTTCTGCCTTGTTTCTTTACCTCACCCCCACATCCAGTCCCTCCCATCCAATCACGCCCATAGTTGCAGATAACATTCTCTGCACTAGATATCAATCAGTGTCACATTTCATTGCTGCTTCTCTGGTCCTTGTATAATCCATGTACACACAGCAGCCAGAAGATCTTTTAAAACTGTAAATAGAGTCATGTTGTTCCTCACCCCAGTTAAAATTTGTCACAGTAACATCCAAATGCTCTGCCGGGGTCAACCTGAGCTGGTCCATCTCCAACCTCATCTTGTACCACCTTTCCTGTCATTGCCATGCCCCAGCCTCACTGGCCATCTTGCAGTTCCTAGAATACAGCAAATTCTTTCCCATCTTGGGACCTTTGCGACAGTTGTTTCCTCTGCCTGGAATTCACTTCTCTGCAATTGTCCCAAACATGCCTCTATCTACCCTTTAGATTTATGTTCATACGTCGCCTCCTCACAGACACCCTTCTAGGTATTGTCTTTGCCACCCATGTCTCTCTCACCTCATTTCCTTTTTTCATAGCACTTATCAAAGTCTGAAATGATCTTTCTATAAATTATGTATTTATCGATTGATTTATTCATTTATTATCTGTCTTTCTCCACTAAAATGTAAATTCAGTGTTGCCAGGGGTCTTATCTGTGTCATTCACTGCTATATCCCTGGTGCCTAGCACAGTGCCTGGCATAAAGCAGGTGCTCAATGAACATATACTGAATAAATTGAGTAATTACATGGTATTTATTGAGGACTGAATATATACAAAGCCTGATGAAAAATAACCAAGAAGTTTCTTCTCAAGGAAATCAATTTAACAGAATGAATGGGACCCACCAGAAGCAACTATGATGCCTGAGCTGTGGTGAACAGCATAAGGAGTCACTGACTAAGTGCTAAGGAAGTACGGAGGTAGGAAAAGCCATGCCTAACTGGGAAAAATCTGGAAAGGCAGCATGGAAAAGGGGCCATTGACAGAGCTATGCAGGGCAGGCTGGCTTTGAGCATTCTGAAATTTAAAGAAAGGTATTTCCTGGGGGCAGGGACAGCCTGTGCTCTGGTGTGGAGGTGGAATGAGAATGTAAACAAGCAAGAATTTCACTTTGCCCCAAACAGTCATTGTTCTATGGCCTTTGCATGGGGATCCTGCAGAAGATACTTGGCATCCATTTTTTTTTTAGTCCTCACTGCTCTCTTCAGCCCAGGTAGACATATCTCCTTTTGACAAATGAGGAAACAGAGGTTCAGAGAGACAAAACAATTTAATTAAGGTCACCAAGCAGGTGATGGAGCTTGATTGTGAACCCAAATCCATCAAATTCCAATGGTGTTATTTCATTCGCTGGAAGTGGGTGTAGCTTGGACCAGGGCCAACCACTCTTCTCTTTCAAGGTTTACCTTCTCAGGTCCCAAACACCACTTGCCCACAGTTCCTAGACACAAAGGAATATTTGGCACCATACTGGTGTTAAAATGAGACTTCCTCCACATATATTTTTGGGTTTAAGTTCTTAGAAGAAGCCACTCTCTTTTTATAGCTAGCTGCCTGCTGGCTAGCCTATAATACCAAAACATATGGTTTCCCTATATCCAAAGCCCTCCCTAGAGCTCCTACTATCTGCTGATCCACCAGCTGGTTTCAGAAGTACGATGGGTTCCGAGGGCCTGGGTCCCTGCCTCAGGGTGCCAGATGTGGGCCTGGGTTGTCGTCTGCGGCTTAACATATCCAGTATTTGAAGTCCTTTGCGTTGGAATGTTGTGGGTTTTTTTTTTTTTAAATATCAGCAAATGGGAGCAAAAATAACAATACATGCTTCTGCTTTAATTAATGTTTGGTTAGCTCCAGCACAAGGCATGTATTGAAAGGAGTTATTTTACTCAGAATAGCCAATTGAAAATCCTCTATTGCCAGGTATCTTTTCACCCTACCCAGTTCCCTGCACACTCAGATCCCACCTCCCACATACCCCCAGCCAACCTGGCAAGGCAGCCCCAGAGGCAGGGAATACGTGCTCATCCTCTTCTTACCCCAAGTCCCCCAGTCATTTCACCAAAGGGATAACACAGCCCTTTCTGGGACAGTGAAGAAAATTACTAAGTAGGAAATCAGAAACTGTATAGATCTCCTACTCTTGTCCCTGCCATTTATTAAGGATATGATTTGGGCAAGTGATTTTACATAGCTGAGCCTCAGTCTCATCTATCTATGAAATGGGGACGATAACAGGAACAACCTAAAAGCACTGGGAGGATGATGTGTAATGGGCCTAGTGGGGTACCTGGACCCGAGTAGACACCTGGTAGAGGCAGCCACTACTATTCAGAAATGAGAGGTAACGTGGAAGGAAATTTCAGTGTGCTGTGAAGTGGAAAAAAGCAGGTTATAAAGCAGGCTATACTATATGGATTCATTTTGAAAGAATTTAGGGTTCGTTTTTAAAAATTGAAGTAGAGTTGACACATAATGTTACATTAACTTCAGGTGTATGGCATAGCGATTCAAAAATTCTATGTTATGCAATGCTTACCACATGGGTAGCTCCCATCTGCCAGCATACAATGCTACTACAATACCATTGACTTTATCCCCTATGCTGCATTTTTCATTTCTATGACTTGTTCATTCCATAACTGCTGGAAGCCTGTATCTCCCACTCCCCTTCACCCATTTTGCCCATGCCCCTCCCCTCTGGCAGCCATAGGCTTATTTTCTGTATTCATGGGGCTGTTTCTGCTGTTTGTTCATTTGTTGCGATTCTACATATAAGCGAAATCCTATGGTATTTGTCTTTCTCTGACTTATTTCACTTAGCATAATACCCTCTAGGTTTACCCATGTTACAAAGCATAAGATCTCTTTCTTTTTTATGGTCGAGTAATATTTCACTGTATATCTACTACTCCTTCTTTATGAATTCTATCTATCCATCCATTGGTGGACACTTAGGTTGCTCCCATATCTTGGCTATCATAAATAATGCTGCAAGAAAAATGGGGGTGCACGCATCTTTTTGAATTAGTGTCTTCCTATTCTTTGGGTACATAACCAGTAGTAGAATTGCTGGATCATATGGTAACTCTGTTTTTAATTTTTTGAAAAACTGCCATGCTATCTTCCACAGTGGCTGCACCTATTTGCATTCTACCAATAGTGCACCAACATTCCTTTTTCTCTACATTCTTATCAACACTTGTTATTTCTTGTCTTTTTGATTTTAGCCATTCTGACATGTAGAAGATATCTTGCTGTGGTTCTGATTTGTATTTTCCTGATGATCAGTGATGTTGAAGCATCTTTTCATTTTCTGTCGGTATATGGCCCCATTTGAAATCAACTTTGGAAGAGATAAAGTGTCTGGAAGTAGGTAAACTAAGATATTACAGGAGTTATCCAAGTGGCTGGATTATAGGTTCTCTTTCTTTTCCACCTTTTACTATTTTCTGATTTTCTAAATGAATACCCACAATGGGTTTTTTGGGTTGTACTTATTTATTTAATTTTTATTTTAGAGAGAGGAAGAGAGTGCAAGTTGGGGAGAGGGGCAGAGGGAGAGAGAGAGAGAGAGAGAGGGAGGGAGAATCTTATGCAGGCTCCACCCTCAGTGTGAAGCCTGACCTAGGGCTCCATCCTAGGACCCTGGGATCATGACCTGAGCCAAAATCAAGAGTTGGATGCTCAACCGACTGAGCCACCCAGGCACACTGCACCGACAACCCCCACCCCCACCCCCAATAGTGTTTATAATATGAAGAACACCTAGGACATACTGGTTAAAATTATGGGCTGTGAGATCAGACAATCTGGGTTCAAATCCCAGCATCTTCTTTACTGGCTGTGTGACCTTGGAGAAGTGGCTTGGCCTCTCTGAGTTCTGGCACACTTAACTGTAAAATGGAGATAGCAGCAATGCCTTCTCCTGTCAGTCTTTTAGTATTGTTGTTATTCTTTTATCACTAACTTGGTGGCTGACAAGTCATGAAGAGGGAAAAAGGGATCAGTATAGACAGGAAGTGAGAAAAGTCTCTCTGAGGGGTTAATTTTTAAGCTGAGAGCTGAAGGTTGAGAATGATCTAGATGTGTGACAGAATCTGAAGAACAACATTACAGACAGAGGAAATAGGAAGAGCAAAGTCTCTGAGGCAGGAAACGGCTTCATGTGTCCAAGGTAATTTGCAGTATAGGGGGAGTAAGGAGAATGAGGCAAGGACTAGATCAAGCAGAGCCTCTGAAGCCAGGGCATGGGCTTTGAATTTAAAATTTAGAAGTCCAGGGGCGCCTGGGTGGCACAGTCGGTTAAGCGTCCGACTTCAGCCAGGTCACGATCTCGCGGTCTGGGAGTTCGAGCCCCGCGTCAGGCTCTGGGCTGATGGCTCAGAGCCTGGAGCCTGTTTCCGATTCTGTGTCTCCCTCTCTCTCTGCCCCTCCCCTGTTCATGCTCTGTCTCTCTCTGTCCGAAAAATAAATAAATGTTGAAAAAAAATTAAAAAAAAAAATTTAGAAGTCCAGCTCCAAGTGCCACCTCCTCTGAGAAGCCTGCCTGCTCCTTCTTACCTTAACTTCTAATTTTTCTGAACTCTTCCACTTTTCCCCTCCATACCACTCCTTGTTATGCTCTTTTTCACTGTTGCCGTAGATTATTAAATCGTTGGAGAGATTTTAGAGCTCCTCATAATTCCCTAGAATGTAATACAGTCTCAATATTTGTTGAGTGAACATGGAACTCCATACGTAGGCAATTTGTAATGTTTTCCTCTGAGCTATCTATAGAGAAAATTATTTCTTGATCTAATTAATAGCAAAAATATGATTACACAGGGAGTCATGTATTATACAAATTAATAAACTGATTTCAAAAACTTGAGGAGCACCCATTTTTGAGAAACTGGTATTTCAGATAAATCCATAATTCTTACATAGTTCTAAAATCATGTTCCCTCAGAATCTTTGCTCTGAAAAGTGGTTGTCATAGAACAAATTATTGTATAAAGTTAAAATAATAAAACTGAGTTTCTTTAAAAATATCATATAACACTGATGTCCTCACAAATTTAGACAGACTCCCACTCTTAGTGAATCTCTGTCATAAGTTTACCTGAATTATTATAGATATGGAATACTAACTTTGGGTTTTTCCCCTTTTCCCTCAGGAATTCTCACCAGGGACATAAATGGAGATGCATTTGGTTATGGGCTTGCTCTGGGCCATGCATAAGTTGGAAGAGGCACTAAGAAATATCCAACTTCATCCTTACCCTCAAGAGACTGGAAATGATCTACCTCAGTTGTCAAACAGACATGGCATTCTGCTCATCACCAGAATCTGGGCCCTGGCATCTGCCTCTGTGCTTCTCATATGTTCAATGAGCATAGTATTATTTGTCCCATTATTCATGGGACGTGTAGTGGGCAGAATTCTAAGATGGCTCCAGGACCTCCATTTTCCTCTCTCTCCCACGTTATTCCTATGATCATGTCATATTCCATTGCAAAAGGGATTTTGCAAATGTAATTAAATTTACCTATCAGTTGAACTTAAGACAGGGACATTATCTAGGTGGCCCTAATATAATCTCATTAAGGTCTATAGAAGAAGAGAGTTTCCTCCAGCTAGAAACAGAAGAAGTCTGACGTGGAAGGGAACTGATGTGAGGTTGGTTCTCCATTGCTGTGTTGGAGGGGGCCAAGGGACAAGGATCTGAGAGTGGCCTCTGGAAGCTGAGAGGACTCCCTCCTAACAGCCAGCAAGCAAATGGGGATTTTGGTCCTATAATTGCAAGAATTGAATTAAGGTCATACCAGAAATGGATTTGGAAGAGGACCCTGAGTTCCAGATGAGAACTCAACTGATTAACATCTTCATTTCAGTCTTGTAAGAACTGGAGCAGAGAGAAAGTTACAGGATACTGGCCTTCTGCCCTACAGAACTGGGAGGTAATATATGTGTTATTTTCAACTATAAAGTGGTAATTTGTTAGACAGCATAGAAGACTAAAGTATAATTGTCTCTTTAAACCATCTCTTGTGGCAGCCACTTGAGGGTGATACAATAACTCCTTAACCCATTGTTCTGTTCTAGCTTCATGCTCCACTTTTCTCCTTTATGGTCTCTGGATGAAGTTGGTTATAAAGCTGGGAACAAAAGCCATATGCCAAGAACTAGGTGGTGACCTTGGATAAGCTACCTAACCACACCAAGCATGTTTCCTTACCTACAAAATGGGATGTGGTGTGCTGAAAACTGGTCCCCCAAATACATGATCCAATTTCTAGAACCTGTGAGTATGTTACATTGAAGGCAAGAGACACTTCTCAGATAGAATTAAGGTCAGGGACCTTAAAGCAGGGTGATTATCCAGGTGGACTCAATGTAATCATATTGGTCTTTAAAAGTAAAGAGTTGCTTAAAGAGATGAGGCAGAAAAAGAGCCAGGAGAGATTCAAGGTGTCAGATGACTTGGTCCTCCATTTCTGGTTTTGATAAAGAAAGAAGGCCATTGAACCAAGCAATGAGGGAGCCGGGAAGAGCCCTCAGCTCAAGCCCTTGTTTCCTCAGAAACAAGAGCCTTAGTCCAATAACCACAGGAATTCAAATTTGCTAACACCTTGAATAACCAGGGAAATGAATTTTGCCCTAGAGCCCCCAGAAAGGAACATGGCTCTGCCACAACCTTTATTTTAGGCCAGTTAAATTTATACCAGATTTCTGGCTTAACAGGGCTGTAAGAAAATAAATTTGTATTGTTTTTGACTGCAGTGTTTTGTTATAGCAGTAATGGAAACTGATATAGGGATGAAGAATAAATACATGTAAAGTATGCAGGACAGAGACCAGCATATAGTAAGTGCCTAATCTATGCTATTTTTTCCTCACTACTATTTTTATTAGTTATTAACTGCTCTGGCTACATTTACCTTCCCTATCCATTCTGAGTGCTTTCATTCTTGCATACCTTTTATTTTCTTGCTTCTCTCTTTCTCCCCCTTCCTTCCTTCTTTCCTTCCTTCCTTCCTTCCTTCCTTCCTTCCTTCCTTCCTTCCCTCTTTCTCTTTCTTTCTTTCTCTCTCTCTCTCTCTCTCTCTCTCTCTCTCATCTTTCTTTCTCTCTCCCTTTCTCTCTCTTTCTCTGTGACCCTTAGATATCCTTCCAAAATTCAAAATCCATCTCAGATGACATTATCTCCAAAAAGATTTTCCCAACTCTTTCAGACAGATGCAATCCCCTTTTGTCCCTTTGCTAGCTATTATATTATTTAAACTCTAGGTTGTATGAAGGGCTTTATCTCTTTATTAAATTTTATATGCAGTGATATGTTATGATAACAAAAGATACCCAAATCCTTGCTAAAATAGCCCACATATATTTCCTTCTTTATAAAAAAAATCATTTCATTATGAAAAGAAGATTCAACATTGGATATACTCTCTTAAAGTATTAAGTGTACAAAACAGTATTAACTAACAATGTTATACAGCTGATCTCTAGAACTTACTCATCTTGCTTCACTGAAACTTGATTAATAAGTCCAGATTTTCCCCTCCCCTCAGCCTCTGGCAGTTACCATTCAATTCTGTGTTTCTTTGTATCTGACTATTAAGACACCTCATATAAATGGAATCATGCAACATTTGTCCTGTGACTAGCTTTTTTCTCTCAGCACAATATCCTCAAGGTTCATGGCTATTGTCATATATTGCAGAATGTCCTCCACCCTTTTTAAGGATGAATAGTATTCTACTATATGTATATACCACATTTCCTTTGTTCATTCATCATTGATGGACACATAGGTTGTTCTGTATCTTGGCTGTTGTGAAGAGTGCCGCAAAGAATATGAAAAGTGCTAATATCTCTTCGAGATCATGATTTCAATTCTTTGGAATAAATACCCAAAGGAAGACTGCTGAATAATATGGCAGTTCTACTTTTAATTTTTTGAGAAACGTCCATGCCATTTTCCATAGTGGCTACACCATTTTGAATTCCCACCAACAGTGTACAAGGATCCCAATTTCTCTACACATCCTTGCCAACACTTGTTATATAACAGGTGAATTTCTTGTTCATCCCACATGTATACGGTGGGTTGGTTGGGGGCTCTTTTTCCCTCACCCTCCCTCTAGGGCCAAGACCAACAAAGCAGCAGTTGTCTGGAACATCCCTAGTTTCACAGTGGCTCTTAAAGCTTTTTCCCAGTAGTGACACATGCCCCTTCTGCTCATCTTTCATTGGCCAGTTGAAATAAAATGGCAGCACCTAGCATCAGTATGGAAAGAGACGAGTGATACTACTCTGTGCATAAGAGGAAGGGAGTTAGGTATATCTAGTGGCAGCATTCATGGCAACCACAAGTTCTCAACCCACTACAGCCCCCTAGGAAGAAGTTTTCCTTTCACAGTCACCTTTTCCTGATGAAGAGCTTGAGTCTCAGAAAAGATAGTGATTGGCCAGATATTTTCTAAGTGGCAGGGATGAAACTCGGATCCAACTGTCCTTGTTTCATCCCTGCTGCAACTCTGTCAAATGCTGATCTATACCTGACACTGGGCTGGGGATGCAGCAGATGACAAGCTTGCCTCAGTGCCTGCCTTCATGCTTACTGTCCATTACTGTGCCCAGTTCTCCTTCCAGTCTTCCATACCTGCATTCTTTCTCTCTCTATGCCTCTTGTGTTACCTGTTTTTAGAGTTGTACTCCTCCACCCCTGCCCAACTAGATCATAAGCAACTAGAGGACAGGGGTAGGACCTTCAGCTTTGACTCCTTTACAACCCCTTATGTATTAGGCACTCAACAAATGTTCCTTGGATTGAACACAAAATTGAAAACAAAATTTACTTCAGATGCCAAACATTTGTTCTCTGCTTATATCCCCCTGTATGTTCCTAGGACTAGTGTATTAATAGGGATTTGCATGTGCTTTGCTGGGTTATTATAGACAACACTAACTCTCTATCATCATATATTTGAAAAAGAAATTAATAAGAGCATCAACAATACACCTCATAAATCACTCTGAAAATTGCTGAAGTAACTTTTTAGTCTCTTTTTTTTCTTTCCAAGGGATTCTACTTCTTCCAGTGACTTACACTAAACTGACAGTTCTAATTAGCAGCCATGAAAACTCAAGGTTTTAAAGCAATGGCAGATTAGAAAAGAATTTTCTAGAGATGTGATAAAACTTCTTCTCATAAGAGACGTCACGGGTCTCACTGGTTGGGTTTAGGTGAGAAAGAGAAGTCTGTGAGAAGGAGGATGAAGTGGGGGAAAGAGTAAGAGGGGAGAACATGTGTCTTAGGTACCGGTCTGGCCTCGGGGGGCTGAGAAGATTGCTTGTCATTTACTGCATGTGTAGGAATGTCAAGGAAGGGCCTCCATTATTTTACATCTCACAGCTCTGGGTTCTGACATAACCTAGAAACTGAATTTTGGCCCAGACTGAGAGCCCAGCTTATCCTCAGGCAGCAGCAGTTTAAGGAGTCAAGATTGAATTGACTTTGATGCTGTCACTCCTTGCCATTTACTTGACAGATATTAAGTACCTTCTTTCTGCCAGGCCATGTGCTGATGACACTTCCCAGGCTTACCAGAGGAAGGACCAACTAAGACCTAAAGAATGAGTTCACCAGGAAAGGTTGTATTATAGGGAAGGTTGTAACAGGCAGAAGAAAATAATAAAAAACAAAGATATGGGAGTAAAAGAGATCAGTGGTTCCCCCCACAGAGGAACAGTAGAAAAATACAGTAGGGGCCCTGGTGGGGAGGATGCAGGGTAGTAGGAAATGAGGCCAACAAGGAGGCTGTGCAGGGTCCTGGAATACCAGAAGGACTCTGGCAGAAAGACAGTGAGGGATGGAAAGCAGGGGGCAACATCAACAACCCATATGTTGTGAGAAATCACTTTACCTTGCAGAGTGGAGAATGGATTAGGGTGAGGTGGCAGGAAGAATGGGAGCATGGTGGGGCACCTGGGTGGCTCACTGGGTTAAGAGTTTGACTTCGGCTCAGGTCATGATCTCACAGTTTGTGGGTTTGAGCCCCGTGTTGGCTCAGTGTTGACAGCTCAGAGCCTGGAGCCTGCTTTGGATTCTGTGCCTCCCTCTTCTCTCTGCCCCTCCCTGACTTACGCTCTATCTACCTCTCAAAAAAAAAAAAAAAAAAAAAAAAAAAAAAGAATGGCAGCATGGAGATGAATCAGCAATACTGCAGGAGCCCAGATCAGAGGTGATGAGTATGTGGACACACAGTAGCAGCAAGGGTGGAAAGAATGTGGGGAGACTTACGTAGATTTAGGAGGTGGAATCTCTGTGTGAAGACTCATTGAACACAGAGGGTGAAGGCGAGACCTCACTGATTTTTGAAGGCTTTATTTTTTGATTGACTATTTTGTGCCAGCCATTTTACAAGACATTTATATTTATTCCTCATCGTACACTATGAGGAAAGTAGTATTTAGCTCCATTTTATGAATGGGGAAACTTGTCAAGGTTAGGTGTGTTCCCATCAACACACGGGTAGCCAGAGTCCAGAGTTCGCCTTCGAATCCCTAGGTTATCCTCTCTCCCTCCTCTTATCTACTAGGTTTCTGGTTAAGGCATCTCAGAAGGAATTTAAGAACAAACAAAAGGGAAAAAAAATGAGAGAAAGAGAGAAAGAGACAAAGCAAGAAATGGATTCTTAATTATAAAGAACAATGTGATGTTTGCCAGAGAAGGGGGGCAGATGGGGATTAAGGAGTGCACTTGTAATGATGAGCACAGGGTGATTTAGGAAGTGTTAAATTACTATATTGTACACCTGCAACTAATATTATACTTTATGTCAACTAATTGGAATTAAAATAAAAACTTTAAAAAAATGTATCTCAGAAGAGAATGGTGACATCTTCTGAGATAGGGAGCCCCCAGGAAGAAGCAAATATTCTAGTAGAATCTTTCTCACAATTGTAGAATCCCCGCTATCACACAGCCACGGATAATGACATCTACAACCTTGCACTTCCCAGCCTGCAGGAAAATCCACTGTTTCTCCTTTCTGCATCCTGTCTGGATGGGTACTCAGCCTTAGTTCCCATTCCTTGGGTGTGTTCCTGGGGAGATGGGGCCCTGCTCCAGTCCCTCAACCCCTGTTTAGCACCCTGATGGTGCTGGGGGCCCCTGTACACACCCTTCCTGTAGTTTCTTAGCAGTTAGCATGTAAATTAGTAATGAAAATATCCCTGGGAATCTGGGAATGAAAACTGGGGTAGGCCTCAGGGGGGAGAAAAAGTGCCTGAGATAAAGGAGGAGGAGAGGTACCTGGTATATTAGAGCAGTTGACTAGGGAGTAGCTGTGTTAACCATGGACAAGGTACCTAATTCATTTCAAGTCTTTTCCCCCATCTGTATGTAAAACACAAGAGGGAATAATGCTTGCCTGCCTCATGGTTGTTGTAAAGATCAAATACAATAATAGATGACTGTACTTTGAAAATCAAAGCACTCTTTACAAATGAGAGAATTTGAAGTTCTGATATCACAAGTTAGAATCAGAGACACAAGTGCCAGAAGGTACCTTGGGGATTGTCAAGGTCGTCCCGATTATTTTACAGGTGAGGAAAACCAGGCTGAGGTTCAGAGAGATTAAATGACTTTTGCCAAAGTCACCCTCAAAATTAATGTTGGAGCTAGGTTTTAGAAGGCAAATCTTTGACTGTAAACTCTATTGCTTTGGCGGGATAGAACTGTAATTGACTCTGGGTTTTTAGTCAGAGTGACTTATTAATTGTGTGAGTTGTGTGGGTTTGGCCAATTTATGTAATCTTTTTGAACATTTAAAAAAAAATTTAAATGTTTATTCCTGAGAGAGAGAGAGAGCAGACAAACAGGGGAGGGGTAGAGAGAGAGGGAGACACAGAATCCAAAATAGGCTCCAGGCTCTGAACTGTCAGCATACAGCCTGATGTGGGGCTCAAACTCACGAACCATGAGATTGTGACCTGAGCTGAAGTCAGGTGCTTAACCGACCAAGCCACCCAGGTGCCCCACACATTTTTTTTTAATCTGTAAAAATGGAAGTTATAATTACTTTACTCAATGGGTTGTTAAAGAAGATTAAATGAGATAATGTTAGTAGGTACTGGATAAACAGTGGTCATGATTATTATGATGCTTAAAACCATTTGTTGCATGTTGGCATATGTCACCACCCATCCTCCCAACTGAAGATTGAGCCACTCTAAACTTCAGAGGTTTCCAACCCAATCCAATGCGCCCCTGACCTCAATTTTGTTTCCTACATATTTTAATGAGAGAATCAGAGGTGAGGCCACAGAGAGGGAATATCATTCCTTAATGTTTCCCAATACTCACTTTAGCCCTATCCCAAAAGTTCCTTAGAGGATCTTAGTTCAAAGCCTGGTCAAGAGGCTGTGTGTGTACCTTTTCTGGCCTAGTTGAATATTTTATGCAACTAACTGAGAAAGGTAGAGGGGGAGTTTGACTGATGTAGGATTAGAGAGTCCCTTATTTTTCCCAGGGAAATCCTTATTCATTGGTATGAAGAGACTGAGAAATTAGGAGAACCCAACAGTGTGATTAAATCTTACTCAAGGGAATTGTGTTTTGCACTATTAAGGATAATATTTAGAATGAGACTTTCTCTCCAGGGTAAAGAACCAGAGAAGAATTAAAGTGGTTTTGAATCCAGGGAGATGTCATTAAAATGATTTCTGGGTTCATCCACTCCCAAACACTGATCATATCATAGATCATAGATAAGGCTAGAGTCTGAGCTTGTCTCCTTGATAAACATGAACTATGAATCACCATCACAAAAAGTTCAATCACATCTTGACTATATGCAAAAATCTCTTGCCTCTGCCCAGGTTCTCTGTCCAGCTTCAGTCTATGAATTTTAATTAAAGGTTTTAATTTGCTTATTCCTTCTTTTCTCTTATGGAAATGATTGCAGAGGGGCATAACCTACCAGTGTATACATATGCATTTCTGATAAGAAGACATGGAAATCTGAAGTCAGACTTTCTACAGAAATAATTATATAAATGCGCTTTTATATTATAAGGCATGTTCCAGTTTTCTAAACACAGTGATTTCCACTAGCTCACAGTTCTTAGCACTACTCCATGGCCAATTTCCTATTTTTTCCTTACTTGATTGCATGGCAACCTTTGACATAGGTGTTTATGCCATCCTCTTGGATACACTCCTTTCACTTGGTTTCTAGGACATAACTCTCCTCATTTTTCTCTTTCTTCACTGCTCCTTCACATTCCCTCTCTTATGGTTCTTCATGACCTCTAAATGCTCAAGAATTCAAGACTTGGATGTCTCCTTTTCACTATCTGGATTCATCCCACAAGGTAACCTCATGTACTCCCATGACTTTATATACTGTATATGCATGATTCCCAAAATGTTGAAATCAACACTGGACCTTCCTCCTTACCCCCAGACTCATGAACCTGTTCCAAACTGAACCCTTATTTCTTTCCATTTCATACCTGTTCTTCCACTAATGTTCTCCATCTCAGTAAATGGCATCACTGTTCTTTTAGTTACTGAGAGATTAAAACATTAACTGCTCTCTATTCCTCACACTCCACTTCCAATCCATCAGAAATCCCATTGTTTCTACCTCAAAAATACATTTGGGGTCAGGTCACTTCTAGCCAACTCCATAGTTATCACCATACTCCTAGCCATTATTTCTTTCCTGGGCTAATGCAATAACATCTTGCTTGGTCTCCCCTCTTTAGGTCTATAGTAGCTATTCTCCACAGAGCAGCTTGCAGGGTTTCTTAACCTCAATGATTAACATTTGGGGCCAGATAATTCTTTATGGTGGGAGGATGTACTCTCCATCATAGGGTTTTTAGCAGCATCCCTGGCCTGTATCCATTAGATTCTGGTAGGTACCCTCTTCCATTTTTTCCCATTGAAAATGTCAGTAGACCTTGTCCAATGTCACCCAGTAGACAAAATCATCCCTGGCTTAGAACCACGGAGTTAGAGATCCTTAAAAAATGTAAATGTAAAAATGTAAATCATTTCCCTGCTCTAAACTTCTCAGTGGTGGTTACCAAGGGCTAGGGGGAGAAGGAAATGGAGAATTACTAATTAATTGACATAAACGTTCAGTTAATTAGTATGAACAAGTTCTAGAGATTTACTATATAACATTGTACCTATAGTCAATAATAATATACACTTAAAATTTTGTTAATAGCGTAGCTCTTGTGTTAAATATCCTCATCACAATCAAAATAATAATTTAAAAAAAGATCCAAGTTCCTGACAATAGCCCACAAGACATATGCTATTCCTCTTGCCTGAAATACCCTTCCTGTGCCTTTTTACTTAAGTAATAACTACTTTTTCTTCCAATCCTAGTCTAAATGTAGTTTACTCTACAAAGGTTTCCCTGGTCTTTTCCCTAATTTGGGTTTAGGTCACTCCTCTGTGCATAATGTCCTGCTGTTCCTCTGACACAGTGCACATCACAGTACATTATAATTGCTTGGTTACTGGACTGTGAACCTCTTGAGGGCAAGACTACGCCTTACTTATCACAGTATTCCCCCTTGTGCATAGCATTGGGCCAGAACAGTGCATTTCAGTAACCATGGTAGACTGATTGAAGTTGTGGACTAAGCCTGGCTCTATACATACGGATATGATATCCATCTTGGTTGAGACTAGAAGTAGATACAACTGTAAACCTAAATGCTTTTTTAGGTCTTAGGAATTCTCCTTTTTAATTTGGTAGTTTTACAATTACTCTGGTGAAATCTAGGACAACCTCTGCTCTTAGAGAAATCCTGGATAAGAGAAACCCCTCATTCAACAAATGCTTACTGAGTATGTGCTATGAGCCAGACACTAGACTGGATGCCAGACAACTGCTGGTGGCTAGGAAGTTACATATACAAGAATTGTGCAGTTTACATTCCAGCATGAGCGATGGTCATTTAGTACACAATAAGTTAATACATTACTTAATTGCTGTTGTAAACATCAGGGAAAGTGGGGATGGAGGAGGGCAACATGGAGGTAGAGAGAACTGTAAAACAAAGGTCCTGAACTAGAAAGGCAATGTATCATGCACCTCAGGAACCAAAAGGAGGCTAGTGTGGTGCCAGCATAGAAAGGGGGAGAGAAAAGTACTCTGAATTGAGGTTGGAGAGACAAAGCAGGGACTCTTTGCCTTCTTTCAACCCCACAATCCCAGAAATTATCTCCATTGGCTTCACTTTTAGGCTGTATGCTCCATATTTAATCCTTCTTTAGAAGTGTGAGTTTGCCATTCTCCTCGAACTACTTTTCCTTCCCCCACCATTAAAATCCTATTCATTCTTCATTGTCAAGCTCGGGCCCTTCCATCACCATGAAATACAAGAACTCAAAGAGCCATAACCAATAAGGAGTGAAAAAAGGCCCTGATGTGGTTGGGGAATAGTGAACCGTTCAGCTTAAATGGGACAAAAGATGCCTTTCTAGGGAGTTCAGGTCAGAATATGACAGATCTTGGCATTTCTAAGTGATTTGTAAGGGGGACAGTATAATGGATGATTAAGAACACACACTGTGGAGCTAGTCAGACCTGATTTAAAAACGGGGCTCCCTACTTTATTAGCTGTGTGACCTAGAGAAGTTCCTCACCTCTTTAAATCTCAGTTGTGTTTTCTAAAGCAGGGGTAGTTATACCTACCTCATAGGTGTAGGATTCTTACAGATAAATATAGGGTTGTTAAGGATTTAAATAGATAACACATGCCAAGAACTTACAGCAGTATCATGCACATGGTACATGTTAAGCGAGTTCTATCATTAAAACTATTAACATCATCATCCTTCTCATTCTTCTTTAACTAAATTGTAAATTAATTAAATGAGATAATATGTGTAAATCCAGCACAATGTATGTCTAATGGTAAATTATTCAAGAAATGCAATTTCCTCCTTTTCCCTAATCTTTTTTGTAAACAAGGAATGTGACTTTCATTTCTTTTGTAGGCACTGAGTGAGCCCTCAATAAATGTTTGTTGAATACTGAATAGATATTCTCCCCTGCTACTATCTAGCACTGTGTATATACATTGTTGAGGGTTAATGACAATTACTGGACAATCTTTTCATATTTATTTTTCAAAACTAGAATGGAACTAGGAAAAAATCTGGGTCCAAGCTTATAGAAAATAAAATAAGAAAGACCTTAATAGTTGGGAAAAGATTTAGTATGGCAACTGTTTTTCTTCTTTCATTCAAGTGTTAAGAAAATACCAATGAATTACAGGTTAATGGATCTAATTTAACTCCAATTGCCCCAATTGGAAGGATAACCTAAATGACCAAATGACCAGGAACTGTGGTAATATGAGGGAAACAGAGGTGACCACAGGACCACCAGGTCTCTATTTAATGTTCCACTTGTTAAGGATGAATAGCTTTTCTTGAGTCTTTAAATGTAATTCAAATTGGCTTCCCGATTTCCCTTGAGATATGTCAAAGGGAAATGCCATAAAACATTTGCATTTTCAGATTCTGATGGATCTCATAATACAGGCATCCTCTGAGTTGAGACACTGAAACCCATGAAAGTCAAGACTGATACAACAGACACATAGATCTTTATCAAAGAGTACATTGATTTAAATACCATATTCTCTTGATACAGGTAGATCAGAATATAATTAGACAAAGCTTGATTGTTCATACAGCTTTCCAAGAGAGTCCATTTTTATTATCACTTTACTTTAATTGACATTTACAGAAAATGGTCTCACAAGAGTAAAATAGTGATGATAGCAAATTTAGATTACAGGACCCAGAGAGTCAGGCTAACTCACTGGGAGCTCTCCATGGTCCTGGTGTCTGTAACTCTGTCCACTCCCGTCTACTGACCTGAGTCTAATGTATGGATTCTCCTGGCTTCTGCTTTAGATTATTTACACTCTCTATGGCATACCACAATCAAGACACCCTAGAAATGTTTTCGTTTTCTTCTGGGACTTTAATGACACTGCTGGACTACCATGAGTGGCATATCCAAACATGGAACATTATGAAGTGGCTGCTATACATCAGCCCTTCTGCTGGAAACCGGGATATAAAGATGAGTAAAAATTGGGTTCTGCTCTTAGGGAGCTCACATTTTAGTTGAGGAAAAAAGAGGACTCATGGAATCACAGTGTCTTAAGGATTAAGAGAAATATGCTGCCTACTGCTGTTCTGGCCATTTCTGCCAGATTAAGCATTGCAAAACTGTCAGCCCACCACTCTCCTATTTATTAGGAGATCATATTGATTTATATTAGAGAACAATTGTACCAATTTATATTAGGAAATTATATGGATTTATTCTTTATTTCCCACCTAATATCAGTCCTTTGCCTGTTTTTCAAAACCCTTTATAATTTGATACTACTTTCCCATCTATTTTACTTCCTACATCTTTCCATCATGCTTTCTTTGTAGGCCATGCCTATTCTTATTTTGGTATTTATGCCCATACTGTTAAACATTTTTCATGTCTACCAATATAAAAATGTATTGATAAATTCAAATCATAAGTAATATTTAGACATTTATTTACTTCTTCACTCAGTGTATATTCATCAAGGCTCTGTGGTAGGTGCTAGTGTTATAGTGGTGGGCAAGACAAAGAGGTCCTTACTCTTGGGGAGCTCTGAGTGAGCCTACAACTTGATTACTTAAAATGCAGTCCTTGGACCAGCAGCATTGGCTTCACCTGGCAGTTTATTAGAAATACAAAATCTTAGGGGCGCCTGGGTGGCGCAGTCGGTTGAGCGTCCGACTTCAGCCAGGTCACGATCTCGCGGTCCGTGAGTTCGAGCCCCGCATCAGGCTCTGGGCTGGTGGCTCAGAGCCTGGAGCCTGTTTCCGATTCTGTGTCTCCCTCTCTCTCTGCCCCTCCCCCGTTCATGCTCTGTCTCTCTCTGTCCCAAAAATAAATAAACGTTGAAAAAAAATTAAAAAAAAAAAAAAGAAATACAAAATCTTATGCCCAACCCCAAACCTACTAAATTTGAACCTCACTTTAACAAAATCCTTAGACAGCTTTTATGCACAAAAAATTTCAAAAGAAATGGTCTATACATTAGGTACTTAAAAAGCAACTGTAATAGCATGTAAAGAGTGCTATGATGCTGAAGGGCAGAGATAAGAGAGCTAGCACCCATGTTCAATTATTTAATGGGCATTTCCCCCACTAAATGAAGTAAAAAATAATGGAATGTGTTTATGAGTGTTTAGAGACCACATGTTATTCTCCTTCAGAATATCCAACCTACCTAGCCTAGTTTTGTCCACTGTAAGTGCTCTAACATATACTTTTGCCAACTCTGATAGATTGAATTGTTTATAGAAATATTCAAACAAATCTGAGGGTTTTAGAGGTTTCAGCAAATGATGGAATTGTTCAATTTTTGTCAATACAGTTTTGATTTATTGAATGTGGGGGTTTTGTTTTGTTGCAACAAAAAGGAACACTGTTTATCTTTTTCAAAGTCCTAGCATTTCAGTACAGTTGACTTAAACAAGGGTGGACAATTCACAAGATAAAATAGAACCAAATTTTGAAAAGAAAAATTTTTACTCTGTGGTTCAAGCCTATGGATGAGTTTGCTTTTTCTGTAAATTATTTTTATTTTTATCATGTGTCGAGACCAGGGTGATTCACAACTCAGTCAATACCCCTAGTTTAACTGCCCCAACACATCTATTACTTAGTAATACCCTTAGAATCAATTGGCACAAAACATGCTATCTGAAAAAAACTCTACAATTTTTACTTGTTCATCTCTCTTATGGTGTGCCAATGCAATCCACACCTTTCTTCACACATTGAGTTGAGACTAAAAGTCCATAAAAGCAGCCATATTTTGAATGCACAACAAATTCCTTTTTGTTCCCCATTACCTTCGAACTCATTTGACATGGAATTTTTTCTATTAGGTTAATTTAAATGAAAGATAATTAATCCTCTGCCTTTTTTCTGGCAGCCTCATGCTCCATGTTAGGATGCTAAAGGATGCCTTTTGTACTCACAAGTGTCCTGAGCTTTATCTATCACTTTTAGGTGTTTTGAAACACTGCCCAGAAAAATCACTGACTGGGTTTCAGCTATTGATTTATTCTATAACTTCAAGAGAAACCACAATCCTGATGTTCCAATGGGATCACAGTATGGTATCTCACAGTTAGAAAAACACTGCAGACATGATCTCATATGAGAATCCTTTCTATACCAACCCCTACCCCCAATAGAATTATCCAGCCGTTGTTTTAACACCCATGAAAAACCTTCTCCACGCATCTGGTTACTAGTTATCAAGGCATTATAAAGCTATAGTAATTATATAGGGTGAGGAAGGGCAAGAATAAACAAGTAAATCAACAGAACAGAATCAAGTGTCTAGAAATAGACCTATATGCAACTGGTGACTTTATTTATTTATTTATTTATTTATTTATTTATTAAATGCTTATTTTTGAGAGAAAGACAGAGCATGAGCAGGGGGAGGGGCAGAGAGAGAGAGGGAGACACAGAATCCGAAGCAGTTTCCAGGATCTGAGCTGTCAGCACACAGCCCGAAACGGGCCTCGAACCCATGAACTGTGAGATCATGACCTGAACTGAAGTCAGACACTTAACGGACTGAGCCACCTACTTGCCCCTGACCTGATTTATGAGGAAGGGACATACAGTGGGGGAAAAAAGGATGACCTTCTTAATAAATCATGATGGCTCAATAGGAAATCCATATGCAAAACAACAACAAACCTTGATCCTGTACTCTGCATATATCTATGGAATGCACAAATCTAAATGTGAAAGGTAAAATTTCAGGAGAAATTATAGAAGAATATCTTCATGGTTTTGAGGTAGCCAAAGACTTCTTAAAAGAACACACAAATAGTACTAGCCATAAAGGAAAAACTTGTGAAACTGACTACATTAAAACTATCTCTGTTCATCATACAACACTGTCAAGATAGTGCAAAGACAAGCCACAGAACAGAAGATATTGATAACGGACATCTCATAATATGTGTCACCAAAAATATTTAAGAATGCTTTATAATATAACAACAATAAGAAAAAACCACCTAACAGGAAAATTTTTTCGAAGGCACTTCATAAAAGACGCGATACAAATGGCTAATAAATATGAAAAAGCTATGAGTCATCAGGCAAATGCAAATTAAAACCATAATGTGATATTATGACACCACTTACTAAAATGCAAAAGGTAGATATGAAGCAACTAGAACACATATGTTGTTTATGAGGATGTAAATTTGCTTTTAGAAAATAGTAGGCAAAAACATTTTGGCACAATCTGTGACAGGGGTATATACCCAATGGAAATTCTGTGTGTTCATCAAAAGACTTTTACAAGAAAGAGCAGGATTATTTATAATGGCTTCATGCTGGGAACAACCAAAACGTTTATCTGCAAAGACAGTCACACTTATGGATTTATTTATGGATAAATTATGATGTCTCTACATGACAAGATACTATACAACAATGAGGATGGGGGGCTGCATCTAAGTGTGACGACACGGATGGATCTCACAACATAATACTGAGCAAAAAGAGCCGGACACAAAAAAGTAGATATTGTATGGTTCTACTTATGAGACTCAAAATAGCTCAATCAGTAAAATTAATCTATGATGTCAAAAGTCAGGATAGTGATGACTCTTCTATGGGGAAGGAAGAAAAAAGAGGTACTTGAGATTCTGGTAGTGTTCTATTTTTTAATTTTCGTTCTGATCACACAGGTGTTTTCACTTTATGAAAATTAATTGACCTATGTATTTATGATTTGTGCACTTATTTATTTGTGTGTTATACCTCAGTAAAATTTTAAATTTTTTTTTTTCAACGTTTATTTATTTTTGGGACAGAGAGAGACAGAGCATGAACGGGGGAGGGGCAGAGAGAGAGAGGGAGACACAGAATCGGAAACAGGCTCCAGGCTCTGAGCCATCAGCCCAGAGCCCCACGCGGGGCTCGAACTCACGGACCGCGAGATCGTGACCTGGCTGAAGTCGGACGCCCAACCGACTGTGCCACCCAGGCGCCCCGAAATTTTAAAAAGTAAATTGTGTGTCAAAGGGGGAAGATAAGAGGAAAATAGTAACTCTAATTAAAATCTTCCTGTGTTGGGGCGCCTGGGTGGCGCAGTCGGTTAAGCGTCCGACTTCAGCCAGGTCACGATCTCACGGTCCATGAGTTCGAGCCCCGCGTCAGGCTCTGGGCTGATGGCTCGAAGCCTGGAACCTGTTTCCGATTCTGTGTCTCCCTCTCTCTCTGCCCCTCCCCTGTTCATGCTCTGTCTCTCTCTGTCCCAAAAATAAATAAAAACGTTGAAAAAAAATTAAAAAAAAAAATCTTCCTGTGCTCAGCATTTCAAATCAAATTTAAGAGGGAAAAATCCATTGACTAAAAAAGAGGTTGAGGTTAAAAAAAAAAACTATGAATCTTCTTTGTATTAGTATAAAAATACTCCTTTTCTTCTTTGAGTTCTGATATAGGAGATATAATGAAATTTAGGAGCTATTGGCTTTGTAAGGAAACCTGGTAGATTTGCTTCTGATTTAATGATGTGTCTGCCTTTTCTCCCTTTCCAGCCAGATGGGTAGATGAGGACTGAGCTTCTACCAACATTCATCTCTCCCTTTTGGGTCATCCTTGGATGGCACTTGGGTCCCAAGATACACCCGGGCTTGGTAAGTTCTCTGTTCTTTATGTGTTAGTCACATCTTCCCAGTTTGACTATAAGCATCATTGAAGCAAAGATCAGGCATTTCTTATTTCTGTGTATTTTTCATGGAACTAAGAAGAGAACTGGTCACAAGCGCTCAGTAAACACTTTACATTGTAAAAGCAGATCATTCAGACTGTAAAACTGAGGCATGAGAAGGAAAGTGACTGGCCCAAGGTTACTTGGCCACAGTTATGCCTTCTGACTCCTGTCCTTAGCCAGCTAGGCTCCCTACACAGCTTTGTTGAAAAATAAACCATGCCCCTTTTGTTCTGTTTGCCTCAGCTTTACTTCTCAGTGCAGGGATGAAAAGGCACACCATCTCAATTTTGCTATCTCTGTTCTGCTTTGCTGATTCACTGAGCAAATATTGCCTAAATGTGGTGCCTTTGGCTGCGAGGAGCAGGAACAATATATATAGTGTCAAAAAAGCAAAGGCAGTGACCTGGCTCATTTCAGTGTTCAGATCTGCAAAATAAGAACACACTAAGCTCTGTGTTCCTCCTGTCCCTTTTCATTTGCCTCTAGGGATTATGATGAAGTTAAAGGCCCTACATATCCTGAAAGGTGTTGAAATTTAAACATCAGTCATTTGAAAAATTGTTTATTGTTAGGGTCACTTGATTTATTTTCAACACAATTGCTTCATTGAAGTCTGGATTATAAAATGCTCCGTGTTAATTTAACCCATTTTGCAAACTCTTTCAACCTTGGTTTTCCAAAGTATAAAATGAGATGATTAGGTAAGAAACTACCTGACATTTAAGGCTCTATTCTGTAGATTCATTAGGGACCTAATCTATAGATTCATTAGCTTAAATAATTACTAGCATCTATTATGGATACAAAATATTAATAAGCACTGACTACACATTAATAAGCACTGACTATAAATGTCACATATGTGTCTATATCTCTACTCTGGGAAAGAGAGGCAGGGATGGAGAGGTTAAGGTGAAAGGAGAAGAGGAGAGGAAGGGGGAGAATGAATGAATGAATGCATGACTTTTATAGATTACATGTCAGCTACCACACTAAGTACTTTAAAAACTTATTTAATCTTTACGATGATTCCAAAAAGGATTATTTTCACTTTATACACAAGGTAGCACAGATTGTGTTTTCCAAATATAGCGACAACAATCTGTCTTATTCCACATGTTCCTCTTACAATGTGATTTTGACACTTGTCCTACTGAAGATTCCTTCCCTTTTGATATGCCTGGACTCGTGGCTGTGACAGAAGTCACACTATGTGACTTCTCAGGGTGCGTCATGAAAGGTGATACAGCTTCTGCCCACCTTCTCTTTGGTCCCTTGTCCTTGGAACTGACCATTACGCTGTAAGGAAGCCCAAGCAAAGCATGGAGAGGGCACCTGTAGGTATTTAGGACAACAGCTTCAAAATCTCCTAACCCATGCATTCCATGAACATAATAAAACAGCTGTAGTTGTATGCCACAAGTTTAGACTCATGTTATATAGCAATAGTAACAGAGACTCTGAGGTGCAAAGCTAGTTGCTAAGGGTCACACAGAAAATTAAAAGGAAGAAATAAGCCCAGGTCTAACTCCAGAGCTCATGCCCTTAATTACTCTGTTGAAAAAGTCCTGCATATTTATAAGTCCTGCATAACCAGTGTCTGTCACTCTGGGAAATAGAGAAAACCACTGTAATGCTGACCATGAAGAAACAAAATCAGATGCCCAGGAGGTAAGGAGAGGACTGGTAGACAAAGTCGTTTGGCAGGGACACGTCACTGCCCAGGAGATGAGTTTTGCCAGGGAGGCAGATGGGAGTTCAGATCTAGTTCGTGTCTATGCTTTAAGAGAGAAATAACCCTGGGATAGGAGGAGTGAGACTGCCATATCCTCCAGTCATAACACTGTAACTGGAAGCCTTCCTCCTTCTTCTGTGAGTAGCGTCTGAACTTCCCTCTGCTAGTGCTGGGCCAGATAAGGAGATGCATGCAGTGAGTCCCAGAAACCTTTCAGCAGAGAATAAATGATTGGTGGGAGGCCAGAGATAAAGTGGAAGAGAAGTGATGTGATTAACACAAAAGGATGGAAAGAAAATTAAGATTTTTTAAACCCTGGCCTATGCTAGGTATTAGGCAACATGATTTGGTTTTTGTTTGTTCATGTATTCTTGTAAGAATCCTGTGATATAGGCGTTGATAACCCCATGTTGAAAGGAAACTGAGGCTTGGCAGTTAAGTTACTGACTCACGTCTTACAGCTAGTAACTGGTGGACTAGGATTCAAACCCAGGTGTCTCTGAATACTGGGATACGTTGTCCTTCTTTGCTTGAGCTTCCCCCATTGCCCAATTGCCTTACCTGGAGTTCCTTCTAGACATGTAACTCTATCCTTTGGGAGCAGCCCAAGTCTCTCCTTTTTCACTAAGCCAGCCCAGATCACTCTAGTCCTCAGTGATATTTCTTTCTTTTTTTTTCCTACCTATTGACTACCAATCTTGCACTTGGGAATTATCCAAATACATATTTTGCTTTATTATCCATTTTTTTTCCCTTGTGTATCTTGGTTCTTCTACTGACTTGTAAAGTCAGAGGTCTGAACTCCTGTTTCTTGCTTCTTTCCATCTGCCATAATGCTTAGCATTGTGCCTAAGGCAAGGTTTAGGCCCAAGATGGTGCTCAGTTAAAACATTTGATGGATTAATCCTCCCTGATGTCTACAGAAATATATACACATAGTAACCAGAAATAAAACAAAATAAACTCCCTCTCCAATCTCTCTCCCCATCCCCAAAATGGGTATCTACACAGAGAACAGGACATAAAAGAGAAAATGAATATTAGCTGGGTGCCTAGCCAGACTTCCCACAGATAAGGAAGGCATCTTTCTGCCTGAAAGCTCCTTCTGTGCTGCTCAGGAGATAAATAACTGGCAGCAGCACTGGCAGGGACTCCCTGAGTGCCCAGCCAGGATCCTCTGAATTCTAGATATTAGACCTGGCTGACATTGTTCCATCCATGACAGACCAAGCCTTAACACCAATCAATAAAGGTGCTCCATGGAGAGCTGGGAATTTCTTCCTGATGGCCACTGAAGAATTATCCCAAACTTGCCCACCTCAGACTCTTTTCTTGGGTGCTACTCCAATGGCTTTACAGAGGTTATAGGTCCCCCAAAGTCACAGTATTGAGTTTATCATTAAACTTTGAGAGCTCTCTGCCTGTATTCACGAATTCCCCCGCCAGAGATTTCCCTCTTCATTTCTCTTTGCTTTTGTAGAATATCTTATCTCATCTTTCAAGGCACAGCCCACTGCTTCCCAGAGGCCTCTCTTTACCACAGCCCACACTAATTTTTCCTTCCTCAGAAATAAATTTAGCGCCAAATCCACAGGCCTCAGAGTTTAGCCCTCAGTTACACATTCCCCTAGTTCCCTGTGTTCCAGAGAGACAGCCTGGTGTAGTGAAAAGGACCTGTAATTTGGGACCAGTGGAATCACAGCAACCCATTATTTCCCCGCTACGCAACCCTGAAGATCTTCACAAAGTAGGATAGACATCCTTGTTCTTCTACCTTAATAGCTGCATTGGGTTCCCCTGGCTGATGAACCATCACTTCTATCAGCAGGCTTCTACTGGTGGACTGTAGGCAACTTCTGGATGTTTAAAAACAGTGAGGGGGAACATCCTTATGGATACATCTTGTCATATTTGCACAACCATTTCTGTAGGATAAATGTGTGCACCCTAGATGTTTCTTCCCCCCGCCACTAACAATTTTAACAATTGTTAAAATTGTTAACAATTTTAAGGCCATCCTTTTTGCCTCTTCTCCCTCTACCTCATTCCCACCTAAAGAGCTGTAGTTAAAGAGATCACATGCCCTTTCCAGCCTTTGGCTGTGACTATGAAGCCTACCCTATGCCACGGTCACCTCCCACCTGAGGCCAAGAGGTTGGCCTCTCTGAGGTAGCACTACCTGTATCTTTGCTTTTGTCTCTATTTCAATTGTCTCTCACTCAGCTGGCCACACTGCACTCCCTCTTGGTGGGGACAGAGTGCACTCTTGGGAATTCACCTCTCCTTCCTCGGTAGATGGCTTGTAAAGACACAGAAACTGTAAAGAATAATAATGGAATGAAAACCCAGGGCAAAAAAAGGTCCATTAAAAAAATCAGAGTTAGGGAGCCCACAGAAGAAAATGGGTACCTTTCTTTTGTTATTTTTCATGAATTCTAATAATCTACAGGGAGCCCTCAGGGACCTTTAGAAGATGTCTGGTTTTAGAAGACTGAAATTTGTCAAGGATAAAACATGGGTATTGAGATTGGACAAACACAGATTCCAATCCCATTTCTGCTGTATAAATGTAGACAAGAGAGTTAATCACTCTGAGCCACAGTTTTCTCATCTATAGAATGGTGTTGATGTACCGAGGTAGAGGTTGTCATGATGATAAGTAATGTGATCTAACACCAGAGTGCCTGACACATAGTAGTTTCAACAAATGAAAACAATCATTACTACTGTTTTTCCAGCCAAGAGATAGAAATGGGGTAACTGGCAATATTAGGATAACAGGAAACATTGCTTTCTAGGTCTATTCACCTTCCTTTTCTCTAATTCTACCTGCTTTATCTCTAAGTCCCTTCACAGACGAGGACTGAGTTTCTCCATATGGCACAGGTAGTTAGTGATGACCAGAAATTCTCTCCATTGGACTGCTTTCTCTCCATTAAATGAAACAAATGACATCCTTAGACAGTGACGTATTACTTCAACAAGAGTGTGTTTGAATACACAACACCTGGTGTCAGGTTTTAGATGAGCTGAAGAGATCAGTTTGCCAGTCTATGTCTCAGTGAGGAATAGACATGGTAACTATAGTGCAGGGCTGAAGGTGAAGGACACTCTCAGAGACATGCAGGGACAGTTGTGATGGCACCAGCAACATCAACAGCTCTTACCGTCTCTGGGTCAGCCCTGTACAAAAGGAGGAGCTTTCCAGGTACTATGTAATTTTATACTCAAAATACACATTCAGTATTTCTTCTTAACCCCATTTTCCAGAAGAAGAAACTGACGTGCAGGGAAGCAATCTTCCCATGCTTGCATGGCTGCTAGGATTCACTTGCAGCAACCCTATTCCAGAGTTTAGGCATAACCATTATTATGAGGCACAGCTTCAGAGGAGTAATCAGGGCTGGGAAGACAGTATTTGTGAAGGGGGAAGAGTTGAACCAGGAAAGATGGGGACAGTCACTCCAAGTGGAAGGGATGACCAGGGCAGACAAGGGCTGGGGAATCAAAATGAAGCACAACTTGGTTTGGCCAAAGCCTTGGCTGAACCTGGGAATCGAAGGGAGACACACCTTAGATGGGAGGCTGGGGACATACTAGGGACCATCTTGTTTCCATTTTGAAGAAGGAGAAGTGAGACAGACAGAGGCGGTGACTCCCCGGTGGGCTAACAGCAGGCTGAGACTGCGCTTCCTACTAAGCTCCTTTACCCCCTCCTCCAGTCCTGTGGGCCTGCCCCTTGTGACAACAGCTGCATTCTGCTTCCAGCAAGTACTGTGCTTCCTTATTTTAAGGCCCTCCTAAGCCACTGGAGACACACCAGGACTGTTGTCACCTAGGTGTGCCATTTCTGTTAGTCTGCTTGACACCATTTACCTTCTGCTTGGTACCTTGGGCTTAATTCACCTACTATCTTCCTTGAACATAGCTAGGGCAAAAGTATTCATTTGCCACAGATGGATGGTGTACCTAACTCACATTCAAAACCGCCAGACTCCTCATAGGAGTACGAGCATACATTCCCCATCATTTCAATTCATAATGCTTTTACTTTTCCCTATGTAGAATTCGTACTTCTTTCCAATGAACAGTTGGGTCTTCTGGTCCTGGATGCTGCATGTGCAGAGAAAGTTTAAAAGGAAACAGGAAGTTTTCTCTAGGAAAATGTGGAACATAGGAAGATATTGTCATGGGCAGGCCTTTTTAGTTAACAAGACATAGGGACCATCTCTCTTCTAGTGCAGCCCCCATCCATGGCCTGGATTTTCTAAGGCATGTGAAAGGTGAGAAAAACATAGCAATCACATTTTATACTTGGAACCAAAAATGAAGGAGGAATAGGGAAAATTCCTTTAAAAAGTACATAAATGTAATATTTCAAGTGTGTCTAAATTCATTAAAAACACAGTGGTACATTATACTCCTTGCCATTCTTCCAGGGGTCTCCAACTGGTGGCCTACAAGCTGGATCTTGGCATGTTTTGTTTCATTTGTATGGTGTTCCCAGGGCAGTGACTGTCTAGAACCGAGTGGGAATGGCCTTCTCCAGCTGACTTATGCATGTCCCAGTTCACCACAGTCCACAGATGGCCTCCATTCTTGTGTTTCTGAGCTTACACTCACAATTTATGCAACCTTGCCTAAGTCCTTCCCCTCCTTGTATACCAGAATCTTCACCTATCAAATGGGGATGGGGGTGTTGATGACATTTTACAGGTGTTTTGTTTATTGCTTGCCTCCTCCCACTAAACAGTAAGCTCTTAGGAGGGCAGGGAGTTTTGTCTGCTTTATTCAGTGATATCTCCTATCGCACTTTGAACCAAATCTGTTGCATAATAGGTGCTAAATAAACATTTCCATGAGTGAATAAATGGCCCTAACCATCTATTTCAGCTTAGTGAAACACTTTCTGAGAATTTGCATATTGTGATTTTGGAAGAAAAAAAATTAATCTCCCTTCAGTTAAACTGTTCAAACCTTGGACTTTCAGAGCACAAGAGAGAGAGAGAGAGAGAGAGAGAGAGAGAGAGCATAATTTGACTTCCCTCTTACTGATGGCCACAATTGCTGGCTGAGATGCAGAAAATGATGCTTTTCATTTGTGTATCCAGTGAAGCCTTTATCCTCCTGTCACTGCATTCATTTTAATACTTCCATGTGGCTTTTGGAGCTTCTGAAAGTTCTACTCTTGTGTTTCTCAATGGTCTGTGAAACTGCGGGGCACTGGAGCCTGGCTCTGGGTCTAGCCACCAGGTAGCAGAGGATTAAAGTTGAAAGGGAAGGAGGCACTGAGCTGAAGTTCCCCAGGGATGGGGCCACCCCCAGACAGTCCCTGCGCATATCACACCTGCTACATTTGCAGAATCCCCTCACCTGGGTCAATGGAGAGGGACAGGTGATTCTGATGCAGGTGGTCCCAGCAGAAACCCCCAAGCCTAGTCCCAAGGCACAAAGCATCTGTCACACATTTCTTGCATCATAACTGTCTACACGCCCTTGTGATATTCTTCCTTGCAGCAATGAATCTGTGTCCTACAAGAGGCTTATGTTTTCTAAAAGCGAAATATTCTATAATTTCAGGTGGCTTCCATCAACTTCACCGCGTTTCTACTCTCAGCATCCCTTCCTTCCTCCTGCAACACTTAAATGACACAAGATGAGCAAGAGAAGGAGATTTGCATGACTGCCTCTGGGAGGGGAGGTGGGGAAACAGGAGGTGCACGGGGTAGATTTCTCATCACTTCTCAGTGTCATGGCATATTGGTTGCTATGGAACTTTTGTATGAATGCAAAGGTCAGACTGTCGTTGGTTTTTAGTTTGGGATCTGCTCATTGGTTATCCTGTTCCCATGGTGAATCAGTTGCTTGGCCCGACAAGTAGATTAGCTGGGGTGGAGGTGTGTGTGGTATAAGGTTCATGGAGATCTCCAAAGTGTCATCACTCTTCCACTTGAGACTTCTCACTGAGACTAATTATCTTCACTAGGTGGAGATAATTATCATACATTCTGATACATTTTAAGATCAGGAATAAAAGAGTTTTGAAAGCCGCAGTCATAATTTCCCATTTTCTTCTATTCTTCTAGGACCTTCTAAACCTCTCTTGTTCTGCTTACTAAGGTCATATGAACCCAGAAAAGTACTGACTCCATGGACAAGCCAATAAGTAAGTTGGGGCTGTGGGAATAAAGAGCTGAAGAGGCTCCTTCTTAGCTCACTTGCAGGCAATAAATAGAACCTTGGGTTGAGACTGCCTGGTAAGCAGCACTGGATTGGGCATCAACAGGCCCAAGGGATTGTCTTGGTCACCTCAGAGGAAATCCCTTTCACCTCTTAGGCCTCAGTTTCCTTGTGCATAACATGAGATGGATAAACCAGATCATCCTAATGATCCTGCCCAAAGCTAAAGGTCTTTGGAACTGTGGTTCCATGTTTTCCAAATGCTCCCTACCTCTTGGGTCCACCTTGGACTCTTCCCTTTCCTCACTCTTATATATCCAGTCCATCAGCAAGTGCTGTCAGTTCGAGTTTCAAAGTATCCCACAAATCCATCTCCTTGACCATCATGATTTCCATCACTGTAATTTCCTCTGGACAGCCATAAGATCCTCTTGCTTGGTTTCTCTGCTTCCACTCTTGACTATTCTCTGCCCAATTCATTTTCCTCATAGCTCCCTGGAGTGGTATTTTAGCATGTAAATCAATCCTTGCCTTGCTTAAAACTCTCCAATGTCTTCTCAATGTATTGAAAGTAAAACTCCAAAACTATACTACAGTCCAGGGTCCTGCATAATCTGGACTCTGCCTACTTCTCTAATGTTATCTCAAACCCCTGTTCTCATTCACTGGGTACTCTTTCCATCTTTGAAAGCATTAAGCTCTTTTCCATCTCAGACCCTTGCACATGGCTAGTATGTTTCTCAGTTCAATGTAAGCCTACCTCTTTTTCACCTATCAACTCCTCAGAGAAACTTTCTCAGAACTCCTTAAGTAAGTCCCCTGTAATTCTACTTCCCTTATTATCTATTGCTATAGCAGAGTCATTTTATTCATAGCACATCACAATTTATACATTCACAATTGCCTGTTTAATGTCGGTCTTACAGCACTATTCTTGCCAGATCCTTGAAGCAAACACTCCAGCCCCCATGCTGCTCATTGATATATATTGTCATATCCTCAGCCCACTGCAGCATGCCATGCATGGCCAATAAATGAATGACACTGGTCACAAATAGGGGGAAAAGGGTACAGAAAAGAAGACTGAGGGAACTAAACATAAATTTTGCTGTTTTGACAGTTTTGTCCCTCCTTTAATATATCTCTTCTCAAAATGTTCCTCTCCATGGGAAAATGAATCTAAAGATCTCTTAAAAATAGGTCGTTGGACACAAGAAGCAGGCCTATGAAGTCAATTCATGGATAGCATTTTAATCTCACCATCGGCCTAATGAAAAAAATTGTAATGTGTGATCACAGCTAAACTGAATTGTAACTCTGAATATTAAAATGGCTTGCACAAAACCAATTTCACATATAAATATGTTAAAGGGAGATGGGAAAAGTCTTTAAAGAATTTCAAGAGGATTTACTGACATATGTCATTGAATGTGTTAATTACAGATGATTTATTCATGATATAAGTGCAGAAAAACATTGACTTCAGGCACTGTGGCCAGTGCTGCTGGTGACCCACCCCAACATCTATCCCCATATGTTCCCCTCTAGAGGCTAGAATACCTAAATTCTTGCTCTACTGGCCTTGCTTGCCACTAGGAAGGAAGGGCCACTGTTCTCACTAATAAGACAGAAGCAGATATCAGCTGCTGGGGTAGGGAGTATTCCATTAAGCTTTTGTTTTTCTGATCCAAAGAGACAGAAATGGCAACACTCCTTCCCTTTCTTGTTGTTTGAACATGGACGCAATATCTTGGTGTAGCCATCTTGTGAATATGAGAAAATGTCAAGAAAGTCACAAAACAGTAGATCCTGATTTCACTGAACCATGAACCACTGACTAGTTCTGCTTTTCTTTTTTTTTTTTTTTAATTTTTTTTTTTTTTCAACGTTTATTTATTTTTGGGACAGAGAGAGACAGAGCATGAACGGGGGAGGGGCAGAGAGAGGGAGACACAGAATCGGAAACAGGCTCCAGGCTCTGAGCCATCAGCCCAGAGCCTGACGCGGGGCTCGAACTCACAGACCGCGAGATCGTGACCTGGCTGAAGTCGGGCGCTTAACCGACTGCGCCACCCAGGCGCCCCTAGTTCTGCTTTTCTAATAATGTAAGAAAGATAACTATCTGTTCATATTGCTGTGGTCAGATTATTGTGTTAATTGCAGGCAACCACATTTAGCTACATTTTGTTGGCTTTTGGGTGACAGACATTAACATGAACTTTGAAGAGATTAAAAGAGATAAAGCTACTTGTGTATGAATGTACATACATGTAATTCAGATGGCACTTGGTTTCCCAAATTCTAAATTAGTGAGGATTTACGATATTTTCTTTAAGTAAACAGCAAGAGTAACTAATTGAAGCTCGTTTGAAAGGATGTTTGATGCAAACAAGCCCCTTAAAGTTCTTCCCACCACAGCACCCAGAGTGTCTCTGACACAGTACTTTGCATGTCAGAGGCTCATGACACGTATGACTTCATCAGGGAATACATAGACAGCAACAATAAAAGCTTCTGTTGATGTTTGCAGCTGCTTGCTTGGTCTCTGGCTCTGATCACTCACTGTCTAAGTGTCCTTGTCTTTTTTGTATGGCCCAAGTGAGATGAAGTACATGCCTTTTCTTTTTAGCGTGTATTTCCAGGACACACTGTAGTGTATACTCTGACTCTCAGGGTTTCTACAGGCCTCTAAGCTCTGGGAATGGCCAGGGTGGGCCTGATAAGGAAAAGTCACCTCAAGTAGATATTACTTCTTATTCTGGAATGTTTACTCTTTTGTCTGTAAGACTCTTTAATCCAAAATGACAAATCCTTCCTCCCAGTTCCTGTGAGAAGAAGTCTCAGGAATCCTGGTGTTGCTGGTCTCTGGGATCAACCACTGGCTGTTTCTGCTTTGTCCCTGGACTTCGCAAGAAGGGAGAAGTCCAGTGGCTTTCACATCAGTGTGAGCACCCTTTCTTCCAGTGAAGTTTAGTAGAAGCCCAATATATAAAATCAGTAAAATAATAAAAAATGGCCCTTGTCTTATAGTGCTTCCTGGATATTATATTATGGGTCCTACATATATCAATCTATTTTAAACCTCATAACAATACTTAAGGTGGTAACAGTTCCATTTTACCAGTGGGGGGTAAAAAAAAAAAACAGGCATAGAGTGGAGGTGTTCTATCAAAGATTGGGAGGAAGGAGGCTGGGATGGGTCCTTCATAGTCTCCTTTTCACCTCAGTGTCGGTTCCTAAGATACTCTAGTGGAACCCTTAGAAGACCTGGAGACAGTGTTTGAAAATCCTTTTGCAGCCCGAGGTCACAAACGCAAATACTCTCCCAGGGGCCAGCTGAGTAACAAAGGAATGAAGGTGGTTACCTGGGGGCTGCAGTGCGGTGGAGTGTGCAAGGATCAGCTAAGGGGGTGGCTGCCACTCAGCTTTGCACAACCATTACCAAATTCTGTGCGGATCAAACACAAACATGCCTCCCAGAGGACTTAGCTTTTGTGGGCCACCAATTTGAGACAATCGGAGAATGGGTGGAGGCTCTGAAAACGTATCCTGAGGTCAGACCACTTGGGTGCCATTAGAAGATGAGATGCCCACTGATGAAGGAAATAATGGAGAAAAACAAGCCCATGGGTCTTTTTGGGCATATGCATATTGTGATGGCCCTATGTTATACTGACTAGCTAAGAGTCATTTCTTCCCACTGTTTATCTACTGGCCTGATTTATTTTTAAGCAAGTCCTTCCCCTACTTGGTTCTGTCTACTCTTCACCATGTGTTTGCCAGTATTGGCCAAGCATCCAGTCTCACACCTCTTCTCCCACGCACCCCACCCCCCAACTGTCTTCTTATTTAAAGAAAAACAAGATTATAATGGTGAACAATGAGACTACCTAAATTATACAGCAGCCAAAATGAGTCCTGAGGGAAGATCCTTAGGAAGATTTTATTCCTTTGCTACTCAGGAATATTGGTTCTCATTGACACTCAAATGCAAAACAGACAGGTGGCTAAGATGCCTCCAGCACTTGCCTATAAGGCCTTAATATTTATGTAACTTGCCCCCAGAAGGTGACAATGTGTGCAAATCTATTTATGACAGCCAAGTTCTAAGTCATGCCTCCCCACATGCTTTAGAAACTTGGTAGTCTACAAGGGACTGCCTAATGGAAAAGGAGTTCATAGACACTGAACAACTGTAAAAGGAAAGGGAAATACAGTCAGTGCTTGTATATCAGATAAACTGGAGGGGATCTGTCACATGAACATTCCAGAATGTAGTTGAAAGAACATCATACACAAAGACAGGAGGTCAATAAATGTGAGGACTGGGCTAGATTGGGAGTTTTCAAGTTTCTTTTATGCCCCCGCTGCCTTTCCATCCTTCCTCCTTTTTTCCTTTCTTGGCTTAGGAATCATTTTTTTGAAAAAACAATAATATTTGCAGTCTAATGTATAAAACAGACAAAGTGGACCTACTGTGGTTCCATGTGGAGGCTGCGGCCTCACTGATTTGGGCACCCTAGCACTCTCAATGCACTATCTGAGGCACCTCTGAGAAATCCCATGTTCGAACTACAAGAAACAAATTTACATCACCATTAGAACTAGATTATTTCCAAGGTCTGTTCAGAACTAAGAAAAAGAGAACCCTTTTCTCTTAAAAATGAAGAAACCTAGGTCTGCTAGGTCAGGTGACCTACTCAGGGCCATACCTAGCATGCTATAGCCGGTACTAGAACCCACTCATAGTTCAGTGCTCTCCTCCCATCATTTAGAAAGTCGCATAGGATGGTGGTCTGAATCTCAACTCACCTAGCTACAAGCTCTGTAACCTTGGCAAGATATTCAACATTTGTGTGGTTCCTCATTTATGAAAGAAGATATAACAAGAGTCCCACCTTATGCTTCTGTGAGGAATCAGTGAGATAATGGATGTATGGGACTCAAACCCTTGCTTAGCATATAGTAGGTGCTTACTAAGTGTTAGCTGTACCATACTCTCCTCCATCCCTTCTCTGTTCCTTGCAGCTACAGAACATCAGACTTGTGATTATCCCTATTAATCTTGATGGAGCACATCAACCAGATAGCAGACAGAGCTGGCTCAGACACAGGATGCATCCAGCCGATGGACAGCATGCACTGGACAGTTGGCTGTAAAGCATAGCTGAAAAGCTGAATACAGTGAAGTCTGGAAATAATTCCTATCTCTTAACTTTCCAATATTTGCTTTGTTTTCCAAGAAAAATAAGCATTGAGCAAAGGGGTTGAGAAGAGCTGACTGACCTGGGAGAAATGTCACATCCTTGTTGCATGAATGCTCCCAGGGAGAACCACAAACTGTTGAATATCCCAAACTCATTGGATTGGTCACTGGTTGTCTGGTCCCGCCCTTCCTCAAACTCTTCACTGTGCCATTCATAGGGGCTGAAGCGGCTGACCAGGAAAAGGACGACACTCACTCCAATGTAGGCAAAGACAATGCACATCCAAATTTCATAAGCCAAAGGATCGAGGAAGGAGAAGACCCCCGGCTTGGACTTCTGCGGCTTTTTTATCATGATGGAGATCCCCAAACTCATAAATGGCTTGGAGAAATCTATCACCTCTTCCCGGACCAAGGTGATAGTTAAAGGAGCCACGGCCACATCGGCTCTCTGCAAAAAAAAAAAAAAAAAAAAAAAGGAAGAAGAAGAAGAAGAAGAAGAAAAAATGCAGTTGAGCTCAGCAGCTCTCTGTTCTCTTGTTTCTTTCTCCACTGAATATTCTTTTGCATTTTAAAGGATGTGCGAGTTGAAAAGAAACTCAGAAGTCTAATTCCTCCTACTGTCTATATTTCTGACAAATGAATGATCAGCTCACTATCTTATAGGAGAGATTATCCCAGTGTTTGACAGTTCTAACTGTTAGGGCATCTTCCTCACCTTACTAGAAGGGGGATGTTGTGATATCTGTGGCTTGTGCCTTCCCAGCAGCCATGCCTCCTTCCTCCACAAGAAGAACCACTCCTGTCCACTCTCAGTCCTTCTAGTTCAAATCAGCTAATCACCCTGGTTACATAGTGAAGTGCATGACCCAGGTTTGGCCATCGGTATGCTTCATTTCCCTGGTCAGAATGATTCATTCAAAAATGGTATAGGACTCAAGTCCGTTTAATGAGCATTAGCCCCGAGAGTCAGAGTGAGAGATTTAGAAACTGATCCAGAATGTCATTTGGGCCATGCTAAATTCAGGGCTTACCCCAGACTCCAAGGAAGATGGGTTAATATATTCTATTTGTTCCCAGGAACATGAGCCAGCCCTTCTGTTTGCCTAAGCCAGTTTGGATTGGGTTTCTTTTACCTGCAGCCAAGATATCCCTAGCTAATAGCGTGGTAAAGGCAAATTTAACTCAATAAACTCTTACTGGGCACTTCTTTATGTTCAAGCCCTAGGCTGGAAGCTGAGGGTAAGCTACAGTCCCTACACTCAGGGTATTACAAACTAGTAAGAGAGGTCGGTATACATATCCAACTTTCCCTCCTCTCACCCCTCCCCTCCCCCGCAATTTTTCAGTCTACCAGGTAGGCTGGGTGTACTAGCCAAGAGATACACAATGATACAGGAGACAAGAGAGGCATTATTCTGGCTGAGGAGATCGGGGGCTACCTCATAAAAGAGGTGACACATAAATTTGGCATTGAAGAGGGGTAGGATCTTGTTGCTCTGGCACAGTACACATTTCAGAAGGAGGGAATTATGTGAGTGAAGGCCTTAAAGAGAGGAGGAAAAGAAGCATCACAAGTATTTTTCATAAAGACGCCTAAGAAACATACAAACAATTCAATTTTTAAAATTCAGATCCATGTAGACAAACATAAAAAAGGTTGCAAGAAATGCTCATCTTTGAGCATCTAGCATGTGGAATCACCATCCTTGCTCTTCGGTCTTTCCTCCCTCTCCCTAATGGCAGAAGCACTGGCATCTACACAAATAAAAATCCACTGCTCTGTTGGCTTGAGATCAAGAGATCCTGGAAACCCAAGAAGGTTCCATGGACAGGTGCCACAAAAACGCATTTTTGAAATGAGAGACACATCTGTGCAAGTCTGTTCCAGGTGGATGGCTTTCTCTCATGATGCACAACAGTCCAGATGTGAAACTGGTGACAGATGTGTGCAGATGAGTGCCCCACTTAGCTGCTGACTGGTGTTGCAAAGAGAAGATTTCGGCTGATTACTGTCATTGGCTGGGGTTTTTGAGAAGGTGCTTCAAGTGGAATAAAAACCCTGGCTTCAGAATGACTTAAGATCTCACCCAGGGAAAGAAACTTTCCATAAAGCAATGTGAATTTGATAGTAATTCTGCTTTTTTTTTTCTAATAGTCACTGCATAAATCTTTTATTATTATTATTATTATTATTATATTATTATTTTGCAAATACTTACAAGCAAGTGCAAGGGAGAAGATACCTACTCTTTTGTCTGTACCCTAATATAGATAGAAGAGGAATGGAGGAGAAAAGTAATGGAAATGACTTAGAGGGACTACTACATGTTACCCAAAAGGGAGGTGAATGAAGACCAGCTTTGAAGGTGGTAACAGGAATTGAATGGATTCCTTTGATGCCTCCTGATGTGAGTTAATGAAAGGGACTGTGGACTGGAAAAATCACAGAAGCACATCATCATAATGCTTAGTTCATTCAGCAGTTCCAAGATTTGTTTCATAGAACATTATTTCTGGAAGGATGTTAATAAGTGTAACATAAAAACAGTGTGAAAATTAGGAAACACGAATCTAGGAAATATGAACTTAAACAGGTGGGGCGAGACTCCTCAGAACCTTTAGAAGATCACTATGCACTGAGAATTTCCAAGAGAGGTAAGTAGATGTAATACTTCTAAAATTATCTGGCCGTGGATCCCTGAGCATCAAAAGAGACCCATATGTGTAGGAGACATACACAGTGGGAGATGCTACATTCAATGACCTTACTTTATAGAGAAAAACTCAGGTCCAGAGAGGGAAGGTGATTTGTGCAAAGCTGCAGTGTTTCGGTTTGTCTGACATTGACTGAGAGGTCTTAAGAGGTGATTTCCAGCACCTGAGGTTGTTAGTGGCACTCTGCAGGATTGGTCAAAGGCAGAGCTTACCTGGGAAAGTTAGACCTGGCTGCTCTGCTGGTGACTTGCTGACCATGTGGCCTTAAGTGAAACTGTTGTCTTTTGGAATATCAAATCCCTCACAAAAAAAAAAAAAAAAAAAAGGCGTAATAATTTTTTGCCCTACCTATTTGATAGGATGGTTTTGTGAGGATCAAAAGAATTCAAATATGTGAGAATACTGTGAAGTGTAAGCATTCCACAGATGCTCAAAATTATTTACTTAAATTGACATTAGGATAGTAGCTTCCAAAATTAAGCATACGTCAGAATCACCTAGAGGGCTTTTAAAAATGCAGGTGGCAGAGTTTCTGGATCTCGGCGTGATACCTGAGAATTTGCATTTCTTTTTTTTTTTTTAATATTTATTTATTTTGGGGGGGAGACAGAGACAATAGCATGAGCTGGGGAGGGCAGAGAGGGAAACACAGATTCTAAAGCAGGCTCCAACGCTCTGAGCTGTCAGCACAGAGCCTGACACTGGGCTTGAACCCATGAACCATGAGATCGTGACCTGAGCCAAAGTCAGATGCTTAATTGACTGAGCCACCCAGGTGCCCTGAGAATTTGCATTTCTAATAAGTTCCCCAATGATGTTGATGCTACTGGTCCAGACATCACACTTTGAGAACCACTGACCTAGGCGAGCCCCAAACAAAATATGTGATGTCTAGAAACAATCCTGGGGAGACAGTAAACAGTTTTGATGTTGTAGGTTTGTAGGTAAAGGCGAAATGTGAAGAAAACCATTAAGGTTGGAGAGCTACTCTGAGCCAGGCACTGTGTAGGTAAACTCCCCACCCCAGCCCAGGGATACAGGATTCACTTTCCCTGTTTTACAGCGGTTCAATAACTTGCAGGTGCCTGCTGTCAAAGTTCACTCTCGTTCTGCTCCACCAAGACAAAGGACAGGCAGGGAAGCCACCTGTGAATCAAGCACAAAGCCAAATCCATGCAAGAAGCAGAAACTTCATTTGTAGCATGTGGCATCTGAGAATGCAGACACTATTGCTATGCCCATTGCCAGTAAACAGTAGCCTTACAGTCCAGTGCTCAGATGGCTTGGAGTTCAAAAGCCAGGCTGCATGTCACAACTCTGCTTTTACTAGCTGTCCTTTGCCAAATTACATACCCGCCCCCCCCCCCCCCCACTGGGCCTCAGTGTCCTTATCTATGAAATGTGGAAAATAATTGTATCTGTCTTATGGGGTTGTTAGGAGGAGGAAATGAAATAATGTGGGTCAAATATTTAGCATGGCACCGGGCACAAACTACCTGTGGAAATGCTACTACTACAGGTTTTGATAAGAACAAGGTGGAACAACATAAGAGACTCTTAAAAACTGAGAACAAACTGAGGGTTGATGGGGGGTGGGTGATGGGTATTGAGGAGGGCATCTGTTGTGATGAGCACTGGGTGTTGTATGGAAACCAATTTGACAATAAATTTCATATAAAAAAAAAAGAACAAGGGGGAGCAAAAGAAGATGAAAGAGACCTTGATTGGCTTAACTATTTAAAAGGCACAGAAAGAATCAATTTGGGAGCCTCCAAATGAGTTTTTTCTGACCTTCTGGTTGTTTGTGGCTGACAGATAGTTCCTCAAACTCCTCTATTCTTCCTCAGGGGTACAGAAAAAGAAAGCCAGACCAAAACTCAAGGGAGGATGTTGAATTGGGCCCATCATGGAGTCTTGAGAACACAGTTTATAGAGCACAGAGGGACAGGCCTGATGGAGGAGAGGGGATGGATGGGAAAGGGCTGGCCCTGGGGCATCAGAGGTAACTCTGGTTTCTTACTGATGAGCTAGTGACCCACCACTGACTGTTGGCTATTGGGAAGCTTGACCTCAGGATGATCATACCATTGTTCTGCCAGGATCACAGGCCTTTTGCTAAGGGAACTGTGGTCCATGGGGTGAGGTCGAAGATGAATGCTAGTGGAGGTTCCCATGGAAACCAGTCTCCAGATGCAGCATTAACCGTCCAGCTCTCTGTCATCAGTGGAGCTTCCCAGAGTGAGAGAAGTAGAGGGAGGAGAAAGGGTAGAAGTACATTCCACTCCTCAACTCATTAACCATCTTATTAGGTCATCTTGAAAGCCACTTTCCTATGGAAGATTTTCCTTATTTCATCTCTTTTTTGAGTTCCCTTTGTATGGCTCCCATGGCCATCATGAGTCCTATTGCCTAGATATTGGAGAATGGAATTTAACCTAAATGGTTGCTTCATCCTGGCCGGAACTCAACATAAACCTGTGACTTAGTATATGCTTCTGCTCAGAGACCCTGCCTATAATCTTTTTCTGTGAGTAAAGCTGTGGTGGTCCCTTTCCTGCAAGTAGTGGCTGACTTCTTACATTACATTTGTTGTTTCTCTACTCAAGTATCTTCATCATCTCCCAGTACCCACTGAATCAATCCACTCTTCCCCTTGTCACTTCATACTCAACCATAGCCCTGACTGCTCAATCCAAGCCCTCTACACAAATGAGCACTGTTTTCTTTTCTTTTTAAATTTATTTATTTAGAGACACAGAGAGAGAGACAGAGACAGAGAAAGAGACAGAGAAAGAGAGAGAACGAACAGGGGAGGGGCAGAGAGGGAGAGAGAGAATCCCAAGTAGGCTCCATGCTGTCAGCACAGATCCTGATGCGGGGCTTGAGTCTACAAACCATGAGATCATGACCTGAGCTGAAATCAAGAGTCAGAGGCTTAACTGACTGAGCCATCCAGGCACCCCAATGACCAATGTTTTCACACTCTCCTTACACCTCTCTTATTTCCATCACCATTCTATTGTTTGTACTTTAGAAATTCCTGGGCTGCCTTTCTCTCTATTTGAACATGGGCAATTTTCAGTTTCCATAGCTTTTTTGATGGCTAGACAAACTCATGTTAGCCTCTTGCCTGATCCTTGAACCATACTATCTTTTACTACTCTCTCTCATTGTATTTTCTACCCCATAAAATGTTAAGATCCTTGGGGACAGGGATCAGATCTTTTACTTCTCAGTGATTCCTTAAATACTTAAAGCAATTCAGACATTCAGTGGCTTCTCAGAAATGCTTCAACTTATTGAAGATTTTATAGCAATCGTGCATGGTGTTATTTCAAGTGCAGTGAGTGATATAAAGACAGAGAGACCTACTCCTATTACACAGAAAACTATTATACAAGGCAAGGTAAGCCACAACAGAAACAGAAACTAAATCCTGCAGGGGAAGGCAAGAGCACTTAGAAAGGAGAATTAATACCTGTTATGGGGAGAAAGAAATGACACCTTGGAAAAAGCAATATTTGATATAGATTTTTGGAGAAGGGACAGGAGTTTGGGGGTACTTAATGGAAGGGAGCACTCTAGAGAACAGAGTGACTCAGGGGTGGTCTTGCTGAAGTGGATGGTATCGGAAAGGTAATATTGGGGTGAGAGACTAGAAAGTTAGGTTGAATCCAGGGTGTATCTGGCACCAGGGAAGAAGTTTATATGGAGGGGCCATAAATGATTTTGAGCAGGGGAGTGGCAACTCAGCGGTCTGCCTCAGGAAAACTCACCCTGAATCTCAGTATTGCCTGTGTTAGATCATGATCAACTGCAGTCACAAGACTGAACTGAGAAAGCCGGGAGCAGTAAGTAGCCTTGAACAAAGAGTGTCTCAAGATATTGGATTTTGAACACCTCATCTTTTTGGCAGCAACTATACTAAGTTAGGGGGTCCAATAGTCATCTGTGGACAGGGCCAGCCAACCACCAAATTATTTTCTGTCAAACTCTCTCCCTGTCCTCCAATCCCCCACCCTGTGGAGAACTTACTCCATAGACCAGCTCTCCCACCATGCCATTCCAAGCCTTGGTGTCAGGGTCACGGGCTCCATATTTTCCATCGCTGACAATCTCAAGACGGTAGGAGTAGCCCACATGTTTGGCAATCTCTGCTGCCAGCTCTACACAGTAGCCCTCATAGCGGTCATTGCCCTCAAACTGGTTGGCATTCTTCTTGAGCATCACATACGGATCTTCCTGGTAGAAAAATGGGGGAGAGAGAATGTGGGTTGTGGGTCCACTCATAGGTAAGGAGGACTTTGGCATGGCAGGGGAAGATGTCAACAACGTTGGTTAACTTTGGTCTCTCTAAGTCCCTAAACCTACTTCCTGCATTTCTGCTCCCTCCATTACAAAACTTCTTGGGCTAAGAAAGTAAACTCTTAAAATAAGAATATTTCATAATTCACATGTGGAGCTCACCCTTTTAAATTATGTTCCAGGAGCTTTTGTATTTTTTGGAGGTGCCTCTAGGGCACTATGTTGGGAAAGTAGGCCCTAAACAGTCTCCAGCTTTCTCACAGGCAATCACTGAAAATCACAGCAGTTCAGTGGTTATAAAGTAGCTAAAGTGCTGGCTTTTAGGAGACTTTCTTAGAAAATGGCTTCTACTGAAGGAGTGTACAGTCTGAGAACCACCATAATTTAGTCTCACCATTATGTCTTATATATGGGTAAACTATGGCTCAAAGGAGGGTGACTTATCCCAGTATACAAAATGAAATCATAGCAGAACCAGAGTAAAAACAGCATCTCTAATTTCTAGGAAACTCCTTTTTCTACTCCCTCTTTCTACCTATAGCATGGTTTTGGCAAGAAGAACAACCAGCTTATGCTCCTGGGGAAAACCTTTGTGTTGGTCTAGCTTACATCTAGATAACCTCGATGAAGGACTGAGTACTCACTAGGATTGTAGTAACGATGTATGTTCTATTCTGGACACTTGAATTGTCCCCCCCAGCTTGAGCATCGGTGGCTGCAGGGACAAACTTATCATCTTCATTCCAGTAACCGATCTGTTAAGGAGAGGAAAGTGGTGACGTGAGATGAGACAGGCTCCTCAGGACTGGCCTACTGTGGACCACCCAGCCAACACCAGACAAAAAAGCAAGGATCTAGGCATCATATCATACAATATTGGACACACCAGGCTCTAAAGCATTGGTAGATAAAAATAACAAGAGGTAAAGTGCTCTACATCCAGGTCCTCACAGTCCCACCCTCTTGAACATCCTCACCATGATGGGCTGAGCCTAGAAATTGCCCCTGTGAAGAGGGGGCGGGTTTAACTCTTAATGCAGCTAGAATATTTTGTACAATGCAAGCCATGGCTGTGGAAACTAAATTCCTTGCAGTTGTTCACAAGCTCAAACCCCTTTTGCTTTATTTCTATTAACCCTTCTCTTCCTGAGCTCATTCTGAATGGCAGTTGGAATCATATGATTTAAACATTAAATTCCTTTCGCTTTATTTTTATATTTACCTGTATTTTTTCCATCTAGATTTAACTTCCTAGGTGATTGTTATTTTATGCTTTATCATTTATTTCTCTTATTTCCAATTATGAAATATTATAATACTGAGTATATATTAGTGCCTAAAATTATTGGCTGAAAACATTATTATTTTTTTAAATTAGTGGGTTATTTATAATGGCTCATTTTCCAAGATCTTTCAGCTAATATTTATTGGATCCCTATCGTGTGCAAGGCTCTGAGCTAAAACACTGGTAGTATTGTGTGGGAGGTTGAGAGAGATACAAAAAGTCTAAGAGGTAGTCCTTGCTCTGAGAAGTTCCCCAGTCTACTTGGGAAGACATGACACATGCAACACACAAGGTCATAAAGGATGGGCAGTTTGAGCCCAAACCTTTCAGGTTGGAGAGACCATGAACATGTGCCAAGATGTAAAGGCAGGAATCTTCCCAGATATGTAAGTTCAATGGCTTCTAGGTGGAAGATAGGGTTAGCCTAAGAGGGCAGTGGGCAAGTGGTAGAAGATGGATTTTTTTTTTTTTTTTAATTTTGGGAGAGGAGAGAAAGAGAGAGAGAGAAAGAGAGAGAGAGAGAGAGAGAGAGAGAGAGAGAGAGAGATTCCCAAGCAGCTCCATGCTGTCAGTGTGGAGCCAGATGTAGAGCTCAATCTCATGAACTGCGAGATTATGACCTGAGCCAAAATCAAGAGGCAGATGCTCAAACCACTGAACCACCCAGGCGCCCCAGGAGACACCTGGATTTGAATGCCAGGCTAAACAATATAGACTTTATCCTGAAGGTAACAGGAAGTCATGGGAGGTTTGGGAAGAGCAGAATGGCATGGCTAATACACATACACACACAAACACACACCTCTGTCCTGTCTCTCTATATCTTTAGACAGTTGTGTTTTGTTCTGTGGTTCTTCTTTTGGCTGTAGATGGAGGGTGAGAAAGGAAAGAGAACTGGATGTGCATTTGCAGAGGAAAGAGCAGGCCTCCCATCAGCCAGAACTCAGACCAGGCTCACACAGCTGAGGCCTGTGCCAGGGGTCAACTCAAACAGCACTGTCTCCTTGATGCTTTCTCCAGTTTCCTCGTTGGGAAAAAGCCATTCTCTCTGTGATCTCACTGCGGTTAACAACAACAATGATAATTGCCAATGCTGATTATGTTCTTGCTATTGTCAGATGCTAAGTGTTTCTAAGTTTTTGTGCCATTTCATTTGGATTAGAGGTGTCTGTAACCCGCCCAAGGTGATGCAGCTGGAAATTGGCTCTGCATTTGTTGCTAAGAGGGGACTTGGCTTCCATGATAACATGTAATCATTTTAGTTAACATTTATTGAGCGCTTACTGGGTTTCAGCCACTCTTTTCTTCTAAGTGGTTTTTTTTTTTGTTTTTTTTTTTTATGTTTTAACTTCTTCCATCCTCACAAAAATCTATGAAGTGAGTACTTAATTATCACCCCCATTTTAATTTTTTTTTCAACTTTTATTTATTTTTGGGACAGAGAGAGACAGGGCATGAACGGGGGAGGGGCAGAGAGAGAGAGGGAGACACAGAATCGGAAACAGGCTCCAGGCTCTGAGCCATCAGCCCAGAGCCCGATGCGGGGCTCGAACTCATGGACCGCGAGATCGTGACCTGGCTGAAGTCGGACGCTTAACCGACTGCGCCACCCAGGCGCCCCTATCACCCCCATTTTAAATGTGAAGCAACTGAGATGTGGAGAAGTGAGGCAACTTTTCCAAGGTCACGGTCAAGTCATGGAGCCAGGATCTGAGCCAGGAAGGTTGACTGCAGGGCCAGTAAGCTGCTAGCCGGCCCTTGAGTGCCTCAGGTAGGTCCCCACTGGCCCTGTGGTCTGGCTGTTTGTATGTCTGTCGCCATCTCTCCACAGTTCTGTGGGTTCCTGATGGACAAAGCCAGAGGTCTATTCCTTCTAGAATGATTTACTTAGCATGGCACATTCTTCCATAAGAAGCAGCTCAGGAAATGTTTGTTAAGAGAAGATGTGCTTCCAACAAGGAGACAGTGGACCCTACTGGGTGCTAAGACAGTCCAGAGGCTTGTGTCTCAGGGCATTGGGTCAAAATCTACCCTTGGTGCAGGCCTGTGCTCAATATTGCCTGTGTTAGGCACTTTTAGTCAGCACAGAAGGAGACATTTCTCCCTAAATGACACAAGAACCAGAAACTTAGATTTCCAGAATGTCAGAGGTGGAAGAGGCTTGAAGAATCACTTCTTCCAACCCCTTTCTTTTACAGAGAGGGATGAGGGGACAGGCACAAAACCAGGATGCAGTCTTGACTCCCTCACTTTGCTAGACCAGGGCCCTGGAACCCTGGAGCATCTGTGGGGACTTTTCCATGCCACTTTCCTAGGAGGTGGGTGAGGGGTCAGAAAATGGGAGACAGCTCTGGGTGCCCCATCTCTCCTTCAAAACACTCAGTTCTGCTTTTTATCTCTTTCACATATTGGGATCCCTTTAACGTTCACTTTTACAAGGAGCCCTCTGGTTGAAAATGTTTAAAGCCACTAATGTAGTATATCATGATGCAAGTTTTCAAAAGATTTCCAAAGTACTTTCACAACATTTAACTCTTTAGCAAATAGTACAAGACAGGTGTGGGATTGTTTTCTCTGTTTTATAAAGGAGATAACTGAGCCTTGGGGAAATAAAATGATCTAATTTATAAATATAGAGATTATATAGCAGATTCGTGGCAGGGCATAGGAGCCAGGGCATGACCTCAAAGGTTAGGTTATTTAATGTAATCAATACTAACTCAGGAGCAGGTCTGGCAAATGCCATTTTCCCCCCACAGATGATGCTTTCCCTTTCCCTTTCTCTTTCTTTTCCTTCTTCCCCTCATTCCCTTCCTTTCTTCCCTTTTACTTTCCTCTTCACAATCAGGCACAGGTTTAGCTCCTTCTAATGAAACCATCAGTACAGAGCAAATTGCCTTCTCTGATGTGCAAAATCTAAAATATACAGTGTATTATTAAGTATTATTTTTTTTTAAGTGGGGGCTTGATAGTCAAGAGATTACTCTCTGATATAGACAGAACTGGTTTAAAAGGTGGGCTTTCCTGGGGTGCCTGGGTGGCTTGGTCGGTTGAGCTTCTGACTTCAGCTAAGGTCATGATCTCATGGTTTGTGGGTTTGAGCCCCAGGTCGGGCTTGCTGCTATCACATGGAGCCTGCTTCAGATCCTCTGTCCTTCTCTGTCTCTGCCCTTCCCCTGCTCATGCATGCGCACGTGCTCTTTCTCTCAAAAATAAATAAACATAAAAAAAAGGTAGACTTCCCTAATTACTAATCTTTGGCCAGTTACCTGACCTCAGTGGGCCTCGGTTCTTGCTCTGTGGAATGGATACATCAGGAGTATCTGTCTCTTGGGGTTTGCTGTGAGGATGGAAGGAGTTAATGCATGGACAACAATGAGAGCTGTATGTGGCTCATATTAATGCCTAGTCTAAGGGTAATGCCTAGTTGAAGGTTAGCAGGCTTCTATAGTATAAGACATTTCAGTATCAATCTACTATTGAAATTATCAATCTCTAAAGAAAAAGTGTATTATTTTAGAGCATTTCTCAAATTCATTTGGCAAAGTAACCCTCCCTTACATGCAGAATGCCCTAGGGTAAGTGTGCCCCAAACCATAAGACATTGCTCTAAAATCCCAAGTTATTTTGATAAAGGATAGGGGGAAAAAGCAAGATAAATCTGTTGTAGACCAGATTTACACTACTTAGAAAGAGACTTTAATTTCTCAAGATAGTGGTCCTTCAAAGCTAGTATTGTGGCACTAGTTGTTAAATTGGGATCTATAAAAGTTATTGCATAGCTTGGTTTATATACAGCTTCCTTGATATCAAAAGCTAGAGGAATAGCTAAGTGTCATAAACAAGTTTATTTGATGTCTGACCCTTTTGTAGGGAAATAAAACAATATTGCCAGTCAAAAGAGTGGGGTGATGCCAAAACCCGGCCTGCACCTCACATAAGCTAGCAGTTGAGAAATCTGGTTCCACAGTTCGATGAAACGAAAGTTGACAAAGAGTTTTGAAGAGACACTACACTTCAGAGATGAGAGCAAATTTCCCTTTCTTGGAGAAATGGGTTGGATTATTATACAGCACTTTGATTCTCTACTGAGGATATGCAGGACCTTTGATTCTCTCTGAAAGTAAATCAGAGCTAGTGGCTGGGTAAAGACTGGGGCCCATTATTCAGGAGAGGATTTAAACAATTCTAACAGTGAGAGGTCCTCTCCTGGGGCCAGTTATAATTTTTGATCTTCTGTTTCCATCTGCCTCTAAAGATTCTTTGAATGTAGGAAATGAGTCTAGATGATAGATTAGCTTTTTTTAAGTGAATGAAGTCTAAAAAAGAGATAGTTATAGAACAGTAAATTCAACTGATCTACCTTGCACAGTCAGCAAGTCAGATTTACACATTTGTATCTCTCGGCTGCCTGTAAAGCCACAGCCTGGGGACCTCCGAAAATGAGATCCACTGTAATACAGTTTTTAAAAGTAGGTTGCCTATTGTGGCAAAGTCAACTAGATGACCAGCAAGGACTCTTATTCTCTTTCCCTAGCATAGAGGTGTTGGCAGGAAGTATCTCCCTAGCCAGCAATTACATTTCCCAGCCCATGGGGCACCTAGGTGGGCCAGAGGATTGGGTTCTGGCCAGCGGAACACAGCACAAATGATGCCCATCTCTCTTGGTCTGACTCCCCCAAATCTCTAGCACAATTTCTGCTTTCTTTCTTCCTCATCTGTTAGCTAGATGTTGATAGCCAGAATGATGCTAACGGGCAATGGAGCCTCTATAAGCCTGAGTCTTAACCAGAGCCCTCAGTCCAAACACTGGTCACCAGGTGAATGAGAATTAAACATCTATTGCATTAAAGAGCTAATAATTCAGAGTTTCTCTGTCACTGAACCTAGGGTTTTCTTAACTAACCTACTTAAAGAATTTGAACTTAATATGTTTATGTATGACTTTGAATTCTGCTGTAAGTGTTATTTAAATTTTTCCAGCATTTTTTTTTTCTTACTTGCTGGCAGATCTATGGAAATATGGGCCAGAATAGTATGCACCCTGGTTGCCCAGCAACATCCAATAAACTGTCTACTCATTTAATAAAAAGCCATTTATTTGCATGTGCTTACTATGTGTCAATATACTGCAGGGGTTGAAGGTATAATACATAACACAACTGTGGTCCCTGATTTTAGACAGCTGGCATTTTAGTGGCAGGAAGGTGGAGAAGAGGGGAAGAAAGACAATATATACCCAGGCCAGGGGTCAGCAAACTTTATCTGGAAAGAACCAGAGAGTAAATGTTTTAGGCTTTGTGGGTCATACAGTCTCTTTTCTAAGTACCCATCTCTGCTGTTATAGTGCAGAAGCAGCCACAGACAATATCTAAACAAATGAATGTGGCTATGTTCCAAAGAAACTTAATTTATGGATACTGAAATTGTATTTTGGGAAATTTTCACATATGATGAAATAGTTGTCTTTTGATTTGTTTCAACCATTTAAAAATGTAAAAAACTACTAGCTCATGGGCTGTACAAAAGCAGGCAGTGGGATGAATTTGCCTTGCAGGCTGAAGTCCGCCAACCCCAATCTAGATCACTAAGCCAACAAGAATAGATCAGAAGGGTTAAGCATTAAGAAAAAAAAAAAAAAAAAACAGAATGGGATAATGGGATTGTGCCAGATGGTGGGGGCCACTTTAGATAGCTTGGTCAAGGACAGCCTCTCCAAAGTGACTTCACTTGAGCAGAGACCTGAACCACAGGGAGAGAGAGCACACAAAACTGCAATGATAGAGAACATCAGGTAAAGGGATGGAACGATGTCAGTGCAGCTGTGCAGTGATGAGCTAGAGACAGAGGAGCAAGAGCTCATGCCAGAGGGAAGCAGCCTCTATTTTCTGAAGGTCAAGGGAAGGAGTTATATTTACCTGCAACAGGAAGCCAAGGGAAAGTTGTAGGCAGAGAAACAATAGAACCTGATGCATACTGACCTTACAGAAGGGCAAGGATGTAGATAGTGGGACTAGGTGATAGGTAAGGAGGCTCCCGTATGCATCCAGGATGGCGTGGGGTTGTCTCAGGCTCTAGGGTCAGCAGTGGAAACAGAGGTGGTTGGGTTGGAGCAATGTCTTAGAGCTATAAGAGGATTTGGCACGTCCAAAGTTGGGGAGCAAGGATTTACAGAAAAACTTCTGAAGATCATATGGAATGGAAGGCTGTGAATTCTGTGGGACTTTAGATTACTTCTGACATCAGCAGGACTTTGTATCACTTTTAGTTTGTTTTCCTGCCCATGCTTTCCTTTCTAGTTACTCAGAGGGTCAGAATCCAGGATAAGAAACTCAGGGCAGGGCAGGATAAGGCAAGGCAGGGCAGGGGGACTCAAGTCAAGTTGCAATGAGAAGTAGACGCCTGCAATCAGGTCAGAAGCTAGACAGAGGGCCAATGATGATGGGAAAGATGGTTAAAATTCACAATCCTGGTCCCTTGATGAAAGACCTTGGAGAATTTTCCCTACATTTCTCCCTTGGCAGTCATTTATCAGAATTTGTGATCCAACCTGGATCTGATGAGGTATTTTAGATCTCAGATATAGATCTCTACATCGGTACCCCCTGGTGAACAAGATTTCCTGAGGATTTAGCTTTAGCGGAGCCAACGCCAAATCTGGCATCTATGCTGCTAAATGTATGATGCACGGATGCTTGGAAGTGTGCACATTTCACTGGGATGTCAGATTGGACCCAGATACCTAGAGGGTATCTGTTGGCGCATCAGTGCCAAGGATATAGGCCAAAAGATCAGGAGAGTGTCCCTGAGGCCCCAAATCAAGCAACAGCAGCTCCTCTTTATTACATATATCAGGTAAGGCCACGTAATGTTTACTGAAACAAGCACAACTAGGTCACTCTTAAATCTGAGGAATTACTTTGCTAGGAGGCTGATTGAGTAAAAGGCCTGAAGCCACAGATGTAGAGGAATTGATTTTCTCCAAGTCAGATTCCCTGTAAACAAAGGATGCTTGAGCCCACAGTCTAAGCAAGAATTTAGTCTTGGTGAAGTAAGCTGGAAAACAGCCTTGGGATCTGAAACAATAAAGCACAGCCATTTGCTGGTGGATTTTAAGGTTACTCTGTTCTTTCTGTTTGGTGATTTATCCATTCCATAGGCTTGTACAGCCTGATTCACTCAAACTCAAGGCTGACAAAAAAAAAAAAAAAAATACCTGTGGCCTAAAGAAGGGAGTTTAAACAAACAAACAAAACATGTGCTGGATGTCGATTACATGCCAGGAGCTGCTTTTCTGAATCCCTCACTACAAGCTGTGGAGGTAGGAGGCACCGTTGCATTTAATTCTGACAGTGACCCTGTGTGGTACGGGATATTATCCCCCTTTTGGAGATGATGTAACTGAGGTCCAGGGAGGCTAAGTAACTTGTTCTAGGTCACGTGCCTACTGAAGAACAAAGCAGGGACTTAAATCCTGGCCTGTCTGCCTCCAAAGCCCAAGCTCATAACCATTCTGCCTGTGTTTCTCACCAAACCACCTAGAGCACTGGGAGCCTCTCCACTCGGGAAGCTGGCTTTTTAAATGTGCAGACTCCCGAGACTCATCTCTGTTCTCTTAAAGCAGAATGTCCAGCTTTGGGGAACCCGAGAATCTCTATTTTTAACAAGGCCTCCAGGTAATTCTTCTACTTGCTCAAGTGTGAGAACTGCCAATCTTGCTACGATGCGTCCTCTCCTGAGGAGAGCTCTTGATGTCATACAAATTTGGAGGAGACAAGGAGGCTTCCCACAGTCTCTGGTGAGGTTTAAGGTCAACGTGAAGGACTGAGACCCGTGTTCCCGGGGGTAGTGATTGGGGAAGTTCCCACTGATGGGCGTTTCGTCCATTGAGGAGGGTCCCTAACCCCACCTGCCCTGAGGGAGTCAAAGCCCAGCCCAGAGAGGGACAACTTGAATGGAGGCATAAGCTTGACAGGGATGCTATCACATGTATCGGCGTCCATGGTGTCAGTGCTGAGAGGAACTGAGGTTTGCACAGCCCAGCACCTCTCACTCATTTTAAAGACCCAGAGAAGTTAAAGCCACCCTGCTGGGCAATGACCAGGCTGGGGTAGAAGCCTCTGCCTTCTCTTCATCCTTACCTCATTACCACTATGTCCCCAATATACCTAGCCTGCTGCTAATGGGCAGGGAAGAATATGGCTTTATTTTCAACCACCCCACTACACTGCAGGGAAAAGAACTAGATAAACACCCATGTTTTAATTTTGACAAACACGCAACTGCTCATAGGTAGTATGCATGTGCCAATTTCATCCACCAGGAGATAGTATTTTTCCGCCCTGAGGGCAGTAGGCCATTCTGAGGATTCTGAGCAAGAGCCCAGGTCCGTGCTCAACAATGTTCTGTGTAGGAGCAACCTTCTTGCCTGCCCAAGTCCTTACCCAAAAGAACTGCTTTTATGTTTTCATGTACCATGCAGGGGGTGACACTGCCCCTTCTTCTCTGCATCTGAAAGGAAGAAGGGCTGGGGAGGAGGTCACGTAACTGGTGTCCCTTCTAAGGGCAGCAAAATACTCTGAGCTCCTCACTCCTCCACAGTCATTGGAAATGTTCCAGTTGTGTTCTGGAGCCATTCAGCTGTGGCAGCTGCTGCAGCAAGATGAGTGTGGCCTGGAGAGTCATGGGGCCCATTTCATTATAACTCACTGTGGGACCTTAGGCAGCCTACCAGGCTGGCCTGCCTCAGTTTATCCATCTAGGAAAGGGGAGCTATATCATGAAGGCTGATATTCTTCACAACCGCACTAAAGAAAAAAAATACTTTGAAAAAGATAAATAAGTCATCTCAGGGCTTGTAGACTTTAGTCACGTAACAGCTCCTGACATTTGCCATACCTGTTAGTAACCACTCACTGAACAATGATCAGGTGCCAAGGCATACATGATATGTCTCCATTCTATAGATGTGGAGATTGAGGATGGAAAGAGTTAAGTCACCTAGCAGATGTCTTTTCCAGCACAGGAGTTTGTAGAACAGGGGATAACAGAAATGAACTCAGACTTAGACTATTTTTGGATGGGCATCCCTTGCAGTAAATTTTGTCCCCAAGGACAACGCCCTTGTGCAATCACCATGCCAAAGGTTTGCTGAAAAGTGGTTATGCTCCTAGTGGCTACGCTCAGAACCAGATAGAGAGCCCTGTTTGGCAACTGCTGAAAGTTAACACAGGTAGTGGGCCTACTGTAGCCAATTCCTGAAGTGTGCCCAGTAGAAGGTAGGAAATGGGTTCTGGGTCCTCAAAGTGTTCACAATCTAGGAAGAAGTATGGGATGTATGTGAATGCACTGCAACAGGGGACAGTGTGCTGGTGTCCTGGTGACATCACATGTGCTGTGGGAACACAAAAAGACAAGAGAAGGCTTCTATTGGGTGAGGAAGGAGTGATGATAGAGAAGTCATTGAAACTTGGCCTTTGTGGCAGGCAGAGTAATGGCCCCTCTGAAGATGTCCATACCCTTTCCCCAGAACCTGTAACCTGTCACCTTACATAGCAGAAGGGACACTGCAGATGGGATTAAGGTTACAGACCTTGAGATGGGGAGATTATCCTGGATTATTGGTGTGGGTCTAAACCAATTATGTGAGTTCTTAAAAGCAGAGTATCTTTCTTGACTGTGGTCAGAGAGAAGATGTGAGGTTGGGTCAGACGTGATGTTGCTGGGTTTGAGGATGAGGAAGGGGAATATGAATTGAGAAACATGGGTGGCCTTAAGAAGAAAGTGGAAAAGACCAAGAAATAGATTCTCCAGAAGGCACACAGGCCTGCCAGTATCTTGATTTTAGCCCAGTGAGACTCAAGCAAGAATTCTGACCTATGATAAATTTGTGTTGTTTTAAGCCACCGTTGGAAGTAATTTGTCACGGCAGCAATAAAAAAACAAAACAAACAAACAAACAAAAAAACCCAAAAAAAACCAATACAGCCTTGGGAAATGGGATGTGGTGAGACAGACTATGATATACAGGGTGGGGTTCCAGACGGGAGAGCAAAGGATATAGGTTTATGGGAGGTGGGGACAGAAAGGATAAGCAGAGCTGTCACGTAGAACTTTCTGTGACGATGGAAATGGTATACATCGGTGCTGTCTAGTATGGCAGTCACTAAACCACATTGATTCTTGAGCACTTACCACATTGCTAGTGCAACTGAGGGACTGGCTTTTAAATTTTGTTAAGTTAAAAATTAAATTTAAATAGCTATGTATGGCTAGTAGCAACTGTATTTGACATCGTGGGCATAGAGAGCATGAAGTTTGAGAGATTAAGATCTAACTTTCAATGTCTCAGGCCCAGCCCTTAGAATTTCTGCACACATTAGGTCATTTAATCCCCTAAGTGAGCCTAGGAGGTTGGCATTATTTATGGCGATCCCCATTTACTAGATGAGAGAACTAAGGCACAAAGAACCTGAATGACTTATCCAGAATCACAGACTGATAAGTGGTGATGCCAGGAATGACCTCCAGGATTCCAGAGCCAATCCTCTGACCCATGTCACTCTACTAATATTCTACCATAATATGCAATGCCTCTTACCACTACATCATGCCATCATAAGAAAGAAAGAATATGATGGAGGCCATGGACAGGATAATAGAGGCTGCCACGAGGCATAAACAGGAGAGGCCAGGGAAGGCATCCCTAGGGCATGACATTTACTCTGAGTGCTTAAGGAATTGAGGAGGAATTGGCCAAGAAAAGGAAGGGAAGGGGGTAGAGAGTCCCAGGTAGAGGGAATAGGTATGAAAGCTCCAAGGTGAGGGAGAACGTGATCTATTCAAGGAAGTGAAAGTTGATCAGAACGGCTGGCATCAAGAGAGAAAGAAAGCGAGTATCTAAGGTCAAGGGTGGAGAGATTGGCAGAGACCAGACAACACAAGTTCTGGTAAAGTTGTGAATGCTTTCCAAGGATTTGAATGTTATTCTAAAAGTTAATATGCATATATACTATATATTACATATGCAAACACATACACATATTTTTCACTCCTTCTGTATGGAAAATGGAGTGGATATGACCAAGTGTGGATCAGGAGAAAATGGTTAATGTCATCAGTAACCACATTCCCGAGTTCTTCAGAATCCCTCAGGAACAGCAGTAGCATTTATACTCCTCTATTACTTTATATTTTCAAAGTACTTTCCCATCCTTTCGATCTTCACTAGTACCCTGCGACAAAGGTAGAGATTTTTATCTCCATTTTGCAGATGGGTGAATTAATTCTCAGAGAAAGGAACTGACTTGCCCAAAGTCCCAGCTGGTTAGTGGCAGAGCTGAGTCTAGAATCCTTGTTGCCTGAGTCTCTTCAAAGAGATCCAGTCCAGGAAAGATGGGCTCACAAGGCTCTCCGCTCTGGCCCTCTCCTCTGTGGAATGGAAGCAAAGGTGGCCTTTACCTTTCGGATGCCATCATGCTTCATTTCAATCACATGGAGGGTGTAGTTGGTCCGGCGTCCCTTCTCATTAAATTGAACATTTCCTGTCAAGCCTTCAAACCGCACCTGGAAAGCAAAGCCAAGTAGTAAACCATGAACTTAGAAGTTCCACTTGTGCTTGTTTGCTTTTTCTGCTGAAGTGAAAGTCCAGAACCCGAGAAGCGTACATGGGATGAGGTCTCGGAGTCGCGTGATGACTAAGATACTCCTTGCCCACAGCAGACACGGCTATGGGCAGTTCTCTTTCCTACCAAACTGAGATTCATACTGAAAACGTTTTTCATCCATTGCCTTAGGCAAACAGTAATAAGGGATCAAAGTAGATTCTGATAAGAAATCTCTGTGCCATCCTGATCGAACACCTCCCATCGTGACCACCTCCAGGGGCAGTGCCTGCCTCTCAGACACACGCCTTTAGTGGAGAAACAGGAGACCTGCAAAGGAAAGGGGGCCAGTGCACCATTCCTGGTGAGTCAGGAAAAGAAGCTGGCCTTATGAAGCCTTGAGCCATGCTTGAATATGGTTCCTTGGTTCCCTTGTGAAGCCGGGAAATAAAAATATGTGGGAATCTGAAGACCTGACATTGGAAGGCCTGAATTTGACCCTGGGAAACCAACTGACCTTGGGAGATTCACCTCTCTCAGCCTCCGGTTTCCAAAATTCCTGCCCTGTCTGCTTTAAAGGACACAGCAAATGTCAAAGTGCCGTGAAAACCTGAAAGCACCTGAGGAGAGCCCTTCATGTTAAGACCAGAGTAGGCAGGGCTTGAAACAAGTCTCAGCTGGTTAAAGAAAAATTTGTATTCAACCACAAATATGCTTCGTGGGATTTCTTTTCCACAAATGAGTCAGATCAAACTTTCATGGCCTCAAATCTTTAATCATAGAAAAGCTCAAGTGGTCAACATGTGGGATTCAAGACCTTTAGGGCCAAGTCTGCCACTCTGGGGGTGACCAATAAATCTCACCCAAGTCTACTCTCCAAGTAAGGATGAGTCTAGCTGTATGTCATCTGCTCAGGTGTAAGAAGCCACATTCTCTAATGGTGACCCACCATGGGTTCTCACATCAGTCTGGCCTAAGGCCAGTGAGGTGAGTCTCTACCTATAACCAATATGAACGTGGCCCTGTAACCCCACACCGTTTATTTATTCCCTTCAAATAGCTTAAAAGTAAGACTTATAGGGCTTTATCTTTTTCTGACAGTGACCAGCTTCTATGCCCTCAGAAGGTATAAGAATAGTTGGGGTATGTGTATTTGAGAGAAGGGGTGGGGGAGTGGAAAGAGAGAGGGAGGGAGGGAGAGAAGGAGAGAGGAGAGAAAGAAAAAGGGGGGCTGACTGCTCTGAGGATGACCCTCTCATCACCTTCTGGTTTGAAGTCTCACTGGGGAGGCCATGACAGGCCCAGAGTGCTGGACAAATTATACAACAAGGTTTTCACTCTCTCAGCTGAAATATGGAGAAATCCTCGACTCTGGAGAAGTCTAGGCTGGCTTTGCTTTTCAGAGAGAACACAAAGCACAGATCTTCCTAGAAAGAATAAGAAGGGAGCTATTTCAATCAATTAGCAACTGCACCTTCTCACCGTGGTCATCTCTTGATCATCTCTGGCTTTCCCATTCATTTGGGTTTGAGAGAGGTATGCTAAGTATGGGTTTAAGTAACTCATCTGGAAAAACAGACTGGGGCACATGTGCAGATGAATGGGTGGATGAGTGACTTTCCCAAACAGAAGGAAGTATGTCATTAATGATCCAAATGGGCATCTATGCTTTGGCCCCGGTCTCAAGTCTCAGACCAATTACCAGTATGGCGTTTTAGTATCAATTGTGTAATATTTCTATGACTCAGTTTGCTCGTTTGTTTAACGGGACCAGTTAGGGGTTAATTATGTCGTAAGGTTGTTTTAAGGATTAAATGAGATAGTTTATGACCAATGCTTGCTGCATGGTGAGTATTCGGCAAAGGCCAGCTGTTGTTGTTACCAATGGTGTAGATAATAACTACCACCATTTGACAATGTTTTATGTTTACAAAGTACTTTCATGCATATTCATCTCCATATACAGGAACCCCCGGAGGTACGCATTTAGGGATGATCGTCACTTACATGGGAAAAACCAGAACTCTGGAAGGTAAACTGATTTGCTCAAGACTTAAGACTTTTCAGTGTCAAAGGCAGGCCTAAAATCCAGAGCTTTTGATATTCTAGTATATTCACTGATGATACCAAGTGGCCTCTCCAAACAGGCGACAATGCTATCATGCTAGTCTCTGAGTAAACACAGAAATGCACACAGTAGTATGTTCTGCGTGCCTACTGCTGTCACCCGCTGCTACCGCTGGGCATTTCCCTGGCCATGCTCTGTTAACTCCTAATGAGGCGGCCATGAACAGGTCACCAAGCCTATCTGTTTCTGAGTTTCCTCCTCAAAGAACTGGAGTGTTTAGCATATTGCCTGGGACAAATGTAAAATGCATATTATTTAAATGATGATGATGATGAGGAGGAGGAGGAGGAGGATGGCTACTACTATTGTAGGGTAGTAGGGTGGGTAAGGTATGGAAAAATAAGATGATTTCAACATTGAAGCCTTGAGTCTGGTAAGTTGTTAGAGCAGGAGACTCTTTCAGCAGAGATGAAGGTGTTGCCACTGGCATTTGTACAAGCCTTTCTCAGTTTCCAAAAAAAGCATCATTAGCAAAGTCCTAGGCCCTCTACCTGAAGGCCCCTTGCACCGCCACAGTGTTTTCACAGGAAGGTGTTCATTTGATGTTCACAGGAACCCAGCAGGGAGCAGTAACAGCAGTTATTATGCCTATTTTACAGATAGGATTATTGAGACTCAGAGCTTACGGCACTTGGGTTCAGAATTCACGGTAAGTCATGAGAGGTCTGGGGCAGCTGTAGGCTCTTACCATCTAGTTGGAGAAGCCAAGACTTACACACACTGAGATAAATCAAAGTATGGGAAAGCAGACATCTCTGAACGACCCTTCCATTATGGCAAAGCAAAGAGAGGTCAAGAGAATGGCTTAGCCCCAGGGCATTTACATGGACAGTCTGGACTCACAGTCAGAAGAAGCAGCTTCTCAGAAACACCCACTTTGGGCAAATCTAGAAACTGCTATCTTTTTCATCAGGGCTGAACTTCTTAGCCCTCATCACCACCGCACACCGCCACCCCCCCCCCCCCGGCCCTATCTAGGGAGACTGGGGTCAAAAACTGAGTCTCCCCTTGGTTCCTGCTTCCTGGAACTCCCGTCGCCATCCTGGCGTCTGCCAGCTCCCTCTGTGACAAACAAAGAATTAGCCGTGGCTTCCTGTAAGTGGTACTGGGTGCCAGCTCAGAGTCTGCCGCTCATGAGAGGCTGAAGCACAATTTTTCTTTCCTGCCTTCTGCTGGGAGAGTGCTACGTAGTGTTTGCACTGTTTGAGGCATCAATACTGCAGACTTCCCCACCCCCTATTCCTGAGGGCAGCAGCAGAGATGCTCTGGACCCAGGGCCTCTGTAACTTCTTTGTGGCTGCTTTCAAGTGGACCCATCCTCTTGGCACCCCACTTGAGTGCTCACTGGGTGTGGGAAATCAGGGCCTGTGGTCTAGATCCCAGTGGATCACATCCTGGTTATTCTGGCTAGGGTAAGTCACAGGACCCCTCTGAGCTCCCACTTTCTTATCTGCACAATGGGAAGAACAACTTGGCTTTAATCATCTCATTCAGTTGCCCTGATGTTCAAAGAAGCTTCTACATTCTTCTTCTTTTTTTGAATTTTTTCATTTTTAAAAATTTGAGCCTTGTAACAAGCCAGTGAGGCAGGCAGTGCTAAGAGGATTATGTACATTCAGGAGATGAGGAACTCAATGCCAGGAAAGTTGAGTAGTTAGTCTAAGATCCCCAAGCTAGAGCTTGGTGGAGCCACGGTGAAAACCCACCTCTTCTCTTTCTAACTCCCTGACAGCCAAACATGATGCCCACAAGTCCTTGATTGTACCTTGACTCTGGTTCCTGCTGGATATCATACGCTTACATCCTCCAAAGTCCGATTCGCTCTTTATTCAAATTTATCCTTCCCTTAAGGCTTTCATGACCATCCATCTCAGCTGGCTTGAGACCGTTCCAGTCTACAACTCCTGCTCTGGAATAATTGATAATAGCTTTTTCTTTCACTCACAAGTGTCCCAGTTTGGATGATAAATTATAGGATCACCTTATTTAATGCCCAGACCCATCTTATAAGAAACCTTGTCGATACCCAGACTCCTCAGTCATGGCGTTCTCCTGTGACTGTCCATAGGACTGAGAGCTTGGCTATGCTATTTAGCCCTTAATCCACACCTTTAGAGCTAGGATTTCTCAGGAGCTTGCCTTCCATTTAAAAGTGGGTCTTGAGTCCTGAAAGGCAGGAACTGTCTCTTACACTGCTATTGCCTGTGCCACCCCAGATCTCACCTAGCAAAATGCTGGGACTTCCTTCACTCTGATAGGCTTGAGCATTGACTGACAGATGGCAAACACAAAGACCGAGAGGTCTGATCATCATTTAGGGCAAGCATTCTTCACCTGAAGTCTTGGGATTGGCTTCCAGGAGCAATATGGTCCTCGGACTCCTGGTCCTACAAAAATATATGTATGCACATGTGTGCATGTTTCTGGGAAAGAGAGTCCAGAGCTTTTAAAAATAATATCCTCGGGGCGCCTGGGTGGCGCAGTCGGTTAAGCGTCCGACTTCAGCCAGGTCACGATCTCGCGGTCCGGGTGTTCGAGCCCCGCGTCGGGCTCTGGGCTGATGGCTCAGAGCCTGGAGCCTGTTTCCGATTCTGTGTCTCCCTCTCTCTCTGCCCCTCCCCCGTTCGTGCTCTGTCTCTCTCTGTCCCAAAAATAAATAAACGTTGAAAAAAAAAATTAAAAAAATAAATTAAAAAAAAATAATAATAAATAAATAAATAAAAATAATATCCTCAGTGGGCTTGTGACCTCCAAATGCTAAGAGCCTGACTTGGGGAGCTGGATCTTCTCTGTCAGCCAGAAGCCGACTTATGGGTCTGCTTCCTAATGCCTACTCCTTCCTGGAGCACGGAGGGCTTCCAGGATGTGGGCTCATTACTATTCTGAATGGCTCCTGGATGTCAGGCAGGCAGGTGGCTGATTATCTTCACTCTCTTGCTGGGGAAATTACAGCAGGGTAAGGGGGGATGGGGGTGCATAGATATTACCCAAGGCCAAGTGCTATTGCTGGCTGGGCCACAGCCCTCGTGTCTCCCCTGCTAGGCTGGACCTCTGAGACTTCAGGGCAGTTACGTACACAAAGTGAGGTAGCAAGCAGATGTGGGTTGGAGTCCCAGTTTCACCACTAACCAGCTATATAATTTGGGGAAATTTTTAAAAATATCTCTGAAGCTCATTTTCTCCATTTATAAAGCATAAATTAATAAAACTAGCTACCTCAGAGTATTATATTGAGGATTCAATGAGTGAAACATGTAAAGTATGTTCAGAACCTCATATACATAAGAAGCCCTTAACACATCAGAGCTGGCATTACCATTATTTTTATCAGCACCATGCTCTAACCAGATGAGCTAACTGGCCACTACCATTATTTTTACAATAATGGGCTTATTCCTTCAGGCCTCACTCGCATGTATCCCATTTCTAACACAAGCTGAACTGCATAGGTCTCTTCCCAATGTGTGACCTGAAGGCCAGTGATTAGGGAAGCAAAGACCTGAGCCCTCAAACACAGGTTCCAGGGACTGAGTATCAGCAGAATTTACCCAGCATATTGTGGGCACATAGTTGCTCACTAGTGGCATGACTATTTCAAGAGATGGGTCTAGAAGGTGAAATGCCTGGACAGTGGCCATGACCGTGTGTGGAAGGCCCTGCGGCTCAATGTGTACAAGTAAAGGGCCAAGAGGCCAAGGGACAGGCCTGAAGCAGGAGGAGGAGGCAGGATGGGAGTCTCCTCCAGCCTCTGCTGCTAAGCTGCTGTGTGACCCTGGATGAGTCATTGCTACTCTGGTCAGCTGCCTCCTCTATGAAGTAATGGAAATGGAAGTCTGTAATCTTATCTAAAGTCTTATTCAGCAATAAATTACTGCGATTCTGGATTCTTAACAAATATTTAAAAAGGAATCTGTTTGAACAGCTGATCTTGGGATCAGAATGTTGGAGTTTTGTGTTTGGGGCTAGTTCTCCCCCACCCACCCCATCCCCCAACAGAGGCTGAAGAGTTTCTTAAGGGTTAGGTCTTGCCTTCTCTTATCTCCATTGCTTGGCCCCAGGCCAGAGTGCCCACAGGTTCTCAGGGAGCAGCTGACTGGCTGCCAGAGAAGCAGATACAAGTTTTGACTCAAAGACAATATAAAAGAGGTCATATTCTTTTGACTAAGGCAATTGCCCCCTCCCAAACCCCACTGAAGGCAGAAGCAAAGGATAAGTATACGTTTTAACCGGAAAGGCACGGATTAGACCATAAGAGAGAAAAAGAAGCTTAGAATGTCTAGAGACAGTTGAAACTTGGGAGTGGTCTCTCCAACTTCCTCATTGTCAAGGACAAGGAAAGGGAAGTGTGTAGGAAATACGAATGGGAATTTCAAGGTCACTCAGAGAGCCAGGGGCCCAACTGGACTTGGACCCCAGCTCTCCTGCCTCCTGGTTCAGAACCCTTCTTGCTACCTGCACTGCTTTCTGGGCTTCATCACTGCCATGGTGACGTCAGAATATCCTTACGACAGGGACGACATTAAGATGGGAGAGGCAGAGGAGCTGGGAGGGTTGTGAACCTGAGGGCAAGTCCCGGGGACCTTCTGAAACCAGTCTCACATTGCAAACAGAACCTGTCTCGCCTGTGGGGCCTGGAAGAGCATTTTAAGTAAGTCAGAAGGCAGGTGCTGCATCTTTGGCCATCATACGGAAGCTGCCTGATGTCCACTGTTGCTGCTTGGTGAAGGGGCTGCCCTCCACGGAGATGGGGAGAAAGCAGAAGGGGCTACTGGTGGACCCCTTAGCATGTTCCTCCTGTCATCACAGGGCTGCAGCTTACCCTCATTCCCAAGAATGGAGCTACACATTCTCCTCCATGTAAAGGCACTTCATCCAAGCTGAGGAACAGCTGGTGATGTTCCTTTCTCGGCTCTTTCCCCAGGTTGTTAAAATTGCTAGAGCTGTGCACGTGTGGTTGGAAAACGAATGGGGACGGTTGTGCATTTTGCTCTACATTCCTCCCTCGTTCAGAAACGCTCTCCTCCTCTCCTGGGAGCCTAAATTCACTTTCTGTTGAAGGTAGTCTCAAAAGTAAAACCACTCTTGGGGCACCTGGGTGGCTTAGTTGGTTAAGTGTCCTATGCTTGGTTTTGGCTCAGGTCATGATCTCATGGTTTGTGAGATCGAGCCCCTCACTGGGCTCCGCGCTGATAATGTGGAGTCTGCTGGGGGTTCTCTCTCTCTCTCTGCCTCTCCTTCACTTGTGTGCTCTTTCTCTCTCTCTCCCTGTCTCAAAAAAAAAAAAAAAAAAAAAAAAGTAAAACCTGTCTTATCCAGGCAACTCCATTCGATGGGGCAGAGGGTAGGTCATGAGTAGCATCAGCACTAAAATATTTTGCTGTTGCTGGTTTGCCACTGTGCCTGAAACTTGGACATTCCTTTCAGTTGGCACTGCCCTCTTTGCCCACTCCCCTCTGGAAACACAGCCTCTCTATTAGGAGGCATCAGATGGTACAGCCTATCCATCAGCAGCTCAAGAATCACAGCCTGGACTTGAGGTGTTTCTAGAGACTTCTAGAGGCTTTAAGAGATTTCTAGTTGCTCTGAGGGTGATCAAGCTGAGGGCAAGCTCCCAGAAGCTTCTAAACCAAGACTGTTCAATACAGAGCCCACAGGTACCATTGTTTCATTCTGCTTACACAGCAGACATATCACTGATGGAATATTTATGCTCTTCCCTGTGGAATCTAGATTCAGCCTAAGAATCCTTTGCATAGCCAATTGATGAGAATAGGCATGGCCATTTTCTATTCCTGTTCTTTAACTGTTCTTCAGTGCAAACAAAATTGATGATTGTAATGCTGAGAGGCAAGAAAATGGGATTAGAAAGTACCGACAAGCATTGTCAGGATCCCCTCATGAAATGTGTGTGGAAAGCAAAGGTAACAAAGACATACAGAAAACTAGGGCAGGTGGGGAAAGTCTCCAAGAGACGGCTCAAACGGTTCTGTTTCATCCCTACGTATTTCAAGTCCTCTCTCCAACTACAGCATAATCCCTAAACAGAAAATACAGCTTTTACACTATCAGGAGTTCCATACTATTTTTTGTTTAAAAAAAAAAACAAACACATTCTACATGAGCTTCCACGTATGCCAAGAGCCACAAACACAATGCAGTTGTTGTCCAAACCTCAGGCATGCTCCACCCTTTCTTTTAAATGGCTGCATCCCACCTGAAATTGATGCCGAAATCCCCTACGAGGCTCCCATAAGAAGGGGCAGCCACAGCCAGGCCGGCCTCACCTGCTGCAGAGCTCTTTGGATGTCGATCCCCTGGCCCCAGGGCACAGCTGGGTTAGCCAGGCAGTCCCCAGCATTCCCCCGGCGGGATATATCGATTCTCTGCCTCCGCAGGCTCTGAAAAGCCTCAGCCATCACCTTCACCCCGTCGTAGGTGAGCGCAGAGGTGTACTGGTGGGAGGAATGGAGATAGTTAGGTGTCAGAAAGAGCTGGCAGGGAGGCAGGTGGGAGTTCTGTCTGGGAACGTGCTTCCTGGTGATGAGAATGCTTTCAGTGGGGGCTACGGGAGTGGGGGTGGGCAGGGGTGACCCAGGAAGAGCCTGTGCCTAGGATGGGGGCTGCTGCTCCACATCACTAGCCAACGTTGCCCTCCTGAACTGTGGGTTCCCTTGCCAGTTGTGACTTTCAAAGGGAAGCTGGAATTCTAGACTTTTGTGTGCAGTCTTGCAATGTTAAAATGTTGGTTCAACTGGAAAAAGAAGGCATAGATTAAATGCATCACACCTATAGCTCTGATACAGCCCATAGAAATTTTGGTTTTCTCTGTTACAGTCACAGTTGGGAGCCAAGAGGAACTATTTACTCCACTATCCCCTGTGACAGCAAAAGAAAAAAAAAAATCCAAGAAGGGTAAGCTCTTAATTATTTCCACATGTGCCTCAAAGTGGCAGGTTTACACTCTGTATCCTTTCCCCTTGTGCTTATTCATGATAGCTCTCTTTTTCCCTTTAAAAGGGGGCTTAGATATTGATAAAACAAAGCAGGATAACGATCCAGGACAATATTTTCTGGCTTTGGAACTCATGCCTGTCTTGTTCATTAATTTGTCCTCAATGCCTAGCTTGTTCTGTGGTATATTTTAAGTTCACAATAGAGAGCTGTAGAATGAATGTGTATTTTTCCAGTTTTTAACTTTGATTCTCTCACTTAAAAAAAAAATATATATATATATATTACATTTGATTATTTTCATTTATTTATTTTTAATGTTTTTTTTCCCATTTATTTTTGACAAAGAGAGAGCATGAGCAGGGGAGGGGCAGAGAGAGAGAGAGAGAGAGAGAGAGAGGGAGACGCAGAATCTGAAGCAGGCTCCAGGCTCTGAGCTGTCAGCACAGAAGCACAGAGCCCAACACAGGGCTCAAACTTGTGCACCTCGAGATCATGACCTGAGCTGAAGTTGGAGCTTAACCGACTGAGCCACCCAGGTGCCCCTACATTTGATTATTTTTATAATCTCCAGTCTTTTGCAAGTTGGGTGGGGTATTCACATATTAATTAACTGGTGTGTGTTTTGTTCATTGCTTTAAAGCACAAGTGATTTTGTTTGCTTCAGCTCATATTGAAAGGAGTCTTCGTGTTTTAAAGTTTTTATTTAAATTCCAGTTAACATAGAGTGTAATATTAGTCTCAGGTGTACAATACAGTGATTCAACACTTCCATACAGTACCCAGTGCTCATCATGACAAGTGCACTCCTTAATCCCCGTCACCTATTTCCCCCACCCCTACCCACCTCCCGTCTGGTAACCATCAGTTCTCTACAGTTAAGAATCTTCTTCTTGCTTTCTCTTTCTCTTTTTTTCCCCCTTTGCTCATTGTCTTGTTTCTTAAGTTCCACATATGAGTGAAATCGTATGGGAAGTAAGTCTTCATGTTTGAGCTGCTAAATCAGTTTCAGTAAGAGCAGGATGAGAAGCATCTCAGCTAAATGACTTGCCATTCGCAAAAAGAAATTGACCGAGTGGCAAGAGAAAGTTGTCAAAGATTCACTGTTTGCTCCAGATAAACAAATTTGGCCTCAGAATCCTCAACACAGTGTTCCACACAGACACTGCCAAGATATTGAGTCTGACAGGGGAAAGAAAAATTACCTGCTGTCTTTATTCAAAACCACTATCAAATAGCAAATAAAATAGATTTTGGCTGTAGGATTTAGAGCTTCATGCCTGGGACATGAGAAGGAGATGGTCTGCATAACTGGGAGCTGATGTTCTGAGGCAGAGATGTGCTGGATATTGTTTATTAGATTTCCTTATTTTTTAGCTGGGTACGTGGCTGACCAGATAAAGGGCTAGCTTCCTGCACAATTCAAGAAGCTTCCATTCACAAAGAAATGAGTGAAAACCACATCCCCCCTGGAGCTGTGCCACATAGTGGCCCTGCCCAGAATAGAGATACCATTTTTCAGCTTCTCTGTAGCAGGTTGGGGCTAGGTTTCTAAGATGTGGTTAGTAGCATGTGAGTGGGTGATTTGTGTGACCTCTGAAAGGGTTTTTTTTTTTTTTTTTTTTTTTTAAAAGCAATTGTGCTTTTTATTTTCCTTTTTGCTATCCTGCTGGTTAGAGTATTGAGTTAATGGTTGGAGCTTCAGCAGCCATTTTGGGCTATAAGGTAGCAGCCATATGCTGAAGGTAGCAGAACAAGAAGACAGAAGAAGCTTGAGTGTTTGACAATAGCGGGGCTGTTATATAAGCCCTGGATTGCTGACTTCTGAATTTTGTTTATATGAGAGAAAAACAAAACATTTATCTTGTTTAAACCATTGGTCATTCTGTATTGTCAAACCTTTGCAGCACATCCTCATTCTTAATGTATATATTTTCCTTAGCTTATTCTTCTTAGAAAGTCTTTCCTTTCCTAAAGGTTAATAGTGCCCAGAAATCTGGGGCACACAAAGGGACCAGGTTGGTCCTTTGCTGCCTGCTGCCCATTCTCTCACCTTAGGTCTCTTCCAGTCCACCCGGGTGTGGTCGCGAGCATCGCTGTTCTTCCACTGCTGCATGATTTTGGCTGGGATGGTGTCTGTGTAGTTAACCAACTGGAAACCTGTTACATTTGCTCCACTCTCCTTGAATTTGTTTAAGTCAATGTCCATGAAACCCTGTGCAGGGAGGAGGGGAAAGAAATCAGAACGTGATGCCTAGATAAGTCAATTTAATCATGTTATAGGATCACAGGTTTTCCATCCTGCTCCATAAGATGAAACCAGCTGAATGGAGAGACCTTGGTGTCTCCTCCCCTTCCAAAGGTTATCATTAAGTTTGTGCCTGGTTAGCACAGCTAAAGGCACTTGCTCAGAAGCCAGCCATGCCTGGGCTAAAGTGCTGGCTCTGCTATTCAGAGCCGTTAGTTCAACTGACTCGGACTAAGTTGCTTGACGTTTTCTTGTCTGAATAACGAAGGTTAGGAAGTTAGGGAGAAAAAGCCATGTGGTGATGCACGTCAAGTGTGTGGGGCAGACTGAGTGATCAATAAGTCATGGTGGGATTGTTATGATGCTACAAATATGGAACAAGATAGAAACATAAGGAGGCAACTGTCTCCTCTACCACCTGCATTCCTCAACCCTTTTGAGAGAAGAAGAATCTGACGTCCATCAGGAGCAAATTCCTGTGGGCTCCCCAAGGTCACTAGCAAGTCTGCACAAGGGGCTGGATTCTGATCTGGATTCTGACCATCCCTCACTCTGTGCCCTTTACTGTACCACAGACTAACATCCACAAAGGATCCTTTACCAGGAATAAATCTTTCCTCCCGATTTGGTGAAGTTCATTCAAGTTCAGGAGGCCTTCACCTTAAAAAAGAAGCCTTGTATTTGTATAATACATTCCATAGAGCACAGTGCTTTCATATCTATGGCCTTGCTTCACTTTATGACTTAATAAGGTAGAAATTAGGTGTCTATTTGCCACTTTAAGAAACTGAGACAAAGGAGGAGAATTGATCACAAAGTCATCAGGTGCATCAGTGGCAGAGCGTGGACAAGGACTAAGGTATCTTGAGGGGCTTAACTCACTCATCTTTCAACAAACATTTTTGAGAACCTCTAGGGCACTATTCCAACAGTGAATAAAATACGTTCTCTTATGAAGCTTATATTCTAGTGAGAAAGACCATAAACAAACAAGTAAACGTGTAGCATGATATACACAATAAACTCATATGATACTGTCCACATCTCTCTTTTTTAAATTCTTTTTTTCGATGTTTATTTTTGAGAGAGAGAGACAGAGTGAGAGTGGAGGAGGGGCAGAGAGAGAAGGAGACAGAACCTGAAGCAGGCTCCAGGCTCTGAGCTGTCTGCACAGAGCCCGACGGGGGGCTCGAACTCACAAACCGTGAGATCATGGCCTGAGCTGAAGTCAGAGCTTAACCGACTGAGCCACCCAGGCACCCCGATACTGTCCATGTCTCTTAATTTCTCATTGACTTGATTTAGTTTCTTATTTATTTACTTATTGATTTAAAGTTTATTTATTTTTGAGAGAGCATGAGCAGAGGAGGGGCAGTAAGAGAGGGAGAGAGAGAATCCCAAGCAGGATCCTCATGCTTTCAGCTCAGAGCCTGATGTGGGGCTCAATCTCATGAATCATGAGATCATGACCTGAGCCAAAATCAACAGTCAGACTCTTGGGGCGCCTGGGTGGCTCAGTCGGTTAAGCGTCTGACTTCGGCTCAGGTCATGGTCTCATGGTTCGTGGGTTCGAGCCCCGCATCAGGCCTGTGCTGACAGCTCAGAACCTGAAACCTGCTTCAGATTCTGTGTACCCCCCTCTCTCTGCCCCACCCCTGCTTGTGCTCTGTCTCTGTCTTTCAAAAATGAATAAACATTTAAAAAATTTTTAAATAAATTTTAAAAAGACTCTTAAATGACTGAGCCACCCAGATGCCCCAGTCTAGTTCCTTATTTAAAACCTCTGGACATAAACAACTTCATTACTCAAAGATACTCCCCCTCCTTTCAAGTGCCTCTCAAGTTCTAATGTTTATTATCTGTATTTTATAAATAACCCAAGATCAGTTCCACTCAGAGCCTTTGTCCTAGGTATTCTCTGCCTCAAAGTGTGCTTTCTCTGGCTGGCTCCTTTCTGTCTTTAGGATCTTAGTCACCATGCAGTGTCTTCAGAGAGGTCTTTCCTGGCCCCTTTCCTAAAATTTTTTTTTTAACGTTTATTTATTATTGAGAGACAGAGAGACACAGCATGAGCAGGGGAGGGGAAGAGAGAGGGGGAGACACAGAATCCGAAGCAGGGTCCAGGCTCTGAGCTGTTAGCACAGAGCCTGACGCGGGGCTCAATCTCAGAAACTTCGAGATCACGATCTGAGCCAAAGTTGGTTGCCTAACCAACTGAGCTACCCAGGCACCCCTACTGGCCTCTTATCTAAAGATCCAATTCCTACTCTGTGGTAGACACTGTCAGAAGTACCCTGCTCAATTCCACTCCCCCTTAATATACTGATATTTGACTTTCTATACTAACTGCAAATATCTATTACTTCACCCTTGTGCAGGTTAAGCCAGATGTGTTGGGGAATAAACACACCCAGAGCAGCACTCAACCAATGAAAGATGGAGAGTTAGTTGATAAGTACTCCAGGATCCTGTCCCCTTGGTGGGGGTGGGGGGAGGGGGTATGTAATCCTGAGGTACACTCTACACCAATGTCTAGAGGTCCCTTAAGGGATTGTGTACTTTTATTGGCTGCTATCCTGTGCCTACCTGACTTTTCAGATTCCCTAATTGGCACCCAAATAAACCACTTATAATTGAATCTTTGTCTTAAGTCCTGCTTCTAGAAGAAACCAATAAATCACTCTACCACCCAGTCCAGTCATTTCCTTCTCAGTGCCCTGTTGAGTTACCTCAGGAGTGTTTATAACTATCTGAGACCATCTCTTTTGTTCCTGTGGTCCCTTGTCTTCCTCCTCCCATTGGAATATCACCTCCATGAGCACAGGGAAATTTTCTGTTTTTTTCATTGATGTGTCCTAGAGCCTAGCATCTAGAGCAATGCCTGGTACAGAGTAGGTGCTTAGTACATATTTGCTGTGTGAATGAATAAAACCCAGAGACGTGCTCAAGCAAGAATGCTAATTAGGCAGGAGAAATATGATAAGCCGGCCGAAAATGCCAGTGGATGGTCTTAATTGGTTGAAAAGAGCAGCTCAGGTTGACTTTTCCCGTAGCCACAGTTGATAGACTTCCACAGAGGCCTACTGATTTGCACAATGTTTCTAGCAAGTTGTTAGTACAGATGGAATCAGAATATGTTTTTGAAGACATTATACCACCTAAGACAAATCCCACACTGGTTAAAAGCTAATGCACAGTTGAGAAATTTCTCTTAATTTTTAGAGAACTTTAAAAAGAACATCTTGTTCATAAACGAACCATCAAGAGACTGAAATGGAAATTATCTCCCGCAGTCCTATTCTGTCACTTGAAAATCTGTAACCAGCCCCCAGGCATTTTATACTCACTGCCCTCATCTTGAACATAATGGGGGCCACAGGAAATGGCAGAGTTTATTCGAACATAAATGTCACTCAATTTCATCACCACAATTTCTGACTGCAAGGTTACTTACTAGAGCCAAACCTCGGTTACGTCTAATCAAACTGATGGGATCCTTTAACGGAACTCTTTGTGCTCCCCTGGGAAGGAACGCACAAAGGATCATAAAACAAATTCCTATCTGCGATTCTAGGTAAAAACAACTAAGGGAATAACTTGTGGTCAATGCACATTCATCTAATAGCTGGCATTTTCCCTCTGTAAGATCTCATGCTGGAATGGTAATATGGAATCCCTACATTGTCCTTCATCACGGAGAATTAAGTCTCTTATAGGGACTAGGTTTGATTTCTCTATAATGCAAGTAAATAGACTCTGCCAGTATAGATGGTGTTGGTTTTTTTTTTTTTTTTTTTTTTTTTTTAAGTTTACTTATTTGGAGAGAGAGAGAGAGAGTGAGATGGGGGAAAGGAAGAGTGAGAAAGACTGAAAGAGAATCCCAAGCAGGCTCCTCATTATCAGTGCAGAGCCTGATGTGGAGCTCAAACTCACAAACCATGAGATCATGACCTGGGCCAAAGTTGGACACTTAATGGACTGAGCTACCCAGGTGCCCCTACATAAGTGTTCAGACTGAGAAGGGGAAATAAACATGTTAACTATCTGCCCACCAGTTAACTGCAAAGTTCAACTCGCTCTTTCTATTCCCTGGAGCATGCTCATTAAACAGGTTTAATTAATCATTTTCTAATTTTCCTTGTCATTTTATTAAAATAAAAAAGGCCATGGAGGAGTAACATCTGATATTTAGAATGTTTTTCTTTATCTGCTTTATCTGTGCTACTAATTATGCAACATGTGTAAGGATGCAACATTGCTAATGATATTTTATTAAAGATTTAAACTATGAAGTTTAATTATTACTATTCTGAGCCATTTTTTCCTATTTTAGAACATTCCCCCAAGTACTGAGTCTATTGATGTGTACACTGTGACTCAGGGATAAAAATGAAGTAAATGTACAAGATGCTTCCAGTTATATGGTATGAGAACCCAGGTATCCTGAACCCAGACTCCTTCCGCTGTCCGCGCTGAGCTGTATCAGCTGCTGCTCTTTATAGAGTGACTCTGTTTCTCATCTAAAATACGGCTTTGTGACCAGTGAGCTCTTGGAGCCGTTATGTTACTTTGCTCCTGTGTGCCGTATCTGCACTTCTCTGGCACTTCACACTGTCCCACCTGTGACTGACGAAAGAGTAACAGGAGACGGATGCTCTGCCTACTATCTTGGTTCAAGTGCATCACCTGGCTGATGTACTACAGGCTGTTGGGAGAGAGGTCTTTAACTTGAGGGATGCATCAGAATATCTTAGAGAGCTCTTGCAAAATAGTCATTCCTAAAAGTTGTCATTCAGTGGCCCTGGTAAGCAATGGACACCTGCATTTTTTTTTTTTAATTTTTTTTTCAACGTTTATTTATTTTTGGGACAGAGAGAGACAGAGCATGAACGGGGGAGGGGCAGAGAGAGAGGGAGACACAGAATCGGAAACAGGCTCCAGGCTCTGAGCCATCAGCCCAGAGCCCGACGCGGGGCTCGAACTCACGGACCGCGAGATCGTGACCTGGCTGAAGTCGGACGCTTAACCGACTGCGCCACCCAGGCGCCCCTGGACACCTGCATTTTTATAAAGCTCTAATGCTGGCAGATTAAAAATCAAGAAGACTGCCAAATGATAGCACAACCAACAAACACTGAGGCCTGGATGTAGGGATTAGTAGGAGATGGTTCATCATCATCTTTCTAATGGAGACTCAGGGCTGGAATTAAAACTGATCAAGCAAGAGAAAGAGACCTAGACCTAGTATGTAGAAATGTACAGGAAACCGTCAGAATCACTGAACACAGAAAAGGTTTAAGATAGTTATTTTTAAGAAGTTTGAGATTGGAGAAAGCAAGCATTTGCTTTTTATTTTATACCCTGCTGTAATATATGTGTGTGTGTGTGTGTGTGTGTGTGTGTGTGTGTGTGTGTATATGTATATACATATATATATATATATATATGTATATACATATATATAAAATCTGTATATATATATGTATATACATATATAAAATAAACCTGTATATATATATATATATATATATATATATTTTTTTTTTTTTTTACTATGTGAATATGGTTCCTATTTATCCTATTAAAAATATAGCTCTTCAGATAGTTCTGATGTGCCTTGATGCTTAGAAGTCCTCTGTTAGTCCCTGGAAAGTGGGGGAGGGGGTGGCAGTGGAAGAACAGGGAAGATAAATTGTTGCATTTATTGAATCTTTGTTATGATGTGTGAAGGGAGCCCTGCTTAATTTGTTATCTCCTGGTCTGGAAAAAAGAATGCTGGCCCTATTAAATGCTCTACTGAAACACAGCTTCGGAAGCATTGCTCATAAGAATAATAAAAATAGCAATAATGGCCAAAGTTCCATTTCATTTGAATTATATAACTTCATCTCAACAACGTTCTGAGAATGATAAGATTACTGTCATTTAAAAATGAAAAATGAAATAATTAGTCAACAGGCACCCCTAGATTTATTTTAAACATTTCCCAAGTTCTTATCCTGAGCCAGGCATTCTGTTAAATGCTTTATATAGATAATTTTATTTTATCCCTCAAACAACCCTGAGAGGTGAACATGCACAGGAGGCACCAGATGCTTATTTGCATAAATGAGTTGAGTGAGTATCCATCCCAATTTATGTTGAAGAGCTGTGGTTCAGAGACTTCTAGAAACTCCCCTGAGATCACACAGCAAGCAACAATTCAATCCATGGTCCACCCATAAAATCTGTCTTCTTTATCAGTATGTTGCATTTTCTTGCTGGTGAAGGAACACATGAGCTTGGCTTTAGGAGGGTGTTTAGAGAATGTCCCAAAGAGGGGCAAAGGACCTCAGACAGTGTGGATGACACAGTGAATAGCCCTGAATAAGTGACTGACCTTGCCAAAGATAGGCCTTCCAGGACAGCTTTCTATCTTAAAGGAATATCTGTGGGAGAACACTCTAGTTTTCTCTCCTTGACACCAACCTCTGAAGGTTGGTTAGATGTTTCCCAAGCCTCTGATTTACCTAAAGTCTATTAGTGCCCACCTACCCTACATCCAGACCAGGGGTCAGCAAATATTTTCTGTAAAGGGCCAGATTGTGAATATTTTTGTCTTTGCAGGCCATATGGTTTCTGCTGTAATTATTCAACTGTGCCATTATAGCATGAAAGCAGCCATAGACAATAGTAAATGAATGAGCATGGCTGTGTCCCAACAAAATGTATTTATGGACACTGTAATTTGAATTTCATATAATTTTCACAAGTCATGAAATATCATTCTTTTCATTTTTTTCCAATAATTTAAAAATGTAAAAACCATTCTTAGCTCATGAGCCAAAAAAAAAAAAAAAAAAAAAAAAATGAGGGGACAGCTGGATCTGACCCATATACCACAGTTTCCTGATGCCTGAAGCAAAGATGTCAGGGATGAGACTTAACCCGTCATTGTACAGATGGGGAAAGTGAGATGGGGGGGGGGGGCGGGGGCATGAGTGGCCTAAGGCTGTATGGTTGGTTAGGGGATTAGCTGGGGTTGGGATCTGACTCCTTTTATGTCACTGTAGGAGCAATACAATAATGACCAGCTGTTCGAATAGACTGTGAGTAGAAGTGCTCAATTAAGTAAGGTAGTTAACTCAGGCATTCCTTCTATCTTATGTCAATTACAATTTTCAAAGGATTAGAAGGAAAAGGCATTTCAAATAATTATGATATCCTAAAGAGATGTTTAACACTATAACTACATTGGATATGCTTTCATGTAGCTGTGAAGATTTAGAAAATGGTTTAAGGATCATGAAGAGGCTCTGGGCTATCATTATGACTATTAATTATCACGTGTGGCTGGAAACAAAAGAACCGATTATGCGGCTTACTGGTTATTTAACCTCTCTGAGGCTCAGTTCTCTGGTCTTCAAAATGTAGCTATAATGGCACCTACAGCATGGAATTGTTGTAAGATTTAAAAGAATACATTGAAGCACTTAGAACTGTGTCTGGCACATAGTAAGTGCTTAATGAACGTTAGCTGTTATCATCACCACATTCACCATCATCATTATCACAGCCTCAAAAGAAGTTAGGTGTTGTTAGAACTGCTTCAAAACCAGGCAGTGGGCCAGGCAAGACTCCGGAGAGAACAGGAGGCAGGTGTATGGGACCGCTGCTGGAGGAGGATCAAAAGCGGTATCTTCAAAGCCAGATTTCCTTTTTCTCTGGGATTCTTTCAAGGGGTCATGTCAAGCTGTTCAGCCCTCATCATCCCGCTTGTGTGGACGCCACACCCGTCAGAAAGAAGAGGGGGCATCCAGCGTTGTTAAAGGGGCCAGCAAGAAGGTTTATTAAACAAGCCTGGACACCGGGAAGAGGGCTGCCTCGTCGCACCCCCCTTGAGATCTAGAAGAGGTAACATGGGAATAAATCGAAGAACTTTTAGTTTATACTTAGAAAGGCACAAGTTGAACATGCCAAGTTTCCCCCACTTGTCAGATAGATTCTTAGATGACAGCTCCAGAGAGAGGATGGTTACAGGCAAGTGCAGTTTGAAAAGTCTTGTTACATTAGAAATGCCTGAAAAGTGGGGATAATCAACCCGGGAAATAATGGAAAACTGAGAGGGTAAGTGGAGGATGTACTGAAATCCCAGAAGGGCTGTCATGGGGACGAGGTGGGGGATTTGTTCTCTGAGACTCTGGAAAGCAAGCCGGCACCTATGAATAGGCAGAAGTCGGGGCAGGCAGACTTCGGCTAAGATACAATGACAACTGCCATAGTGTCTAGGATGTATCCAGCCTACTACGTAGGGGGCAGCGTGCTAAGGGCTTTATTTGTATTATCTCACTTAATCCTCACAACAACCTTGTGAAGCAAGTACTATTATCATTCCCATCTTGCAAGTCAGGAAACAGGCTTAAATGAACCCAGTAGTATCTGCCCAATATAGCACAGCTAGTGAGGGGCGGAGACCACAGTCACAGCAAGTGACAAGACTCAAGTTTGTTTTCCAAGCACTGTACATTCAGCCTCCTAACCACTAGTACTGTCACTCTGACTCATTCACCTCCTGTCCTGCAAGGAAGCACCTGGAATGGCCTGTATCTTTACACTAGGAAGGAATTAGCAGGTTTCCAGGAGACCAAGACATGTGCCTCCAGCTCCTTTAATATGCACTGCTATTTGGAATGTGAACCACGTCTCTTTGTTTCTCTCTCTCTGAGACTGCGGTCCTCCTTCTGACCTGCACTAAGAGACTGTGGGGCTCCCAGGAGGCAGGGGCCTTGGTCCTTACTCTATCCGCAGCAAGCACCTGGAGCATGAGGACTGCCTAATTCACACTGAGGAATCCAGGAAGAGAGAGCAAATATCTTTGTTCACCACTTTCACGATTCTTATATGAATCTCAGCTTTTGTCCTTTGGACCAAAGAGGGCTTTTCATGGACTTTTTCCATGTAGTATACATATGTATTCTGAACTAGGTCATAAATAAGAATTGTCAGGAAGACAGTTTTAGGGACAACCACAGAAATTCTGTCTTTGAACCTCAGGAGTTGCTTGCCCTTGGGCAATGGTCTCAACCTCTCCCAGCAGTAGTTGATTGATCTGCAGTAGAAGGGCATTGTCTAGACCCATGGTCATTCAAATTGTGTTCCCAGGTTGCAGGCCTGTTGGCCTGGGTGGGGGGGGGGGAAGGCGGAAGAATGGGGTCCTAGATCTCCACCTTCCCTCTACCACAAAAGCAGCTCTGTTTTTTATCTGTTTTACATGCTGGGGTTCTTCCCAAGATTTCATTTGAAAATAGAGCTTTTAACTAAAAAGTTTGGAAACTTCTGAGCCAGTTGATTTCTCCTAAGGGAGTAAGTTGATTTTTCTCTTAAGGGCTCTTCCAGCTTTGATCTATAATTCTGTGATCACATAGGTGTGTGCACATGAATATGGATATATGTGAAGTCATAGAATATTCCTGAGCTGAGGACTCAGTTGTGTCCTCAAATCACCATGTCTCTGCATAAGGCCGTCACATTTTCCTATTTCAGTCACTTTAACGAACCAAAACTTTAATGTGTCTTCACCCTACATAATCCCTGGTAACATGCACGCATATCTGCTTCCTGCGATGTCAATAAGACATTGTAGCTGTGTTCAAATCAGCTAAAATACTGTCTGTATTGGAAATAAAATAAAAAACCCACTAGTGTTAACTGATCCAAGTGCATTTGAAACCAGGGAGGCAGGTACCCGTCCGTTCGGATATCTGCCAATGCACAAATAGACCTATTTCCCAGGCAGGTGTCCATTGTTGACAAAGCATTGTCAAAGTCAAGGCCTCACAGACCAACTTCTCTCAGTCCAGGGGTTTAGGATAAAATGCTGCCACTTTGTGGCAGAAGGTCAGGGGCCCCCAGGCTGGGCTGCTGATGTATGGGTGAAGCCGTGTATCCTTAGACCTGGTACTGGTTAGAATGCCAGAACATCCCGTTATGTTACCTGTGTTCTAGCTGGCTGCAGTCAGAGGTGACAGCTGGCCAGGGCCACTTCAGAACAAGGGCCAAAGGTCCATACAAAATTCAGCTTAGTGTGAGGCCCGGAATCCTTGGCGGGCTTTAAACCAACATCTTCCTTTTATATTGATCACAGCCTTTCTGTCCAGGGACGATTAGGCAAAGACTGCAGAAATCCCACTTTTTGACAAAATGCCATCTTAAGCACTTATGAGGTCTCAATACAGTAGGTATCTATTGAATTCTTGGTGAAAAATGAATGAAAGGCCAAACATATGAGAAATTTGAAATCTACTGGGAATGGGGAAAGGAATATTCTAGTTGCTCATTCATGTTCTCCTTCATCTGTTAGTACTTGATACTGAAAAGCACATACTAGACAAAGGGGTGCAGAAGAAAATCACAGGTGTGACCCTTGCTTTCAGATTACTTAAGGTTTCATAAGAAAGGCCAGTATTACCCAAGTAATTGTAGAGCAAAATATATGAACCAAAACCTGACCTTGGAGCTCAGGGAAGGCTTCTCAGCGGAAGCAATGAAGCCTGAAAGAGGAGGCTTTGGTCGGGTGAAAAGTGCAGGGAATAACCCTCTAAGGAGAAGATATGCATGTTCCGAGGTTCAGATTCAGAGCCACAAAGGGCAGTGAATCAAAGGGAACATATGTCACACATCAGCCTGGATTGGAATCTCAGTTGTTTACCTCCTAGCTTTGCTACTTCAGGCAAGCTATTTCACCTTTCTGTGCCTCGGGATCCTTCACTGCAAAAATATGGATCGTTATAATATCTATGTCATATGACTGTGGTGAGGATAAACTACATTAACATATGTTAAATTCTTAGAATGATGCCTGGCACATAGTAAGTACTCACCTAGCCCCCTAGCTCATGGGCTCCATGTTCCTTCCATTATATTCTCTGCTTTTCTGTCTTAAAAAGAGGTACAAGGAAGAAGTAAGGACTGAACCCTTCTAGTTACACATTACCCCAAACTCCTGCCATAATTGGTTTTGAGACATCTGTCCTTTCTGCTTCTAGGCTAGTGGGGGCATGCTCTGAAAGAGCAGTTGCCAACGCTGTCTTGCATATCTGGAATAGTCTGTTAACTCAGCATGGAAAAGGCTGTTTCAAATCAGCCAAGGTGTTTGTAAGAGCAAAGGCTGCAAACCCTGAGTGCTTGAGATTAACGAAGCAGTGTCCCCCTTATGCTGAAGGGAGCCCACGTGGCTTGGGAATTTTGTTTTCATATCTCTGGACAGCAGAGAGAGGCAGGGAAGCTAGCACCATAATTTACACACCTGCAAAGGTCCTCTTGGCAATTATTCCTTTTGAAAACACTGTATCAAATCTTCAACAAATTGAGACCCTCAAAAACAAAGATATTTTGCAAGTGATAATGGATCAGTGGCAGAGTTGGGATGAGACCCCAGGCTTCTGCTACACTCACGGTTCTAAAACTTGACACAAAGTAGCTCATTTTATCCGTATCTTGTGAGGTATGTATTCATATTCTCACCTACAGATGAGGAAACTGAGGTACAGAGAGGTGAAGGGGCTTGCTCAAGATCACACAGCTAGTAAGTGGGTGAGCCAAAATTCAAACCCAGTTTCAGGGGGAAAGGAGTTTATTTCTCAGTTTTGCTCAATCATAGTACCAGGCCTAAGAGTTGCAAAGGTTTCCCTGATTTGGGAAGAGATTAGAACACCTAATCTTTAGAGTTAGAGAGATCTGAGTTCAAATTCCAGCATTAGCCACATAACCTTGGAAAAGTTCCTTTGGCAACTTGAACCTCTTTTTTCTGACTCATAAAGTGGGAATACAATCCACCTTTCTTGGAGGGGCACAGAAACTCTCAACGGTCTCTAGAGTGGATTATTCTAGACCATGAGGTATGAGTGTGAAGAGTAACAGACTAGGCCTTGCCTGATGGAATGCTTGGACCACATGGCAAATGAGGATCCTTTGGGATCTGGGATCAGAGGCCTCTGCAATGTCAGCCGTGATGATCATGAAGTACCCGTGTGTTCTCACTGTTACAAGAGAGTGAGGTGTAGGCAGCGGGAGGGAGGGAAGCCTGTGGGGAAGGGAAATGGGAAAGGTGCAGAAGGTCCCATCAGTGAAGAGAGACTCTGACAGGGACGCAGGGGGGCAGGAGAGAATGCTTCTGAGTCTCTTTCTTGGTCTCCATGTTTCTTTCTCTTACACACCACACGCACACGCACACACACTGTGGAAACTAAAAGGCCACAGTGGGGTGAATAAAGCATAAAGAACAGAGCAAATGATTCCTCCAAATCCCAGTCCAGCTCTGTTTTTTAACTTCTCTGTGACCTCAAGCAGGTCACTTCCCTTCTCTGGGCCTAAAGTGCCATTTGTAAAATGAAGGGCTGGCTGAGATGAGCTCCTAGGGACCCTTCAGTCCTAGCTCTCTTGGACTCTTCAAACCAGGGCAAAGGCATGTTCTTCACAGGACCACTGGCTACACAGATCCACTGTCATCCTTCCCCAACACCCCGCAGCCTGCAGAAGCCTCTCTAGCCTCTGACTGCCATGCTCTGGCAGCTCAGGTGGCCATTTATGGGGCTTGCGTTACTATCCCACATTGTGATTTTTCTCTCGCATTCTTTAGAACTTTCATTACATGTGCCAATCGAGGTGGAAGATAAGGCCTTGTTCCTTCCAGGACAAAAGTCAAGCTGCATGATTCCTCTTGTATGAGCAGCTTCTCATATGAGCCCAACACAGTGCTAGGCTCGAGGACTTGCTCTGTCCACTTTCGATGATCAGTTGGACGTCTTTCAGAAGCATGCACTGTAAGAAGGTGCTGAGGGAACAGAGAGGTGTCCAAGCTGGAGGAGCAAACACAAAGATCAAGCAGGGTAGGCTCCCAAGCACATGAAGGCTGCTTCTACAGCCTTCTACAGGCTTCTACAGAAGGGCAGTAGACATGTTCTGCAAGGCTTCCAAGAGACCAGGTCGTGCCAGAAGTGCTGAGAGGGTAGCATAGGGCAGACTGGGCTCCCTTCAAGGAAGACTTTAGAAACTTCAGAGCCCTTTGCAAAGAGAAAGAGCTGCCTCGGGGCAGTGAGTTCCCCATCCCTGGGTGTTATTCAAGCAGGAACCAGATGGATGGGCTTCTGTTAGAGATATTGTAGAGGAGATTCTGGCCCTTTATGGGAAGTGGATTAAAAGCCCTCTTAGGCCCATCTTTAGCTACTCATTTGCATAGTCATAACTATGTTCAGATTTCCTTCTCTGCTTCTTTTAGCATTTTGCATTCAAGGATTTTGCCTGTAATGCATGTGATGTGTGGGTACAAACGTTGTTTATTTCCTGAACAGTATTTCATTTCACTCATTCATTCATTTGGTCAATTTTTAAAGAACACCTGTTATATGCAGCTCACTTTGCCAGGCACTGGGAATTCATCAGTGAACAAGGTAGACATACTTTTTCTTCTAGGAGCTTAAAGATAAGCAGGGAGGAAGGCCTTATATAGCTGTGAGATAGTTGTGGATGAGATTTAGTCTGGGAGAGGGTTGAGGCCCCTCAAAGATAGCCCATGGTCCCCAGATATTAAATGTCTTTTTGTCTACACTGATGATGATGGTAATGATGGTGATGATGATGATTATAGTGGTAATTACAAATACTTACTGAGTGCATATTTGGGCTATATATTACTATACACACTTTATAACATATTGTCTTGCTTGATTGTCATAATACCAATGAGGAGGTAGATAATATCACACTATTCCTTCTTTTACAGATGAGGCAATGAAAGTTCAGAAAGGTTAGGTAACTTGGCTAATGTCACACAGCTAATAAATATAAAGCCAGAACTTAAAAGTAGGACTGTTTGACCTCAAATCACCCTTCCCAGCCACTGTACCACCTGTCTAAACAGAGGCTGTGGAAACCAAATGTGACCAGGTGGGGCACTGAGACAGCAGAAGAGAGATACCAAAGAAAGTGCATTAAGGTTGGCTGTCTAGAAAGTGTAGTCAGATTTCTCAGCATAGGAGAACAAGGAGACTAAAGAACACTTCCTTCTCACGACTGATAGCAGCACAGAGCTGGGAGCTTGGGTTAACTGCCCCATGGACCAAACCTTCCAACTCTAATACTTTACAGGAGTTAATATGCAATCACATGGAGGGATTGGTTGGCTGTGCTGATCCTCAAATATCCCACTAAGACCTGGGATGACCTGACCTCACTGTCTCTCCCTCAGCTTCCTTATGGACTAGAAATTATAATTAAAATGAAATTCCATCAGTGTATAATTAACAAGGTAGCCAATAGGAGCTTGAGAGCCTGAGTTTGACTTCCAGGTCTATTGTAGGCAAGATTTAAACTCAAGCCCTCTTGTCAAGAACCACCAGCCCCACCTTTGCTCCTTCCTTTCATTTCCCACCCTCAGCAGCCACACTGCACGGTACTAAGCACATGTACATCAGAGCTCTTTGGTCCTGGAGGGGAACCCCGGCTCCATCACTTTATAGACTTTGTGACTTTTGAAAATTCCCTGCTCTTTCTGAACCCTCAGATTCTTCATCTGAAAATGGGGATAATATTATCAAGGACCATGGTAAGGGTTTAGTCGATAACACATGTAAGTATTTCTCATAGCGCCTGGAGTGCAGCGATTCAATGGATGATAGTAGTTATTGCCAGTGTATTCATCAGGGGTTTTAGGAATTCTGGGTCAGTGGCTCCCAGTGGGTTAGGCTAGCCTGGTTGTCCTATTCTTATTCCCATCTTACTAGGTTTTTGTCAGATTCCTGAGAGCCAGACAGACTCCATGGACTAGGTGCCTGCCTTCCTCCTCTGCAGCTCAGTCACATAATCTATCTGAGCCTCAGTTCCCACATCTGTAAAATGTGGATGATAAATTCTACCTTGCTTACTCCACAGGAGTATTATGACATTCAAGAGCCAGCAGTGTGATTCATAAGAAATTTCACATAAAGCATAACAGGTTGAAAATGGGAGGAATCGCTGTTACTGTTATTAACCCCCCAGGAGGTACCATATGGTCCATATTGAAAGAGAATCAGCACCTTCAATGTTTCTCAAACTGGAGTCTGCTGGACCCTTCGTAAATTCTCAGAGGTCTGCTAGTTCTCTATAAGCATTTTAAAATGTACTGATTTGTTTCAATGAAACTCTAATCATCAATATTAATAATTTTGCAATTTGTCCCATGTTGTGAGTACTCATTTTTACAATTCCAGTGATACCGAAACGTTTATGTATTTGCTCAATGTTTCCCAAACTGGCTCAGCAGATGCATTGCAGGAGTCCATAGGCCCTCTGTTTTGAGAAATGCTAGTTTGGTCTAAGATTTGTTGCTGATGTGTCACAAAGGCAAAAGTTGTAACTCAGGAGGGCCCTGACAGGTAGATGTCTGCTTTGACCACAGTGTCAGAGCAGCGAATGAACACGGAGTCAGTACTGGGGTTTGGAGGAAGACAGACAGCCAGACTGGATAGCCTGGCTCTTTGGAGGGCTCCAGGGCCTAGGTGCTTCTTTAAGAAATAATGGCATAGCTCTCCAATTTCTGCAAGGTTCAAGTACACTTTATGGACATACCACTGCTCTAGAAATATAAATACACATCTATCCTATCATATATAAAATATGAATACATAAGCACATATGTGTGTGTGTGTATGTCTGTGTGTGTGTATGTCTGTGTATGTGTGCATACACACATACACAGACATACACACAATAAGTGACATACAGTTGGGCAGATTTAGTATATGTGGTAAGAATCTCCCACCTATGTAGAACATGTTCAACTTTCCAACACATGGTGACGTTCAGCATCATCTTTGATCTCTCCAATGACACTATAGTGTGCAGATCAGGAACTATCATTCCCATCTGATGGGTCAGAAAACTGATGGCTGGAGAGTTACCCAAGATCACAGAGCCAGCTGATGGTGGTGTCTGGACAAAAAGCGGGGGTTGGGGGGTGGAAGGTTCATGCTATTTTTTTTTAACTCCGTGTACATAAAGCTCTCCTCTCTAACCACAGTCTCCTTCCTTCCTCTCTTCCAGCAGCCCCCCAAAGCTGGCTATTTGAATCCCTCCAAAGTGATCTGTTAGAAAAATGCTGTTGGCTGCTTTAAAGCCCATGCATTCCATTTCTCTTGTGCGGAGAGAACTGTGAAATAAAAGTGTAGCTCCCTCCTTTTGTTAAACCTTTCAAAAGCGTCCTTGGTTTCTAACTCTATAATTACACCCTAATCACAAACACTCTGAAGGAGGGGGTCAGTTCCATGCAGCAGCAGGCTAATTATGTGGCGGAATTTCTAAAAATTATCATCTTATAAATTGCGTTATTTCTCTGAAGGAGGAAGAAAAACACACACCACATACTCGCCTATGTTTCGAACTGAATTAATTAGTAATTTGAAGCCTAATTATCAACTAATCTATTGGAACATGTAAGTCTTTTGTATTTGGATGATATATGCAATTTGCATCCTATTAGCTGGCAGTTGTAAGGATCTGAGAGCTCATTAGGTCAGAAGAAGAAGAATCCAGATCAGAAGGATACAGAAACCCAAGGGGCTGACTTGGTGATGCTGTGACCAAGGGGTCACTTGGCAACAGATGGAGGCTGGCAACTTAATTATCTGGGGTCTTTCGGTGGCTCTGAGGCCACTGATATGTAATTTCTATCTTACCCCAGAGAGGTGATTATGCATGCCCGCACCACTGTTCTGTGTATTCTCAAGCAGCAGGGTGCCTGCACCTTGTGTACTGAGAGGCATCCTGGAGTAGTGCATAAGGCTTTGGATGCTGCTGGCTAACCTTGGTGGTAGGCCTAGCTATATTCCTGGCCCGCTGTGTGCCCCTGGCCATGCCACCTTGCTGGTTCTGTTTCTCTCCGAGCAAATGAGCTTTAGATGGCAATGACTTCCAAAGTCCCTTCTAGCCCTAAGGATCTGCGATTCGAGGGATGTCAAGGTTTTGCTTCATTACAAAGTCAGAAATTCCATCCTTGGAAATGTCTTTTTTAGGGTGAGACTCTTGGTTCCTTAAAAGTCTCTAGACAGCCCACCCCCATTTAAAATGCAAATACCTCTGAGAAAAGTAGCATATTTAGCTATTAATGTCTGGGTCTAAATTAACCTATTTCAATAAGCCCTTCTTATTTCCAGTCCTGTGTCTGAAATATTGGAGCAGCCAAGGCAAGGGAGTTTTGAAGGGAAAGAAGGTTTAGGCAGGGACCTGTTTGAAAATGGAGATCAGGTCAGAAAGAATAAAAGGGGCGCCTGGGTGGATCGGTTGGTTAATTGTCTGGCTCTTGATTTCAGCTCAGGTCATGATTTCATGGTTCATGACTTTGAGCCCTGCATCAGACTCTGTGCTGACAGTGCAGAGCCTGCTTGAAATTCTCTCTCTCTTTCTCTTTCTGCCCCTACCCCACCTGCACTCTCTCTCAAAAATAAATAAGTAGACATTTTTAAAACAAACAAACAAACAAACAAAAAAGAATAACAGAACTGAAGGCTCAGGAAGGATACTGTGACACCATTTTTAGATTCTGCAATTTCGCCCTTTACCTACAGCCAGACCCTGTGCCATTGTTCTACTAATGACCTTTGTTCCAGAAATAACTAGAAAATAGCAATTTTGTGCCATTAATAATTAATAGTACTCACAGAAATGATACAAAATAATGTGCCTAAAACTAACATGATACACTTTGTTATAGATAAAAAGTTAAAAATCACATCTTAATAGAAACAGAAAATTACAAAGACAAGCCGGGATAATAAGCGAACTTTGTAGAAAAAAACTACATTGGGGAAAACAGATAATTGCTCATACTGTCACATGGCAAAATGTGTTATTGATTAAAATATTTTAATCAGTATAAAAACTTATTGACTTGATGGGAAATATATCCACTTTGGAAAATAATTTTTGGAGTTTCTCAAGATGTTAAACAGAGTTACTATATAACCCAGCAATTCCACTCCTAGCTATACACTCAAGGGAAAAACTTGTACCTTATTCATAATTCAAATTCATAATTCACAAAGCTGTGGCATTATTCATAATAGTTAAAAAGTGAAAAACATCCAAATGTTTAGCAACAAATGAATGGGTAAACAAAATGCAATATAGCCACATAACAGAATATTATTCGGCAATGAACAGAAGTGAAGTATTATATGTGCTACAATATGGATGAACTTTGAAGTCATTATGCTAAGTGAAAGAAGCATGTCACAAAAGACCAAATACTGTATGATTCCATTTCTATGCAATGTCCAGAATATGCAAATATTTAAAAAGTAGATTGCTAGTTGGCTAGGGCTGGGAGATTTGGAGGGCAATGGGGAGCAAGTGCTAATTGGTCTAGGGTTTCTTTTTTGGGATGATGAAAAAGTTTTTTTTTTTTTTTTTTTAACATTTACTTATTTTTTTGAGACAGAGAGAGACAGAGCTTGAACGGGGGAGGGTCAGAGAGAGGGAGACACAGAATCTGAAACAGGCCCCAGGCTCCGAGCTGTCAGCACAGAGCCTGACGCGGGGCTCGAACTCACAGACCGTGAGATCGTGACCTGAGCCGAAGTCGGATGTTCAACCGACTGAGCCACCCAGGTGCCCCTGATGAAAAAGTTTTAAATTTAGATTTGGGTGAAAAGTTTTAAAGTTAGATTTATAATTCTGTTAATATACTAAAAAGCGATGAATTATATACTTTACATAGACACATAGTATGGTATATGAATTACATCTTCTTAAAGCTCTTTCAAAAATGGGACCGGGGCACCTGGGTGCCTCAGTCAGTTAAGCGGCTGACTTCAGCTCAGGTCATGATCTCACAGTTCGTGAGTTCGAGCCCCGTGTCAGGCTCTGTGCTGGCAGCTCGGAGCCTGGAGCCTGCTTCGGATTCTGTGTCTCCCTCTCTCTCTGACCCTCCCCTGCTTATGCTCTGTCTCTCTCTGTCTCAAAAATAATTAAAAAAAACATTTAAAAAAATAAAATAAAAAATGGGACTAAAAGCAAAATGAAATTGTGTTTGGTTTTGGATAAAATTCCAGAAGAATCAAACTTCGTAATAAAAAAAAAAGGTATATGGTCAAAACATGACCTAGGAAGAATAGAATTGCCAGAAATCATAGCCACAAAAGAAAACTCATAATGGCATGTTGTTATTAAGTAAAATTTAGTATGAATAAAAATTATTTGATGAATCAAATCTTCACAACATTGAAAATAATCGTGCCCAATAAAAAGAACTTCAAATATATTAAAATGAAAACATTTCTTAAAAAGACAGGCTTAATCTATACCACCTAGAAAAGGGAACAAAAAAATGAAATTGACATAATATCATTCATGTTGGAAAACTGCTTCCAGTTAAAGATTTGTCAATAGTAGTATAATTGTGATTTTAATGTTTATTTATAAACAGTAAAACTGTCACTGGTGTCAAAATAAAGGATCAAAAACAGTGGGGTGGAAGCATCTTGTATCATTCAAAGATGTGGTGGTTTTGTCCCTATTGTCAAGGGGCAGAGCTCATTAAATCTGCAATTGTGATGACTGTCTCTTCCAAGGAAGGTTAGAGGTTTACCAATAGTGTGTGGATGTGGAAGGGAAAAGGTAAACTTAGTATTGCAGCTCTGAATTGCCCTCTCCAATCACGCAGTTCCCATCATCCGGGGATCACAGAAGCAAGCTAGGGCCCAAATGTGCAAAGACATATAAGCTGAGAGCCTGAGTATACTGTACTCACCAGATTTGCAAGGATGTAGTGGTAGCCGATGCCATTCTTCTCCAGCTTGATAATCTACGAAACACAGCAGGAAGGGATTCATCAATCAGATTAGCAATTAATGCTACAGTAATAATAATAGCAGCTAACATTAATTGAATGCTTACAATGTACTGAAACTACAACATCACAAACATCCAATGATGGTGGCATTATTGATATACTCATTTTATAGATGGAGAATTGAGGCATAGAGAGATTAAATAAATTCCCTAAGGCTACCCAGCTATTAAGTGGCAGATGCAGAATACGAAATCAGCTTTGTCTGATACCAGTGGTGGGGCAGTGTTACTATAACCCCCCAAATTCAGACGAAATGCTCATTTCACTTCTTCCATAAAGCCTTTCCCTAGATGGAGATTATTTTCTTGTAAGAATCTTATGCTGTGTTGAATTTCCTGTCACTGTCATGACAATATCTGCTCCTTGGATGGACAGATGGGTGTAGGTGGATGGTCAGATGGACAGGTTCTTGATCTTGAACTCCTTGCATGAATGATATTCAGATCCCAGTCCCTTCTTTCCCTGAATATTATGCCTTCTTCCCTAAACCAGTTGAGGACCCAGACATTAACTGACCACTCAACCTGGAAGCTGGAAGGGAATGTCAGGGTCATCTGGTCTGATCTTTGACTATACAGAGTGTAAGTTAGACCTAGAAAGGGGAAATTATTTGCCCAGATCCTGTAGTAGTCAGGTAGCGGTGTTAGGATAGGAACCTGACTGTTGTGAGTCTTTGTACAAACACCTGATTGTGGTTAATCATTAAGAGCCAGGGTCCCCCCAAACCCTTCCATCCTGAATGTGCAAACTATTTGTAATCATGGTGGTGGTGGTGGGGGGGGGGGATATTTGTGGAAAGAATTATCCAGAGGTTTTCTCGGGCAGCCAGACATACTACCCAGTGAGGGATAGCTAAGACCAGGTCTTGGTTTAGCCCGAGCTCAGCCTGCAAGTTAACTTGATCTATTTCTTTATTTTTTAATCATGAAATTGGGGTTAGAACATTCTGCTCAGTTCCACTCCTGCACTGTTACAAGAAGGAATAAAACATATGAGAAGCACTTGGGCTTCTTGTCTAACTGAATAAATTTTCAAGGTTATTAAAATCCACATTCAGACATCTACTTAATTGGATGTATGTGCATAGCAGCTCACATATTTTTTTTATGTTGGGAATAATTAAATGCAAGCACACACAATGAATGTTCTGAAACAGTAGATAGATTGTGAAATTCCAGACCATGGAGCTCAAATACTATTGGGATGATAGTTTTATTAATAATTTTTCATTACTTTTCCATCTTCTTGTCAAACGGTTTGCTACCCTTTCAACAATAAGATGCCTTCATCAAAAACCTGTTCAGCTTCTAGTAAACACAAAACAGGCAAATAAAAGATATTTCAAAGCCTACCACATTTAGGCATTGGATAAGAATAGCCTCTGCAAGATGAAATTACCAATTGAAACATAAGCAACAGATGATAATTGATGACTACTGATTGATAAAAATTAGTAATTTCATATGGTTCAACATATTGCCAACCTTTCCACCCATTTATTCACCTACCTACCCGTTGCTCTATCTTCCCTCTTTTCCTGCCTTCCTTTCACAAACATTTATTAAGTGCTTACTATGTACCAAGCACTGCGCTGCGGACAGCGTGGGAAGTGAGTCATGTGGTACTTGCCCTTCCGGAGGTCCCACTTTACTGGAAGGAAACCCACAGTAAATAGATGAAGAGGTGAATGCCCCCAGCTTACAAACTGAAATAGGTGTTATGAGGGTAATGTATAATTTCACTTGGAGCCCATAGCCTTGCTGACCCCATTCTTTCAAAGCTCATTTCCACTGTATTGCTTTAATTCATAATCTTTGTGTCTGGAATGTCCTTTCCCATTCTCTCTGGTTATTCATCACCTTTATGGCTGAGCTCTAATCCCAGCTACTCTGTATAACCTTCTCTGATTAATTAATCCAACCAAGAGATATTTATTGAACATGGACGATATGCCAAGCACTATGCTATGTGCGGGGGCCAACCTATGAATACGAGAGGCAAGGTCCTCGTGCCCTCAAGAAGCTGAGCTGATGTTTTAGTAGGGATACAGATGGTAAATATATAAACAGATAAGTGAACAAGATTTCAGCACGTTAGAAGCACTACAAAGACAGTAAAACAGGGTGATGTGATGGATGGCCTAATCCTGGTGTCTCTCATCTCTAACTCATTCTGAACTTAATGATTCCACTATATAATTTGGTGTCTAATATATTGAAAAAGCATTATATTCTAATAACCCAATTCCTTGCTCACAAACCTTCTCTGATTCTTGACTGTCTACAGAATAAACCCCAAACTCCTTAGAATGCTTTCCAAAGATAGTCACGATCGTGTGTTCATCCTTCTGTCACTGTCTCCCAGTAGGCACTCAGCATCCTTCACCTGGCTTATTAAATCATCCTAGCAACTTCAGCCCTCACATGCCCTCTGGGCCTCCCTATATGCCCTCCTTTCCAACTTAATGGCTTTTATCCAGCCAATGTCTACCTATAAATATTCAAACCTATCTCACATTTGGGATCTTTCCTTAGAGCCTTCATTGATTCCCTCTTCTTTCCATGTACTCAAAAAAATATTTATTGACTACCTACAACATACCAAGCACCGTTCAAGGCACCATGGATACCACAGGGAAGAAAATGAAACAAAAATCCTTGCCCTCCTAATGCTGATATTCTAGTTGGGAGCCTGGAGACAGATAGGCAATTCCCCACCTGGAATTTAGAATCACTATCTCCCTCTTTAGGTTAGGCAGGACGTTTGTATTGGACCGAAAAGATCCCGATTCGAATGCTCAATGCCAAGCTGTCAGACTGCCAGCCGTTATTAGTTGCAAGTTCGAGACTCACCATTGTCACTAACTAGCTGTCTGAACCCAAGGCAAATCAACCAATGTGACCATCAGTTATCCCATCTGTAAAATGTGAATGCACGCAGTAAACCGAATGATCTGTAAGATCCTTTCAGCTCTTTGGTCTTGCTTTTTCAGAACAGAAGAATCTAACGGTTGAGTTAATATACTATACCCTAAAATGCCCACATAAACAAGTCACTTCCTTACAAAACAAGTTTGTCTTTTGACACGGGAGGTAGTTATAAACAGCAGAGGCTGAAACAATATTTTGGGGAAAGTTGGGCCTTATAACCAGACTGAGATGGGTTTGACTTCCTGCTTTTCTTATATGCTAGCTGTGAAATCCCAGGCAAGCATAGTCCCTTGTTTCTTCATTTAGAAAATAGGGGAACTGATAGAAGCAGTTTTATAGAGTTGATATGAGGATGAGGTGGCATTATGCATGGAAAGGGCTTGGCATGGTGCTGGTATGTGGCAAGTGCTCAGAAAATAGTGGCACCAGCTATTGTCTTTATAACAACAGAGGGCAAGTTATCAGTCTATTAAGAATACCTAATTATCATTCACTTCTCCCAACTCCTATTTCTCCAATCTTTTTATCAGCTTTGTAGAACAGAGGCCATCATCCTCTTTAACAGATGAGGACACTTATGCCCAAAGAGGGAAATGACTCAAGAAGGCAGTACTAGCTGGTGCTATAAAAAGCAAAAGTAGGAAATGCTTACATATGTCACTCTTTGTGGGGCAGGCTCTGTTCTAGGTATTTTACATGACTAGATTCTTTTCACTCTCACAGGAGCCCTCTGAAGGAAGCTGTAATTATTATTGTGCCCATTTCACAGATCATGAATCTAAGGCACGGATGAAAAACCTGGCCCAAGACCCCATTGCTAGTAAATACTAGAGCTGGGTTCTATCTCCAAGCCACTCTGTCTCCAGGGTCTCTCTGCTTAACCATTTTCCTATACTGATTCATTTAACCAGCTTTCAAATCCCTTGACTCCAACCTGGGGAACTCCCATCTCATGGAAACAATTTTTGCTGGCTTCTCTTTCCAAGAGGGAGGCCAGATCCACCCTTTGTAGAGCAGACTACATAATTAATGCCTTAAACAATCCCCGAGTTTTAAAATCTCCTCTGTTCTGTTGCTGAGGCCTCTGAGTGATTGCTGAGCTGCTAGCAAGACTCCTGATGGGGGTCCCAGGGTCTTGAAAGGCCATCAACAAGCTCTGTCATATTGTCAAGTACCTAAAACTATTATCTTTATCTACTTTCTTGCTATCTCACCTGCACACACTGGTGTCATTCATAAAGATAGGAGACTGACACAGAGGCCTGTTACTTGTACAGTGGGTACATGCTCCAGCTCTGATGATGGTGAGAACCATAGTTTAGAGACCTCTGGCTAAAAGCAGTTGAAGTTACAGTGCCCTTTCCCAGAATGTACCATCAATAGACTTCTCAGACACATGAATGTGTTCAAGGAAACAGGAGGAAGAGAAGTGCTTCCTGCTGCTTTGGACTCTTAAGACAGGTCAGTGGGCCAAATGAATGAGATGCTGATGGCTAGACCAGGGAGTGACAGAACCCAGAGCTAAACCCAGGAATCTGGCTCTCCAGGCTGTGTTCCCCATGTTCGCAAGATCTAAAGTGCAACGTCATCTCCCTTCTACCATAAAGGGAAACAAGGGGGTAAGTTTTTGGTCAACTGATCTGAGAACAACTTGAAGGCCTACTGTCAAGTCTCTCATTGTTTGTGCTATTTCATAAAAATTCAGAATGAGGGGCGCTTGGGTGGCTCAGTCGGTTAAGCCTCTGACTTCCGCTCAGGTCGTGATCTAGCTGTTCGTGAGTTCAAGCTCTGCGTCTGGCTCTGTGCTGACAGCTCAGAGCCTGGAGCCTGCTTCCGATTCTGTGTCTCTCTCCCTCTCTCTCTCTGCCCTTTCCCCACTCACACACACACATACTCTCTCTCTCTCTCTCTCTCTCTCTCTCTCTCTCAAAAAAATAAACACTAAAAATTTTTTTAAAAATTCAGAATTAAAATTTATAAATTACGGAATACGAGGAAGTCACCTATCTCATCTAATCAAGAGCTCTCTTTGTCACATTCAAGGCAGAAGGCCATCCAGCCCATTCTTAAACCATTGCCCTCACCCACTCTGAGCCTTTGCTCCTCTTACTACCTGGCCCAAGATAGCGTTGAGACGTTCTGATTCACAGTCCACCACCACTAGTCGCTCCTTTTTCTTTTCCAGGTCCTGAAAGAGCATCCGGTATCCCTCCTCTGTGGTTGTCAAAATGTTGACTGCTGTCACCTGCCAGTTCTTCTCAGCAGCTGTGTCCAGTACTTTCTGCAGGACGGACAAACCTGGAAATTGGGTAAGACAAGAGAAGTGGCAATCAGGATACACAGGTACCACCCCGCCTCCACTCAGCACCCACCTCCCTTGTCTCCCCCAACCTGACTCGTCCACCAAGTTCAGCTCCAGCTTTCTCTCACTGTGCAAGTCTGAGCTCACTGAAGGCAGGCAGTGGGTCTCTTTTGTGCTTCTGTTTCCAGAATTTAGCAGGCAGTGTGATTAAAATAGAACCCAAGGCTCAAATCCTCATGCTACGTACAATATGCTGGTTAAACGGCCTCGCACAGACTACCTCGCTTCTTCAAACTTTAGTTTTTTTTAAGGGCAAAATGGTGATGTTAAAAATTCCTACTTCAGTGTCATCATGAGTGTTAAATGAAAATGTCTGATACATGGCAAGGATTTTAGAAATATTAATTATTATTGGGCATTTAGTAGCTGCTTATTAAATGTGCCAACCCAGTATCCAAATAGGCACCTAATAACTGTAAATTCATGAATGTTTGATATGTATCAATACCTAATACTTTGCCTTTTACATAGTAGGTATTCAATCAGTGGGTACTGAATTAAATTATTCTCTTCTGATTTATAGTTAAAGGACAGAGGAGCCTGTTACTCAATGCTACTTTGTTTCGCCTTTAAGACGTAAATGGTGTCTTAGTTTAGTACTGCTGCTGTAACAAATCACCTCAAACTCAGCGGTCTAAAACAACACACATTTATCATCTTATATTGACACAGGTCAGTTTGAAGTGAATCTTCTTGAGCTAAAATCAAGGTGTTGATGGGGCTGCGTTTGCGTTCTGGAGGTTCTACGGGAGAACATTTTCTCACCTTTCCAACTTCTAGAGGCTGCTCGCATTCCTTGGTTTATGGCCCCTTCCAACTTCAAAACCAGCAGTGACTGGTCAAGCCTGTCACACATCACCCTCTGACACTGACTCTCCTGCCTCCACCTGCCCCATTTGAGAGCCCCTGTGATTATACTAGGCCCACGTGAATAATCCAAGATAATCTCTCTGAGGTCAGTGGATGAACAACATATATCCCATCTGTAACCTTAATCCCTCTTGCCATCTAATAGAACATATTTAAGGTTCCCCAAATTCTCAGAGTATAGGCATCTTTAGAGGGGAAGATGGAAGTCAATTTCCTGCCTACTTTAGATGGTTATTTCACTCTTGCATTACTCCTCAGTCTTTTGTGCGTACATCATTTCTGTCTCCCTGTAACACTGCTAATCCCTCCTGCAGTGACCAATATGGTGCCTGGCCTTAAGAATCATCTACAGATTGATCGGTTCTGTTACACCTTCTTGTTGCTGTTTCTTTTTTTAGTACAAGTTGTTTGGTGTGCTTAAGCCTCACATTTACTGAAAACGTACTACGTGTCTGGTGCCATTCTACTAGCTTTCTTGTTTTCAGTTTACTTAATCCTGTGAGACACATATCATTATTATCACCATTGCACCACAGATGTGAAAACCGAGGCTCAGAGAGATTTAGTCATTGGCCCAAGGTCACATAGCTAGCAAATGGCAGAGCTCTGAGCTCAGAGTTCTGAGACAGGCAGAGTCCTGTCACAAGCCTGGGTGCTTCTACTAACCCCAGAGGGGACTCTCTATAATCAAAATTATATTTTTCTGGATTTGGGGAAGTAGGTTTGCCCCTTCCAGGCCTCAAGCTTCAGTAGGCTGTGGGCTGTCATGAAATATCCCTTCTGCAGGCAATCCTCCCAATGACTGCTGTTTGAGAAGGGAAATCCTCAAAATGAGGAGAATCGAGGGAAAATTGAAGAAAACAGAATGTTTCTGGGTCTCTTCTGCTAGCTCCTCCTCATTGAATAATGCCTGCCTAACACTGCCCAAAACACAGTCTCACAAGCCATTGTTCTACTCAAAAGTCTTGTAAGCCTTCCTGTAGGAACCTCTTGCAAAACCTCCCTTTCACTCAGGGCAAAACTACCCTTCCTCAGTTTCCACACTTTGCACAATCCATTTATTTATTTATACCAATAATGACTAGGTTCTGAAGACCAGACCGTTTAGTATATAAGGGAAAGGCAGGAGAGTATAATACAACCACCACAGGTATCAGAAAAAAAGAGAAAGTTCCCATTTAAGGATTCGGGGATAGAGAAGCAGTGTTTGAGCAGCTGCAAAAGAGGGGAAGGATTCGCATATGTAGATCTGGGAAAGGAGGTGCATTCCAGAAAAGAGGAACAGCATGAGGAAAGATGCAGGGAAGAAAGAGGCATAGGAAACATTTGGAAAATGTGACATAAAATTCAAAATGAAAGTGGGAGCAGAACTAGAAGGGCCTGGAGGGGTGATGGTGATGATGGTGATGATGATGATGGCAGTTAATATGTATGGAGGATTCTGAGCACTTGTATCCCAGGCACTGACAGGAACTTTCTAGTCACCCCATGCAATCCTCACAGCAACTTTAGGAGGTAGAGATTAGGTTCATCTTATGATAGAGATGAGGGGATGAAGGCATAGAAAATTTTATCTCCAACTCATTCTGAATTTTAACCCAAACTGAGGCGGAGAGAGCTTGTGCAAAGACAAACAGTGGGAGAGGAGAGGACACAGAATTTAGATTCAGGTTTGTCTGACTCTAGAGTCTGTGCTCCTAACACCTACACCATAAGTCATGAGCCATTCAATGGAGGCCCTTGGGCTTTGAGCCTGGACTCAGGAGCCATGGAAGCTTGGCAAGCTGTAGAGTGACATGGTGTGTTAAGAGAATTACTCTCTCAAAGGATGTGTTTCCACACTGTGAGTTGGAAATTAGCCATGAGCAATCAGTCCACAGAAATAAAGAATTTCTGGATCATTCCTCCCTTGCTTTTCAATGAGGCAGGGAGGCATCATTCTCCTTCCTCTGGCAATTTTCTCTCCAATCTCAACAGTCTTCCTCCCCTAACCCTTGGCTTACCCCGGTCGGCATCATAAATGTAGACGAATTTCTGCCACTTGTAATGGTCGATGATGCTGATAAGAGCATCCTGCAGCTCAGGGCGTAGCTGAAGGACAAACTGATTGGAGGTGTCAACGGGGAAGCTCGGTGTGATGAAGCAGACGTGGAGGGCCCCACAGAAGGAGGTCAGCATGTTGACAGTTCTCCGTTCATAAAACCCAAAGATGGCGTAGACTCCTTTAGAGAACTGGGAACAGACTGGAGGAGGAGAAGAGAAGGATTAATAGAAGATGCTGCAAGGAAACTGGCAGATGGTTCCCGAACTAATCCATCCACTGGTTCATCCATCCCAACTCATCATCCTTCCATTCATCTATCATCTGGCCATTCACCCATCCAACCAATCTATCCATGCGTCCTTCCAATCTACCAGTCTGTCCAACTGCCTTCCCATGTTACATGTCTATGCATCCCACTCACCCAACCATCTGTTTAATCCACATGTCTATAAGTCTCATCCAATGTTTAGAAGGTCCCAATTCTATGCCAGATGTTGCCATGCTTATTAATGATAAATATACTAAACCATTTTCATATGTTCTCTCTTATGTTCTCTTCATATGTTCCCATTTTCATATGTCTCTTTATCTCTGCGATGATCTTCTTAATGTAGAAGAGGGATGACTGAATCATTTTTAAAAGGGAAAAACTAAGGCTCAGAAAGTTAGCGAACATGTCCAAGATGGCACATCTAGGCCATATCTGAGTTGGGTAGGTATCTTAACCCCCATCCAGTCATCTTTCTATGACACTGCCCATCATGTTAAGGCAAAGCATTAACAGTTGTTACAGAATCAAGGAGTTCTGCCAGCTTGCTGCAGATCCATGTTGAAGAAAACAAGTATTGATGTTCTCGGTTTACCCTTAGCTTGCGGTATACATTTCTCTGCCAGTGTTCACTTTGTGTTTGTACATCCTGCTAGTTGACTTTTCAGACCCCCCCAGTGTATCAGACATAGTAACAGCTTAACTGTATGAACACCCCCATGGGAGCCATTTTGCAAGGACCCAGTCCTGGATTATGCTTTATTACACTGCTGGTTAGAAGATAAAGTTAAAAAACTAAAGTCATAGGGCCAAACCCCAGGTTGGTTAGCTACTAAACTCATTTTAATATGGGATACAGGATGCAGGTTTCATACTCTTCACCCCAGTTGGGTAGGTGACCAACCCTAAAGCTATCTCCCATGCCTGAAATTACCCTCCAAATATGGATGGTGAGGCAGATGAGTCATCCTCAATCACAGTAGTCGTATTTTAGGGTACCTTGCCATCCTTTCACATATATTAGTCTATCTAGTTCTCATTATAACCCTGGGACTTTGGCATTATCAGTGCTTTTTTTTTTTTTTTTTTAAGATGAAAAGCTGATGCTCTTAGATCTGTTGTTCTCTTTAACACATCGTCTGCTTCCATGACCCCACAGTACCTTGTATGTGGGGTCTCAAATTATGCTGTATAAGCATCGCCCAAATGTGTTCCATAAAACCTTATTCAACAAAATGCTCCTTAAAAAAGAAAAGGCATCCTTGGTCAAATAAACTTGGGAAATGGTGCTCACCTTGTCCGCATTTTGGAGGTGCAAGTTGCACTCTAGTTACATAAAAGATTGTGAGGGATCCTGTTCAACTTTAACCCAGATCTTGTCAAGTCTGTATGTCCCCAGGATCCTTTGTTGGTGAATACTTTTAACATGTTATTGAAGATCCTCTGGTCTATGCTGCACTAAAGAATGCAACTCGCCACCAGTACCCAGTTGCCTATTGTGAGTCTTAGTTCTGATTCAATCCCTGGAGCTAATGGGCTTGAAAGTTCATCTCTTAAAGATTGCAACTGAACTGTATGAGTCATGTGTCTGATCCCCACTGAAAACCAGAATACTGTCTCCGGGGAAACCGGGCAGGAACACATTAACATCTGCTTGCATACCTGCAGTTACTGGGCACTCAGTACCTTTCAAGGTGCCCTGACTGATGACTCTTTGAGACCAGAGGCTCATGGAATATCTTCTGTGAACCCATATTCCATGGCCCTCCCAGTATCTGAAGGGAGTTCTCATGGACTCTAGGCTTATGGCATTTGGTTTTCAGCAAATCCCTTCGCCCCTCCGAGCAAGAGGTATCTTTTTAATTAACAAAACCCAAAACCAAATCAACACAAAACTAACAAAACACAATTTCCCTTCCTTGTGCAAAACCTCTCGTGAGTTTTGAGGTTTCCCATTGCACACAAGAAACAGCTGACTGTAACTCAGAGCCTGAATAACTGGCCCCTCAGAACCTTCCTGCCTTATACCCCTCTCCCTGCTCCCTGCTCTAGCTGCACGGGCCTTGGTTCTATTCCTCGGGGCTCTGAGCTCACTCTGCCCTGGACTCAGCAGCAGCTGCTCCCTTCCTCTATCTGCAGGGCTCGGCCCTAGCTCTTTGCAAAGATCACTCCTTTTCTGCAGTTGCATTTCAGGTCAGATCTCACACCCCAGAATGGGCCTTCCTTCATCATCTGTTCTCAGTAGTGACCCTAGCCTCCCCACACCTGCCTATAAGTCTCTGTCACATTACCCTGCCTTATTTCAATCTTTCTTATTATTTGAAATCATTGCCTTTTTCCTTGTTTATAGTTGTGGCTGCTTGGGTCAATGTTAATCCCTGAAAACGGGGGTCTCGCTTGTGCCCCAGAGCCAGCAGAGTGCCTGGGACAGGGAAGGGCTTAATAAGTATTTGTTCAATGGAGGAAAGAATGAATGAATGATGGATGCTTGACGAGAGGGTCCACAGGACGGGGTATGAAGGGGAGCTGGGCCCGAACAGAGATGACTGTTGGCTCACTCTGGACCCTCCTGCCCCTGTAAAGTAGTTGTTTATTCTTTCCCACTCATACGATTTTCTCTTCCACCCTAATGAGGACAATCAATCTGTTCCCAGCAGACAATAGGTCCTGTCTTTAAATATCTATTGTAATTGCCAGAATCATGATTTCCATAAATATGGATTTCCCCACCAGGAAGCGTACATTGTGTATTATTCTCCCTATGTTAAATATAGATTTGTCAAAAAGCACAATCCATCTTACTGAGTGAAATGGATAGAGGGAGCACATAAACCCGTTAGCATATTATAATATGCTCTGTATGATATTTTTAGGATTTCTTCTCCCCCTGCTGCAATGAAATATTATCCTGTGGGATATAAATCTTATGTTCCAGATCTATTCCCTCGCGTCATCCACTTGGATTCACACCTTTAGTTGGGCCTCTGGGGCCCTCGTGGCTGGTGTTTCTTGCTAGAATTTAGAAGCAAAGGAGGAAATGGAGGTGCAAGAAATAGGAGTAGGAGCACACGATCAGATCCTTAGATACACAAGAGGCTGGGAGTTCTCCCCCTCAAATTAATCTCCCGATTTTCCTTTTTCAAATTTATCTTCTCTTAAACTGAGTGCTTTATCCTCTAAGGCTAAGAGGGTACACTTACCCACTGCTCCCTAAAATAGCTTGGCTTGGAGGTAGCCTGGCCTGGATTTACCTGACTGGACCTGGGCCTCAGAGCTGCTTGGCACCTGAACTTCAAGCTAGCTTCTCATCTTAGCCAAGCAGGAACAGCCACACACAGAGAGAGACAGACAGAGAGAGAAAGAGAGACAGAGAGAGAGACAGAGAGAAAGATATAGAGACAGAGACAGAGAGTCAGAGACAGGCAGGGAGATGGAAAGAGAGAGAAAGACAGAGAGAGAGAGAGAGAGAGAGAGAGTGAAAGACAGAGATAGAGAGAGACAGAGAGAGATAGAGACAGAGAGACAGATGAAAGAGATAGAGAGACAGAGAGAAAGAGATAGAGACAGCGAGTCAGACACAGGCAGGGAGATGGAAAGAGAGAGAGAGAGAGAGAGACAGAAAGAGAGAGAGAGACAGAGAGGCACCCTGTAGGCCCAAGGCCTACAACAATGCAGTCAATGGCTAAATACTGTGAAATATAATTGGTAGTTGTAGGGCATTTCTTTGAATCTGTCATAGTAAATACTCAATCAGAAGAGAAAACATAGTCTTACAAGAAAAGTAGTAAACTAGATGCCAGAAGACCTGGAGGAGCCTCTTTTTGGTTTTATCCTAACATGTTACTCTTGTGACATTGAGTAAATCCCATGTTTTCCCTGGGTTTCAGTTTTCCCATCTGTAAAATGATGGTTTGAACTCTGTCATATGTAACATCCCTTCAGGCTCCAATATCCTAGATGCTAGTCTAATTCGTTCAAATATGTTTAGTGATTGACAAGACTTGAGCTATTTGCTGGCCAAACTTTTAGCAGCCTCCAGTGTACTTTTCCAACCTCCAGAAGCAGTTAAAGGCTCTCAGTTCTTGGATTTGATTGCAACAAACCCCTAGCACTAAATCTAGATGCATCCAGAGTCTTGAGTTCTATGCAGGATGCCATTTTAACCCGCTGTATGGGGGATAATCAGAAAGGGGGCTGGAGGTGGAGACGGTAAGTCAGGCACCACAGGCAGGAGGAAGAGATGAGAACATTCTGAAGCGGCATCAGAACTCCGCTGGTGTTGAATCAGAGCAGGCTGGACTCTGTGTGGAACCATCCACTCAAGACAGCAGTGGCGTGTAAAATGCCTGTGGTAGCAGTAATTAGCAGCCGGCACTTGAGCACCTACAAGGACATTCCCGTCCATTGGCTCCCTTCAGCCTATGAGGTAGGTTACAATTGGTAAAGTGAGGTCCAGGACCGGTGCAAGGCACGGCTGTGATCTCAACTCCACCAGTGGGGGCGTAGAGCTTGAGTTCTTTACCTCTGTGATATGCCTCCCTCTGTCCCCAGAAATTTGGGTAAAAAACAGTCTTGGTACCTGAGTCACCTTCAGTGTCTAGAAAATCCTCATTTAATGCTGCCTTTCTCTGATACCGCCTAAAGGTGCATTACTGCATTCAGGTCCATTGATATTAAAATAACACAAAAAATAACTGGATGGTGTGTTTCATGGCAAAGCATATATACACATGTCTGTCCTTCTTCCGGCCCGCCCATCAGTCCATTCGCTTACCCATCTACCCCTCGACATCTAACTCATTGGGTACCGGAGGTGCAGTGGCACGTGAAGTAAGCCCTGACCTCAAGGACTGTCATCTGGGCAGCGGGACAGCCTGACAGCAAAGTAGGTGGATGGCTTCAGTATAAGTGCTGTGGCAGGGGTGATTTCGGGGTTCAGGAAGGGACGCCTGACTCCAGCCTTTGGGGACCGCAAAGAAGGCTTCCAGGAGGACAGGACAGCGTTGACACTGACAGATAAGTGGGAATCAGCCCAGAGAGGGACTAGGGTGCAGCCGCACGCATATGAATTCTATCTGGGGATGAAAGGCGCAGCACCAGGAATATAGTCAATGGTATTGTAGCAGCGTTGGGTGGTGACAGATGGTAGCTGCACTTGCAGTGAGCACAGCATAACGTATAGAGAAGTTGAATCGCTGTGTTGCACACCTAAAAATAATATAACACTGTCACCTTTTTTCAAATTAAGGAAAGAATATATACATTTTAAAAATATTTCAGGTAGAAGAAGCAGCAACAGCAAAGACCCAGCAAAGAGAGAAGACACAGAGCGTTCAGGGAACGCGGCCAGGGTGTCAGGTTCCGCGGTCCCTGCCTCCAAGAGATTCAGCAGCAGAATGTGTGCGACAATCAGAGCGAGTAAAAAACGAGGCCAGGAATTCCCTCCTGGGGAGGTGGGAGGGCAGGACTGGCAAGGGCAGGAAAGCCCACGCACAGCGCAGGCTGTCCAAATCCATCCTTGGTTCACTCAAACCTCTGATCATCATTCCTGGTTAAGGCACCATCCACTTAGTATCAATAAATCCCCCAGCCCTGGGCATTGCCCTGACAGCTCTCTCCCAGGGAGGGAACTCCTGTATCAGCAACTCCTTTTTATTGTCACTTCATTTAAGGCTTCTCACACCGGCATATCTCCTTGGCTCCTGGCTTCGGTCCCTGGAAATGTGGCAGCCTCATTGTAAATAGTGGATAATGAGGTGACAGGACAATTTCATTTTGGGGGAGGGAGACAGAAAGTAGATGCGGGGGTGGGGTGGGGGACCTTTAGATATTCATCCTCCTCCTTGAATATTTCTATCCTCCTTGGTAGGAATGGCATTCCTGATCTGACTCTAACCTTGTGATGTCAAAAGTGTTTTATTTCCGTCACTCAGAGGGCAGTAAGAATGCACTCCATCCCCTTATGCTGTCTTGCATCCAAGATCTAATACTGACAGGCAACAGATTACCATAATTGATATAAATTGTCCCCATCCCTCTATACAACATCACAGTTATTAGGGATTCTGAGACATGTCCAGGGCTTCCCTCTTACTTACTAGATAAAACCTTATCATCCACTTGCTAAATTCAACAAATATTTATTGAGCACCAGAAACTAATATTCCCAGAAAATTGGGATACCATGTTGATACAAGACAGACATATTTTCTGCTTTCATAGAGCTTGCAGAGGGGTTAGCAAAGTTTTTACATTAAGGGAAAGAAAGGATATTTTCAAAGAGTAAAAAGGGGCTCAAGCACAGAATAAAGGTTCATAACTGCTATTACGGCCAGTGTTTACTGAGCATTTACTACTGGCCAGGCATTGTACTAAGCACTTTGTATCGATATCCAGGTAGAGGCACCAGTTTATCCAAGGGCAATAAGGTGAAAGAGAGGAGGAGACCTGAGAGAAACCCCAGGAAATCCAGTATGACTGGGGTAGGGATGTGGTACAGAGGCGGAGGAGGGTAGGGACCACATTGCCAAGGGCCTTTCCAGGACTGGAGAAGTTAAGTCTCTGTGTCACGTGTCAATGTTGCATTTTACTTTGGCTTTGGATTCATCTCAGATTCACAGGGACCTCTCTTCGTGCTGGCCCTGGAGCCCAGTTGGGACATGGCAACAAAAGGAGATGCAGAAGAGGGTCATCCTCCCCTGCTCAGATTTGTATATGTATTAGGAAACCTGAGTATTAATTACCAGGCACTGAAAGCCAATGATATGTCACTGTATATGAGGGTGAGAATTAGGTAAAGACTGGGCCCCCTGGTTCTGGAATTAGACCCATTTTGTGGCTGACACATGAAACCAGGAGCAGGGGACAGGACAAATAGACTGACTCTTCAGGTGTCCAATATGGTTGTGGAAAAGTAAATGCAAAGAAGCAAATCTGGGACCATGAACAGGCCCCTTCCCCAAAGAGTGGAGTTCACACTAAATTGGTGTTTCTCAAGCTTTTTAAATTTAATTTTGGTAGAAGGCCTCTAATAAAACTTTAATACTCATTAGAGGTGTGTACTTCTACAGATGTGACTATTCTCTTCTTTCTCTCCATCTTTCTTCTATCTCTCTACCATCCACCCATCCAGTAAATGTTTATTGAACATGTAGTAGATGTCAGGCAGCAAGATGGGGCCAGGGATACAACACTGGATAAGAAGATAATACCCTGCTATATGAAGCTTAGGTTCTAGAGAGCGGGGAGAAATGATATACAGTCAACAAGATTACTTTGGATACAATAAGTGTTATGAAGAAAATGAAATGGGATGTGAGAGCCTCTGGCAGGGCAACTTTAGAGAAGATGGTCAAGGAGACCCTCTCTGTGGCACACACACTGGAGCTGAGGGATGAACCATAAGAAGGAGACTGCCAGGCAAAGGGCCAGGGAAATGGTTTTGGGCAGAAGGAACAGAAAGTACAAAGGCTCTTAAAAGGCTCAGGAAAAGATGGCTGAGCTTGCGAAACAGAAAGGTGGCCAGTGTGGATGCAGTATGGGAGAAAGGAGGGAAGCAGTAGAGATGAGCATAGAGAAAAACATCTTACAGCTTTGAGTAAACTTGACACTTCCCAACGATTATGGTACCTCATGTGTGATCTGGGTGCCTCTGGAGCTCCAGAACATCACCTTGGTCTGAGAAGTCAGTTCTAGCTGATCTTACCAGACATTTCAGTTCTAGCATCTCAAAGCTCAGGTCAGTGAAGGAGAGACACTGTGGAGGGTAAGGTGGTTCTGACTCTGTGGAACATGGGAAGGGCAACATCTTCTGACTTCGGTGTGATGGGACCTCAAACATGGACAATCAGTGAGTTCATTGGGCTCTAGTTGTAGATGCGGCTGTTCCTCAGATGTTTCTAGGCTTGCTTTAGGTTCTGGGACATTTGTTCATGTTCTTGCTCCAGCCTGAAAAGCCCTCCTGCCTCCTGCCTTTTTCCTCTCCAAATATTTTCCCCTCTTTAAAGGTTTAGCTCAAATGCCACCTCCTCCATGAAGTTCCTATCCCTCCCCATTCCTAACTATAGTCTAAAAGTCTCATTCTTTTAAAATTTTTTTTTTCAACGTTTTAATTTATTTTTGGGACAGAGAGAGACAGAGCATGAACGGGGGAGGGGCAGAGAGAGAGGGAGACACAGAATCGGAAACAGGCTCCAGGCTCCGAGCCATCAGCCCAGAGCCCGACGCGGGGCTCGAACTCACGGACCGCGAGATCGTGACCTGGCTGAAGTCGGGCGCTTAACCGACTGCGCCACCCAGGCGCCCCTCATTCTTTTAAATGTCCATAGAAACATTTGTGCCTCTTATCATTTTTTATCTATCACCCATGCTTCATTAGTTTAAGTTCTTTGATTCTAAGAAAAAAAAAATCAAGACAGACTATTGTAATACAAAAAGAAGTTTACTGTAAGGATATGATGGGCCCACAGCTAAGAAAAAATACAAACCTGGGCATTAGAGAAGTTAGACACTATAGAAGTTCGGGAATTTGGGTTCTCATGGACAGTCTCTTCAGTTTTCACTACTGCTCTAGCCACTTGTGATAACTGATCCATTCAGTTCAAGCCTGGTCATGCTCAGGGCCTGGATTATCCCTTGGTCAAGGGAAGACAGAACAACTAACTATCTTACTAAGATGGCAGTCAAAAGGAAATGAAGGTGCTGTGAACAGAGAGGAAGCGGATGTTGGGCACATCAAACCAACAGATGTCTATTAACTTTCTCTTTGCCAGTATTTTATAAGTCAAAGTCCACGACCACATTAAGAGCTCCATAAATGTCACATACATCTAAATACCAAGGTTAAGTAAGGAGATGAATGAAATTTAGTCATTGTTACCTGTCTCCTCTGGGTTAGATACTGTGGAATAGAGTGGCAAATAAGACAGATGCTATCTCTGCCCTCACAAAGCTTATATTATTCTTTATAATCCCAAGACGGTATCACACAATGACTACCCAGTATTTTTGCTGTATAAGTAAATGAAAGAATGAGTCAATGTGAATCATTTACCTATATTAATCAATTGATACTATTCTTGACAGCTGGTGTCATCTTGCATCCAAGTCTTTACTTGCATTGGTTTGCGCTCATTATTTTTCTTTTATATTACCAACTGACTTTGTATCTTTTCACTCGCAATGGAAGTGTAAGTTCTCTTGAAGCTGGAGGCCCTCCAGCTTCATCATTTTGATTGATATATACAATAAGCAGTGCCCTCCACAGAGTTGAGTAGGGAATAAACATAAATGCTTGGTGATGTGACTTGTCTCACAGTCCTCTAAATTAGGTTGACCATCTAGCAACCATGAGCTTGTAGGATACACAAGCTCCGCTCCGCTGCCATGCTTCAGCCCACTGAACTCCATCACTCCCTGTTACCTTAAGCCAAAAGAGAATGGGAGCTGTACTCTTAGGCTGCATTCCAGAACCAAGCTTACCCCAATGCATCCCACCCACAACATGCAGTCTCCTTAGCCAGTGCTCCCTAGACAAGAAGGTTTACATCCCATTACATAACTCAACCCTTAGGACATCAAACTGATTAAAAATAAGGGCAATTTCATCCTGCAAAGCAAATTACTTGGCATTACTATGCACCCAGGTAGTATTATGGGAAAAGGATCTTGCAGAGTATTTCCTATAATGGCATATGTGTTTGTGTGTGCGCGTGTTTATGTGTGTGTGTATGTGTGTGTGTTCTCTTCCCTGACCCATCACTTGGTCCAAGAACAATCACAGGATCATAGATTATTAGTGCTAAAAAGGTAACTGGTCCTGAGGGCCTTTTGGCCTTAGAGAAAAGCCTCCCAATAGATAGCTCTGTGACGAACTCCAGTTTAGAGTCTTTTTAATTTGCATGTGCTTAGACTATGCAAAACCTGGTATCAAGGGCATCACTACTCACAAGGTAGGCCCTCTAACCTCACATAATGTCAGCATACCCGAACTTCCCACTACCTGTTTATCCTGGATGGCTGGCACTACTTGGGAAAACGCTGTTCTTCTTCTGATTATTAGAGTTGAGTATTTGCTATCTCTACTGAATGTTTAGTTTGTGCCCAATTCTGTTCTAAGCACTTCACCTGCATTTTATCATTCGCTCCTCACAGTAATTTTTTTTTTTTTCTATTTCATGCATGAGGAGGTTGAAGTTCAGGAGATTAATTAATCTTCCACACATCATGCATGTGGTGACAGAGCTGGGATATGAATCCAGGTCTGTTCCACTCCATGGCCTGTGCCTTGAGCTATGTCATTCTGCCCCTTGAAAGTCTGGTACCACAAACCAGAGCCTCCATTCCCTGGGTAATACTACCAGCCAATACCGGGCACTTGCTGTATATGCCAGGTCTTATGCTAAGTGCTTTATATGAATTACTCATTTACTACTAATCTGGTAGTATGGAGTCGGGATATGGTTATCCTCCCATTATGGAGAGGAGAATGAGGCTAAGCAACTTGTCCAAGGTCAAAGTAAGTAGGAGATTCAGAATCCAAACACGGGTATTCCAATTTCAGGGCCATTGCTCTGGCCCTCTCTGCCAGGTATCAGCAACCTTTTTCTGCAAAGAGCCAAAGAGTAGATATCTCAGGCTTTGTGGGCTATGCGGTCTCTGCTGCAACTAGTCCATGCTAGAAGCAGCCAAAGACAAATGGTAAATAGGTGAGTGTGGAATTTTATTACACTATGAAACCTTATTTCTAAATACAGGCAATGGGCTAGATTGGGCCTGTGGGTTGTAGTCCTACTCTATGTAGGAGTGCCAGCTCCTACTCTGCTGTTCTGCTACTGGATAGCTCATAGGACGGGACGCTGGCAAAATCTGGGGAGAGATGATAATAACTCACAGCGTATTGTATGACTCTTAAATCTCTCACATCCATTTTCTCTTGTGAATACCCAGTAAGGTAAGGAGGGCAGGAATGATGACCCTTGAGCCCATGTACGAATAAGGAGCCAAGGATCATGCAGCTGAGGAATGACAGAAACAGGTGACAGCCCACCTTTCTTTTTCACCTCTCGTGGCTCTTCTGTGGTGACTGTGGTTAGTCACACTGTCGGGAGGGCAGGCAAAAGGAACCCTGAGAGGGTCGGAGTCAACTGATGGTGTCCCCATTTGACCGAAGGCCAATGTTTGCTGACTTCCGTGCAAGAGCCAGTGGGGCCTCCCAGCACACAGACAGGCTCCAACTGAAGTGTCAACACACAGACAGCAATATGGCAAGTAGAGCTCTAGGCTTCCTCTCTTATGCACTGGCCAGGTTTGGGCTAGAGAAGGCTGAAACGCTGCCTTACAGCCACAGACTACACTGAGGTGGGGAGACCCCAACCCTGAGAGGCAGGCACTTTGAGAGGTTTATTTTCAAAAGTGGGTGTGTACCAGAGGGCTCACGACATTGTGTCTGGACCCTGCAAGGCCAAGGCTCGGCTGCATGTGGGAGCTGAGTCAGGATTGCTGGGTGAGGGGCTGCGGTGAGGGCTCTGTTTGGACAAGGTTAGGATTGCATTCGAAGATAAGGTCAAGCCGGGCCTATTCTTGGGTTGGGTTCCAGGGCTAAGGAGAAGGTTGCAGTCCAGGGCTGGGGAGAGAGTGCCTCATCTGTGGCTAGGAGGTGGGGTTCACTGAAGAGTCCAGGTAGGAACTATATGCGCTTAGCTCTGCCTCTGGGCAGCCTCTGGGAACTAGCACGCTAAACAGCCAGAGCAGATTGAATAAAAGCAAGGATCCTGACAAAAGGGAAGGGGTTGTGGGAGAGATTAACATCATAGCTTCCTCTGCCTTTGGCCCACTCATCACTCCATACCTCCTCTCCCCCCATCATAAAGCAACTTCTGCTGGTTTATGAATGAACCATGACTGCAAGGCAGACCAGATAAATCATTTATGAGGTGAAGCCAGACTCTCCCTTTGGCTATCTTGATTCTGTGTCCTAGGTGAGGAGGAGAAAAAAAGTATTTTGCTTCTAATTTGCTATTCTTTTCCTATGAAAATCATGCATATAAATGGGTTTATTTAAGCCAAGCGGCAAGCCTACAGTGCAGCACACACCCGTGAACCTGACTGGCACCCATCAATCAAGGCAAGGTTTTACCAGAATCTGCAGATGACAGCCCAAGGGTGCCCTAAAATCAGTGAAATTCATTTTCCAGCAAGGGTGTATCCACTGAGAAGGCAAATGGACAAGAATGAAGGATACAATGAGGCTACAGAACACAAACGGTTCCAGATCTCAAAACGATATGACAGCACCAGAAACCAACTTCCACCTTGTCTGATGTCTGACTTTACTCCTGACCTCTGCCCTTGGCTGATTTCTTGAGCTGAACACTAAGCAAGTGGAGAGTTGGATAGAGAAAAGCTAAATCTTTCCTCCTTTTCTTCTGTTCTTCTAATGCATGGTCTCAACAAAGCGTACTGAGACCTCATTTAAAACAAATGCTCAACCAATAATAGAATGTTGCTATGAACATGAACTTGCCTTTCCTTTCCAACAGGGATGTGAAAAACCATCAAGAGTCTACCCAAGAGGGCACTTGAAATTTCAGGATGCGAGCTCGGCCCCCTGTTATCTATCCTGCCTCTGCTCCCAGGCCGTGCTCCTCCTGCCTCTGTTTCACACTGGTCTTTCTGTTACTTTTCAAGACAGTCCAAACTTTCCTGCCTTGGGGCTTTTGCACATGCTGTTCTCCTGTGGGAAGCTCTTCCACCCTCTTTAAATGCCTGGCTCCTCACTCCTCAGGCCTGTGCTTTCGTGTTCTCTCTTCAGAGAGTCCTTCTCCAAAGGATACAGCCTGCTTTTTTGTTCTCTATAGCAGTGCCTTATTTCCATCACAGCTTATCTCTGTCTTTAATTATCCTGTTTAAGTTTTTATTTGTGTCATTTCATTTCCCCCAATAGGGCAAGGATTATGACTATTTTATCTACCACTACAGTCCTAGCATCTACACAGTGCCTGGCACATGGAAGGCATGGAAACATGTTTGCTGAATGGAATGAATGAATGAATGATTGGTTGAACAAGCTGCTGGTTCTCTATATGACCTTAGGCAAATTATTTCCCCTCTTTGGAGTTCATTTCCTCGTTTGTAAGAGAAGTGAGATTCAATTAGCTCTAATAATCTTCCACCTCTGCAAGTACAAAGTTTCTTACTTATTTTCCAGGTGGGAGAGGTGGGGCACGAAAGCATGCTGTCCAGCCTAGGGACTGGAACTCAGGTCTCCTAGACAATTTCCACCAACTGAGACTCTTTAACAAAAGCCCAGCTGCTTCTCTGCAGAGACATTCACCCCCCAGTCCAGATATTTAGTTCCCTTTGTACCAAAATTTGAATCACTTTGTAAGGTTTCTGAAAACACAGGATGAAACAGCTGCTGCCAAAAAACAGTACAGGCTGCTTGAATTCTGGAAGAAATGCTGAGAATAAAAGCATTTCTGTTTCTCACTATCCTGGGGTGTTCTCTTTGTCTGTCCCCACTAAAATGAAGAGCTCTAGGAGGTGGTGTGGGGGGGGGGGGAAGGCTGAGATTCAAGCTAATCCTTGGGAAAACAGTAAGTGAGGAAGGAAAGAGGAGAAGGCATGGGTACACATATGTGGAACCAGTGTGAGCAGCTGAGGAAAGCATGACTATGAAGCTAACAGACCAGTTTTCCTGCTTTGGCCTTACGCACCCACACAACTCCATGGGGGAGAGCCTCATTGGCCCTGATTCAGTCCCCTGCCTCATTTCCTAATAGTCCACTGAACACTGGAGACCCAAACACACTGTGGAACGCAGCAAACCATTTCTTTCCAGGTCTCTTCCTCCCAAATTCCTCAGACATGCCCCTCCACACCTGGAAAACTTGTATACATCCTTCAAGACCCCACTGAGATGTTGACTCCAGTGGGAAGCCTTCTAGCCATTCCAGAAAAAAAAAATTACTTTCTGCTCTGAGTTTTTAATGCACTTTCTTAGTACTTATCTTGATAGTCTGTAATTTAACATTTTCATGTCTGTCTTCTTCACAAGACTGTGAGCTTATTTATGGCAGGGTTGAGCTTATTTAAGGGCTGGGTCGACTTTGTTTTGCAAAGACCAGCCCAGCCCTGGTCTTGTTACAGTAGATGCTCTGTAACTGTTGGTTTGCTCACCTGTGAAATGAGGGCAATGATACCTGCCTTACCTTCTGTGAAAGTTCTAAATTCACTATGAACTGTACTATACAGGTAAGCCATCATTTTATCCTAATTACACAACCAGAAAAGAAGTAGACTGGACAGGATATTATTATTCCCTTTAGTCAAATGAATTTCCAAGGGTTTGGAGGTTTGCTCTGAGTAGCACAGCCAGTAAATATCAAACTAGAAAAAGAAAACCACGTTGCTTGAATTGCGGTAGGACTTTATTTATTTTTTATTTTTATTATTTTTATTTTTTACCTCATCAGATCACAAATGTCTCTCAAAAGTTAGCTGTGAGTTTGGTCACACTGATTGGCTGACTAAAGAAAACATGATGTAAGTCCTTCCAGAGATATCCCAAGTGAATATCTCCCACTTTCTGTCCCTGCTACCACCTTGGCAAACGCCTCTGTCACTGTTCATCATGCCTACTTATTACACTTTATCACTTCCTTCATCACTTTTCTTTATCCTTGCCTCCACCTTGCCCACTTCTTTTTCCCCACCCTCATCCATTCCTCACAAAGCAGCTAGAATGTTCTTTTGAAAATGGAAATCAGATCTTATCCTAACACCATGGCTCTGAGCCCTTCTGAGGTTTCTCATCATGCTTTGAATAAAGTCTGAACTCCTTTGCATGACCTCTAAGGGTCTGTTGTTGTCGGGGTCCTGCTGACCTAAACAGCTTCTTTCTTCATATCCCTGTCCCTCCCCGACTGCTTCAGCTCCTAGGACACAGCAAGGCCTCCATCATGCTGCACGCACTAGCTAGGACTTTCTCTCCCATGCCCACTCAGCCAGTCTTTCAGGGACGGCCCTAAGTAGGTTACCCACTGTTCTCTGTCACAGCATTTGATTTGTCTCCTTCACAGCACTTTACTCAAGTTGTAATTACGGTAGAAGCCCTTTTATCTGATGCAATGGGGGCTGAAATTAGATTATTTGTGAAAGATGATCAAAAAGGAGAATCACAAAAAATGATTCATAGCAGGTATTTTCTTTTAGCTTAAAACTGCTAAGTGCCCATGTATTTATCAATCTTTTGATACAGTGGGAACTTGAAGACATTTATAAAATAAATGTAAGTGCAGAATTTGTTTTTCCCCCAACTTTTCTAGTTGTCTCGCCTACACCTAACATGACAATGTTTTTAGTGATTCATCTTTGAGACTTTCAAAGGTATTTAACTTAGTTTCCAAAGAAATAAAACAACTTTGTCTTGCACTCGTATTTCACCAGTTTACATACTTTTCAGTTACAATGCCCCAATATAATAAAAACACAGAAGTATAACTAAGCTTGGAAACAACAGAAATGATTCCTAGCATATTTCCAACAAAGCTGACATGGACAGAACTAGATGGGCTGATCGGAGATGAGGCTATGGGCCAGAAGCTTCCAGGAGTGTCAGCACAGTTGTTTACTGAGAAAATGGGGCATGCAGGTCAAGCCAAAGAGATGGTTATGAGAGATTTCACTGCATCTAATTGATGGTTGGCTTGCTAATGATCTGTTCCTCTTAATTTAAGGCTGTACGTTTTGAGGGCAGGACCTCTTTCTCCTTTTCTCAGCCCGCTGACCCACTGCATAGCATTGAGAAGTATAACGAGTGCCAAGTAAATGAATCGCTAAGTGAATGTGATGTGCTTTGAACTGTTGAGGTTCAGAGCTAATGGCTAAGAAAGAATTCTTGAGACATCTTTGGTACAAGAAGGTGTCTTATTAAAGCATGGGGACATGACCTGTGGGCAGAAAGAGCTGCACTGGGATTGTGATGGGTGACTGATTATAAACCTTCAGGTTGGGAGGGGGTTAGGGATAGCATTAAGTCTCTAAGATATTTTGGAAACAAGGTTTCCAGGACCTTGTAGGGCTAGCTGCTGTTAGGAAAAGGTTATTTATTACTACTTAATAAACATTCAGCCTTCAGATGTATATTAGGGGTCATAAGTTTGGAAAATGATTGCCAACATATATCTTGGGTCAGCAGGGATTGAGATGAAGGAAATTTTCAAAATGAACAACTCAGGAAACTACAGATGCTGGCAAGGATGTGGAGAGATAGGAACTCTCTTGCACTGCTGGTGGGAATGCAAACTGGTGCAGCTGCTCTGGAAAAGAGTGTGGAGGTTCCTCAAAAAATTAAAAATAAACTACCCTATGACCCAGCAATAGCACTCCTAGGAATTTACCTAAGGGATACAGGAGTGCTGATGCATAGGGGCACATGTACCCCAATGTTTATAGCAGTGCTTTCAACAATAGCCAAATTATATAAGGGATTTTTATATGTTCAAGTAGACATATAGGATCCTGGGGGTTTGGGATAAAATTGCCTTTTGCCCTTAGCAAAGTGTCATCATCAAGGCAGCTGAATTCCAAGAAGAATGTCACCCTGCCTGTTTCAAGAACTTGTCAATGGGCTCTAGACAGTAAGGAAATTTAAATTTTCCTTTGCCTTTGTTCCCCACATAAAATGGACTATCCCTCCCTCAAGGGAGGACTTTGGTTTCCTCAGCTGTAAGAGGATAGGCATGAGTTATACAAGCATGATCCAAGCAGATCCAAATTCTGCTCCCACTAATCACATTACCAATAACCATTTCTATATTTCAAATTCTGGTTTCCTCCATACATTCTACGTATACCTTAGAGCATTACATTACCGACCTCCCTCACACCCACACAGGCCATACAACCACCACCACTGCCACACTACCACCTGCCCTCCCAGCTGGGGCCATTTGTTGCTTTAGCGTGACCCCCTTCCCCAGTGCCTCCTCTGAGACAGGTAAGCAGGTGGCAAGGCCAGTTATGGGCCGTGGTGCTAGGTCCATGGAACCCCTACTGGGTTTGTGTCTTTGGGATGTTATGACGCCTGAAGCTGCCTTGAGTATGAGTACAAAGGGCCTCCTTTTTGTAGATCTGAGGTGGGAAGCTTGGATCTGCCTTATTTGAGACATTGGGAAAAATCCGCCCCTGCCATCCGTACTGCCTTGGGTTGGTCTTTTCTAGTCCCCACAGTGCTGAGATCCAGAGAGCTGAGATCAGGTGAGCACCTTGAGGGAAGAAGTTTCTATGGGTCTTCCAGCTACATATTTCCCTCTTATATCTAAGGAAAGAGAGGGGCTGTTTAGGGTTTGGGGATTCTGGTTACTAGCATAATAATAGTGGCAACAAATGGTGATGATGATGATGGTGATGATGATGATGATGGTGATGATGGTGATGATGATGATAGTTTCTAATATTACTGATAGCAGCTTGCATATATTGGGCCCTGTGAAGCTAGCAAATAGACAACATTTTACATTCATTAACTCGTTTAATCTCTGTAGCAACCCTAGAGGGTAAATGCTATTATTATTTTTTTTTTTAAGAAGGACTGAGGGAGGTGGGCATCGTAGAACCAATAATGGCAGAGCTAGAATTCAACTCTAATGTATGTCTGATTCCACAAAGTGAGTTCTTACTATTATGCTAAATAACCTTTTAACATATCTAACACCATGACATTCGCTGAGTGATTCATTTGCTGATTCAACATATCATATGTGATCCATTTTGGGGAATGTAAGAAGAAGGCACGTAGGAAATGTCTGTGATGAGTGACATTGTAGAGAGCTGATAAAAACGAGGAGGCTCTAAGAGCTTTGTTTTCCTGCTCTCCTGAGACCAAGGATATAAACACTTTTAATCTCATATAACAGCTCTGGCTATTTGGTGCTGGTGACTAGGTTGAGGGGGATTCTGAAGCCGTATCTGGGCTCCAGGGGATGCAGTGCTAGGACATGGGGGCACTGTCTGCCCTGTTCTCCCTCTGGAGAATGAGCTGCCCTTTCCTCTGAATGTACAGAACATGCTATATGTCGACTGCAGAACTTACTTCATTTTCTCTTGTACAAGACTTTACTAGTGGTTCATGAGTCCGTCTCCCTCATCACATTAACATGTCCATTTTAAAAGCAGGGGCCTCGGTTCTTATTTTCCCCATAATGTATCACATATGAGGCCGGGCTGTCATATCCTAGCATGGTATCCCACGCAGCCCAGATGCGGCTTCAGCATCCTCCTCAAACTAGTCACCAGCACCAAACCGTCCGAGCTGTTATGTGAGATTAAAAGTATTTACATCCTCGGTGTCAGGACAGCAGGAGAAGGAAGGCCTTACTTAGAGTCTCCTCATTTTTATCAACTCTACAGCATTGGTCATCACAGACATTTCCTACCTGCCTCCTCATTTTAAAAATGCTGAGGCAGTTTAAAGTGTTTTCTATCTTCTCACCTCACTGGCTGTCAGCTGGGGTCCAAGAGGTGAAGGCCCCAAGTCAGTATATCATGCTGTAATGGGCATCCTGAGAAAGCCCCGTGGGAGCATGGACCTCTAGGAGGGCTGCTGCTTCGAGCTTTACCCAAAGCCAGGAGGGAAGTGGAGGGAGGAAAAGGGAGGGAAGGAAACACATCTTTGCCCTCTTCAGGGCCTAAGTCTGCAGAGCAAAGGCACAAAGGTCATGGAAAGCCATCCAGGGTACACTGGCCTGTCTTTGGCCGCCAGCTTGGGGTCTAGTGCACCGGCCTACCCTTACTGTGTCTGTGTGGAAACTTGCCCAGCCTCATCCTATCTCTGGGCCTTGAGGTTCTTCTTGGTAAAACCTAAGATTTGGTGGCAGTTCCCTACAATTCCAATATTCTGTGATGATTCCCAGCCACAAAGTAATGAATGGGAGACAGAGCAAAGCTGGGCAGTTGACGAGGCAAGGACTCTGCTCAAGAAGCTGACCATGGCCATGAACTTGTGCATTTGCTCCTAGATAGGAAAGTACTATAGGGAGTGCCCTGTCCAGTGCAGAACTGTACTGCAGGAAGAAGAAACTAGAAAACAAAACCCAATAATTTGGCCCACGGTATGGACAAGTAAACCAGAACAACATGAAACGAAAAAGCAGAACTGACTCAAGAGCAGGCTGGGGTACTGGCTCTGTAAGGATCTGGGGAGAGGGAATATACAAATGGGGTAAAGCAAATGCAAATGAATATGTAGATGCATTTAGTTAATTTTTAAGTTGTCAAATATCCAATAGTGGCTGGTTAGCTTCAGATGTCACCCAGAGGAGCTAGATAACGTTCACTGAAGCAGTAACGCAGAGTAAAAGCTACCGTTTATTGAGTATTTACTAAACATTTGTATTGCTAAACATGAGCATTAATTTCTTTATTTCCCACAACAATCTCATGAAAAAGGTATTAGCATCTGCATTTACAGATGAAGATACAAGGTTTCAAGGTCACATGGACACGGCCGACCTAGGAATCAAAACTAGGTCAGTCTGCACTTCAACCCCACTCCTGTAGCCATCCTGCCTTCAGAAAAGCAAACAGACAAACTGACATCCCTCCTTACACCTACTCCCCTGTGATGATGCGAATTTCATCACCACCCTCTCCCACTCATTTCAGTCCTTTGAGATCCCACTCAAACACCACCGCTCCTGCAACAACCCCCATCTGAATCAATCCATCCCTCCTTCGGCTCTTACCTCACATTTCCATTAGTGCCCTTAGCACTTTTCTGCCTTGTTGTAGAGTTGATTGTGTCTGGTCCTCCCTTTACACACAAAGCAAGTTGTTCAGACTCTCATTTTGACACTTAGTGTTTTGCATTAATACCACCCACGCCTGGATTTGTCTCCCATCTTTTGCAATCAACATTTCCCTTAAAGACAGGAACTGTGTCTTAGGAATCTTTCTGTGGACCTGGCACTTAATAGTGCTTTGGGAACAGATGCTTGCTAGGGGAGGCTGGCACACACAGCTGGTTTCTCCATCCTGTCTGCTCTATCAGCTGTGACACCCCTCCGGAGTACTTTTCCTTGCACCTTTCCCATGGTCAGGGTCATTGGGCACTGCCAGGAGGGATCTGAGAGTCCTGTGTGGAACACCTTTCAGATAAGTGAAGGAGGTGAAGGAGGAAACTGCCCTTCTCCATTGCCACTCTTGTCCCTGTGGTCCTCTTTCTTCCAATGCAGACCTGTCCTCTTTGGCGTCCTCAGAGTTCACTTTAGGGAAAGGATTGCTTATCCCGTTCTCTTACTTTGGAGTTAGTCACTTATTTCTTCCTTCCTGGGGAATTAAGTCTCTGATCCCATAAAGAAATCTTTAGAGATCCTTTTTCAAGGGAGAGAGGCTTCGAGAGCCGTACTTGGGATACCTACATGCCTATGCTGCCTCCTGGCTGGCTATTTGAGTGGTTAAGAGCACAGGGTCTGACAGTGGACAAACTCCATTCAATTCCCCAATCTGTCCCTTGGGCAAGTTAATTAGTAACTCTGAAATCTTTGCTGCCTCATCTGTATTACAGAAATAATGATAGTACCCACCTAATGGTGCTGCTTTGAGAATTAAATGCATTTAAAATGTGTTCTTAGCACACAGTGCCTGGCTACCATGGTGTCTGTTGTTCCAGATGCTATTGTTGTGATGTTGCTGCTGTTTTGTAAACAACATCATCTCACCACTAGAGAGATAAGAGCCACCTGTAGCTGAAAACCTTACCTCTGCAGTTAGTAGGAAACAAAAAGTCACATGTGGCTTCTAGCTGGAGCCTAAGAATAGCTGTAGTTAAGTTTCTGCTTAAAAATAACTTGCACGCTTTTAGGCTTTTAGAATCCAAGGTGTTTTAGAGAGCATCTTTATCAATTATGCCATTTTATAGAAAATGGAAGCTCAGGGAGGTGAAATGGCATTTCCAGAGTCAATCAGCCAAATGTCAGGCAAGGTGACACTCAAAGTCAGGTCTCCTGACCCCAATCCACCCAGTGTATTTCTCACTGGGTATCCCTTGAGCGGCTGCCCTTTTCTTGGATTTAACCACTGTGTGCTCTCTCCCCTTCCCCATCAGTCCCCATGGTAATCTGGGCACCACCTCAAGATGTTGCTTTGCCTGGGATGGAGAAGACCATGGTGCTACATCTTGCAGAATAGACACTGCTGAGATGAGTGTATTTCTCTAGGCAGACAAGTTTCGACTCTGGTCTAACTGTCCGTTACTGTCACTCGTACGTGAACCAATTCTGCTGAAATTAATGTGCCAATGTTAATATTAGAACTGCGGGTTAAGGGTCTAGTCCTCCCGTTCAAAGGCTGCCATTGAACTCTTGCCAATGAGAATCGCACTGGCGTCTGGAGTGAGTGTCAACAGTATAAAACATGAGGAAAATAAGGTAGATTTGTCATTCTCCACATCGAGAGAGCAGAGTCAAGGCCTAGCCTAACTACCAGAGATGAGATGAGGTAAGACCCTGGATGGAAATCACTCAAGGTGCAACTGTGGGGAAGAGACCCTAACCAGACCTATCAGGTGCTCTGACTCCCAGAGCACACCGGACAAGCCCTCTGCTCTAAACATGCGCCTAAATATGCTTTGTACCTTACCACCTCTGAACTTTTGTTCACATTGCTTTTTCTGCTTTCCTCTATTATTTAAAATTATATAGGGCTCTGTATCATTTTTAAAAAGCATTTTTATTCCTGCTGTTTTGCTGAATAATCAGAACTCTGTGAGGCAAGTGCTTATCACTGCTATGTCACTGATAAGAAACTGGCAATTTAGAGGCACAAGAAGACTTGCCCTGGGCCACAAAGCTCGTCTTGCAGTCAGGCCTTTTTCATTCTCCAATCTCCAGGTTCAGAGACTTTCCATATGTGAGAGTCAGTGGAGCCTCCAGGCTTTAAGCCGGATGTAAGCTCCAGATTGCCTGGGTTTGAATCCTGGCACTTGTCATTTGCTACTTGCTCATAGTATGAGCCTAAGCCTATTAATTAGATAGGCTATGCCTCAGTTCCTCTATAGGCAGAATGGGAATAATCATAGTTTCTGTGTCAAAACAATGAGAGGAGTAAATGAGTTTTTATGCGCAAAATGCTTAGAACAGTGGCTGGCACAAAATACCTGCTCAGTAAATGTTGCTATGGCAACTGCACTGCTTCCTGTTTGAATTCTCTCTGCCAACGCTCATCTGAAATGCCATGAAGTGCTGTTCTGACTTTTTGTAAACAGATGCAATTCCTGTCTCTTTCAGACCCTGTAATCATTTGTACTTTGCTCCCAGCACACAGTGTGTTCTGCTGTGCACCGGAGATATCTGTAAACCTGCTTTTCTCATCTAACTCCCGCTCGCCTGTGAGTGCTGTGGTATCTGAGAGAGCCCTCTGATATAAGTACATCCCCCGCAGTGCCTGGCATGGTGCTCAATGCCAAAGAGAAAAGCAGTTGGCAAATATTAGTTCCACTTCACTCAGTTAAACCCAGAATTCCAGTTCCCATTAAGTCCCAGAATGTTAGGGCTGGAAAGACTCCTTAGGGATCAGCCAATCCTCTCGTGTGGCTGAATAACTGGGCTGCCGCCAGACGGAAAGGTACTTGTCCAAAGTCACACTTGTTAGTGGCAGAAATAGGCATGGAAACCAGATCTCATCCTACCAGCAGCCCTGGGCTCCACCCAAAGCACAGGGCTGCGTCTCTCTCCATGGAATGGAGGGGGACACAGCCCATGTAGCAGAAGTAAAGAGCAAAGGATGGGACAAATGGCAGCACACAGCTAAGCTTCAGCACCACTACTGCTCCCGGGATTGAAATGCATTAGGAAAATGCATCTCCAGAAGCCTACCAGGGAGGAAGAACTGGAATAAACTGCATGACCAATAAGGTAGTTTCTCTGAACGAACCTGGGATATCTCTGCGGCATGAATGCATCAGGAGCCCTGCAAAGGAAAAGCTTCTGGATCCTGAATATATTAAAATGCAAACCTTGAAGTGGTTCTTCTCCTCTTTCCACTTAACACATAATTGAAACTGATGTCCTCATACTTTGGGCTCCAGAACACGTTCTTCTTGCTGAGATTTGTATATAGTCAAGACTAAGATGCACCGTCCCTGTACACAGAGGCTATTTTTCACAGTTCTGGTAGGAATAAGGAAAGGTAAAGTTCTTATCAGCCTACGCCCCAGAGCCTCTTTTCCACAGACTATTGTCATGTTGTTTCCCCTTGTTGAGTTTCAGATAATGTTTAGATTCATGTAAAATGAATCAGAGATCATTCTGTACTGGTCAGCTTGACTTGGCCAGAGAAATGTTTTGATGGCTGATACTGTCAAGTCTTGTCTTCCAAAGTAAGATAAGGTAAATAGGTTTTAAGGTGATAAGCTCCCCCATCATCTCTGATGTAAATGCCTTGAGGGAGGGGGGTGGTAAGAAGCTAGTTCTGAGGACAGTGGGGCTTTGCAGGAGCACAATAAGCAGGCATAGCCCTGGAGTGGGGTCTACTGAGGCTTACATCCTCACCTCTGGCTCGTTCAGACGATGACGCCCACGGGCACCCGTAACCACCAAGTGAGCCTCAGAAAAAGGGGGCACGTTGGCTTGCCAAGTCCCGGTTAGTGACAGGTAATTGTTCACAACACAGCCTTCCTGGGGGGGGAATGCCCAGAGGGCAAACAGTTCTGACCTTGGGATTTTGAGGGAAGTCATCTTCTCCTTTTGCTCTCTATCCAATACATGAGTCATTTTTAAAACATTTTTAATGTCAGGGATAAAAAGTGCTTGTAACAGTCATGCAGGTGAGCCTGGGAGAAGTAAAAAAAAAAAAAGACTTTGTGCAAAAGAAATTGATCTGGAAGTCATTTCTAACTATTGACTGACCTGATGGTACGTACCCCTTTGTTTCCTCTAGATTGTTAAAACTAGTTGTCATTATTTCAATCCATACATTGGTTTAACAGACACACTGGAGACACGTGATGTGATTAGCTTTCAGAGAGTTCGCCCACTATCTTACTGACACCATAAACCATGTATGAAGCAAACTGGCACTAACTTATTATAATCTTTGCCTTAAAGAGTCACCTTCTCAGTCCCTGTGATTAGTATCAACTTCCATACTGCTCCAAAGATGAGCCATTAGGTATGTTGAATGCATATGTTTTGAGTGGCATTTCTAAATTTAAATTTCCCCTGGGCACCAGGGAGCTGACTTGACAGTATGGATCCCATTACTTGCAAACAATGCCATTTTCTGTTATCTCAACGGCCTCCATGTTGATGGAAGTAACAATGGTAAAGCATGAAAATGGAATTGGCCTACAAATTTTGAAGTTTAGTGGATTAATAAGATTGATCGCTCTTTATTGCTGTTTGTTTTTCACCCTTACACTTAATCAGTGTCTTCACTTAAAAAAGAAAGAAAGAAAGAAAGAAAGAAAGAAAGAAAGAAAGAAAGAAAGAAAGAAACTTTATTCCCTGTATGACTGAATGCTCCATCAGCTCAGAACATCCTGAGCTGTCACTTAGTACCTCCTAGTAACATATAATAAGCCCCCGCTGACGCTGTTGAGCTATAAGTTCCTTGAAGTCAGAGACAATCTGACATGAATAAGAACCAGCTCTGCAGGTCTGTCCCTCTTTGTGCTAAGTCCTGGAGGCAGCACTCTGCAGTGCAGGGTCAGCAAATGCATGACACACATACTCTCCTCTTCTGCACCCAGGGCAGACATCACTAATTGATCATGGCATTCCTTCCATTGCAGCCCAGTCAAGGCCTCAGAGTTCCCATCATCAGCATTCCTGGAAGCCACTACTGATTTATCAGAATTCACAGGTTTGATAAAACCTATTTTCTGGCCTAGACTTAATGGTTAAAAGGAAGGGCTTTGGAATTGGACTGACCTGAATTCAAGTCCCAACGCTGCCACTTACTTGCTATGTGACTCGGAGAACAGTTGTCCAAGTGCCCTAAATCTCAGTTTTCCCCACTGCAGAGTGTTTCCTCTCATCCTTTGGAGGCCTACATTTATGCATTTCCTCCTCTGAAAAACCTCTATTCACTGAAGGCCTCACCTAGGCCTCAGAAAACACCCTGAGCTTGTTCTTCATAGTCCTTCCCACTGGAGCAGTGATGGGCCCCTTCCTTCTAATTCTCCCCGTTGGCGAGTGAGCTCCTCAAGGGCAGTTACATTTCACAGTTATATTTTCAGAGCCTGGCAAAAGGCTTGGTACAGTAAATAGCTAAAAATAGGGGGTACCATTAACACATCAAAATCACTTAAAACAGTGCTAAGAATATGACAAATGCTCAATAAACATTAGCTCGTCTCATATTTTTTGTTACGTTCCATAATTTGAGGCTCAGAGAAGAAAGTTTACCATGGAGCTAACTGTTACATATGTATGGTTTAATTTTGGATCATTATCACTCTTCAACTGCCAAGGGTACCAAAGGTATCAATACTTCCTGCATCTTGAGAGAGCTGCATTCCTTGAAACAGGGCCACTTTCTTCTTTCTCAGTCCCCATAAAACTTAACATGGAGCCTTATACATAACAGGCCTATCTGATCATGTTTTGGGCCATGCCTGCCAGCCCAACCTTTGCCAATTCCAGCCCCCAACAGGCCTTTGCTAGATACTCCCATGTTACTGGAGTCCTGCCATTCTCTTTTGAGTACCCATGGCCAAAATATTAGCCCGGGAGGTCTGTCCTGGGATAATCGCTTATGGCTATGGTTCTCAAACTTGAGCATACAGTGCATTTGATTTCCCTAGAGGGTTTGTTAAGATGCAGACTGTTGGGCTCCCCCTCAGAATTTCTGATTCTGGGGTAGGGCTTGAGAATATGCATTTCTATCTTGTTCTCAGATGATACTCTGTGGCTGGTCCTGGACCATTCTTTGAGAATCGCTGACTAATGGAAGACAGGAGATAAAAGACAAACACTCTTGTCTAGAGTATAAAGTTTAAGTTCTTTCATCAGCTCCCAGACTGGTGATGATCTCCATTTGAATCCTGTAAGCTGTATTTGCAACCAATTCTTATTAAAATCAAGGAAATTGACACATAAGTGTCAGGTGCAGGACCTTGATGAAGGATGAACAAGCAGGGTGTCTAAATTTTGCTGATGGAGCTCGCAATTGTCCTCCTTTCTCAGTTGACAACTAGTAAAATGACTTGATACTTTAATATCTTGCAGTTGATATCATAAGTTTGCAGCATACTTTATATTTTTTCAGAGTGTTTTCATCCATATTATCACATCTGATTCTTACAGTTACTGCACTGGGGGGGAGGCAGACAGGAAATAGCATCTCTCTTTAGATGACAAGTCAGAGTAAACCAGGACCCAGGTCCCTACCCATGATACCCCATAGTCTCTGATGCAAGTGTCAGTTCTGCCTTTGGCCTCCCTTCATGTACTAAATCTTAATTTATTTTGGATTGTTACAGATGCTTTGAGTTAGAAGACATCATAAGGAGAACTTCTAATCAGAAGGTTCTGAGGCCCTTGGGGATACAGATTTCATTGGTAGCCTCAGGAAAGCTTTGGACTCTTCTAATACAATACAAATGTGCAAACATATGATACAATTTACATATAGCTTCCGGTTGTACAAGGACCAATTAAAGTCCAAGGTCACCATGTTTCATGACTGCAAGAGACACCAATCCCACTGAACTAACTGTAGTCCTGTAAAGATCACCCACCAACCATGGAAGAAGAGCAGAGGCTGTACATTCCACTTTGGTTGGTTGGTTTTTGTGATTTTTAATGGATGAAAAACTGAGATTCAAGAACTCTAGTGATTTGTTTCAGGTACCAGAGACAAATAAAGGCAGAAGTAAAGTGGGAAGTAGGACTTCCAGAAGGTAATGTGGTACTGTGGCAGGGAGCTGGCCTTGGAGTCAGAGAAGCTTTCATTCTCAGCTTGTACTATTTACTGGCTATAAGACCTTGCTTAACCTCTCCAAGATTAAATTTCCTCACTTTACAAACAGGAATCAGAAGAGCAAATAATGTTTAAAAACTATATACTGAAAGGGAGCTTCTAGTCTATGGATTAAAAGAAGGAAAATATGTCAAGTGCTAACACAAGTTGTGGCACCCAGTGAGCACAAATTCCTTGGCTCCTGGACTATTTTTGCAGTTCATGTTCATATGTAACAATTGGATAAGTCTTCCTTTCTCTCAGAACAGATAGATAATATGGTTGACTGGAAACCATATATACTCATGTCCTCTAGATCATATAAATCTATTAGATGATACCATTACTTATGACTGTGTTCACATGATATGATGTTCCTATATGCTTACGTCATAGCTCCATGTAGACATTTGTCCCTTAACCATGGGTACAAAAATAGAAAAGAAAAATCTCACCAAAGGGAAGAAAGCCCAGACTACAGTAGTGTCTAGTTTTCCCTACATTTTTTAATGCTTGCTTCAGCCTGTATAAGATTCATTCTTCCCACTACAAAGGAATCATATTGTACTTCCTAATCTACAGAGAGGAATGACTTTCACCCTACTTTTTCATTGTGTATTTGCATCTAATTAACATTTAAAGTTAAGCAGAATTTAGGGGCGCCTGGATGGCTCAGTTGGCTAAGCGTCTGACTTCGGCTCAGGTCATGATCTCACAGTGCACGAGTTTGAGCCCCGCATCGGGATCTGTGCTGACAGCTCAGAGCCTGGAGCCTGCTTCAGATTCTGTGTCTCCCTCTCTCTCTGCTCCTCCCCCACTCGTGCTGTTTCTCTCTGTCTTTCAAAAATAAATAAAAACATTAAAAAAAGTTTTAAAGTTCAGCAGAATTTATAGGTCACTTCACTGTATACACTTCATTGTATGTTATACATTAAAAAGAAGGTCCTTGTTTTAGATTACTATTGAACCCTAGAATGCCAGGAGTAAAAGGACCTCTACACAGAGGCTTCATCTAATTCCTTCTGTCATAGGAAAGAGGCAGATGCTCTGGGAAGGGGAAATTTGTCCTTGAGGTCAAATAGTTGAGGGTATGGCAGCAACACCAATATTTGAACTTACTTTTCCTGACTCCAAACTCAGCATTTTAGCCATATTTTTCCTGATCTCGCTCAGATTTTAAGCCAGAAGGGCCCAGCAGTTGTAGCATTTCCTACTCTTCATTTTCTTCTGCTCTCATTGTATTTTTCCGAAAATAAATTTGGTAGACAGTGGGATAAACACACACATTCTTTTTTCCATTTAACATGGATGGTTGGCCCTGGTTCTGCCTGCTGCTTTTATAAGACTCCCACTATGCTTACCCTCACCAATACATTACATAATATAGGGGCAGTAATCCATCTCTCCCCCTGTACCATGGGCTATGTCACTGCCTGATTATAAAGGAGGTCTATCCCCAGGGAAAATGCCCTAACTCAGCCTTTTGGAAAAAGAAAGATCTTCCTCAACTCTAAATGACTGGATTGATGGAATAAACCAGTGTTCAAAATGACTTAAGTACAGGATGAATTTGGGGGTTCCCGATCTAGCTCAAGACTCAACTCTTTTTTTTTTTTGTCTAATGTCCCGTAGGTGCCATGGCCTCATGGAGTCCCTGTGGACTCTCAGGAAAACTATGCACCTTTAACGAGACACTCCCTTTCATTAAATAAGTTAACAGTAGAGTGGGAAAACAGTTTAGCCAATAAAGTGGGAAAACCGTTTAGCCAAACTACATTTCTGACCATAGTCCTATCAAGCTGTTAAGATCTGCCCCCGGACTAAGTGAGGTCGTGATTGTGTGTTATTCAAGTTGGCAGAGACACAGCTGTGTGAACCTTATGAAGTCATTATTCTGAAATGTCTCCATTACTAGCATTGTCAGGAAATGGTATCTTGGAGAAAGTAGGGAACAATTTTATTTTGTAAGTGGCTACATAATTTTAAATGTTTTGAATAGAAAAACTTCCTACTGGGTTCTACATATGCCCCTGCATTTGTAAAAAGAACTGAACATATACAACGTCACCTTGGCCGATGTGGTAGTGTTGCAGATGGTAAATATTTTCAGAGCTAGGCACTGTATTTTATACTTTTTAGAGAACTCCCCTTGATTTCCTAGAATGGGATCTGACACATAATAGGCATATGATACCTGGTTTCTTATTGAAAGCCATAAGCATTGGTGTGAGTGATAACTTAAGGACTCCCGAAGTAGTAAGGTGTTTTGGTTTTGTTTGTTCGTTTTGGTCACCAGACAGCTTCATACTCGTTGAGCACATAGTCTCCGCTGGGCCCTCCCTCCTCGTCTGCTGTCACTCCTCCCTTTGTCAGCAGCCCCTGCTCACTCCACACTCACCTGCTACTTTTCTTGTCTGCTGCTGTTAACAAGTTCAATGACCAAGACTGTGAAATTACTTAACTTACATTTACACAGTTTTACAGTCAACATGCATTTGCCTGCAGGATGCAAGAGGGATGCGATTCTTTCATCTGGCTTTATTCCACCTTTATATATTAGAAGTCTTCCAGAATTACATGGTCGTTTAAAATCTGGAAGCTGGGCAAGTGGGGATGCACATAGGATAAAGTGCAAACTACCTCCAGAAGTTGTAATCTTCTTATCTAGACAGTTTAGACCCTAGATTCCATCTATCACACTCTCCATCCCAGCCCCACAGAGATTTCTAGGCCATCTACTTCCACTCTTGCTAAAGTGACAAAATTAAACCAAATTGCTACGCAAACAGGTTATCTCTGGGGAAAAAAGATTCAATACACAAGAAACCACATAATCCTGTGTTATCTTCTGGTTGTTACTACATCTATCAAGATGGGTCTGGAGAGTCATAATAGGATGTGGGTGTTCTAAGTGGAAGAAAACAGTTTGAGGAAAATTAGGCCAAAAACAGAGTATACATGTGACCTTTTGACCTTTTGGGGGGTGCCAGTGGTTTAGCGTGATAAGAATGTACAGCGTATCAAAAGGACTTAAGGCAAACAAAAACCAAAAAATAAAAAAAAAGCAAAACAAACAAACAAAAAACAAAAAGAAAGGGTAAACTCAAATAATAGACATAAAGAGAAGGATAGTAATTTTAATTGGTCATGGAGACCCACTACAGGAATGAGATGAGGGCATGACCTACTCTTAAGTATACTTTAGGTGGTGACTTCTATAAGATCTTACAGATTGAAAGGAGGTGGCTCAGGAAAACAATTCGGGGATCATATATACCAGCACATCCACTCTTCTTAATCCCAGCACAAGGACCAAATACCACCTTTTCTCATTTCCACTCAGGACACCTTAGAAGAGACTAGATGACCAGACAGAGCCAAAATTGTTGTCCTACTTCTAGATAAAAGAGATGGCTAATAACACAGCACTCTTCCCCAGAGAGAAGAAGAGAAGCCAATATTCCCAAGGACCAAATGGCTGATTTAGCCACTTCCTGAGAACAAAATGGCAGCCATGTTACAGAACCCCAGCTGTATATTTAGTGGAAAAGATGCATATACTAGACTCTGACACACCCTGGACTCTTCATTTGGACATTTATCTCTTAAAATTTAGGAATGGAGTGTGACGTCACTGGCTCTCTAATTTTCTGAGCATTTGATTGCTTGGCTCAGAGGAATCTTTCTCAATGTGCTAAATATCTATAGCCTTTCTTACGAATACCAGGAATAGTCTTTATATATGAGGGCAGGAAATTTCTTCATATCTCTATGCTTTTACTAAGAAGTGTCCTTCTGTCTGAAATGCTTTACTCTCCCAACTTTCCCTAATGATAATACTAGAAGACAAGTAGCAGCATAAACAGCAGTGGCCGTGATAAACAACTGAATAGGTACAAAGAACAGAGCTGTTTGCTGAATTCCTAATGTATTACCTCATTTGGAATTCCCAACATTCTAATTTACGTCATTTCAAAAGTATGGATTAAAATGTTGGTGTAGGCAGCATAAATAACTTGGCTAGTTTCACACAGTCCAAACATTCAGGGATAGGAAGCTTAATAATCACATGGCCTTCAATTCAACTTTTTATAACAATTTCTAAATGATTTTTACATTTTTAAGACAGTACTGTTCCCTACAAATGGGTGGCAACTTGGAAGTTGCAGGAAGGAGAGACAGAAGGTTGTCTGCAGGACCTGAAGTCCTAACCTTTACCCAAAGGCATTGAGTGTTGCCTCAAAAGGCCACCAGATCCAGGGATCCTCCTTCAGAGCAGTTAAGAAAAGTCCAGTGCCAGATTCTGTTCAGGAAGCAAGTACAGGAGTACTTGTGAGTGGCTTTTTGGGGGTGGGGGAGGTAGAATCTCTGAAAAACGTAATGCTAATGTCAGACATACTTTTTTAGCTTCTTTTTTTTTTTTTTTTTTTTTTAATTTTTTTTTTTTTTCAACGTTTATTTATTTTTGGGACAGAGAGAGACAGAGCATGAACGGGGCAGGGGCAGAGAGAGAGGGAGACACAGAATCGGAAACAGGCTCCAGGCTCTGAGCCATCAGCCCAGAGCCTGACGCGGGGCTCGAACTCACGGACCGTGAGATCGCGACCTGGCTGAAGTCGGACGCTTAACCGACTGCGCCACCCAGGCGCCCCTACTTTTTTAGCTTCTAAAAGAGGTTCCAGGAAGTCTTTAGCTTGTCCTGTGGTAGGGTTTCCACTGAGGGCAGGGTCAAGAACTATAACCTTAGTAGAAAGGTACAACTCTTCATCAAGTTTAACAGTCTCCTTGGCTACCAACGGGCCAACCTTGTCTGCCTATTGCTATCAAATACTTGCCATCAACGTATTAAGTTTTCTTGTTGGACAATTTACACCCTCCAGTACAGATTCTATGAAAGTGTTCCTAGGCCTGCAGCATTTTCTCTTGGTGTGTTCCTTAGCTCCATGTACCTGACACCATCCTCTAAAAATTCTTTAATGACATCTTTTGTAACCATGAGCATATCTTCATGGTTAGTAGCAAGCTGATGAGTAATTTGAACTATCTGGAAACATTCCTCTAATGACAGGATCGTGGATTTTAAGACCTGGGCTTTTTGGCTATTAATTTCTTCATGGTGTTAGAACCAATGAGTTCATTCAAGTGGGCATGAAGTTCCACTTTAGGTAATTCCGAGTAAAATGTTGCCTTCCATGGCCCTTGTTCTTCCTCCATCACAAATTAGCAGGATAAGAAGTTCCTCAAACCTTTTGTTCTTTGTCTAAACAATACAGCGTATTTCAATCAGTAAGTGTGGTGGTTTGAATTTCCTTCCGATTGCTTTTCTTCCCCATTTTGATACAATTAGCTGTATGTGTAGCTCTGGGCTCAGCTTCATCACCACGATGGGCCATTGCTCGAGTCTCTCCTGCCCTTGTGCCTACAAATCCTTGAGGATGGGGCAGGGGGAGCATGGAGCACCATGAATAACAGTACCCTCAGCAGGAGTTTCCTGGCTGCTTTGCCAATTCGGGTACCACATGTGGCCCTCCACTCATCCACCAAGGGCTATTACAACTACTATAGCGCCCTGTGGCACTGCCTGCATGTCCTACCCAACTTTTCAGAAATCCTTTGCCCTTAGGCTTCAATTAGTGCCCAGGAATGTACTCCTCCCTTTGAATGCTGCTGCTGTATATTACTTGGACCCATATGATGGCAATATCTACCTAAAATTCATCCATCCATACGTTTTTATTAAATGACATACTACATGCCAGGCACTGTGCTAGGCCCTGGGAGGCTAGATTGCTATCCTGGAGGAACTCAGAGATGAGTATGTGGGAAACATAAGTGATTAGAATGTGGGGTAAGAAGCATTATGAACAGGAGTCAGGAAGAGTTCCAAAGAGAGCATAAAGGGGGGAATAGCTAACCCAGTTGTTAAGTGCTTGAGAAGCCTTCCAGGGGAAAGTGTTAGTGAATCTAGGACCTACATAACAAATAGGATTGTGGAGGGGAAGAATGGAAATATCCCAGACTCAGGTAAGCAGCAAATGCGAACTTTTTAGTCTCACCACGCCTCTCACCCATAGACGATGATCTGGAAATAAAGGGAGGAGTACATTTGGCATGGTTGATTCCAGAGTCAGAGAGATGTGAGTTCAAATCCTAGATCCATCAGTTCCTGGCTTTGTGACCTTGGGAAAGGAATTAGTATCTCCAAATCTCAGTTTCTACATCTGGGGATGGAGATTAGTAGTAGTGCCATCACTTAAGATTGTTGCAAGTATGAAAATGACCTAATGATATATAAAGGGACATACCACAGCAGCTAGACCAACCAAATCTCCAATGATGGTGGTACTTTTTGACCGTGATAATGGTTAGTAGGTCCACCTAGATTATGACCTCTCTATAAATAGGAATCTGACTATTTTTCTTTGTGTTTCTCACCGTGGCTTAAACTACACAGATTTACTAACAGGTATTCAGTAAGCTCCTGCTGACAGATTTGTTTGTATACATTTTTCCATTAATTCATTAAACATATTTATTGAGCACTTACTATGTGCCTGTCTCTGTCCTTCATGCTGTGGATACAAGAATGAAAAAAGCACATTCCTGGAGCTCTCATCCTAAAATTCTGACCAGCAGTTCCATAAAATTGATGGTTACTTATATCGTGAAATCAGGTTTGGAAAATACCATCCAAAGCATAAGAATCACCTGACTTGTTAGTGATAATAACTGTAATTCCACTTGATGTTTCTGAAGAACCTGATTCCTTATCTTAAGAACCCTTCAACCAATTTAGTGTTTTTCCACCTGCTACTGGGTCTTGCCTGAATTGAAAATGATGATTTGCACTTCACTCCACAATTCACATCACAGCTCCCCCCGCCACCATGGTCCTTATCAGCAATAGACCAATTTGTTAATCTGCTTCTTTCTTTTAACTGCCTTCTGCTGGTACCTGAGAGGCTGTCTGTCTGCATAGAGAGGGGGGTGGATTATCAGTCAAACAACTGAAGTTGTAACCTCAGTTGTGCAAGTAATCAATTTTGATATGTTTTTTCATTTATTCTTTCGATGAGTATTAATGGAGCGCTTAATAGAGGCCCAGCATGTTCTGGTCGAGGGCTCAGGTGCTGGAGTCAGAATGCCTAAGTTAGAAACTAGCTCTGCTACTTTTCAGCCATATAATCATGGGTGACTGACTTGACCACTCAGTTTTCTGATCTGCAAAATGGGGATAATAATCACATCCACCTCACAGGATGGTTGTAAGTATTAAATACATGTAAAAATACAGGTAAAAAAATCTTAGAACAGCATACCTTAAACTAGTAAGTTCTCAATAAATGTTAGATGCTATTACCTTATTGTTAACATCTATTGTTACTCTCAAATGCCAGATGCTGTATATAGCACTGAGGAAATAGGGTGTGGGGGCAAGGACATGGTGTTTATCCTTAGAGATCTTGCTTCTATTAGATGAAGAGACATTAGGAACTGACTTCTCAAATAAATACATAATTAAAAATTGTGATAAATACCAGGAGGAAATGAACAGGGTATAGTGTGTGGTCTGAGACTTAAAGAATAGACAGGAGGTGAAGTACTGAAGAAGGGGTGTATGCTATGTGTGAAGGACTGTCCAGGAAGAGAGAAAAGCATGTGTAAAGGCCCTAAGACAGAGACTGAAGGGCCTTTGTGGTTACAGGTAGAGGCTGAGGTAGAGAGGACGCTGAGGCAACAGGCAGGGTCCAAGCCACGCAGTGGAGTTTGAGAATTTTCCTAAGGGCAAAGGAAAACTACCCATGGTGCATGGTTTCCTTTCTGGCACACAGATTTCCCAAACCTGAGGTGAGAGAATTATACAAAAAATCATCCCGGGGCATCTGGGTGGCTCAGTTGGTTAAGACCCAACCCTTGGTTTTGGCTCAGGTTATGATCTCATGGTTGTGAGATCAAGCCCCACATCAGGCTTTGCACTGAGCATGGAGCCTGCTTGGGATTCTCTCTCTCCTCTCTCTCTGCCCCTCCCCGCCCTCTCTCTGAATAAATAAATAAACTCAAAAAATTATCTCAAGCTCCTTTAAGACTAAACAACATAAGATTCTGTGGTGACTGACAACAACAACAACAACAACAACAACAACAACAACAACAGAAAGGTGGTTTCTGGGAAAAGTAGAGAAAAAAAAAGTAGAGGTAGAAAAGGGAAGAAAGAGGGAGACAGGGAGGTAAGAAATAAGGAAAGAAGCAGCTGACTACAACTTCAGAAGAAACATAAAGTCGAGAAATGCAATGTTAAATGCTCGGTGCAGAGATGCAGACTAGGTATCTATTACATCCATGTGTGTGTGTGTGTGTAGGTGTCTTTGATGCATGTATTTGTACGTTCACTGATTTGGCAGGAGCCCAAACTGGGGGAGCTTTTCCATGGGTGACAAATAAGTCTAATGGGCTGGAAACAGAGAGGAAGAAAAATGCTGTGTCATTCATTTTGGTTAAATGCACGATTACTGGATATAAAGATGCATCTGGAACAGCGTCTGCTGGAAAGCTGGTGTTCAGGCATTGAAACGCCTGCCGAGGCATGGTTCAGCGGCTCCTTTCAGGAGCTGCTCGCTGGAAATCAAACAGAATTACATTAGGAAAGGCGTGGCAGAGAAAGTACTCTCCAGAACAGGAAATTTTACTGAGAGGAAAAGAAAAGGGAGTTTAGTCCAAAAAGAAGGGCTGACTCCAAGAATGCTAATTTGTTCAAACCTTCCGGAGCCCAGAGGAACTTGAGCACTTCTTGCCTTAATATTCAGATGCGGTGGTGCAAAGAAGTAGGCAAGGTAGTGAAAAGCAAAAAGAAGTAAGTGTTCTTTTGGCCCATATTTCTCCTTCCTGGCTGAGTAGGGGTATAATTTAAGGATTTATGAAGGGGAAGCACACTAGTCCTATTCTGCAAACACTTTATAATGCTAATACCACCTCTGGCTGTCAGAATTTACTGATACGGGTCTCTAGGGTTGTGTATCATATGAACCTAGCAGCAAATGCTGGGAAGAATACTGGTGACGTTCCCTCGATGCAAGGAGAAGTAGAAGAAGCCCCGTATGGTTCAGGAAAAGTTCTTTTCTGGTAAGGAAACAGCCACTGGCAGTATGTCTTATTCTCTCAACTACTTCCTGATTTGCCAGTGGTTCAATTAGCATACGCTTGATTGAATTAATAATAGCGGCTGCCATTTAATAGACATTTACAATATGTTTTAGGTACTGAAAGCACATTATTCCACTGAATCTTCACAGTGCATGGTAAGATAGAGTCGAACACTATTTTATGCATGAGGAAACAGAGGCTCGGAGAGGTTAAGGAACACGTACAAAGGCACAGGTAGCTAGAATTGATATACAGGTCCACGTTCCATTTGGGCCCCAATTTTCTTATCCATAAAATGGAGCTGGTTAATACCCTCTTCAAATTCTCCTGTTCCCAAAGCCCCCTCAGAAAGACTGCAGATTCCTGAAGTTCACTGCTGTGTCTATCTTGTGTGCTTTTCTTATCATGGAGTCCCCTCTCCACGTTCATTCCCAGCACTCCTGTGCATTCGAGGATTTTTGTCCATCAGAACTTGTCCCGGAATCATTCATGCTTACTGAAGTGCAAATGACGGATAATAGCAATAATTCCTTACTTTTCTGCAACTGGTAGTCAAGGACCCACATTCTCCCATTTTAGCTCATCCCCAAATCACTGAGAGGCAGACGAGATCATTCTCCCAAGTTTGCAGATGAGAAACTAAGACTCAGGCAGGGGGAGTGACTCCACCAAGGTCACACAATGAGTTAAAAGCACAGTCATGACTACAGGCTCACGGCTCTTAGGATCTGGTCTGGCATCTTTTCTGGAGAAGCACACTGCTTCCCTCAGTTGTAAGCTCCAGGGCCCAGCAGGAAGCATAAATGAACAAATGGGCAGATGAGAGAACACTTTTCTCCCTGCCAGTGCTCACTCAGCTTTAGCCAAACTTTGTCAAGTGAAAAGCAGGTCCAGATCTTCCTATTTTTCTTTTTTAAAAAAGCTAAGGATCTGGATTCTTATGTGCAATCCTATGATTTTTTTAAAAGCTACCTAGAACTTTTATTGTAAATCTCTGCGAGAACCATCACACATCTGTAAGTTGGAGTCACCACTGGGTAATCAGTTTTCCACCTCTGCTTTACACTGAAAAAAAAATTGAGAATTGGATTATGGTTGCAGAAATGTCTAGCTGGAAGCCCTTTTAGCCACAGGAATGCTCATTGCTTGGGAGAGCCAAACCTCAATCAATCAAATCTCACAGAACAGTGGAGATTTTTGAGTCCCAAACAAAGCAGGGTCAGACAGAGGCACTCCAAATCCCCAATATAGCCCTTGCCTCCAACCAAGAAAGAAAAAGTCTTGCGAAGTTATCCTGTTTAGGACTTTAAATGAAAGGGTGTAGAACAGAGATAAGAAATGAGAGCTCTGAGAGACTTAATATGTTAAATATTGTTAAATAATTATACTAATAAGACAATTATCTACAGCAGCTTTTTTTTTGCATTTCTTTTTAAAATTTTTTTTATTAATATGAAATTTATTGTCAAATTGGTTTCTATACAACATCCAGTGCTCATCCCAACAGGTGCCCTCCTCAATACCCATCACCCATCACCCCCACTTCCTCCCATGCCCCATCAACCCTTGGATTGTTCTCAGTTTTTAAGAGTCTTTTATGGTTTGGCTCCCTCCCTCTCTAACTTTTTTTTTTTTTCCCTTCCCCTCCCCCATGGTCTTCTGTTAAGTTTCTCAGGATCCACATAAGAGTGAAAACATATGGTATCTGTCTTTCTCTGTATGACTTATTTCACTTAGCATTAACACTCTCCAGTTCCATCCACGTTGCTACAAAAGGCCATATTTCATTCTTTCTCATTGCCACGTAGTATTCCATTGTGTATATAACCACAATTTCTTTATCCATTCGTCAGCTGATGGACATTTAGTCTCTTTCCATAATTTGGCTATTGTTGAAAGTGCTGCTATAAACATTGGGGTACAAGTGTCCCTATGCATCAGCATTCCTGTATCCCTTGGGTAAATTCCTAGCAGTGCTATTGCTGGGTCATAGGGTAGATCTATTTTTAGTTTTTTGAGGAACCTCCACACTGTTTTCCAGAGCAGCTGCACCAGTTTTCATTCCCACCAACAGCGCAAGAGGGTTCCCATTTCTCCACATCCTCGCCAGCGTCTATAGTCTCCTGATTTGTTCATTTTGGCCACTCTGACTGGCGTGCAGCTTTTATTTGCATTCTTCTATGTACCAGTCACTATTCTAGGTATTTTTTATGCATTACTTTTTAAAATCCTTACAATAGCACTTTGAGGAGAATGTCACTATTACTTCTATTTTATAGATGGGGAAATTACAACTCTGAGAATTGTAATAACTTGCCCAAGGTCACAGAATTGGGATTAGGATCCAGGGAGCCCAGCTCTGGAGACTACACTCTCTACCACAATTAGAGAAAGCACCATTTCCCTGAAGGCACAGATTATTTTGCATAGAATAGCCATACTCAGAAAATTTTCCCTGAATTAGACTGAGTAAAGGACAGGAGTTCATTTTTTTTTTTTTCACCATTTATTTATTTTTGGGACAGAGAGAGACAGAGCATGAACGGGGGAGGGGCAGAGAGAGAGGGAGACACAGAATCGGAAACAGGCTCCAGGCTCCGAGCCATCAGCCCAGAGCCTGACGCGGGGCTCGAACTCACAGACCGCGAGATCATGACCTGGCTGAAGTCGGACGCTTAACCGACTGCGCCACCCAGGCGCCCCAGGAGTTCATTTTTTAAAATAAGACCACATATTTTGACCTTCCACAGGGAACCTGGAAGTCTTTGTAGGCTTTTCTCCCATGCCAGTGAAACTTTGACAAGACGTATTCTAAACCCTCTAGTCCTTGAGCAGATAGATTTTCTGATCACTGACAGGGAGAATTGAATCTTCTACCTCATCTTTTGTGGTTTTATTTTCACCCCACTGGGCACCCTAGAGGACATTAACACTCCTTATACTGGCAGCTTCTCTGGAAGTGGACCCCACACCCAGTGGGAGATATACACCATCTGTTTCTAATTCATCCTGTCTTCAGTCCTCCATTCAATACTCTCCTGGTCTCACACCATGACTGAGGCTAGATACCAGCTCTCAGTGCAATCTGGCAGTCTGTCCTCTCAGGGTAGCTCTAGGCCCATTAGGCATTCCAGATATTCCAGGCACATGGAGAGCAGAATGATAACAACCCTACAGGGGTGCCTGGGTGGCTCAGTCGGTTAAGTTTCCAACTCTTGATTTCAGCTCAGGTCACAATTTCATGGTTGTTGGATTGATCCCTGCATGTGGAACCTGCTTGAGATTCTCTCTCTCTCTCTCTCTCTCTCTCTCTCTCTCTCTGCCCCTCCATGCTCATGTGCAGGAAAAAAGAAAACCTTTAGGAGCTCTTCCCTCCCCCCACCCCAATTTTTTTAAACCCTAACTTAATTTACCAACTGTATAATTCCATATGCAAAAGAAATAAGCCCGGGAAGGTCAAGTAGTACCTTACTGAGACTCTTTAAGACTGAGACTCTTTAAGAAGATACTCAAAGTATCTTCTACTTTGCTTTAGAAAGGATTTAGGGAAAGAGTCTCAATCCCAAATGCCAACAGTGACTAGACTAATATAAATTACCCACTGGACACTGTGGTGAGTAGGAGAATGTATGACTCATATAAAGGAGGGAAACCATGGCTCAGCTCCAGCCTATTGTAGATACATCTGTTAATTTTTCAAGAGAAGGCACAGAGATTCAAGAGATTCAAGAGATCTCCATTTGTGTCAACGAGATACTATATAATTTGGACCAATACTTCCAGGGAGGACAACTAGAGCAGCTGGACAAAATACTTAAAAATCTTCTTGAATATATGGATGAGTTAACAAGAGAGTGAAGAATTACAGAGTCAGGATGTAGGGCTGGAGGAAAGCCAGGGAGGTAAGTCTTGTGTTTGGAACTACTTTTTCCCTGGAGACATTTACCAATTCTAGAGGAAGCAGCTAAACTAAGAAGAGACAAAAATAAGAAGCTGGAGTTTAGAGTTCAGGACCAAAAAACAATGGCAATAAAAAAAGACTGATAAACAATCACTTTATTTTGGTACCTAGAAGAGCTGTCCAAGGAGTAAAAATGAACTGGAAATAGACATGTGCTTGTAGGGACTGCAGTGTAGCTTCAAATCATCTCAGTCTCTGAAGCAGGATTAAAATGATAATGGATTGCTAGTACAACAGGAAAATATGTATCTATTAGATAGAAAGATAACATTACCCCGGGCCTCATATTGTCTCTACAGAAAATTCTCAAATACAATGTCTAGCACATAATAAAAAATAACCAGTTACACCAGAAGATAAAATAACATAGATAAAAATGAATAGAAAAGAGACAATAGGGACAAATCCAAAGGGGCTCAAGATATTAATCAGACATATATTTATAATCAGCTATGCTTACTATCTTCTTGGAGCTAAAATATAAGATTGATAATTTCGTCAGACTCCTAAAAAATGTAAAATAATCAAAAGGAAATTCAAACCTTGAAAAGGACAGAGACTGACATCAAGAATTTAATAGGCATAATGGCAGATTGGCTGCAGCTTAAAAGAGAATTTGTCAACTTCAAAATAGAACAAAGGAAATGAATAGTATTAAAGTGCAAAGAAAGAGAAGAGCATGGAAAATACGGGAAATAACGCGGGAGATATAGTGGATGGATTGACAAACCCTAACATATAAGTAACTAGAATGTCATCAGGAGAAAAAGGAAGAAAGGAAGTATATAGAAGTAATTCTAAGAGTCATTGGCAAGAGTTTTCCAAACATGATAAAAGACATTAAGACATAATATCAAAAAGTCCAATGTACCCAAATAATGTTAATTAAAATAAATTACACTTAGGTACAACTCAGTCAAATTCTTGACAACCAAAGACAGAGAGAAACTCTTAAAAGCATCAATAGTTGAGGGACACCTGGGTGGCTCAGTCAGTTAAGCTTTCGACTTGGGTCAGGTCATGATGGTACTGTTTGTGAATTTGAGCCCCCCATCGGACTCTGTGCTGACAGCTCAAAGCCTGGAGCCTGCTTCAGCTTCTGTGTCTCCTTCCTCTCTGTTCCTCCCCCACTCGTGCTCTGTCTCTGTCTCTCAAAAATAAACACTAAAAAAAGTTAAAAAAAGAAAAAGCATCCATAGTTGAAAGAGTAATAGGAGACAGATTACTGCAAAACGGTCAACAATGCAACTCTTTGTAAGAAACAACTGAATTATATCTTTAAAATGCTGAGAGAAAATAACTACAAATATAGACTATATCTAACACTGACGTTTTTCAAGAGAGAATGTGAAAAAAAAGACATTTTTTCTACAAATAAAAGAAAAAATATTTCTTAACAACAGACTCACAGTAGTGGAAATATTAAAGGATAGTATTCATGGGTAAGGAAAATTATTCTAGATGGAAGCAGAGATACAGAATAGAATAAAAAGTAAAAATTATAAACATATGGAGAAATATAAATAAATACAGACTGAATAAAATAGCAACAATAAGATATTGTTGAGTTTAAAAACACAAAAATATGTAGCAATAATGGCATGTACCTTGGCAAGAAAATAAAGAAAGCTACAATGTTCAAAGTCTTTGCACTCTCTGGGAAGAGTATATAAATGCCAATACACAATAACATTTGATAAGTAAAGAATGAATGTTTAAAGGTCTAATGTAACCACAAAAATATTTAAAGGATGTCTAATTTCCAAATTAATAGAGGAGTAAAAAGTGGAAAAAATGTAAAAATTAGTAAATGTGAAAGAAGGCAAGAAATGAATTACACAGTAAAACCTACCGTTAGAGGGGAATCTATGGTTTTAAATATGCATATATTAGAAAATAAGAAAAGCTATAAAGAATACTCAGTAGTTACACAACCATTTCAAGAAGTTAGGAAAAAAAAAAACAACCCTGTAAACTAAAGGCAAGAGAGAAGGAAACAAAGTAAAACAAAGTCAAAACCAACCCTGGAAAGAATCTTAGAGAAAGTACAAGAGCGAGCAAGTTATGTCAGTAATATAAAAAGTAACATCACTACAAGTCCTACAGATATGAAAAAGAGGATATTATGAGCAAATTTATGACAACATATTTGAAAATACAGATGAAATGGACAAATTCCTAACATAGTATAAATTACCGAAATTGACACAAGAAGAGTAACATAATTGACTAGGGCCATAGCTATGAAAGACATTTAAAGCTTTACACAAAGAAAACTCTGGGCCCAGCTTACCTCTCTTCAGAGTTCTATTGAACACTTACAGAATAATTAACACCCACCTGACACAAATGCTTTCAGGAAATAGGAAAAGGAAACACTCCCTACTCTTCTGAGGTTAGTCTAACTTTGATATTGGATTGAACATGGACATGATATGAAAAGAAAATTACAGGTACTTCATTTCATAATCAAGATGAAAAATATATATTTTTTTACTTTTATTTAAATTCTAGTTAGTTAACATACAGTGTGATATTAGTTTCAGGTGTACAACATAGTGATTCAACAATTCTATACATTACTTTGTGCTCGTCATGAGAAATAATTCCCATCACCTATTTCACCCATCCCCCTGCCTACCTCCCCTCTGGTAACCATCAGTTTATTCTCTATAATTAAGAGTCTGTTTCCTGGTTTGCCTCTCTCTCTTTTTTTTCCCCATTGCTTGTTTGTTTTGTTTCTTAAATTCCACAGATGAGTGAAATCATATGGTATTTGTTTTTCTGACTGACTTATGTTGCTTAGCATAATACTCTGTAGTTCCATTCATGTTGTTGCAAATCCAGGTAAAAAATCTTAAAGAAAATACTAGTAAACAGGTTATAAGAGATAATATCATGACCAACGTGGCAAGGAAAAAATAATTCTGTCACTATTCACAGCTGACAGGACTATATTCATAGAAAACCAAAAAAACAGTACAGGAAAATATTAGAATTGCTCAATGAACAGAGCAAGGTCACTGGACATGAAATCAATATAAAATATGATTCTATTTCAATATGCCAGCAACAAATAATTATAGCATTTTTTAAAAAAGCTTATTTATTTTGAGAGAGAGAGAGAGACAGGATGCAAACAGGGGAGGGAGAGGGACACAGAGAGGGAGAGAGAGAACATCAAGCAGACTCTACCATGTCAGCACGGAGCCCGATGTGGGGCTTGAACTCACAAACCATGAGATCATGACCTGAGCCAAAACCAAGAGTTGGACACTTAACTGACTGAGCCACCCAGGTGCCTCTAATCATAGTATTGCTAAAGATACTGTTTATAACATCAAAAAAATTAAATACTTAGAAAATAAATCTATCAAAAGATGTGCAAGGTTTCTATACTGAAAACTACAAAACATTACTGAAAGAAATATAAGATCTAAATAAATGGAGCAATATATTATGTTACTGGATTGAGAGACTTGATATTTAAATTCATCACTTCTCCCAAACTGATATGTAAGGTAAATGCCAACCCAATTAAATGTCACCCCTATAGATATTTTTTCATAATTTAACATGTTGATTTTAAAATTTACATAAAAATGTAAAGGTCTAACAACAGATCCAAAACAATTTTGAAGAAGAAAAGGTGGATAGACTTGCTATCCCTTCTATCAAGATAGGTTAAATATAAGACCTAAGATACATAAACAGACCAATGGCATAGAAAAGAAAGACCAGAAACAGAACTACATGTACTTGGTCACGTGATTTATGACAACGATGCCACTTAAGCTCAGTGGAGAAAGGATGAACTTTTCAATAAATGAGGCCATCAGTTGGATATCTATATGGAAAAATTGATTCTAGATCCCTATATCACACCATATGCAAAAATCAATTCCAGATGGAATGTTAATGTGAATGGGAAAACATAAAGCCACCAGAAGGTAATACAGGAGAATATCTCCATGACCTCAGGGTAAGAAAAGTCTTCTTAAACAGAATATAAATCTATCCATAAAAGAAAAAAAAAAACTGGTATATTGGACTGCGTTAAAATGAACAATTTATGTTCTTCACATCAGGAGATACTGTTAAGAGACTGAAAATATAAGCTAAATAAAGGAAGATATTTACAAGAGACACACTTGACCAAGAGTTCACATCTAGAACATCTCTAAATCAGTAAGAAAAGCACAGATGACCCAGTAGGAAAGTGGGCAAAAGGCATGAACTGTTACTACTTTCAAAAGCATATCAACACTTCAATAAACATATGAAATGAAGCTAAACCTCACAAATAATCAGGAGAAAAACAAATTAAAATCACAATGAGTTATCACTACACCCCCACCACAAGAGCTAAAATTAAAATAATTGACAATCCCAAGCATTTGAGAGAATTTGGAGCATTGAGAACTGTCACATACTGATGGTGGGAGTGTAAATTGGTACAGCCACTTTGGAAACTATTTGGCAGTATCTATCGAAACAGAACATTCTCATATCATTGCTAGGTTTACATCCAACAGAAATACGTGCACATGTGCACCAAGAGACATATACAAGAGTATTTATAGAGTCATTATTCAAAAGTGTAAAGAGCCCACATGTCCATCAACAGTAGAATTATGGATGAATTGTGACACATTCATACAATAGAATCCTATACAGAAATGAAAATGAGTAAAATATACCCATATGCAATATCATGGATGAATCCCATAAGTGTAATACTGAGCAAAGGAAAACAGATACACACACACAACATCATACTTAATGACTCCCTTTATATAAATTTCAGAGAGTAGGCAAAATTAAACTGTGACATTTAGGAATGTGTGCTTAGGTGGAAAATCTATAAAGGAAAACAAAGAGGTGATGAGTCAACAGAGAATCTCTTTGGTGGGACTATATATAGTGTTGAAAAGGGGTGAGAGAAAGCTCCCCGGGGGCTGGCAACATTAAATTTCTTGACCTGGGTGGTGGCTACTTGGAGTTAATTTGTGATAACTGAGCTATATAGTTTTGCTTTGAGTATGTATGTTAGACTTCATAATTTAAGAAAATAAAAAATGAGAGAGAAGCCAGAAACCTAGATTTTCAAATGAAATACATAGATTTTATTTATTTTTAATGTTTATTTATTTTGAGAGACAGAGAAGGAGAGAATGTGTTTGCACAGCCAGGGGAGTGGCAAAGAGAGAGAGAGGAAGAGAGAGAATCTCAAGCAGGTTCCATGCTGTCAGTGCAGAGCCCCACGTGGGGCTCTATTCCACAAACCATGAGATCATGACCTGAGTCGAAATCAAGAGTCTGACTGTGCTTAATCCACTGAGCCACCCAGGTGCCCCTGAAATACCTGGATTTTAAAAAGCTAGCAACTAATTTTTAAAAATTTAGAAACCTCGGTTAAGTGGCCAACTCTTGATTTCAGCTCAGGTTAAGATCTCACAATTCACAGATCAAGCCCTCCATTGGGCTCTGCACTGATAGCACGGGGCCTGCTTGGAATTCTCTCTCTCTCTCTGCCCCTCCCCCTCTCTCATGCATGCTCTCTCTCTTTCAAAATAAATAAACTTTAATAAATTCATAAATACATAAAAATTTAGAAACCTTTGTGGGGGACACACATTTCATCTGTGAGCTGCCATTTTGTAACTTCTGAAGGTAACTCTCCTCTGCTTGACTAGGAAGTCATGAACACTGAGCTTGATTTTATTCTAGTGTAACAGCTTGAGAAAGTTCAAGGCCACCAACTTAATTTGCACATAGAGAACTAAAACTATGCCAAAGTAACACATCAAATTCTATTTCTCAAACCCTTTTCTTTTGTTCTCTCTCTCTCTCTCCCTTTCTCTCTCTCACACTGTTAGCAACTCCCTGAAAAAGGACTCATTCTGAGGCTTCCTGGAGATTATAAACCATGACAAAAAATATATTAATAGCATTACTGTTTATCGAGAGCTTACTATATATCTAACTCGGTACTAAACTCTCTGCATACCAGTTAAATGTTCCTATGACTCAAGAATTATTGGATCTCTCTTACAGATGGGAAAGTTGAGGCTCAAGAACACAGCTAGCCAGTGGCAAATGGCATATACTGGATTCTTGGTTAGGTAGGCCTGTCGGTTGCTAACCATCACACCATGCTTTCAAGGCCAACCGTCCTGATGTAAGATATATGGACACACTTCCAGGACGTCCTAGAACTTGTAAAGCAGATCTGTAGGTATTTACATATTCAATATGAAAATGGGCTCCAGCTTCTTAGGCCCTCATTACTTTGAACACTCCATAAAGACAGGTAATTGTGATAATCTATTGATCCTCCCAGTTTCCCTGAGACCCATGGCATAAGCTCAGTATGATTAAACAAAGCCCAGACCTATATCCAATATGGCTCCCCAGACTGAATACAAAGAACACAGAGAGACAGAAAGAAAAGGAATTATAGCCATCAAGGCCTGAAAAGCCATGACTGCTATGTGACCAAAGAAAATACTGGCCAAATAGTGAATGTTCAAGAAATTCAGAAAATTAAAACACTTTAGCCTTGGAAAATACCACTAGAGAGGATCTGGTCCCACTGCTCCATCATTGATAATGGGAACTGAAGTCCAGGGCAGTATGAAATACAGTGAAAGTGGGAAGAGTCTTACTCCACACATGACCACTTATTAGCGATGATGGTTTTTCTGTCTGTCAAGTGGGAATGTTAGAACAAACGTTGTTTAAAAGGAATTTAGGCTTTGTAGTCTTTTCTTTAAAATAAATCTTGACTGCAATCCCAATACAAAGCAGATGATAATGGAGGGCATGGTCAGATAGAGGGGAGGAGAGGGCAAATTTGTCTCTTTGTTCCTCCTTCCCCCAGAGCATTCCAGAGGCAGCTCCTGTACACAGTAGGTTCACAATGAATATTTGAAGAGTAAACTGTGAGTTCTTTGTTCCTGTAGAGCATAATTTAAAACAGTCTGGAGGAGGGTGCTCTAAGGTTTCTTCCAACCTGAAAAATTAGTCATCTCAGGGACTTGCCTGTGACTCTCCTGTGAACAAGGGTTTGAGCTGAGTGGCAACCCGGCTCTCCCACCTGGCATTCCAGAGTCCTAGGATTTGCTGTTGGACCCCTTGGCTGTGTAGTCTTTACTTATAAGTTCTTTTGTTGAAGCCCTAGCTCTCTGGGGTTGGAGAAACGTTTGAAGAAATGTTTTCTGCTGTCCTCTCATTTTTTTAAAAACTCTGATTTGATTTTCATCTTTGTCTTAGACACATACCATGATAACAAAAAACATATACACAAGTAAATGAAACTTAATGCCAAGTCCTTCATGTCACAGTGAAAGGTCAGGAACCAAAGAGGCTTCATCTTTAGCAGTGAAATTATGAAATAGCCAGCCTAGAAGATATACAAAAGTCATTTTAGTATAGTATCACTGTGAAAAGCATGGACTTCAGTGCACTTTTCTGAAAATAAAAAGTTAAATAAGAGTATGGACAGGCTTGGTTCAAATCTTAACTCCACGACTTATTAGCTATAGAATCTTTGGCAAGATTGCAAACTCTGTGGGTAGAAAGATTCTAAACTCATTGGGCTTCTGGTTTCTTGTTCATAAAATGTGGATCAGGACACCTGGGTGGCTCAGTCGGTTGAGTGTCCAACTCTTGGTTTTGGCTCAGGTCATGATCTCAGTTTGTGGGATCCCACAGTTCAGAGGCTGCTTGGGATTCTCTCTTTCCTTCTCTCTGCCCTTCCCCAGTCATGCTCTCTCTCTTCTCTCTCTCTCTCTCTCTCTCTCTCTCAAAAATAAGTAAATAAAATATGGATAACAGCAACCCTTAACCTCACAGAGATATAGCAGGGAAAGCATAAATACGGAGCCTGGCACCCAGGTCATGCTCATTGTTAGCTATTATCATCATTCTGAACACCACTGATAAATTCTCTTGTGACAAATTCCCTGCCAAATGGTCCTTTGCCTGAAAACTTCCAGTAATGGCGAACTCACTACCTCAAGGGGAATCAGCTTTACCCTCAAGTATTTGACCAGATTAGACTTGTACTTTCCTCATAACACAAGAATGTCCCTGAAGACCAAGATGAGGATGTTCCAGGTGGGATTAAAGGTTTTGATGCAACTCTGACAGTCAAGGCTATTGTTACATTTGAAATAAACAGAAGGCGTCACCTTCCTGGTCTGGAAGATTCAGGTTGGCAATATGTGCAAAGTTTACCTTAACCCAAATTCATAGGCTGCCAGACATAGGGAAACTCTGAAATAAAGTTTTAGCAGCAACGTTTCAAGGTGGCAGACATCTGCCACCTTTCTTTCCTGCTTTCCCTCCTATCTGCTTTCTTTCCTGGTTTCCCTCCATCCCCTAGCCAGACAAGGAACAGACAGGTACTTATCTTTGGTCCCATCAGGATGTTCATTTTTCAGTCCAAACTCTGAGACCATCATTTTCTATGAATTCATTCCCCTTGGGGAAATGGTTTGAAATTCTCCATGCCTTCTTTGAGGAACATGGTGAAAAACCTGGTAGACACATGACATTCTTTCCTAATGAAATTCTGGATTGGAAAGCGTCTCTCTTTTACTCCTATTTGAAAGCCATTCTCTACAATCTCCAGATTTCCATTACCAAACGGGAGGAGATGGCTTACACTATAAACCACCTGTGACCAGTCCTGTTGGGCATCCAGGGCACTCAGTACCTCTGCCTACCTAATCTAGCCAACTTCATCTCCCTGCACACTCTTTGGTCAAATTGATAACTTTCCTCATTTTCCCCTGGGACTCCACATGTCCCAGGACTCTGACCATAGCTATTTCTCCTCTCCTTTCACTTACTTTAAAGTCGTACTTTCTCTTGACCTTTACTTATGATCTTGACCCTTTCTGACCACCCAAAATCTATCTCCATATTATATAACCAATCCATTTAGATATCTGAATTGGAGGCAAACTCATTGGCAGGCTTGTACCATTTTCAAACAATTTCATGAGTATTATCCACCTACAAGATTACAGTATTTTAGGATAAGTATTGTGACCTACACTTCTTTCATGCTTTCTAAAGAATCTAGTCTAGTAGAGGCTCAATAAATTTTTCTGGACAGAATAATCTAGTTGAGGTGATAAAAAGTATTAAGCTAGAATTAGCAATGGACTTTAGGTCAGCTTTTGGCTGAAGGAAGGAAATTATATAAAGTCAGTAGCCCCACATTGGTGAACCCTGATTAAACCTATACTGTTTAATGCCAGTCACCATGGTTTGACCTTCACTTAATTTTGTTAAAGTACCATAAGACAGATAGGCACCTCTGTATGCTCTTCGGTGGACCACATCATGAACTCAGGAGTGTAACAGATATTTACTGAAAGAAGGGAAGGGGGGAAGAAATCTTGAGAAGGAAATGCAAATCCAAATGCACTTAAGGGAGGCTGATAAATACCAATAAAAATCTATTCTCCTCTAGACTGCCTTAGAACCTCAGCAATGCCCTCAGTTCTGTAGCTTGGCATTCAAAGTTCTCCCTATTCTGAACATTAACTGTTTTCAGTCTTGTCTATCAAACTTTTGCACCTATGTTCCTACAAATGGATGTCATTCTCTCTTTAGATCCCTGCTGTTTTCTTGCTTATTTATTATTTCTTTCCTCTAAGACGCACTAAACATGACCCACAATTTGAACCTCAGTTATCTCCTCTCTGATACTACCCAAATTCAGTGAAAGGTATCAGCCCCAATAGCCTGTGCTATTTTATCCCTGGATCCTCCCCCACGTTGCTTGACTATACCTCTTCACCAAGCCTTAGCATTTTTGGTTGCATATGTATTATTTGTGGTTGATTGTCTACATGCCAGTCTCAAGAGCTTCTTCTAGAAGATGACATGAAGGCAGGAGTGGTCTTTTATCCATTTTGATATTTTGTCTGGCACTTAGAAGTAGTGAAATTTGCTCAATAATAGCTAGTAATAGTGTTAACATTTAAAGAATATTTCTATGGGCAAGGCACCATGTATTAGCTCCCTGAATACTCACAGTGATCCTCTGCAGCAAGAACTCCTATTACTGCTTTTTTCAGATGGAGAACGTGAGACTTAGAGACTTTAAGTGACTTGTCTGAAGCCACATGCCTGTGAAATGGAGGGACCAAAATACAGACCCCTGGCACTTTGACTACAGTCTGAGTTCTTGAAAAAGATTTGGTGACCCCCCACAGGCAACCATCCTGGGGAGAACAGACTCTCAAAAACAGCAAAAGGGGGTGCAGGATCCATGACACAGACCTCCAGAGATCCTGACTCTTGAAAGTCTCAATAACGAATTCATAGTCAGGTAGTCCCCAAACGTACTAAGTGTTAAAACATACAAAGGAAAAGAGGGAAAGTGAGTTCTAAGGACCAAATTTCTATTGACCAAAGCTTCCCTTTAAAACAGGGCTTAAGGCTCTGCTGAGCTGAAATTTTCAAAACCATCACTCTCCCGCTGAGTGAACCCTTCAAAGGACCTTAAAGAAGCGTTCCTGCTGGTGTTTGCTTGCTCTCTCTGCTCCCTTCCTAGCAGAGAGCCAAGTGTGCAGAATGCCTGGGGAGGCCATGGGGCCAGGCAGGCTCTGAATGTTCACTGTGTCAGGTAAGGAGAGATCTGTGTCCACTTCTAGCCTCCACCGGCCTAAGTGATAGCTAAGTAGTACCATTGCTGGCTTCCCTGAATAGGACCAGGTTTGGAAGTCATGTGTGGTTTTTATTAAACACCCCGTTAAACTGGCAAAGAACAGTGACGTGGAATGCTCTTTTCCTGGGAAGAAAGGAAGACAAAGCCTTGGTAGCCTCTCTTGGTCTCTGAGGCTGTCACATCAAATTTTACTTGAGAAGGGAAAGCAAGGGCACAAAAGACCTAAAAAGCCACAAGCCATGTTTTCAGGGTCTCTCTCTCCTATCTCCCATTCCATCCAAGTTTTTCCAAACAGAAACACCCAGGATAATGAACAGAGAACGCTGGATTTGGAGTCAGGAGTCCTGGGTTCTAGACCCACCTCTCCCATTTGCAACTTGCATAACATACTGCAAATCAGAGGTCTTCCTTTGCCCATGTGCAAAATGGAGCTATAGGTAATATCTTTTGTAATTGCCTCTCTCACAGTGGCAACTGTGGGGATCCATGAGCCAATGTGTGAAGGGGTTTTGGCAGCTCAAAACCGCAATGGAAAAATAGAGGATTATTGTTTGCTGGGTTCTGTCATGCACATTTTGGACAGAAAGAGAAAAACAAAAATAAAGAGGCTATGATATATTCTTCTTAAAGGAAAGATGATTTTAGAATGCTTTTAATTTGACAATTTGTGAACATGTTCAAATTGAATAGATTCAAACTTGTTATATTCTGTGTGCTTAAAAGACTCCCCACCTCCCCTTTCCTTCTGTCTAAATTGTTTTCAGTCTCTTCTGGGACATCATGATTGATACATCCAAACTGATCACTCAGTCTCTGAGATCTGTCATTCTCAAACTGTGAAAATGACACAAGCTTGGTACTATGTAAAGTGTTGACCTATTTTCTCATTGTTTTGTATATGTTTATTTTCCTAATAAGATTATAGGTCCTGAGGCAGCCTTATGCATCTGTAACCCATCATGGAACATGACACTAGACATTTGGAAATGATTTAATACATATTTAAAATTAATCGATAAGTTAACCAAATAGTATTTACTGTTTAAATCATATGTGCCTAGCATTTTGTTATATGGTAAGGAGCTCAAGAATATAATTATATTCTCTAAATAATATCTCACTTTTAAATACAGGTTTAAAAATTACAAAGCATTTCTCAATTTGAGCAACAAAATCAATGAGGTAGTATTGGATTATAACCCAAAGTATAAAATAAATATCCATAAAACCATATTTATATCAATGAATGATTAAGTGGGTAAATAAATGGGGAAGAATATTCAAATCTCCTAGGCAAAATTCCAAATAGTTTATGTAGCTTCTCTGCCTTTAAAGAAATGGAGCATAATGCTCTACTCCTAAATGTGGGCTGGACGTACCCATCTTTCCAAAGGATTAGCCAACCAAATATTTAGTGTTAGCTAATAATAATATACCATTATTGGTTGATTCGTTTTGACAAATGTGCCATATTACTGCAAGATTTAATTACAGAAGGAAAAAAAACTAGATATGGGGTACACAGGAACTCTGAACTATCTCTAAGAACTTTCTGTAAATCTAAAATTGCAATAAAATGTTGATTTAGCATATGCTCTATGTGCCTATCTACGCACATCAGATTGAAAATACATGCTTGTCTTTTCCGTCTCTCCCCAACCTCACAAAGATCACAGCAAAGGAATAAAATAGGTATGAACCAACAAAACAAAGGGAAACTGAGCCAAGGCAAGAGTAGATAAAGGAAGTAAGACATTTAGAAGATGGACAGTGATTGAATGAAGGGTAACTGACTTAGCAAGTTAAAGAAAGCAGCTTACCTCTCTGCAGAGGATGTGGATACAGTCAATAAGAAGCAAGCCAGTCATTACCTCAGATCACCAGAAAGGTCTAGAAATTTGAAGCACCCATCTGAGAAATTTGAAGTCCCCATCTGAGGACTAGAATATGGAAAATGGGTAGAAGGCCCCAGAACCTCTCTCCCAGCCAGATGGCCAGATGATGCCCTCCTTTTCCACCAAGCAGAGACCTGGAGGCTGACAGTGAAGAAGATGAAGTGGAGAGGCTCCAGACTGTGGTCACTAGGTATAACTGAGGGTGAAGGCCACCAACTGGCCATCTTCCTCCTTGCATGTAGAGCATCTTATTGACTTTTTGGGACTTAAAAAAATCAGATAGTCCAAGGCTCTACATATGCGGCAGGGGTAGAAACTAAAATTAGCAAACAGAACAAAATAGATTACAGGCAACAGGCACAATCCAGGGGCCAAAATAACACTTTAAAAACTATGCTCTTATTAAAGAGATAAGAAGCATGAATTGGATGCTGCAATAAAGGAATGACAAATGTATAAGAAAGAGCTCTTGGAAGTTAATATAATAGATTAATTAATAAAAATGCTAAAATATAAAGTTGAAGGTATCACCCAGTAAATAGCTTCAAGTCAAACAAATAAACTCTTGGAAGTCCAACACACAGCCACTAGGAAACAAAAGTAAGAAAGCGAAGAGAAAATGAAGGGAAGAATATTATCAACTAAATTACCCTGAAAATATAAAACTGAAGGATTTGAGTTTTCAAACGGAAAAAGCTGACCAAGTGCCCAGCATCTTGAATGACCATGAATAAAAAAGCTTCATACTATAGCCCATCATTTTAAACTACTAGAGCATGGGGCGCCTGGGTGGCGCAGTCGGTTAAGCGTCCGACTTCAGCTCAGGTCACGATCTCGCGGCCCGTGAGTTCGAGCCCCGCGTCGGGCTCTGGGCTGATGGCTCAGAGCCTGGAGCCTGTTTCCGATTCTGTGTCTCCCTCTCTCTCTGTCCCTCCCCCGTTCATGCTCTGTCTCTCTCTGTCCCAAAAATAAATAAACGTTGAAAAAAAAAATTTAAACTACTAGAGCTTTAGAGACAAAGAAAAGATCATAACAGCTTCTGGAATGGGAGAAGGGGAGCAAATCACATATAAAGAAGAGGCACTCAGAATGGCACTGGCCTTTCTTCAGCCACAGTGGAAAATAGAACATAATCACCACCTGAAAAATTTTGAATGAAAATTATTTCCCAGCTTGAATCTCACCCCCAATCAATGAAGTTTGAAGGTGGAATAAGAACCCTTTCAGATACGCAAGATCTAAAAATTTACCTCCTTGTGTTCTTTCTCGGGAAGCTACTGGAGGATTCAATCCACCGAAATGAGAGGGCAAACAGAGAATGAAATATGTAGAAAAGGAGAGCCAATGTGCTGGAGAATGTGAAGGTCAGTCCCAAGAAGACAGGTCCCCTGACATTCCCACACAAGCGAGGCCAGGCTGAAGCAAAAAGGATGGGGTCCAAGAGGGAGACCTCTGGGGGAAAACATTGTAACAGAAATGCATGATTGTAACTGAGAGCAGTTCCACGGTTTGCTCAGAAAGCTTGGGTCTGAGTCAATGGTAAAATGCAAAGAACAAAATAAACAAAGCGAACAAAACAGCGCAAACAAAGCAGGAAACAAAAAGTTTCAGAGTACACTATTTAGCTCAGTTGTAAAGGTATTTATCTAGTCATTACAGGGTAAACACTGGGTATTGGTTTAACAAAAATATGATGGTGGGAAAATGGCAACAGCGTGAGTGGCGATGAATGGGTATGAGCCCAATCCTCATCTGTCATGGTGAGGAGTCAGCAAATAATATCTAAACTTGGAAAATCAGGAAAAGGCGATATAAGAGATATGAAGGTAAAACTATCAGGAGAAGTAGCTGAAAAAGTTTCAAGTGATTCCCCATGAGCGCTTGAATCTGGGACAGAAAGGGAGAGGGGAAGGAAGTATTGAGTCTTGTTTTATTACTTGCAATAACACTTGGTTTTGTATGTTTTATGCATATAACGTGTATATGTGTGTGTGTGTTGCATATGAATTAGGCGTTATTTCAGGAGAGAAAGAAATTGAAAATGTTCTTATCCTACTAACCAGTTGTTCACCATTTTAAAGAGGAGGAAACTGAGGGTGTTAAAATGTAAAGTAGCATGCTCAGAATCACAAAAAGAGACACAGTGGCACAGCTGAGACTAGACTCAGGTCTCCTGACACAAAAGCTCTTGCTTGCCCACAGGAGATGGAGAAGACGAGGTTGCAGAACAATCTGTGCTGTCAGGCCCCTGGGCAGGGATTCAGTGGACTCTAGAGTCATCTGCTGGTTTCACAGACACTCTTTGACCTTTACCACCTTCTATGAGTTCTGAAAAACAACAGGCCATGGCCTGGACAGCTCATGGAGTACAGCTTCTTGCTGTGAAAGAGCCATTTCCTAAAATCATCTTTCATTAGCCCTTTATGTGTCAGTGCCAGACTCCTCCCCACCCCTTCTGGGTGCCACATCCTTTGACATTATAACTGGGCAAGAAAAACTAAGGTGGGATGAAAGAATAAAGCCCTGGATGTTTTTACCTTTTTAAACTAGTCATCTGCTTTCTATTTCCTCAGACTAAAAGGGATAGCCCGTTTCTTTTTCTGCCTGATGGATTTAAAGCATTTTTTTTCCTAATGTACTTTCTGTCTTGCAAGATACATCCTGGTTTGGGCTTTTGCTTTCAAGTTGCAATCACAAAAGATTGTTCTACTTTCTTAGTTCAGACTTAATAATCTGGCCTACTTTCTGCCCTATGTGGGATTCTTGTTGGAGGTACTTGCCTTTATGTAGTCCCGGGTTCTCTTTACACACCTTCCTTCTTGCTTCCTCAAATAACAGTACACTCTTCAAACTCATCCTCCTCCTACCTAGATCATCATTCCTTCCTTTCTTCATTCATTCCAGCACATGTCTATTGAGTATATTTTCTGTGTGTGTCCGAGACACTAAGCGTGGCTTTAGGAATTCAGCAGTGCACCAGACAGATCCCATCTCTATCCTCCTGCAGCTCATAGTTGAGTGAAAATAGCATACACAAGGTAAATAATTATTGCATTTGTGTGACTTAGTGTTGTGCAGGGAATCTAGGTACTATGAGAACCTGTCAATGAGGATCCAATCTAATTGGGATGGTGGGTGTTCGTCAGGGCTGTTGTGGGATACTCCTCGCACTACCCGATGCTACCGATGGCGTTGAGTGACCAGTTGGTGCTCAGCATACATTGGCCATTTCCTTAGTGAATGTCCTTAGAATGGTATTGAAATGTTGTAAGTGGTCTATAAATTAAACTCATTATTATTATGCCCTAAAGAAAGGCAATAAAGAAGCCAGAAAAAAATTCCTGATACAAAGTAGGCTTAAATTGGATGGGCGGGGGGGGGGGGGGGGGGGGAGTTATAGGAAAGATCCTACATAGACAAGGAAGGGCTAGCTGACTTCTCTACTTACTCCTTTGCCCTCTTCAAATTCATTCTGGAAAACAATTTCAAATTGTATATATCTGCTTAATAGTTTCTGAATAACTAGGACTGGGTCAGAATGTAAGTAAATCTTTTGACACTGGGTAAAACAGCTATAAAATAGCAACCCACATTTACAGTGCTTGCAAATAACACAATACCCCATTCAAAGGTACAACACTTATACCTTTTCACACTCTTACAAATTCTTCTCAGCTTTGAAAGGGTAAGAAAAAACCCCCAGAAAAACGGTGTCCTTCTAACAAGTACTGTATACACCCTAAATGGGAACAAACATTTATAGACACAGGAAGCTGAAAATAAAGAAAAACTAGAAAACACAGCTTGGCTGCTTATACAATAACTTGGTATAGATAATAGCTTTCAAGAGGTGAAATAAGTAGGCTTTTGACAAAAAAAAAATTTTTTTCTAGAGAATATGGGTATAAAGTTAATTTCTTTATAATTAGTACCTTTTCTGTTGAGCTTTTATTGGAAAGTTAGGGAAGTAGTCCAGCAGCAAAGGGAACTCCAAAGCACTGAAGAAGAGATACACACATACACTGAAACACACACATACACACATACTCACATATCTCAAGAGTGTGTTGAGGGTGATTATTTTAGGAGTTCATCACTGATATTTTCAAGACTTCGTAAGACTTTCTCAATCATGACTTCTCCATTGCATTCAACCTTGAGGTTTTCACTCTTTAGAACCTCAGTTTACTCTTATCTGGAAAGTGGTGGTTTCCATATTTGCAATTTTCCACACTTTTAACCCCTTCCTTTATGTTTTGTGGACTTGATATAATAAAACTTGGCTATAATGCAACACTTTCTTGGAGGCTTACACTATCACTTACTACTGAAGTTTTCTCAAACTCACATAAGTAATGGAACACCTCTGAAAGAAACTTTTCTTCTGGATTCCCAATGTTGACAAGTTATTTCTATCATAATGATACTTAGAAATGGGGCGCCTGGGTGGCTCAGTCAGTTAAGCGGCCGACTTCGGCTCAGGTCATGATCTCACGGTCCGTGAGTTCGAGCCCCGCGTCGGGCTCTGTGCTGACAGGTCAGAGTCTGGAGCCTATTTCAGATTCTGTGTCTCCCTCTCTCTGACCCTCCCCTGTTCATGCTCTGTCTCTCCCTGTCTCAAAAATAAATAAAAATGTTAAAAAAAAAAAAAAAGAAATGTATAAACATTGTAGCAGGGATCAACTCTATGCTTATAGTTCTCCTTTAACTATAAAACCCAAGAAAATTTACAAATGAGATACAAACATAATTATATGACCAACATATTTTGAATTACCAATATTAATTTAAGGTAAAAAACTGTGGCATCTGCTGGCCCCAAAACACCATTTGTGACACCAATATAACACTGTTGTCACAGAGATCCTGTGAATTCTCCAGGCCTATGCTACTGTGTACCATGCGAAGATAACCTTCTCTCACCAGTGTTTGCCCTCTTCTTCTACATAGTGCATCATGATGTCAGTTACCCCTTGCTCAGCATTATTTTACCATACATCGTTCTGTTCTAATGTGATAGAAAATGCAGATGCCAACAAGGGCCCCGAATCTGTGGCAGTCCTCAGTTATGAAATGATCATTCCAAAATATGCTTCCTTTTTATGATGATCAAAACAAAAATACCAAATTAAACAAACAGGCAAACATCACACATTAGAGTCCTCAAGTCCTTGAGAAAAGGTTGCTGAGTGGCCAACTTCAGGCTGAGAAGCTGCTAATGTGCTCATTTACAATTATGTTTATGTCTAACGCTATACATTTGGCAAAGCAAATATGTGAACTATTTTATCTAGTTTTTAAAGTAAAAATTCTTCAAAATATCCTTAATTAAAATGAAAAGTATCCAGTAGGGGCTTTAAAAAGTACAAATTAATTCACATTTGAAGAGGTATACAAATCCCTTTGGGCACACCCACTAGAATGATCCGGAGTGTTGCACCTCACAAAATAGATGTTTTTCCTCTTTTCTTCCTGGAGGGATTGTATGTAATACTTTAAATTTCTATACCATCTTTCCCCCAGGCAGTACAAAGTACTTGATAAACTTCATATTAATGATGTTAACATACTCCTGAGACTAAATAGATGGTAGGAAACATGTTCCCCAGCTTATAAATAAATGAACAAGCTCAAAGAGAGGGACAGAATTTTATTTCCCAGATACTTTGATCAGCTTCTTTCTTTTCCCCCCACTTAAAACACTATAAAATTTTACACTCTTTTCTTTCTCCTCTGTATTTGTTTATTCACTCACCCAAGGAATCTGTATCAAGAGCAATGTTTCATGTATTATACTAGTTAGTTGTTTTCAGGGTAGTAAAACCAAACAAGGCATATTACCTGATCTTGAAAAGCTAATAATAACCAAAGGACCCAGTGATTCCACTACTGGGTATTTACCCAAAGAAAACAAAAACACTAATTTGAAAAGATATATGCACCTCTATGTTTACTGCAACATTATTTACAATAGCCAAGGTATGGAAGTAACCTAACTGTTCATCCATAGGTGAAAGGATAAAGAAAATGTAGTGTATACACACACACACACGCGCGCGCACGCACACAAGCATACCTAACACATACACCACACACACACACACACACACACACACACACACACACACACACACACACTGGAATATTACTCAGCCATAAAAAGGAATGAGATCTTGACATTTGCAACAACATGGATGGATGAATCTAGAGGGTATAATGCTAAGTGAAGCAAGTCAGAGAAAGACAAATACCATATGATTTCACCTACACATGGAACTTAAGAAACAAAACAAATGAACAAAACAAAAAAGAGACAAACAAAAAACCAGACTCTTAAATACAGAGAACAAACTGGTGATTGCCAGAGGGGAGGTAAGTGGGGGGGGGGGGGGGGTGGGTGACATAGGTGATGGGGTTTAAGAGTGCACTGATCATGAAGAGCCCTGATCAATGTACAGAAATATTGAATCATTATACTGTACACCTGAAACTAATATTACACTGTATGTTATTTATACTCCTATTAAAAAAGACAGAAAAGCTAATAATTAGGATGAAAAGGAAAACATGCATGCAAAAAGCTAAAAGATGATTTTTTTAAGGAAATAATTCAGGGCAAATAAAAATCTGAAAATCTGGGAATTTAGATCAAGGGCCCACCCAGAAGGCCAGTGGTGGTAGAGGAAATGTTGGGACACAGGAGGTAGAGACTAAGGAGACAGGTGATCAGAGGGCTGTGTATCTGGACAGATATGGAAGAAGCTGTTCTAGGCAAGAGCAGCAGCATATAACCTGGATGGGAGACATGAGATAAGCATGGGAGACAATGACTAGACCATATAGTCTAATAGGTTATTAGCAAATTAGTACTTTCTACATGCCATGGATCATGCTCAAGGCATTACATACTGATCTGACTTGACCCTTACACTTTGCTCCAATTTTAAAGGTTCAGAAACGTGGACTCGGCAAGATGAACTAATGTGTCCTGGGTCACAGAGGCAGAAAGTGGAAGAAATAAGAGTCACACTGGCTATTTGACTCCAGAGGCCCTTGCTCTCAAACATCACGTTAGATGATTTCCCAACAGTGGGAGGTGACAGCTACCAGCTAGCTATTCGCTGGTGCTGGATAACAGAAGTCTTTGATGACAGTGGGTTCAGGCTTAACACAGTAGGGAATGGAAAACAAATGATGATTTTTAGAGAAGGGAAGTAACAAGAAAAACGACAACAACAACACAAAAAATGGGACTTTAGAAAGAGAAATTGGGCAATGGTTGCCCAGGATAAGCTAGAGGAGGAGACTTCTTCAGGTACCTAGACATAGAGGTTAATACTGCTTCCCAGGGCTCAGACTCAGCTTTGCCTTATTTCCCCAGCCTTTTCTCACACCACCCTCGGCCTTTGTTCTCCGTCCCCATCCAAACCAGTCCACTTTCCCTGTGCTGGTGGAAGTTATTCTCCCTTCCACCAAATATGTGTACACGTTCCAATTGGAAGAAATTAATTTTTCCTTCTACTCGTCCTTCAGATTTTTTATTCCAATGTAAGTTCACCTGAGAAGTCTTTCCTGGTGTTCCTGTTTATGTTAAATGCCCTGTTAGAGACCATCACGGCACCGTGCCCCTTCTCCTTTGTAACCTCTGTCACCGTTAGAGTTACCCATTGTTCGTGTGATGGGTTTATTAACAGCTGTTTGCCTGCATTAGAGTACATGCTTCTTGAGGGTAAGAGCCAGGTCTGCTCTTGCCTATCACTGTATTCCCAGAGCCTACGTCATTGCCTATCACACAGCAGGACCTTGACCTTTGTTGAAGCGTGGGCGGACAAATAAATGAATAATCAATGCACATCCTGGATCAGGATGATAGCAGTGGGAGTGAAAAGGAAGGTAGGACACAAGAGTTGACTAAAGAATCCGGTGGCTGACTGGGGACTGGGCAAGGGAGATGCAGAGGCAGGGAAGGTCAGGGTTTAGGCAGGTTCAGTGATGGTTCTGTAGTTTCTCAAGCCTAGCTACCAGAAAAAAACAAACAGCCCACCATATTACCCTTTGTACTCACCGCCATCTTGGGTCAGTAGCCACCTGAAATTTTAATGTAAGAGCAAAGAATCAGAAGCCGAAATGGGTGAGTAGTTTAGCCCAGAGCAAGGCAAGCCCTTAATCAGAGGATGTTACAAGAGCATCAGTGAGAAGTTAAGTCTCTGTGTGGAAGTGTGCCTCAAGTGGATTATCTGATTTTCTGTGCACTAAAATATCCAGTCGACCCTCAACCCATCTTTAATAATGCTTCTGTGGTTTTCTTTACATTTGAGTGAAGCCCAGTTCCTCTTCCTGATCCAAGAGGATTTCATAGTATCAATTATCTCATATGGAAAACAACTCAGCATGGCGGAAAAAGCTCTCTGATGATATCCTCCAAGGCCTTCATCAAATATTACCTTTGTCACATAGCCCTGCCTGACCACCAAGACACTCCCACGCCCAAAAAGCATTAAATCTCCCTTACTAATCCAGGTCCTTCAGTAAATACTATGTATATTATGCATAGTCATCTTATTTTTTCATGTTCAAGTGTCATTTCTATTCTAGACTGTGAGCTCTCTGAAAGTAAGGACCTCATCAGATTCATATAGCTTGGGATGTAGAGCAGAGGCTGTGGAGATAAATTGCCTGAGTTCAAACCCTGGCTCTCCCACGTATTGACGATACAAGCTTGGACGAGCAACTTAATCTCTCTCTGCATTTTAGTTTCCTTAGCTGGCACATGAGGATAATGGTAGTACCTACCTAACAGATTTACTGTGAAGGTTCTCACTCATTCATTCATAGTCCATTCAGCAGTTATTTATTAAATGGGTACCACATTCCTTGCCATCTTCTGGGCACTAGGAATATACTCATAAACAAAATGGAAAAAAGTTCCTCCTCTTTTGGAGCTTACATGGAACGGGAGGGGGAAAGAATTACAAGTAAATAAACACTATAATTTGAGACAGTAACAAGCTTGCCAGAGCTGACTTATACTGGCTCACAAGAGATGACCATGTGTATCTTCCCACCTTTGTATTCAGTAGCATCGTGTTGATAGCTTGAATCACTGAGTCAGTTATAGTGGAAGTATTTACACTATGGAAACTGGCAAAGACTACCAACCAGCACCCCCCCACCTCTGTCCCACTATATCCAGGTATTAAACATTTACCAGAACATAACTGGTTAAGAAGACACTAAGGTTGATTAGAAGGTGTGGGGTAACTCAATGTCCAGGATTCTCTGAAAAAGTGAAGTTTGTGCTGAGACCTGAAAGATGAGTATCCAGAAGTGATAAAGGGACGAGTAATATAGGCAGAGTGGACAGCTGGTTCAAAGGCCTGAAGGGATAATAAGCCTGGTTATGTTCCAGGAACAATAACAATGAAAGCCACTGAGGCTGGGGCATAGGGAATGAGGGGGAGAATGAAATGAGTTGAGGTCAGGAAGGTGGGTCAGAGCAAGGCCACACACAGCCTTACAGACAAAGCATTTGCATTCATTCCAAGAACTGTGGGAAGCTGTTGGTGGGTTTTCAGCAGGAGAGACTATTTAAAGGACTTTGCATGTACCTAACACCTAGGAAGTGCTCAATAAATGGTAGCTATTCCTGTTAATACTTACCTTGGTGTCCCTAGAAGCTCACCCATTGTCTGACACATAGGAAGGATCCAGTTAAGGGTTACTGAGTGATACATACATGTATGGTCACAAAGAAGCCCCTTTTCCTCTCTGAGCCTCAGTTTCCTCATCAGAAAAATAAGTAATTTGTAAAAGATGGTTCCAAGGTCCCTTCTGTTCCCTGAGCTCTCCCACTGTATTACCATGGACTGGTTTTGTTAACCCAAGCTGGCAAAGGTTACCGCAGCTCTAAGAGCCAATATTCTCAAACAAATATGCAATACCACTCTGGAGTCATCTCATTCCAGAACATGACATTCTTGCCCTGTACAACAGCATAAAACATAACAGACTTCATATTTCTGTTCTCATATTAGGGGAAGTGGGGAAGGAGAAAGAGAAAAAAGGCACTCTCTAACGAGGCCATAAATATTGATGACTTCCTCAGGCCCCCCCCAGAGCTCTATCATTTTGGCAACTGGCTGATTAATAATAGATTAAACACTTTAGATTTGCTTACTCTGAGATCCGTGACTTTAGATGCATGTGCTGTGAAGGAACGGGTTGAGACGGGGCTCTGTGGATCACACAGACTTCCAGCACAAAAATACAGTGGGAGGGGACACAAATTGGGCATGACAACCAATATTTCCATGGAGTAATATCTCAAATGTAAAGCTTGGGCTGTATTTCCAAAAGTTAACTTCTTCACCCAAGAACCCACCCCCATGATAACCCAAGTGAGAGGATTGTGTTAGCACACACCATAGGGTAGTGTGCTGAGTAAGTGAACGTTGAGGAAGGAAGTCTTTCTACACCCCATCCAAATACCAGTCAGTGACCACACCTGGGAGAAAACTGGGATGCATGTCCATGACTGCTGAGGTAGACCAACTTGCCTTAAAATCTTATCCTCTGGAACCAAGACAGGTGATGGGACCAAAAGACCCACTCCTGCTCCTCTAGATGCCAACTGGCAAGTAAGTGGCCCTAGAAAGACATGAACAGCTGGAGATGCCCACTTAATGTTGGTCTTTGTAGGACAGTGAGAGGACCAGCAGGTCTGGGCATGAAGAGGGAGTTTGGCATAGTGGGAAAGATGTTGGGGGGAATCATGATATCTGGCTTCCTAGTCTGACTCTATCGCTGAGTCTCTGTGTGACCCTGGACTCCTTCCTTCCCTGGGCCCCAGTTTCCCATCTGATCAGTGAAGGGATAGGTAAGGGCGTCTCATTTCTCAATGAGAATCACCAATGGAACTTTTAAAGGATGCAGATTCTTACACTCTTTGTCATGGGTTGAATTGTGTCCCCTTAAAACATATGTTCATGTCCCAACACCCAGTACCTCAGAAAGTGGAAACAGGGTCATTACAGATGTAATTAGGATGAGGTTATACTGGAGTAGGGTGAACCTTAGTCCAAAGTGAGTGGTGTCCTAATTATTAAATAGAAGAGAAGACGCACAGAAAACACACAAAGGGAAAACAGCATGTGATGCCTGGAACAGAGATCGAAGTATGGAAGCTGTAAGCTAATTACCAAAGGCAACGACCAGAAGGTGGGAAACAGCAAGGAAGGATCCTTACCTATAGTTTTTAAAGGAAGCATGGCTGTACTGACACTTTGATTTCAGACTTCTGGCCTCCAGAACTGTGAGATATTAAATGTTTGTTGTTTTAAGCCACCATGTTTGTGGTACTTAGTTACAGTAGCCCTAGGAAATGAACACACCTTGCTTAGAAGCTTAGCAGTTAAAAAAAGTCAGGGTAAGGGCCTGGAAATGCAAATTTATAAAAAGCTCCCTAGAAAAATCTGGTGCACACTATGGCTTACACACAGTGAATTCAGTAAGTCCCTTTCCAAGTCTGGAATTCTCTGATTCAGGTGGAAATCTGACTTCAGCTTCTGGCACTGGAGATATATCATGGAAAGCATAAACTTAGGAAAGAGATGCATTGGGAGTAGAAAGGGGTGCCTTCCTTACATTCTGTGGCAGAAAAATGGAGTCGTGCTGATGGTGGGAAACGAGACAGTTCCTCAAGGTGGCCCATCCTCTCTCTCGGATCACTTCATATCCCAAAACATAAACTGCTTAAAAGGAAAAGTTAACAGGAACTACCGAAAGGTCAAAAATCCCTTTGAGGTCCTTTTAATAAGAGCTATAAACTTTGTCGCCAGAAATACGCCCACACTTTCACAGAGCTCCAGACACCCTCATCTCCATCTACTGACTTCCCAGGAATCCACGAACACACACCAAGAACCCCTGGATGCTATAACTTGACAAAGGCCTAGCTGGGCACAGAGCTGCTAACCTAAAACCTTCAGAGGGAAACCAGGAAGGCCACTGTGGGTACCCTTCTCTGGTCCTGCCTTCTCCATCTGCCCAGGAAATATTTACTGGGCATCTACTCTCTGCTACCTCACTTTTGTTCTTATGTCTGGATTATATTCTAAACATTGTGGGAAGCCATGAGAGAATTTTCAAACAGCAGAATGAGGTGATGGGATCTACATTTTAAGAAGGAGCGGTAACTTTCTAAGGTTTTCCGATGTGGACTTTCTAGAAGGAAATAGCCTCCTGTCCTACCATTGCTGTCAATGTGGACAGAATGTCAGTGTAACTAAACACAGTACTGTACTACCGTGACAAGTGATGCTATCTCACAGATGTGCAGAGGGAGAGTAGGAAGCTGTCTATGTGCTAAACTTGGAACTGAGCTGGTACCTAAGCTTCCGGGTTCCCTGTGAAATGCATAAACTACCTTTGTTATTTCTAAAGGGTTATCTGTTGAAACATCTTTAGGCAAAACCTGTCATAAATGTCTCTCCAAACTCATGCTCCATCTCGGTCGTCACCCTATTAGAATGTTGACACGTGCAACATCAAAGTCAGAGACGTCCCGCTGAGCAGCATCGCAGCCAAGGTACCAGCAAGCTGCTCTGAATACAGATAACAGCAGGAACCTAGGTGCTGGAGGGTGGCTGTCACCCCCTTCATTCTCCTCTCCCTGAATCCAAATTTCAGCTTCTAATGAGATGTTGCAGCCTGAGCTAGCTTCTCCGTGGCTGACCCCGCAGAAACTGGCACCAGAGTGTAATATTAATGAGATGGGCATCAGGTATCTGAGGAGGTTACAAAATAAAAGTGTATTCTCATCCATTATCCCATTGGAACCTCACATCCGTTCCAGGGGGTGGATGAGGTGGGTATTTGTAGCCATTTTACCAACAGAGAAGTTAGGCCCCAGAGCAGGCCCTTGACCGAGGTCAAAAGGCTCACACCTGGGCCCCAGATTCTCATTCATGTACATCCCAGTAAACTTCAGCTGCCTCTGAGCTACATCACTTTTTCAGCTCCAATTTGGACAAGTTACTGTGTATAGCTGCCAAGGTGTACAGAAGGTCAGTGAAACTAGCAATCTCAATAAAGATGGCTATATGGACCAACATATCTGCATTTGAGGACTGGATGTGTGAGCTCAGTTATGTAACCTCCTTCTGTTTCAGTTAACTCCCCTGCAAAATATGGAATCAATAGTTTCAACTCTATTCAGTGGTTTCTGGGTGTAGGTGAGACAAAACCTCTTGTACCACTAAACTACCACTTATGATATGATAATGATGATGACAGAAGCCAGAACTGGCATTTAATGTGTACTAACCATACGCTGGGTCCCATGCTTACTCTATATGTGGGTTCATAGTGCCTCTTGCATGATTGCACCCTCAGTATACATCCGTTGTATTGACTATTAAGCTTTCTAACACTGGAGATAATGTTCCAGGGCAGATAACAGAAAATGATCTGACTTTTTTTGTTACTGGAGGTAAAGGAAGGGGTATGGGAGAAGGAGGTGGCTCCAGGAAAATCACAGAGGATTTGTCTTATTTTTCCATATGGGGTACCCATATCTGGAACTAAGAAAACATGATGTATTCTATGGGTCAAAATGTAAGAGCCTTTTATATTACCAATACTTTAACATTACAATCCAAATGGCCAAATATATCCAAAGAATGCTAAAGTTGGAAGGAATGCACAGATTCACCTTGCCCAAACCCCTGAGAGACAAGAGAAGCCTAAAGCAAATGCATGGTAGGCCCAAGGTCAGCCCCAAAGTCACAGAGACCTTTACATCCAATAAAGAAAACTCTCAATGAACTCAAGAGCTCTGTACCCAGCACTATTTTCCCTCTGTAAATGTATCTAGCTGAGGACTACCTTGATTTGTTTTGTATCTTCTCCATTCACTGCAGCCCCCAGCTACTATGGGGTGGAAAGGCAGGGTGGCAGGAACTGCAGGGTAGTGGAAAGGACAGTTGCCCATGTGGGTTCTTCCTTGTAGCTCTGTTTCCCCATGTACAAAATGGGAGAGGGGTCTAGACTACATAGACCAAATGTTTTTTACAGTCTCAATATGCTTCAATGCTCAATATGCTCAATATGCTTCCTATTCATTTGATCCTGAAATTCAGGATCCCAGTCTTTTCTTCCCAAGGCCCCCATAGGAGCTGAGGGGTCTTGACACACTATGCTGGCACAGGACATGGGAGCTCTGTGACCTGGTTTCACCTCCTCCACCACTTACATTATGACCTTGAGGCAAACCACTTAAACATTTCATGGCTATCTCCCCAATTAGAACACTCCCACTCTACCTCTGTGTGCGAGTGTGAGCTCAATTAAAACAATAGATGGGGAAAAAGTGCTTTGAGAAAAGTAGCAAAGGTATATATATATATACACACACGTGTGTATATATATCTATATGCATTACTAATCATTTGTTATCCTTATTATCATCACAATCAGTATTATTCTTCACAACTCCTTCGTAGGTGATGGGGGAGTCTATGACTAATGAGAACAAGCTTCTGTCTATTGTAGGAAGAGGGGTGAGAAGTGCACAGTTCTGGGCAGACAGGCTGACTTGACACCCAGTCCTGCCCACCATTTTCTCCCCAGATATTTTTACTTTTTAGGGTTAAACAGCACGCTTGAGTCTGGTTGAGGTTGCTGGACCCAAAATAGAGAATAAGTTGGTACCATGGTGTAAAGGAACCAAACCCAAATTCTAAAAGAAATAGGAAAGAAATATAAAATATCTTTTACTGGAATGGGGTTTTCAAAGTCTTTTGTGGCCAATTACGTTATCTGTTCCTTTGAGGGAGGCAGGGCTTTGGAGAAATGATGATTATTTATAGCATCGTACATGTGCATAACATTTAATAGTTTACAGAATATGTTTATACTGTTATCGTGCAATTCAATTCAAATAAATATTTATCAAGCACTACTTGGAGAGACATATTATAAACATTGGACACCCAGTCTCTTGGAATGACCAGGAATTAGGAGTTTTATCACCATTTTCAGGAGAGGAAAGGGAGGCACAGAAAAGTTGAGTGACTGGGTCCAAGTCAAGTTCTTAAAATGGCAATTAGATCACATGCCACTTGTATTTATAACTTTCCAGTGGCTTCTCATGCCCTTAAAATCCTAATTTCTTTCCAAGGCATGTTAGGCTCTGCCTGATCTGGTCCCTTCTCTCTCTTCCCATCTATCCTCTATCATTCTCTCCCTTGCTAAAAATGTTCCAGCTACCAGGTTGCCTCTCAGTTCCTCAAACTATACCACCAAGTTTTTTCCTACTTCAGGACGATTACACAAATCGTTACCTCTGACTAGAATATTTCCCCCCAATATTTTTTTGTAGAGCTAATTAATACCTTGTCAGCCTTTAAGATTGGGCTTGAATATTACCATCTTGGACAGGGTCTTCTCTGATCACCCTATTTAAGCAATACCCTATTTAAGCAATACCCTCATGTTATCTTCTCTCCATATGCTGCTTTTTACTTTAGAGAATTTATGTCTTACATTTATTGCATGTATTTAGTCATTTTTGTTTGTGTGTTTTTTGTTTGTCCATCTAACCCCATTAGAAATGAGGTCAGGTGCCTTGACCCTCTTATTCACTGCTGTATCCCAAAGACTGGCAGAACCTGCTACAAAGTAGGAACTCAGTCTATAATGAATAAATGAATGAATAAATGAATTTTATAAACTTTAGACCCAGGTCTTGAACCAAGGTCTTCTGCCTTGTGGTTTTCTGGTCCTTTTCTTGTTTCTACATCATCTCCCTGCAACCCAAGCATTGATATTCTCAACACTGTGCCTTGGAATGGAAATGGGAAGAATTCTATTTTTCTCAAATAAGGGAGAAACTATCACACAGAAGGTGAGAGGGGACAGTTTTGGTGGTTGAGGACCTTGCTTCATGGGAAGTTTATTAGAATTCTTATATCACAAAATTACAGCACAGAGGCTTAGTGCGCATCCCCATGTGACAGACTGTAGGGTAGCCCAAAGGTAAGTAACTGAAGGGCATACCAGCTTTCTGTGTCCTGGGATGTCCATTGAGGCTGGGATTATCACTGCAATAAAATGATTAAATAATATGGCAGATACTCAGAGAAGCTATCAACTGACTCAATTCCTGTCTCTCCCATTCATCCATCCATCCATCCAGCCAGCCAGCCAGCCAGCCAGCCAGCCAGCCAGCTAGCCAGCCAGCCAGCCAGCCAGCCAAAGCTTACTATGTATCAGGCAACGTGGCCAACTATAAGTGACATCTCTATAACTCAAACAACCTAAATTAGTACATGGGTTTTCCATGAAGGCCAAAGGTGACAACATAAATGAAACCCTTTACAGACTGTAAAGTCCAAAACATAGAGAAGGGATTATGATTATTAGTGGTATAATTTAGCAAGTGAAAAGCAAAGGTGGAAGGGAACATGATATAATTAAAAGCTAATCAGTCTGTTCATTTGGAGGATTATCTAGATATAGACTTTACTTTTTTAACAATTAATGTATGTCAACAAAAATTTCAGTGAATGGGAAGAAAAGAAGTTTCTGTGATGTGTTTTGTTTCAATAAATAGTTTCCACTCCTCCCCAGAGGAACAACTCAGGAGACAGAAAATGCTGTTGAATGGAGGTGGCAAGGACTGGAATATTTAAAGCAGAAGCACAGAGCCCAAGCAGGGCATCAGAATAGTCAGAAACTCTGGATGTTTGCCCAGGCTATTGCCCCTATTTTTCATTCCCTCTCTCCCCTTTCTGGCCTCCCCTCCCAGTAGTAAGTCTCCAACCTGTTGTTTAAGGCTCAGCTTCTTCCTCATGTCTCCAGGGAAGTACTTTCTAATCTCCTCAGGATACTTGCATTTCTTCCTCTTCTCTTTAAATTCTTATAATGTGTATAAACCAAAACCTATAAATTGATAATTAATTCCATGCCTCTTAGATTGTGTGTGTGTGTGTGTGTGTGCGCGCGCGCATGTGTAGGGGGTTCATTTAGTCCAAGTTAATGCAGCTCAGCAGATACTGTCATCATCATCCCTGTCTTAAAGATGGGAAAACTGAGGCTTGCAGAATTTAAGTGGAGTATCAAGGACAGGTGACCAGCAGGTGATAGAAGCAGGATTAGAAACCAGGCCTTGAGACTCCTAGTCCAGTTATCTTTATAGCACAACTCCCCATGTCTGAATCAATATGTTGACCTGATTTGAACTGGGCACAGCAGCTGGGTCTCTGGATGAAATGTAATTCTTCCTCAGGTGCTGGTGGTGTATATAAAGATCTGTTGGACACAAGGTCACACAGAGCCCTCCGAATCCAACATTCGTTTGTCTAATTGTCTAATTGTTGGGTGGTGGCCCTCAAGTCCAAGGAGAATCCCCAATTCATTTCTGACATTAAACTGCAAAGAACCAGGAAACAGAGTGTCCCTACACCCCTCCCGGTCATGGGAAGGGCCCCTGGAAGCTCCACGACAACTAGATTAGAGTTCTAGTTCTACCTTGAGTTCTGAGTTCCAGTCCCAGCTCTGCTGAGACTCATGGGGGACTCTGGGAAAGCCCTGGCTCTCCCCCAGGCCTCAGTTTCTTACTTGCAAGTACCACCGATTTGGGGAGCTCTCTGACATCTCTCCTATTGCTGACGTTCAACAACCTTTCCCAGCCTTCAGGACTTGCCAGACCCTCAAGGGGTAAATTGCCAGAGTTTGAAGTGTTGGACTGTGGATCTGCTGAATTCCCTACTCTTCGTAGTCCTAAAAATGGTAAACAGCATTACTAAACCGATGTTATGCAAGTTATTTATTTAACCCTATATAAGATCATTGAATTTGACCTCTGTTAAGCACTAAAAATCAGGCCATAAAGAGTTCAGCAGGTAGGCAACCAATATTTAAGGCCTGGCTGAGGCTTTCTCGGTCCTTTTGCTTGACTAGGGTAGGGTGGGGTGGGACAGCTCCCCAAGTAACTCAGATATATTCTTCTTTTTCTAAATGGCTCTCTCTCATCTTGACTTCCAAGGGAGCATTCTGTGTAGCACGACTGAGCTGAGAAAGATAAGGCCCCAGAGACCATCCTAGGATTAAATAGAGTCTCCTTGTGATTTAGAAGGTTGAGATTGCCAGCTCTAAATCAACATGAATTCTCCATTTAATTTGAATCAGTGGGTTTTACGAGTCTGTTTCCCTTTCAGTATATCAGTCAGGCTCACTGTCTCTCTGTTTGTTATTGTTTCGGTGTTGTATAGTAGAAACCTCATAGCCTGGCAAGCCTGAAAAGGACCTTAGCAATTTTCTAGAGCAAGCCTTGGGTTGCACTGAGAAAGAAACAAACTGAGGCCAAGTATAGGGACGAGCTTTTCTCAAGGTCACTTGCGAAGAGGCCTAGGGCACACGTTTCTTCTCTCATTCCTTTCTTCATTATATTTCTCCTACATGGTGTCTCCTTTGCTTTGCTTCAAACAAAGGCTCTTGTTTACTAGAATTATTTACCCTTTCTTTCGTCATTAGATAATCAATCACCCACTTCAGGGGTTCCTTTCACAACAGCACGTTGAAACTTCAATTAATCTGAGATCGGCTCACGAGACACTTACCTTGAGTTATTTCTCTGATTAGCTTTAGGGAGAAATAGATACTCTGTCTCTCCACTCCTTTCTGTGTTTCAAACACATCTAAGCTATAAAAATTAAGACTGCTTTGTATTAAAATGAAAGAGTGGCCTATATTTAGCCTATCTAACAAAGATACTGATTGTTGAAAGAAAAAAAAAATCGTCATCTACTTCTTTGAACACCCAAATTCAATTACTGGCCACTGAACATATATATATATATATATATATATATATATATATATATATATATGTATATATATACATGTATATATATATGTATATTTAACATAGCAGGTATTTGTCATTTTTATTATTATTAAGAATAATAACAGAAACAACCACAAGCCAGAGTTTATACGACTTACAGTTTACCGAGGCTTTAAAATAAAGTCTCCCTCTTCCCATGCCATAATACGTAAAGCATGTTGACACAGAATGGCCTTCTTGCTGATGAAATAACTGAGGCTCAAGGAGATTAAACAACTTTCCCAAAGACATCCAGCTACCAAAACAACAATTCTGAAACTCAAATTGAGGTCTCCTGTTCTCAACCCTCAGTTATTATCACCATGTCACGTCTCTGCACAACACTTTTCCTTGAATATTTTTGTTTTAAGGAAGCTTGGTATTTGGTGAGATTTCTGGTCCTAGAAGGAGAGGATCTGGGTTTTAGGCCCTTCACCAGTTAGGTGATCTCTTCTTCCCCTAATCACCCAGCTCGTTTCTTAGATGCTTCTGTTAGATATTCATGGAAGGTGGGATCAGGACCAAATTTCAGTCTTGCTGGTTTCTTGCCTAAGGCTCCAGAGCACCTGGTACATGTCATCACAGTAATAGTGATTCTTGTGTTATGCCATCAGGTGCATTAGTTGTCTGTCTTTCCCATTACACCTGAAGTCCTCTGAGTGCGTAAACAACATCTTATTCACCTTTATGTATCTGGCACTTGGGACACAGCCTGGCACTTAGATGGTTTTTGAAGTATGTTTACTAAATGAATAAAGACTCCAGTCCACTACTCTCAATTGACATAAGAGATGATTTGCCCACAATCTCACAGGGAGCTGATGGCAGAACTGGAACTGGATCCCTCACCTTCAGGCTCTTTTCCGTGTATTTTCATGCATGAATAAGATGATATTATTTATTACTGCTAATGATGAGTGCAGCCAACATGCATCAGATGCTGGCTAAATGCTGGGGTGCTGTGCTAAGTGCTTTCTGAGTGTGATCCTATTTTATTCTTCCAACCACTCCAGGAGGTGAATTGTATTTTTATCCCTATTCATTAGATAAATAAATGGCTTTAGGCTGAAATTAGCTTTAGATTTCTTCTCACCTTGCAAACATCCACCAGGCAGATCCCCACCCCGAAATAAAAGATAAAATAAAAATCAGTACTAGGACAGAGGCCGGAAGGACTTCTTCCTGTATAAATAAGACAGACGCATTTCTGGCATCTTCAACAATAGATGCCCTGGTCAAGAAAGCACGGGTGAGGAGATATGCTCATTAACTGCTAACTTCAGACCTCTTAGGTCTCATTTATTTGGGCTGTCACTCAAAATGGCCTTATTTTTTCTAGTCCTCTTGTGAGTGTCTCCCGCTGATGCTTATTTGTTTATCTGAAAGGCCAGACTCTCTGGGATGGGCTCATTAAGAAGACATTTCCTTTCACGAGGGCTGGGAGAATGGCAGGGACACAATAGCTCCCACATGCCCCCCTCTTGCCATGCCAACAACACAATAGAAGGCCCTCAGTCTAGAGCCAACCCAAACCCAAGTCAGCACAAAATGTCCTCTGCTGGAGCCCAGCTGTGAGAAAGAATAAACATCTTCAAAGCCCTGACTACCCTCTCATCTCTGCCATGTAATCTTCCCCTAACCTTTGCATCCCACAATGATGCCCCCCTTCTTTGGAGGCACTGAGTAATACAAAACCATGCAATCAGAGTAACATAGCCATAGACATTTCCAGTCAAAAGGGACCATAGAGATGATTGAGACTAAGCATGGCAACACCCCGGCACTCCTGCCAGCCACTCCCTGATTTCCCATCCATGGCAGACAGCTTTAATCAACTGTGGCACTCTTCCCAGTTCAGCTTGGATGCTGCCTCAGAATCCTTTTCAAAAAGGCACTCTGGGCAGAAGAGGAAAGTAACTCTTCCATTCAGGATGGAAGGCATAGAGGGGCTAGAAAAGAAGCCCCCTGCTTACCAATCCAAGTGCTTTTTCCACCACTATATCTTTCTTAATGGTGTGTTCTTTTGGGGTCATCTCATATGAATAAGCCCTAACATCAATGGAAAATTTTCAGCTTCCTGAGGGTGGAACTTGGGTCATTTGTTAATCTCCTGGGTATGCATCATGCTGAGTAGTACACATGCTGCTTAGTTGACAAAAGAAGGGAAAAGACTCTGGATCCTGAGTGTAATAAAGGGGACACTTGAAAATTTCAAAAAGGGTTTATAGAAACCACCTTGGGTTAAGTAATCACATGTTATACAACCATTTGCTGGATGAAATACATTAGAGAGCCCTAAGGCATTCAGCATATTTCTCAGTGCCTTATTGGATCCCATCTATAGGTAATCAGTTCTAAGAAGTCCAAAAGGATCTTAGGTGAGTTCACTTCTCACCTACAATGGCAACCTCTCAAGTTTTTCACCCAAGGAGCCTAAAAGCAGAGAAGAATGATGGCACAGATGACCTCAAGGGATCTGAGGCACAGCTCCCAGCAACACACAGGAAGTAAGACATTACTTTGAAATATCATGTTTTATCTTGAAAACTCACATGAGTGTGGATTCTCCTCCAAAATAAAGCAATGCTTATTTAAAAAAAATGTTTTCTACAAAATTTTTAAGTTGACTGGATGCCGTGAAAATGTGCCATGTTTTTCCCAGGGCTTCATATACTCTTTAGCCAAGAGGTCAGCAAAAATTGCCCATGGGACAGATCTAACACAGCACCTGTTTTCCTATGGCCTGTGAGCTACTCATGGTTGTAAAATTTTTAAATGGTAAAAAAATATAGAAATAATATTTAGTGAGACATGAAAATTATAGGAAATTCACATTTTCATATCCATGAATGGCATTTCATTGGAACTTATTCGTTTATGTACTGTCCATGGTTGTTTCCATGATACAGTGATAGAACTCAGTAGTTGTGACAGAGACAAAGCCTAAATAGTTATCTGGCTCTTTCCAAAAAAAAAAAAAAAAATGTCCCACCTCTGTCATGGTCTATCCCTGACTACTCCATGACCATAAATGTTCCCATCATGGGAAGATTCACTATGTAGATCTCAAGTGGGGGCTCCTTTGTCCTTCAGGACACATTTGTCAATGTCTGGAGACATTTTCAATGGTCACAAATGGAGGGGAGAGGGTTGCTGCTGGCATCTTATAGTGAGTAGAGGCCAGGATGCTGCCGCATATCCCTCAGTGGTAAGGGCAGCCCCCACAACAAAGACTTATCCAATCCAATTAAATGTCAATAGTGCTAAAATTGAGAAACCCTGGTATACACCATCTGGTGTTAAAGGCTGGTTCTCCTCCCCCTCCTTCATTTCTTTCCTCATCTCAATTAAACATACACTCTGAATATTAGTAAATCAGAAGGGATTACTCACTCAGGCCTGAGAGACAGACACTCCATAAATATTTATGAAGGGTGAGGATGACTTGTCATTTTATTTGACTATAGGAATTATTAACAAATAGGTAATGATACTAATAATTCATTTTTATGAGGCACTTATTTATGTGCCGGGCATTAGGCTAAGTATTTTTACATTTATCCTCTCACTTGGTTTATCACTTCAGCCTTGCGAGGTAGGTACCGTTATGACCCCCGTGGTGCAGGTGAGGGAACCGAGACCAGAAAAGTTACGTTGCCAAAGATTACAAAGCTGCCAAGTTGTAAAGCGGTGATGTGCACCTAAGAAGCCTGACGCCAGAAATTTAACTGTTTACCATGGTACCGTGACCTTCCTAAAATATTCATTAACTCCTCATTTCTGTGCTTTGATGTGGGCAAAAGAATTTACTTTGTTCATCCTGCAGCTCCACTATTATACACAAGAAAATAATTGCGGCTTCAAAAGCCTAGCCTTCAAGACACTGTCCTTAGCATAGATTTCTTTTGCTATAAAAGTGCTTTGTAAATTAAAAAAAAAAAAAAAAATGCTTTGTGAATTCAAATGCATTGAACCACGTAGAAGCTAGTGGATCAAGAAAACTCTGATAACTACATGATCCATGTTCTAGAGGCTGCTTGTAAGAAATACAAGACTTACTGAGATGTTACAGCCAATTAGCATCTAAATAGGTTTCTTATTTCTCTACCAGATAGAATCAGAATTGAACACTCTTTATTAGAGGGATAACTCTGGAAGAGAAAGTAGATAGGTGTTTGAAGTAATGAATCTCAAAGGCAGCACACTGCTCCCAATTTTGGCAAACCTGGCTTAGAGCAGAAATGGCAAATACATTTCTTTACATGAATCAATGTGGTTTGTCTGATTGGTCGTGTTAATAGTTGAGTGAGAATGCTGAGTCCAGAAAAAGATCATTTGGGTTCAAATCCCAATTTTACCTCCTTTTAAAAATCAGTCAGGCTGCTCTGAACCTATTAACCAAATATTAGTCCTAGGTTTTATAAAGCCTGAACTCTAGTCTCAGCTCTGACACAAATCCATCATTTGTGATCTTGGGCAAGTTAGATCACTTTTCTGGGCCTCTGTTTCCCCAGTTGTAAAAAGGGGATAATGGCACCTTCCCTCTGTATCTCTTTAAGTTTATCCAGTACAAAGGAGCTAATATATACTCAAAAAAGGTTTGTTACTATCAATGGCTACTCACAGGAATCTTCACCATCCAATCCCAGAAGTAGGAATTATCCCATATACAAAAAGCTGATAATACACTAAGCCCAGTGACCAGCACACGATGTTGTCAAAAGCCTCAATGAGGAAGTACCAAGCAAACACGAAAATGTAACAAAGTACCGAATGAGGGTCTATGTTATCAGCATTTTGTAGCGGGGCTGCCCCAGGCTCAGCTGGGACATGCCAGCTGGGGCTATGCCTGCCCCAGTTGCTCTGAAAGCAGCTGGCCTTGAGCACCACAGCAGGGAGGTGGGAAGGGATACCTGTAGTCCCACACCCAGAGCAGAGCTTGGTTCCCCAGAATATAGTGGCTCTTGAAATAAAGGTTCACAGTTTTCATTTGGCCTAAAATTCTGGACCGCATCCAATGCTTACTGCCGGGCTGATCCAAAGCTGTCTACCCACGGTTGGTTTTATCAATAATGTTGTTTACATAACTGCTGAACTGTAGCCTAGACCCTTAGGGGACATAAATTAGTAGGAATGATATGCTTGCAAATCTGTGCATTACCCCACACCTTCATTAGACTCAGAAGCAAAACATTTACTGTCCACCTACTGTGTGCTCAGTGTCTTGTCAGATGCTAGAAGTAAGAGAAGGATAAAGATATGGCCTCTGTCCTCCATGAGCCTACAGGCTAGTTGTGAGGCATGTGTCTTTTACCTGAAATTATAATGCAATTGAACAAAACCAGTAGAGTCAACAAGTACCACAGAACCTCAGAACAGGGGAGTCAAAAGTGACATGCATAGATGTGACATCCATGATAGATGTGGGGCTTCAGTAAAGCTGTGAAGGCAGTAAAAAGTGGTGTTAAAGGCATTAAAATGTGAATGAAGAGGCGGGTGGACAATTTGGGACCCAGCTTTAATAGTCCAGGTGTAGAGTTGTGAGGGCCAAGACAAAGGTGGTGGCTGTAGAAATGGGAAGAAAAGGCTATGTGTTGTAATTATGGAAAACTCCATAGGACCTTGTGCGCAAAAACTTACTGGAAGCCAAGAAGAGAAGGGAATCAAGATGGTGTTATAATAAGAGCTTAATGATGATATAGGATCATTAATCTTCTGACTCAGTAAATCCTATCAAAAACTGTGTGAATCACTCAACTGCTTCTGATGATATTTTGATAAACTACATCAGTGTTTCTCAAGCTTTGATGTGCATACAAATTACTGGGGTCGGCGGGGGGGGGGGGGATGTTAAATATAGATTTTAATTCAGTAGGTTTGAGGTAAGGCCTGGACTCTGCATTTCTCACAAGTTCCCAGGTGACATTGATGCTGTTGGTCTGTGAACCACACTTTCATTAGCAAAAGGCCAGTTTGTCTTCTTTATTTTCATGACAAACATGAACAGCAATATTAGTATTTTAAAAAAGGTGGATTCACTATAGAGAACAAACTGATGGTTATCAGAGGGGAGGTGGGTGAGGGGATGGGTGAGATAGGTGATGGGGATGAAGGAGTGCACTTGAGTTGATGAGCACTGGGTGATGTATGGAATTGTTGAATCACTATATTGTATACCTGAAACTAATATAACACTGTATGTTAACTCTGCTGGAATTATTTTAAAAATAAGGTGGATTGAGGGAAAGGTCAGTTATAATAATGGGTACCTGCAATCGTCAATCAGTTAACAGGTGTGGACTGCTTTGCCTCCCTTATTTAATGGGAGGATTGGCAGGGTAGAAGTCAGGAGGCCAGAGTATTGGTCCTAGCCCTATTACTATCTATTTGTGGGTCCTTGAGCAAGAAAACATGAGGCATGAACCTAAATTCACTATATTTGAGAGCACTTGCTAAAGACTGAATATTTGTGTCCTCTCAAAATTCATATGTTGAAACCTATCCCCAGTGTGATGGTACTAGGAGGCAGAGTCTTTGGGCGTGATTAGGTCATGTAAATGGAGTCCTCATGTATGAGATTTATGCCCTGACCAACCCCAGCGAGCTCCCTTGCCCTTTCTGCCATATTTGGACATGGTACTAATATGGCCATCTTTGAATCAGGAAGTGGGCTCTCACCAGACACCAATTCTGCCAGGTGCCTCAATCTTGAGCTTCCCAGCCTCCTGAACTGTGAGAAATAAATGTTTGTGTCTAAGCTACTCAGTCTATGGTATTTTTGTCATAGTAGCCAGAATGGACTAAGGAATGGGTACCGAGAAGTAGGGATGCTGTTATAACAAATACCCAAAAACGTGGAGGTGGCTTTGGAGCTGGTTGATGGGTAGAGGCTAGAAGAATTCTGAAAAGCGTGCTAGAAAAAAACAAAACCAAAACCAAAAACCTACATTGCTGTGAATGGACCTTTAAAGGTGATTCTGAGGCCTGGCTACACCCTCGGGATGAAACAAGGATTACAGATAAAGCTAAGTTCTTCTTAGAGAACACCTAAGCAATCATGAACAGAATGGTAGTAGAAACCTGGATGGTAAAGCCCATGCTGATGAAGACTCAGATAGAAATCAGGAATAAGTTGTTGGAAACTGAATGAAAGGTGATCTTGGTGATAAAGTAGCAAAGAATTTGGCCACACTGTGTTCATGTTCCAGTGTTTTGTGAAAGGAGGAACTTGTAAATGATGAAAATGGATAATTAGCTGAAACAGTTTCTAAGCAAAATATTGAAGGTTCAGCTTGGGTCCTCCTGACTGTTTACAGTAAAATGTGAGAGGAGAAAAATGACTCATGAGAGGGATTGCTAAGCAAAAAGGAACTAGAATTTAGATATTTGAAAAATTCTCAGCTTATCCATGTTGCAAAAAATGAGAACACCGAAGGGTGTGGCCAAGCCTCAGTTTGATAAGATTAGTATGGATCAGCCACCAACAAAAGGAACTCTTCTCCAAGACAATGGAAGAATGATTCCCAGGGCTTTCAGAAATCACCAAGGCTGCCATTCCCATCAGAGGCCCAGAGCCTAAGGGCCTAGCTGAGGGTGCAGAGTAGCTTCAAAGGGTGGGGCCTCCTGTCCAGTTCAGTGGGCCAGGATGTCCCTGATCAGTGCCTCAAGGTTGGGGTGCCTGCACAGAGCTATGGCATGGGCTTTGCCCAGCAGAGCCATGGTAACATGGTTGTCTGCACCTAAATTTCAAAGGACAGGGTTTCTGCAGAGCCTGGGGCCCAGGACCCCAATCTGGGAGAACTGTGGACAGAAGATCCCAGCTCACAAGGGCTGTGGGCACAGGACCTGGTAGGGAGCCGCTACAGAGCCATCCTGTGGAGCTGGAGGTGACAATGCCACTCCAGAAGGCCTGCAAGGCAAGCACTGAGACAAAGAGGATTATTCTGGAGCTTAAGGTTTGATGTTGTTTGCCCCATTAGGTTTTGGACTTACCTGGGACTTGTCACTCCTTTCCTTTTTCCTATTTCTCTCTTTTGTAATGGGAATGTCTATTGTATTCCTGCCCCACCATTATATTCTGGGATCTCTTAACTTGTTTGGTTTTGTAAGTTCACAAGTGGAGGGCAATATGCCTCAGGATGAAACGTACCATGAATCTCAGCCATATCTGACTTACATATTTAAATGAAACTTTGAGAATTTTGAATTGATGCTGAAACAAGTTAAGAATTTGGGGGCTATCAAGATGCAATGAGTTTTGGGGGGGCAGGGGTAGATGTTACAGACTGAATATGTCCCCAAATTTCATAGGTTGAAACCTAACCTCTACTGTGATGGTATTTGGAGGTGGGTGTCTGAAAGGTGATTAAGTTATGAGGGCGCAGCTCTCCAGTGAGAGATTGATGCCCTATAAAAGATAGTCCCTCCCTGGCTCTCTTCCATCCTCTGGGTGCACAGAGAACACATCCATCTGCGAATTAGAAAGGAGTCTTGCACCAGACATTGAATCTGCCATTTCTTTGATTTTGGACTTCCAAGCCTCCAGAACTGTAAGAAATACATGTTTGTTATTTAAGCCTATGGTATTTTTGTTACAGCAGCCTGAATAGAAAAAGACAGTACCCATTCATCCCTAACTCACTGGCTTCCAATGATACTTGGAATAAATCCCAAATTCCTTATTACTGTCTACTAGCTTTTTCATAACCTGGTCTCTGCCCACTTCTCAGATTGCATCCCCTACCAATCCTTTCCTCATTCAGTACACTGTAACTCCAAGGCCTTGTTTTTATTTTTTAAACACACAAGAATATCTTTATCTTGAGACTTTTGCTCTTGACTTACCATCTATCCTAAATGCCTATATCCAACACTGTCCCCTAAAATCAAATCCTTCCCCAGGTCTCCATTCAGAGATGCCTTCCTCAACCATCAACCTCAGTGGTTCTCAATGAGGGTAATTCCCCACCCCCACCCCCCCACCCCCCGCCAGGGAATTTGTGGTAATATTTTTTATATTTTTATATAAATATATATTTATATATTTTTTATATTTTTTATATATATTTATATTTTAATATTTTTATACCACAAATATGTGGTAATATTTGTGATATTTTTGATTATCACAGCTGGGCCAGGTGGTGCTGTTGGCATCTAGTGGTAGAAGCCAGGGATACTGCTAAGTATCTTATAAGGCACAGTATAATGTACAGGATTATCTGGCCTCAAATGCCAACAGTGTTGATCTACCTAAAGATGCTCCCCACCTTTCACTCTTACCCTATTAAAAACTTACTACCACATTACCCCCACTTTATTTTCTTAAAAATATTCACCACTGTCTAAAATTATTTGATATATTTCATTGTTTATCTTATCCTGTTCTCCTGACTGGAACACTGGTTTCATGAGGGCAGGGATATTGTCCTATTTTGTTCACTAATGTATACCCAGTGCCTAGAACAATTCCTGACACATTGTGGGCACCTAATGAATGAGTGAATAAATGAATGAATGAAAACAGAAGCAAATATTGAACATAAAATGAAATAAGTACACAAAGCAACCAAAGAACATCAAAGTTAAAAACTGTGCTGCAAATGATACCATGAAGAAAATGAAAAGACAAAGCCACAGAGTGAAAGAAAATATTTGCAGACATATGTCTGACAAGGGACCTGTATCTAGAATCTGTAAAGAACTCAGATAATTTAATAATAAAAAGACAGATGATCCAATTAAAAAATAGATGAGAAATTTGCATACATAATTCTCAAAAAATATGCAGATAGCTAATAAGCACAAGAGATGAGGTTCAACACCACTTGTCATAGAAAAATGCGAGTCAAGGGGCGTGTGATGGCTCAGTCAGTTAAGTGCCTGACTTCGGCTCAGGTCATGATCTCACATTTCATGGGTTTGAGCCCCGTGTCAGGCTCTGTGATGACAGCTTGGAGCCTGGAGCCTGCTTCAGATTCTGTGTCTCCATCTCTCTCTGCCTTTCTTCTGCTCTCTCTCTCTCTCTCTCTCTCAAAAACAAATAAACATTAAAAAAAATTAAAAAAAGAAAATGCCAATCAAAACCACAATGCGATATCACTTCACATCTACTAGAACAGCTATCATCAAGAAGAAAAATAACAGCAAGTGTTAGTGAGGGTGTGGAGAAGCTGAAGCCCTCATTTATCACTGGTAGGAATGAAAAATAGCACAACCACACTGGAAATAGTTTGTTCCTCAAAAAGTTAAACAGGGGTGCCTGGGTGGCTTGGTTGGTTAAGTGTCTGACTCTTGATTTCAGCTCGGGTCGTGATCTCACAGTCTTGAGATCAAGCCCTGCACTGGGCTCTGCACTGAGCATGCAGCCTGCTTGAAATCCTCTCTTTCCATGCCTCTTCCCTGCTCATGCCCTCTCTCTTTCTCTCTCTCAAAATACATAAACAATCAAAGAAATTTTTTCAAGAAAGTTAAGAGTTACCGTGTAACACAGCAATTCTACTACTTGGTACATACCCAACAAAAACGAACACATGTGACCACATGGTGACTTACACAAGAATGTTCATAGCAACATTACTCATAACAGCCAAAAAATGGAAACAACGCAAATCGACTGAGGAATGGATAAACAAGATGTGGTATATCCATATAATGGAATATTATTTGGTCATAAAAAGGAATGAAGTACTGATGCATGCTGCATTATGGATAAATCTTGAAAATATTATGCTAAATTAGAGAAGTCAGTCACAGCAAAGTACATATTGTATGATTCCATTTATATGAAATGTCCATAATAGGCAAATCTATAGAGACAGAATGTAGACTAGTGTTTGCTTAGGATTGAGAACATGGGAGGGTAACACGGAGTGAAACTAACCGGATACAAGGCTTATTTTTTTGTTTGGAGGAATATGTTCTAAAATTAGATTGTGGTGATGGATACATAAATCTGTGAATATAATACAAAACATTGACTTCAACACTTACACGGGTGAATTGTATGGTATGTGACTGATGGTCCTAACAAAGCTTTTTTTTTTTTTTTTAATATTTTTTTTCAACGTTTATTTATTTTTGGGACAGAGAGAGACAGAGCATGAACGGGGGAGGGGCAGAGAGAGGGAGACACAGAATCGGAAACAAGCTCCAGGCTCTGAGCCATCAGCCCAGAGCCTGACGCGGGGCTCGAACTCACAGACCGCGAGATCGTGACCTGGCTGAAGTCGGACGCTTAACCGACTGCGCCACCCAGGCGCCCCCTAACAAAGCTTTTAAAAGAAAAAAGGACAGAGATAGAAACTGAAAGGACTGAGAGAAATTTTATTTCTATTTGAAAGGAACACTTTTGCTGTTTTATTCTTTTGGGAGAGGAGACAGTTGCTTAGAAATCCAGATAAGTTGAAGTCGTTTTCCTTGTTTAGTGTAGATTTTTGTTTCGTGGTGGCTTTGGAAGAATAATGGTATGCAAGATCAAAGGCAAGTCCATTGGCCAAACTACATATGTTAAATTAGACCAGGTGATATGAATACCCGAACTGGCCAGCCAAAAGACTTCTTATAGGACTACAAGTATTAGATAGGGCTGCTGGGAAAGTACTTCCTGAAACTAAAATAGGTGAATGTCTGAGAATGAAGGATGGCTCTACATCTTTAAAAATAAATCCTGTCAGGGACACCTGGGTGGCTCAGTCAGTTAGGCGTCTGACTTGAGCCCAGGTCATGATCTTGCAGTCCATGAATTCGAGCCCCGCATTGGCCTCTGTGCTGACAGCTCAGAGCCTGGAGCCTGCTTTGGATTCTATGTCTCCCTCTCTGTCTTTGATCTTCTCTCTCTCTCTCCCTCCCTCCCTCTTTCTCTCAAAAATAAATAAACATTAAAAAAATAAAAAAATAAAAAAAAACACAGTAAATCCTCTCAGCAATAGTTTATCAATGGGGGACTTGGAAATTTCCATATCCTCAGAGTTCTCCTCCAGAAAAAAAAGGAGCTGAAATTCTGTCATTGAGTTTATCAGGTTGTATAAGAATTAAATGAGATAATGCCTGTGAAGGTACTTGGACAAAGGGACTGCTCAGTTTGGTAGCAGTGGTGAACCTGAAATGAGAGAGAGGCTGTTAGTCGGATAATTTATTATTAAACTACATCTTCCTGAATCACTCGTTTCTACATATTACACAGACATGAAAATGAGGGAAGGTTATAATCTTTTATCTGTTGATTCTTTAAAGAAGTGCCAGGCAAACATGGCCAACTGTGGTCTCCTCTGCCCCCATTTCTCTCTGTTTTTTCTCCATCCTGACAATCTACTTTCCAATGTTGATAAAACTTTCCAGGAGGCATCAGGATGGCATGGTGTCTGCTATAATTTTAGTCATGCTAAGCCTTGGCACGCGGTCACCATGTGAAGAGGTACAAGCCATCCGGGGAAGCCATGTGTCGGTATTCCAGCTGACAGCTTCAGCAAAGCCTTCATGAAAGTGAGTGAGCTTTCAGAAGATCTCAGCTTCCAGTTTTCAAGACTTCCAGCTGAGATCTCAGACATTGTTCTGTCTGAATCTCTGGCCCACAGAACCATTAGAGATAATAAATAATTATTGTTGTTGTAAGCCACTAAGTTTTGTGGTAATTTGTTACGCAGTGTTGGTAACTAATACACACAATCTGCCTGATTCCAAACCCCATGTGCTTAATCACTATGTGTGTTAACAAAAACCAAACCAAAACAAAAATACTTCCAGTCAGAACTAGACTCCCCATTAAGACTTCTCTACTGGGAAAGGCAGCATTGTCTGAGGACTCTAGGGTATAGTCCACATGACTGAATATTTATCCTGGCAAATGGACAGCACTGCAGTAACAGGGTAGTCTCTCAAAGATTCAGGTTTAGGCACCCTGAACCTAGCCATCTCTGAAGTATTGACAAAGCTGAAACTCTAGACCTGGCCAAGGTGAGGAGTCTAATCTGTGCAAAGGTCACAACTTGATCTTGGCATACTCTTAAACCAGTGGTCATGGATTATACAACATACACAGAACAGCCCCTCAATTTAACTGTTCAAAAACCAGCAGTGTAAGTTTCTATGTGTAAAAGCAATGTACATTGCATGCACAAATATAAAATCTTATTAATTAGCATTTAGTGTTCTCAACAATGCTATTTATAGCATATCTGCTTTTTTTTTCTTTTGTCCCAGAGAGCCAAGACACTAATGGAAAGAGACCAATTTGAGAAGAAAGAGTGTTTTTTTGTTTTGTTTTGTTTTTTGCAATCCAGGCTTTTTGTTCCCCGTGAAGGGGAGAAAAAGGACAGGAATGAGTGAGGGGTGGTAACAATGGACCTCCTTAATGCCATGCTCCTCCTTTAAGATGGACTGACTGCACATCCCAGAGAAAAGAATTTTTTGATCTCCTCCACAACCAATATTCTACATAGTTGACGGAAAGCGTAGACTGGCAGTGGGAGGTGAAAGCAGCAGAGAACAATGACAAGTTACAGTTTGGGTTATTTCATTTTTTTCCCCAAACTATTCAAGGCCTCTCAGGCATAGACTAACTCGACTTCCTCTTTCTCTATTCCATCCTTCACCCTCTTTGCTGTAAGGAGAAGAAAGGTTTGTAAGGGAAAACAAAAAAACAACAGCTGCATCTGAATGCTTGGAGAACAAAACAATTGGTACCTTTCATATCTCTGAAGGGTAGGCTCCATTATCTCATGTCAGAATCGGAGCGTGCGGCTAGAAAATCAGCTCTCAGAGGGCACAAAGCCAATGCTCCCTTCATGACTGACTTAAAAGGGAAAAGGCAAAACTCTGCTTTTAAGAAGAAAAAAAAGAGAAGAGCAAGCAAGATTCCAAGTTATTATATTTTATATACTTTGGAAAGCACTCTTTTAAGGAAGTAGAAATGGAGAGTTGTAAAAATAATGAAATTGGAAGCCTTGGGTTTGAATCCATGGCTTATATGTTACCAACCATGAGACCCTGAGATCTTTTCATCCTGTCTCCTTATCTCAGTTGTCTGAGTCCAGTGAAGATTCACTCATTCACTCACACAATCACTCATTCACTTATTTGTTGAGTGAGTAATCAAGCTTCACATACAATCTTTGCCTTCAACAAACTCACAATTCAAGATATTTCCCTCATCTCATCACAGGGTTGTTCTGAGAATAAAATGGACTTTAAATTTTTTTTAAGCTTATTTATTTTTGAGAGAGAGAGAGAGAGAGAGAAAGAGAGAGAGAGAGAGAGAGAGAGAGGGAGCCAGGAGGGGCAGAAAGAGAGGGGGACACAGAATCCAAAGCAGGCTCCAGACTCAGAGCTGTCAGCACAGAGCCCAACACGGGGCTCGAACTCACAGACCGTGAGATCATGACCTGAGCCGAAGTCAGACACTTGACCGACTGAGTCACCCAGGCACCCTTCCAGTGGACTTTAAAGATGTGCATGAATTACAAATCAGCACAGCAAAGTAAAGGACTCTAGGAATAGTTGAAATGTACTTGCAAGACCTGTTAAATCTTGGGCATTTTGCAAAACTGACACAGAAATCACAGATTCTCTTTCCCCATCTAAAGCCAAAAGAGGTCTTGCTAATTGGACAGAGCATTGTAATGAGTCAGACGTGTCCTTCTCAAGTATTCTTCCTGAGTCTCAGATCTTGCAACTTCCTCACATGCACCCCAGCCATAGTAGGTATCAATGGCTTGCCAAATCTTCATGGGGCATAGCTCTGCTCTGTCATTCCCCTGCTCATAAGCATTTCAGTGTTTCCTCTCTTCCTATAAAACCAAGCCCATTCTCAACTTGGCCCTCAAAACTCCCACCTCAAGGGAGTATATTTATGTATATATCAATTGACCTCTTTACCATTTGTAGTCATTACTGTGTTCTCCTGTCTCTGCTCTCACTCAAGCAGTTTCTTCTACAGAAATACCCTTTGGCCCCAAATCCCCCCCTACGTATTTCCTTTCAAGGTCAAGCTCAAATTTTGATGAATCTTTCACCTATCCTCACTCTGCTCCTGACTGTCCTCATTGTCCCTCCTTAGACCCACAATAGTACTTTGCATACAACTCTTTCTTGGCTGATAGTAACCACTATAATGACAAAAATAATAGCAGCTAGACTGTATTGAGACCTACAGTGTGCCAGGCATTATGGTAAATAAATGCTTTACATTAATTATCTTTTCAATTCTTGCAAATACTGTAAGCCAAAGTAACATTTTATCCCTTTGCACAGAGGAGACAGGCCTAACAATGAACTTGATTTCCCACAGAGTAACTGGCAATTATATGGATGGGCTTTGGCATCACAGGCACCTGAGTTAGAGTTCAGGCTCTACAAGTTACCAGCTTCTTGACCTTTGCCATCTGTCTCAATGTAATCCTGAGTTTCCTTATTGGTTAAAAAAAAAAAAAAAAAAAAAAAAGGATAGTCTCAAGTTATTTTAATGATTATATAAGATGATTCATTTAAAACTCAGAGCAAGATGCTGACCATAGAGAAGGTTTAGAGAGAAAGTTGCTATCATGACCCCCAACTAAAAAGGCTGCTTGGGGGCCAGGATCTGATGTCTTAGTGGACTCCTTATCCCCTCCCCACATGTTTAATAAATGCCAGCTGAATATATCAAGGCTATTTGAAAAACTTTTAACTATTCTAAGCCTGTCCTGAAGACATGTATCGTGGAGAAACATGCATAACTGAGGGGAAAGAAGTTACATAAATACAGGAGCCAACCAAAAATCCCTGTTCCTTGGTCTTAAATCCACCCTTCTTGTTTTGCTAAGGAATGGGCTGCCTCAAACTTGTCCTGGTTACTATCCTCCCCATACATGCAGGCCTTGTTATTCTGCTGCTTTGGCTTAATTACTTTCATGGGAGCTTCTTCAGGACTCCACTTAGTAGTACATTATTTTGCCCAGCTAAGTGTTGGGGAGCTTCAAAACGAAAGGCCCACAGCTTATGTCCAAAGCCTTCATGGCACTTTCCAAATAGCTGGTTTAGGGGAGAGTCAGTGGAGGTCACTACAGGGGAGGCAATGAGGGAGTGGGGACTGAGGATGCAGGTAAAGGCCAGGCTATTTAAGGTCTTACAGGTCTTGTTAAGGCTTTGGGGCTTTATTCTAAGGACTTTGGAAAGCTACTCAAGATTTTAAGTAAGAGAGGTTGAAGTAATTTACCCACATCCAATGAGGTTCTGGTAGCAAAACCAGGATTGAAAATCTGGTCTCCCATTTTAATCTGCCATGTCTTGATAAACATCTTTCTTGGCATCCCTACTCCCAGGTATAGACATTAATGAACAAAAATGAGAGCACCTGGATAGAACGCTTTGTGTACTGTATTTGTGCCTCTGCAGGAATCAGGGCAAGACTGAATGATAAGTCCTTAGCGGGACTGAGGTTAGTGTCTAAGCCAATGCTCCAAAGGAGTGGGGAGAAAACTTGCATTATACTGATTGGGAAATGCAGGATGAAGAAGCAAAGCTTAGCCAACAAACCCATTGTCAATGGACAGGTTGCCGAAGTCCTGGAAAATGAAAGAAAATTAGTAATGTCACATAGTGAAAGACTAGACTATGGTGGAGACAGCCTCTCAACCCTTATCCAATGCCTATTTTACTAAATTAGATAATAGTCTATTTGAGAAGTCAGCCCACTAGCTTAAGGAGACTGACACATATAAAAGAAAGCAACAACAAGATCAGTGGCTTTAAACCATTTTGGGAAGCTGACAATAGCTATGAACCACCTCACCGGCAAAGAAGAAAAATATACATATATTATTTACCCAAGATGAATTAAGAAATATATGTGAAAAACCTATACATGAATATTCATAATAGCTTCATTCATAAATGCTTCAAGTTGTATACAACCTAAATGTCCATCAGCTGAAATGGATAAACAAATTGTGATACATCCATACAACAGAATATTTGCTTAGCTATAAAAAGGAACAAACTAGTAACACATCCAACACATGAATGAATCTCAGAAGCATTGTGCTAGGTGAAAGAAGTCAGATTGAAAAGGCTATGTCCTGTCTGACTCCATTTATATGTCATTCTGGAAAAGGCAAAATTACAGGAAGTGAAGAAAGATCAGTGGTTGTCAGGGATGAGGTTGGTGAAGGAACACAAAGGTGCTTAAGGGAACTTTTTGGAGTAATTAAAATATTTTTTATCTTGATTATAGTGGTGGTTATATGAATATATATATATATGTGTACGTATGTGTATATATATGTGTGTGTGTGTATGTGTGTGTGTGTGTGTGTGTGTGTGTATATATATATATATATATATATATATATATATATATATATTTGTCAAAATCCATAGAACTGTAACCCCTGATAGGGATGACTTTTACTCATGTAAACTATATTGAAATAAATCTAATTTTAGAGATATTATCCATAGGGTTATGGAGAGTACACTGACCCATATTCAGACCTCAGGAAAATAACCCCTGCTCTAGGGTCAAACAAACTTTGAAGTAGAAAGGCCTCCCAAAACATGTAGACCACACCTACTTATTTCAAAGGTAGGAAAAGTGCAAAGCAAGAAAGTAACAACGCTGTCTCCAGGATTACGTCTCTTACCAGCGATGTTCATTCTTGCAACCTATATTAGTGGCACCCTTACTGAATTCTAAACACTATGCTAGATTCAAGACCTAGCTGGGTAGCCCAGATGATAAGAAAAATGAGGCTTACTGTCTGGAAGATCAGGGACTGTAGCTCAGTTTTTTGGCTCTAGTATATCCCCAGTAGACTACAAAGGCTCCAGGGAATATTTAGTTCCCAGATCTTGCTAGAGCACTAGACTGGGAGCCAGGAGACTTATATATGGATTAATTGAGCTGTAGGGAAGAATGAACTTGTGAGACATCAACTGATTTCTGAGTCTCTCCTCTGTTGGCCACAAGTAGAAGGGGAAATATGTGAACTCCTCAAAGAACCAACTTTGACTCCCGCACTGTGCTAAGATCAAGAATTTCCCCAGAATCATGGACCAGTACAATGATGAAAGGCCCTCCAAAATGGTAGCTATAACAAGGAGTTGCATAATAATAGTGCAGTGAAGGAGAGCAGAATGGGCTTGAGGGCCAGACGGACCTGGGTTTAAACCCTGGCCCTGTACTGCCTGTGTCACTATGGACAAGCCACTCAATAGGTTTAAGCCTTAGGTTCTTTATGTAAAATGAGAAAAACAATGATCCCTATGCCTCCCAGGATTTGTATGAGGGTTGACAGGATAAGGCATATGTTGACATACTATCATTTCTTAATGAATGGGAATGGTTGCTACTCTAAATGCCATCATCATCAATATCATCATTACAGTGTCTACATTTACTTTCTGTATCACTTGAAAGATTCCTCCTCATCAAAAAAGTCAGGTTGTTACTTAGTCACCAGACAGGGCAATTTCAACCTCTTTCCCTTTGGATCAAATCATTTGACATTCAGCAGGGGAAGGGTTATTGAATTGTTGACATATACACCTGAGTCCCTTTCAGCAGACTGTCAGACTGGCCGAAACTCCAGCCTGGACAGGCCAATTCACATGCACAGAAGTCTCCAGATAGGGCTCTGTACCCACAAACCAATGAATCACTTCCTGCCCTGGGCTCCCTGTGGTACCAGGCTTGCACCCAGCTGCCTTTCTGGTCCTCCCTGGCCCTTGCATTGTAACGGTGAGTCTCCAGTGGAGAAGCACAAGGAAGCAGGAATGTGCCTGCTGGAGGAAGGGGTTATACAACAGTACGTCACAATTCCTTCAGGGCAGCAGTAGTGGTGAAAGCACATTCAATATGAAACATCATAAATTATTAACCATTTATGTATACCTATTGTTTTTATGGTACAGATTTCCAAAAATAATGTGCCTCAAATTTTTCTGCATTAGTAGGGATGCAGAGAATTGGAATTTGCTCTCTGGATTTAGTGATACTCAGTGAGGGGCTCCTCTAAATGTATATCCAAATCTAGTGGGGAGCAGCAGGGTGTGAGGCTTTTCTGATAATACAAAGGAGTTATTAATTCTTCTCTAAAAAGTGGCAAACTTGACTGTAGTGAAATGTCAAAATCTACAAACTGAGAGAAGTTTATCCCATTTCACACTCTCCTGTAATAAGCACCGCTCTCTGCTAAGAAAATGGCTACATCACTGAAAACCAGGGATTCCACGCTGCATATCCTGGCAGCACAGGAATCATGCATGATCTCTGTCATGATTTAACAAATGGAGAGGCTCCTTCCAAACTCAGTGGAAGCCTGGCACAGTCTTGGTTTCAACTGGTTCCTAGGCTGCAGCATTTGGTTCAAAAGAAAATAGCCATTATACTAGCACATGGGGAAGGAAGGACATTTACCTACGTACCGTTTTTCTCTACATCTGGCCCTTCGCCTACACCAAAATCACTTTGATGAGTTTTCTTAAAAACGTCGATTCCTGGCTCCCACCGTAGACCTACCCACTTAGGATCTCTGGGAGCGGGGCCTAGAAAAATACAGGGTAAAAGGATTCTGACACACATCATGTTTTGATAAGACTTTGAGATGCACTGATCTAGAAGAATGAATCCATCATGGTGGCATTTTCAGCTCAGAGAAATGGCCAGCCTTAAAGAAATCTTTTGGCCCCAGGAAACGTCCCAGCTTTAACCTTCTAATTTTCAACTTCAAATTAAACTGTTGAGAGAATTACCTCTTTGGCTTAATCATATAACCAGGCAGTTAGACCTGGCTGACTGCTTCGTTCTCACCTGAAAGAAAGGCTGCCACAAAACTTAAAACTCAAAGAACCTCTCAGAGTTTTAGACCACATACAAAGGCAGATGGAACTCTCTTTCTCTCAAGGTATTGGCTCTTTTATTTCATAGTTACGTCATCTTGATCAATAACCCAAAGGGACAGTTAAGAATCTGCTTCTTAATCTCCACCCCACCTACCGCAACAAAAGATAGGAATCACTGGGGTGGAATAACGTCCTGTTGGCTCTCTTAGTCAGGAAGGCATAAGAGAATGCAAGTATATGAGGATTTTGTTATAGAAATATCCTCAACACTACTATCATTTTGGTTTTTATTTTAATTTTTTGTTAATGTTTATTTTTGAGAGAGAGAGACAGAATATGAGAGGGCAAGGGGCAGAGAGAGAGAGGGAGACACAGAATCTGAAGCAGGCTCCAGGCTCTGAGCTGTCAGCACAGAGCCCAACGCGGGGCTCGAACTCATGAACTGCGAGATCATGACCTGAGCCGAAGTCGGACACTTAACTGACTGAGCCACCCAGGTGCCCCTCATTTTGGTTTTTAAAAATAAATTCTTAAAAAACAGGAAATTCTTCCTAAGCTTAGATACTTAACTATTACAAATAAAGCATTATTTCGGCATCCTTTTAAACCTATGGGCAAGAACAGATTAGAGCATTTATACAGTTTTGCTATGGAAAATGTGGTCCCAGGACCAGCAGCCTTGGTTTGTAAGAAATGCCAGATATCAGGCTCTATTCACACCTACTGAACTAGAAACTGCATTTTTAACATGATCGTCCGATGATTCATAGGCACAATAACATTTGAGAAGGACTCCCCTGTGGTACAGGTTCTCAAATGTGTCCACATACTGGAATCATTCAGGGAATTAAGAAAAAATACAGATGGCTGGGCCCTCCCTCAGAGATCCTTTCTTAAGTGGGATTGCGTACAGCCTGGGCTTAGGGATGTGTAGAAGCTACAAGGTGATTCTGATGTGTGGCAGTGTTTAAAAACCCCTACTCTAAGGAACCTCTGCAGCTCCCAAACTCTATGGGTCTGTAAACCTCTCTAGAAGAGTAAAATTAAGCCACTAATTCACAACCTTCAGGAACCAGGCAAACCATGTAACTGAGTGACACAAGCCAGTGTGGACAGTGGCAAACTGGAGAACACGGACCCTGTGCAAAGCAGGTGGCCAGCACTCGGTCCTTCAATGTTGCCTTGAACAATGGGAGTCCACTGCTACCCAATCCTCTGATATTTTTGTTTTAAGAACCCAGAAATCCAAATTTTTAGGTAAACTCATTTTTAGTGGGAAATCCAGTTCACAAACTCACTTTTCTTTTTGAAAAATATTCTATTTCACCCCATCCACAGGGTGAATATGATCCATGGAACCAGTTTAAGATCTTTGACTGAGAAAAAACATCACACCACAAAAGACAAGCAGACAATTCCAAAGAATGGTTTATCCTGAAAAGAGCACAAGACTGCTTCAGTGAGGATGAGGTGGGCTCTCTTTACCCTGTTGTCTGAAGGAATTAGGATGGTTGCTGTTCTTTCTCCTTCAAAGAGAAAACATACTCTTCAAAATATATCGGGATCATGGAAAGGCAATCGTCTTAGCATGACTGGAACCAGGTCCCAGAAGTTGCTGCTCCCCAAAGAAGTGCAAAGAACAGAGTGTGCAAAGGATACCGTGAAGCATGAAAGCGAAGAGGCCAAGAAGGGGGGTGGGGTGCAGGAAGGGGATGGGCTAGGAAAGCAGGGTGGTTGCTGTAGTCTTCATGAGACAAGAGTGTACTGTACACATGGGGATATGAATAATGTAAAAAGACTCCACTTCTGGGAGAAGGAGGCTTCTAAAGGTGATTTACAGTCCTGATGGCTGAGACCGTCCATTTCAGATGCTGGAGTGAACATCTGGCTCTATTTACATAGGTATCCGTTCTCTTACAACTGAAATCCCATCCAACCTAGCTAGGGCCTCTAAAGGCTACGGGGATATATGGTCATAGAGGCAGAAGTAGGGAGGGGAGCTACATTAAGGATGCAGTTTGTTGCAAAGTTTAAGAGACAAGAAAGGGAAAAGAAAAAGTCCTTTAGGGATCATAGGCTGGATTACTAAGGAAAAAAAAAAAATGGAAAAAGACTTGATCTTATTCCAGTGAGTCATATCATTCTAACTCATTCTAATAAATTTCTTATGTCTCTCTGGTGAGACTAGAAGCTATATGAGGACAAATCAAATCAACACATTCATTAACTACATATGACTGAGCAAGGCTAATAGAGTGTAGGGACAGCTAAAGAAAATATTATGTCTTCTACTTGTGCATATCCCCTGTAGAGTCTATTAAGGGGCTAGAAACAGCATAAAATGTAATAAACACTTACATTACTCTTGTGCCAATTGTGAATACAAGCTCAGAAAACCACAGTGCCCTAAAGACGCGGTTTTCAAAGCGCAGTCCTCAGACTGACCACATTAATATCACTTGGAAGCTTGTTAGGGATATAAATTCTTGGGTCATCCCAAGACCTACTGATTCAGAACCTATGAAGGCGGGGTCTAGAAATCTGCTTTCACAAGCGTTTCCAGATGATTCTACGGCAGACCCTGTATTATCTTAGTTAATTTTCATAACTTATGGAGGTGGACAAGTAGGATTTACAATCCTCATCTTAGACTGAGAAACAGTCGATCTCATCCATTCAAGATCAGACTGTTAGTAGGAAAATAAAGACACCAGGCTTTTATTACTTTGATCTGGAGAACAGAAATTTAAAATTTGTAGCTGTAATTGATTTGGGTTCAGTCATAAATATATATGCTTATTTTTTTCCACCTTAACAACTGTATCAACCTGTTAGAAGGAGTTCAAAACCCATGATAACGATTCATCCATCCAGCTGTGCCCTTTATTTTATTTTTTTATCTGAGTGGTTCTAATATTACCCTCCCTTAACAAATTATTTTTCATGTTTTAAAGCTCACTCCCACGACTGCTTCCACTGTGAAGCCTCCTTCCACTCAACCCTGGCGAGGAGGCAGTGTTCTGTTTCAGTTACACAACTCACTCCTCAGTCTTTCAGTCCAGCTGTGTTCCCGTGTCTACTCCTCACAGCTCACTGTTAACCCTTTGGGGGCAATGAACACCTCTTAGCATCTCTACTTGCCCCTAACACCTGCCATAGAGTAACCCTTTGGAGCTGGAAAGGAACAAAGAAGAAACAGATGCCAACTCCTGTCATTATGGAGGATCAACTGTATCAGGGGTCTTAGGCTAAGCTTTCTATATACCTCATTTTGTTTTAATACTCGGCACAGTCTTGTAAGCTACATATTTTATTTTTAATTTTAAAGACTAGAGAATTGGGGCTTCAAAGAAGCTGAAGAAATGATCCAACTTCAAACAGTGAGTAAGTGGTAGAGCTGAAATTCTTGACAAGTATATTATGATGCCTCTCTCCCTAGTTAATGGCTAGAAAATCAAAGCCTCGGCAGAGAACAGAATTCTCTTAGATGCACAGAGAGGGACTGAAGCCAGGTCTAACATGTAGACCTCAGTTTGCTTTACCACCACCCTGGTTTCCTTCCCTTGAGCATCATAGCAGGGGAGGGAAAACATATTTTTGGAATTTCTCGATCACTTGGAGAGTCACTGTAATCCTACAAATGAATGGTCTGGCAAATTTATTTTCTGGCAAATTTTTGTTTGTTTGTTTTAAATTTCTTTTAATGTTTATTCATTTTTGAGAGAGAGAGAAGAGAGACAGAGAGACAGAGAGAGACAGAGAGTGAGGAGGGGAGGGCAGAGAGAGAGGGAGGCACAGAACCTGAAGCAGGCTCCAGGCTCTGCACTGTCAGCACAGAGCCTGACGCAGGGCTCGAACTCACAGACCGCGAGATCATGACCTGAGCCAAAGTCGGATGCTTAGACAACTGAGCCACCCAGTGGCAAATTTTTCTGGCAAATTTTTGGTGAGCAACCAGGTGCATTTTCTTTTCCAAAGATACCAGAGTCCATCATTTGGCTGGTTTAGCTCACTTTTTGGATGCTGGGTTGCTCTGAATTCTTTTGAACCTTCCCTTCTGACCTCATACCTCCAACAAACTATCTCCACCTTGCTCTTCCTCAAGTCTATGGGACTTTTCGTCCCATGGCTGCAATCTGATTCTGATACTATTTCTGGGAAGGTATTAGATTTTTCACAGTTTAAACTGATGGCTTTTTCTTTCTATTTCCTGGTGAAAATTCAGTGGCACCTGCTAACCTCTGTTCTGGGAGGTGGCACAGAAATCTCAAGGACGCACAGGTAATAATGCCCCAGTATTGTGTAGAGCTCAATTTCAACCTGAAAATAAACTTAGTGAGTCTGATCCCTCATATATCATAGTGCTGGTCATGTCTGGCATTGAACAGTGATGGGAGCAGCAAATGTGGATGGGCACTAATTCAGTTATCCAACCAGGCTGAGAGAAGAGAACTTATTTTCTGGCCCGCTGAATGCTAACTCAGGGTTCTTCAGAGCAGTTTATGACCTAAATATCCCACTTTTGAGCTTTGGTAAGTTGTAGGCTGTTTATTCAAGAATGTTGCTTTTAAAATACACAGATGTTTTAAATATCTAACAATAAGTTTCTGTTGAACACATTATGCTATATTACATCAAGAAGTTCTATGCAGCCATTTAAGTGTGAGTGTAGATATCTACTTATTGAAGTGAAAGAAGCTAGTAAGATAGTCAGTGAATATTGAAGAAGGAAAAACTTTACATACTCCAATGATGTCAGTCTTACAAAGTAAAAATTAAAAAAAAAACCCAACATGCGGATAGTAAATCTAAAAGGATATATACCAACGTATTGACAGGGGTGTTTCAGATAACCTTGTGTAACGATAGGTGCTTTGATTTCTCCCTCCCTCTTTTCTTATCTGTTTTTTTATAGTTTCCCACAATAAACATATCACTTGTGTAATTTGAAAGAATACTATGTTTAATCACAATTATCTCCAACCAACAATCAGCCTAGCCATCAGTCCTGAAGTTAGAGTGTTGTATAAAAAGTTTCCTGGTAGAGAGATTCCTGTGTCTAGAGAAAACTAACGTATAGTCCCAAGTTTGCCCCTAACTGCTGTTGTACGTTTAAACACTGAGACCCTTCGTGTCTGGTCTCAGTTTACTTCTAAGTAAAATGGTGATAATGGCATTCACCCCATAGCTACTGTGAAGATTAGATTATGGGTTCCATTTCAGGACTGTGTTTTGGAATAAAAAAAAGTCTTAAAAAATGCTGGATTCAACCTCAGGCCATCCCAGCACATTCAGGGCTTGCAAGAAAGTGCTGAGCTAATTCTTATGGACCGATTGTCATGGTGTCTCTCGTTCCTGAACACACGGGCTTATGTGATGTGACACAGAATGAACTTTGTTAATTGAAAATCATTGCACTCCTGGGCACCTGGCTGGCTCAGTCTGTTAAGCGTCCATCTCTTGATTTCAGCTCAGGTCATACGTAGTCTCACAGTTCATGAGTTCAAGCCTGGCTTTGGGCTCTATGCTGACTGTAGAACCTGCTTGGGATTCTCTCTCCCTCTCTCTCTGCCCCTTCCTGGCTTGTGCTCGCTTTCCCTCTCTCAATAAATAAATAGATAGATAGATAGATAGATAGATAGATAGATAAACAAACAAATAGAAAATCCTTGTACTCTTAGCTTGGGGGAAGAATGAATACATCTGCCACAGACTGGGGGTCCCGCCAAGGTTATAACCAGGCCCAAAGTGCTCAAGGAAGAGTAAAAATTCATGCAAGTAACGTATATTATGTTTTAATGAAAAGTTAAGGGGAGAGGAGCCTGGGTGACTCAGTTGGTTAAGCGTCTGACTCTTGATTTCAGCTCGGGTCTTGACCTCAGGGTTGTGAGCTCGGCCCCATTGTTGGGCTCTGAGCTAGGCACGAAGCCTACTTAAAACAAAAACAAAACCAAAAAATGTTAAGTGTTATTTGTTTACCAGAGAATAATGTTACAGTAAACTGAGACACGGGGCATGTCAAAAACCCCAGTTTATATTTTATTTTTTTATTTTTTTTCCAAGTTTATATTCTAAAAGGGCTGTAGTGATAACTGCCCCTGACCGTCACCCAACATAGCCATCCTCTCTATACCTTATCCCTGGCCACCTCTGCTTCGGTATCTCTGGGGTCCAGGGGCTCAGTACTTCCCCTTTCAGCTCATTCACTCTTCGGATAACATGTCTTCTGCTATTACCCCCGATTCTTCCACAGGTCTGAACTCTGCCATGTGGAGCCACATAAAAGTCCCACCAGCTTTTCTGTCAATGGCTTTAAACTGTGTTCTAAGTAATCCGTCATTAGTAATGTATCACCATTTATAAATTAGAGCGTATTTTTAGCTTATCCTTTTCTGATTTACTTTCCAATCTACATCAATAAATGGGAGAGAAAAGAGTTGAGCTACAGCTTCCAGAGAGGATAAGTAGCTGTGTCTGTCATGAGAGCTGGGAGGGATGAAAGGTTGTAGATTACTGTAGCTACACAGCATTTTATTTGCTCAGAGTCAGCTAGCTTTCCTCATCACTATCTAATATTCATTAAGTGCCCGCTGTGCCTGGGGTATTAGATGATGTGGTTAAAAGAGAGAGAGGTATGAGGCCCAATCATGAAATCATGGAGAGTTGGGTTAGATGGTCATGAGGGTTTTTATATTAAAAAGAAATAATTTCAAGAGTGTTCATGTGTTGATTCATTCATTGATTCAAATATTTATCAGACAGAACAAAATGCCAACATGATGAATGGAAGAGACAAGTATATTATCTTCATGGAAATTACATTCTGGTCTCTGTTTACAAATTTTGATGATTTAGTCCCCTGCCCTTCAACCAGAATAAGAGTTTGGTTTAGAGGATCCTCATAGGTTACTGGTCCAAGCATTGACTCATCGCTTCAACACACCCACTAACGAGGGAATGTCACAGCTCTGAACTAGGCAAATGAGGTAATCAGGAGTGTCTGTTGTGGGGTCAGACCTGAGCTCAGGGCCGGGCTCTAGCATGTAGAAACCGTGTTTCCTTGGATCAGTTACCAAGGCTCGCTCTAAATGTCTTCATCTTTGCACTACTTTCCCTCCCTGCTTCCCAAGGCTCTGGTGAAGATTCAGTGAGGTCATACGCGTGGAGCACCCATCACGGTATCTCACTGAGTAGCTGCTGCTATGTTACTATTGCATTATCATAAGCAGAAATTAGCAACATAAATAAGTATTATTGAATTCCTCCATATAGGGGAAACTTATGAGAAATCTTTACATCATCTGATAAGCAAGTGAACAAAACCCCTTCTAAAATACTTGATAAAGGACCCAAAACATAATCTCTGTTACAAGTAGCCACACTAGAGTCCCTATGACTTCCACCCAGTTGTCTTTTCTCTCTCTCTTCCCTGGTGTTCCCTTAGTGATCTCTCCTCTGGACATGAGTTTATTTCTTCAGTTCCTCCTCATCAGAGGAAGTCAAAACCTGCCTCCACTTTGGCATACTTCTACCATCACGTGTCAATCAGATAAGCAACACATATTCTACAAATTCGTCCTCACACACCAATGACCAGGTTAAATACCTGAGATTTTTTGCATGTTGAAATGCATTTCCAGTGACACGCGTCTCAGTAAGTAATCCCATTCTTTGGAACACCTATTGGAAAAGGGGCTTTTCCACCTTCATTGTCTTCCCAATAGGAAGGGGTTATTCATAAAATTGGATAGATTTCAGGATAATCATGAGAACACATTTACTGGTAAGTGGGGCCATCATGTATTTCAACAGCAGCCAGCAGACAAAGGTGTGTGGGCCAAATCTGGTGGCCTGCTTTTATAAATAAACTTTTATTTGAATATAGCTATACCCATTCATTTATATATTGCCTTTTCCTCTCCAACAGCAGAAGTGAGTAGTTGGCAACAGGGATTGAATGGTCCACAAAGCCAAAAATATTTACTATTTAGCCTTTTACATAAGAAGTTTGCTGACCTCTGCTTACCAAGCTTAGCACGTAGTTAGCACCTATGTCACTACAGTGGTGAATTAACCCAGGGCCTGAACAACAAGGATGAGCCTGACATTCTCTCTCTGGCATCCTCTGCAAATTTCCCTGGGCCGATCCTAAAATGGATAGATGGCTATGGTTTATAGCAGAATACAACTACTCCTGTATCCCAGACTGCCACACCATCGTAAAGTCACTCAAGCTTCACCCCAATCCTGAAAAACACCCAGTCTATAATTTGTCTTATTTAACAACCACCATCCTGCATTACACACACATCCCTCAACCACGTTGAACCTTCCCTTTTATTTTCTCTGCAACATCTGGTGTAACCCAGTTATACTGAACTATCATAGCTATCATCCTTCCTTAATTTTGCAAGCTTTCAACTTCTTTCAATGTGTCTGAGGATTCCTGGATCTTTGATCCATTTCTCAGATGAATGCCCTTCTGTAGGGCCTCTGTCATGAATCTGTATCTTTTGCTGTTTCCATCATGGTGTGTGGCAATGGAGGAGGGATGGATTCAGTGTCTCCTGAGAGCTCGGGACACCCTCTGTAAACATGAGAGAAACAAAGATTTGGGGCTGAGAGCTCACGTTATAGATCATTATGAAAGAGGAAGCTAAAGGTTAGAAACAGGCTTCTGCAGTCACAGAGCCATTTCCTAGACAACTTGAACTTCAGCCTCAGGCCCCAGCCTGGAGCTCTATTCCACACACTATCCCATTACATTTTGGATTGTAAGGATAAGTCACATTTTTTCAGTAATTTCATTTTCTCTGGCTTTCTTCTAATACTGGCCACACTGCCACCAATATACTTCCCAGAACCCTTCCCATGACTCTTCCATGTAACTAGCTAGTTTTTCCTACTTTCACCTGACCTTGGAACCTTCTAGAGATCCTGGCTCTAGGTTTATCTAAATTAAATCTCTACTCTTAACCGTTTGTTTACTTATTCCTCTAAGCTCTTCAGTTCGGTTGATAGTTTCTTTCATCATCTTCTCCTGGGCTTGCAATCCTGTGTAATTTGGCATTTTCCATAAATTTGAATAATGTACAACTAGCTTCATCTTGGATCATTATAGATTTTCATAAACAGTGCCAATATCATTATAGATCCCTGTAGAGCTGGGCTGAGCTAATTCTTTTCCTTTTATTGTGGTGAGAACCCCTAATTTTGCCTTTGTCTTTCCCAGCTGGGAGAAATAAGAAGGCCATGAGTGTAGATGACCTGTCTAGCCTCATCTTGCCCATGGATGGTTGAGTGGTGAATAGAAGCTACTTCTCTCCAGCCTGCTGCCTGTTGCCAGGGGAACCATGCTTCCAGATAATGATCTCTCTCCTCTAGGACATCACACCTTGACGAGGCTTCAGGAAAAGGGCTAGGGGAAGTCACCAGGGAAAATACTGAATTCTACTCTTCATTCTTTCATTGGCAATAGATCTTGGGGTTCCTGCATTAGCTCATTCCTAGCGTTTTTATTACAGTGATCTTGCTGTTTCTGAATATTCCTAATTTTACTTTTAAGCTGTCCTGTGGGATGTGAGAACACTCTCCCTCAGACTGCACAGCTATCTGACTCACCTCATTCATGCCCTGCTCAAATGTTACCTTATCGGTGGCTTTCCCTGACCACTCTGTTTAATAGAATGACACTCCTACTCACACAGTCTCCAGTTCCCTCCATGCTTTGCTTTCCCCCGTGTCACTACATGTTCTACTTTTTGCTTATTGTCTGTCACTGGACTGAGAGCTCCAGGAGGGCAGGTGATTTATTTAATTCATTAATCAATTTATTTTTATTAACAAATAATTGACATAGAACATTGAATAAGTTTAAGGTGCACATTGTGTTGATTTGATACATTTATTTCAATATGATTAACATTATAGTGTTAGCTAACCTCTATTACATCACATAATGATTTCTTTTTTGTGGTGGGAATAATTAAGCTCTAGTCTCTTAGAAACTTTGAGGTTTATAATATAGTATTGTTGTCAGGTCAGTACTTTAGTCCATTTTGCTCACTGTATTCCCAGTGCCTAGAGCCAAATAATGAAAGAGTAATTATGGAGCTGCGGCTGCTGATTTGGTCTTTATACATGGAGAGGATTTGACAATTTTCAGAGAGTTTTCACTTCCTTTATCTTATCTGATTTTCATAAAACCTAAAATTATAATACAAATCAAAACCACAATGAGATACCACCTTACACCTGTCAGAATGGCTTCCATTAACAACTCAGGCAACAACATATGTTGGTGAGGATGAGGAGAAAGAGGATCTCATTTGCATTGTTGGTGGGAACGCAAGCTGGTACAGCCACTCTGGAAAACAGGGTGGAGGTTCCTCGAAAAACTAAAACTAGAACTACCCTACGACCCAGCAATTGCACTACTAGGCATTTATCCAAGGGATACAGGCGTGCTGTTTCAAAGGGACACATGCACCCCCATGTTTATAGCAGCACTCTCAATAATAGCCAAAGTATGGACAGAGCCCAAATGCCCATCGATGGATGAATGGATAAAGAAGATGTGGTATATATATATATATATATATATATATATATATATATATATATACATATACACATACACACACACACACGCACACATCACACATACAATGGAGTATTGGCAATCAAAAAGAATGAAATCTTGCCATTTGCAACTACGTGGATGGAACTGGAGGGTATGATGCTAAGTGAAATTAGTCAGAGAAAGACAAAAACCATATGACTTCACTCAAATGAGGACTTTAAGAGACAAAACAGATGAATATAAGGGAAGGGAAACAAAAATAATACAAAAACATGGAGGGGAACAAAACAGAAGAGACTCATAAATATGGAGAACAAACTGAGGGTCACTGGAGGGGTTGTGGAGGGGGGATGGGCTAAACAGGCAAGGGGCATTAAGGAATCTACTCCTGAAATCATTGTTGCACTATATGCTAACTAATTTCGATGTAAATTTTAAAAAATAAAGAAGAAAATTAAAAAAGAAAACCCTAAAACTATTATCACTATTGTCAGAAAAGGAATCTTAACATCAGAAAACAAGTCAATTCTTTCCTTCTTTCTTTCCTTCCTCCCTCTCTCCCTTCCTCACTCCCTCCCTCTCTCCCCCCTCCCTTCCTCCCTCCCTCCCTCCTTCCCTCCCTCAGCCCTCCCTTCCTCCCTCATTTAAATAACTAACAATTGAGTGCTTTCCATATACATGGTGCTGTCACATAGCCTGCACCAAGTTCTGACTTTGACTTAATTTCTTAAGCATAGGGTCTTAGGTCAATTACTCAACACCTGAAACCTCACTTGAATGAAAATTCACTTGAAAGATTGAAGATACAAAGAGTACCTGGAAGGTGTCAAGAGGATGAAATTAGATATGTGCAAGCACTCAATACAATACATTGCCTGGCACTGTTAGCTGTTAACTAAATGGTAGCTGCTGCTTCTCTTTGCTCACTATTGTCACTACCACCATCACCACCATCATCATATCACTGCCACCGCCATCACATCATTGCCCTGTCACCACCTACCATCACCAACGTCACTTCACCACCTCTACCGCCACTTCCTGTGCCAGTGTGTGCCAGGCATTGTGTTAGGCACTGTGGCTACAGAACAAAGACAAAAATAGCGATGACCTATACTTTGTGCTAATTGCCGTATACATCCTTAATCCTCACAGGAACCCTATGAAAAGCGTATTACTTTACACAAGCGGAAGACAGCAGAACTCTGAATTGCAACTATGTCTGCCTGATTATAATGTCCTTGTTCACAATCACTACACTGTACTCATATAATTTAGAGAGGGGGTATTTATATAACTATTATGTTACAGTGTGATAACTGAAGAAAAATAGAGAGGTGCTATGTAAGCATATGGGAAGGCCCCCTCACTAGACTGAGGGAAGAGAGAGTGGTTGAAGAAGGCTTCTCAGAGGAGATGTCATGAGTTGAATCTTGGAAAACGAAAGGGAGTTAGCTGAGGCCTCGTGACTAGCCAATGGCACAGCAAAGAGTGAGCTCTGTGACCGCTAGTTTGCTCCACTCCACGTTCTCTGTAAAATCCCACTCTGCAACACAAAAATTTTTTATCTAGTCCCTGATCTCCAGTTGCTCATAAAGACTACTGTTGGCAAAGTGGTGGTTTCACCCTACAGCTAATGAAGAATGCTTTGCCAAGTGCTGTGAGCTGCTCTCAAGCCATTCCCCATGGGATACCATTTATTATACATCTGAAGCAAGTCCATCATCACGATGTGACAACTCCCGATCCCATGCAATTCCTCCCAAAAGAAGGAAGAATTGTAGTTCATGCTGATTCCACAGCTGTTCAGTAGTACACAGGAAAAGAGAGCACTTGGATATCTCTCAGAATATATACAAAGTAGAGAATGTGAGGAAGGCACAGATTTTGACTTTTATATGTTCTGTTTCTTGGTATCAGAGAAAATGAATTTGTTCTATGAATTCTCTTCCAGATGGTCAAAGGTTGCTTAATGCCATTGCCTGAACATCAAGGACTCTGGAAGAGACACTCAAGTGAAGCCTAGAGTAGAATGGGCTCAGGTCCAAGACTTTGTCACCGCAGGAAGGCAGGGTGGCCCTAAGGGACAGAGTAATGTAGGCCGAAGAAAAGTAGCTACAGTGGATCATGTGAATGCCTAGTTCATTGGTCAGTCTTCTTAGTAACTAGCAGAGATCTTAACACAGGGTAGGTATTTCAAAAATAATTGATAGATGAACTAATCAATAAGTTGATCAATAAGCCAACTGGTCAACTATGGGAGTCAAAGCAGAGAGGTCAGGCTAGTCATGGCCTGAGTGGCTATGAAAGTTGGTTTGAGATGTCGGTGTTTAGTCTCTGAATGATGACATGTTTCACCAGAGGAAAGTCCATTCCATCTCAATCCGGGCATCACAAGGATGTGCAGTTCATTCAAGCCAGGAAAACCTGGCTACAGTCTCCTTTCTGCCCACTGGGCAGTGACAGAACTCTTTCTTCTTCTTGCCTCTCTAGCAGAGGCTGATCTGATTTTGCAACAAGTCTCACTGAATGTTTTTGGAAATGCTTGGTCCTGCTGGAAGGTGTGTGCTGTTATGGAAAGGTGGACAGAGGCATCACTGGCTCCTCCCCATGTACACAGCTGGCTTTCCACAGGGGAAAACTCATCCCCCAGACCACACCGTCCTCTTGCTATCTCCACCTTCACTCTCACCATGCACCTGGGTTCAACATGGTTTTTCAGAGCAAACTTTGAACAAAGCAACACAATATCATATTTGCCAACTTGGAAGGTTCTGCAACCTGCCAGTTCTGACCTTCTCACTGGTCAAATGGGGAAACTGAAGGGGCAGGGTGAGTCCAAACTTACACTGTAAATTGGGCCTAGAACCCACATCTCTGGATTCCTATTAACAGGTCAGTTTTGCTCTTGAGTGTTCCACACAGACTTTAAGACTAGAGTCTTGAACCTTTGTACACCCCATTATCCCCTGGATTAAGTGGTAATAAAAGTGAAAATCTCCAGAGACTCTTAGAGCCTAGAAATCAGTACTTTTTGACAAGTGTACCCTAATAATTTAGGTACAGGGTGGTCCATGGGCCACATTTGAAAAACTTGGGTTTCAAGGAATTTTCTACCTTCACTTATCAACCTCATCTTATAGATGAACAAACTAAGGCTCAGTAAGGTGAGGTGGCCATATAGCAATTTAATTGCAAGGGCAGGACTAGAACCCAAGTGTGGAGAGTGAGATTCCCCAAAGCAGGGATGGCATTAAAGAGCCGACTCACAATGAGAAAGTACATTCATTTTCAATTTCCTTTTAATCCTTTGATCAAGTAAAAAAGAAAATCTCAGTTATGTGCTATCTTTAAAACTTCTCTAACAATTATTAATCTCCACAGCCTACCACTATCTTTTTATTTTAAACAAAAAGGGAGCAAGAGTCCGGCTCAGAACCCTTTGTAGGTGATGGCTAGAATATGATATAGTTCTATTATCTTTTTACTTTTATAGTTTCTACCTATTAATGGCAGATGATACTAGTTTTTTTTCTTTGTTGTAGTTCATAGGTCTCATTTTTAAATAAAAGTATAATTGTATATAAAGAGGCAAATGAATGCACACATATGATAAACACACAAAGACAGGGGAAGGACTGAAGCTTAAGAAACAGTGATCTAAGCAAACCTCATGAGAGAGTAACAAAGTGGCCAGAAACAAGGGAAATAGCCAGTGGTCCAGGCAGCGCTCAGTCCCAGGGAGTCTCGTGGCAAGGAAGACATCTGACATGATAATTTTAGAATACACCAGGCCTGGGTTTCATGAGGAAGGATCACCTATGCTAGGAATAACATATTTTAGTAGTACAGCTTACAGGTTAGGTAGACTTTAGACTTAGGGGGAAATCACAGTCATAAATAATCCAGGGGAACCAGGGGAAAACGATAGAAAGATTACACATATATCATATTCAGGTACCTGTAGGATGTGGCTCCTAATTGTTTAGGGGAATGGAACGTGGCTTATAAAATTTATTTATTTTAGGGGCACCTGGATGGCTCAGTCGGTTACGCATCCGACCACAGCTCATGATGTCACAATTCGTGAGTTTGAGTCCATCATTGGGCTCTGTGCTGACAGCTCAGAGCCTGGAGCCTGCTTCAGATTTTGCATCCCCATCTCTCTCTTCCCCTCCCCACTCATACTCTGTCATTAAGCAATTTAAAATTTATTTTGAGAGAGAGAGAGAGAGAGAGAGAGAGAGAAAACACACAGTGGGGGGAAGGGCAGAGAGAGAGAGAGAGAGAGAGACAATCCCAGGCAGGCTCCTGACTGTCAGCATGAGCCCAATGTGGGGCTCAATGTCACGAACCAGGAGATCATGACCTGAGCAGAAATCAAGAGTCAACACTTAACTGACTGAGCCACCCACATGCCCCAGAATATGACTTTCAAATCAACTGGTGGAGACTCAATCTGAAGAGAGGGACAGGGACACACTGTGTGAACACAAGTGTCACACAGAAAGGCTGGCAGGTGGCAGTGGGGTGGGGCTCATAATCTGCAAGTTCAAGTGGAACAAAGCCCAAATCTCCTGGATATCAGCAGGCCTCCCTGAGGGATGCTAATATTGATCTGTGTGAATGTCGTGTGAGCTAACCAAGAGCCATGTTCTGATACCATGGGGTGAACCTGCAGGCAGCCCAGGCCTAGAGGGGGCAGGGGACAGGGTGATGGCTGAGCAATCAGTCGCTGGGGGAATAGACACATTTTAAAAGAGCATGCCACTTTGACAACCTGCTCTATTCATTCTCTGCTTCATGCTGCTTCCCCTAGATCTTACTGTCCTAGTCATAATAGATCACCTTAAAATGTCATGGGGTATACCCTTTAAATGAACAAACTTTATGGTATGTAAATTATATCAATAAGACTATTTAAAAATGCCATAGGAATGGGGCCTCTTCTGGACAATGTGCTCAGGGAAGCATGATTCCCCCACCATTCACCATCTCTGGATATTTCAGGAGCACCAGCTCACCTCATCTTTTCTTTCCTGTCAATACTCATCCTGCCGTTGTTGAGTCCCTCCCATCGGTTTCCTCCTACCTCCGTGGTCCTCGCTGTCCCTCAGCACTTTGGGTGATGATGAAAACAGATCAATGTCTCAGTCTTCCCAGACCCTGAACCAGATGTTTTTGCCATTCACTGTACCACCTCCCAATCTCTTCTCTCCTCTGTAGATTCCCTGTTTTCCAGCAACACTCTGAACTGTCTTGCATCAAATCGCAGAGCTAGTGAGAGCACAAGGTGTTAGATGGGGCTAGGATAAAGAAGCCTCAGTTTTCTGGTGATTATTAAAGGAACAAAACAAAACAACAACAAAGCAACCTGTTGTCCTTTGATTTCTATCAACTTGCAGAAAAAAAGGCTGGGAATGTGGTTGGTTCATAGCACTGGCACCTCCGTCCTCAACTTGAACTCATGATTCTACTGGTTGAATATGCATTTGGGTACAGTGTTTATCAATCTATTAAAAAAATTAATGCTTATTTTTCAGAGAGAGAGAGACAGACAGAGCATGAGTGGGGAAGGAGCAGAGAGAGCGGGGGGACACAGAATCCGAAGTAGGCTCCAGGCTCTGAGTTGTCAGCACAGAGTCCGAAGCAGGGTTCAAACTCATGAATTGTGAAATCATGACCTAAGCTGAAGTTGGACATTTAACCGATGGAGCCACCCAGGCACTCCCCCTCCCAATGTTTATCTATCTTGAAACCACTGACTCCCTGGTGCTGACACCAGGGCCCTCACGCTATTATGAAGTCCCTTATAGACGTGATTACAGAGGTAGACTGCCAGAGACCTAAAACACAATTGCAATTTATTTCTGTGAATCACCTTTCACACTAAAGACATCACAGACAATGCATCAGCAGCAGCACTGAGGGGGACCCAGGCAATGAGAGGCAGAAAGCAGGAGACACACAATAGCTTAACTGGAAGACTGGGGAGTTGGGGTGGGGGAGGGAGAGCTAGGGGCATGCAGAGAATGAAGAATGCTTTTGCCAATCAGACTCCATGGGGCCCTTCTCTAGGCCGGTCTGCAGGGGAGAAATCATTAGTTTTCCACAGGGCCTTGATATTCAGGGCTGGGTCTCTGGGTTGCTGCCGAATTCCAGAGCTGGGGTTTGCTTTGCAAAGCTTGTTTATGTTCCTCTTATGTGTCAGGAGCCAGGGATGCAGAGTGAAGCAGACATCCTCTCTTTCCTCACACAGTTTAGAATCTACTGGCACACACCGTAGGGGGGTTGAAAGAGGACAGTAGGTATCACTGGAAGGTTTGAAGGCTACCTGGTTCCCAAGGTGTCCCACTGCTCTTAAATTCTCAGGTGTGCTGCCCACCAATCAGGCCTGGGGAACCTCTCTCTCTGAGATGAGTAGCATTGATATTTTTATTTTACAGTTTGAGGAATCTGAGGCTCGGAGAGAGTAATTAACTTACCCCAGCTCTGTCTCTTAGCAGAACTAGTATTAAAACTCAGACCTTCTGATCTCAGGACCCTTGAGCTTGAGCCAAAAAGGTGACCTGTCTCAATGAAGGCATTGGCAGTAGCAATGGAGAAGAGAGAACTGACTGGAAATATTAAAGAGGTAGAAAAATAAGCCTGCTGCCCTTTCTCTGCAACCTCAAGCTAGTTAAGAGGTTAGCAGGAAGAGGTGGTGTGACGGAATGAAGCAAAATGTTTCTAAAAGGAATGTGAACCCCAAATTAAGGGTTTTCTTCAAAACCATGTTGGTTGAAATTTTCACTCAGCCCAGAGGATCCTAACAGCCAGTGCTGAAGAAACAGAGTGCAAATTAATGGACTCTATTCAACAAAATTCAGTAGGGTATCTATTATGTGAAATGAACTGTACTTAGATGCCTGGGCTGGGGGAGGAGTTGGGGAGGAAGAAGGCAAGTGACAGAAGATCCCCAGATGAACATGATAAGGTCTCTTCCCCCCCAAAGGGGCTGCCAGTCTAAGGAGAGAGACAGTTATGCATACAAATCTTGCTCCTGTAGGACAGAATAATAAGGGGTATCATGGAGGGAGGCTTATTCTTGTGAGGTTGGGGATCCAGGAAAGCTTAGTGGTGGGAATTAGATCTAAAGTTATCTTCGAGGGAAAATTAAAAGTCTTAAGTGGAGAGAGGGAAGGGTGAAGACAAAGAGAACAGAAAGACATTGCTGGCAAACTGAGTAGCTTGATCTGAGGTGCAGAAGCAACAGAGTAAGAAGGGAGATGTGGCTCTGGTTGAGAACTCAGATGTGAGATGTGGCAAGGCTCAGGAGGAATATGGAAGGACAAATGTGATAGGACGGGGTCAGACTCTGCTGAGCCTTGAATGTTACGGTGAAGACTTGAATTCATCATGAGTGTAACAAATGGGTGGTATGATAGATCTGTTTTAAGGTAGTGATCTGGACGGCATAAATAGGAATAGATTTGGTTGGTGGCAGGAAAAGCCTAGAAGCAGAGGCCAGTTAGGAGCTTTCGTCAGTACTGCCAGCTGCAGTTGTTGGAAGGATGACAGAGTCAAATGTTGGTGACAGTTCAAAGATATGGATAAGGGGTAAAGAAGACTCAAAAGACTCCGATTCTCTTTCCGGGTGACTCAGTGGACTACGGCACCATTTCTGAGTTCGGGGAGAAAGGACAGAAGAAAGTGGAAGTAAAAATTATCACCTTGGATTTAGACATAAATAATCAATGACCAGCTGGCCTTTGTAGACACTTATTTAATATTGGGAATGGATGCTTTAGGTAGGGCTCCCTGGAGACCAAGAAGTAAAAGCTGCTTATATTCACATTACTCACCTTCCGAACGCTGATTCGGTGAAACAATTTGAATAATTTATGTACTTCTCTACCACTAATCTGTTTGGCTGGCTAGAGAATGATGTTCCCAAATCAAAAGTGAACGCGTTCAATCCACCATATATGCCAATTAACCCACTGATACAATAGATACAATAGATACAAACCACACCTCTGACCGCCCTAGATCATCTATCCAATGCACTAAAAGACTACCCCAATTCTTAGATGTGCAATGAAATGAACAATAGTGATAGATGGTGGGTCAGTAGCAGTACTCTGTGCACATGTTCAACACTCTAAATTTACAGAGCAGTTTGCATCCACTTGCCTGATCCTAACAGCCCATTAAAAATGGCCTATGCTTCTTTAGAATGTAAAATCCACGTGCCATTCTCCATCCCGTAGCGCTTTTGATACACTCTACTAAGATGGATATATGAACCCAGTGGAGAAATTTCTTGGTTCATAAAGAACCTACCCTCTGCTGAGCCAGAAAGACTTCTTGAAATGTTATTTCCAAGTATTAAGGCAAAAAAACCCCAACAGATATAATAATTTTCTAACTGTGAAACCATGTGATAAGGTTGAATAAGCTTTTTCAAATATGCTATGCCCCTTCCCCTGAAGACACTGATATGTATCCCACAGAGGTCAGACATTGATCTGACCCCTTGATTAAGACTGGCCAGAGCTATGAGTTCTCTTTCATAGAAGCCCAAGAAAAAGCATGGCTTACCTGGGGTCACACTACCTGCAATGATGATCCCGAGGTTCCGGCCACAACCTGACACCGTCTTCCCATGAGCAACTGACAATATATTACCATCTGTGTATTTACCAGTTACATTTCCAGGCGAGAAATCTTTATTATTCCATTACTGAAGGGGTTTATGAAACGAAACTGAACATGCAAGATTTTCCAAGTTGCTATTACTAAGGTTTACTGAAGCGTTCTCTCTTTTAGTTGGCCATTTTGCTTTCCTCACACACTTTTTTCCGCTTGAATTTCTAAGGACTACCCCCCTCCCAGGATCTGCCAATAGATCCAGACTACTTCACAGCCCCTTCTCCCTGAAGGAGCATTTATCAGTCAGTCTTTCAGCTAAACCTTCACCTGACAACACATACTAAAGTCAGGTAACCACTGTTCTCCAAGACAGGCTGGCCTGCTAATTATACCCCTTGGAATTTAAGCTTAGGAGTAAAGTTAGGAGTAGAGGTACAGAAAAGGAGAAATGAGTGTCTTCTCCCAGCTTGCTTTGAGACATGATAAACATTTCAAGGTTTGGTGACTGTCCAAGGCAAGCACCAGGGAAGTCCCCAAACCTTCAGAGGACTCCCTGTCACAAATCAAGGGTAGAAATACCTTGACCTGGGGGCAAAGGGTCCTTGGTCAGCCCCTACACTATGGAATTTGACAGACTTTGATTCTATTCCTAGGTCTGCGTGGGTGACCCTGGTACGTCCTTCTTCAGTGAGCTTCAGAGAGCTACTCGGTTCTAAATAGGTATTATAATAGCCCAGATCTGAAGACTGTTGTAGGCATTAAGTGAGATTATGCACAGGATGTGTTTAGCAGAGTATCTAGCACTTGTATGGCAGCTGTTTTGACTGTTGCCACTTTCTAGCCAAATATCTTCTGCCTCTTTACTTTTTTGCCTGTGTACATTCAGTGTTTCTCCCTAGAATGGCCTTTCGCATCAGTTTTGCCAAGATTAGAAATCCAACCATCCTTCAAGGATCAGCTCAAATGCTCCCTCTCCAACACAGCCTTCTCTGCTACCCCCTCCCCAAACTCATGAGCATCTTGCACCTTGAGCACTGATTGGTACTGTTCTGACCTTCTCATGTCATGCTGTACTTTTTCTTTGAGTCAGCAATTCAACCCCTCGAGGTACTTGAGGGGAGGTGTCATTGCCCTATACTATTTATTCATTTCCACCGAGCTCTGATCTTCTCCAACTGTCACACTCATCACATCTTATTGTGATTTAATATCTATCTCCCCAGCAGAGAATGGAGTTGTATCCCCAGTGCTTAGCAAATGGCGGGCATCCAGTGGACACTGGTTGAAGGAAGGAATGAGTGAAAGGTTCTGTCAATATTTTTCTGTCTCCCACAGTGCCCAACACATACTAGATCCCTAATATTTGTCTAAAGACAAACTCATTATGTGCAATGGGGGATTCACAGACTCAAATGTCTTTGGGCACCAAGTGGGTAGCCAGAATGAGTGAGAAGGCCTAAGAATTTCATAATATGAAAACATTGAACAATAGCTAACTACAAGAGGAACATATTCCTTTTCTAGAAGAACTCACATGCAATTTTTTAAAAAACACTGCTTGTCAAGCAAAAACACATTTATGGGACAAATTGTTCCTGCCGTCTACTCTTCTATGACCTTTGTGCTAGGAACTGAGTGAGGTTCCTGACCCACAATGCTTAGAAACTTATATTAAATAGAGACAGTATATATTTGTCATGGATGGGGAGCATGTGTGTGGGGTATCCCTTCTGTTCTTTTGGGGCCTCATCTGACCTTTATGAAAGCCTCTCCTGGCATCCACGAGAATCTTCAACTATATTCCTGCTTAAAACTCCTTTTATGTAAATTCTCAGATAAATAGCAAGTTATAACTTTTCCACATTCATTTATTTTATTTTATTTTATTTTATTTTATTTTATTTTTTTTAATTTTTTTTCAACGTTTATTTATTTTTGGGACAGAGAGAGACAGAGCATGAATGGGGGAGGGGCAGAGAGAGAGGGAGACACAGAATCGGAAACAGGCTCCAGGCTCTGAGCCATCAGCCCAGAGCCTGACGCGGGGCTCGAACTCCCGGACCGCGAGATCGTGACCTGGCTGAAGTCGGACGCTTAACCGACTGCGCCACCCAGGCGCCCCTCCACATTCATTTATAAGTGGTCAGTAAATAATTATTATATGAGTCCTTTCTGGGTAATTTATCAGTTCAAAGTAGCAATCCCTTCAACCAAATGGAGAGGTAGTAACAGGGAGGATTATAGCCTGGAGAATAGGTAAATTTCATTACAGGAGAAAATCTTAGACAGTAGGAAGCCTTCATGGTGTAGATATGTCCACTCACATCACATAGCACTTCCAAATAAGCTTTCTCTTCTTGTAGTGAGACAGATCAGGGCTCAATAGTCTCCAAGACTCTCTGAGAGTGGTGGATAAACAGGTCAATGCATCTAGCAGCAGATTTTGCAGAGGAGATTAGTAAAGGCAGAAATATTAGAAATGGATTCATTTTCTACAATTAGGTTTCTGGTGAGAGGCTGCCATTTTTTCTTGTTGCAGCCCCTCCAAATCTGTTGTGAGCTGATGTACAAGTATGGGTCCAGCACGTGTAAAGGAGCACTCTATGTTCAGAAGCAGCAACCCCAGTTCTCTTCCCTAGAACCATCTGATAGGAGGACCCCCAAGTCTGTGGCCCATACAGGAGGGCAGACATGCCGGGAGAAATGGACCAGAAGGAGAACAGGCAGATCCTGCCCTCACTCCCACTCCACTCCACAGGAGGCCCTGGTAGGACACATAACCCCGTGATTCCTGCCAAAGAACAGGCAAAGAGAATTGGGGACCTAGCTCTATCATTACGAGTATACAAACCACTCCCTTTTCTGAGACCTAATTGTTTATCTGTGTTAAATATGGGGCAGGGCAGGGTAGGGAGGGTTGGATTTGATAAACTCTAAGGGTTCTTTTAGTTCTGACCCTTCACAACTCAATGTTTTCTAGCTAGGCTATTGTTTATGGGGTATAAGTAGCAGGGGATAAATGACCTTAGGACTTTTGAGATACCTCAGGAGAAATCTAGAAACTCATTTTGGTTCTGAGCGAAACTGTTCATTTGGTCTTTAACTGGCACTACCATGAATATTTTAATTTCCTCAATAGAAGTGCATAATGATCTTCTACTCTCTTCTGACCATTAAACTTTGTCTTTTCTCCTGGTAGCCATCATTCTCCAATACTCACACATACACAGGTGCACATGTGTGTTACACACACACACACACACACACACACACACACACACACACACCATGTCAATTTTTGCCTCCATGTCAACCCTGGTTACCCCCAATTTGGAATGCCCTGAACACTGCGAGCCAGATACTACTCATCCTGCAAACACTGGAAACTTTTCTCTGACTGCCCCCATCTACCACAGTCTCCCTCTCCTCTGAATTCCTATCAGACTCACATGGTTTGTTAGCCAAGTTCTTACATGGCTGCGTTCAACCTACCATGGCCTCTCAGGCCCTCTAGCACCTGGCCTTGTTTGCCTCAATGACACCGTTGCCTACTACTCTTCCCTCCTTGTGCTCAGTTTGTTGTAGTCATGTGGGTCTTCTTTCTAGTCTTCAAATGCTCCTTCCAGTTGGTGCCCCATAGCCACGCACTTGCTACCCTCAGTTCCCAAATCTTGGCATCATTAACAACTCGTCATTACAGATCCTTAAGTCAAATTTTACCACCTCGCTCCCTGACTGCCCTTCCTACATGGCCAACTTTCCTCTCCTCTAACACTCTATTCTATTCCTTTTAACATTTGTCTCCTAGTACTTAATCACTATCTGAGTTTTATTATTAATGGGTTTATCTACAATTCATCTTTCTTCTGACTCAACCCCAAGAGACTATAAACATTAGGAGAACAGAGGGCTGCCTTGATCATCTCTCTGTTCCTCATTTCTAGAACAGTCCCCAGCATATTGCAGGTGAACATTTTCTAAATAAATGATTGAATGCCCTCAATCACTCATGTGTTTATGAATTAGATGCCTAGAAAGATTGTAGCTTTCTCAAGAGCAGGGCCTTATCTACATTTAGGTGGGAGCATATAAATACATATGGATCATTTCAAGTGAGAAAATTTGATAACTACTAGTCTAGGACTATCTCAAGGCTAAATTATTCAAGAAATCACAAATGGGCCAAGGAAGAAAAATATGAAGCAATCAGACTAGTGACTTTAGCAGAAAGTTTGCCAGACAAAGGATTCAAGGTTAGTAATCAGCAAGTGGCCATGAGAAAACTACTCAGCTTTGCAGGTTTCAGTTTCTTGTAAAATGGATATAGTAATAAGTGCAGTGAAACTTAACAGGATAAAGAGTGGGAAAATCCTATACAAGTTGCTATAAGATGGAGTGAGTGGTTACAGGTCCATTAATCATCTGTCTTGTGGGCAAATAGATTGGTGATTGTGCCTCGTTAGGCCATGGTATTAAAGCCCGCTTGTGGGGGCGCCTGGATGGCTCAGATGGTTAAGCTTCCAACTTTGGTTCAGGTCGTGATCTTGCAGTTTGTGGGTTCAAGCCTGCGTCAGGCTCTGAGCTGACAGCTCGGATGGGGTAGATGGAAGAGGACCCACAACACTGTTGGCGTCCCACCTGAGCACTCACAAATCAAAGTCAGACATGGTCAAACATTCCAGAGATTACACGGAGCTCCTTTGCTCCCCCCACTGCAGGCAGGCAGATGGTTGGGCCATAGGGTGCTAGACAGGAACCCTGAAGAAAGGTAAATGGATTCCTACTCCTCTCTGGCTTAAGTCCTAGCCCTAAGCAGGTGCTTAACAGCTCTGGGTGTATCACCTTTTAAGAGAATCCCTAGGACAGCAACTTCCCCTGGCTGCCAGTGAGGAAACCTATGGGAAGTTATTCAGACAGGGAGAGAGCTGGTTAGATTCTAGAGATACATTTTTTTTTTCAATATATGAAATTTATTGTCAAATTGGTTTCCATACAACACCCAGTGCTCATCCCAAAAGGTGCCCTCCTCAATACCCATCACCCACCCTCCCCTCCCTCCCACCCCCCATCAACCCTCAGTTTGTTCTCAGTTTTTAAGAGTCTCTTATGCTTTGGCTCTCTCCCACTCTAACCTCTTTTTTTTTTTTTCCTTCCCCTCCTCCATGGGTACAGAACAAACTCTCTGGGGTTTCATTCCTATGAGTGCATCAGTTCTCAGGAATAAAAGAATGCCCCTTGTTTTTACAAAAGGGAGAAACAGAGGTAAGGGGAGACGTGAACTTGGTAACAGGCACACATCAAGATTGAGAACTGGGCCCTGAGCTTGAATTCAGGTCTTTGGACTCTCAGTGTTAAAATTATTTTTACCACCGCGTGCTCCCTCTCTGACTCACATCATAAGGCACATATTTCTGCCCCATCAGTCAGCTGTCTGAAAGGAGTCCCATTGTCATGGGTGGGACCAAGCAAGAGCACAGACATCCTGAATTAATAATGGGTTAGGTTAAATATTCACTAGACTATAAGCTCTCAAGGCCCCCAGATCATTGTTTTGTTTTGTGAAATGAAGCCATATATCCCAGAGGTTAAGAGACAAAACTTTGATTTCAGACCAACCTGGACTCAAGTCTCAGTCCTACTAGTTAAGATTTACGTTAATTTGGATAAGTGACTTATCATCTCTGAACATTAGCTACTAAATACTATCACTATATCAGCAACTCGAAGCAAAGCATAACATCTCAATAATTAGTAGGTGCTCAATAAACACTCATTATAATGGATTGCCCATCACTACCTTTCTGGCTACCCTTCTGATTTGCCACTGTCCTGTAACCCTTATCTCTATTTCGGTAGATCTAGTCGATTCGACCTGGTTCTGTGGGCAGAGTTTTCCAGGAGTCAAAAGGAACGTATTTCATCCATCAGCATCTCTCTCTTTATGTTTATTGCACACCAGGTGAGTCAATTCTATATTGTGTTGACATGTCATGTGTGCTGTCCAATCTACGGTGAAGATGAATTTGGAACATTTAAAATAATCTCTCTTCTCTTCAGACCAGGGAAGTGAGGTTTTGTCAATGGACTTCTTATCCCCCAAAGGCTCTATTCCTCTCCCCTTTTTAATACTGAAATCAGAGAGGTTTACTGACCACATGCAGTCCTTCTTTTTCAACAAATAATCAGTGGGCACCCCCTGTTAATAGACCTGGTGGGTTCTAATCGTGCAAATACAGTTGTGAGGGAGACAGACATGGTTCATAACTTAATTGAGCTTACTATGTGGTAGAGAAAGATGAGGAGCAAGCAATTACATAAGCAGTGGTCTGATTTCCATGGTAAGTGCTTCTAAGGAAAAGCGTAAGATGCTTATGGACTAACGTGAAGAACCTAGCCTGGGTAGGGAGTCAGAGAAGGGCTCCCTGACGAAATGGCACTGATGCAGAGCTGGAGGGATGAAGAGGGGTTCGCAAGGTGAAGAGGGGAGGTGGAGGTGAGTGCTCTGAACAGACAGACCCACCATGTGGGGCCCTGAGGTGGAAGGAGCTCTGCAGGGCTGAGGTGGGGAGAGGGCAGTGGTGCGAGGCTGCCATGGTGGGTGGGGCATGCAGGCCCTGTTAAAGGGTTGGATGCTTGCAAGAGGAGGCCCTCAGAGGGCTCCAGGGAGAGGAAGTGACATGATCAGGGACTTTAGAGATTAAAGGTTCTGCTCCCATTCATATTTCACAGACCAAAAAAAAAAAGTAGCACTCAGAAAACCAGGAAAGGGCTTTCTCGAGGTCAAGCTAGTAAGTGGCAACAAAAGATACGAACTAGATCTCCCATTTCCAAGTCCAGTACTCCTCTTGATATCCCACACAGCCTCCCTCTGCTCTAAGTTTCCTTGAAATGGTGAAGGCTTTGATTTGCCCAAGACAGATAAGCTCTCATGACCTGCGTGTGGGAGACCATCTCCAGAGAAACCTCCCCACAGCTGCCTGTTGGCACCCGCTGGGCCTCAGGGGGGTTGCAAATATACTGCAGTGTGTCCCGGGGCTCTGAGGATGACCAGCCAGCAAGCTAAGTCATTCCACGGTGTTTAGGGATTGGCCTCCAGTGTGGTTCCAGATTCTGTTCCCCACAGTTGGCTAGGGAAAGACAGCTTTCCTGTTTCTGGGAAAAGAAAAAAACAGGAGACCATGGGCTTTTAGCATCCCACCCATGCCGAGTTAGACCCAAGACAGAAAAGCGCGCAAGTAGAGTCTTAGTAATGGCTTAGAGTGAAGACGGTTTGTCTTTCTCCCAGAGAGAGGCAGAGTCTCCAACTCCTCCTGGGAGATCCCTTTCTTCAAGGTGGGCCCTGCTGGCTTCTGCTCAAAATAGCTCCTCCACTGGCAGAGGAGAGGGAGAAACACCTCCCACCGCCCCCACCCCTGCCCTCACAAACACCTACTTTCACAAGCCAGCATTCCCGCCAGGCTCCTGCCTGGCAAGTCCTCTCATCCCCAAGGGCCTGCTAGGCTTTCCTCTAAGCCCTATAGATACAAATGCACCACACGTGCCTCGTTAGGTGATTCTGTTCCCCTTTGGCCTCAGCATGGGCTCACCAGACACATTATCCCAGCAGCAGAGTGACGGGGGCGCTTTCCACCCTCACAGCCCCATGCCTCCTACTCTTTCTCAGGCAAATCAGAAAACAGGCCAATTTTCAAAGCTCCCTCCTGCACATGGTGATTTTGGCTATCCAACAAAGTTCGGGAAAGCTTTTTCAAAAGAACAAAAGCTGTTCAAAATTCAACACATTGTTATTCAGAAGAAAAAAATAAAGGTTCTGTTCATCAAGCCCAGACCACCTTCCCCCACCATCCTCCTCATTTATGGAAACCTTGTGTGTCGCTAGATTCTCAACCCCCCTGCGAAGGCTTGCCTGAGCTCCTCAGTCCCTAAGAATTTCCCTTTCTTTTAACTCCATAAATACTTTTCTGGGCCAAGCCCTAGCACCTTTAGAGCCTCAGCCTCCTCATTTGTAAAAGGAGTTATACCACCTACCTCATAGGCACTTCAGAGACACAGAATGTAAAGAACCTGGGGCCATCATGAGCACTTGAGTTGGCATTCAGGTAAAAGGTGTCCCAGTCACCTACTCTTCAGAATTCCTCCTTTATGGGGTGAATTCTGTCTCTGCAGCTCCACCTAGGCAGGATTTCTTTTGGGCCTCTGTAACCCCTGGTAGGAAACAGTAGACCCTGAATTCCAGATAAACTAGTAGGAAAGAATGGCTTACCCAGCGTCTCCCATCAGCACCTTCACTTAAAATGGCTGCAAAATGGTCTCTATGACCAAGAGACACAAGAGGAATATTGTGCTCATCCAACCTAATGGACAGCAAGAGAACACCAGCCATCTGTCCTCAGAGAAGATGGCTAGGGACTCCTGGTCGGACTGCCAAGACAAAGCGGTAGGAAAGAAAGCCTTAATTGGTTTGCCCTGCCAATGCCTCATCTTAATTTCATCTCCACTCTCCATGAAGGGCAAGTCCCCACTTAACACCTGGAGAAACATGGGAGGGACTAGAAGGAACCAAGTTTCCCATTTCCTGGGCAACAGAAATGTGCAGGCATGGCTGGAGGTCGGGATGAAGGGAGTTCACATATCATTTGGACACAGCAAACAATTTGCAGTAAGAAAGCCCGGGTTCTAGGCTCATCTTTGCCTGGGATTTGTTGCATGATCCCTGGCAAGTCATTTTCCTTCTCTGGCCCTTTGTTTGCCTAGACAAAGGATGAAGGCATGGATAAAATCAAAGGTGACATAAAATTTGGTGTATTTTGTTCAGCTGGCAAAACGTTTCAAAAAATTTGAATCACTTACCAATATTAAACACTTGAGTACTTTCAAATAAAAATTCAGGTTTTCAGCTTCCCTTGAAAAATCCTGAGGTTCGGCATTCACGGGTGGCCACAGGAGGCCAGAGGCCAGTGGTAGCTGCCCCCATTTGGTTGGGATATGTATTCTTCAGTTCCCATGATCCTCACATCACTCTCTCAGGCTCCTCAACATAAAGGCTGTCTTGTGTGTCTGCCATTTATCATTACTCTTATTTTTGGGGGGTCACTCCATCACATTATTAGTCCGGCCCCAATGGGCATTTGGATTTGGGGCCCCTGACCTGAGGATCTTGGTTTAGCTTTTTGGTGTTTCCTGTTTTGGAAATAGTCTGTAGAGTCAATGCCTGCAGTCAAATATCAGCACTACATCCATACTTGTGTCATATGACCTTGAGCAAGCACCTTCAGTTCATGAGCTAATGAGGGAAAAAACAGTCCTCACTGCATAAAGGTATGGCAAGGATTAAGTCACACAATTTTTAAAAACACTTAGGCTAGGATATGGAAGATTCTAGGAAGGGTTTAGTAAATGCTAATAATGGTTGTTAGTAACATCCGAATTTTAAAACAACATGAAGCTGACTTTTCACACGTCCGGGCTTGTCAGGTCCAATGTGTGTCCAACTACACAAGCCCCAGCATCCAATGTTCCTCTTTGAAAGATTTCACAGAACATTGTCAGAGATCACCTCATGGATCCCTTGCAGCTCCAAAGTTCTATGACCTTCACCACGGGTCTCAAGGCAAATGCACAGAGGGGCCAGGCAAGTGTCATGAATAAGGGAGGTAAGCTAAGCTGGGAAGCCTGTGTATCCTTCAAAAGACAGTCACATTTAGTGTTTTTAAAGCACTGCTTGCCCACTGCAGGCCAGCCTAAGCTCTTAGGCCATTTCAACCCCAATGGATCTTCTAGGATGAGGCGGCTACAGAGGGAGATTGGGGGTATGGGTGTCTTGGAAAGGTCACAGGGAGAGATGGTACTTAGGAAAAGCCAGGCAGTTCAGGCAATTTTATCGGACCCGAACTCTGGATCCATTCCTTGTTATGCCAAAAGTTCATTTTCCTCTCTTGAAATCCCTTCACCTCTTCTCAAGAAACTTCTGTCTCAGCTTTCTGAGAGCCATGGCCTCATTTAAAATGTTGTGAAAGAAGGTGATGGAAGCATCGGGTTTCTAGGCTGGTGAATGTTTTATTTTTATTTCTTCGTTGACATGGTTTAACCTTTGCTTTCGGCAGCTAACGTATTGCTCAAATAAAGTGAAAAGAGGGGCTAGGGCGAGGAACCACAAGGGCTCTCGGGAATGACTTTGCTGACGGGAAAACATGCTTTCAGCCGTTCTTCTCACCACAATCTGTGAGATTCAGATCTGCAAGTCTGCATTCTACTATTCCCTAACACACATGAGGGGATGCCAAGGCCAGAAGAGAATGACATACCTCGCACCTACCCAGCAATTCAGCTCAGGGCAGAAGTAGGAGGCCAAGATAGGCAATGTCAAAACACGGATTCTCATCAGTTTTTGAAGAGAGAATCTCCAAGTATGGACTTCTAGTCTGGACCTTGCCCCGTACTTACTACGTGACCCCTGGCATACTGTCAGACTACCAGAGTTTCAGTCTCCAGGACGGGGAAGTGTAGATAATACAGTACTTCCTTACAGGGGTGTTCAGAACATAAAATGAGATTGTATATCTCAAGTGCCTGCAATGTATAGACTGGCCAATACATGGGAATATTTACTACTATTACAATTGAAACTACTACTGCCTCTACCCAGTAATTTTCTGCCAACTGGTCCTCCGTCTTTTACTTACATATACCCCTAGTGATGGAGAGGTCAGGACCTGTTGAGGCAGTCCATTCTTTCGCTGAATATAACAATTTTCTTCCTTGGGTAGAAACAAAATATGTCTCTGAGGTCTGCAACATCTTCCTTAAGTTACACCTTAAAGTCATCAGGCTGTCCTGAGAATCTGCTCTGTGCCCCAAACTGTGTAAGGTTTGGTTGGGGAGATAGAGAAAGAAAAAGACATGGTCCTAGCCTGGGGTTCAGAGTTGGACTTTAGAGGTATGATGAATACATAGAAAGCAGCCCTCACCTTGGTTTGCTGGGCCACAAAGGATTCCTTGAGGGAGGAGGGGCCCAGGCAGGACCATGGTCTATGAGGACCCATGTGATCTGCTCCTTCCTGCTCCAACTATGTGGGCTTCCTTTCCGTTTCTTGAATCTTCCCGACTTGGACCCGCCTGAAAGCCTTTGCGCTTACAGTCCCCTCTGCCTAGAATGTTCTTCCCTGTTTTTAGCCCAGGACTGATTCTTGTTTACCATCCTCTGCTCGACCCTCTCTGAGTGTCCTAACTGAAGGATCCATCCCAGTCCAGCCCAACATCTCCATCACATCACTCAGTTTTATTTTCTTCTTGCCTTTTAATATGATCTGATACGAGCAGTTAGCTGTTGATTTGCCTATTGCATGTCTCTCTGCAACCCAAATAAGAGCACAGATTCTGTCTGCTCACCAATGCATTCTCACCCCCCCACCCCCACCCGGCATAGTATATGGCCCATCATGGGTGCTCAATACCTATTTGCCGAATATTTCTTGAAAGATGTGAGAGACTAGACCGAGTCCCTTCCAAGTCCAGACATATCTTCCCATCTCCATCTCCCATCACAAAGCCTTTCCCTCCCAGGGGGATGGCTCCTCACCAGAGAGGATGCCCCTCAGAGGCACAGGGAGACGGAGTATCCCTGTCTGGATGTCAACACCACTGGGCTCGACCGCCAAGCAAATTGCTTTTGATTCCGTGTGGCACCTGGAAGCCAAATAGATTGTAACAGCACAGCGGAAACTGTCCGCTGCCCGGTAATGAATTAGTTGTTAGCAGAGGGAGCAACACGCTCAATCCCATTTGCGATCCGCAGGGCTCACAGCTGCTTCTCATTTTCATAATGCAAGGGTAGGGGAAACAAAGGAAAGATGAACCCCTGCAGGGGGAGACACCAAGGTGGAGGCAGCCCAGGCCATGAGGAGACAGGCTCTGCCGCGGTCTGCTTAAGGCTGGGAGGGTGAGCTGGGGCATGGCAAAGAAGTCATCCGCCATCCATAGACTTGTTTAAAATTCACCAAAAATTTTTCAACGTCTCTCACAAAGCAGTGTCTCCTAGTGATTAAATGCAGGTGAGTCAGGCAAGGCTAAGTTCCAACACTGTCTACCAGCATTAGCTGTGGGACCTTACGTGAGCTATCTAACCTCTCTGTGCCAGGGTTTCTTCACCGATACGATGAACGTAATGGCAGTAGCCATCTTCCAGGGCTGCTGTAAAAATGGACTGACACAGCACAGAAGACATTCCACAGAGCCAAGCACAGCACACGTGCTGTCATGCTGTTGCCGTGACAATTAGTATTGGCATTAGTATTACTCATACCACCTCAGCTTCACAACATCCCCGTAGGGTGGGCAGAGCAGAGGTTACTATCCCATTCAAAAATTAAGGAACTGGAAACTGAGGCTCAGAAAGGGGAAGCGAGTTACCGAAGGTAATCCAGCAGAGGGCCTGAAGGGTGTTCGTCTCAAGGCGTGAACTCCAGAAAACTGCTCTTTTCACACAAGTATCATCTCCAAAGCAAAGCAGAAGTTTCAGGAGTTTGAATAGGCTTTGCTCAAAGCCTCAGGATATCCCGTTACCCCCAAGACCAGGCTCATGTCATGAACAATCCTCAGAGCTGGTGAATGTCACTGAGTTTTTCTCTGGGACCCCCAGCAGGCCATCCCCTAGCGCATGCGGCCCTGACTTTTGGTGTCTGGGTATTCGTATGTGTTTTTCCTCAACTGCTTGTCAAAAGCAGCTCCAGAAGAGTTTCTGATGCTTGTCACAACGGCCTTGATGAGATGAGGTCAACTCCTACTTTCCCAGGGCTGATACTGTTTTAAGTTTCAACTCTCCTTTTGAGACAGTATTTGAAACAAGATGAGGTAGCTCACTGGGCTGAGGTAGCTCACCAGTTGACAGGCACCCTAGAGGCCTGGCCTCTGAGGATACACTGAGTTCTGGGCCAAAGATCAGAACCTAAGTCCCTGAGGGAGGAGCCCACGAGTCTGATGTCTACTGGTAGCTCTGCTCTGAAAGATGATCATTTGTTAGCTTAAGTCCTACTCTCCTGGCGCCTCCATGAGACTGGTGTTCTGGAACGATGTTTCCCGAAGGGACAGCCCTGTCCTACGATGCAAGATGGTAATTCACCCCTGGACTGCAAGCACAGATGTCTCTTTCTGTGAAGCAGAAATGACTGGAATGAAGACAACTCAGTCAACACAAGCAATGATTCCCATTAACGCAAAATAGGCAAACATGACCCTAATGAAAAACTTTGCCATAATTGTTTCTGTTGGCAGACAGTAGACCATACTCCATGGTTCTGGTCAGGACACTACTGATCAGGTTCTTGAGGTGGGGGAGACTCAGTCATCTTTGCACATCTGCTTTGGCGGGCCAACCTACACAAGGTCACATAGCTGCGAAGTGGAGGGGGGACGAATCAAACCAGGTGGGGGCAGTGGGGTAAATGACAGGCGATTGAGAGGCTGGCCAGGGGCAAGAGAGATGGGACCTGCAGATGGATGGAGTAGAGGGAATTGCCTTATTTTCTGGATGGATGTGGTGTCTTTACTGTGATAGGAGATGCTGGATGAGGGCCAGCCTTGGAAAATAGCCAGAAAGACTGCAGCCAGCAGTCAGGAATTGCAGCAATGAACTGTTGCCGAAAAGAGAAGGAAACATTTAGTTCAGTGGTCCTCAAAATGTGGTGCCTAGACAGTAGCATTAGCATCATTCTGAAGTTGTTGGAAATGTAGATTCTGGGACCACCCCCCCAGACCCATTACATCAGAAACTCTGAAGTTGAGCCCGGCAAAGCTTTGGATTTGAACAAGTCCTCTAGGTGGGTCTGATGCACTTGTTGCTTTGAGAAGCTCAGTTTAGTCCTCTGAGCCCATGCCCCAGAAGTGAGGGCTAGGATATTGAGGCTGCAGGTGTTCACAGGCAGGCAAGGAAGAAGTCACCAGCTTAAAGTTGGAAGAGATTTACCCTTTATACACGAGCGGGTACAGGACATGGTTTAAAGTTAGAAAAAGGGGCACCTGGGTGGTTCAGTCCATTGAGTGTCTGACTCTTGGCTTTGGGTCAGATCATAAAATCATAGTTTGTGGGTTTGAGCCTGGCACCAGGCTCCATGCTGATGGCTTAGAGCTTGCTTGGGATTCTCTGTCTCCCTCTCGCACCTCCCCCGCTCATGCTCTCTCGCTCGCTCTCAAAATAAATAAATAAACTAAAAAAAAAAAAAAAAAAAGCCTGATGACATTTTAAATAAATACATAGATAGATAATAAAGTTAGAAAGGGAACAATTCCAAGCAGCCACCAAGTGCTAGTCTTTCTCATGGCCCCTTCCCCACAGTGGTTCACATAATCACTCCAACAAACCTAGGGAGTAGCATTACTATAGTCCGCTTTGCAGATGAGGAAACTGAGGCTCTTAGAGTCCTGATGGGCCTGGGCCCAGAGCAGATGCCAACTATGTCGGTCCAAAGCAGCTGATCTTTCTGCTTTGCTGCACTGTGTGTACATTTCACCCTCTCTGTGTTTCAGTGTGATCTGATCCTAGGCAGGTAAAATGTGTTATAGATTAAGAAAGCATGTGAAAGGTCCTTTTAATATGCTCAACATACTTGGTTATAGGCACACAAACTTAAGCAAAATGTATCATCTGCAATAATAACATTCCTGCTGAGGTAACTTTGCAGAGTTTCCTTGCATTAGGTTTCAAAGACTAGAAGAAATTTAAAGACATGTCAGGGACTGATAGAAGATGTTAATTTTCAATATTTTCATGCAAGTGTGTTCTAAAACAAAAGAAAACATCCCACAATCTACCACCATCATATTTCATAATAGAAAAGGCATTTGAATAGCAGAAAAGAAAAAGCACCTAATCTCAGAATAAAGGAGTCCCATAAAATATACATTTTGCTTTACCATATTGGCCTCATTTTTCTGATTTGCTGCAGTTACAAAAATATTTCTCCAAATTATAATGCAGTGATTTCTCAACATGCCTCCACGGACCAGGGTCTGTGTAGAAGTTTCCCCAATTCTCAAGTCCACTTTTAGGGAGTGACTATGGTATAATTTCCAGAACAATTCAGCAGCCATCTTATTGATCCTCTCCATCAGAGGGCAGGAATTATTACCCTCATTGTACAATTAAGGAAATAGACCCAGTAGCAAGTTTGGAAGCCACGGCTCAAACCCAGACCTGTTGGATGGGACCCAGTCATCTTTTTAGCACATAACAGTCCACTCTTTAATTTCCACAGGACTGGCATTGTTTTACAGTGCTGAGTGACTGTTGCTAAGTAGCTAATAGGAAAGTTGGCTCCCATCCTGGCCGTTCTACACCACGATCACAGCTAACAAAGTTTCATCAGTCAAAGTGCCAGTTGTGTACCTAAAAAGACTTCTCCATTTACTGAGCTGAGTATTTTCCAACCAGACCAGCAAAGGCAGGGATGGCATCTAGAGAATTCCAAGCCTGGTTCTTTCAGTTAGCCGGGAGAGAGGGTCATGGTGGTTTGGATTCCAGCTACAGTGATAACCATGAATGCTTGATTTATAAAATGCCGATGACAGGTTTCCACACTTCTCCTTTGATAAAACCCACTTCGGGTTCGAGGAAAGGATGCATGGAAATTACCCTTCTCTCCCGAGCCTTTCCTTCCATTGGAGGGAAAGCCACCTGGAGTTGATTGTGAACAACCCAACCTGATTGTGAACAACAAGGAATACTATGTAGAGCCCATCTAGGTCCTCCCACTGAAGTATCAAAGGGAACCTAGCACTCGGTCAGTGAAAAGAACTAGACTAGGGTTTCTCAACCTCAGCACTACTGACATTTTGGACCAGATAATTCTTTGTTGTAGGGGTTCATCTTGTACATATAGGACAGTTAGCAGCACCTGTTCCTCCTACTGAGATGCCAGTAGTCTCTTCCCTCCCCCAAGTTGTGACCATCAAAAATGTCTCAGACATTGCCATGTGTCCCCTGGGGAGGGGAAGAAGGCAAAATCACCCCCAGTCGAGGACCACTGCACTAGACTGAAAAGAAAGAAGGAAAAAGTAAATCATTTTGGCAACTGGATAAGTGGACTCTTTGGTAAGCATTGTGTGCACTTCTAATAAACTGCTAAGCTCTGGAATTCAATAGGTGATGTATGTCCCATGGGCTGAACCTCAGTTAAGTAAATAGTCGAATCCTTGAGAGAGCCGAAACTGACATCACTAAGACCCAATGTGTCTGTTCACTATTTACCCAAGAAGAGCCTTGCCAAAAGATAGCAAATATTTTCCCGGGACTTCTATCAACTGCCAGATGGGTTTATGGGTGATCTTTGACTTTGAGGACAATGCTATCCTCTGGAGACCTCTAGAATCTTACTATTATGGGTCCACTGGAGATACAATTAAGATTTTTTTTTTTTTAATAAATCAACAAAGGTTGTTGGCCACCAGTGTACAGAACCCTGACCAAGATGCTAAACAGAAGGCCCTGGGCACGAAGAGAAAATCAAATATCATCAGAGAACCCTTCCCTAAGGAATTGTTGCCATCTTCACTTCAAACCCAGTACCATTTAGAAAAGCACACACTATACCAACAAAGTGGACACAGATTAATCCAGTTCTAATGAATTGATATTTTTTTAGGAATATTCTGAATTAAATGAATTAGCTACGCAGGGAGGCTGCTCCAGAAAAGACCATCCCTTTTATATGTGTTACCTTGCAGAATCTATCTGGAAGGACTTGTACTCAATCAAGAAGGGCACTTCCTAGACAAGGTCTCCCAGAGCATAACCTGTAGACCCCAGGATCACCTTCATTTAGGAAGTTTGTTATAATGCATGTTTTTAGACTCTATGTCAGTAATTCTGATTCATTAAATGTAGATTCCAACAGTCGGCATTTTAAATAACCTCCCTTGCTTCTTCTGTATACTTAAGTTGGAGAATTGTTGAGTAAGACTTCCTTTTCAAAGAGCATTTAATTTCCAAGGTTCCTGTCTTCATAGGACTTATCGTTTTTGGAGACAACTAGCTTGTGGTAAGGGGTGCTGGTGATTAATAATCATTCATTCAACAAATACTCACTGAACTGCCCATTACATGCCAGATTGTGTTCTAGGAAAACAGGGAATCAGCAATTATGGTAAGAGTCATCTGCTATATGCTGAGCACCACAACTTGCTTTTACTTCTTTCCTTGTAACATCCTTATGAAGTAGGTACAATCACTTTCATGTCACAGGAGAGAAGATGGAAGCTCAGGGAGGCGGCTGACCTACACAGGGTCTCGAGGCCAGTAAATGACAGACCTGAAACTTAGACCAACATCTGTCTGATGTTGTATTCTGTGTCCTTTCCACAACAGCAACAACACAAGCATAAAAAGATAAAAGAAAAAAAAAAGTTCAAAGCAGTCTGAGTTCAATGCCAAATGAGTAGTACAGTTCCTGAATACTGAGGACGTTCAGCCCTGAATGAAATCATTGCAGGCTGTGGTGGAGGAAGAGTCTTCTTAGAGGCAGCAGCGAACTGAATAATAAAGGATATATGAATTCAGAAAGGGAAGAAGCATCTGGAAGGGGAGATCATACAATAAGGAATGGTGTGCATCAAAGTATGAGATAGGAATGTGCAAGACTAATTTGGGGGACTGTGAATTGGTCTCCTCAGCTAACCAGAGCCAACATGTTAGGGAGAGAAAGTTCCAAAGGAAGTTGTAAATAGATCATGGAGTTCTCTCGATTATTACACTTGGGTGTCTGAACTTTACCCCATAAGACAATAAGAATTCACTGTAAGAAGACATGATAAGAGAGAGATGTGGAGAGTAAAACAGATTGATAGTGGTCTGCAGGATAGATCAGCGGAAGAAGAAGAACCAGAATCAAGTGGGAATCAGGTAAAAAGTATTTATATGAGGTAGTTACCACAGGAAACAATTCCTGAATTCAGGAGAATTCATACCTAGCATGTACAGACTTCTTACTATGTTCTTAACTTCTTAACTATGTTCTATGTTATTAAGGCCTTGTTCTTAATAATTTAAATAAATTAATTAGTTTGATCCCATATAATTCCCTCTAAGATGACATTAGGGCTGTTCCCAATTGCCTCGTTGTCCTTCTAGTCGCATGGTATGATTGCCTTCCCGCTGCTCCCCTCTTTTGAAGCTTGGTCATGCCTTGTGGCTTATTTGGTCCAATGAACTGTGAGCGGAAGTGAGGTCTGTTACCTCTGGCACAAAGCTTTGAGAGCGAGTGTGTGTTCTGTCACATATATTTCCCTGTCATGGTTATCTTGGAAGCATTTGTCGGGAAGGTGACTCTCTCAGTTTGGGTCCCTGGGTAACTATGACGAACAAAGCCTGTGCTAGACGTGCAGCATGAGCAAGAAAGAAATTCATGTTCTAGTGGCCTGCTGCCATCTGGGAGTCATTGCTACTGTACTATAACTAACCTGATCTCTACTGTCAGACCACCTGAGTTCAAAACCCTCACTCCACCATTTACCAAATTTGGCAGGTTACAACTTTTCACCCTCACTGACTTCATCTTCAAAATGGGAATCACTACAGCGGTTACCTCACAGGGACATTGCGAAAATAACTTTTTGTGCCGTGTTGCAGGCGGTATTTCAAACACTTTCTGTGTGTCATCTTACTTGTTCCTCACGACGACTATTTTGCAGATGAAGAAACTGAGGTACGAACAGGATTATGGCACTTGCCAGAGATCACCCGGCTAATAAGCAGTGGGGCCAGGATGCCAGCTTAAGGCAGTTCAGTTGTAGAGTCCCCACACTTATCCCCTGGTAACAGCCAGCCTACCATAAGCACAGAGTATTAGGCCCCCTGTCTGGGCCTAGGATCTTTTGAAGGGCCTAAAAAGTATTTCTCACCAGAAAAATAAATATATTGTTTTAAAATAATAATATAATATTTATGTATATTAATACTTATTATATATTATATTTATATTACATAAAATCATATAATATTTAATATAGATATTAATATTTATGTAATAATATAATATAATAATAAAATATTAAAACCTTAACTGCAACATCAAATTAATAAATATTTAAATGTCTATAAAATTGGTCATCATGTCAGCTCTCCCACAACACCAACCACTCAAATCAAGTAAATGAGATTTTAATGTGAGATATGGGTGTATGGTAGTATCTTTGACATGATGGGGGAGGTAGGACTTTTCAAAGTGTCCAGGGCCTAAAATGTGCCTTAAAATGACCCCTTGAATAGCGTTCAATAAAGTATTAGCTGTCGTGTTATTTTCATTATTGTTTTTAGCTTTGGCCAACAGAGACACTTCAGAAGCTGTTCCAAATTCTGCAACAAAACGCCTGGTCCCTTGAGCCACTCCCAAATGTCTGTCAGCAGCTCACTGCTGAAGCTGGTCCTTATTCAGACTCAGGGGAGAGCAGCAAGGTTGAGTTTCTACCTTTTTACTCAGAGATCTAGTTCCTCTCACCTACTGAGCCAGAGGTAGATGCTGTAGCCCTACCAAAGTCCCCCCCCCCACCCCCCCCACCGCCTCCCCAGACTATCAGCTGGCTGGGAATGGAGTTACGTGAAATGCACCTTTGGAACTACAGCAAAACATCAGGGGCCTCTGGAAACTGTAGCTGCCTGATAACACCCCTATCTCCAGTGTCTGTTTCTTGAGTCCCTGGTGCTTTGTGCATTTTATGGCATGTACTAAATCACCCTGCATGAACCCTTCCTCCTGGAGGGTGACTCTCACTCTTAAACCTTGACTCAGCACCTAGGGTCTGCCGCTTACTTAGCCTGGAATATTACTGTGTTGATTCCCTGCAGCATCTTGAATCTGAAGACACTCTCCCTCCCCGACGCCAAGCTCACAGCTTCTGATCCCAGGCCCCGACTTTTGTTCCCACTTTGCACTTCATCCATGTTATCGTCATGCCTTGTATCTGCAGAGTCTTTGTGACTTCCCCAGTCAATTTGGAACTCTGGTGCAGTGATTTAATAGTAATACATTCTGGGGTCAAACTGGCCTGAGTCCGAAACCTTGCTCTATCATTTCCTGAGGGCTGACCTTAGTAAGTTACTAAAGCTCTGTTTTTTATACTCTGAACTTTGGAGCCTAAAACAGTACCTGCCCCATAAGATGCTTTGAGAATTCCGTGAAATAAGCCAGTGAAAGGGAGTAGGGGATAGAATTGCTCAACAGATGTTAGCCATTAATGTTATTCTTACTATTACAAATTATCACTTTTGACTTTCAAAGATCTCTGTGAAGTGGGAAAGTTAGGAATTCTGGTTTTTATTTCATGAAGGACAAAGCAAAGGGCCTGACAGGTAGAGGCTTGCCCAAAGTCACAGGGTATAGAAGGGGTGGGACTACAGAGCCTCTGGCACTGAATATAGAAGGATGCCACCTTTCAGTCCTCCCTTTGCTTGAGCACATCTTTCTCACCACCCCTTCTATATTCATGGGATCCCAAGAAGAGGGTTTTGAAGGGGTCCTCATTTATTCCAGCTACTTTTGTAGCTGGCTCCATGTATTTTTGATCAGAACCGAATTATCCTTTCTTCGTATGCACCAAGCTCAAACCTCAGGGGACTGCAGAGAAGCTTGGATCTGGCACCTTTTGAATTGATAAATACAGTTGACTCCTGAACAACATGGGGGTTAGGGATGCTGATGCCCCACACGGTCAAAAATCCACGTATAACTTTTGACTCCTCAAAAACGTAATGACTAATAGCCTACGGTTGACTAGAAGCCTTACTGACAACATGAACAGTCGATTAACACATAGTTTGAATTTGTATTATATACGGTATTCTTACAATAAAATGAGCTAGAAAAAAGAAAATGTTATTAAGAAAATTATAAGGAAGAGGAAATACATTTATCATGCATTTACTAAAAAACCTCCACGTCTAGTTGGACCTCATAGTTCAAACCTGTGTTGTTCAAGGGTTGAATGTAATTTGCCCTTCGTGCTTCAAGGTCCACTGTGGGTGGCACTGCATTGCTCAGGACCTCTCTGAGGAAGCTAGTAACTTGTGGGCAGTCACAGCCACTTCTGTCCCCTTCACCTCTGTGAGGTGTATAAGCCTGAATGAATAAATGACTGGAACGTTAAAAAAAAAAAAAAAAAAAAAGTTCAGAATGAGGTGAAATAAAGAAACCTTACTTAGACCAGATGGGAGTCTGGAAGCCTCAAATCTAGTGGTTTTATTAAATGAAACTGAACTTGACACATCTATCATAGAGCCTGGCCCACACAGGCTCTCAACACACATCAGCTATTATCACTACTAAGCTAACAGGCCATGAGACCTCAAACACATCTCTTCCCCTCCCTTGCCACTGGCAAGATTAACAATACTTCCAGTCCTATTCTATTGTGAATGACTGGAGAGATTATTAAGAGAGAAAATGGGTGTGAAAATGCCCTGAAAATGTAACAAGTGTAGTCAGAATTTACGGTATTATTATTTTTACTCATTATTATGATTATATAATGACCTTTCGTCCCCGGCAGTTAGTCTGACATGAAGTTTTGCTCAATAGCCAGTTGACTGCATTTGGAGGAGAGCTTCTAAGGATGGTCTCCTGTCTTGGGCTCTGTTCCCTTCTCTTTGCCTGGTGAGGCACATATCTCCAGGTTAATGGGGTCACAGATTCCACCCCGCTCAGATTAGCAGTCTTCATGGGGGCTGCTCATCCAGGCAATGTTCTGCTGTTATAGGTCCTGGGCACCAGGTACAAACAAGGTAAATGACCCAGTTCAGGTCACAACGTGGCTTCTTGAACTCTGGACCCAAAAGCAACCCACACTCACAGAATGTGAGCTGAGATGGCGCTAACTGAGGAAAAGTCTTGATCTGTTCTAATCAATTATCCCAGAAAAAAAAAAAAAAAAGTCATCCAGCAGGCAGTGGTTCTCAAACTTTAGTAAGTGCCTTAATCTTCAACTGGAAAGCATATTAAAACAGATTTCTGGGCCCCACCACAGAAGTTCTGATTCAAGAGGTCGTGGCTGGGGTCTGAGAATGGGCATTTCTAACAAAGTGCCAGGTGATGAAGTTACTGCTGGTCCAGGAGAAACATACTTTGAGACTCAGTGGCCTCATGCCCAAGAGCGCAGGCTCTGGAATGGAGTTAGGGTGCCCAAATCTGACTCTGCTGCTTAACATCTGTCCCCAGCAGCAAGTTACTTGAATGTCTTTGTATCTCCATTTCTGCATGTGTCAAATGTGTTGTTACATACTTTAAATGTAATCATACTAACTTATAGAGTTACTGCGGCAATTATAGGAAACATACATGCAAAATATTTCGCATAGTGCTGAGCACATAGTAAGTGTTCACGGTCAGCCACTGTTACCATTATGATTGTGCCGTTCACTTCTCACCCTGAAACTATTTGGCATCTAGGTTTCCCTTTTTAGACTATAAGCAGCTTCAGAGCTATGGTCTTGTCTCATTCATGTCTGTATTCCCCAGGGCTGAGTTCAATGCCAGGCTCAAAAAAAAAGAATATACTATAGAAATTCATCCATTCACTCAGTCACTTATTCATACAATTGATAAATGTATACTGAGCACTTTCCCTGTGCCCGGCCCAGGCTAGACACTGAGGGTACAATAAGCAAGAACCAGATCATATTCTCTTGGTGCTTATCTTGACTGGGGAATAGAGACATTAAATAATGCAACAAGCAACTAGACAAAGGAGTTACTAGTTAGGAAAGATGCTTTGAAGGAAATAAAAAGTGCTGAACTGGAGGGCAGTTCGGGATTTAGTTCAGGTAGACTGCTCAGGGAAGTTCTCTCTGAGGAAGTAAGAGAGCTGAGAGGGGAATAATGAGCCCAAGGCCAACCTGATGGGATCTAATGAGACAGAAGCACCAAGCCATGGCCCAGGGGCAGGAAGCAGCTGGCCTGTTCCAGAGACAAAAGGTGAGCTGGAAGGCAGGAATCTAGTGCTAAGAGAGAGGCAGAAGAGGTAGGGTTGGGGAGGGACAGGTTCCTAGAGAGCCTTGTAGGCCAAGGTATGGAGACGGCACTTTTTAAAGCAGTGAATGACATGTTCAGCTTAATACTTTTGAAAAGTTGCATTAGCTTCAGGGTGGTCCACAGCCTCAAAGGAGACAAGCGGGTAAGGTGGGGGGTTAATGCAGGGGCACGCAAGGAGGAGGATGCTGGTGTGAAATAGGAGGCGGGAGTGGAGACAGAAAAGATAAAAAGTGTTTGGATTTAGAGTATAATTTATAGCTAGCACTGATGGAGTTACTGATGGACTAGATGTGGGGGTACATGAACAAGGGACGGAGGATGGCGAGGGGGACTTAATGAACACATCTCCAGCTGTGATCTCTTCATAAGAAGCTGCCACAGCTCCTTAGCTTCCATCTGCTCACATCTCCGTCCCTGGCTGCCAAATTCAATCCTCCCTTTCTTAGGGCTCAGGGGCCCTTCCAAGGCTCCTCAAGGGTCCCTGTCCTGATTTCTGAAGCTCTGCAGGCCAGCACTGGTGGTTACTATCCCAGAAGCCCGGATGTCCTGCTCCCTGCAAGACAAGGGGGAAGCAAGCCCTCTGGGGGGGCATTAGCAGAGCAGCCAGTCAGGCAGCAGATGACAATGGAAAGCCGCATGTGCAGGCACTCTGGGGATCGGGGATGCTGGCAGGAAACTGAAAACAAATTCTGCTGAATGTTAAGAGAGACATGCCATCTTGCTGCTTTGGGCTTCCTGGTGCTGGTGGAGATGGCAAGACCAATGACAAAAGCAGAGGGCATCTTCTGAGCCTACGTGGTTTCTGGGGTTGCTGGAGACAATGCGCTCTTTGATGGATGTTACAAATAAGGGAGGCTGACCCCAGAGCTTGTTTCCCTCCAAGTCCTGCATCTCACGCACCCAATCTCTCTTCCTTTATCACCATTCCTGGGATCCAGCCACTCAGGCCAAGCTGAGGTTTTCGTTACTCTGCTTCTCATCACTGAACGTTGTCGTCAGTAGAATATTTTTCATCAGACATAGATCACGCTCGGTTTTTATGTTTGCTTTTTATTTTTTCGTTTTTTTTTTTTTTTTCTTTTCTTCTCTTCAGTTGGCATGGGAACGCTGCAAGTGCCAGTTCAGGGAGGATCCATCAACGTCATCATAACACTCCCCCATGCCGCCCAACTGCTTTGATATGTTCAAAGTGCACACACAGTTCTCCCTCATGGAGGCAAATCTGGAAGCAGCCAGCCTTGTTGTTTCCCCAGCTGATAGGCTTTCCAGCTCACATGATTCCAGAGGTAGAAGGGAACCCAGAGGCCAGCCCAAAGCCCCAGAGAAGGGAGAATCTGAAGCAAGGTCACACAGCAAGTCAGCAGGGGACAGACGACTCAAATCCAGATCATTACACAGTCCTGGATGCTCTATGACCTTTCAGGATCATCTTGAACTTTTCTAGAAGGGCCTTTGTTTGCTCATTGAAAAAATCAGACCATCTGCTCTCTTTCATAACAAGGGCTGCTGTGGGGATCAAGTAAGATTCATGTGATTGGTTCCCATAAATGGTGGGCATGTCTTTTAACGCTAAAACTGCAAACATGAGTCTTGCAGACAGATGCTCATAAATACTTATTAAACTGATGGAAAGTTAAGGAGATGGTTACATGTTTATGCCTCAGAAGTAGATGTGGTGGATTCCCATTCATCTAATAAACTGTTAACTCGTTCATTCATCCAGCCAATGACCATCCTTCAAATACTGAATGCCTAATGAAGGCAGTGCTACTTTTGTTTATAACTGGTTAAAAAACACACCAACCTTGTCGCGGACAAATGTGAGATCCAGCAAGAAGAAAAATCTTGTAAGAAACTCATCACAACACGATGGGTTATGAATATAAATGGCTGGAGAAGGCAGAGCACTGCTCCCTTGGGAGTGTGAGACTCACGACCTGCACAGCCAGGAAACCCTCCCCTGAGTTCCATGGATTTGCAACTGGGGCTTACAAAGTGAGTAGGAGTCTCCCAGGCCAGCAGAGCCAAGGCCTAGAGGTATATTATAGCAGGGTGTTTGGGGACACACTGCAGGTCTTTTGTCAGCACTGAAGCAAGATAGACCTAGTATTTATTTGGTATAACAGGCTCTGCATTCAAATTTCATAGGAAATTTTTAATCCCATACAGGTAAAGGGGCTGTTCCTTCCATGTGTGATAGGGACTGTTATTAACCCCACTGGACAGCTATAAAACTGAAACTCAGAGCGACTGCATCATTTTACCCAGGGTTTCACAGGTGAGAAGTGGCAGATGTTGGATTCATGAGATATTTGACACCAAAGTCTGGATTTATAGTCATTACTCTCTATGGTCTCTGTTAAACAGGAACACATGGGGAAACTGAGGCTGTGGGAGTCATCAGGGTCATGGAGGAGAATTGAGAAAAAAAGAGGATCTGTGAGTTACTCAAGATAACATCACTAATCAGTGACAGAACTGAGGCTTACCTCCCATTGTCCCATTTCCATCTTTCTTCTGGCCCATCCCATAGCTCACGGACTAGGGACAAATTAAGAGACCAAGGTAGAAGATGTCAGAAAAAATAAGCCATCTTCCTAAGAAACACCAAATGTCCTGTGCCTCTCCTCCACTGCTCTGCTTGTGTTAGGTTTTCCTGGGGATCTGCGTTGGCGGGGGAATTCAGAGTATTTGTGGATAACAGATGTGCATATTTTCTTGGTCTAGTGAGATGAAGAGAAGTGGGAGGAGGTTGGGCACAGGGCCAGCCCTTAGCAGAACTGTCAAATCCTAGGTCTAGTCTACAAGATTCCCTCTGGCTCTCAAATGCATGCCCCCACCCAACCCTTTTGCTTAAACTTCTGTTTGCTTCCTATCTACCATCCAAGTAGTTCCACTGACAATGGAGGAAATACCTCAATTACCAGTTGTATTAGTCTGCATACAGTCTGTATTGGACTTTCATAACAAAATACCATAGACGGGGTGACTTAAGCAATAGAAATGTCTGTTCTCACAGTTCTAGAGGCTAGAAGTCTGAAATTAGGGTGCCAGCATGATTGGGTTCTGGTGGGAGCCCTCCTGCTGGCCACAGATGTCCACCATTTCACTGTGTGCTCATATGGGTTTTCCTCTGTGTGTGTGTATGGGGAGACAGGGAGAGAGAGAGAGAGAGAGAGAGAGAGGAATGGAGGAATCAAGAGAGAGAGAGAAAGAGAGCGTGAGTATATGTGCAAGTGAGCACACAAGCTCTCTGGTATGTCTCCTTATAAGGGTACTAAACCCACCAAGAATGCCCTACCCTTATGACCTCATCCAGACCTAATTTTCCTCCAAACATCCCATATCCAAATACCAATTGGGGTTAAGAACTCAACATATGAATTTTGAAGGGACACAATTCACTCTAGCACCAATTCATGGAATCAGTTCCCTGAACAGAAAGATTATGTCTTTATTGGTCAGAGATGCTGGAAAGGGCAAGTTTCAAACCAACCTATGACTTCCTAACAGTGATCCCACAGGCACTAGGTCATCGGGGTAAAGACGGTAAGGTGCTTCTGAAAAAAGAGTCAGGTTTCCAATAGCCAGGCTGATTGGGAAATGCCCAGAATCAGATAAAGGGAACTCTCTCCACTGCTAACTAGTCCACACTCCTAGAATGGCCTCTGCCATACTAAGCCAAGATCTGTCAAGCCAAACCTCCCATCCATTCATTGGTTTTTGTTTAGCCTCCTAAGCCACAGTGAAAAAATGCAACCCTTTTTCAAAGATGGCTCTTTAGATGTTTGGGGTGAAGACTGAGCCATACTCAGTCCAAGACTTTCTTTCTCACAGCTTCCTACTAATTCTCACTGGAAATGCTTTCCAGATCCTTGACCATCTGAATGTGGTCTTTAAGTATGGCACCATTATTCCTGTGACCTGCCTGTGTAGTCCAAAGTCCAATCACCCACGACGGAGAGGACCCAGTCATGGGATTTCTTTATAATACCTATAAGAATAGACTTGGGGGGCGCCTGGGTGGCGCAGTCGGTTAAGCATCCGACTTCAGCCAGGTCACGATCTCGCGGTCCATGAGTTCGAGCCCCGCGTCAGGCTCTGGGCTGATGGCTCAGAGCCTGGATCCTGTTTCCAATTCTGTGTTTCCCTCTCTCTCTGCCCCTCCCCCGTTCATGCTCTGTTTCTCTCTGTCCCAAAAATAAATAAACGTTGAAAAAAAAATTAAAAATAAATAAATAAATAAATAAATAAATAAATAAATAAAAAAGAAAAAAAGAATAGTTCCATCAGGTAATGACCTGGGGCAGACACCCCCTCTAATCCTGTTGCCCTCTCTACTGTATGTCAGCACAGCTCAGCCTCTGAATGAAGCCGGACTTTTTTTTTTTTTAATATTAATTTTACAGGTTGCATTACAACTAATTCGTTTCAACTTGTCTCATTTTAAAACAGATTTGGGGCTTATTTATTTTTTTAAATAGTAGTATAGAGGCTGGGTGTTATTCCTGGATGTTCTTCCTAAACGTAGGTTACCCAGGGCTGAGAAAAGGGAGCACAGTGGCAATTTGGCAAGTGCTGCCCTGGAGTCTGCCAGTTCTTTCTGAAATCACCAGCAATTCCTTGTTCTGGGTAAAACTGTTTGGAGAACTGGCTCCAAAACTTGATGGGATGCCAGGAAGAGTAGAATAAGGCCTTTCTTGGTGATCAAAAGTCCTGTGTTAGAATCATGACCCAGAGACTAACTCAGTGCAGAGAAAGGCCTTTGTCCTCTCTGGGCCTTAGCTTCACCATATGTAAAACAGAGGATCAGACGAGGCATTGAGTCTTACAAGGTATTAATAGGTAATTCACTACAAAGGGGGACTACTATGTTTAGGAAATACATACCCTCCTCTGAGCAATGAACAAAGCATATTAGTATAGCAAAGGAACTTCAAAATCCAGAAGAATAGTCTCTCCCTACTTTGTTTTAATCCATCATTATTACATTTTTGACCATGTGTTTTTCCCTATTCACCCCAACTTCCAGGGCAAACCTATCAGTAGCCTCAGAACAGCAAAGCTGTAACAGGAAATACAGACCAGATGGGTTCCTAAAGCCCTTTAAAAACTAATTCTTTTGGCTCTATCATGTAGAAATGTGGATTTTCTGTGTTATCTGACATCAGGTAACTTTATTATCATGGAGGATTATTCTAATAAGTGCTAAATAAAACTATTTTTATTCCTATAAAAAGAGGACCTTTTGAGTGTCAGCTAAGAAACTTTATTATTCTATCTCTGAAATGCCTTTTTGTGACCTTCAAAGCATTGTTTAGTCTGAAACTGGTCCACTTCTTCAAATGTATCTTCCAGGCTCCCCAGAAACCTCCACCCAAATCTTCACACTCACCGTGTCAACTCTCCTCTTTGTTCAGGAAGCCTGTTTTATCGATTTCACCATTCTCATCTATGATACTAGACCATCCATGTTCAAAACACTCCCTGGGCTGATCACATACTTGTGATCAAGGCAACCTTAAACTGGGATCAACACAGTTACCTTACTGAGGCAGGAAGGCAGAAGAGTACATTTCAGAAATTGTCTCAATTACAAATGCTTTTTTAAAAAATTGAAGTTCTTATTAAATCCGTTGTTTTATCTTAAAATTCACTTTCCCAGAGCAGTTCATCCCTCCAACATTTCCGTCAACATTGCCCTATATTTCACTCCAGCAGAAACTAGCTATATATGTAGTTAAAGCATTTTGCTTTCTTTTCCCAAATAAGTGCAGGACCAGATTTAAATTTTATTTTATTTTATTATTTTAAGGCAGCTGACTCTAAGCAAGACCTGGAGAACTAAAAGGAATCATCCTGGCAGATGGTAAAAGGAAACAAGTAGCAAAGTGGCTCTATTTTGGGGTTTTGTTGTTGCTGTCATTTCCAGATCAAAGAAGCTTTAGATCTAGATATTTCCTAACTAAATTACAAAATCCCATCCAGAGCACTTTTATTCTCCATGCCCCTCATTTCAACAAGAACACAGGATTTTCTGATGAAGACTCTGGAGGGCATTTCAAAAAAAGCTTGTCATCGCAAACAATTAAATTGAACAAACAATAATGGTTCCCATTTGGGGGGCACTTACTATGCCAGGCCCTGTGCTAAGCACTTTTCACGTTTATCTCTTGCAATCCTTACACCAACTCTGAGAAGAATGTGTTATTACTGCCACTTGACAAAATAAGATACAAAGGCTTTGCCAGGTGAAGACACTTGCAAAGATCACACGGGATTCAAAACTGGGAAAACGTCTCCAAAGTCTCTGCTCTTAACCATTAGACTTACCTTGGAAATATTTATTGGGCATCGGCCCCAAGAATTTGGACTTCATTAAATACAAACTTGTCTCCCCTGCTCCACTCAAAGAGCTCAGGGTCTTGATAGTAGATGTGACCTCTTCCCATATACAGAAGGTAGAAAGTTAAAGGGACCGATAAAAGCAGTACGAAATAAAAGGGAGCTAGTAAAATAACAGAAGTAGAGATTAGTTATAATTGAAGAAATGAGACATAATTTCATAGAAGAGTAGTAATATCTGAGAAGCACCTTAGAAAGTAGATATGGTTTCTTTACCATATACTCTATATTCAATCCATCACCACGTCCTGTTGTTAACAGCTTTAAAATAAATTACAAATCTACCTCTTTTATTTCCTCTGCTGCCAGCTTGGGTCAAACCACCATCTCTCATGTAGACTATTGCAGGAGCCTCTTAGCTATTCTCCCTGTGTCCCTTCTGTGGTGCACTGGGTTACTGTTATAGAGTTACATATCTGCAATGTGACTTGTAATCCCTCTTAGATGGTACAGTCTATTTCTCTGTCCCAGGAGTGTTAGGTTTGGTCACATGCCTTGCTTGAACCAATGGAATAATAGAAGGCATGACATAAGCAAAGGCTTTAATTATACTTGCATGATAAGGCTTAGACTCTTGTGCTTCTATGATCCTCCATGAGAATAGCAATGGTTTGTATGTGCTGCCCCTTTACCCTCACTTCCAAAACAAAGACACATGGGGCATGTCTAAACCCTCCTGGAGTCCACCTTATCATCCTAGAACAGGTGATCCATAGTCAATCTGCAGACTACGATTGTTTAAAAAGTTTTTGTATAAGCTACAAGGATTTTGATGTTATTTGTTATGCAGCAATAACTGACTAATACACACCATTTTCATATCAATTTATCACTTTCCCCTTCTCTACAGAGGAATCATTTTTTAAAATGTAAATCAAATAATATACTCCTAAGCTTAATATCTATTAGGATTTTTATTACTTAAAATCAAACTCAGTTCCTTGTGGTAGCCTACAAAACAGTCTGTCTAACTCTTTTTTCAGTATGATTTAGCCCACTGATCTTCTTTTTGTTCTTGAAATCCATAAATTAACTCTCACTTTAAAGTCTTTACACTTACTACTCTTTTTGTCTGGAAAGTTCTAGAGACTAAGTCTGTGCTAATACGATATCTATTAGCCACATGTGGATATTTAAATTAAAATTAAAATTAAGTAACATTAAAGATTTAGTTCCTTACTCATACTAACCACATTTCAAATGTTCAACAGGCACATGTGGCTAGTGGCTACCATATTAGATAGCACAGATATAGAATATCTCCCATCACTACAGAAAGTTCTATTGATTATAACATGGCTCAGTTAAAATAGTGCCCCTTCAGATAAGCCTACCTTGACTACCTACTTAAAGTAGCTCTCTAGCCTACTGTCTGTTCCATGACTCTATTTGGCCATATTTGTGGCATTTACCAACTATTTGAAATCATTATATGTATTTATTTGTTCACTAGAATGTAGACCCCAGGAATTCAGGGATTTTGTTGATTTTGTTCTCTGATCCATCCTGAGAGTCTAATAAAGTGTGAGTGTTTAGTAAATAGGAGTTGAATAAATGAGCAAAGTATTCTCGGTGGGAAGGTCTATGCTAAGTGGAAGCAGAAGCATGAACAAAAGCAGAGCAGTGAGAGATTGGGGGGCACATTTGTAGCAACACTGGGTAGGATACTCTGGCTGGAACATAGAGTATGGACTGTTAGATAAATCTCAAAAGGTAGGCAAACCATTTTGAAAGGTTTATTATTGAAAGACTCATATTCTGGGCTGAATTTGAACTTAAAAAAATGTGGGGAGCTATCGACAATTTTTTTATGACAGAGAGAGTTCATAATTATAAAGTTGCTAGTCTTCAAGAAATTGAACTACCTGCTGTGTGACAAGTGGATCATAGCACGGAGAGACTAGTCAGGAAGCTAAAAGATACAATCTGATGAGAAAGGAAGAAAAATGTGGGCACGGTCAAGACTCATTGTAGTGGGCAAAACCATACATCACATGTTTTGGATGGAGAGAGAATGATCTGGTGGATCACACAGACACTGGCATTTTGAGACTGAGTAACTCAACAGAAATAGAGCGAGGGAAGAGCAATGGGTTTGGCAGAAAAGACACCAAAATCTGTTTTTGACATATTGGACCCAAAATGTAGATGCTAGCATCTTGGGGAAAGAGTAGATATTGGGGGCGGGGAGGAGAAAAAGGGGTCAGAGAGAGCCCCAGTGTTGCTGGTGGGAAGAACACAGCATCACAAGGCTAAGGATTCTTAGGCAGAGATGTGAGGATCCTCACAGGCGTTCAGCTATGAGAAGCAAAAACAGAATACAGCTGGAATTGTTGGTGAGCAATACATAATAACCCTAGAAACCATATTTTAAGGTATTCAGAATGATCTTGGAGAAAGGAAGAAAAGATAGTATCGCTTAAGTAATTTTCCCAAAGCTAATAAATAGCCAGTTTCTAGACTTCGTGTGCATCCTTACAAGCTCCCCATTCCCAAAGCCTCCAGCTTTTTAGTGTCTGGAGTACAGATTAAATGGAGGGATCACATTGTCAGGTGTTCTCTGTCCTCCCTTGAAGCTAGGGCACTCCATAGGCTTTACCAGATGGGTTAGGGATGGCTGGAGCTTATTCTGCTTGCTTGAGACTCTGCCCTAATTGACCACCTCAATTAACGAATGGAGTTTGGCACGGAGATAAGATGAAGCACTTTGATTTGACATTTCCTTCAACACATAATTTAAATCTCAGAATCCTTAAGTTTCATAATCACATACTTGGAAATAATCTAGAAACCATCTAGTTCATTTCTCTCCTCTGTGAAAGAATGAATATACGTATACACACACACACACACACACACACACACACACACATGCACACACACACACCTCCTGCCATCCTTAGAGGCAACAGCAACAACTCTGAACTATTCTGAAAAGACAGCCAATGCCATCACCTCTCTGATAGGAATACCCTAGGAGCCTTACTATCTGCCTCTACTATGCTCAGTGGCTTCCACATCCTGTGGCTTTCTTGCCTTGGTAGCAAGTGCTCCTTTGTCAGCCTTTGACTTGCACATATAACATGATGCAGAGAAACTAGCATCTGCCCTAGGACAATTGAGTGACCCAATTTGCAAGGCATTTTTTCAGGGCCCCTCGTTCTCCACTGCCTAGACCAAGATTCTCAATCTAACTTACCCATTGTGGCTGGTTTTTCACATTCCACAGCGTATCATACTCCTGTCTGGGTGGCCCATTTTTTTAAATGTTTATTTATTTGTTTTGAGGAAGAGAGAGAGCATGTGTGCACGCATGCATGTGAGCAGGGGCGGGGCAGAGAGAGGGAGAGAGAGAGAGAGGGAAGCAGAGAGAATCCCAAGCAAGCTCTGCACTGTCAGCATGGAGCCCGACATGGGGCTTGATTTCACGAACAGTGAGATCGCTTCGTGAGATCAGGCCCCGAGCCAAAATCAAGAGTCAGATGCTCAACCGACTAAGCCACACAGGCACCCTTGGCAGGCTCATTTCTAACTTTAATATTTGAGCTCAAATATCACCTCCCTAGAAAGGCCTTCCTTGACCACTTAAAGTAGGTATTGTCTTCTACCATAGTGATTTGTCACCACATTCTATCTTCTTGATAACCATAGTAACAATTTCTATTATTTTTTATTTATTAATGTATTTATTGTCTACCTCCCTATAGAACATATGCCCTGTGGAAACGAGGATCATTATCTATCATTTTCCAGCGTTCCCTCAGTGACTAGTAAAATGTGGAACATATAGTGGTTGCTTGTATTGGTCAGATATTGCTGTATTACAAACCATCCCCGAATTTAGTGGTATATAACAATAAGCATTTATTGTCATCTTCCAGGTCTGCAGGTCAGCCAAGACAGCTCTGCTTCAGTCATTCGTTTGTGGGTTGACTGCAGCACCTCTGGTTTTTTTGTTTGTTTGTTTGTTTTTTGTGGGTTTTCTTTTCTTTGTATTTCTCTTTCTTCTGGGACCAGCAGACTCTCTGAGGCATGTTTTCTTCTTGGCCTCTGCTTGAAACATACCTAACAATATTCCAGTTGCAAAAGCAAGTCATATGACCAAACATAACATTAATGGAGCAGGAAGATATACTCTTCCCAAGGAGTTTGGGGGAAGAGATGAATAATTACCAAATAATAATCAAATCTACCACAATATTTCATAAGTATCAATAATTGAATAAAGGAATGCCCTCATCTAGATCAGTTAACGTCTCTAGTTAAGCAAACCAGCTTTCAGTCCTTATAATCCTATAATCCTGTCTCATCAGTATTAGTTTTAGAATTTCAGTCCAATGTGAATCCATGACCTGGCAGAAAAGAACCATACCACCCTGTTCTCCTTGAACAGAAACTAACTTAAGAACTCTGCCTGTTTAACAGAGGTTAAAACCTCCTTCATTTCATCCTGGCTCACTCTGTCCCCCTCTTCAGGCATAGGGAAGCCTTCATTCCTGCCAAAAACTAGGAGGGATGGAACCAATTAGAAGAACCTACCATCTGGTGGTGTGGGCTCATCAGGTTTGCAGCCAGGATTCCAACTGGGACTGTTAAAGAGTTTGTGCACAATAGCTTGAGTGTCTGAGTAGAGCAGGAAATGTCTTAGTCACTGGGAGAGAGTATAGGTGCCTCAAAATCACCAGATATCTTAAGGCTAACAGCTCCAACATTCTGTCAAAGAGAAGTCTGAAAAGACCACCCCTAGCCATGTGGGTGGACAAACTTCTAAAAATTGTTCCATGAACACAGGTTTGTTCCTGGCTGAAATGGGATTATCAAAGTCTTCTCAGTTTTGACTTACTTATGAATCTGCCTGGGTTTCAAACCTTTTGCCTACACTGACTTATGATCTTGCCTACCCCACAAGAATCCCTTGTATGCTCTTCTCTCTCTTTTCTTTTTAATGTTTATTTATGTATTTTGAGAAAGGGGGAGGGCAGAGGAAGAGAGAGAGAATTCCAAGCAGGCTCTGAGCTGTCAGCAAAAAGCCCAAAGTGAGGCTTGATCCCACAAACCATGAGATTATAACCTGAATTGAAATCAAGAGTCAGATGCTTAACCAATTGAGTCATACAAATATATATATACATATATATATATGTATATATATATATATATATATATATATATATATATACACACACACACACATATTTAGTATCTGAGAATAAAGCCAATGTAGTGAAAAACTAAGACTGAAAATCCAGACGGTATATCTCAGTCCTCATAACATTATTCAAGCCCCTGAATCTACCTGCACATAGAGTCAAAACTATTCAGTTGGTTAAGTTTCTGTCACTTGCTACCAAGAGAGTCCTGACTGCTCAGTGCCCAAATGGGGTTGCCCCTTTTCTCTATAAGCAATAATCTCTTAAGCTAAGGACACTGGCCCACATGTTTAGCCCAGTCTTGTGGCCTGAGTCATAAGTGAAAAGACATGCTTTTAGATTTAGCACTGTTGCATATCTGGACCCTGGGTAAACTTAGCCTCCTTAAGATTTCAAATTTCCCCATCTACAAAATATATTCATTCATAGATAATGACCACCCTCATAGGAAAACACTAAAGACTAATTAGTCACATTGTACTCGTGGTACATTCATGTTAATAGATAAGAAGCCTAGTTAATTATATTACCCTGCATTTCCCTAGCACTTCTGATTTTTCAAAGCTCTTTCATATAAGTAATGACATTTGCCTCTTCTAATAACCCTGAGAATCTGGTATCATAACCCCATATTATACATCTGGAAACTATGCTGGGCACAGAGATATCTCAAGGTCATATAGTAAGTCAATTCCAGCACTGAACAAATTATTTCAATTCCTGTATACACTAATTATTCTGTTAAATCTCATTGGAAATTGTCCTACTGGTCTATAATGCTCTTAAAATCAGAATAATATATACAAATGATTAAACTTTTATTGGGATGATCATCATAGCATTGTTTGTAGGAAAATGTTTGGAAATAAACTAGATATTCAATAAAAGGAGACAAATTAAATAAATTGTACATATGTACAACAGGCTTTTAGGAAGACATTAAAAATAAATGTGTAATATTCATGGAGCGCCTGGGTGGCTCAGTTAAATGTCCAACTCTTGGTTTCGGCTCAGGTCATGATCTTGGGGTTTGTGGGTTCAAGTGCCGCATCGGGCTCTGTGCTGATGGTGTGGAGCCTGCTTGGGATTCTCTCTCTCCCTCTCTCTCTCTGTCCCTCCCCTGCTTATGCTGTCTCTGTCTCTCTCAAAAATAAATAAACTTAAAAAAATGTGTAATATTCAAAGTAACATATGTAACACTGGGCAAAAAAAAAAAAAATCATACTTATTTTTGAGAGAGAGAGAGACAGAGCACGAGCAAGGGAGGGGCAGAGAGAGAGGGAGACACAGAATCTGAAGCAGGCTCCAGGCTCTGAGCTGTCAGCACAGAGCCCAATGTGGAGCTCGAACCCAAGAACTGTGAGATCATGACCTGAGCCAAAGTTGGATGCTTAACTGACTGAGCCATCCAGGCATCCTTCTAAATCTATTAACTTTAAATTGATATGTTCAGAAAAAAGATGGGAAGTTTATCCTTAGTAATCTAATTACACAAATTTTATTTTGTTTGGTGTCTATGTCCCCATGATTTCCTATGATACACGTATTACTTCTGTACAGAAATTAAATGCTATTCTTCCATTATTATTTTTTTTTAATTTATTTTTGAGAGACAGAAAGAGACAGAGTGTGACTGGGGGAGGGGCAGAGAGAGAGGGAGACACAGAATCTGAAGTGGGCTCCAGGCTCTGAGCTGTCAGCACAGAGCCGGACGCAGGAGGTCATGACCTGAGGTCCCGGACCTTCCGGGAGCACGAGGTCATGACCTGAGCCGAAGTCAGACGTTCGCTCAACTGAGGAGCCACCCAGGTGCCCCTAAATGCTATTCTTAAAATGTTCATTTCCATCCTAGAGATTCTACATAATGAACACACAGAAACAGGCTTAACCATTGGGTGTCAATTTCATTAGCCTACAACTGCCTCATTAACCCCAATTTTGCCCCCATCCTCTGAGATCTGGACCTCCCATGACCTTAGGCTTCTGTGTGCTCTTTGGACAGCAAGCTGGGACACACCAAAGTCACAAGAGCAGTCAGGGTGGAAAGAGATTTCCAGTATCTTCAGCACAATGCACACCTCGACTGTAGCTGGCACAGAGGAGCACAGGCCACCTGAACGTGCAGGGGACTGTGTGACAAAAGCCATAAGCTCTGATAGCAGGGGACCTGAGCTGCTGCTACAGGAAGGAAACTACAGGGTCCACAAGAGCAGCAGCACAGCAGTGGACTAAAGAAAGCCCTCCCAGACTGCAGATGTCTAGGGATGGAACTAGAAACACACAAGCTAATGCCCTCTCCCATTCCCTCTGAGAGCTCAGTTTTCTCATCTGAGGAAAGGGGAGATTAAAAGCACCTGCCTCATGGCATTGTATTGAGTGGAAAGTTGATTTGAAATCAACTGTCATTTGTTCCTTCTTATAATAACCACATATAATTGGTATAGTTATTTCCTTCATCTGAAGGAAACTGAAGTTCAAAAAAAAAAAAAAAAAAAAAGAATTGAATTGTCCAAGCCATACAAGGCATCAATGCCACAGCCAGGCCTTGAACCAGAAATCCTTTATAGACAGTAAGTCTTGCACCTTATTTAGAACCCTTACTGACAGTAGTCCAGGAGGAGCAGGGCTGAGCTTCTGATTTGACTTACAACTGGTTTTCACCCCCATCACTGTGTTCTAACAGCACAGTTATAACAGTCTTCCACAGGAATTTACAACACAGCCTATTGGAACTCTCAAAACTCATAATATCAGAGCACTACTCCCGTGAAAGGCAATAATTCAGGTTTACTCTCATCCCTGCCCCTGATGTTATATAATATACAGCTATTCATTCATTCATTCATTCCCTCATTCATTCATTCATTTATTCATTCAACTAGCATCACTGAACACTATTCTGTGGTAGACACTGCAATGAGAAGCTAAAGAAAATGTGGCCATAGTTTCCAAGTTGCTTAGACCAGTTGGTCAGATAAGATAAAGATCTAGGTGACTAAAACCCAGGGCTAAGTATGACAGCTGCTATAGGGAAGGTACCAAGGGCCAAGAGTCAGAGAAGGATATGACCATGGGAAAGCAAGGAAGGTGATATAAAGGCTAGGACTGAGCATAAGGACAGAATATCAAAAGGGAACATGGAAGGAATGAACAGTTTCTAGGTACAAGTGGAGGAAACGGCAAGGAGGTGTCCAGTTTGACTGCAGACCAAAGTAGTGTAGTGTGGACTCTTCTGCTGATGAAATTAAGTAGGGACTCCAGATGAGTCCTTGCCTCCATGCACAGGCCTACCAGCCGTGTGCTGGACCAGCCTTCAGTCCCCATGAGAACACCCATGGGCACAACACGGAGCCCATGTGACAACTTACCCCTACACCCAGTCATCGGCTTCCCCTGCCCCCCAGCGTCTGTCCCTCTGCCCAGCTGCCAGACTTCATCCCAAACTGGCAACAAGAGTAAAGGCACAGAGGTCATTTCTACATACGCAGAAAGTCTTCAGGGAACATGAAAGTGGCAAAGTGCTCTCAAGCATCTGAATCCTGGTGAGAAAGCAGAAATCTGACCGTGACACTTCTCTGCTTAAAACCTTTAGTGGGTTTCCCATGGCTCTTGGGTTAAAGATCAAAATCTGTAATGGGGCCCCACAAGGCCTAGCCCTTGCCATCCTTTCCAGCCTTACGCTCCCCTCACCCCTCACGTCCTCCCCACCAGGCCTCTGTCCAGGAGGCTTCTAGAATATGCCTCCTATTCCCAGCACCACATCACTAAAAACCCTTCAGTTCTTAGCTCAAAACCTATTCATCCCTCTGCCCAGAGTTGATTCCTTTGTAATATGCTTTCACTGAACCATGGCCCGTTCTTCCACATCTTTGTCACAACCTATCATGATATACTCATCTGTACAATTCTTTGATACCTACATCTCTCACTAGCTGGTAAGCTCCATGAGCACAGGGCTGCCTTCTGTTTTTGTTCACATTAGTAAGCCCTCCATAAACACTAGTTGAATATTGAATGAATGTACCTGAGGCTCATGGGAGGCTCAGTACCCCTGCACTGGCATACAAAATGTAGCCTGCATGTGTAACTTGGTGGGGGCAAAGTTCAGAGTCTTCCTTAGATTCTCAATCAATCTAGTGGCTGATACAAGAGAGTCTTCTCTAAATAGTTTATCCCTGAGTCTTCTATACACTTTCACCATAGAAATATAGCCCTAGAAGGACTCTTAGAAATCATATGAGCTTTATGTTACATATTCATTTTTAAATATTTATTTTGAGAGAGAAAGCATGAGCAGGGGAGGAGCAGAGAGAGGGAAGAGAATCCCAAGCAGGCTCCGCACTCAGCTCAAAGCCTGACGTGGGGCTCGATCCCATGAATCACAAGATGTGACCTGAGCTGAAATCAAGAGTTGGATGCTTAACCAACTGAGCTAACCAGGAGCCCCTGAGCTTTATTTTCTAAATGAGCTGTATTTTCTACTTAATTTAAGTTAATTTACTTATTTTCAATATGAAATTTATCGTCAAGTTGGTTTCTATACAACACCCAGTGCAATGAGCTGTATTTTCTAAATGAGGATGGGGGCAGTGCTTGTTCAAAGTCACACACATGCTTGTTTCCAGAAGTTAGTCCAGAATTTGAATCCATGTCTTCAAATCTCAATTCACATACTTTTCACTGCCTCAAACCTGGTGTGTGTGTGTGTGTGTGTGTGTGTGTGTGTGTGTGTGCGCGCGCGCGCGCGTGCGCACATGCATGCACATGACAGAGAGACAGAGAGAGAACCTCTTCTTTATATCAGGTTTTTTGTGCATGCCTATTTCCTCTATAAGAAACTGAGCCCCTTCAGGGGAGAATCAATGCCTAATGCATTTTATTTTCCTCAATTCCTACTATAATATCTTACATTGGCAAATGGATTTTATCTGTTGCATCAACTTCAACTCTGACCAATTTGTAGTAGCTGCCTGTAATGCTATGGTGAGAAAGAATTAAAAAAAAAAGAAAAGAAAGAATTTAAGGCCATGTCTACACTCAGTGGGAAAGAATTCTGAATCAGTAAATTCTGTCTTCTAGGGTCTGGAAGGGGGTAGTAATGGTACATGTGCTCCATAGAAGGCAGTAATAATAGAGTTTTGAATGAATGAACAAATGAATGAATCTTAACCATTGATCTTGACCATCTGAGTGGAGAACAGCAATCTGGCTGATTTCAGCCGTCTTCAACCTAGTCAGAGGGAGCAGTGTTCACAAAGTCGGCACCAAAAAGCTTATGATTAGCAATATTAGAAAAGAATCAAAAGTGAAAATGCAGATACATGTTGATGCCTGCATGTCTTAAAGGGAAGGCATACGGGAAAATGGAGAAGCCACAGTCAGATTTGTAACATCAACCAGACAAATGCAGATATCGGCCGTTTAACTGAGCACAGAGGGGATGCAGGAGGCAAACTCTGAACTCTTCACCTCATCAAAACAAACACATGCCCCACCCTTCAGTGCCTGCTCAACCTCGGCAGAGGAATCTTCCTTATTGCCCACAGCCACTTTCTGCCTCAGAAACCTTAGCTCTTAACCCCCAATCATAAACTTCACCGTGGCACTTTTTGCGTTGGACTCTTTCACTGCTAGTTTTCTTTTCTGTGTCCCTATGTGTCTTGAAAGGGGGAAAGCTCACTGAGTTTTGGAGTCTCCAAAGCTGACTTCAAATACTAGGTCAGCCCTTCTCCACCGCAGAATATGGGGAAGACACTCTTGCCCAGTCTCAATAGCATCATCTACAAATTAGGGATAATAACTTTCTAGGATTGTCCGAAAACTCAAAGACAACATAGGTGAAGTATCTGTCACATGGTAGATCTTTGAAATAAACTTTTTCTATCTCAGGGGCGCCTGGGTGGCTCAGCCGGTTAAGCATCTGACTTTGGCTCGGGTCATGATCTCGTGGTCCATGAGTTCCAGCCCTGTGTCGGGCTCTGGGCTGACAGCTCAGAGCCTGGAGCCTGCTTTGGATTCTGTGTCTCCCTCTCTCTCTTCTGCCCGCCCCCCCCCCCGCCCCCACTCGTACTCTGTCTCTCTCTCTCTCTCAAAAGCAAATAAACATTAAAAAAATTTTTTTTAACTTTGTCTATCTCAGCACAAGCCCTCCATTCTTTTAATTATTACTACATACAGTTTTTTTTAGAGCAGAATTCACGTATCTTTTGTGTCCTCTATTACTAGTTATAGAGTGAAGAACAGATATTATTTGAATGAAACAATGAAATGACAGGTGCTGAAGGATATAAATTATATATGAGCACCTCAGCTTGCTCACAGGCCTCAGCAAGCTGCGTAATTTTGTTACAGTGCTTTACGTACAACAGGGAGTGGTGAGGACTTTGGTAAACGTGAGAGTTTATGCCTTATACTTAAGTTGGACAGCACTTCTCAGCTCTAGACCATAGAAGCTGAGAAGGAATGTAGGTCTGGGGTTGCCCAATGGTCTAAATTTTTTAGAGAAGACAGAAATCTGGATTTTTATACCACATTTTAAAGAACACTATGAAGGTCAATCAAAACAACTCAATTGACTATCAGTCTACAATTCTAAAAATGATGAGGGACCCTTAGGCAAGAGTTAAGATGCTGTCCGTCTACTACCCATGCCTAAAGTCTGGTTGGATCCCCGTGGGCTTCATGAATGGGTCTATAAAAGAGGGAAACCTACCATAATTAGGCAACTAGCCCCCACCTGCTTGCCATTCAGGCTCTCAGCATCTTTATGCTATATGATTCCCTGACTCCTAGAGACACTTGTTAATTTGTGTCAGAGGTACAGACCTTTGCCAGGTGTTCTCAGCAACATCAAACAATAGATATTTGTGATCTTTCTGGACAGTGATTCACATCTGGTGTTACAGCTGATCTATAAACACATGTCAAGGCAAGAATGCAGCACAAACCAACTGGGGCATAAAAACAATGCCTGCAGGAGCCAACTAGGTAAATAAAATGAGACAAACGGGCTGGTTGGGAAAGAAACCATCTAGATGGATGGTGGGAATACTCCCATCTCAATCCCAGCAAATTGGAGTTACATAGATGTGAGATCTAATACTGCTACATCGTTTAAAATTTCAAAGAGCCTAAGATACCCAAATTTTGATGTGAAATTCCATTTCCATGATTCTTTTTTTTTTAATGGTTATTTATTTTTGAGACAGAGAGAGACAGAGCATGAGCAGGGGAGGGGAGAGAGAGAGGGAGACACGGAATCCGAAGCAGGCTCCAGGCTCCGAGCTGTCAGCCCAGAGCCCGACGCGGGGCTCAAACTAATGGACCACGAGATCATGACCCGAGCCGAAGTCGGACGCTCCACCGACTGAGCCACCCATGTGCCCCGAAATTCCATGATTATTAAATATTGTGCTGAACCTAGCTTATGGATGCCATTTGGGGTCTCTTCTGCAGTATTTGAGAAATGGCACATGAGAGGCCCAGCCTGGAAGATCTCAAGAGGACAGAACAAGAGAGTAACAAAGTCAAGTATCCTCTTTACTCTTGCACATGTCATTCCCTCTGCCCAGAACACACTTGCCTCATCCTTTTCTTGCCCTCTCACCTTGTCTTCCTGGAAAGCTTCTATGTATCATTGAGACTCACTTCAACCACCACTATCTGAGAGGCCACCCCCACCCTTTAAGGCATCTCGGACACTTCCCACAAATTGCTGCTCCAAAACAACAGTACATTTTAATTTTCTCTTTACAGGACAGCCTCACGAGGGATAACGTCCTACAGCGCAAGGAACATGTCTTACTGTTGTCTGCAATTTTAGTGCTTAACACCATGTCTGGGTTTGATTAAGGACTCAAAAATGCTTGCTAAGGGAACAGAGGGCTTTTTAGATTCAAGAATTGCTCAAAGTGTGATTCCCATACTAACTAATACGGAGCCCACCCCCCAGGGCCAGCTCTGGAATATTCTTACTCAAGAAGTCTAAGAATCCACCCCTAAGTCTTGCTTTAAATAAGCTGTCTCGGTGAATTTTATATGCACTGAAGTTTGAGGTCCTCCTGGCTAAACTGTAACCGTAACTGTAAGGAAAGAGGCTGCGTCTTCTTTGTTGGCCATTATATTCCCAGCACCTGGTACAGCATTTGGCACGAAGTAAGCATTGAGCATTTGTATATGGAGGGAACGAATGGATGCATGAGTGAAAACTTAAGGATTAAGTTATAACTGCTCCTCACACCTTCAATGGAAATCCCTATCAGTATCTCTCATCTGCCCATTTATTTATACTTACCACAAAGGCACCGAGATAAGCTGAATATCTGGTCAATAATGACTATCACTATGGACAGTCTGCTCAACCCGTACCCCTCCAGGCTTGGAAGAATATAAGGCCTTTGCCGATTCAATGACTTTATCCCTGAAGGATTACAGACAAGCAAAGCAAGGAAACTTGATTACAAAGAAGACACAAACCTCTCATCTTAGCTACTGGGATTAGTAATACTCCTCTTCCATCTTCCCTGCATCCGCTACCCTACAACCACCACTGTTCCCTTTTGATCCTCTCTTGCCAACACATCCAGCGGGCATAGTTCCTATTATACTTCCTCTCCCTTCCCTTCTCCACCCTCTGGTGGAGGGATAATGAATAGCAAAATGGGCAGGAAAAAAATCAAATGACAGCAAAAATTATGAATAGCAAATATTTAGTTTGTTTTCTGGAGGTAATTAGACAGTTAATTTAAGGTAACTACTAGTCCAGATTTCCAAATAGCACATGAAATTAAATCCGAATAAAATGCTTTTCTTGGTTTTCCATAAATGATTAGTTAATGCAGCCCACCTAAAACCGATCTACTCCCTTTGACGTTTTTTACTCAATTCAAATTGGGGCAGATGTACCATTTCCCCAGACCAATGGACCATAGGGAACATAGCCCCAAAATGTTTCCTAGCCTCATATAAAAACTAACAGAGAATCCTCCAGGCAGGCTGGGAATTGCAATGCCACCATTGCCACCCAAATTGCCCAGTACTGGCTCTGATCTTGGAGCTAAAGAGAAAAAAATAAAGATCTAAGCACAAGATAACATTACTGCTTCTTAGACAATTTCCACAGCAGCATTCCCCACTGGACTATAAGCTACTTGAAAGCAAGAGCTTTTTATCATCTCAGTTTTCCCAGGGTCCATCTCAATTCGTAGCATTGAAAAAACATTTAAAGAAAGACCAAATTAATAGAAACCTGTGCACTGGTATATGGCAGGAATCAAGTTCAAGAACCAAGATCCATTCACTCCAGATTTACTAACTACAATGGGTAACACTGTCTGTATCATATTTCAATCTCCCCAATAAATGGCCAACAGCCCTATTACAGATCAAGTCTTAGGTAGCTAACTATACAGAAATACCACCTTTTGCCTCAGAACATTTCCTCCTTTTTTTTTTTTTTTTTTTTTGTCTTTTATTATCTTGTCCTGTCAGTCAACATCTCTCAACACCAGGACAGCAGTTAACATCTCATTCCACCAAGTTCTGCTGTGGACAATTCTCAGCAGTATGAGTGAATACACATGTCAGCCATTTATTTTTCCTGATTCCTTAAGCAAGTAATCCTTCCTGAGTAATGGACCCCTTTGAGAGTATGACAAAAGCTTTGGAGTATGACAAAAGCTATGGAGCCTCTCCTCAGTAAATAAATTATCATATGCATATAAATGCAAACTATTATGCATAATTATAGGTCGTTTTTAGATACGTTGATGCCCACATCCAAATCCTCCTTTCAAAGACCTACTCTAAGCCATAGTAAAAGGAATGGGAGGTTATTTGAAAACCAGATACCTATTCAAGATTATTCTAGCTTTCCAGGGAGATGGTGTCACGGAACTACGATTCAACAATTAAACTCCAGCTCTTTTTTAAGGGTAGTAAGTAACACAGTAGACAAGATTTTCAACCTCAGCATTATCAAAATGCAGAATTGCTATTTTATTTACTCAATGGGTCACTCTGGTGTAAAATCATAGCTATATTTTGAAGCACTATAAGGTTTCCTCCTTAGGTGCTTTATCAAGCAACTGCCTTAAAAGTCTCTGAAACACCCTTTTGCTTTTTGAGTAATCTAAGCATAACTGATCAGGCTACCATAAGGATCAGTGTATCTATCACAGTGCCAGGAACATGGACCTTGGGGTCACAAGACCACCATTTATTTCTTGGGCAACCCTGGGCAAGTTATATAACTTGGTGCAGCCTCAGTTTTCTAAAAAGAAGATAACATAGTGCCCCCTAAGGCACCTGTGAGGATTAAATGAACTAACACATGAAAATTAGTGTACTGCAAGGGCCATAGTGATGCTCAATGAATGATAATAAATGCCAATAAAATTGTCTATAAAATACTTATAGTTCTTAACATATAGTAAATCCTCTATAAATGGAATCTGGAATAATTCTTGGAATTTGAATTAACATTATCTTATGAGTGGTCTTAAGGATAGAAAGAATTCCAAATTCTCTTTTTTTTTTTTTTAATTTTTTTTTTTTCAACGATTATTTATTTTTGGGACAGAGAGAGACAGAGCATGAACAGGGGAGGGGCAGAGAGAGGGAGACACAGAATCGAAACAGGCTCCAGGCTCTGAGCCATCAGCCCAGAGCCTGATGCGGGGCTCGAACTCACGGACCGCGAGATCGTGACCTGGCTGAAGTCGGACGCTTAACCGACTGTGCCACCCAGGCGCCCCGAGAATTCCAAATTCTCAATATGAGCTTTCAAGGCACAATGCACATTCAGTTTAAATCATTGAGAGTCCTCCATGAGGGAATGTGGGAAAGAGTTGAAGGAAATAGGATCTATGTGTTTGACTATCCATAGTTCCATAGAAGATCCTCCATAGGATCTATGTATTTGACTATCCATAGCTCCGTAGAAGTCACCAACTCCATAGTGGCACACAAAACCTACAGTGCCAATTTAATCCAGTTTTGGGTCTCCAGTTGTTCTTGCCCATTCAGCTCACACCTCCATGCCATAAATCCCTACTTGAGCTTAATCCCTGGAGGGAAAATGTCTCTGCTGATTCATTTTTATGCTTCTATCTGTCTTCAAATGGCAATCGGGTAACCACACAATCTCCTTTTCAGTCCTAGTTGTCAGAAAAACTCAAAATGGTCTTTGTTGCCCACATTTTTTGAATGCATTCAACTCATATGTCAGAGACTTCTCTCTTCCTTCTCTTTCTTGAGGTCACCTCTGTTCTGTTTTATGCTCAGAGGCCATCCAACAAACTATGCCTTAAGCAGGCAATCAATTAAAAGCATTTTGGAAATAGTCAAGGCACCAATTTTAAAATAGTTATTGGTCATTTCCCAAAATGGGAAACCAGATATACAACTTGTCATATACCCTTTCTAATCAAGCTACAGGTAACATTTTCTCTTTTTAACTTATGCACAGGAAAGGCTTAAGCATTTTAAACCACATTTTCCAAGTTCGAATCTTTAATTCTACACCTCTCATAAGTTTCTTACGTGTGAAGCTCTCTCAACTGAACAAGAAAACCTCTGCAAGGTAGGGAAGATGCAGTCAACCCAAGCTCCGATTGTGCTGGCATTTAAAGTTAGCTGACAGTGAGAAAGCAGACCCATTTTCTAAAGCATTCCAGGATCTAAAATACCAACTGATGGAATCGCTCAAAAGGCCCCGTTTTCTTGGAGGGCTTTCTCTTAGGAAGACGAATGACAACTCAAGTGGTTTTTGTGACACCGCCACCTACTCACAGGCCCTCCTTTCATTGGCTAATCGCAGAAAGAAATGTCAGAAATAGAAGCAATTACTTACATCTATAGGTCATCTCAAAGCTGTCGCTGATGTTCACAATATCAATCTGGGGGAGCAGCTTTGGGGGCTCTGTGAGTTGTGACAAAGCAAATCTAAAAGCGGCATGTTCCTGTGACTGCTGGTTTGGAAATAATCCCCCTAAGAGGAAAGAAAAGGCAACATAGCATCTGGTATAGAGATGGGTTTAATCCCCCAAGAGCCCACCCCAGATGGGCCCTTTTCTTCTCCCCGTGCCTTTAGTTGTAGCCTTTAGTCTTGGGGATATGAGTTCAAATAGACTCAGCTAGACTTTGAGGCTTAAACTTCCACTGATGAGCTTTTATGTGCCAAGGCCTCTAACATCTATCACTCTGCCCAAACATCTGATTGTTTGCTCCTCAACCCAGATCAGGTCAGAGAAAACGGGAGAACTACATTTCTCGTTCTCCTCCCTTGGGTGACCATCTGGGTGGCCTAAGCTCTTCTGTGCATGTGAACTCTCACTGTGTCTCATGTTCCCTGTATTGGACCCATTTCTTATTACAGAGCCTTACAGGCAACAAATGTTGCAGGGTGAAATCTAGTTCTGGGACTCTGTGGGCTTCTCCAGCACTCTAACCTTTTGCTTTGACACTTTTGGTCTTTGACCTAGCAAGACCTGCATACAGTTTAAGTATTCTATGGCCTCTAAGGTTTATTATTCATTTTCTCTGAAAACCCTGGACTTCTACAAAGAGTATTTTGCTTCTTCTTTGACACTCATGATCCTAGCTACCTAGGAATGGCTTGTTACATAAGAGATTGCCATTGTGTATATTTGCATGGTAGAACCTTGGACTTCAAAGATGTGGGGGCTTAAGAACGTCAAGAGGGTACAAAGAATATTCTATTCTAGTAAAAAGCACAACAAAGGTGCCTATTGAGGCTCTTGTTCCAAGAAGCAAGAGCACATGCCCTTACCTTTGTATTTACTGTGGACATGTTAATGAATTAAGCTCCATTTCTATGAACTGGAATCAGCTATTTTCAGAGACTAAACTATAATGAATATTTACATAGAAGTTTATCTCAGCTTCCACAGGAATCACAGCCCCAGCGTAATGTACTTATAACTTCGTCTACAGTGGGTACGTGTTTGTTTTTGAGAACCAATAAATGGGTTGTAAGGCTTTTATTAGAGATCGTACAAGTAGAATCAAGTACTACCTGATGGCGGTGATATTTTCAGCATTTGTTCTGCAATGTAATGTTTTAACCTTTTATTTGAGAACAAATCATGGTCTTATCAGTTGAACAAATAAGTTGGGGTTAAATATAATGAAAAATCTACAGAGATACATGGGCAAACATATCATATGCATGTACACAAAACACCTCTGTGCATTTATACCCATAGTGATATATACAAATACATTTGGAGAAAGCAAGTCCACAAATCTCAAGGCAAGCATTTACAATCGGCGAACTATGGGCAATACGTAGGTACCAACATAAACAATGCTACACATAAGAGCAAGTGATTTACACATGTTCATGTGCCTCCATTTTAAGGAGTGAAAACAAAAAACTCCTTCTTGATTTTGATGCCTCACCCTCCCTCCCCCCAGGTGACCACACCCCAAACACATTCCTGCCCCCTTCCTCCTCCTCTGTAATGAATGAAAGAGGTGGTGGGGTGGGGAGGTAGGCGGCTACAGACTGGGCTGCAAGAGAAGTGTCTCAGGAGGCAGGAAGTTTTGTTTTGCGTGTAAGGTGTAAGGCACTAACACATATGCACAGACACACTTCAGGATGTAGCTTAACAGGTGTCAGGAAACAAAGCAAGTTACTCCATGGCTGTTCCAGCCACCCTTGGAGCCAGCATGCTGGAGAGGCCAGAAGAGACTGCTACAGCAGCACATGTGTGCCCAGCAAAACAGGACCTGCAAAACCACCACCACCAGCCCCCCCCCCCCCCACACACACACACAAACACACACTCACACAAAGAACACAAACTACCAGTCACAGGAACTTTCCCTGGTGGAGCTATGTCCCTATCAGGGGAGAGAAAACAGAACCCAAGCCAACCAAGATGCCTCCCAGCAAAGCAGCTTGCTCCATTCCGGGACACATCCAGCACTGAAAGGCTGGTCACACTGAAGCCCCGAGCCCTTGTGGACACGCATTGTTATCGGTGTCATTGCTCTCATTTGTTTTGCTTTCACCCATTATTGTGAGGGGGAGCAATATCTACCAGCTGTTCCACAAATACAGGGAGGGTGAGGGGTCCTTTAGAAACGCAACAACCAGGAAGGGAAATGGGGAACAAAAAGGCATGCAGCATGTTGAAACCTGCCTCCAAGTTGAGAGGATAAGAGCCTAGTGACAGGGAGAGCTAAGCGGAGGGAAGGGAACTATGTGTACGTGTGTTTGTGTGTGTGTAAAAGGTAGACAATGTCTGTGGATGGAAAATCTAAGAGGAGGGGGCAATGGAAGGAAGAAAGGAAGTTCCAGGATCCGAGGAGTGGGGACCACCAGCCCAGCATGGCAGACAGCAGACAGAAGGCAGCTGGGGGAGTCCAGAGCAGGAATTAAAGCCCCCTGGACTTTGAGTGGGGTCTTTTGGCATTATTTCAGCTGCTGCAATAAACCCAGCACCCTTCACTCCTTCTTTCATAGGGTCTCTTTCCCCTCCCCCACCCAAGAAATAATCATCCCCTCGGTCATTTAAATACATATATGCATATTTAATAGCTAATCACACAGAAATACACCACACATATTTATATAAATGAATGAAATCAGGCACCATCTATGAAGCAATGGAGTGAACTCCTTTAAACACCCACTACCCTTTTGCTGGCTACAGCCTGAATTTTCTTTCTTTCAAAGCAGTGGTTCCTCCATTTCACATGCTCATGCATAGAGTGTGAGTGGTGTGTGTGGACCTGTGTTTGTGTGTGTGTGTGTGTGTGCGCACACTTCCCACTGCCCCTCATCTGATCAAGAGAAGCCCCCTCCCCTGCTGGTGGTCCAAGTCTAGCTTCCATTATCACCCAGCTTTCTAACCAAGCACAATCTGTAGCGAGAAGTGGGGGGACACAGGGACACAGACAACACCCCCACCCCCCCAAAAAAAACCTTGCCAGACCCAGAAAGTCCCTCCCCAGGCTGCCCCTCTCACTCACCGATCTGGATGTTGTTGGGGAAATTGGCACCTACTACCGCGCCTAGGAAACCGGTGCAGAAGAAGGCAAAAATGTGCTGCATATTCCTTTTTGCATTGGCGAAAAAGAAGCCCAGGTCCAGTCATAGATTTGGTATTTCCCCCCCTTCCCTTGATTCCTCGCTCTGTTCTGCCTGTTCTTTTCCTCCTGCAGTTCCTGCCTTCCTTGCTTGCTTCCTTCTTTCCTTCTGGGAGGTTTGTCTGTTTCCCTTTGGAATCCGAGCACTTAAACGGCAGCGTTAACACCAACTGACAGCCAGATTAACTGAGCACGGAAGAGAAGCCCGTCCTCATGCTGGCGGAGCGCTGGCTCGCTCCCCCTCTCCTCTCCTCTCTCCTCTCACAGCCTGCCTCTCTCTCTCCCTCCCTTTCTCTCGCTCTCCCCCTCACACTCACACAGGCAGCAGGCTCAGTGCTAATACCCACCGAGTTTCACAGCTGACCTCCTCTCCCTCCCACCCCCAGTCTCCCAGTCCTCACCTTCTCCTCCTTTCTGTGTGTGCGGTTAGGTGGGGGGGAGGGGGGTATGATACAGGGTGCCTGGTCCTGAAAGGGACAACCCAATCCCCCTTGCCCCCTTCCCCCTCCCCCGCCTCCCCCAGCTCTCTCTGCCCCCTCCCTCAGGTCCCAGCCAAGCAGATGCTACTGGAAATGTGGGTTCAGCTGTAAGTCAGTAGGTGGCAGGGGGTCCCCACAATAGTCCTCCATCCACCCGCTGCTTGATCTAGGTCACTTTTTCTAGGAGCGCACGGGCTGTGCTGGATATATCTCCTGCACTCCACTGGCCCAATTATTCCTACAACTAATTCCTGAGGGGGAAGACCCTAGAAATCCCTCCTAGGAGCTTTAAAGGAAAGTAAAGCCTTTTCCTTCCTAATGGGAGGAATGACAGAAAGGCTAACCAGAGGGTCTGGAATGATTGACAGGTGCCTTGACTTGGACATTTGGCAGTCCCTGTCTGCTTTTACAGGCCAAATTGGTGGTCCCTTCTGAATCCCAGGCATTTAAAATGGGCCCCCTTCCCACTTTCCCTGCATGCCACAGGAGTCTATAGCATCAGAATTGTGTGGGTGTACAATAAAGGCTAAGGATACTTAGAGCAATTACATGAGTCATTTTGCAGGGATTCTAACTGAGAAGATTCAGGCTTCTTTCAGTTATCTCTGGATGCTGGTCATGCCCAATGTAAACGAGAACTCTGCAGACCCTCCTGGCCTGGAGCTTCCACTGAAATAACCTGTAGAGAGAACAACTGTGTTCACAGAAATCGTGTGGGTTGCAAAGTGACAGTCACTAACCGCCACAGAGCACTTTGCAGTTTCTGAAGCAACTTCACGGTGTTTCCTCACTCTCTCCTCACGCCAGCCCTGTGAAGTGGCCACCACCCTTGTCTTACGGATGAAAAACCTGAGGCTCTAGGGACTCAATCATAAAAATACAGACCTACAAAGATGGAGTCTGGACCCTCAGGACCAACATATGGTCCAACCTGTGAACTTGAATGTTCTAGGCAATACCAATTGACCCACAACCCTGGTCAGAACTCCTGCCCAACAGATGATACCATAGGAAAAAGAAAGTCCACCCCTCCACAGCTGGAAAGAAGAACAGACCTGATTTGGCTTTGGCATTTGACTAGGCCATTTTATCTCCAAACTCCTCACTTCCTTCACCAAGATTGCTCAGTTATGCACACTAACATGGCAGCTATGAGGGCTGGGATTTGCAAGAAGTATCTGACCATGTTCAATGGAGCTCCTAAACTAGGGACAAATTGGAGGTCAGATGCTTTATAATCGCCTATGCACTTCCACATATATTAATTAGCTCAAGTGACTTTTAGAGCTAGTGTTTATTCATTTACCACGTGCCAGGTACCACGCGAGGCAATGTGCACACATCACTTACTTGTGCCATAGCACCTGTGGTAAATAATCTCACCCCCATTTTATAGATAAAGAAACTGAGACCTAATAATTTACCCAAGTTTCCACTACTAACAAGGGAGCGGTTGGGGATTTGAACACAGGAAACTCTACCATGAGACCCAAGCTCTTAACCCTCAGGTTCTAATGGCAGAGAGTATGGGGCAAGAACATTCTAGAGGCAGTGTAAGTATCAGCTTGAGAAGGTGAGAGAACAGATCAGGAAAGACCACCTCTAAGGTCCCTGCCAACATTAGGAGTCTATGATACAATGATTCCATCTTATAATTTCTTCATTTGCATTTTTTTGTCTCTTTCTATTTTGAATGGTACCTGGGGATATTTCAAGTTCTCTGAGCTTTGTGCCTGGTAATAATAATAATTAGGCTGTCACTGAAAGCTTCACACTTTTCTGTCACCTTTCAGAGGAAGATCTCAAAGTCCTTTACAAGGATTAATTAGTGAAACCTCAACGCCTACCTGTAATAGTTAAGATTTGTTTTGCTTACTTTGGGGGAAGGGGGCTTGAAGGAGTCAAAGCCATGCATTTTCCAAGATCATTAGAAATCATATAGTCAGACTGGTTTTCCCAAAATATAGATTTAACCATGTCATTGCTCTCCTCAAATATGGTCAATGGCTCCCCTTGGCCTATTAAATACATAGTTGTTCAATGATTAAATAAACACGGAGCTTAATATTTCAAACTTGGGCATTTAGGTCAAATTAAGCTTAGGTTCAACTGTTTATCTTTGAAATTCTCTTCAAATATTGATGGAGAATCTACTCGGTAGCAGACAGGGTGTCAGGGGCTGGGGGACATGGAAAGGAATACGACACAGTTTCCTCCTCCAGGCCGGTGAATGTAGCAGAAGAGGAAGATAGACGAATCCTGCCATCTGTCATCCAAAGCAGATCATGACACGTGCTCTAATAGAGATGTAAACACAACTCTGGGGGAGCAAAGAAGGAAGCAACCAATACATCTGTCCATGGGGAGCCAGCAAGGCTTCAAAAGGCAGAAAGTGAGGGCTGGGGAAGACATCCAATCCGAGGGAAGTGCATCAGCACGGGCTGGTGGCCGGAGAGGACACTGTGTACTCCAGAAGCCCTGCATCTGTGGTGCAGGCAAGGAAGAAAGAGTGGGAAACATGAAGCAGAGAAGTCACAGTCAATATTTGGAAGCCCCTGAATTCCTGGCAGGCAATGGAGAGCAAGGGGACATCTTGAGTACGATAGTTATGTGACCAGGAGTGTACATGAGAAGGAAGCAACTGGCCTCTCGTGGAAGGTGATTTCCTCATTTCTTGAGACTCAAAAGTTGGGACTACACACCATACTTTGCCTCAATAACCTGTTCTGATGTCATCCTTCATTAGTTCATCATGCAGTCCCCCTCATTAGTTCCCAGTTCTATTTGCCACTGCCAGTATCAGTCTTGGAAGGCTTGACTGTTCATAGGCTACCGTGACTGAGGGCAACCAAACCCTGTACAAATTTGTCACATAGTATGATTTACATACACTTGTACATCCATCATCTCATTTCACTCCCCCCCAAAACCCACAAGGACTGGAATTAGAACCTACTTTTACAGATGAATTAGGACTCAGAGTGCTTGGATGGTTAGCTTAAGACAGTGGTTCTCACCTGGTAGTGATTTTTCTCCCCCAAGAGGGTATCAGGCACATGTCTAGAGTCATGTTTGGCTCTCATAACTGGGGAGGCACTGCTGGCATCTTGCCAGTAGAGGCCAGGGATGCTGCTAAACATCCTACAATGTATAGGACAGCCCCCCACAACAAAGAATTATCTGGTCCAAAATATCAATAATGCTGAGATTGAAACACCCTTCTTAAGGAGACAGAGCAAATGGCACATCTGAGACTACACACCAGGGCTCCAATCCTAGCCTCTCTCCTCATTATATTACATCGAAGAAAGATTAGATTAATCTTCTCTAAAGACTTTTCACACTTTAAAATAGGACACCTGAAAATGAATGTTCCTTAAAGTCCAAATGGATGTACCTAACGGAGGCGCTCCAGGCAGTTGACAGGCCAGTGGCAAAGTCTTCTAATGCTTCTCTGTGCCCCAGAGACGGCATGGCGCCCACTCCTGAGATCATTCTGACCTATCGCAGTTCATGTCTTTGGCATACTTTTTTTTTTTTTAACACTTACTCATTTTTGAGAGACAGAGAGAGAGAATCAGTGAGGGAGACACAGAATCTGAAGTAGGCTCCAGGCTCTGAGCTGTCAGCACAGAACCCAACGTGGGGCTTGAACCCACAGACCTTGAAATCATGACCTGAGCTAAAGTCAGATGCTTAACTGACTGAGCCACCCAGGTGCTCCTTTGGCATTCTTTAAGTTCCATTACCATATAGTCAGAAATAACCTAAGATTTATATATATATATATATATATATATATATATATATATATATTTTTTTTTTTTTTTTTTTTTTTTTTTTTTCCCCTTAACAAATCATGGAGAATGGCATTGGTCAGGGATTGAAAATACAAATGACTCTTTGGGCCAAGCAAGAAAATGAACCAATTGAGCCAAGCTGGTGAGAGGGCAATGAGGACAAAGACAACTAGAAGGTATACAATATTTCAAAAGGCAGTTGTGGGCCCTTGATGACAGCCAATTGTTGGAAGGAACCAGAGGCCTGATGTGGCCTAATAGTCTGATTTTTTTTTCCCCAAGAGAAAGCAGAAATAAGGATTTTGTGTTTTTTTAAACACCAAGTGTACCTTCCCTGCACAGGATACAAAAATGCAGGGGGTGTACAGAGGGAAGTGTCTCTCAGCTTGAGCTGGCCCACGGGCCACAGAGTGCCAGTTCTGGGTCAGTGGAAGGTGAGACTCAAGGGTCCAACTTGGGGGATAAGTCCATGTCATCTCTGGGCCTTTGTTCCCCCCTCTGTAAAGTGACGAGACTAGATTAGGTGATGGCTATAGACTGTTGTGGCTCTGACCCTGTGAGTCCATTTGAGGGCGGGGACCCAGTGAGAAAGGAAACTGATGAGGAATGGATCTGGGAGGGCCTGTGCTCTCCCCCTGTGAGTGACCAGGGCCATCAGCAGGTTCCTTCCCCTCCCCTGGGCTCGCATCTCAATCTGTAAAATGTGGGGGTTGTACCAAGGTCTCTTCTGGCTCCAACGTCTTAGGCTTCTAGTGCAAAACAATTCAAGGGTGGGGGGAAGCCATCAAATTTATGATCTGAGAACAGATCGCTGACAGCTAACAAATTGGCAAAAACGCAATCAGAGAGAGGCTGCCTCTGTGGCTTTTATAAAGGCCCTGTTTTAAAAGATGTAGAAGAAAATAATAATGATAATATTTTTCATGTTTTTAGCACAATTCCTACAGAAAGCTCCCAAAATACTCCACAGACTGTGTGTGGTGAGAACACCACCCCAAAGAATGTAATTACCCAGCCTGGAGTTCTGCCAGGTTTAACAGCATTTTCTTTCTTTTTTTCTTCTTTCAGTCTTCCCTCCCCTTCTCAAACAAATGACAGCATTTTCATAAGCCCTCAGCATTACTAGGTAATTAGGGAGCAGTGCAAGTTCTGGAAAATACCCTGGGGCAGGATCAATGCCTGGGAAAAAAAAAAAAAAAAAGGTCTATTCCAGGGGGAAGATCCTACGCAGGAGCCTTACTGGTAGAAATCGGAGGCACCACTGACTTCCTCCGGATCCGCAGTGCCTTCAGAAAGGTGGCCTGGGCAATGCTCACAAGAGCGGCTGTCCAGCGCACCGCCCTCCCCATGGCTTTGCGGGGGGGGGGGGGGGGGGGCTGGTCTACAGGCAAGACAGCAGGACTCTCAGTGCACCCTCGATGAATGCATGATTTTGGATGAGGTAGCCCACCCCTTTGTCTCGGTGTCTTGTCTGTGACATGGGGTTGACAAGAGGCCTACTTCATGAGGCTCGCATGAGGATTAATAATGTGCCGGATGCCAAGGGCCTGGCAAAGCTACAAGCACACAGTAAGGACTTTGCCAGCTATTATTGCAGAAGTGGGAAGTGTGATTGTTCTCACCTAGTGGTTGGAGTTCAGGTGCGTCCTGGCACCTGAGGCCTTCCACGTGGCTCCCATCTGCTTCTGAAATCTTCTATAGCTCAGGTGGCCAGTCTTCCCTTAACCCTATGTCACTTCCCCACACCCTGAGAACATCTGTCTATCAGGGACACACAAACTGCTGATTCTACCGCCCGCAACCTGCTCTTCCCCCTCATTCTTCCCATCTCCCTAAATGACACCTTCACTCCCCTGGTCATCAAGCCAAGGACTCCACATCCAACCCATCAGCAAACTTTATGGGCCGGGCTTTCAAAATACAGGCTGAATCTACCCCTTCCCACCACCTCCCCATCCGCCCCGCCTCGCCTCTCATCTGATCATGGCAATCTTTACCAACACTTGTTTCTACTCCTTCTCTACCTCCCCCACCCTGCTAACCACCATGGCAACATAATTTGTTCGCTGTACAGAAGCCAGAGTGAAACTTTTAAAAACAGAAGTCAGATTTTGTCACTCCCCAGCTCTAAAATATCCAGAAGCTTCACATCATTCTTAGGATAAAATCCAAAATCTCGCTAGTGGCTGCCTCTTCAACCCCATGTGCTATATTCTTCTTCCCTTGCTCACTCTACTCCAGTCACATTAGCCTTCTCGTTGTTCCTTGGATGCACTAAACATCATTTGTCTCAGGACCTTTGCACTTGCCCTTATTTCCACGTGGAAAGCTCCTCTAATAGAGCTGTACACGGCTTCCTCTCTCGTTTTCTACAGGCTTCTGTTCAAAAGTTTCTTATTTATCTGAAACAGAATCCCTGCCCCCTGCCATGATTTTTGTTTCCCTTACTCTACTTCATTTTTCTTGGCAGTGCTTATCCTACTTACATACACCATATACTTATTTATCATTTGACCCATTATTAGAATGTATCTTGCTCACTCCAGTGCTTAGGATGGTCTCCAATACAAAGTGAGTTCTCCATAACTTGGTGAATGAATGAACGCATGGTCTTTATCCTCCCCTAAAATATGCTTGCTTTTCTTTGTCACCTTCTGATCTTTTCAGACCCCATTCGTTACCCATCTTCCCCACAATGCCTTGCCACACCCATTTGGCCTCCCTGAAAATCAGTTACTGATCACTTATTGCTTTTAACTGATATTTAACTTAGCCTCTCCCACTTGGTTTTCAGCCCCTTGGGGCACATGAGTCATGCCTATGATATAATGAGAGTTAATGATTTTTCAGTACTTACTATATGCCAGGCTACACATCTACTACATGTCATGGGATAGTCACAGCAACCCTGTGAGGTAGAAACCCTTATCATTCTATTCATGGGTTGGGAAGGGAGCGTTGGGGACATTAAGTTACTTTCCAAGTTTATATAGCTATTTAGAGGCAGGGTTAGGATTTCAACCCATATATGCCTGGTTCCTAAGGCTGGTTCTCCTAACCATTATCCTATACTGTCTCAGGGGCCAGGCTCATCAATTTGGTCAATTTGCACTTGCACAGGCCCTTGACCATGTGTGTTATACTTCCAGAAAAGTAAAGGGCTTTGCCCCAGGACACATGGCCAAGAGAGGATGTGGCTCAGGGAGTCCTTATACTCAAAACTTCATTCTCTAGTAGCTCAACCACAGTATTAACAGGAAGGGGCCCTCGGAAGCCATTCAGAAAGCATGCACAAGACTGGGGTTTGCTTCAAAAAACAAATGTGTCTTGAGAAAGAAGGTGAATCATTGTTTCTTGCCCCATATCTGGTAGCCTTTTTTGAGGCCCAATGGTAATTATGGTGCCTATTGTAGTGCCCAACCACCCCCACAGCCAAAGGGGGATTTTAATCTGTTTTCAGGAAACTCGAAATGTAAATGATTCTAATTGACTGCCATACTCCTAGTTTTAAATTTTGCTGCTTGCCTAACCTCTAAACTTTCCTTTATTACTCTAAGAGAGACAACATCATGCAGAAGGGGGAAAAAAAGGCTAAGAGTGGGACATCTCTTATGTGGAAAAGAAGCAGGTAGAATGTTAGAATTGGAAGGAAATTTTGAGACAATGGAGTCCAACACCTTCATTTTACAAATATCAGGAACTCAGAAAGGTTAAGTCATTTGCCCTGGGTCACGCAGCAGATAGTGGCAGATCAGGAACTTGAAACCCAAGCTCTACCGTATGGGAGTATTGTTCGTGTCCTGTGACAGTGAGATCTGATACAAAGCTCATCTAAAGAGGTTCAAGGAATGGCTCTAAAGACTACAGCCCATAGAAACACAAGAGAAGGGGCCTAGGTTAGATTCATCTTTTAGAAGAGGCATATGGAGTCCCTGGAGAATGTGATCTGCCCACAAGCCCATTGCCCATGTGGTAATTTTTCCACTAGACACTTCTGAGACGATGTTTCAGCATAACAGACAAGGAAGGTCAAACAGTGAGTCTGCATGTTGCCTGACGGTTGGACAGTGGCAAGAATCAAAGAGAATAAACACAGGCAAGAGTTTGTATGAACTTCCCTGGTATCCTTCACAGAGATCCCCTAAATAAGACTTAATTCCTCTGCTCTACTCCTCACTTTGGATTAACCCCTTCCCTTCTCTGTTGATCCCTTTTATGGGCCCCTCAGATAAAGCAGCCCCATAACTCCCCATTCATGGTTCCCACCTTCCTTCTATCCTATGGTAGGATAGAATCTACTGGAGTAGATTCACACCCTCAGTGACCCATTTCAATACCTGCCAACCTGAACTGTTCACACTGCTCCACCATCACTTCTAGTCCCTAACCCAAGCAGAAATGGCACCTTGGCTCTTGAAGAATAGAAAAGAAGGAAGCACCCATGACAGAATGGAATCAGCCTCCTTGGGGAAAGCAAGGACAATAACATAACGTCATTAATAGCAGCTACTACTTTCCACCATATGCAGCACACTGTGCTAAGTACTTTATACACATTATACCACTCGATCCTTTTAGCAACCCGTAGCATTGTGATAAGCCCTGTCGTCCAGGGCACATCTTGGTCTATGAGTCTTCAAAGCCTTTGCCATTCACTACTCAGCTCCGTGTGTTCCCCCAACAAACCTTGTGGAAACAGTGCTAGTGCCTCTCTTTGGTTTAACAAGTAATGAGACTTTGGGGCACCTGGGTGGCCCAGTTGGTTAAGCTCAGGTCATGATCTCACGGTTTCTGGGTTCGAGCCCCGCGTCGGGCTCTGTGCTGACAACTCGGAGCCTGGAGCCTGCTGCCTGCTTCTGTGTCTCTTTCTCTCTCTGCCCCTCCCCCACTTGTGCTCTGTCTCTATCAAAAATAAATAACGTAAAAAATATATATGTTAATAAGTAATGAGACTAACTCAGGAACTTAAAGCACTAATCTAAGGATACATGACTAGCACCTGGTAGAACCAGGTCTCAAGTCAGATAATTTCTCCCTATTTAACACTGCCAGTTCCTACTCCCTATGATTCTCTTCACTATTGTCGGGGGGGAGGGGTCAAGAGTCTCCCTTGTCTCCCTTCTCTCTACCTTTGTTTTAGGCAAAAGGCGGTGATTCCTGCCTCTCCCTCTTCAAATGAGGCTCTCAGACAAGGTCAATGATGCCAAGCAGTCCATGGACTGTATGATACCTCTTTTAAAGAAAATAAAACCTGGTTCTACAATATTGACTTCTATTATTTTTATAGCAAAAACGACAGCATTTCAGCTGTGGTAATGTCAACGTGGCTTTGGTGGGCTCACCTGGGAAACTAACCACTTTTCACTGATAACATTTTCTGTGAAAAATGAGCCATTCTTTGTCTATAACACTTTCTACCTGAACACATTAAAAAAAAATACATTCCTTGAACTCAAAACAGTAGTAAGACTTCAAATCATTTGGCAAACTATTTAGGGCACAAGACTTCTTTCAATGGAAGGGGTCTCTAGGGTCCACTTTCCTGACACCAGTAGGTACAATACGGTGGGAGTAACATAGTACTCTGGCTCCAGAGGTATGAAATAGTCAGGAAAGTGCTTCACCAGGCCAAGTGACATCTGGAAGCACCCTGCGATGACTTCACTCAGCCCCAACCACTGGTGCCTGGCTTTGCCCTGGAAGTTAAATCTGAGCAGGTACTTCTCCAACCTCAGCTCTCTCGGGCCAGACCAATGCACACAATGGCATGACCCCTACCAGCAGTGCCACTTAGTCTTAGAGACTTCTGTGTTCCCTCTGATATGGATACATGCACAGCTACTCTGGGTTCCTACCATAGCTTTCAGCAGGACAGGTATCCTGAGTTATCTCAGGTATCCTGAAAGCCAGTTAAGATCGATGGCCTGGGGTGTAGGTTCTCCTGGACGTCACACATCCAGCCCTCTGCCTCACAGTTCCCCACAGTGTGGCTCAGGAACCTTCTACCTTCCCCATAGTTGTGCTCCCCTCCCACACACTTGTAGAGCTGTGGCTATTTGTGGGTCTGTGATGGTCAAGCAGGGCACTGCAGCCCAAGGCTGGAAAGCCCTGGGGGAGAGGGGGACACAGAATATCGACTGACTTTCTCCGTGACCACTTTCACTCCGTGACTTTCTCTGTGACCAAGCATTCCAGGTGCTTGAGGCGCCTGGGTGGCTCTGTCGGTTAAAAGCCGCCTACTTCAGCTCATGTCATGATCTCACTGCTCGTGAGTTCAAGCCCCGCGTCAGGCTCTGTGCTGACATCTCGGAGCCTGGAGCCTACTTCGGATTCTGCTTCGGATCCCTCTCTCTGCTCCTTCCCCCTCGTGCTCTGTCTTCTCTCAAATAAATAACCATTAATTTTTTTTTTTTTTTAAGTATTCCAGATGCTTCTGCTACAGAGCACTTCCTTTCCTTGTGGGAACCCAGCTCCTGGCCCCTGATGGGATTAGCTAACCTCCTTTGCACCCTATAAAGCTGACCAACCTCTCCTGAATTGTCATCCCTGCATGGGCCTCCCAAAGGGCCCCTCTCAGACTTACCTTCAGCCTCTCCAAATTGTGATGCTCTCCTTCGGGGGGGAAGTCCACGTGGCAGCTGGCCCACTGCTGGGTGCGGTGACCTCAGCACAGGAAGCAGAATGCCTTGGCCCAGGAGTAGAGCCCTGAAGACGAGGGCCTCAGGGGGCCAGTTGGGAAGCACGGTCACCCACTCTCCAGCACTGTGAGATGATGCTCACTGTGCAGCCAGAGCACAAGAGAAGCACTTCTTCCATTCTGACTTCAAAGGCAATGATAATAGGGAGAAGGAGGCCAGCAGGTTGCTCGTGGGGCAGAGCCAGGGTATCAGAGGCCTGAATTGCTTCCTCTTCAAAAAGCCACTGGAAGGGCTCAGCCACGGTGGGAGAGAGCTCCTACTCCAGTTCTCGGATGCTCCCCAAAATGGACATCGAGGAAGAGGAAGAGGAAGGAGCAGCAGGCAGACTCCAAAGCTGCAGCCTGGACCAGCCTCCAGGGCGCCTGCCAGCTCCCTGTCCCGGGTCCTGCGCCTCCCTGACCTCGGGGGAGGGGGATGGGCAGCATGTCCTCACCCAGGGATCCGGACAATTCTAGCACTTTGCAGCCTCTTCCAAGTCCAGCTCCTGCCTGCTATCTTCAGGGGGGACCTGAGGCAGGTCCTGGACAGAGCACCGGAACCGGAAGAAGTATCTACATCAGGGGCAGGGGCGGGAGCTTTGAAACAAGAAATGGGGGCAGGTCTCCAAAGAGCCAGGAGGGGCCTTGTGACTTCCACTGGCGCCTCTGGAGTGAGCAGTGGCAACAGGTAACTGGCATTCTTTCTCAAGGACATTTGGACCGTTATAGAGATGGCCCAGAAGTTAGCCTAAAACAGTAGGTGTCAAAGCCAAGGTTGCCAAATGTAACCCACGTGATTATTTTCACCTCACTAATATTTAGAACATGAGCTCCAGAGTCAGAATGCGGGATTTGCAGACCAGCTGGAGGTTTATTAGCATGTGACCTTGGGCTCAGTACTTCAGCTCTCTGAGCCTCCCATTGTCTATCCATAAAATGGGGATAAAAATACTTCGGAGGGGTGTTGTGAGGACTAAAGAAGTAGTTACATGTAGTATTTGGCACAATGCCTCATAAACAGTTGACATGCAATACATGTTTATGGTTAGCTAAGCCTTATTGGCATCTAATTTGGTCCAGCACTTAACTGGATACTTGGAATGAGAAAGGCAGCTCCTAGGCTGTTTTCTTTACTGAGGAAAATAAAACAGATGTCTGTGCAGCCTGGTAGATAAATACCAATGAGCAAACAGGAAAATCCGAGGTCGGGGCAAGAAGACAATGTGAAGGTTCAAAGAGGAATCTTTGGAGCCTTATAAAGAAGATCCTTTCACCCGGAGCATGAGGGAAGTGGAGAGGGGAGACCTTCAAGGCTGCCTGAGGACATCCTTGACAGAGCTGCTAACCCAAACCTTCTAGAGTTTAGCATCAAAACGAATCTGTATCACACTTAATCCTGCAGGCTTGGGAAGATGTGGGAGAACTGGTTGTGAATGCTCTAATCTCTTGCAGGGAGGCCCATCTAGGCCAAGCTCCCTTTCACTTTAGGCCGAGAAAGCTGAACTCAGGAAAGCACTTCTTCATAAGAGAGAGTATGATGTAATGGATGAGATCCCAGGCTGGAGAGCCAAAGTCCCTGTGTTTGAATCCCAGCTCTGCTCATTCCTAACTGTGGGACCTTGGGAAAATCATGCCACCTCTTTGGTAGTGTTTTTGCCTGTAAAGTGGTGATCATGTGGACATCAGAAATCTGTTTTGAGTTTAGTAACTATAGCAGAGTGTCTGACACATAGTAAATGCTCAGCTGTTAGCTATTATTACCCATGCTTCAAACCCTTGTAGCCTCTTCTTTCTCACGGGCTCACATTCCCCATTCTTGCTTCTTACTGAGTTTCACCACCCACTTCCATGGGAGGTTCTGAGAAGAAAATATTTAAGCCATTCTCTCCTTACCAGGGTGTACCCTCTTGTCTTGCAGTAAATAGCTTTGTTTTTCTGAACTTTATTTCTAGCCTCTGCTCAAAAGTAGCTTTTAGTCAAGGCAAAACTCAGCCTCCACAGATTCAGTCCAGACCTGGTAATGATCTCAAGGTGGGGGATTCAAGGAAAAATAAGCAGCTACATATAGCTTGAGTCTAAAATGTGTGTGTGTTGGGGGGGGAGGGCGGGGGGGGGGGCAGGGATTAAACATGTAGGTGAGGGTCATGGCTTAAAGCACTATAGTTCACTGGTAGTGAGTGGGGGGTGGTTGAAACGGGATAGCTTTGCCCTCCTGGGAGATATTTGCCAATTTCTGGAGACAGTTTTGATTGTCACAACTTGGAGGGAGGGTTTGCTACTGACACCTAGCGACAGAGGGCAAGGGTGATGCTCAACATCCTTTGGTGAACAGAACAGCCTCTAACAAGAAAGAATTATCCGGCCCCAGCAAATAATTACCCGGCCCAAAATGTCAACAGTGCCAAGGATGAGAACCTCTGGTTTAGACGGAGCTACCTTGGAAAGATAGACAGGGAATAGATTATTGAGGACAAGACTAAAGGGAGTCATTGAAGGCTTTTGAGCAGGAGAAGTGACATATTCCATGCTGTGCTTTAGAGAGAGAATCCAGGAGACCTAGGCAGGAGCCAGTTAGAAAGTCATTGCAATTACAATTAACTAGGTGAATTCCAGAATTAGGGCAACAGAAGAGGGAGTAAAAAAGGAAGTGTTAAATTAGAATTTAGGTTTGATCCAACTTCTCTACCACTCATCACCTCCTATCCCCCTACGTGCACTATTTGTATTATGGTTATAAAAATGCCATTATTTCTGAACCACGTGGCATATTCTGAATACACCTTCTTTCATGTACAGCTTTTTATTTTTTAAGTGTAATAAATTCCTTCCTTTTAGGTTTATTTCATTACATTGGACAGAAAAATACAAACCAACGTCCGGTAGGGTGGGGTAGGGAAATTGGATGGCATAAGGGTTGTTTTAGCAGTAGTTACAACATTTTATTTTTTGAAGAAAAAAAAAAAAAAACTCTGACTCTGGTACAGCAGAAATGTTTGTTGCACTATGCAATAGTTTCTGAATTTTATGTGGTTGAAATGTTTCATATTAATTTTTTTCATTCAAGGAAAAGAGTTATATTAGACTTTGACAGGGTAGAATTGAAAAACATTTTCAATTTGCTGAAGTTAGAAAAAGAAGAGTGAAAAATTATATGCTGGTGTTGTAGGCCTCATAGAGCAGAAGTATAGGGATGATAACTAAAGTGAAAAAGGTGTGTGTGCACGCACGTATATGTGTGCAGATGCTGGGAAAGAGGGAGGGATTGCCAAGAAGAAGAGTAATCTTTTAGATATGCTAAGCTCAGTAGCCTACAATACAATACATCTTTGTGGAAATGTGGCCACAAGGAAGCTAAGTCAGGAATTCAGAATCAGAAGTCAGGGCAAGCCTCTGAGTCTCGCGCAGCATGTGCTTGGCTGGGGTTTCCAAGGGAGGGTGTAGAGTGAAGAGAGACAAAATCTAAACACTGGACCTTGTAAACTATTGATATGTTAGGGTCTAAGGAAGAAAAGATATGTTAAAGGAAACCAAGGAGAAATTCCAGGAGCTAGACGAGTACAAGAAGAATATGTTGTCATGGAAACCAAGGAAGAGAGAATTTCTGAAAAGGAAAAGGTGGACAATGGTGTTAAAGGCTATAGAAGAGGTGGAGGGTTGGGCTGAGAAGGAGCCACTGGATTTGATGATACATGGGGCATCTCAAGAAAGCAATGTCACTAGAGTAAGGGGCCTCTCCTTCATTCATTCAAATCTACTTATGGATTACATATATGTCATGGGGCAGTGTGAGGGTGTGAGGATATAAGCCAGAACAGGGTTCCTTGCCTTCCTGAACCTCACAGTGTGGTGCTTACATCTACAAACCAATAGCATGTAATGTGGCAATGCATTATAGCTGTGATAGAAGCATGCATAGGATGTGATGGGATCATCTGAGGGAAGGCTTCCTAGAGGAAGTGACATCCGAGATGAATTTTAAAGGATGAAGGATGAATTGGAGTCAGCTACATTGGTGACGAAGGTTGGTAAAAAGAGAAACACTCTTCCAGCCAGAAGGATCGGTGTGAACAAAGTCTGAGAGCCAAGAGAAATCATGGTGAGTATTCAAAGAGCCTGAGTAATTCGGAATGTTTGGAGAGGCAAAGAATAAGCTCCTGGGCTGTGTGGGGATCAGACCAGAACCACATTTGTATGTTACAATGTAGCATTTGGACTTTATTTTTAAGTTAACCAGGGGTTATTTGTCCTACCCCGAAAGGATTGCCTCAACCTGTCCGGGTTTACTTTTTAACACACTTGTTTAGGGCAGCCCAGAACTTTAAATCACTGCATCTGGGTTTAGCAGATATTCAAAAACATTTGTTGAATTAGGGGAAAACATGTAAAATCAACAAATCTCAATCATTTTATTCAAGAAAGCGAACTAATGAAAGAGAAATTGAACTTGTGAAATGGAACAGGAGCAGAGAGGAGGTAGGATAGTTAGGATTGTTGTCTATTTTCCTCATGTCAAAAAAAAAACACATGTTAAGATTATATAAATGCTTACTCATTATGGCAAATGTTAACATGTAACAGCGTACAAGTCCAAGTCCCCTAAAAACCCTACTGAGACAACCGCTATGGACACTTCTGTGGCCACTTGTTTCCACATCTCTTTATATATACTGTGAAAAATTAATAAAGGGAAACCTCCCTAAAGGGAACTCAGGATACTAGAAGAGGAACTGGTAGGAGGAGTCCTGCCACTCAGTGTCAATTACAGGAAAAGTTGTCAATTACAGTTGTCCCTAACAGAGGAATCTCAACAGGAAAGAATCATCAAGTACAGGCCCCAAAAGGGAAAGGGGTCCATTGCATTTCCTATAGGAAATCAACTACCCCTGCAAATCGGCTAATGAGAAACTGTCATCAACTGGATTCTTGCTTCCTTCCACTGGACTTTTGTTCAAAACAACCCGTCCCAACTTCCTCTTTCTTCTCTGTAAAATAACATTCCTCTTTTTTGTTTATTGGTCTTGCCTATAGTTTTGCTGTCACTTCCTTGTCCCAGATTGCAATGCTCTGCTATTCCTGAATGAACCCATCTTTTGCTGTTGAAATAACTGATAGTTTTGTTTTTAAGGTTAACAGTATGTAGACGTTCACGTGTCTACATTTACATGAATGAGATCATAGCTTATGTGTTTTATCATGGAAATACTTTATATTCCTTTTGTTGTGGGTGCAATGGGGAAATACTGAGCACATTAATCTACTGAAATAAGTGTCAAGTGGAGGAAGACAAATGGAAGATTTAAGAGAACAAACATGGAGATGCAATCAGTAAAATCCAGAATCTGGAAATCCCTTCAGAACAAATTATTCGTTTCTTCAACAAATAAATTGCAAAAGAAGAAAAAAAAAAGATGGGAACAAATGCTTATAGTTCACAGAAGATTCGATAAACAGGCCAACAAAATGCAATGTTCAGACCTTGTTTGGATAATGATTTGAATCAACAAAAAGAATTTTAGAATCACGTGGGATATGTGAGCCCTGATAGGATATTTGATATTTTTAAGAACTGTTATTGATTTGTTACATATGATAATGATGCTGTGGTTGTTTTTAAGAGGAATCCTTTATAGATATACTGAAATATATATAGATGAAATAATAGTATCTGGGATACACTTTAAAATAATCCAGGGGGGTTGTGAATTGAGGATCTACTGATAAGTCGGCATCAGCCATGAATTCATGACTACCATAATTAGGTTATGGGTACATGGAGGTTCTTTGAACTATTCTCCCTACATCTGTTTCTGTTTAAAACTTTACATCACAAAAGTTGAAGAATGAAGAAAGAAACAGAGACTCAGTAAGAAAAACAGAGAGAGAGAGAGAGAGAGAGAGAGAGAAAAGTGGCCATAGCGATGATTGGGAGACAGGCAGTGGATTTCTGCTTTAGCGAATGGGAATAAAATATACTCAGACAGAGGAGTGGACACTGGGAACAGAAGACAGTGAACAAGGGGAGGGATGTGGTCTTATTTCTCAGGGACTCAGAGAGGCAGAGCACAGTCATCAGCTGGGGTAGAGGAAGTGGTTCTATCTGGGGTCTTAAGCAGAACAGGCTCAGAGGCTTCTCTGTCAGGACATCAATAGGCTGTCAATTGGGAATGGAAAAAAAAAAAAAAAAAGGATCGTAGAACAGCACTGAGGGTCCCGCTGAGGGGAAAGAGCATGGACTGTATATAGATCAGGGCAACACAGTTAGGACTTTAGCACCAAGCCCTAAAGTCAGCAAAAGAGAGTAGGGTAAATAGCAGATTTTCCTAACTCCTCTCACACTGATAGCTTTTTCTCTTTCGTCAATGTCCCCAGTAGTTAATCTTAATCATGCAACTTATGACTAGTGTCTACGTTACTATTCTAGAACTAGTTACAATTATGTGAATATGTGCCGGGCACTGTGCTAAGTGCATTGTGGGCATTAATTCCCTGAATCTTCACAACTGTGTTAGAGAAGTGGTATCACTTTCATTTTATCCCGTCAGTTATTCAAGAATACATTCAAGACAGTAATGTGTGCCAGGTATTGAGTGAGTTCAGTAGACAGACACGGGTCAAAAGACATTGATAGACTCCTGCCTTCATGGAGCTTGCCATCTAATGGGAGAGACAAACTAAATAATTAAAAACAGAAAAATGTGTGTTTCATTACATTCGTGAAAATTGCCACGAAAGTAAAATAAAAAGTGCTATCAGAGTTTGCAACAAGGAGATTTAACTTTCTCAGAGGTTTCTGTGAGAAAATAATATTGAAACAGAGACATGAAACATTAACAGCAGAAAACTGGGAAGAGACTTAAGAGAACATTCCAGACAGAGAGAGGTCAAAGATCGAGGGCTCAAAAGCCCTCTGAGAGAGGTAAGACTGATGAACATAGGAGACCAGATCAGATGCCCTTTGTAGACCCTCTTTATGCTGTGGGACTTCAGCCTAAGGGGAAGCTAAGGAAGAAAGTAACATCATACTTAGAATGAACAGAAGTTCAAGAGAGAGAGGACAGAGTGGGTGGAGTCTAAAGATATTCAGGATGCAAATTTGACCAATGGAACTTGGTGACTGATAAATTAGGGTATAAGGGTTAGAGAGAGGGGTATCAAGAATGACTTTAAAGTCTGGCATAAGAAACAAAGGCTGAGAGCAGTTGTGTTTCATGTTGAAGGTCATGCAGACAGCTAGTCAATAGGAGAGGAGATTCTGAAGCCCAGACTCAACGCAGTTTATATTACTGGTTGCTAGTGAATACTTGTGGAGTGCCTACAAGGGTAGCATTCCACAGTGTTCTCATGACTCCTTTTTTCTTCAAGGCCATAATAACAGCCAGGGACCTCTAGGTGATCAACGCAAGGCTCAGAAATGACAGCATGCTGGGGTAAATAGGAGGCACTCACTTGCCATTCCCTGTTGAGACAGCTTACAGCACATAAATCATAGTCATGTTGAAAGCAACCACCCCCACCTATCTGGAAGAAGCAGCCTGGGTAGCAATGTAGTTGAAGCTTAAGAGCTCTAGTTTGAGTTCTGACTCTTCTCTCCATCAGTTTATATGCTAAGATCAAACACAGGGTATAGAAAGGATCAAAGATTTAGTGAGGTAACAAAGCTAACCAAGATCCAAGGCCAAGATCCAAGCTTTGTTAGCTTGGTAACAAAGCTAACCAAGATCCGAGTGGGGTGGTCTGAGATTTCCAAGTTGGTCTGTGTATACAGCCAGCCAGGGACTGTCATCCTAATGAATTTTTGATGTACCTACTATAAGCCACAGACCAAAAAGACTGAAAATTCCTAGAGTATAAATCATCTCATTAAATCCATGCAACAAATAACTCTCCTATTACTTCAGCCTTCACATTCTGCTACTTTCATGAGCTGAATGGAACATGGAAAATCATCCAGCCTGGTCCACCTAGGTTACAGACAAGAATATAGATTACTACAGAGTGGAAGCGATGTGCCCAAGGACACAGAACAAATTAGCAAGAGAACAGGAACTAAACTCCTAGTCTCCTAGACTCTAAGGGCAGTGTTCTTCCTACTGGGCCAACCTTTCTAGAATACAGTCTGCCTGGTACACCCAAAATAATATTCCTGAAAATAATTGATTCATGCAACAAATGTGTGTTGTGGGGCTCATTTATGCCAGACACTATTTTAGCAGCTAGGCAAACAACAATGAACAAAGTAGACCAGTATTCCTGCCTTCATGGAAATCTTAATCTAGTAGAGAAGGCGACAGCCAAGATGAATAAGTATAGTCTCGAGTATGTGAAATAGTTATGCATTTTAGGGATCAGAATTACTGTCAGGTAAGGGCATGTCAAGTGTCATGGGTAGGGTAAAATTTTAGGTAATGTGGCCAAAGAAGGCCTTACTGTAAAGATGTCTTTTGAGTAAAAACCCAAAGGAGGTGAAGGAGCTAGTCATGCAGATGTCCAGGAGAGGGCATACCAGGCAGAAGGTAAGTGAGTGGAGGGGCTTAGAGTTGGGCACATGCCTGGGGTGTGGGGGAATGACAAAGGAAGCGAGTATGACTGACCTTCAGAGAATGAAGAGGAAAGGATTAAGATAATGAGGTCAGAGAGGAAAGGGGGTCCAGCCCATGTAAGGTTTTGTGACTCAAAGGACGGACTTGGATTTTGATTTTGATTAAAGTAAGAAGTCTTGGTAAAGGGGCAGCACTGGCTGACATTGGCCAGTCTGGTGTGTTGAAAACAGGCCAAAGTGGAGGACATGGGCAGAACTTTAGAGATCAGTTAGGACACTGTTGCAATAATCAAAAAGCTGTTGGTGGATCAGAGTGGTAACAGGATGTGATGAACAATAATTGAATTCTGGATATAATTTGAAGGTGGAACAGACAGTATTTGCAAAAAGCCTGAAAGTAAAGAATGAGAGAGAGAAGTTAAGGATTATACTAAGGCAACTTAGAGGAAGGCAATTGTCATTAATAAAGAATGTTTTGTTTGGGGGGGGACACAATTTCATGAGCTCATTTTTAAATGTATGTCTAATTTAAAATACCTAATAAACATTCAGGTGGAGATGTCAAGTGGGAGGTTAACTCTGGAGTGTATGGGAGAAATCCTGGCTGGGAATATGCACTAGGCTGCATATGGACGGTATGTATTTAAAGCAAGGAGACTGGATGAAATCAACTAGGGAGTGAGCATTAGATATAAAAGAGAAGGGGTTCATGGACTGAGCCCTAGAGCAATTCAACGTTCAGAGGTCAGGAGGGTGCAGATGATGTAGCACAAGAGGCAAAGACAGCACCCGGAAGTGTGGGAGAAGACCAGGTGAGCGTGGCCTCCTAGAAACCAAGCGAAGAAAGCACTTCAAGGGGAAAAGGAGGAGCCCCTCTGTCAGACACTGCTGGTGGGAAAATACAGTGTTAGGACTCAGCAGTGACCACTGAGCAGTTTAATGTGGAGGTTGCGGTTAACTTTAGTGAGAAGAGTTTTTGCAAAATATTTGGGAAGAAAAAAATCTGATTGGTGCAGGTTGAACAGAAGGAGAGAAATTGAAGATGGGCGTCTCAGCTCTATCTTTCAGGGAATGCGTCTCCTGGAAGCAGAAGAAAGACTGATATTGACAAGGGGGGAGCAGGAAGACAGCAGCTTGTCCGCCTGCTTATGGCTCCACCAGGGAGGGGAAGTGGGGCAGGAGAGAGAGGCAAGCCTTACTGAAATAAAGTCCCTGTATCGGTGAGAGGGTCATGATGTTCTTTTCTGAAGACTTCATTTTCCTTAAGCGGCAAGTGAGGTCAGGAGCTGTGAGTGTGGATGGAGGTGTTGGGGGTTTGAGAAGAAACAAGGAAGTGTGAAATAATTATCAGGGAGAGTGGGGAGAATGGACAGGGGAAATGTAGCAGGATTTCTAGGCAGCATTAAGAACTTACTTAGGGATCACAAGTGTAAAGAGAAATCAGTGACCATGGTTGGGTTTATTTTGTGGCCGTTCTTGTACAAGTTCTGCCCCTGAGTAGGTGAAGAGTTCCATGTAATCGGGTTGTAGCTTAGGCAGGTGAGTATGACCAAAGAGTATGCACTGCAGGGGTTCAGGACATGGGAAGGGGAACTAAGAGGTGTCAAAGAGAATGAATAGAATGATTGTATGATTTAAGCTGGGTAAGGAGGCAAGTGAGGCCATAGGGCAAGGGACTACTGACAGCACAAATGCAAGAGGACCAATGGATTGAAAAGGCAGGTGGATTCAAAGGCTTGCTGGAGACAGTCCACAGAGTCTGCTGGAAATAGAGGAGGTGGTAGATGGGCTTGAAAGTGAGATTTGGGGGGATTTGAAGTGAGAGGAACTAATGAGATCGGGTTAGGACCATGACAGAGAGTAGATTAGGAAGGATAAGACGATTAGAGGAGAGGAGGTTAAGGAAGTGCAGGGTTGTGCTGGATGACAGTTGCCTATGGTGATGGGGCATTATTCAGAATCAGAGCTCCAAGGACACTGGAATTAGAATGGCTGTCCTTACCAGGTGCTGTGCATCCCCTCCAGAGCAAGGACCACGCACTGCTACCTATTTTTTTTTTATTGAATTGTTTATTTATTGAGTACCGGGGCAGATATTATTACTGTTTACTGATACCCATTTCATCTCTATTTCTAGAGAAACAGAGTAAGAAGTGAGATGTGTGTGTGTGTGTGTGTGTGTGTGTGTGTGTGTATCCTCGATGTTAGGCATGGCCATATGAATTGCTTTTGCTAATGAGGTAGGGACAGAAGTGACATGGGTCACCATACGGGAGCATGTACTTGCCAGGGTTTGGTCTGCTAATCTCACTTATCCCCTGCCATGTCGAGCTCAGAAACATGATTCCACAATAGTCATCTTGTAACTGACCATGACATGGAGGCCAGCTGCGTTGGAGACCCAGCCACATTTGCAGTGAACTATATATGAGCAAGAAATAAGCCACTGCTAAGATCTGGGCTTAGCCACTGCTAAGATCTGGTCGTTTTCCAATAAAGCATCACCTAGCATTAGCTGACTGACATTTGTATCACTTGGCAGCTGGCCCTTTGCCAAATGTTGAGGCTACAGAGATGAATAAAGCACCATCAGAGCCCTCATGGTGGCAGGGGGTGAGGGACAAGGTAGAGGAAATGAGGTCTCACACTAGGGGCAGTGAAAAAAAGTCTCTGCAAAGGGTGAAGGGAAGCCTTTGCAAACAGGTTTTGGGCCACAGGTTTTCTCACTTTTGCTTGGCATTTGGAGTCCTCCACAATTAGACCTTATTCTCGCTTTTCCTTTCCTTTTTTTTTAGATTTCCTTTTTTTTTTTTTTTTTTAGTAACCTCTACCGCCAACATGGGGTTTGAACATATGACCCCAGGATCAAAAGTTGCATGGTCCTCCAAAAAAGCCAGCCAAATGCCCCTATTCTCACTTTTCGGGCTCTTCATTTGAGTTCTGGGGCTCCACTCAATAAATAGGCATTCAGAGTCAGGTACCGTGCCAAGAGTTAAAGGCAGCAGTAAATGAAACACAATCCCTGCCCTCATGGGATTAACAGTTTAGTGGAGAAGGATGTTAAATGATGAGTTTACAGCTGGAGCGAGTGTTATGAAGGAGCAACAGGGCACCTAACCTAGATCCCCCCGGGAGGTGAGCAGCAGGTGTGAAGGGGACACACTCCAGTCACTGGATGGGGCTTGTGCAGATGCCGTTACATGAGAGAGAACAGGGCCGGCTCAGGGCACTGAAGGTGACCTGTACACCTGAGCGGGGAGACAAAGGAAGGGAGTGGCAGGAGGTAAATCTCCCCAGGTGAGCATAGGCAAGGGACAGTGAGTGAAGGCTTTGCAGGCTCAGGGGTTTGGATCTTGAGCCTAAAGACAAGGGGATGCAATCCAAAGTCAGATTCTTAGTCATATTCTCAAATTTTCATTTTTAAGATCACTTTGGCAATCGAGTTTACAATGTGTTTGAAAGGAGTAAACTGAGTCTGGGTGGCTCAGTTGGTTAAGCATCTGACTTCGGTTCAGATCATGATCTCACGGTTCATGGGTTCAAACCCATATTGGGCTCTCCGCTGTCAGTGCAGAGCCCACATTGGATCTTCTGTCTCCCTCTCTCTGGGCCCTTCCCCAGCTCGCTCTGTCTCTCAAAAATAAATAAAAATTAAAAAAAAAAAAAAAGAAAAGAGTAAATGTAAATGTGGGTAGAAACAGGAGGAAACCTCTGTCACCAGTAGATAAAGGGAAGGTGGTAACCTCAGAGGGCAACTTGGAAGGGGGCTGAGTGGAAGTGGGAGGCTACAAAATACATTTTGAAAGAAAAATTCAATTTAACTTGTGATTGCTATAAATATGAGAGGTGAAAGAGGAAAATTCAAAGATAATTCCAGTTATCTGAACAACTAAAAGGGGCAGTGGTGCCACTGCTGATAAAGGAAGGCAATTCTAGGTGGGTGTGGAAGAGGGGATTCAATTTGAGGCATGAAAATTAGCTGAAATATTTGAGTGCACCCATCTGTGTTAGGATAATACACTTCTCTGTACTTTGTGTCTGCACCCACGTCTGTTCCTTCTGTTTGATTGTTAAAGCTCTGAGAGCAGAAACCTTATCTGATTCATGTCACACACCAATGTCCTACCACCCAGCCCACAGGGCTGAGCTATGCATCAAATAAGCACAAGGACACTCTGACCCAATGAGCAAAATGGACACATCTGGTTCTTTGAGTTCAGGTTGGGAGAAGCTAATTTCACCTTGTCTCCACTCCAGGATCCATTGTTGGTTTCCTGGCTCTTATATCAGGGTGGCTTCCTTGTGAGTTGTGTCTAGATTTGGTTCACCTGAGGTCAGCACACAGGAAATGTTGTTTATTTCTCCACCATCTGAACTGGTTGTGCTTCTTTGATCTGATGGATTGGCCTGAAACAGGCACTGAAAAAACTTTGTTTTCTTAGTAGATTTCAGGTACATTCTGTTTCAAAATGCTGTATCTGGAGTCAGAACTCTTTCTGATAACATTTTACCAAATACAATTTGTCTCCTTTAAGACCTTAAAGGTAAAGAGAAGCAGCAGCTAGTTCAAAATTAGTGCACCTATTGTTATCTGTGCAATGTAGTTCATGGGCTTCAAAAGCATCCGATGTCCTTTAAAAATACATATGCACTAAAGGATGACTTTAATATCAACATTAGTACAGTATTCTTCAGCTTAAGGCTTTGATTCTTGCTAAAAGATAAATGCATCTCCCCTCCTCTCCATTTTCTCCTCTCAAACATGCTAGGATATGCCTCAAGCTATTTGCATTCATTTACACTTGAGTTCAAATAAGATTTAGAATCTCATGAAAGCAGGATTGCTTTAGGAAAACCATCTGGTGTTCTAGTGAAGGTGGTGGGGCTCAGAGTCAAAAGTCTGGGGGCCTTGCACTCTGCCTTGTGTGATGTGGCTTTGGTGAGATGAATGAACTTTCCGGGGCTCAAGTGTGTTATCTGAGAATTGGAGATCCTACTCTGCACTTTGCGTATCTGGTTGATCCAAACAACAACCTTTCATAGAGTTTTAGAGTGTCTGTCCAAATCACCACTTGCCCCTTTCCCTAAGAAGTGTCCTCACCTTTCCCCCCAGCCAGGAAGTGAGTCCCAAGCAGTTGTGTGTCCTCTTAGTGATTCTTCTCACCAGTGCAAGTTGAGCAAGCAGAGTGGACCCCATATATCGGCCAGGCAAATCACTTTCACTCTTTCAGAATGTTCGAACCGTGATGGAAAGGTGATAACTCACATGTGCTGGTGGGCTGCAGCCACCTACATGCCGTGGAGTGTCCTTATGCTTTTTGAGCCAACTGAGGAGTCCCAAAATCTAATTTGCAGAGAGAGAGGATGAAGCAGAGATGCCAGTAGGAGTAAAGACCAGAGACTGAGTTGTGCCTGTGTTTCTGCAAGCATTTCAGATCTTTGTTCCAGGCTTTTCCTAATGTCCAGGTGTGACATTCCCAGGAGTTTCCTCAGATATTCCTGTATTCTTATAATAATTTCCCTCTTCCTGCCCAAGCTAGCATAGGGTGATTTCTATTCCTTGCAAGCAAAATGTCCTTCTCAGATTAATACATAGTATAGGGAGCCACTAGGGGTTCTGTCCCGTGGGAGTGACTAGGTAGAAGAATAGCACACTGGAAAGCCCGTTCACCACTATTCCATGAACATCTATGGATTTTGCCCAAAGCACCTCAAAACATTCCAATCTAGTGGGCATTTTTCACTCTGACCTTTCTCAGCTCTCCGCAACATTCAATGTCTTAACCAATATTTTCTTTTTTTCCTATAATGGCATTTTTATTTTTTTGTGCTTTAATATGTTTACAGCTTTACTGAGTTATGGACTATTAGTGGCACATATTTAAAGTAAGTCATATGAGGGGTGCCTGGGTGGCTCAGTTGGTTGAATGTCTGACTCTTGATTTCAGTTCAGGTCATGATCCCAGGGTCATGGGATCGAGCCCTGAGTCGGGCTCCACACTGTGCATGGAGCCTGGTTAAGATTCTCTCTTTCTTTGTCTCTCTCTCCCTGTGCCCCTCCGCTGTTCATGCCTGCTTGTGCACTCTCTCTCTGAAATAAAAAATAAATATTAAAAATGATAAAAATAAAGTAAGCCATTTGATGATGTTGATAGATGTATACAGCAGTGAAATCATTACAAAGTCCAGGCGATGGATATATCCATTACTTCTAAAAGTCTCCTGGTACCTGTCTATAATCTCTTTCTTCTCCCCTTGTCCCAGGTCCCCATCTCATTCACTGTAGATTAGTTTGCATTTCTTTGAATTTCATATACACAGATTCATATACTATTCGCTCTTTTTAGAAACCAGTCCTTTAAAAATATTTGAGTACTTGGGCCCTAGGGATACGGCCAAGAACTGGACATAGTTCTTGTCATCAGAGAGGTTCCGCCTACTATGAAGGGCAGACATTGATAAATAAGGACAGTAAATCCTATTGTGTGTTTTCATAAGTGGAGAAGCTCTGGAGGAGGTATATACCAGGAGCATCTAACTCAGGGGCTTAGGAGAGATCTGAAGGTCTAATAGGAATAAGAACAATTAAAGGTCACAGTGGGAGTAGGGTCCAGACAGAGGGAGCAGAGTGTGAGAAGTTTCAACGGGAGGAGAAAACATGGCATATTTAAGGAGCAGAAAGAAGGGCCACAGGGCTGGAGACTCCCAGGGAGGAGCGGCAGGTGAAGAGAGCAGGTCACTGTTGATCTTGTGCCATAGATTCCCTTTCCTTCTCACTTCTGGCCCTTGGTCAACCTTCCCAACAGTTCCTTGTCTTCTTTCTTCTGGTTTGCTAAGACATCTCCTCCCCAGACAGGGAATTGAAGTACCCAGAGTCACATAGCTAGCTGGAGTCAAAGTGAGGTTATAGCTCACTTCTCCCAACTCCTGAGTCCAATACCTCTGCACACTCCGATGGCGGGACAGGACGTCAGTTACCCAGGCTGTAGAGCACCTGACACCAGACCCTGACATCATAGCAGGAATCAAGGTGAGTGGATGTGTCAACTGTCAAAGACACAGGGTAGGAAGAAGTGTGTCACTGACACAGAGACAGCCCCACGCCACTCAGCACTTGATTACCTACTGGCAGTAAAGCCTGTTTATGCCATCCCTCACATTTTTCTTCAATTTAATGAAGTAATTAATGCTATAAAAAGCTATGAAAATATAAATGTAAGAAAGCATGTTGCATAATTAATAATCTATGCATATGCATGGCAGGGTGTTTCTTTCTGGCATACATATGCATGTATCATTAATTGGAACATAATCAATTTGTTTTACTGCCAGGGTATCGGTACAAGTTATGCTGCCTATATGTCAGCTGCCAGCCTGTCTCTAGGGTATATGACACCGATCACACAGGGAACCAGCTGGGACCAGGAGCAAAGTGCTGGTCCAGAGAACGGACTGGTTTCTACACTCAGCTCTATACTAATTTGCTGTGTGACTCCAGTTATTTTTCTCTGGGCCTCAGTTTCCCCATTTGTTACATTGGGGGCTGGTCTGAATTGGCAGTTTATATCAATAAAGTCAGTACCTCTCCTAATTCAAACAAAACCTTAAGTGGAAACTGATATACAAAGCATAGAAGTAGAGACTCTCGTGAAGCATGGAGCTGGGTTTCCCTCTAATTCAAAGCTCTCTTACTCTCTGCTCCTCCTGTGCCCCTCGAGGCTCTATAAATTAATTTGAAAAGTGCTGGGCTAGATAATTGGAAAAGTCCCTTGTAGTACTTTCTTTCCTGTGTCAGGACTGTCAGCTACAGAGGGTCACATCAGGCCACGTAATATGGTGGGGAACCTGGATTTGACCTGAGTTCACATTTGGGTTTTGTCCCCTGTTAGCACTGTGACCTCGACTCTCCCACTCAGCTTGCATGCCAAGAAAGAAAGTAATCCTTGTCCCCTTTTATCATATAGAGATACCAAATGAGATAGTGTATATCAAAGTGCTCTGAACTACTAAGGGTTAAGGATGTAGGCTCTCACCCCAGTTGCTCTGCCCCTTACTAACCATGTGATCTTGAGTAAGTTACTTAACCTTTTTTTGTGCGGTGGTTTCTTCATCTATAAAATGGGTGTCATAACATTATCTCTGTATAAGTTGTTGGGTGAATATATCTATCACACTTGGGGCGCCAGGGTGGCTCAGTTGGTTAAATGTCAGACTCTTGATTTTGGCTCAGGTCATGATGCCAGGGTCGTGGAATTGAACCCTGTGTCGGGTTCCACACTGTACGTGGAGTCTGCTTGGTTCTCTCTCTCTCTCTCTCTCTCTCTGCCCCTGCCCCTGCTCCCTCTCATGCTCTCTGTCTCTGTCTCTAAAATAAAAATAATAAATAAATCTATTACACTTAAAAACACTGTCTACATTCAATAAATGTTCATAATTATTGTTATTTGTATTATCAACACTGGTGAAAGCAACGGGTCATGAAGGATGAAGGGGCCTAGGTTTTCATCTTAAACCCATTGCCTCCTAAATGCCAGTCCTGATTAGATGAAGAGGGCCACCTGGGAGAATTCTGCAGCACATATGAGAGAAGAGATCCAATGAAACATTGACATTAAAATGCTTTGGGAAATTAGCTCATCTTTACAAATGCCACATTTAGATACGCCTCTCCCCCCTCAAAAAAAAAAACCTAAATGAAATGACAGGATTGAAAAATGATCCTGAGCGTTAGAAAAGGAAGATACCAGGTTTAACAGGACATTCAAATGTCCTATCAGTTTTGGCTGAGGCATGAAGAAAACAGGCACTACATTTTAAAGTAAGACTTGCACAGGATTTGCAAAAGGGAGATGCCAGATTAATCATTTACTACCTGTCACCCCCAGCCCCTCACTGAGTCAACCACCCACTTCGGCCTGCAAAGGTGGAAAGGCTGAGAAACAGAGCAGAGACGGAGAGACCGAAATGGTTTTAAGAGACAAATGGCAGTGTGCTGTGAGCCTGCCTGCCAAGCCGGGGGCCTGGGCGGGAGCCTACCTTGCACCTGAAGCCCAGGTAGATGGCTTTAAGGAGACTACATAGAAAGTTTGCTTGTCTTTCTTGGGGTCTGAAGGATGGAGAGGTGGGGGTAGGGGATATTGCAGTAGATTGCTGACCATTCCTGAGAAACTGGCTGGCCAGCTTCTTAAATGGCAGAGCAAAGGAGAGGTTAGAAACGGTGGTCCCAAAGGAAGGCTCTTAGTATAAGAGATCCCCAAACCATTCTAGTGGACCAAATCTGGGTCATGTGTGATAGACGTTGGAATGGGATCCCCTTAGACATTTCTAGGAAGACTGCCTGAAAAATGGAAAAGGTCTTATCCCAGAGAAGGTGTACTGCCCAATTCCCAGGGATTAAGCAAAGAGCTACAAGAAATGAGGCAAAATAGAGATGCATTAATCCTCTTCAAGAGAACTATAAATGCCAGATACTCATTAGTAAAAGCTCTCTGTGACCATTTGTTTTGTTTCTTAAATTCCACATGAGAGTGAAATCATGTGGTCTTTCATGGACTTATTTTGCTTAGCGTAATACAGTCTAGCTCCATCCACATTGTTGCAAATGGAAAAAAGAGAGAGGCAAACCAAGAAACAGATTCTTAACTATAGAGAACAAACTGATGGTTACCAGAGAGGAGGCGGGCGGGGGGAGGAAGAGTAAAATAGGTGATGGAGATGAAGGAGTGCACTTGTTGTGATGAGCACCGGGTGTTGTATGTAAATGTTGAATCACTAAATTGTACCCCTGAAACTAATATTACACTGTGTGTTAACTCACCAGCATTAAAATAAAACTTGGAAAGATAAAATAAAAGCTCTCTGAATCCCCCCCATCTTTCTGAATCCCCCTGCGGCCCCCCCCCCATCCTTTCCTTCCAACAAAGAAAACAGTCAGCAGTGAACATCTCTGAGAGAGTGCAACATCCACTCACCACAGTATAGGTCAACCTGGAACTTCCCTATTCCACTCCAGCCTACACCGTCAGTCCTGGAGAGTGAGAGATCTTAGTTTAGCAAAATGGAGGAAGAGTTGAAGCACAAGGTGGGGACAGAGATTAGAAGCCGTTCACAATCTGTGCCCCCACCCACCATTTGTAATTTTCCACCTATAAGGGGTATAGATTGCATAAACGGAGAAGTTTTCCTTGTAAATTTGAGATCTTTGACTATTACATGGAACTAGAGATTTTACTCTCTGGATTGAGACTGTGCTATAATCCTTGGAAAAGCCAAGACACCACCCTGGGTAGAGAAGAGCTAGTCCCCCTGTTTAAAGGAACAGAATAAGATAAAAAAATATAGTTTCTTGATGAAAACATCTCTGAGATCATGATTTTCAAATTAATCAGTTGCTAAACTGCACATTATGAAAGTCAGATCTTTTGCTCAAATGGATAGAAAAATGTGTTGTTTTTGTTGTTGTTGTTTTTCATTGGAGAAAGAGTGAAAAAAATCAGTTTCAGCCTTTAAACTGTGTAAATCGTAAGGCTACAACCAAAATGTCCAGGACTCAGAATTAAGTTTTGATCTGACGGTTATTCTGGGACAGGGCTAGTCTTGCATAGAGATTAAATAGTTTACCAAAATTGTGTAATTTTAGAGGGATTTGAGGCTTCTATCATATCCCCTACCCTCTGCTTAAAAATATATATTTTTAATATCCATTCAATGCTCACAATATTCTTTTTGTTTCAAAATTTGTCCTGAAACAATTAACATTCCAATGGGTGGGGCACACTTCCTCATTTTCAGTCAGTGATACCCCAGACTGAGAGGACCGGAAGCATTTCTGAATGCAAGTTTTCTTGGAAGGGAAAGAGAGGTGGATGGCCCCTGTGTGCATGAGGGAAGTCAAAGAGTGCCGCTAAAGAAGGAGAGGCTATAACGTTGACAACTGCTGCGGACCATCTCTGTCCACCTTGTAAGCTTCACTTCAACTCTGCCTCCGAAGCTTCCTATCATTTCCTCTACTATTTTGAGAATTTCTTTAAGCCGTGATCAAGAAGTTGAATTGAACAAGTGTTATTGTAGCATCAGAATGTCAGAACCAACCCAAGGATCATGCCAGAATTCATCTGGCATGTCAGCTCCCAAAGTGGCCGGTCCTGGCAAGGTCCTATTCTCAGTGAGCAAATCACAGTGAAGTCTATTAGTGAAAGTAAGGAATGGAAGCATATCACATATCTCTTTCCCAGTCTGGATCTCCACAGTCTGTAACCACCCAGTTTCTTCTCTTCCTCCCTGCATCCACACACAGCTAAGGCCATTTGACTTCCAGTTTCCTCCTCTGCATACTGGGGATAATTGTGCCCATGTCATAGAACAATTGTGAGGTATAAAGAGGCTAATGTGTGTAAACCATTAACATGCATCTAGCTTATATAAGTGCCAAATAGATGGTAGTTATCAAATGTCTCGACAGCTTTCCAAAATGTGATTTGTTCCCATATTTTGGGTAATTTTAAGATGTTAAAAAAAAGGGATTCTGACTGAGAAATACAACACCACACAGCTGTGAATTATCAAGCTAAGGTTCAAATCTAGATCTTGTCTGGCTCCTCAGCCTGTGTTTTATTCTATGCAATTTTTCTTCAGTATATTTACCTGCTAGACTATTCCACCTTCTAGGAAATAAAATCTTATTTTTTTGGATGATAGTCTTGGAACTGGGACCCCATCACATACCTGTCATTTCTTGGATGACGTGTCTACATTTCAGAGGCTCACCTTTTTCTGGAATTCTCATTACCATTGACTTCCCTCTAGCCCACAATGAAGCTCCCAGAGTGGACCAATGGTCTGAACTAGGAGCTGGTATCTGTCCCAAGACCTCAGATATTCACCTCTTATCAATGGACCTGACCTCCCAGCCACTATGCCAGTGAGTAATTCTAGCTTACTCATTCGGTGATTATATGGGGTCCCAACTGTAAGCTAGATATTCTAGCATGCAAACAACAGTAAACAAACAGTTACAGCCCATATCCTAATGGAGCTTATAATCTAATGAGAAGGTAGGCACTGGAAAAAGTCACATCAGTATATAGTTATGAGCTGTGATAACTGATATGAAGGAAAAGTATAGGGTGAAACAATGGAACCTGGCCTAGTTTGAGGAATCAATTTTCGAGTCCCTCTTCAACCACATCTCTTTGCCAATATTTTGGGAATGCGCATTCTCACCTCATGCTGGTGTTGTAAGGATTAAATGATAGTATGACTATAAAGCACTAAGCACAGTGTGTGTCACAAAGAACCTTCTCAAATGTTAGCCAGTGGCTGCAATTTTGGATATTCTTCTTAACTTCTACATAAGAGGCTTTGCACTGACACCTGAAGTAGGTAAAAACATTGGTCAGGGGTTTCTCACTTCTCACCTGGTTCCCTTTCCCTCTCCTGCTATAGTTAATTGGGCCTCGTGTGGCACAATCCAATAATGTTATTGTCCATTTTATTTAAGTTTACTTATTTATTTTTGAGAGACAGTGAGTGAGCAGGGGAGGAGCAGAGAGAGAGAGCTGGAGAGAGAATCTCAAGCAGGCTTTGCACTGTCTGCGTGGAGCCCAACGCAGGGCTCAAACCCACGAACCGTGAGATCATGACCTGAACCGAAACCCAGAGTTCAATGCTCAACCGAGTCAGCCACTCAGGAGCCCTGTTACTGTACATTTTAAAGAGCCACCTGACACGAGCGTTTCAAGGTCGCTAGGGAAGGAGCGGTAGAGCACAAAGCCTTCCTACCAACTCCTCATTTAAGTCTCTTTTTATTACACTATAAACCTTGTTATATTTCTTCATTTCAAGGTGATATCCCAATCAAAAACTTCTGAATTTTCAGAAGTTGACAAAATAGCCTAAGATGTCACAATCTAGTCTTCAAACACACAACACGGCTTTAGGAATTGTTGGTTTGGGTATTTCTTTCTTTCTGTTACATAACCAAAAGCTCCAGCAGCCTAGACTCCAATCAGCAGTTCTTGATACCTATGGCCCCATCATTTGTCTGAACCCAGAAGGTTCTCTCGGGGGAATTTTCTCCCCAGGAATCCTATTGGGAAAGTCAATGACAGGTTGAAGATTAGGCTGTGCAGGTCTAAAATATGACCTGATGCTTGTTTTGAATTCGTAGCATCAGAGCCAAGCAGAGCAGAAAACAAACGTGAAATGAGAAAGATAAAAGGATGTAAATTAAAAGAGGGGGGTGGGACAGGAGGAGCCTGGAGCGGTAGCAATTGCCACGATTCAAAACGTCTGGCAGAGATACCATCTGCGTGGTGGCGGCAGCCTTTCCCAGGTTCCCTTGCAAACCCACCAGATAAACATGCACGTGGGCCTCGCCTGAGTGACTGATCACGGGCTTTCTAATAGTCAAAGAATCAAAGCTTTGAGGAAGACTTGCTTATTCAAGGAGAAGAAATACCAATTTTTATTCCTTGCAGCAGCTTGAGATCCAATTCTCCTTTATCGTTGCTGTACTTACAGGGAATGAACAAGCCATCCAGCTAAACACAAAGTGCCGCATTGCACAATGTGAGAAGCCCCCTCCCGGCTCCTGGTGTCTGCCTGGTGTTGAAATTCACAGACCACCTCGCCTCAAGGTTTGCTCTCGCTCCATACCCTCAGGTAGTTTTGTGCCCTTAAACAAAGTAAACTTGGCTTCATCAACAGATCCTGTACTGTTCATTAACTAATTAATCAACACGCCTGCTGAGCACCTACCTTTGCCAGACACAATTCTAAGCACAGGGGAAAACAGAATAACACAAGAAACAAAGTCACCACCCCAGTGTCCTCCCGGAGCTTATGTGTTCGTGGGCTCCGGCTACGCGTCGGTCTTAAATTGATTGGATATATCTTTTATCTGCTAGAATTTATTCCAGCTGCTGAGAAAACAAAAATGAATGAGCACGTGGTTCCTACATCTAGTGATACCCAGGACTCAAGCAGATATCTATTAAGTGTCAAGGAACATACTGGAGACAGGTTGAAGAGAAGGCAACAAACTTAGCAATACCTGGGAAAATGTATATATATATTTTAAAAGTTTCTTATGGGACTTGGATTCATTTTTCAGTTTTGGAGTTATTTGTGCAGAACATTGTGGAATACCTCAAAATGTTTAGAAGAGTATCTGGTACATAAGCCCTATCTATAAGCCCTAGATAAATTGCTGTTATCCATGTTATTTTTAGCTAAGCATAGTATTAGGCACATAGTAAAATAGGAAATAGTAAACCTAGAGGCAGCTGAACCGATGAGGAAAATGAGACCAGAGAAATTAAGGAACTTTTTCAGGCTGGAAGTAGAATGCAAATCTCCAGACACCTAGTCTGGTTTCTCTCCAATCCGATGCTGTTGCACACACTATGAGCATAGCAGTGGAATTCATTGCATAGGTCTCTATTTTTAAAAATGAATAATGAGTTTTTAACACGCTCTTTGTAGACAGGCCTTGAGAGTGAATGTGGCTGAATTCATCCTTTCTCAGCTGTATCAAACCTAGAAAATTCTCCTGGAGTAATGCTTAGGGAGAGAAAGCTTGGGGTTCTGTCACCATCTGTTCTAAGTAAATGCCACCACTGGTCTTTATTTAGCAATCCCCTTCCCCAGATCTCCAGACTCAGGTATGGAAGGGAAGGGGACAGGACACAGGGCAGTTAGCCAAAGCCAAGTGGGGAACAGCCAAATAAAACCGAAGCCATCCACAGCGACTGACCAAAGCTAAGAGCCTACCAAGTACACCATGGCTTGGGTTAGGAAAAACCCTGGAGACCACAATTCCTCAATTCCTGCAACAGAAAAAACACAGTTTGGATATTTAAATCCAGGCATATCTTGCCTGTGGGCTATGTTTCCAAAGGCAAATATTGTTGAGCGAGTCATTCCATCATGCTGTACTGTGGGTGGCAGCAGGTTGGGGGGACTGGGAACAGAGCCAGGACGAGGACATACAGCACAGAGAAGACGGGTGTGGGGGAGGGATGGGGTCAGAAGCCAGGCAACCAAGTCACAAATGTTACAGGGTAGACCAGTGTAAGGGGGCCAGAGCTTGTGAATATAAGAACCCACCAGAAATGAAGTCTACGAAGTTCAGTGGCTCAACAGTTAGAGAACCTGGAAACTGAGCCAAGCCATGCAAACAGCTGTACTGTGCCATTAGCCAGCAAAGGGCCACAACACAGAGACCTTGGCTGACCTGGTCTCACCTTTCTTCCATTTCTGTTCGTCTCAGTGGGAGCCAACTGTAAACAAGCCTGACCGAAAGCCCCTTGATGTTACCTTTTAACCCTCATTTATTATGTTCCCATACAGGAGTAGGGAACGTACAGAACACTGGCTGTGGCGTATTTATGATGCTCAGCCTCAGTGCAAAATTTGCAAGAAGCGAGGTCTTGGTAAGAAGTAGAAAGGGAACATTTGTTCATTCACTCAAATATTTATCCAGCACTTTATATGTGCCAAACACTGTGCTAAGAACTGGAGATAAAACTGATGGACAAATGCAGCCATGACCTCTGCCCTCATACAGCATACAGATTTGTTGGGGAGGACCGATATTAATAAAAGATTTACAAAATGAGGGGAATGGGAGATACAGGCTTCCAGTTATGGAATGAGTAAGTCACCAGAATAAAACACCCAGCATAGGGAACAGAGGGAGAGGTATTGTAATAGTGTTGTATGGTGACAGATGGAAGCTACACCTGTGGCAAGAAAAGCACAGCGTAGGGGCACCTGGGTGACTCATTTGGTTAAAGCATCTGATTCTTGACCTCAGCTCAGCTCTTGATCTCAGGGTTGTGAGTTCAAACCCCACTTGGGGCTCCACACTGGGCGTGCAGTCTACTTAAAAAAAAAAAAAAAAAAGAGCAAGAGAATAGCACAGCCTTCCTATGTTGTACACCTGAAACTAATGTAACATTATGTGTCAACTACACTCAAATAAACACAAGAAAACAATGATTTCTAAAATAAAAGAGAGAAACTGTGGTAAGAGCTCCAAAGGAGAAATACCCAGTGCTGTCAAAGGAATATCAACTAGCCAAGATGGTCAGGGGAGGCCTCCTGAGGAAGGGATAATCTGCAGTTTGTAAGAAAAAACTAAGGGCAGAGGAGAACATTCCAGTTCTTCTGCCAATGGACTTCGGCAGGAAGGGGCATTGAGAGAGTAAATGCCTCCTTGATTTCAAAATTAAGTTTTGTAATTAACCAATTAATCCAAAAAGCAGTTAATGCCCACCCTGTTCAGACCCTGTTCAGAAGGAGTATTGAAAGGCACAAGCCTATCAAATGTTTTTATTGAATTCCTCCTATGTGTTTGATGGTTTCCATTTGCTGTTTAACACTAAGAGGTAGCTCCTGTTATTCCCATCTTACAGATGGAGAAACTGAGGTTCAGTCAGATACCTTACAGGATCCCAGATCTGAACCTGGAAGTTACATGTGAATGGATTGCCAAACGCATGGACGTTTCGTATAACTTACTGCGTCTAATCAGGACCCTGTGTGAAAACTTACTGGAAGCATTTTGGATACCAGCCCACTTTTTCCCCTTCAGCAAAGTTCTATTTAGGTCTCAACTATAGATTATGTGTGCAGCCATAAATACATACAGTTTAAATTTTTCAACTTTTAGTTATGTACACAAAGAACACACACACACACACACACACACACACACACATGCACGCTGCTCATGTTTAAAGGATCCAGATTTTAAAAGGCGCCTAGGAGGAACATAAATTTAATCTTTCTTTGTTGGCTCAGACTGCCCTTTAGGATCTTAAAAATGTTCGGGTCATCATAATGAACATCAGTTATCTCAGTAGGGTAACTGCCCTGATGTGCTACTTAATGGGATGCTACCAAGTCATAAAATGCCAATATTTTAAACCCACCAAGGTCTTTAATTATCATCTTAATCAATTTAAGGGCTCGTCAAACTGTGTTCCACAAGAAACTTAGTTCTACAAGAAGCTAAGATGCAAACTGGAGGAAAAACGTGTATTTGGTCAAATAGATTCAAGAAACACTTCCTTTTATTTTAAACCATCACGGATCTTCTGACAGCCTGTAATGTAGCAGTGAGAATGCAATCCTATGATAGGGGGAACGAATATGCAGATATTCTTAAAATGACTTAACTATGAAATGCAATGCAATATTCTTCCTGGAACACAATTTTTTAACAGAGTTTATTCCAACTTATTTGTCTCATACACAGGTATACAGGCAGAGAGCCTAGCTCTTACCCAAGAATGTTGCCAGTTTGGGGCACAGCTGGGGCCAGAATCCAAGAACTGAGGAGGGATTTTAACCATTGTCCTGACCCTTTCATACATCCTTACCTGAACTGAGAGATCATATTTTTGTGTGTGTTTGGGGAATGAAAATGTATCCTGTTTAAATTCTGGTTTCCTTCTCATCCTCACTACTTTTTTCTTTTTGTTCTAGGTTCAGAAATGAAGATGGTTAAACTCCATAAATAGTAGCTCTTCCAGGTTTCAAAAAATTAAAAGGAGGAAAGAGGTACGATTTTAAGATTATCCAAAGACATACAATAATTTGCTATTATTGCCTGAGTTTTGCAGGACATAAAAGCTCCCTGGAGCTTTTGTCGCCTGTCTTTTGGGTTCTGGCTACTGTCCATGGGCCTCAGAGTGGGCAGAGTATGGAAGCTGGGCAGCACCCTCCAAACTGCTTGGTGATTTATGTAGAAACCCGTTGTTCCTCCAGTTTCGCTACTATGGCGTTTTCTGCTCCAGACGCTGTGATTATGAAATGTCACCGTGGAAACAGTTCAATATTCTCTTAAAAATATAAAAGCAACTGAAATGAAAAACTACCCAGAATATCAACCTCTCTTAAAGTCCAAGATCCCTATAGAATCAAACCGATTGATTTTGTGTACGGCGATGAGTATGCTCATCCCTTAAAAATAATTTCTCTTCCACTGCCTGCTATGTCCAAAGTCCCATTATTAGGAAGGCACGAGGCCCCTATTAGAAGGACAGATTACAGCAAACAACTTAGTGGAGACTGTCTGATAGCCAGGGGATAACACAGACTTAGAGAAACAGAGAAAGATCTAGTGTGTCTGGACGTTTGCTCAGTAATGCCTACATACTACCCAGGGCTGGGCAACATTCCGTACACCTGCGAGTCTCTTATCAGGCTTTAAAACTGGACAATCATAATAAATGTGATAGAATCACATATAGAATTTCAACTTACTGAACTGAACTATATTTATGTGGTGAACTACAAAGACTGAGAGCAACCAGGGACTAAAATGGTTGCCTTGTAAATGGTAGTCTTTGGTTCACCTTCTGTATGTCCCAGAGTCAGTATGAGCTGGAGGAGGTCCACGTGTTCCTGTCAGAGTGGGTCCCGGGCCCTCTAGTATTTTCATGGTAGGAACATCTTGATACACTGCAATTCTCATGGGTGAAAACACACGCAATTTTGTTCAGCACAGGAAAAAGTGGGTGACAAAATGTTCAATCCTGATGACTAAATTAAACAAATTTTTAAGGATAATTTTAGTAGTTCAAGATTTTGTTTTAACACAATGATTAGATACTTAGCCTATATAAGATCAGTCTTATGGCTTCAGCTGTCATTTGTGTATACACACATGCACACACACAAATGTATACACACGCACTCATACAAATGTATACTCATGCACACACACATATTTATATGTATGTGTATGTACACACACAAACACACACACATATATATCCTGATGTCCAGAGTGTTCACTTGTATGATGTCACATAGCTGATGACATAAAGAACTAAATTTCAAAGAGGGGCTGCCTCTAAAATCCAATCCTGATTTTCTGTAACATACTGACATCAAGGGGGCACTCACCAAGGACGGTAGAGATTTCCCTCTGACCACCCAATTCCTGTTCTCTCTTCATCCTCAGCAGGATACCCCTTCAGATGCAGCAGGGTCTGGAAAACTCACCTAGCTGTAAGTCTATATTTCCCAGTCTCCCACACAGGTGTGACTTACATGTGCAAGTCAATGGTAGCAACATGAAAGGAAGCTGACTTTCTCAAGAGCAATTTCCTTTTGCTTTTTGTTTCTTTCTTTCTTCCTTCTAGCTGCTTGGAATATTTACTCAATGACTAGAGCTTCAGCAGCCATTAAGGACCATAAAGCAACCTAGAGGAGTGCAGCCATCCAATAGGTTTGGAACAGGGAAAAATGGGATCTTGAATCCTTGATGACTGGCTACCCATCTCTCTCTGTCTTTTACAGGAGAGAAAAATGAACTCATGTCTTTTTTAAGGTGCTGTTATTTTGGGTATCAGTCACTATCGGTCAAAAATAACTTCCGGGGTGCCTGCGTGTCTCAGTGCCTTGAGTATCTGACTCATGATTATGGTTCAGGTCATGATGTCATGGTTGTGAGATCGAGGCTTGTGTTGGACTCCGTTCTGGGTGTGAAGCCTACTTGAGATTCTCTCCCTCTGCCCCTCTCCCACTCATGCTCTCTCTCTCTCAAAAACAAAAACAAAACAGAACAAAAAACCTAAAAACTAAAAAAAAAAATAATTCCCAAATGACATACAACAGTTTTCACAAACATTTCTGTTATAGATCATTGAGCAATTACAGAAAAGTAATCCACTTTTTGAGATGGAAAAAACTCTACTTTGTTCCAACCGCCTTATTCTTTAGATTGAAATAGTAAAAGCCAGTTATTAATTCATTTAAAAAAAACCTTTATCAAGTAGGTAGAATACAGCAAGTTCAGAGAATCTAAAATAGAAACAGTCCTTTACTGCAAAGAACCTATCGCATAGCTGAGGAATTCAGTAAAAGAACATATAAAAGTCAGCCATATAAGAGCTGTAAGGGAGGAATATACTAGAGCACTTTAGGAATATATCAAATTCAACTCTGAAAGGGCTAGTGGCCTCAGGAAATTCTTTTAAAAGAAATGAGCCCAGGGGCGCCTGGGTGGCGCAGTCGGTTAAGCGTCCGACTTCAGCCAGGTCACGATCTCGTGGTCCGTGAGTTCGAGCCCCGCGTCAGGCTCTGGGCTGATGGCTCAGAGCCTGGAGCCTGTTTCCGATTCTGTGTCTCCCTCTCTCTCTGACCCTCCCCTGTTCATGCTCTGTCTCTCTCTGTCCCCCCCAAAAAATAAATAAAACGTTGAAAAAAAAAATTGAAAAAAAAAAAATAAAAGAAATGAGCCCAGAGGCCAAGGCTCTAAGGAGGAGTAGAAAGTTGAGTAGGAGGGAATTGACTAGCTAATGCCGCATAGCAAGCTGGTGACAAGGTCAAGGCTTCAACTGTAGGGTCTTAAATCCTGTTTTGTTCTTGCTACTCTATCAATTATTGAAACATTTTTTTAAGTTTTTATTTATTTAAGTACTCTCTATACCCAATGTGGGGCTCGAATTCACAACCCTGAGATCAAGAGTCACCTGTTGTTCCAACCCAGTCAGCCAGGAGCCCACTGAAAACATTTGTGGGTGGAAACATCTTGACTTTATCCATTTTACTCACCATGAGATGATTTCTCATTTTGATAGTGAATAATCACACTGGCAAGCGACTGAGGCTTCAGGACAACTTGGGGAAAATATTAATGAGACCATTTTTTTGAAATATAAAATCAGCTACATTTCTATTTTAAGAAGTATACATTTTCATTATAAAAAGGGCAATAATTTATATGCTTAACATCATTAATCATCAAGGAAATACAAATCAAAACTACAGTGAGGTATCACCTTACACTTGTCAAAATGGACAATGTCAAAAAGATAAAAAGTAAGTAGTGTTGGCCAGGATGTAGAGAAAAAGGAACCTTGCGCACTGTTGGCAGGAATGCAAACTGGTGTAGCTCCTGTGGAAAACAGCATGGAGGTTACTCAAAAAATTAAAAATAGAAATACCATATGAGCCAATAATTCCACTACTGTGTATTACCCAAAGAAAATTAAAACACTAATTTGAAAATATATGTTTATTGCAGTATTATTTACAGTAGCCAAAATATGGAAGTAATTCAAGTGTTTATCCATAGATGAACAGATAAAGAAGATGTGATCTCTCTCTCTCTTATCTATCTATCTGTCTATCTATCTATCTAATGGAGTATTACCCAGCCTTAAAAAAGGACAAGATCTTGCCATTTGCAATAACATGGATGTACCTAGAGGATATAATGCTAAGTGAAATAAGTCAGATAGAGTAAGTCATATGATTTGACTTAAATATGGAACCTAAAAAACAAAACAAACAAACAAGCAAAAAAAAAAAAAAAAAGGCAGAAAAATCCCCATAAATACAGAGAACAAACTGGTGGTTGCCAGAGGGGAGGAAGGCAGGCGAATGGGCAAAATGGATGCAGGGATGTAGGAAGTGCAAGGTTCCAGTTACAGAATGAGTAAGTCACAGGGATGAAAGGTATAGCCTAGGAAAAATATAGTCAAAGGTATTGTACTAGCGTCGTATCGTGACAGATGGTAACTATACTTGTGGTGAACATAGCATAATACACAGAGTTGTGGAATCACTACGTTGTACACCTGAAACTAATATAACATTTTGTGCCAACTATACTCAAACTTAAACAAAGAACAGAAAAAGGGCAGTAATTCAGAAAACATAAGGAGGAAAGAAACACGTGAAATCCCATCATCACAGCAGACCTGGTTTAAAATAACAAAATCTCTTAAAGTACTAATTTAATGTGCGCCCCCTACAGAAAGGAGGGGAGGGAGGTTGGGGAGAAGGGAGAATATAGAAGAATATATCTTCACATCTTCTATTATCTGCTTTATGAAACATGCTTTATGGAATACTCTCAAGCAGATAGGTCAGACTTCACCCACCACCTCACAGCATAACCCTTCTACTTCAAGCAGAGCGATTCGGCTTTAATCTATTGTGTTTGCTTGTAAATGAACTCAAGGGCCATCTCAAATTTGGGTGGGCTAGTTGAAAGGCCAAGGACAGGTGGACAAGTAGGTGGGGCAATGAGCTAATATTCCCTGAAAATGATACACTCCAGATACTGAAGAGCTGCTTACAGAAGCAGAGCCCTGGATGCGGAAAATTGATTTTTGTGGGTGATGGTTGCAAACCCTGTGAATATAATAAAAGCCATTGGATTATACACTTAAAACGGATGAATTATACATTGTGAATTATACAATGTGAATTATATATCAACAAGGCTGTTAAAAAAACTTTATGGACACTGTTATAAAACAATTCAACTGAGTAAATTTGAAGATCTAATTGGCTTTATTCAATAATTCATGAATTAGGCAGCATCCCATCTAGCAAGTAGAAAGGAGTGCTGAGGAGTACACAAAATGGGAGGCTTTTTATGGGGGTCCTTCTGGAGGAAAAGAGTGGATTGTTTCAGGCAAGGTCACCTTCCTTTAGGGGACAAAAGAGGTCTATCAGGCAGCTTACCTCACTAGTGCTGACCAGGAAATTCCAGGCTGACCAGTTAAGATTGCATCCCTGGAAGGAACTGAAACTGTGATTAGATTAGGTATTAAGTCTTGGTTTGCTGACATCAGGCTTAGCACAAGTGACTCCATTTGGGGCCATTTATGTATATATGTATGTATGTATGTATGTATGTATGTATTTCAACACTGAGATTTGAATTTCATATAATTTTCACAAATCAAGAAATGCTACTCTTCTTTTGATTTTTCCCCCATTTAAAAGTATATTTTATACTCTCTCTCTCTTCTGTATTTTAAAAGTATAAAAACCATTCTTTGTTTGCAAGCAGCAGTGGCCAGTTATAGTTGGTCCATGAACCTTAGTTTGCCGATCTCTTGTTTAATCAGGATGCTCTTCCAGAGGTAGGAAGGGGGTGTCCCTCTCCTAGGTCAAATGGAAGAGAAGTTCATACTTGAAAAAATCAGAAGTCCTTTGGGAAGGAAGAAAAGGAAAATGGATGGCGGGAAGGCAAATAGTTATGATCCTTGTGGCCATTTAGAAAACATCTCTCTCTCTCTTTTTGTTTTAATGTTTATTCATTTTTGAGAGATAGAGACCCAGCAGGGGAGGGGCAGAGAGAGGGGGAGATACGGAATCTGAAGCAGGATCCAGGCTCTGAGCTGTCAGTACAAAGCCCAGCCTGACATCGGGCTCGAACCCACAAAACATGAGATCATGACCTGAGTCAATGTCAGACACTCAACCGACTGAGCCACCCAGGTGCCCCAGAAAACATCTCTTATTGGCAAAGCATGATCTGTGGGCATGTAACCCTTTAACTCAAAGACTTTATTGAAATATTTCTTCTCATCCCTCCTACTGTCCTTAGGAAGAATTCTAGTAAATAAAAATTTCTTCATCTTATTATATTTCCAATGCTATGTGAACCTCCTTATAGGTGCTCCCAGGGGCCTAAGAGTCAAGGGTACCTTTCTTGTCAGAGGTAGATACATGAATAAATGAGCCATTCTGAGTCCCTCCCTGTAAGGGTCACTGCTGAAATAAAGCTTCTGGGACTTAGGTTACTGACTCTTGGCTGCCTCTGTGGCAACTCATATAAGAAACAAAGGTTTCTATTCTATTCCTTTTCTTTCTTTCAATTATTTTTTTAACGTTTTATTTATTTTTGAGAGAGAGAGAGAGAGAGAGAGAGAGAAACCGAAGCAGGCTCCAGGCTCTGAGCTGTCAGCACAGAGCCCAATGCGGGGCCCCAACTCACAAACCGTGAGATCATGACCTGAGCTGAAGTTGGATGCTAATTGGCTGAGCCACCCAGGTGCCCCTCTATTCCTTTTGCTTCTAATCTGGCCTCATAATCTTCCCTCCAGGCTTTGAGAGAAAGTTTGATGCACTTCAAAGATCACAGACAGAAAGTCAAGACACCTGGCTTCAAATAGCTTCATGGCCTCGGGGCAGTCCCCTTACCTGCAAGATAGACAGTAACAAGCACAGCAAGAACAGTGAAGATAAATTGCTTTCCTGAATCTGGAGGATGAGAAGAAGATCTTTTCTAGTTTGGAGGTGGGAAGAGGGCTTTTGGAGAAAGAGTATGTGAAAAAAGCCTTCAGGGGGTGGTGGTAGTTGAGAAGGGACTTTAAATGGCCAGAGTATGACAATGATTTAGGGTTCAGAGAAGGTGCTGGAATGCTTGAAGGGGAGGGGTGTGGAGATAGGGCCAGGAGGCGGAGTTATGGATGGATCAGAGAAAGGCCTTGAGGAGGGAGCGGGTGATTCAGCTGAGGACGTTCTGACCAAGGCTGGAAGGTGGTGCAAAGGGTGAGGACGCTCACCTGGCACTTTGCTGGCCGCCCCAGCTGCGGGCCCAAATCTCTGCTTTCTTAAGTGCAAACCAAGAAGAAATTTCCCTGCCACAACTTCATCATCCTTGTCTCCTGGCTGCAATTTCACTCATGTTTCCTTTCCCACTAAGAAGGACAGAATTGGCTGCTTCAGTGTGTTAAGGTAAGTTTATTTCACTTTAAAGTGAACAAAATTGAGTTCATTGAGTTTATAAGGCTCCTGGTGCACGCTCTGCAGGCTTTCTCATCACTTTCCCCAGAAAAGCCCTTCCTGAACTATCTCAACCAAGCAGACAGGCAAAGGGAAGACTGCTCAGTGTTTCCAAAGGGAGTGACCAATCTCCCTCTAGGAAAGAGAACTTACGGTAAGGTAGTAAAGAGCAGAGGGCTGTGGGGGTAGCGTTCCCTCGGGGATCATCCGAGGCACCATTTTTCAGGCTAACAGGGATTTGGATACCGAGGCGTGCGTGCTAACAACCTCAGGGAATTGCCTTCCCTGTAGAGGCATTTGCATGCCACCTTCCCTTCTCAGCAATGGAGCCAGATCTTCAGTCATCTAGTTGGAAAACACTGGGGCTGGAAGGGGAGGAAGGCCTGGGGAAAGCAGGTGTGGCCAAGCACATGTGTGTTCTGGGGGACCTGGGGGACAGGGGTATCCGTAGGCGGCCCTGAGCTTCCAATAAACTGGGAAGGACACTCCTTCCCTGCTTCTAAAAATGTTTGCTCTACCCATGTGACATTGACCTGTGACTTCTCCTTGAGAATTTAACTAGTTTGGTTTCTACCTTCTCTGCTCCTGCACCCTTTTCGAGGTGCTAGTGCCCTTTAAGAAACAGCATATGTAGGAGAGCCAGTGTTCAGCACAGCAAAGCCTATTGAAGAGCTGTTTCTGAACCTCAGTGTCCTCATCTATGAAAACGGATCATTACAATATACCTGCCAGGCTTGTTAATGAGGATGAAACAAGAGGTGTGGGCATGTGCCAGGCACATTCTGTGTCCATTTACATGCATTGTTTTATCTAATCCTCCCTACTACCCTCTGAGGTGGGGCCTTGTCAGCATTCCTGTTTTACCAGTGAGGAACTGGAGGTCCCCAGATACATGGCAGAGTTGAGAATTAAACCCAGGCTGTGTGACTCCAGAGCCTGAGCCCCATGTTGTATATCTTGGTACATCATCAGGGTCCAACAAACAGGCGTTTGGTATTGCAGTGTGCACAATTTTATAAGATGCCTTTTCTTAGTGTCAAAAGGCTCCCAGAGTCTGAAAACACTGGTGGCATAAGGAAGAGAAAGGGGGAATGAAGGGAGGAAATGGGCAGGTACAGGACAAGCCTGCTGCTTCTCTGGAATTAGGATGTGAGTCCTGTGTAGTAGTAAGTGCTCCCCGGTCTGTGCTCACCCTTTGTGCCTGCTTGTCCAGTGAAGAATCACACCACATCCGTGCGGCTGGACTCAAGGCCCCAAAGGCTTGGTCGGGGCTGGGCTGAGCACTAGCAGGCTTGCATGCCAGGCACTACTCTGGTGTGCTTTGGCTGGGATATTTAGAAAAATCGTGAGTGTTGTGAGCCTCTCTTACTCTGCCTGCAAAGAGGGGAAACTCTTCTCTGCTCTCCCTCCTGGTAAGGCTTTGTTTCTGTTTGATTATTTGTTAATTCATTTGTTTTATTGAGATATAACTGACATATAGCACTGTATAAATTTATGGTGTAGGGGCGCCTGGGTGGCGCAGTCGGTTAAGCGTCCGACTTCAGCCAGGTCACGATCTCGCGGTCCGTGAGTTCGAACCCCGCGTCAGGCTCTGGGCTGATGGCTCGGAGCCTGGAGCCTGTTTCCGATTCTGTGTCTCCCTCTCTCTGCCCCTCCCCTGTTCATGCTCTGTCTCTCTCTGTCCCAAAAATAAATAAATGTTGAAAAAAAAATTAAAAAAAAAATTTATGGTGTGAAGCATGATGGTTTGACTTACATATATTATGAAATGATTACCACAATACACTTAGTTAACATCTGTCTTCTCATATAGATACAGTGTTTTTCCTTTTGATGAGAACTCTTTTTTAAAAATATTTTTTATGTTTATTTTTGAGAGAGGGAGAGAGACAGAACATGAGCAGGGGAGGAGTAGAGAGAGAGGAAGACACAGAATCTGAAGCAAGCTCCAGGCTCTGAGCCATTAGCACAGAGCCTGATGCAGGGCTTGAACCCACAAACCATGAGATCATGACCTGAGCTGAAGTCAGATGCTCAGCTGGCTGAGCCACCCAGGTGCCCCTCTTGTAATGAGAACTCTTAGGATTTATTTTTAACAACGTTCAAATTGGGCATGCAGGGTGTTAACTATAGTCATCATGTTGTGCACTATTATATCCCTAGTATTTAATTATTTTATGACTGAAGTTTGCACCTTTTGACCCCTTCATTCCATCTCCTCTCTCTGATGTCTTTTTCAGCCTCCCAGGTGTTCCTGGTCCACATTACACTAAGCAGTGGGCTTGGCTATAACTCAACTCTCTTGCCTGGGTGGGGGTATATTGGGCTCCTGGGTCAGCAGATCTGTTTGCTCAAGGATCCAAATCAGGCAGACTACACCTCGCTGAGTTTCCTGGTCAGACTGTGCCACTGAATTGGCTCTGCAGATGAGCAAAACCACTGGTTGGGACAACTCCTTGAGTTCTGTAGGTAGGAGCTCAGTTTGCCAACGCTGAACACCAGCTGTGGCAAGGCCCCCTCTCCTTCATCACAGTCAGATTCCCAGTGGTCAAGCCCTGCAGATTCTACCCCTCCATCCCACAATCTTTGTGGGGTAGGACTGGAATTGGGGGCTCCCAAGAAAGAATCCATTATACTGGGTGAGCTGGATGTCCACCCTCAGCTCTCTTTTCCTGCTGGAGGAATCAGAGACTTGGGAGACCTCTCGGTGTAGCACTGCACAGGTCTACAAGAGGGGCTGGGCAGTTAGCCAGTTGCCACTCCTCTTACCCTTCTCATGTGGTCTTTCTTGGTCTTTGTGGTACCAGGCAATTCTTCAGCCTCACCCATGTTCTAGGATTTTCTCAGTGGTGTCTTGTCCATGAAGAGTTTTTTGTTGTTCTTTCTGGGAAGTAGAGCTAAGTCAGGAATGACCTATTCACCGTCTTGGTAACATCCCTTAAGGTTTTGAATGACTAGTGCCAGTTTGGAGGTGAGGAAGTATGTGTTAGGAAAACATCCATCTGAGTAGGAAGAGAAGAATAGTTGAGGTTGGTTACTCAACTCCTTTAGCTTTTTATTCATCTACTAAATAAATATTGACTTAGTACCTAGTTTATGCCAGTCCTAGTGTTAAGAACAGTGGTGATGTGAGCAAGATAAAGTCCCGGTCCTCAGGAAGTTTATTCCAGGGACAGATATGCAAACAGAGTATGATACACAGCCTCTGCAGTCAGGTTGCAAAGTGCTATGAGAAGAGCATCATTATGACAGCCGGATAGATTCTGACAAACCTCAGCCACAAGAATACATTTATCCCTTGTGCCAGGCAGGGAATGAACTAGTGCATTTCATTAGAACCAGCCCCCAAGTTATTTGGGTAAGAGGCAGAAAAACAAAGAAGTCAAGATTACAGTGTGGATTTCATTTAGTTTTTATACATTTGCAGGAGGACTGGAGGACAGGCTACCCTCTTACTTTCTACAGTCCCACATCTATGACGGGGAAATGATCACAGACTCCTTAGTCACTCCAGATGGACCAACTTTGGAGGAATCCAAAGACAAGCATTTCTAATCTCAAATGTAAGGACACAGGGCCCAGAGGGATGTGTCCAGTGTCATGTGAGAAAGATACATTATACTCAAGTCCTAGGATATTGCATTTTGGTATTTCAGAGATTTTAAAAAGCCAAAGGGTTTGAGGGTTTTATGTTTTATGAACCAAAATAGCCATTTTACTCAAGTTCTCATGCCTCCAGCAATGTGGTAGTTGAGCACTGGTAATATGTATAAACTGCCCAATAACCCTGGATAGCAGCAGGTCTGGGGAAACAAAGCCATTACTCTGAAGTGTCGTAGGGGTCAGCCTGAGGGCATCAAAGTGATAAAGCTTAATACTCTCTCCTCAACCAGAGACATAAACTCAAGACCTGGAATGCTGCTACCATTTGTCCAGAGCGTGGCATCCAAGTACACCTTCCTTCCCAGAATGGCTGCCTCAATTCCCTGTTACTATCAGCTTTATTGGTGAGGAAATCAAATCACAGCAGTGAAATCCCAGTGTCAATTACTATATTCAACAAGGATAATGTATGATGATTAATATTCATTAATTCAACACATTTATTGGATTCTTAGGTGAAGGGCACTGTTGGAGGGACTGAGAATATAGCAGTGAACAAAAAACTCTTTGGCCTAATGGTGTCTGTATTATAGAGAAGGGAGACACATGGATAAATAAAAATGCATGTTTCCGGACAGTAATAAATGCTAATAAAGAAAAATAGAGTAAAAACAGACCAATAAGAAGGGAGAAAGAGTCACTTTAGGTAGGTATCAGGAACAGCCTCTTGAGGAGAGATCATTTGAACAGGGTCTGAGTGAAATAAGGCATCAGGAGGAAAGCTTTCCAGGAAATAAAAACAGCAGGTGGAAAAACCCTGAGGCTGGTGCGAGCCAGGTGTAGTGTTCTGGCAAAGCAGAAATGGCAGAGTGGCTGAGGTAGAATGAACAAAAGATACAGAAGCAGGAAATGAAGTTGGAAGGATGGCCAGGAGCCAGACCTTGCAGGGCTTTGAAGATCATAGGAAGAACTTACGTTTATAAAAAGTGTAGCGGGAAGCCATTCGAGGGCTGGATCTGCAGAGCTGCATGATCTGATTTACTCTGAAAAGATCATTTAGCTTCTGTGGTGGGAATGGATGGTAGCAAGAACAAGGTGAGAGGCTGATGAACTGCAGTCTTCATGAAATCAATGGGAGTGCTGAGATGGAGAGGTGATGTATGCCTGGGGTGAGGAGCAGTAGGTGCGGGGAGGGAGGGGGCACCCATGCCGCTGTCCCCACCTTGCGCAGAAGTTCAGGCCAGCAGCCAGACTACCACTCCTGAGATGTTTGACTGTGTGTAAGTCACTCAACTGGGGTATCAATTTCCTCATTCTTTCAAGCGGAGAAAAGGACCTTGTAGAGATTTTTAAATTATTTTTTTAATGTTTATTTTTGAGAGTGAGAGCACGAGAAGGGGAGGGGCAGAGAGAGAGGGAGACACAGAATCAGAAGCAGGTTCCAGTGTCTGAGCTGTCAGCACAGAGCCCGACGCAGGGCTTGAACTCACGAGCCATGAGATCATGACCTGAGCCAAAGACAGATGCTCAACCGACTGAGCCACACAGGCACCCCAAGGACCTTGTAGAGATTTTCAAGTGTCACAAGAGACAACATGTCACCTGCCACATAAACGTTCCACAGTGTGAGCCATCGGTTAGCCCACGTTTCTGGGCTCAGCCTCTGAAACAAGCTGAAGTCCAGAGAGACAGAGCAGGTTGTGCTCAACTACCCAACTTGTTACTAGAAGACCTGGACCCGGCTCCTATTATCTCATTCCCTGAGCAGCCCTGTGTCAGGATGGAAAGGGTGGAGAGGACTGTGAGGGCAGGGGAGGTTAGGGAAGGCTCAGAGAGGCTTTACAACTTGAATTGGGCCCTTTTCTCCCAGCCCCCCCTGTTGGAGGGTGAAGTGTGGGAAATCAGTCAACAGTGGATACATCATGAAGTCACTGCTCATTCCCCAGATGGTGGTTCTCTATACCAAGCTACCACCTCTGTCCCAAGTTAGGAGAGGTTGGATGGCTCCATCCCTGCCATGTAGTTGCCTCTGCCCAGGCTGTGTGTGTGTGTGTGTGTGTGTGTGTGTGTGTGTGAGAGTGTGGGTGGTGTTCCTTCTTACTGAGTTGCCTCACCAGTATTGCTTTCTTCTGTCATTGACTGCCCAAACATACTGCCTCGAATCCTAGCATACTAGTCCAACCTGCTCAGTGTACAAATGAGGAAACGGAAGCCTAGAGACCAGGGACTTACCTGAATCAGAGGCAGAGCTAGGAATAGTCTTCAAATTTCTTCATTCCTAACCCAGTGCCTATTCCATTACCCCATTCTGTTGCACGATTGATGATCTGGCCCTCTTTTCATCTTCTGCAAAGATGGAACAGTAGAGATACAAAGAGGGCTTAAGGAATGATGATGGGGTGAGGGCAGCCAATGGATAAAGTGGGAGAGAAATCATCTTCATAAAGCCTGAACAGTGAGTTAGTGACTGTCTGAAGTGAGGATAAGTCCTACCATTTTTCTCAACATCCTTCTTTCAGTTACCCTTTGTCATTTTGCATTGCTGACACATAGCCCCATGTTGCATCATCTCTCTCCTTGAGGGATGGTGTGAAGAGGTCATTTATCCTTCTCTCCAGTCAACACCAGGACCAGGTGGATCCTGGCAGATGGATCACTAGCAGGGATTGGAAGTTAAGTCAGCGAAAGCCTAGCCAGAAAAGGAAGAGTGTAGTGTCTAAAAAGGCAGGACTTCAGAAACTTAACAGAAACCTGTGGGGGAGGGGAAGGGAAAAAAAAAAAAGAGGTTAGAGTGGGAGAGAGCCAAAGCATAAGAGACTCTTAAAAACTGAGAACAAACTGAGGGTTGATGGGGGGTGGGAGGGAGGGGAGGGTAGGTGATGGGCATTGAAGAGGGCATCTTTTGGGATGAGCACTGGGTGTTGTATGGAAACCAATTTGACAATAAATTTCATATATTAAAAAATAAATAAATAAATAAAAAGGCAGGGCTTTTGTCCAAGCGTCTCCCCTTTCTACTTCTTCCCAGCTGACAAGTCATCTACACCATGTTTCAAGCTTCCAAGGGCTCCTCCTATGTCAGGCAGAAATAAGAATTCTAAGTCTGCCTGAAACGAGGCGTTAAGTTAGAAACTACATGCTCCCAGGCTGAGAGCTAGGGGCTCAGTGGACATATTGAAACAGAAGCAGAAAAGGAGCAGAAGGAACATAGGTTCTTGAGCCAGAACCTGTGTTTCAAAACCTAGCTGCCCTCACCAACCCAGTGCAGTGTCTCTGGGAAAAGCCACTTGTTGCCTGAGTTTCCTCAGCTGAAAATGGAGACAACCTCGATAACCCTACCTCTTGGGTTCTTGTTTGCCTTGGTTAGTTGAGAATTATAAAACTATTAGCCACAATTACCACCACCATTATCATTACTATTTTTTTCTTAATATTCAAGAACTCTTGGGCTCATTCTTCCACCTACGATGAAAATCGGGAGGAGGGGGGGAAATGCTCACTGTTCAATGCTACCTTAAATGGTTCTTCTCTTGTGAGGTGTTCGTCCCTTGCTCTCACCCTTGCAAATAAGAAGCAGGAGTACCCTTCCTCTAAACTTACAGAACATTTGACTCCTACCACCATCGTAGCACATACTATGTGAATTCATGTCACAGGTGGTCACTTTCTCAGTGCTCCTTGAGGTCAGGGCCCGACCCTTCAATTGTAGTCCAGGTTTTTGTCAGCCAGATGGAGCTAAGTCTATAGACCCAGGAGTCAGACCAATCAGACTGTGGTCTTTCCCAGTTTCATGGTCTTTACGTATATTATTCTCAAAGGATAATTTTCAAAAATGAAAACAAATCATATTTGTAAGAGAAATATACAGTGAACACACATCAGAGATTTATTATCTTATTAAAGAAGAACTCAGTAGGATGACTAAAGCTCAGTGAACAAAGGACCTGAGAACTGGTATATAGTAGCTGAAAAGTAAAAACGCTGAAGTGAGATAAGTTGTATGCGAAGTAGTAGATGTGCCCACAGGGCAGTAAAACTATACTCCTGGGGTTCTTTTTTCTACTGGACAAATATTCGCTCTTTCCCAGACAGAAGGCCTTTGTAACTTCTACATCTTCCACAAATGACTATCTAACATGGAAGAGTCTGGGCCTAATTAATGGTCATTTTAGAACAAAGAGGAACATTTATCTTAAGAATCAGATGGGGGACCTGGGTGGCTCAGTCAGTTGAGCATCCAACTCTTGATTTCTGCTCAGGTATGATCTCACTGTTGTGAGATCGAGCCCCACGTGGGGCTCTGCCCTGAGCATGGACCCTGCTTAAGATTCTCTCCCTCTGCCCACCCCCCCCCCAAATATATAAATAAACATTTAAAAAAAGAATCAGGTAGATAGCGGGTCAGGTAGATAGTGCCCTAGAATTGAAAGGGCACAGGTCATCCTTTTCCCTTATTTCCAAGTTTTGGATAATTTTAAATCATTATTAACCTCTCTAAGCCTCAGTTTCTATATTTGTAAAATGGGGGTAACAATACCTATATTCCAGAGGTGGTTTTGTGTTTAAATGAGACAAGGTATGTAGGGTACCCAGCACATTGTCTGCTGTGTTGGCAAAGGGCTAGAACTTAAGGTCCAAACTTTGGAAGGAAAGTTGACAATAGAATGTCTATTATGTGTCAGATACAATTCTGTATGCTTTATATATGCTGACATATATTCCATTTATCCTCAGAACAGGACTGTCAGTGGGTATTAGTTAGCTCCAGTTTATATGCAAGGAAATTTTGATTACCAGGAATTAAGTGACTTGCCCGAAGATGTCAGAACCAGGGAGTACAGAGTAGGTCTGTCCATAAATGTTGCTGCATCTTTAAAAGAAAAAACAAATCACAAGACAAAGATCTTCAACAGCATTTACACTGAACTTGAATTTGATTAGAAGCATTTTCATTTTCAGGTTATTCATCCAGATTTCATGCCTTCCTTTACTCCCTCCCACCCAATCCCACCCCTAAACCAAAAAGCTTTTTTTTTTCTCTTTACCATTCATTTAGCACTTCAAAGCAGGAAGGATGTGCCTCTGAGTGAAACACTGTGATGGCAAAATGACACTCCATTTTCCAGGAGCCCTAACAAAGCCTTTTGATTTGAATGTCAATGCTGTGAGGATATGATTGAATGTGAGATTCACTTTTACATTCCCCAGCTGCAAAATAAGTTGTACAGTTCAATTAGTTTGCCAAATGTCTAAGGATGCGGCCCGAAAAGTTGCTATGGTGACGTGACTAATGAGAATGGCGTTGGCATTGGGGTTGGAACCCAGTGAATTTCCAGGACTGAAGCTGGAAGGGTTACATGGTGGGAGGACTGATGTGGAAATTTGGGGTTTGGGAGGAAAGAACTCTTGAGATGTCTTTGGTGCAAAAAGGTGGTTTTATTAAAGCACAGAGACAGGACCCATGGGCAGAAAGAGCTGCACTAGGGTTGTGACGAATGGCTGATTATATACACACTTCCAAGTTGGGAGGGGGTTAGGGATAGTGTAGGTCTCTAAGGAATTTTGGAAGCAAGGTTTCCAGGACCTTGAGGGGACTAGCTGTTGTTAGGGAAAAAGGTCATTTACTACTATCTAGTAAAACCTTAGTCCTGAGACCCTTCAGATGTGTAAAGTTTGGAGGATGATTGCTAACATATATCTGGCAAAAATTTCCAAATGAATTTTTACATGTTAATGATGAGGTTTTGGGATGATAGTGGGGTGGTCCAGAGCCCATGGTGAAGAAAGAATTCTTGAAGATGTGTTTGGTGCAAAAAGGTGATTTTATTAAAGCTTGGGGACAGGATCTGTGGGCAGAAAGAGCTGCAGTGGGGTTGTGAGGGGTGACTGGTCATCTACTATGGAGTTGGAGAGGTAAAGACAAACCCAAGGCCTCCAGAGGACTCCTAAGATACCCAAGGCCTTGCTATTGTCAAGCTAAGGTTGTTTTTCCTCTAGTAAGGCATTAACATTAGGACCATAGGGGTTCCTGGGGAAATATTATACTCTGTATTTGCCTCAAGTATTTGTCAATGGGCTGCAGGTTATGAGGAAATATCATTTTACCTGCCATTTCCTTCTTGCCTTTTTTTCCCATATCACTATTGAGGGGTAAGGTTGGGGCTCCAGGAAACTGAGTCTATAGGTTTTTGGAGATGAGGCTATTGATAAGATTGGCTTTTTCTTGTAATTTACTAAGATATTTGTAAACTAAGATACTTGTAAACCCATATCCTGTATGACTGTGATCTTGATCAGCTGACCATTTGTTTTCTTTCCTTTCCTTTGTCCTTGGGCATCCCGGAGTGCCTGAGGGATATCACACACATTCTACCTGGAGGGTGGGGGCACCATAGCTTGCACTTTGTCCTCAGCCTGTCTCAAGCTCTCTCATCTTTTTTTTTTTTTTTTAATTTTTTTTTTCAACATTTATTTATTTTTGGGACAGAGAGAGACAGAGCATGAATGGGGGAGGGGCAGAGAGAGAGGGAGACACAGAATCGGAAACAGGCTCCAGGCTCTGAACCATCAGCCCAGAGCCCGACGCGGGGCTCGAACCCACGGACCAAGAGATCGTGACCTGGCTGAAGTCGGACGCTTAACCGACTGCGCCACCCAGGCGCCCCAAGCTCTCTCATCTTTAAGATCAACCTACAGGATCCTAGAGGTCGATGTTAAGTTAAAGTTGCCTTTTGCGCTTAGCAAAGTTTTAACATACAGGTAGTTGCGCTCCTAGAGGAAGGTCACTCGGCCTGTCCCAAGGACGTGTCAATGGGCTCCAGGTTGTAAGGAAATTTAGCTTTTTTCTTTTGCTTTTGTTATCCACATCAAGGATGACACAATTGATTTTTCTTTAGAGCTGCCTAGAAATGCTGTGTTCCCACTATTGCTGTGATGCTTGGGCTCTCTGTACTGACACGTGAAAATATGTCTTTCCTTCTTGAGGAAGAGCCACAGGCAGGGCTCCTAGTTGGTCAGTGGGTCTGGCTGGCTGCCCGTGTCTGTCTCAAATCATTTGCTGTCTTGTGACCTGAACTAGGACCTGGAGAGATTAGTCTAGGGAAAATGTCAAGGCCTTACAATTTATAATGCCCTTAGGCCTCCATCCACTCATTTTGGATATCTCTTGGTCCCAAAGAAATCCCCTTCAGTCGTTTGCGGAGCTCTCTTAACGGTTTCTTCCTGGCTCAGTGGTGACTGTAGCACATCCCCGAAGTCAGGGAGCAAGACACGCAAACGTTTGGAGGAGAAAGGATTTCCTTTTGTTTCCTTCACTGTAGTTCAAAAAGTCATAATTTGTTTTACTTTCTATTTTCTATCCAGTTCACTGAGCTCTAAATCCATGATGGCAGAGACCATATGTACTGTTGTACTTCCTACACCCAGTCTAGAGCTTCCCAGTAGTGGGCATTCACAAATACCTGCTAATGGAATGAATGTCTGCATCTGAATATGAATCCTGAGCCTGCTGAGTCTTTGGGAAGGCCACTTTATTTTTGGTAAATACCAATTTCCTCCTTTGTAAACTGGGGATAACCAGCCCCTTCTGCCTGCTTCTGGGATTGTGACAGAAAAGAGTGGTGGACTTTTGAGGTGGTCAAATTAAAGGGCTTTATAGAAATTAAAGGGTTTTTTGGTTTGGATGGATAGCGCCTTTTGGATGTGTGGGTGTATAGAACAACCACAGAGCTCAGCAAGATCCTGTCTCATACGAGAGCTGACTTGAAGGCTTGTGCAGCACGAGCTTATCAATATCCTCATTAGCATGGCGTCAGAATCATACCGGTGAGGTGTTCCCTTAATCTGTTGTGCAGGAGCATCATAAGAATTCATTAAGGTTGGTAGAATGATTTGATAACCTTGGATAATAGGTGTGACAGAAGTGTAAACTTAGATTATTAAAACATGAATTGGATTGTATTCTGGATGACTCAAGCAGGCAATGGGGTGAAGGCAATTTCAGAAGGTTCTTTTCGATGCCTGGTGAAGAATGGATAGCGAACTTGGCTGTTGTCCATCTGCTTTCTTCACAGAGGGTACACTGCAGGCTGTACAGGAATGCAGGTAGAAACCAGTAGGGACAGTGAGGAAAACTGGGTTCCACACTGACATGCTACTAACTGAGGAACTGTAGGCAAAGCATGGGCCTTCTTGGGGTCTCCATTTCTAACTTGGATAATAAAAACACTTTCACATCTATTCCCCAAAACCAGATTTACCAGCTATTAGTTAGGACGACATGGGAAAAATGAAAGAGATTTCTTTGGTTCAATAGAACAGACAGACTTCGGGTTTAAAATTAAACAACTTTGCCTTAGGACCACACTTCTGAAAGCTTTTAATAAGTTCCTGTTAAATCTTTTGGGGAAAGAGGAGATGAAAGGCATAGGGGTTGTATTTCTTTAAATTATTTTCTTGTGGATTTCTTTTTCTCTGTTAACATGTTGACAAGTAGTATTCTTTGACTACTTTGGGAAATGCTGGACCCAAAAGTGGTATCTTAGGTCACTGTCTATCTACAAGGGTTGCTCAGGGCAATCTCCCAAGACAGTACTATAATTTCAATGAGACAATGTTTTTACACGTATTAGATCAAGTGCTGAAAACAAACAAGCAAGCAAAGAAACAAGCACATCTAGCGTGCACAACCAGAATTCTGCCCTTCAGACATCTCCTTTTGAATGTTTCAAACCCAGTGAAAATCAGCCTGTGCAGAGCCATACTCAAAACCTTCCCCTTCTGCATCATACAAGTCCTAGACTTTTTGCAGTATTCTCTCCAAGTGTGGCACCATCACCACTATCTGTGACAGCTTCTCTTTTGTCCTCATCTTCAGACCCTCACTTGGTCCTGTATACTCTCTAAAACCTATCACTTGTCTTCATTACATAAGGGTAAGTACTGGCAGGCAAATCTGGTTCTTCTAGTCTAGCACACATATGACCTCATTTAATCCCGGGCATGGGTATTGACCCCCGGTGAATAGATAAGGATATTGAGGTATGGGAGCTGAAGGAACATGCCCAAAGTCACAGACCCAGCCTCTAACAGTCACATCAAGAGGCAGCCCTAGCTCTAAAGCATCCTTTTGGGTATATTATTGCTGCTTCTATGAGAACAAACTCAAGTCCAAGTTTTCCCATTGTTCAAATGTGGTTTTAAGACGTCCTGCCTTGCCTCCATTATAGTATTGATGTAAGTAAAAAATTCAAGCAGAGGTGGAGAGCGCTTTAGAAATGGAAAAATTACTATACAAATGCAAGCTCTTATTACTTTACTAGGTGACAGAATTCAAACAGGCCAGGAGAGTACATCTCAATTGTAATAATTTCTGTGATAACAGCTGCAGACAGTCTTTGGAAAGAAGGTCCTGAAAGCTATGTCTACCTCCTCGAATAAGAACTCATAAAATCCATGAAAGTCAGGCAACATTGAGCCATTTGAACGGCATTTCTAATTTCCCAGATGGGTCCATCTAGAAGCCAAAACCCAATTTTAGATCTTTAAAGGTGTTAAAGAGCATCTAATTCACCTCTCAGTTTACAGATGAGGAAACTGAGGCCTATAGCAACTTTAGTCAAGGTCAAAACCAAAAAGGAAGTCACATTTCTATTTCTCTCTTTCTCTCCCTCCCATCTTTTGACTCCTGACCTACACTGCTTTTCAGAGGTTTTTCTCCATAATCTCTGAATTCTTAAAACTGAGACCGAAGTTCTCCTTTGGCTGGTAAGAGGCCCCTGGCAGCCTAAAAGGAGAAAGGCCTGTAGGCACTTGCTTTGGGAAGAAGAAAAGCTTTCATTTGGGGCTGGGAGACACAGCCATACTCTGCACATTCTCTGGGGAAAGCATTTAATTTGTGCTCCTGAGGGCCTGTGAGCCTGGAGATTGGGTTATTAAACATGGTCTCAGGGTGAAAAGAAAATAATATGAATGAGAGCTTTTACTAACAACATATCTTCTGCCTGGGATGCCCCACCTCGCTAATGAAATATTCAAGTCATAGCCATCTCTCCAGATGTGGACTAAATATTGTCTAAAAGGTTGTATTTTTCCTTCTAAGCATTTACATATTTGTCTCCTTACCTTATATAAGCAATATTGCCTCCATGAGAGATAAGCAACGTGTACATTCTTGGAATAAACCATCAAATCCTGCTCATCAGCACCCCAATCCCCCTTACCACCCTCACAACTTACCTTTCCTTCAGTGTGCAGATTTCCAGGCTTTCTCTATGCCTCTTTCTTAGGATGCAAGGGAGATACACAGCCCAAATGCCCAGAAGGGCCAGGCACTTATATAAATCTGATAAATGGGCTATATTCCAGAATGCCTGCCCCATCTGTATGCACCTGTTCTAGCTATTACTGCTGTGTGGGACTGGGGACCTCCAGCATTGTCAGATCCTTCAGTTTAAGACTAGCTCCAAATTCAGATTTTTGGTGGGCGGGGGGGGGTGGGGGGGCTGGTGCGACGCAGGTAAAAACCTTTGACTTCAAGACGTGGGCAATGAATTCTAAATTTTTAGAAATGTTGCATAGGCCACATGAGATACCTATAAGCAAGATGCAGCCCACAGGTTTAGAGCCTCTGATTTATTAACACATGTATGTAAATGGGGGCATACTTCATGCATTGTTTTGCGATGTTTTTCCCCGATTCCATATTGTTTGTAGTGATATTTCTATGTAGTGATACACGTAATAAATTTTAACGGTTGTATAGTATTCCTTGTCATAGATACATTATAGTTCACCTTCTATTTATCCTGTTGATAAGCATATAGGTGTTGATACTTTTTCAATAGCATAAGGAGTTTCAACAAATCTTACACATGAGTCTGCATGCATGAGGACTGTTTAGGATGATCATGAATTACTCTCTGACTTGTCACCCGCCATCCTGTCTTGTTTCCTTCAAAGATGTAGAAATAAGGAACCACATCTTAATCCTTTGTGTACTCAGTATTTAAGTATACCCAAGTATAAACCCCTAAAGAAATCAGTGGACTAAAATAAGAAGTTCTAAAATAAACTCATCAAACCTGATTTTTTACATCTAATTTTCTTTTTTTTTTTTTAATTTTTTTAACGTTTATTTATTTTTGAGACAGAGAGACAAAGCATGAATGAGGGAGGGCCAGAGAGAGAGGGAGACACAGAATCCAAAACAGGCTCCAGGCTCTGAGCTGTCAGCACAGAGCCCGACGCGGGGCTCGAACTCCTGGACCGCGAGATCATGACCTGAGCCAAAGTCGGACACTCAACCGACTGAGCCACCCAGGTGCCCCAACATCTAATTTTCTGAATGCCTTTTAGGCAAGCTACATTCTGTGTCTAAGCCTTTATCTCTCCATCTGCAAAATATACGTCGTTCTTTTATTCGACAGATTGCAAATATTTACTGAGTACCTTCTTTGTGTTGGGTATTGTGTTAAGTGTGAGGGATGCAGCTGTGATACGGGAGTTATCTTTTATGGGGTCTGCTCTGTGTTCCCTTTCAGTTATCACCTCCTTTGATGCTATGATACCCACCCATGCCTCTCAACCTCAAGCCCTGAGCAGGTTTGAAAATGGAAATAGTGTCACACTCCCCCAGGTGCAATTGCTAAGAGCCCTCCACTGAACATACATACCATGGGGATTATTAAATGCTCTGTCCTGGCAACTGCTGAAGGCAAAGTATCCGTAAGCAGGTTTCACTGTCAAAACATGTTATGCTTTGGATAATTTCCTCTGTCCTGTGAATACTCATTACGGACTCCTTTCAAAGAGTATGGATTTCCCCAGTTAAGGTGATGGTAATTGGAAGGCATCGTCCTTTTTTTCTGTCAGTTGGGGAAGGCAGGGTGTCCCAACTTTGCTAAACCTTATTCCCCGAGGTCAGAAGGAAGTAAAAATAGCAATAGTGAAAACACATAGGACTTCATACAATAGGGTAAAAGGCAATAAATTCATAAACTGTCAAGGAAGGGCACAAGGGAGTCAGCATCCTATGTAGAAGTAAAGTCACACTGAAAAGGAAGGCAATACATTATGGTGGTTTAAATCCCTGGCTTTTGACCAACTGTCCTGTTTCCTTTGTTTATAAAAAGATAAAAATACCACCTAACTCATTGGAATATTGAAGTCATCAAAATAGATGTATTATTATGGGAGGTGAAAATGACCTATTGTCTAGTTTTATTTGTAATGTGGACTAGCTTTAGGACCTTAGGAAAGACCTTTTCTTTCCTGGAACTTGTGTTGCATCATCTCTAGAAAGGGGAACAAAATGGCCATCGCTATTTCCAAAAGCTCTGATGAGACTCCAGGAAAGCCACCGAGAAAGCATTTCATGACCTCAGCTAGGAACTGGCATTAGAACCAATGACTCAGGTTACACATTAGAAAGTTATGAATTGGAATATTTTCTCAACATTTGAGGCTGATTGCCCTTCCACAATTTTCTCAGGAAATGAAAATGTCGCATCTGGGAGCAGGGCACATGACAAACTAATTAGATTCACTTTCTGGTCCATTCAAATATTTGAGCATCCACCAGGTAGCATTTAGGCACTAGGGAAATACAATGGTGAGACTAAGAGAATGTGACTTTGCTCCCATGGAGTTCAGAGTCGAACGGGGGGTGGGGCGCAGATACTGATTAAATTATCACAAATAATCAGTAGAAACTGAAATGGGTGTTATGCCAAAAGAAAAAAAAAAAAAAAAGAAGAAGAAGGGAGACCTAATTTTAATTAGGCGTTCTGAAAGTCTGGAAGACCATGATGTTAAAATGGGATGAAGATTGCATATATATGGTTATTAATCCCTTCCCCATCCAACCCCTGCCTCCTTCCTGATCCCGATTGTATTATTTAAGAAATTACAGTTATGAGATGATATATAGAAAAGAACTCTCATTTTGCATTTAGATAATAAAGCATTCATTGAGCCCTTCTTACATGCCAAGAGGTCTTCTAAGTACTTTACAAGTATTAACATTTATTTTTCAAAAAAAAAATCCTATTTTGTAAAATCCCTGCTTCTCAGACAAGGGGGTAGATGTGTACGAGTCATGAGTTCAAGTCATAATTCACCTCTTGGGGAGAGAGAAACGTTGAGCAATGACTCAGAGCCTCATTTCCCTGCTCTGTATGATGGGGGTTAGAGTCCCAGCCAGCATTTAGGGTTGGCGCAAGATTACATAGAATAACAAATGTGTTTCTGTATATTAAAACAAATGGCCATGTGCATAGAAGGGGTTATCACTGGGGGTATTCAGGGAATAGTGTCACAAGTTCATGTTGGATACAGCAAAAACACTGTGTATCAGCATCATTCAATTAGCATTTGTAGCAATATATTTGCCAAGCTCCCCCCTTCCCCATTACTATATATTTATGTCAGCCTTGACATACATTACAAGGTCCTCTTCACACTCTTCTCTGGGACATTAGAAACTGCACTGGTAATTGGAGAGGACCCTCATCATCACTGATTTTGTGTATGGAGGGAACATTTGGGAGAGGATATCTTATGTTACTGTACAACTGCTGATTTAATTCCTTCTAAAGTACCCCATGTGTAACTTTACCCCATATAATATAAGGGGATAGAAATCAAAGTCATGAACATCTGAGAGTACTGACTGTGTGAACAAATTCTGGGGGAGAGGCTAAAGCAGTAGTCCCTTCCCTGAGCTAATGACAGCAGAACTAAATCCATGCCTCCTTAGAAACAGAGCAGAATCAAAATTGATAACATCACCAGTAATATAATTCATGGCATCACCTGTGATTGTTTCTGACACTCTGTCTGTAACACAACAAGAAGACCTCTAAGCCTGACATCCCCCAAATTATCCTGGCCTCTCCTATGGCATGGTGTAGGGAAAACAGCATTAGTTACAGGTTCCCAGTTTCAAATTTGCTAAGAAAGAAAACCAAGGTGGCTTCTCGTGGGTCATATTGCTAGTCACAGGGGCTCTTAAAAGATCAGGAGGTATGGTATACAAAATAATATCCATGTTACGATCCCTGGGACCTGAGATTATGTAACCGTAAATGGCTTTTACAATGCAGAGGTTATCAGGGGCACCTGGGTGGCTCAGTCAGTTGAGCATCTGACTTCAGCTCAGGTCATGATCTCATGGTTCATGAGTTAGAACCCAGCATCATGTTGGGCTGTCAGCTGTCATGGCAGAGCTTACTATGGATGCTCCATCCCAATCTCTCTCTGCCCGTCCCCCCCACCCCCCCAACTGGCGCCATCTCTCAAAAATAAATAAACATAAAAAAAAAAGATGGAGAGGTTATCTTGTATTGTTCAGGTGGGTCCAATGTAATCACAGGGGTCCTTTTGGAGGCAGGCCGAAGGGTCAGCATGACAGAAAGAGATGTAAAAAAGTAAGCAGAATTCAGAGGGCTGCAGCCTTGAACCAAATAATGCGGGCAGCCTCTAGCTTCCGGAAACGACAAGAAACAGTCTCCCCCAGAGCCCCCATAAGGAATGTAGCTTTGCCGACATTTTGATTTTAATCCTGTAAGACTCACCTCAGACTCTGATCTCCAGAACTGTAAGTTAATAAATATGTGTAGTTATTTTCAGCTACTAAATTTGTGATAATTCCTTAGGACAGCAATAGAAAACTAATGCAGTGGTCTGCAACTACAAAGTCTGAATCTCTAAGAACAGGCAAATGAGTGTAGGGAAAGTAAAGGCAGCATTCAAAGGGATAGAAAAACCTAGTTTAACTTGAACAGTATTTACAGACTGCAATGCTGCCATCCTTAGGTATGAAGATCCAACAAGATGTCTATATATCTCTGTGCCTGCCTTTCTGCCAGCTTGCACACCACCAGCTAGCTCTGATCTGCCAATCAGCTATTCTCCTGATGTCCTGACTGCTGAAGTCAGCAGGTTCTCTTTGTACATGGCAGTATTTCAGAAGCGCAAGGTTTCTCATCAAGGCTTTCTCTTGGGTTTCCAACTGTTCCAAGTATCTATAAAGGCAGGAATCCGATTGAATCAAAATTAGGAAGCTGATCGGGTTCCTCTTTATTCTTCTTCATTTTTTCCCCCTTAAAGATTTAAGGTTTAAATAACTTTAAAAACCACAAAAGTTTTAAGCAACACAAATACATAAATATGTAAAGTAAAACATGAAACACTCCCTCTTATACTCGGTCACCAATTCCACTTTTCCCACAGGTTACCTTACACATCCTGCTGAATTTTTTTTTCTTTCTGTAACTTGTTGGTACATATAGATCTTCTCATAAAAACTGATTACATCCTATCCATGAAGTCAGTAAATATAAATAAATTATATTTATTTCCCTACTGGTGGACTTGCCAGTTGCTTCTGATTCTTCACGATTACATGCAATCTACAGCATAGCCTTATGAACACCTCTGCACCGTATGGAAGTGCTTCAACAGAACAGAGCTTTACAAGGGGGACTGCTCCATCAAAGGTTGCATGTTTAAGGTGATTAAGTTTGCTAAATTGCTCTCCAGCAGGTTTTGCTGATGTACATTCCCATTAACAGTCTATGAAGGCACCATTTCTCTACACCCTTAAGATTATACCCTGGGTATGATTCGTCTTTTTAATCCGATCTGTGAAAAATGCACTCTGGCTGTTGCTTGTATTTGCATTTCCCTGGTTAGTAATGAGCTTGAGCATCTCCTTATGCATTCATTGGTCATTTGTTTTGTTTTGTTTTTCTCTTCCTGTGTGAGGGGGGTCCATTTTAAGTGGGTTCAGCAATGAAAAGTAGTGACAAGGAACTGTCAGGAAGTGTCTGAGCTGCAAATCAAGGCCTTGCAGCCCAAGGCTCAGACTCCAACACCTTCCCAGCCAAGAGCAGCATGCATACCTGGGGAAATGCTGGGTCTATTTTAAACCTGCCAGAAAGAGGAAGGGTATCAATTCCACTGGCATGCTTAATTCTTCTACCACTTTGTCAATTTGTGACCTTTTGCATATGCCTTCTCGATTCCCAGTTTCTTTACTCTTTTATACAATGAAAAGCATCTGGTCTTTTTTGGTCTCAAATTTTTGGGTTCTAAACAACATTGATCAAATGACCACCAATCTTCTCCAAGAACCAGCCTTCAGCAAAATTATGTCAGCCCAACTGGGCATTCATAGTTGCTGACAGAGACTTAGAGAAGGTATACTATTATTCTAGGGGGAGCAGCCCCATGGAAGCAGGGAATGTAGGGCACAGGAGAAACAGGACTATGGCAAAGGTAGAGTAACATGGAATGAGGCTGGAGGGGGCCGTGAGTGCTGAACCACAGAAGCCTTTTGGACCATGTTATGGATTCTGTTCTGTTTCCAAAAAGCAAAGAAGAATCACTGGGTAGGTAGGGACATTCAATAAGGGGAATAATCCTATCTAATTTGCCTGGTGAAAATATCACTCTGGCTGGAGCACTGAGAACGAATTTGGGGCATGAACGTGGGAGACAATGAGGAGGCCCTTATCAAGCAGACAAGAGAGGATGGTTGTGCAGACCTCAGACATGGTGTTAAAAATGGAGAGAAGTAGAAAGATTTAAGAGGTATTTGCCCCAGTGAGTTTCTTAAACTGGAGAGGCAGACACATGGAAAGAGGGCACAGTGTGCCTGGCACTGGTAAGCAAACATCCAACGACAATTCTTTGCTCTCGGTTCTCATCCTCCTTAGGCAAGGACTGCCGTATTTCCAGCAACTGGCCCAGAGTGGGTGCACAGCAAAGATCTATTCAGTAAGGGAATAGCATGGCTAAAGAAGGGTTTAGAACAGACGGTGTCACTGTTCACTGTGAAGTTTCATGGGAGACAGGAGCCTGGTGCTGGTGTGGGAGAGGCATCCAGAGCACTATCATTGTCTCACCTTATGCAGCCCTGAACGGCTTTCACTTATCGAGAAATGGCCTCCGTGAACAACTTCCCCAAGGATATTTAATGATTGGTGAAGGGAATGTTGGAACCCTCATATGAGGGTCTTTGAGGCCTTCCTTCTTGTGACAGATTTTTTGGACTTACACAATAGAATGTCATTGTAAGATTAGTCTACCCAGGGGAAATGATTTTCAAACAATCCCTGGAGACAGAATAAGCTCCAGAAGAAGATGACTTACCTTCTTGGATTCTCATTCTGTTATTTTTCAGTTTTTAATTGCTATTTATTGAAAGGTTACTACATGCTTCCTAGATCACTCTCCTCTTACATATATCTCATTCAACCACCGTGGCCTAATTAGATAGCAATATCATTATCCCCATTTTACCAAACTGAGATTCAGATGAAATGATTTTGAAAATTAAATAAGAAATATGTGCCACCATCACTATTTGAAGCCAGGTCTAACTGCAAAGCCCTCATATCAAATGGCTACATGATCTGACTTAAGGGCCATGGTCAAGGGGACCTAGGAAGGAGTGTAATTACCTTGACTGAAGCCAGACTCAGTATCTGTATATGTATAATGCGTTGGGCTCTTTTTATGTTTATATGGCTGTGGTATGACATACACATTCCCACCCAACTGTAGGAGCTCCCAAATGCTTCGTGATCTGTTGAAATTTACTATGTAAAGACAGCCCAGTGGGTCCTGGGTGGCTCAGTTGGTTAATTGTCCAGCTTTTGGTTTCAGGTCAGGTCATGATTTCACGTCTTGTGATTTCAAGCCCCACTTCAGGTTCTGTGCTGACAGTGAGGAGCCTGCTTTGAATTCTCTCTCTCCCCCTCTCTCTCAGCCTCCTCCCCTCTCTCCCTCTCTCTCGCAAATAAATAAACTTAAAGAAAAAAAAAACCTTTAAAGATAGCACAGCATAAGAGTATGACTGGGAATCTCATCCTGTTTCTCTACCACTGTCTCTGTGACCTCCCTAGGTAAGTTATTTGAAATTTTTGTGCTTGAGTTTTGACATTTGCAAAATGGGAATAATAGGAAAACATCCCTTATAAAGTTGTGAAGAGTTAAGCACCTGGCACAGGGTAGGCATTCAGTACATGTTAGCTATTCTTATCTCTCCAGGCTGTCCCAATGGGCTTTACACAGTCAATATTAAAAAATATATACATTTATTGAATGTTTACTCTATGTCAAATATTGTGCTAGGTGTTAAGAATAGAAGGGTCTTGTGATTATCTATTAGTGCATAACAAACTAGCCCTAAGCCTGACGGATTAAATCACATTTAATTTTATCTCATGATTTTGTGGGCCAGGAATTTGGGAAGGGCTTGGCTGGGCGATTCTTCTGGTGTTCACTTGGCCACTAGGTTATTCTAGAAGGTCCAAGATGGTTTCATTCATATTTCTGGAGCCTTGGTAGGGGCAGCTGGAAGGCTGTGGTCAGTGGGGGCTTCTCACTTTCTTTGTAGCCTTAGGGCCTCTTTTAGAGTCTTCTGAAAAGAGGTTATGAGGCTCCTCTACCTAGAGGAGCCAAAACTTGAACCTGAAAGGGTAAATCCAGAAGCTGGTCCTAGTTACTTGCAACTTAACACACTATTTTAAAATTAAGCCTCGTTGGCACTCATTTCTGGGCTTGCAGACAATCCCCAGGTTGTTTTCAGCAGGAGAACCTATCATAGGAGTTATGCATATTGAGTTCTGGATCCACCTCAGTTGCTTTCCCGCCATATGACCCTGGACAAGCCACTTCCCTTCTCAGTCCTCCTTGTCTCCATTTATAAGATGAGGTTACCTCATCTCCTGCCCATTTTTCAGGTTCACTTGGAGGACTATATTTGTAGTAAAGGTATCACAGGGAGTCAGGAGACCCCATTCCTAGTTCTGACTCATCTTACTTACTATGTGCTGTTGGCCAGTTCTTACTCTATTTCTGGAATACAGATTTTGTGAAGCAGTCTCCACAATCCTTTCAACTCAAATTTCAAGGAAGATATTGATAAAAACATCATCAGCCTAGAGCTTGTTAACCTAAAAGAGAGCATTTCCATAATTAAGATTACATGGGATGGAATGTGCTGACTGTGTCTCTGTGACAGGCAGACCCACCTTCCCTTGGGATGAACATCTTATAATTGGCCAGGGCTATGGATAGCATCTATGGGCCTGGATCTGATCAAAGCCAAATGCCCACATCAAATGAGATGGCACTGATGATTTTAGCCTGATACCATGGAATAATCAGCCACTAAGACTCTACATACAACTTGATATTCATAAATACCAAGCTTTTAAAAATCATTGGCTGAATCATTTAGGTAATACATATTTAAAGTTAACCAAATATGGAAGCAACTTAAGTTCCCATTGATAGATATGGAAGATGTAGCATATATGCATATAAAATGAAATATTATGCAACCATAAAAAATGTGAGATCGTGCCATTTGCAATAACTTGGATGGACCTAGAGAGTGTTTTGCTAAGTGAAATGAGTCAGACTGAGAAAGATGAATAACATGATTTTACTCATATGTGAAATCTAAAATATGAAACAAATGAATAAATAAAAAGAGGAATCATGCCTATAATAGAGAACAAACTGATGGTTGTTAGAGAAGGGGGATGAGCAAAATGGGTGAAGGGGAATGGGAGGTATAGGTTTCCAGTTATGGAATGAATAAGTCACAGAAATGAAAAGTACAGCATAGGGAATATCATCCGTGGTATTGTAACAGTATTGTGTGGTGACAAATGATAAGTACATTTGTTCTGAGCATAGTATGACTACAGAGAAATTTAATCACTGTGCTGTATACTGAAACTCATGTAATATTATATGTCAACTATACTCAAAAAATTAAAAACTAAATGATTAAAGTTAATCAGAGTAGTCCAGACCTTAAGGTAGCTAATAAATGATGAAATACATTTGAATCAATTATTATAAAGAGGGGACTTTTATGTTTATTCACTTTAGTATCCCAAGTATCTAGAACAGGCCCTTGTACATACTAAGTACTCAAACATGTCCCTGAATAAAATAAATAACTGATGTTTTCTGCTTAATGGTTCTACCCATTATCCATGTAATGGGACACTTTAAATTCATGCTTTTGTTTTTTAATAATTTCCAAATATTCTACAGTCTTTAATTTTCCACATGAAGTCAGTTATTGCCAATGTATTTTTAAAAATTAATTTTTAATTCAAATCTAATTAACCTACAGTGTTATATTAGTTTTGGGTGTACAATATAGTGATTCAACAATTCTGTACATTACTCAGGGCTCATCATGATAGGTGTACCACCTGTTTCACCTATCCCCCCACTCACCTCCCCTCTGGCAACCACCAGTTTGTTCTCTATTAAATTCATGCTTAGTAGCAGCAAATGTCATTTATAAAAAGCCCCAGTTGGTGCCTGGGTGGCTCAGTTGGTTAAGCGTCTGACTTTGGCTCAGGTCACGGTCTTGCAGTTTGTGGGTTTGAGCCCTGCATCGGGCTCTGCACTGATAGCTCAGAGCCTGGAGCCTGCTTCGGATTCTGTGTCTCCCTCTCTTTCTGCTCCTCCCCTGCTTGTGCTCTGTTTCTCTCTGTCTCTCAAAAATGAATAAATGTAAAAAAAAAAAAATAATAAAAAACCCCAGTTTAAATTACTTTATCTGCTTAGTCATACTTAACTAACCCTTAATTGAAGGATATACCTTATAAAAAAGAATTTATATTCTAGGCAATCCAAGGCCTCGAGCCAAGAAGGGCTCATCAAGAGCTTGCTTGTTGACCATGAGAGGCAGCTCACCATGATGCTGTCTGACCTTGAGTGAACTTTACTTTTTGAGTCCTCGGTTGCTACATTTGTAGAATTAGAATAAATGTAAAGTTCACTGTAGCTCTAAAAGTCTATGATCTTAGGAAGATGCTTATGTTGCCTACAGACACCACGATGGTAGTAAGATAACGGGAGATTCCTGACACTCAAGGCAAAGCCTGATATAATAACAATGAAACAAGATATTAGCCTTGGGTGGTCAGTGCTCAGGTTTTAGATTTGGTTCTTCCATTTGTCTATAAGATCTTCAGCACGTCACCTTACCTGTCTGGGCTTTATTATTCTCATTTGTCAAATTACTTACCTACATGAAAGGTTTGGGGGCAGATAAACAGCCACACTGCCAATGTCTTCTGTCTGGAGTTAGTTTTGTGGAGTCACCTAAGATTTCTGACGAAGAGACTAAAAGAGGCAAAGTGATGATCCGGTGTTAAACAGCAAGTTCACGGAGACCTGGAGCAGATAGCTTAGGTTTTTGTTGGCTCAGTGTATTTGTTCAGTGTGCACTTTGATCATAACAGCTAACATTTGAGGACTTTGGCACTCTTCTAGGAACTTCACGTGAGTTAGTGTGTAATTCTCAGTATAACCCACTGAGGTAAGTCATATGATTATTCTTATTTCACAGAGACCAAGTCGCTTTCTCAAATTTACAGAACTAATAAGTGATGGAGCCAGGCATTAAACACAGAGGGTTTACTGTCTTAACTACTAACTGTACTGATCTCTACCACCAAGCTAGGGGGTAGAGATGCATATTAAAACATAATTTGGCATATTCCACAAGCTGTTATCTTATGTCAGCCTCAGTTACAACACAACAAAATGAGTGCTATAATGAAGAGGTGCCGGAGGGCTGTGGGATTATAGGCAGCACCCAGGGAAGGGACGAAGGGACTGGAAGACTGTGTCACACAACCTTCTGAGAAGATCTGTCTAGGTGGTAGCTTAGAAATGGGGGTAGGAGTGTGAATGGAAGAAAAGGATGTTCCAGGCTGAAGGAACGGCATGTGTGAAGATCTGGGGAAGAGAAGGAGCATGGCTCATTGGCGAAGCTACAAAACAGTCAGGATGAGGAGAGACGAGAGGCTGCGAAGAGCAGAGGCCCTAAGGAGAGTGGTCCTGTGGGCCGTGGTTCAGGGCTCATGCATCATGCTGAACGGGGTAGGAAAGTATGGGGGAGATTTGGCTTTGGGTAGAGCAGTGACACTACAAGACTTACCCTTGAATTCACACTGAGCTGAACGGTGGAGAGCACGCAGAGGGGCTGGGAGAAGTGGGTAAGGAGTGTTGCAGAGAAAGGTGCCCTTCTCCAAATCCACCAAAAAGGGACTTTGAAAACACAGGTACCAGGCATGACCTTATTATTTCCTAACTTCTGCCTGAAAATCTGCCCCTGTGGTCCCACTAGGGCCCCAGTGATGACAAAATCCACATCCAGGTAGTTTTTAACCTGTGTTTTCTGAGGCAGACGTAGAGCTCTGCTCTTTCTTGCTCCCTCTCTGGCCACTGATGAAAGAGCAGCCAGAGCCTACAGAATGATTCGCTGTGATGCTTTTGGCAAGCTGGAGGTGTCTTCACCCCATACCAGGTCCTCCACGTTGTAGGCAAAAAAAGAATACTTAAGGATGAGCCGCTTTAGAAGCTGAAGGGTAGGAGACCAGACCCTGTTTGGAGGCATTTAAACTTATTTCACAGTTAATACAGCATCTGGGGCACATTTTCCTACTTTTATGCCAATTTTTATGTGTTTCTGCCACACAGTCGGAAGCCGGGATCATAAAAAAGAAGGAAAACGGTACAAAAAATAAAAGTAAATAAGCGCATTCTGCTTTAACACTCCCCGGAGCACCGAGTCCGGCAAGTTTATGAGTTGGAGAAAAACAAAACAAAACAAAAACCTATACCACTGTGTATAAAGGAAAGGAAATAGTCTTCCTTCGTATTCGAGTACATCAAGCAAAGACAGGACAGGAAACTCAGAGCAGACAGTAGGCAGAGCTGTGTTAAGTCTAGAATGTACCCCCAGTTATCCAAGGGGCTGGGACTCAGCTGAACCTCTTCTATGGGTCTATTTCTTATAAAATACAGGTTTGTACTAAAATCATTTCTAAGATTTTCTACTTCTATAATTATGTTTATGATCCTTCACACTGTGCTGGGCACAGGGGATCCAGGCCTAGATAGAGACCTGATGCCTGACCTCAGTGAATCAAAATATGTTGTAAAAACAAGAATTGTTTTGCCTTACCTCCTTGAAAGCAGGGATTTCTTTTTTATTTATTTTTTAACATTTATTTATTTTTGAGACAGGGAGAGACAGAGCATGAACAGGGGAGGGTCAGGGAGAGGGAGACACAGGATATGAAGCAGGCTCCAGGCTCTGAGCTGTCAGCACAGAGCCCGACGCGGGGCTAGAACTCACAGACCACAAGATCATGACCTGAGCCGAAGTCGGCCGCCTAACTGACTGAGCCACCCAGATGCCCCAAGCAGGGATTTCTTAAACTACACTGCTATGGAACAGACTGAAACCCTTCTTAAAAACTGAAAAATGTCGGGGCGCCTGGGTGGCACAGTCGGTTAAGCGTCCGACTTCAGCCAGGTCACGATCTCGCGGTCCGTGAGTTCCAGCCCCGCGTCGGGCTCTGGGCTGATGGCTCAGAGCCTGGAGCCTGTTTCCGATTCTGTGTCTCCCTCTATCTCTGCCCCTCCCCCGTTCATTCTCTGTCTCTCTCTGTCCCAAAAATAAATAAACGTTGAAAAAAAAAAAAATTAAAAAAAAAAAAACTGAAAAATGTCATTTGACTTCTAATTTATAGAAAGAAAGCAAATTAATGGACAGCATTTTCCGTGTTGAGGACTCTAAAACAGATCTACACCTCAGTTTATACTATATGACATAATTTAAAATGTTATTTAGCAGCAGGTGATATATGGCTATTTTGATTTAATATAACATGTTTTACGACCTTCCATAAATAGTTTAGACTTTAGGCAAAAGCTCAGGGGTTAAACCAGGAACTTCTATGTTATGCTTGAATTTGGGTTTAGGCTCTGACATTCTAGCCGAGTCTTTGAGAAAAGCCGTTTCCGAACCCATTTCTTCAACTACAAAATGGGAGTAATAATAGTATCTACCTCACATATGTATTGCGGGGATCCAGTCAAGTAAAGGCATGAAGCTTTTGGCACAGTGTTTGGTAAAGTATGTGCAATGTTAAGTGTTAGTGGGATACGTCACATGGATCGTAACTCAGTGTGTTTGAACTGGGCTTTGAAAGAGTAGTAAGACTCAAAATAAGGAAACAATCCCATTTGGCAGTTACAGTTGATTGCAAAAATAGCCCTGATGCTCCATAACTTCTGGTATTCACACCCTTTGTAATATAGCTTTTTTAGCTCCTCCCACGAAGAGACGGAATCTGTTTCCTCACCTCTTGAATATATAGGTAGTTTTATAACTCTCTTTAACCAATAGTGTATGGCAGAAATAGTGTTATGCCAGTGTCTTGCACATTGTTACTCATTCCTTTGGCATTCAGCCTCCATTATAAGAACAAGTCCAGCTGGCCAGCCATAGGCTAGAAGTCATGTGCAACAAAGCACACTCAGCTAAACTGTCCAAGCTGAGGTCCCAGATACCTGAGGGGGTCCAACTAGAACCCCCTAACTGATTTTAACTGATCTCTGATGTGTCAGTGAGCTCTGCCAGTCCAGCTAAGATCAGCAGAGACACTCAGGAAACCAGATGTCTGAGAAATAATGATTGTTGTTTTAAGCCACTAGGTATTGGGTTGGTTTGTTACACAGCAATAGCTAACAGATAGTGTGCTGGTGGTGGTAGTAGAGAAAAACGGATGGGGAAATGGTTTCAACCGCAGGAGGAGATTAAGCTGAGTAAAATGGATGCTGTACATCTATTAGCTGGAGAATATTAGGTTTTGTGGCAGAAAAAAAGACAAGTTATGGAGTATATTAAAATGTACACAAAAAAATCAAGAGTCATTTATTTTTTATTTTTTTAAAACTTTTTTAACGTTTTTATTTATTTTTGAGAGAGCATGAGTGGGAGAGGAGCAGAGAGAGAGGGGGACACAGAATCTGAAGCAGGCTCCAGGCTCTGAGCTGTCAGCACAGAGACGGACGCGTGGCTCACACCCACGAACTGCATGAGATCATGACCTGGGCTGAAGTCAGACGCTTAACCCACTGACCCACCAGGCGCCCCAAGAGCCATTTATTATAATTTGGGTGAAAGCGAGATTTTCTGAGTGAAAACACCACAAACTGGAGTGTAAGAAAAGGGACAAATGATCTTTAGAGCAAATGGCATTAAAGATTAATATGCTTAATATTCTGAATTTTAAGCTATCAAGAAAGATGAACCTCCCTCCAAACCTGTTAAAGCCAATAGAACGTATTCCCCTTTTCTTAGGTCTGTTGTGCATGTTGTTAGCAGCCTCCTTCCACCAACCTAGCTGATTTTATTCACATTTTTTATCTTAGTATCTTTTCAGGGAAGCCTTTCCTGAACCTCCAGATTATATTATAATAGGTTCTCCTGATAAATGCTACCAAAGCCACCTGCTCTTCTCATTTCACTTCTCATTATTTGTTCAATGTCTGTTATCTCCACTGGATTGTAAATTCCGTAAGGCACGAACTGAAACTATTTTGTGCACCAATATAATCCTGGCATCTGGCAAAATACCTGACACGGGATAGACATTCAATAACTGTTGGAAAATAAATGAGCCCTTGAGTGAGGGCCGTAAAACAAAATCGCTTACCAAAAAACAAATAAAAATAAAAACAAAAGTATGATTACAAACAGCCAGTACCCAAGAATGAAACGTGCGGTCCAACCACACGTGTAATCAAGAAATGCCAATGAAAACAAGATATTTAATGTAGCTGAAAAATAAGGGCTGCAAATAATAAGGCTCCATGTTAGAGAGTTTGTGATAAGCATGTAGAACTAAATTGATTATCAGCTGATGCGATTGTTACAGAAAGCAATCGAACGAAGTATTGATTCAAATCCTCACCTCCTTTAACCTAGCAATTGCGCTTCTAGAGAACAATCAGGTGTGGCCTGTTTTAGGCCCGGAGATGACTATTGATCCTAATTTTAATAGAAACAAGATGTATGATAGTAAAATTATTGTATTTAGAGACCATATGCTTTAGAAGTTTAGCATGTGAGGTCTGTAATGAAATAGAGAATTTTAATCCTGGGTTCCCCAGTTAGCAACTCCATGCTCACAGCCTCATTCAACTCACTGGCCCTTGTGGGTTTATATGCAATGGTGACAGTGCATTAATCCATTAATGGCTGGGGTTTAGGAACTAGTCATTTACCTCATTCTCAACTTACACCCTGAGGAAGCTATAGCTTGCGTTATTTCGGATTCTGAGTTTGCTTTTCTCTTCTTTATAGCCCTAAGCAGCTGATCAAGTTGGGTCTGTTTTGTGTATTAATGTGTTTAAATGTATCTTAGAATTACCAGAGGCAACAATGAGTAGGCAATAAGGAAAGGACTTCTTTTTCACCCTCCTTCCCTCTCCCTCCCTTTCCCTTCCTCCTCCTCTCTTTGCCTCCCTCCCTCCCTTTCTCCCTCTCCCTTTTCTGTCTCCCTTTCCTCTTTCGCTGCCATGGTTTCCTCTATTCTGAGGTACTTTTGTACTCACAAATAAGAATCTTTACTTGAACACAAAGTTTTCCTCCCTGCAAAAATTGTAAAGCAAAAACCAAACCAAAGCAAACAAAAAATGAGCTAATGGCTGGGACTAATAATCATAACTAAGTTTACTGGGCTGTGTTGCCTGTCTAAGTTCTTGACAAAAGATAAGACTAAACCACTAAAAATAGGCCACAAGTGAGATATTCTTAGATGTTAGTGTTATAGAGCTAACATAGCACTTCCATGTTTAAAACAAAAATTTCTGAAGCATGCTTTTGTTATGGAAATGAACTTGACTTTAGAAATTAAGCTATCTAGCAATCTCACTACAATTTTTTACAAACTTTTGTTCACACGATATATTTTCTTCAAGAACAGATTGCAGGGAGTATGGAATTCATGGTCAATAATCCTAAATGGTTTGATTTTGGACTTTAAAAATAATTTGTTTTAGGGGCGCCTGGGTGGCGCAGTCGGTTGAGCGTCCGACTTCAGCCAGGTCACGATCTCGCGGTCCGGGAGTTCGAGCCCCGCATCAGGCTCTGGGCTGATGGCTCAGAGCCTGGAGCCTGTTTCCGATTCTGTGTCTCCCTCTCTCTCTGCCCCTCCCCCGTTCATGCTCTGTCTCTCTCTGACCCAAAAATAAATAAACGTTGAAAAAAAAAATTAAAAAAAAATTTGTTTTATACTTATCAGGCAATTTAAGCTCCATGTAAACCAAAATACCATTGTATGCCCCTTGGAAAATAATTGAACTGTTTGAATCTTTTCAAACTAAACTTTTTATTTGGGAATAGTTCAATTTACAGAAAATTACAGAGTAGGACAGAAAATTCTCATATATCCTTCACTCACTGTCTCCCATTGCTAACATCTTACATTACTATAGTACATTTATCCAAAGTGTGAAGCTGACGTTAGCTATTAACTACACTCCAGATCGTATGTGGATTTCACCGTTTCTGTGGTGTTCCTTTCTGGTCTAGGATCCAATCCAAGGTAGGAACCACTCGCTTTCAGTTGCTGCCTCGTCCACTTTGGTCTATGACACTTCTAACTCTTTTCTCGATTTTCATGACTTTGACCGTGTTAAGGAGTATGGGCATCCTGTGAAATATTTCTCAATCCAGGTTTGTGTTTGTTCTTCTCATGATGAGACTAGGATTCTGGGTTTATGGAAGAATTACCACAGAAGTGAAGTTTTCTGTTTTCAAGTATCATAGGATCCATGATATGGACATAATGTAACGGAAGATGGTAATCTTCATCACTTGGTTGAGGTGGTTTTTGTTGGATTTCTCCACTGCAAAGTTACCAGCTTTGCCTTTCCCTACTCTGTTCTTTGGAAGTGAGTCACCAAGTACAGTCCATATTCTAACGGAGCAGGCACTATTCTTATCTCCAGTAGGAGGCAGTATCTAAATATATTATTTGTGATTCTTTGGTGAGAAAATGTACCTCTTCTCCCTTATTATTTATTCAATAACTTATTTGAATCAGTATGGACCTACAAATATTTATTTTATACTTTTATATAGTATAATATTATAACATTCAAATGGATTTTTGTTGCTTATATTATTGAAGATTTGGTTATTAAGAGCTCTTTTGGATTGGCCCCTTTGTCCTTTTGGGGTATTGTCTTCTCCATTTTGGTAAAATACAGAAACATAACGATCTTAATTATTTTTAAGGGTACACTTTAATGGTCTTAAATATTACCACCTTCCATCTCCATAACTCTTTTCATCTCGTAAAACTGAAACTCTCTTCCTCTGAAACAATAACTTTCCATTCCCACCTTCTTCCCTGCCACTGGCAACCACCATTCTACTCTGTTTCTTTATTTTAACTACTCTGAATTCTGTATCTAAGTGGAATCATGCAGTATGTATCTTTGTAACTGGTTTATTTCACTTAGCATAATGTTCATAGATGTTGTAGCATATGTCAGAATGTTCTTCCTAAGACTGAATAATATTTCATTGTATGTATAGAACACATTTTGCTTATCCATTCACCCATTGGTGGACACTTGGATTGTTTCCATGTTTTAGCTATTGTGAATAATAATGCTATGAATATGGGTGTATAAATACCTCTTTGGAATGCTGCTTTCAATTCTTTTGGGTCTATCTCCAGAAGTGGCGTTGTTGGAACATATGGTAACTCTATTTTTAACCCCTTGAGGAGGCTTCATACTATTTTCCACAGTGGCTGCACCATTTTACATTTCCACCAGTGTGCAAAGGTTTTAATTTCTCTACATCCTTGCCAACATGTGTTTTCTATTTTTTTGATAATAGCTATCCTGAAGGGTGAGAGGTAGTATCTTATTGTGGTTTTGATTTGCATTTTTCCCAATAATCAGTGGTGTTGGGCATATTTTCATGTGTATATTATCCATATATATGTCTTCTTTGGAGAAATGTCTATTTGAGTTTGTTGCCCTTAGTTTAAAAAATCAGGTTGTTTTTGTTATTTTGTTGTTGAGTTTTAGGAGTTCTCTGTAAATTTGGGGTATTAATCTCTTACCAAAGATATGATTTGCAAATATTGTGTTCCATTCTGTGTGTTGCCTTATTATTCTGTTGGCAGTGTCTTTTGATGCACAATTTTTAAAAATTATCATAAAGTCCAATTTGTCTATTTTTTGTTTTGTGGCCTGTGTTTTTGTGTCATATCTAAGATATCAGAATCAAGCCCAATGTTACAAAGTTTTTGCCCTATGTTTTATTCCAAGACTTTTATAGGTTTAGGTCTTACATTTAGGTCTTTGATCCATTTTGAGTGAATTTTTGTATATGGTATTCAGTAAGGGTCCAATTTCCTTTCTTTGCATGTGGACATCCAGTTTTTCAAACACCATTTCTTTGAAGAGACTGTGCTTTCCCCATTGAATTGTCTTGGTCAATGTCAAAAATCATTTGACTATATATGTAAGGGTTTATTTCTGAATACTCTATCCTATTCTATAAGTCTCTATATCTGTCTTTATACCAGTAGAACCCTGTCTTGATTACTGTAGCTTGTACTAAATTTTAAAATCAAGAAGTATGAAGTCTCCAGCTTTGTTTCATTTTTTTCCCCAAGATTGGATTGTTTTGGCTATTCTAGGTCCCTTAATACTCTATACGAATTTTTTTAAATAATTAAAAAAAATTTTAAATTTATTTTTAAGAGAGAGAGAGAGAGGGAGGCACAGAATCTGAAGCGGGCTCCAGGCTCCAAGCTGTCAGCACAGAGCCCAACACGGGGCTCAAACTCACAAACTGTGAGATCATGACTGAGATGAAGTTAGATGCTTAACTGACTGAACCACCCAAGTGCCCCATCCATATTCTATATGAATTTTTCATGAGTGTCCTATTTCTGCAAAAAATGTCACTGGTATTTTGATAGTGATTGCCTTGAATTTGTAGATAGTTTTGGGTAGTACTGACACCTTAAACCATAAACACGGGATATGTTTCCATTTATTTACGTGTTATTTAATTTCTTTCAGCAATGTTTTAGAATTTTCATCATGCAAATTTTCCATTCCCTTGGTTAAGTTTTTTATGTGTGTGTGTGTGTATGCACTATTGTAAATAAAATCATTACTTCATTTCTTTTTCAGATTGTTCATTGTTAGGGTACAGAAATGCACCTGATTTTTGTATTGACTTTGTATCTTGTTACTTTAATAAATTCACTCATTAGTTCCAATAATTTGTGCGTGTGTGTGTGTGTGTGTGTGTGTGAGTGATACTTAGGATTTTCTACATATAATCATATAATCTACAACCCATGATAATTTTACTTTTTCTTTTCCCATTTATATGCTTCCCCCCCCCCCCCTTTTTCTTGCTTAACTGCTCTGGGTAGGACTTCTACTACTATGTGCAGTAGAAGTGGAAAAAGTGAATATCTTTGCCTTGTTTCCTGATCTTACAGAAAAAGCTTTCAGTCTTTTCACTGTTGAGTATTATGTTTGCTTTTTTTTTTCATATGTGGCTTTTATTATATGGAGGTAGTTTCCATGTATTCCTAGTTGAGTGTTTTTATCATGAAGGGTGCTGCCTTTTTTTTAAAAGGGTGTTGCATTTTGTCAAATGCTTTTTCTGCATCAGTTGAGATAATCATATGTTTCTTTTTCTTTCATTCTGTTAATGTGGTGTATTACATTGACCGATTTACATATGTTGAAGCATCCTTCTATTCCAGGAATAAATCCCATTTGGTTATGGTGTGTAATTCTTTTAATATGCTGCTGAATTGAGTTTGCTACTGTTTTGTTGAGGATTTTTTGCATCAATATTCATAAGGGATATTGGTCTGTAGCTTTTATTTTTCTTGAAATGTCCTTGTCTGGCCTTGGTAACATAATGCTGACCTCAAAGAATGAGAATATATTTCTTCCTCTTCAAATTTTTACAAAAAAATTTTTTTAAATATGAAATTTATTGTCAAATTGGTTTCCATACAACACCCAGTGCTCATCCCAACAGGTGCCCTCCTCAATACCCATCACCCACCCTCTCCTCCCTCCCACCCCCTATCAACCCTCAGTTTGTTCTCAGTTTTTAAGAGTCTCTTATGTTTTGGCTCCCTCCCTCTCTAACGTCTTAAAAAAATTTTTTTTAATTCAGGCATAATTGATATATTATATTAGTTTTAGGTATACAACATAATGATCCGATATTTGTATACACTGTGAAATGATCACCAAAATAAGCCTAGTTACCATATGTCACCATATAGCATTACAAAATTGTTCTTTCTTGTGATGAGAACTTTTAAGATTTACTCTTTTAGCAACTTTCAAATACGCAACAAAATATTATTGACTATAGTCACCATGATGTACATTACATCCCCATGACTTATGTTTTTATAACCAGAAATTTGTACCTCTTGACTCCCTTCACACATTTTTCTCACCTCTTCAACCTCCCTCCCCCTCTGGCAACTACCAGTCTGTATATATAAGTTTTGTTTTGTTTGTTCTTGTGTGTGTGTGTGTGTGTGTGTGTGTGTGTGTGTGTGTGTGTGTGTTTTAGATTCCACATATAAGTGAAATCATGCCAAATTTGTTTTTCTCGGACTTATTTTACTAAGCATAATGCCCGCAAGGCCCATGTTGTTGCAAATGGCAAGATTTTGTTCTTTCTTATGAGTAAGTAGTATGCCATTGTACATTTTCTTTGTCCTTTTCTCCATTGATGGACACGTAGGTTATATTCATATCTTGGCTATGTAAATAATGCTGCAATGAACATGTGGGTGCATATATCTTTTCAAATTAGTGTTTTAATTTTCTTTGGGTAAATACCCAGAAGTGGAATTGCTGAATCATATGGTAGTTCTATTTTTAATTTTTTGAGGAACCTCCATAATGTTTCCATAGTGGTGCACCAATTTAAATCTCCACTAACAGTACATGAGGGTACCCTTTTCTCCATTTCCTCATCAGCATTTTTTTATTTCTTGTCTTTTTGATAATAGCCATTCTAGCAGGTGTTAGGTGATATTGTAGTTTTCATTTGCATTTCCTTCATGACTGGTGATGTAGCTCGTTGAACATTTTTTCACGTGCTTATTGGCCATCTTCATGTGTTCTTTGTAAAAAAATGTCTATTCAGATCCTCTGTGCATTTAATTTGAGAAGGTTGGTGTTAGTTCTTTTTTAAACATTTGGTGGCGTTCACCAGTGCAACCAGCAGGTACAGGGCTTTTCTTTGTCAGGAGATTTTTGAATATGGCTTTATTCTCCTTACTAGTTTTAAGTCTGTTCAGATTTTTTATTTCTTTGCTATTTAGTCTTGGTAGGTTTTTTTTTGTTTCTAGAGTTTTCTTTTTAATTTCATCTAGTTTATTTAATTTGTTGGCATACAATTGTCCATGATACTCTTTTGTAATCCTTTTTATTTCTGTAAGTAGTAATGCCCCCACTTTCATTTTTTTTAATTTAATTTTTAATTAAATTTATGTAATTTTTTAACTTGTAAGTGTAGGTTTTTGATTTGAGATCTTTCTTGTTTTTTAATGTCAGCATTTATAGCTATAAATTTCCCCCCAATACCGCTTTTGCTGTATCTCATAAATTTTGGTATGTTGTATGCTCATCTTCATTTATCTGCAAGTATTAATTTCCCTTGTGATTTCTTTTTTGACCCATTGATTGTTTAAGAATATGTTATTTAAGGGGCGCTTAGATGGCTCAGTTGGTTGAGCATCTGGCTCTTGATTTCGGCTCAGGTCATGATCTCTCAGCCCACGCCGGGCTCTGTGCTACCAATGCAGAGTCTGCTTGGGATTCTCTCTCTCTCCCTCTCTCTCTGCCCCTCCTCCCTCTCTCAAAATAAATAAACTTAATAAAAAGTTATTAAAATGATAATGTTATTTAATTTCCACTAATTTGTGAATTTTCCCATTTCTTTTCTATTAATTCATAAATTCATCTCATTGTGGTCAAGGAAAATGCTTTGTATGATATTTATCTCTTTAAATATCTTGAGACTTAATTTGACCTAACATATGGTCTATCCTGGAGATTGTCCCCTTTGCACTTGAGAGGAATGTGTATTCTGTTTTCTGTATATATGTTAGATTTAGTTGGTTTATTATGTTGTTCAAGTCCTCTATTTCTTTTTTTTTTTTTTTAATTTTTTTTTTTTTAATTTTTTTTTTTTTCAACGTTTATTTTTGGGACAGAGAGAGACAGAGCATGAACGGGGGAGGGGCAGAGAGAGAGGGAGACACAGAATCGGAAACAGGCTCCAGGCTCCGAGCCATCAGCCCAGAACCTGACGCGGGGCTCGAACTCACGGACCGCGAGATCGTGACCTGGCTGAAGTCGGACGCTTAACCGACTGCGCCACCCAGGCGCCCCCCAAGTCCTCTATTTCTTTATTTACCTTCTATCTGTTTGTTCCATCCATTAAGAGTGGGATATTGAAGTTTCCAACTATGATTAAAGAACTATATATCTATCCCTTCAATTCTATTTTTGCTTCATATATTTTGATGGTTTGTTATTAGGTGTGCAAATATTTATCATTGTTTCATTGTCTTGTTTAAAATCCTTCTTTGTCTCTTATAAACTTTTTTGATTTAAAGTCTATTTTCTCTAATATTAGTATAGCCACCCCTACTCTATTTGGGTTATTATTTTCCTGGAATATCTTTTTCCATCCTTAACTTTCAACTTTTTGTGTCTTTGGATTTAAAGTGAGTGTCTTATATACAGCATGTGGTTGGATCATGCTTTTTTTTTTTCCTAACCCATTCTCTAAATCTCTTTTTTTTCTCTTATTTAACACTCATTTATTGTACAGTATCTTTTTTTTCTTTTGCCTCGGACTGGTATTTTCTTTCTCTTTCATGTACAGACATCAACCACATCAACCTAAGTCATGTATTTTTATTCCTGAAAGATTTTTATTGATCATCCACCATGGTTTGTTGAAAGAAACACTCTTCCTTCCTTTGTGTTACTTACAACACAGTACAGGATACACCAGCATCCTCTCAGTCAGCATAACAATAGCATTATCCACAAAAGCAGCCTTTAATGAGTGCTTGCTATGTGGCAGGCTGTTTTCCTAAACTTTCCATGTATTAACTCATGCCATCCTCATAACCAACTTGAGAGGGAGGACTCTCATCATCCTGATTTTAGGACAAGGAAATGAGGTACAGAAAGGTTAAGTGATGTTCCTGGGCCACAGAGCTGGAAGTGGTTGTCTGACAAAGTAGCTGGACAATATCAGTGTTTTGATTGGAGAATTCGATCAATTTATGTTTAAATTAATTGCTTACAAAGAGGAAATTAATTCTGTTATATTTTCCATGTCTTAGCCTTAGATCAGAATTTATGACTTTTAAATGAGCCTTCCTTGGAGTGCCTTGATTTCCACCATTCATTCCTACCACTTAAGTAATTACCACGTATCAGGCATTGGTACTATATGTTAAGGTGCTGAGCATAAAGAGATGGTTGTTTGTCAGTATTCTCTCACTATTTCCCTTTCTCTCTATTTCCAGTGAAATGGTTAGACCAAAAATACTGCACTGTTAAGCAAAATGAAAGATGGTGGGACCATGTCAGAAGCTCACTTCTCACCAATCTGTTTCTAAAACCTATAGCCCTTGAAGCTTAGGTAATATTCATTCTGTGGATATTACTAGCCAGTTTTAGGTACGGGCCAATAACTGCAAAATAAATATGATTTTAGAGGGATTCAGATTCCATGTGTAACAGTAAGGAATTTGGTAGTAGATGATTTGCTATTTGATTCATCATAGGTCTTCTCTGAAATGAGACAAAGCAGTCTGATGGAAGGAAAGGAAAATTTGAAAACACACACTATTTTCTAGCCCTTTGTTCCCTCAATCTCTCATTACTATCTCCTACCCCCCTGGTCCTCTAAAGATTCAGGCTGTACTAAACCCATGGAAACACTGATGATGCTGAGTCATACACTCTCTCCATCAGGATTCTGTTCTCTCTACTCTCTGAGTGTTATTTGCAGAAATATTTGGAGTTGTCTTTATTCACCTTCATTTTATGATGCCAGCAAAGCCAGAGGGTTCCTTCAGCCCATTCCAGGTTTTCCATAGTATAATTCAGAAAAAAATACATTTCAAGCTACCCCCTTCCCCACGTATGTACATGTAGTCAAATATAGGACATGCATTGGATATTTCCATTACAACCAAAGGATTCATTGTAGCTGCAATGTGCCCTGGGACACCCAAACACCTGCTCTTTATATTTAACCAAAAGGACATAGCCTTAATCCCCTGGTTGCTACTTTTCAAAAAATGTCCTGGCCTTGTATCAAGAGACCTCAGGTCTAGTCAAAAGTCAGCCCTTAGACCATGCATGTTATAGTATCTTGACAACCTTACAACTTATGGGAAGAATACATGAAATTTGAGGAAGTGCTTGTGTCAGAGATGACAGGATTCTAGCAGTCTAAGTGTGGTCAGTCAACAGTCAATAGCAATATGGAATCATAACCTCAGTTGGTGTCCTGTTTCCATCACTCCCTTGTCCACAACGCCACTAAAGTGTTCTTCCTCAATACATCTCCAATGCCGTTCATTCCACCCTGAAGACTCATCCACATATTCTTTCAAATGCTATTGTATCATTTCTCAAATTTTAGGGTGCATTACAGTCACTTAGAGAGTTTATTAAAGTGTGAATTCCTAGAATTCAGTAGGACTGGAATGGAACTGGAACTTTCACTCTTAATAAGTATTCCAGGTGAGGCAGGTGACTTAACAGTCACTCAGAACAAAGCTAGACCACAGGATGAAGTCCAGATTCCTTATCTGGGCATTCAAAGCTTTTAAAAATCCAGTCCCTATCACCTTTTCTTATGTTATTTATCTCATATTCCAATTAATTTTGCAACTAACAAAGAATTACAGAATTCTTGTCTGTAATTGTGCCAATATCCGTAAGTGTTCTTCCAGCCTGGCCTCAGTCCCTACCCATCCATGATGTGCTCCCAGTCCTTACTAGCCTATGGCAATGTCTCCCTCTGCTGAGTTTTCATTGTATGAGAGCTACTGAATCAAATCTTGGGAAAAGTGAAGGGAATGGCAACGAGACAAGTTTTCCTAGAAGTGCATTCATTTTAGTTGGGACTACGAAGAAAGGGAAAAAGTTTTCACCAGGAGAGTTCAAGCATAAATGAGAAATGGCATTGCAGGTGGAAAATCCGGCACAAGCAAAGGTGGGTTCAGTGCAAATTTTTAAAAATAAGTGGTCTGAGACTAAATCATGCTTAATAAATGTGGGAGCTGAAGGTTAGGCCAAGGTCAAGTCACAGAGAGGAACATAAGAGCCCTTCAAAACGTTTGTTCCTGGCAAAGAGAATGGTTGACCATTTGAGGGCTATTGTAATGCTGGCTTGAAGTACTCCTCTCCTGCAAACTCAGGAAAGGCAACAGAAGCTGTCCTGGAGACTGCTTAGGTTTGAATGGAATTTGTCTATTTCTGAACCGTGTGACCTTGAACCGGTTATTTCATTTCTTTAAACCTATTTTCTGATCTGGATTATGGCAAAAATAGTAGATTTCATTTTATAGCATAGATAGATAGATATCAAGAAAATCAGCTCTGAGTAATTATGTGTTAATAAATACTTAATACTCGTACAGCTTATGGGAAATGGGTATCATCCCTCTTCATAAAAATGAAAATAGTCTTAGAAGGTAATAACTTATGTATGGTAACACAGCTGATAAGAACAGAATTGGGCAGTATCTTGCCCTACATAAAAGCCAGATAGAACTTAGGGGACCATTTGTTTCAAGTCCTTCATTTTGTAGTAAAGAAAACTGAGGATCAGGGTTGTGAATCAATGCAGCCAATGTCACACAGCCTGCAGGTATAATAAGTACGTCCCATTGCTGGGTAATGATGGAGATACAAAGGTGAGCAAGATGTTCCCTGTCCGTAATGAGCTCTCAGACCAGCAGGGAAGATAGCAGGTGTGGCAAGGGGGCCTGAACAGGAAGAAGCCTTAGGGGCTGTTTGGCCAGGAAAAGGGAGTTGTATCTGTGCCTTAAAATTTAGGCCCCCCAACCAATAAGCAGATGCAGGAGGGCTACAGGTCAAGTCTGCTGCATACTGGTTAGAATGCCTTCTCAGCAACATACGGTCCGGTTTTTGAAAGAAGGCAACTTTGGAGCAGCCATGGCCTCCTAAAACTACGGTCTATAATTACATTTGCTTAAAAAAAAAAAAAAAAAAAAAAAAAGTAAAAACTGGAGCAGCAGGGAACAGATCCTGTAGTTAGTCCCAAATCCTACCCCCCACCGCCCCACCCCCACAATTCCCCTGGGGCACATGCAGTGACAGCTGTCACTCCCCAAGCAGCTTAAAGTCCCAAAGTGGCCTTGAAGCAGAGAGTGGAGCCAGGAAAGCTGCCTCCACCCCCACAGAGGTGGCCTCACACAGTGTGCTGGCAGCGGCCTTTGAAGCACAGCCTGGAACCCAGAGGCACCACAGGCCTTAGCAGCTCCGCTCCTTCCCCTGACAGGCAACCGCTGTGCATCAATGTGGGCTCTTTTCTCCGCTGACAAACTCTAAGACAGATCTGAAGGCTGGAATCCCCCTCCAGAGCCTTGTGGGCCACCCGCATTGCTAATCACTCCCAGGGCCTCATGGGAGAGCAGCTTAGGCCAGGAGGACCGGTCATTAAAAAGAGAGCTTGCTGAGAATAGGCTTTCGGAGATGAACACCTTTGGCCTGTTCCAGGAGCTGGCAATCGGGTTGTACATTTCAAGAGACCCTTAATTTGAGAGAGACTGGCATAGGCTAAATGTGTAAGTCAAGGAGGAAGGGCCAAGTAACTTGATGAAAAATGAGCATTTTTAATGATGAGAGAGAAATCCACCCCCAGCCCCCATGGTCTGCTACCTTCCCTGAAATTCTACCACTAAGAGCATAGATAGGCCTTGTTCCTTTGGGTCCCAAAGGTTTTCTGGAAAGGATAGCTCTGGAGTCAAGCTTCAATTATCATCTAATAGCATAAAGAAGAATTTCACTTAGGCTCCCTTCCAAAATCTGACCCATAGGTAAGAAGGAACAGGCCACACTCAACACCACTAGGGTTTGGGGTCACATTAAGGACATTGAAGGTGGCAGGTGCCTTGATTACGTTTTGCCACAACCATGCTTGCATCCTTGTTACTGAAACTGCTGTCAACTTCCTTCATTGAATAGGAATCAGGAAGCGTTTAGTCAGATCCAGCCTCTACTCATCTATTCTGCTGGCTATACTCTGTCATCTCAGCAAGGTGGTTTATTATCATTTGTTCATAACTACAGAGATAGGCCATCCAAATTGTTCTTTTCAGAGCGTGTTCTGACTCTTAGTCCTATACATCCTTTGAAGCCCTGCAACGATGCCATCTTTCTCCAGGAACCTTCCCTTCCCTTCAGCAGCCACAGAGAAGCTCTTTCTCCTTCAAAATACAAAATACAAATATATATATCATATATACATATATCATGTATATATGATATATAGGTATCACTCCAATAAATCTAATAGAAGTTGAATTTGTTTTCAATAGAGAGGTATTCTCCTTAGCTGGATGTATATTGCACTTTCTCCCACTCTTAGGAGTTGGTATGAAAGAAAAATCATGAACTCAAACCTTTACTAATTAATTGGCCCCTAATCAAATCAGTGTCCATGCACACATCCCTATCTGCTCAATCAATCCATACCAAGGGTTGGCAAATTTTTCATGTAAAGAGCCAGACAGTAAATATTTTAGGCTTTGTGGGGCATATGATCTCTGTCAAAACTATTCAACTCTACTGTTGTAGCATGAAAGCAGCCATAGACAATATATGCATGAATGGACATGGCTGTCTGTCAATAAAACTTGAAGAAAACAGGCAGTGGGCCAGATTTGGTTCTTGAGTTGAAGTTTGTTGACTACATTGCAGACCATCATGTCATTTTCATTTGACAATTTTCTGTTGATTGTCAGAGTTTAGTCTTGTAACCCAGTGCATGTACAAAGTCATTTTGCAAACCGTAAGACAACATGATATCTATGAAAACGATGGGGGGTAATTGCCTGAGTTACACTTTAGCCATGGACAAACGAGAATTTGACAGAATTAAACCAGTGAGAGAGAGAAAAAAAGTCATTAAGTATCATAGCTGCATAGGAGCTTCAAGCGAGAACTTGAATATCGAAAGATATAGAAAAGTCCTTGAGAAAACTGATGAACTATCAAATATTTTAACAAAAATTATTCATTTTTTATGAAGATTTAAGAATCCAGCATAAAAAAAGGGTGGTATATTTTGCTATCACAAAACTAAAGAAAAATTATGCCCATAGATAAGGTGGTTCATATTTTATGTATTGTATAATTAGGTTATTGTTGTAATTTTGAATTAAATGCTGATAAATGAAAATACATACCTGTTTTTTATATTTTAATTTTATCTTTTTCAAGATCAGTTCTTGGCCAAAATTTTTCCCTTATCTATTTACAAAAAGAATTTGGTCCCAGTTTTAAGAATGTTTACTTTAAATATGAATTATCCTTACATAATAAATACTTCTTTTATATTAAATCCTCATCTTCTTGAAGGAGTCCTTGAAGTTCTGGAGGGTAATAACCATGTCTAATTCCTTCTTCTTTCCCACAGCTTCTAGAATATTTTACAGCCTGTAGACACCAAATGAAATGTACTTCTTTTATGATTCATTTCACCAAATTTCTCTTTAAAAAAAAAACATGTATGCAGTCCTGATGTTAGATCATAGTGCAGGACTATAAAAATGACTGTGTGCACTGTAGCCATGGAAAGCAATCTTAATTATTAATGTAATAATTGTGATTGTTCTAGGACCTTTAAAATTTTTATCAAAACATTAAAGCTCTTCCTATTGGTTATTTATATATAAGGAAATAAAAATTAGTAAATCCAGTATTTGTTCAATGTAATTGAGATATCAGAAACAGTGAGTATGAAAGTATTTTATTTCTTTGTAAAATAATCTAGAGCAGTTTGTACACCTGAAACTAATATTACACTATATGTTAAGTAACAGGAATTTAAATAAAATCTTCAAAAAACATATCTAGAGTGGTTTGAGCAGCGTCCTTGACTTCTTTGTGTGATATAATCTACCATCAAGAGTGGACATGTTCTCTCTACCTTGGAGAACTGCCATCCCCTTTTCTAATTCCGGATTAGCTTTTAACATTTCCTCCTTTTCTCTTTCAGTGTAATGAATTATCTCCAAGAGTTCCTTGTGTATGAAGTGTTTTGTTGGCATCACTTTTTATAGGATATCTTCATGCTTTTTTTTGTCAGGAATATTTTCCCAGTTAATGTTGATAAATTCGCATCTATTGAGTCTGTTGAGTGGTAGGAATATCAATATTCCTGTGGTCAGGTCAGTGATTTCTTCTATTAACTCCAGTACATCTGATTCAAATTTCATTGCCATTATCACACGTTTTTTCATTGTTATACTTTCATCATTGTGGGCCAATTCCCTTTTTTGATTACCCGTTTCTATAAAATGTCACATGGGCTTATCATTTGAAGATAGGAAGGCAACATAGCCGCATACTTTACTGTCTGTGTATGAACTGAATACCAGATACACAGTGACCAATTACTGACAGACTTTGAAGGAAGGACGATGTGACTGCTCACTCATTATGACATGCACCTGTTATTTACGTAGTGCTTGTACCTGTTATTATGTAGTGATCTGAGTGAAGAATTAGCAAAGTGTGCGCTCTATTCAATGATTCACAATTAATACACTGTGGTAACTGAACCATGATCCATGTTGGGGGACTGGTGTGATCTAATCATGGCAAGAAAAATTCGTGCAGATTCAAACTATGCAAAGTGAGGACTGCCTGTATATAACAACAACAACAACAAAAATTGTTTCCAACCACATAAATGTATTATTAATTCAAAACCTCGATAACAACTTTAAACTTCATTATTTTCTATAGTTATGCTCCCAACAACTTCATGATACCATTACATTTCTGTGTATTTTTCATCTAGTGAGATAAAATTTGCTTCTTGAGCAGTGATTCATCCTATGCCTCACAATGGGGAACACAACTGTCCTTGGGAATGAGCAGATGGCCCTGCCCCACCTTCTGGTGATCCAGAACACAAGGAACTTGTCTACACATCCCTCCTGGGCCCACATCCCAGGCTGAAATATCTGATTAAGTGGTACAGGGGAAGAACATGGTATCTGTGCTGGGACATGGTGGAGACTAAAGCTGGGCTTGGAAGTAGAAGGTCAAGCAAGCTTTATGGTAGCTCGCACATCACGGTTTGAAACATGATCAAGATGGCCCTTTGATATTTTGTACCATTTGACTATGGAATGACATTTTCAAGGATTTTTCTGTCTCTAGAAATTGACAGATAATGCCTACACATCTCCTGACCCTGAAGACTTTCCCAATGTAACACCAGTGCTCTGCAGCTCATGCATATATAACTCATTTAATTTTTTTTATAACAGGCCAGAAAGGGAACGTACATCTATGTTTCATATGATTTTCCTCTTGGACAAGGGAAGTGAGGTCTAGGTGATATGCATCATTACCAAAGTCCCACTGATCTCTCTGTGGGAGCATGTCTGACATAGTTGCAGATGCTCTAAAAAGTAAGCTAAAAGGTAAGATTTCTCCTGGGGTGGAGATGACGCTGTTCATAAGCTTATGGAAGATATTCAGTGAGGAAACTACATGGCAAAGTGGGAGCTACCTGAGAGAAAGTGAAACTTGGTATCAAGCAGTTCCCAAATCATTTATGTTGTCCTTGTTTCCAAAGCTTCAATAAGTTCTAAAAGGTCATTGTATTTTACCCTTGGATTATTACCTTGTAAAAGCTAAATTCCAGCAAATTACATAGCAGTGTGATAGAATTAGCCATGTACTAAAAATGGCTCTTTGGTATAAACACATGGTTCTACAGAGAAAGCCAGAGTTCAGCACATCTTTCCTTTTATGGACTTGTCTCACCTCAGTCTTTCCTCCAGAAACCCAGAAGGAACAGACTATGATGACTTGGTTATGTCCTTATCACTCTTAGGAACACATCTGTGTCTTGTCTGCCATTTGTTTCCAGAACAATCTTACACAATACGAGGTTGAGTGGCAACAAAACATTTGTATTTTTCTTTGGAGCAGGGAAATCTAGGAAATGGCTGCTTGTGTTTGGTGTCAGAGGAACCCCATTTCCATCCACACTTTTTTCTTAGGTTTCCTGACAATGAGAATAATCCTTACAAATCAAATGATAGAATGACCATTGTTAGTGAAAAATGGAAACTCAGTATATGAGAAGGATTGGAAAGAATTACTCTCAAAAAGTCAATTTTCCTGGCCTGGAAGAAAACATACTGAGAGAATTGTTAAATAAGATTGCTGAACCACTGACTAGTTTTTGAAGAACTTTGTTAAAATAGAAACTGCCATAGATAATTAGAGACAGACCAGGAGATTTAAGCAATGCCTGACCAATGAGTATAATGTCAATTTTGGTAGAAAATGGAGAATAAAGTATGTGAAGGTATGTTTTGTAACCCCTTTAAAGAAGTTGTAATTAGTGAGAACCAACATGGTTTAGTTCAGAATTCTTGGTTTATCCTAAAACATAAATGGAAAGCCATGATTTTTTCTGGATATTCATTTGGATACATTGTTAATGACTCAAGTTTCTGCTTTTATGGTGCCTACATCTAGTGGGGTGAGACAGACCAATAAAGTAACTTTCTGTTAATGGTAAATATTGGAAGCAAAATATATTACGCTTAGGTCATAGTATATATAAATTAGCCCCTTTACCCCTTTTTGATATCATTAGTCCAGAGCATGTGGTTCTCAAATGGAGACAATTTTATATCCCCTCCCCACCACCGTGAGACATTTGGCTTTATCTGTAGACATTTTTTTGCTTGTCACAGATGTATAGAGGAGCTTCTTGTATTTAGTGGGCAGAGGTCAGGAATGCTGCCAAACAACCTACAAAACGTAAGACAGCTTCCCACAATAAGAATTATCTGGCAAGACTAAGACTGAGAAACTCTGGTCTAGAGCATGCATTCTCTACAGGGGCAATATTGCCCCCAAGGGGAAGAAAATTGGTTTTTAGAGAGTGAAAAATCTTTACTATGTTTATGTATAAAGCGCAAATACACATATAGCACATGAATAATATACTGTATATCTATGGTAATAAAATTTCAAGGGGCTAGATGATCAGGACAAAAAAAGTCTCAAAGGACTCCTTCGTGGAATACAGTGAAAAAAAGGTTCAGAAACCCTGGTCTAGAGCAGGGATCAGCAAACTTCTTCTGCAGAGTGCTAGATAGTAAGTATTTTTGTGTTTATGGCCATACAGTCTGTGTGGCAGCTGTTCAACACTGCCATTGCAGCACAAAAGCAACTGCAGATAATACATTAATAGAGCGGATGGCTATATTCTGATAAAACTTCATCTAAAAAAAAACAAGAGAAGAGCTGCATTTCGCCCACGGGCCATAGTTTGCTGAATTCTGGTTTAGAATATCAGGAGAAGACAACAAAAATTCAAGATACATACCCTATTAATATTCAGTTACATTAATGATAATTATCAATGTTTGTGTATATGTGAACGTTAAGAAAGATTCTGTTATATGAATGAGGAATTCTGTACATTACCTTTTTTTTTAAATTTTTATTTTAAGGAAAGAGTGAGAGCATGAGCAGGGGAGAGGGTCAGAGGGAGATAGAGAGAGAGAGAAAGAGAGAGACAGAGAGAGAGGGGGGGAGAGAATACCAAGCAGGCTCCATGCCCAGTGCAAGCCCAATGCAGGGATCAGTCTCACAACCCTGGGATCATGACCTGAGTCTAAATCAAGAGTCAGACACTCAACCAAATGAGCCACCCAGGCCAGTATGGCTGGCCTTTCAGTTAAAAACAAAATGAATTGAGGCTTGCTTATCACAGAATGAAAGCCTAGGTATGAGGAGGGGGGAAAACTTGATTAAATGGCAGATTAGGGATCACAATGGACAGAAATGGGTGAGGGGCTGAGTTAGAAAATATAATGAGGTTTGAGTATCAGACTTCAGTCTCAAAGAGCACCTATCTGCCTTCTAAGATATCATGTGGTATAGTAAGAACAGTTGGCTTTAGGTTATAATGTTTATAATCTTCTCCATTTACTACCCAAATACTAAACCAATGTCCTATATGTTGGATATATTTTATCTGTTGAACTTTGCCTCTGGTACCAGACCACAGGGAATTGGTACCATTTGGTAAAGTGTACATATTAGGTGCATGTAAAAGTCTCGACTCAACAGTTGCTTAAGTAAGGTAATGTATTTCCCTATCATGTAATTGTCTAAAGATAGGCGGTCAAGGGTATAACAGACAAGCTTGGCTCTCTCAGATCATCCAGGTATCCCAACTTCTTATCTATGAGCCTTATTTCACCTTTTCTGTAAAATATTAATACCATGATTGTACTGTATATCTGTTCATGTTCTTAATTTGTTGCCCTGCCCTCTGTGATATGGCCTCTCATCTGTGCAATCCAATATGGCTTGTTGCCAGGAAGCAGAGTGAAAAATGGGAGGAAGAAGAGCTCCCTTTAAGGTCATGACTCAGAAGTGGTACATATCGCCTTCACTCACATTTCGTTGACCACAGTAGCCACATAGTCATGTCTGATCCAAAGGAGCCTGGGAAATTTAGTTTTTGTTTTTTTTTTATTTATATATGAAATTTATTGTCAAATTGGTTTCCATACAACACCCAGTGCTCATCCCAAAAGGTGCCCTCCTCAGTACCCATCACCCACCCTCTCCTCCCTCCCACCCCCCATCAACCCTTAGTTTGTTCTCAGTTCTCAACAGCCTCTTATGCTTTGGCTCTCTCCCACTCTAACCTCTTTTTTTTTTTTTTTTTGTTCCCCTCCCCCATGGGTTTCTCTTAAGTTTCTCAGGATCCACATAAGAGTGAAACCATATGGTATCTGTCTTTCTCTGTGGAAATTTAGTTTTTAAATGGGAGTCATGTGCTCACATTATATCAGAAATGGTATATGGACACTGACGGCCAACCAGAAGTCTCTGCCACAGAATTTATTTATTTTTATTTATTCTTTCATTTTATTTATTTGAGAGAAGGCAGGGGGAGCGGGGAAGAGGGAGAGAGGGAGAGAACCTCAAGCAGGCTCCACGCTCAGCACAGAGCCCAATAGGGGTCTCGATCCCATGACCCTGGGATCATGACCTGAGTCTAAATCACGAGTCAGACACTCAACCAATTTAGTCACCCAGGCACAGAATTTAAACAAAAGCAAATAATGTGGGTTTAGCTTACCATGTCAGGGTCACCAATTGTGGGTTAGGCTTTTGGCTTTGTCCAGCAAAGCCAAGGATGTTAGAAAGGATTACTCAAGACTCCAAAAGTCAAGAGAGGTGAGAGGGAGGTTAAGGGAAGTCTCGCTCAGCTGCTCTCAACCTCCCGTATTTAGTAGGCATACGTTATAGGGAAAATATTGCAAATATGTCAGTGGCTATGTGCCAGTAAGAATGTATACAAAGTGTGTAATAAAACAAAGCATTCCCAAGACTAAAAGAGCAGATGCCAAAAGCAGGGTGGAGGACAAGATAAGATATCCCATAGATAACATGGTCTAAGGAATTCATGAGCACAGGCAGCACCAACCCCTATATATGCATTAACTACATACTGGTCCGCTGTTTTCAGCAGGGCCAGAAAGCAGTGTGATGCACTCCCTATAATCTCCTTAAGCAGGACATAGCTATTTGATTTCCCACACAACAAGTTTTTGAACAGCTCAAGGAGGGAGGTCAGTGTGTTATAGGGACTTGCAGCCAGGTCATAGAGGGAAGACAGGGATATTTGTATTATAAAGGAAAAGAAACTGGGGAATCATGAAACAGCCTTAAAGTACTTGGAAAAGAGACATAAGCTCTTCTGTACGTAACCTGTGAGGTCAGTCCCAGGATCAGTAGCTGGAAGTTATAAGGAGGAAATGAAAAAAACAGGGAAGATTATCTTTATGAGTTAAAACAAAGTAGAACTGGCTATTTGTACAAGAGGGCATACTGCTCATTGATTAAGTTTCAAACATTATTCTGTTAATTGAGAAGTATATATATTTATTGAGTATCTACATAATACCAAGTGCAGGTGTGTGTGTGTGTGTGTGAGAGAGAGAGAGAGAGAGAGAGAGAGAGGGAATAAAGTGCTGTATAATAAGCTACTAGACAAATTTAAGTGCAGTGTCAGAGACTTTTCTGTATTGCTAAGATGTCTTTATATTTCAAAGAGATAAGACGCTCAAATACAAAGGTTTTCATTCTCTCCTACCAACCAGTTGCCTGAGGATCAAAAGCAAGAAAGAGAAATAGTTTAAAGGATGGTAGCCTTAAAAAATTTGATATATAGAACACAACTATCCTTATTTGTTTTAAGGACTCTAAATTAAATATTTTTTCAAGGGAGCCTAATTGGTGGTTGCATTTATTGACAAGTCTTGGCCCTTTTCATCCCTGAAGAAAAGAATAATTCACATGCTGGAGCACTCTGCAATCTGTCCCTGGGGGATTCTGACACCCAGTGGGGAGCAATTTAAATGCTGAGTTCCCTGAAAGGAATAATCCCATCTCTGTAAGCACTGCTCTGGAGTCCCTATATGAATAGTTTTTCTCAGCTCCTGAGGAAATCAGAATTCATTTACAGAAATAAAAGCAAGAGATGTTTTTCAGTGAGTGGGAGTAGATACACACAGGATGGCAGAACGACACCTGACCCAAAATAAAATGGGGCCTCGATTCCATGTCAACCCCCACCACTAAGTAACAGTACAACTTTGGCAGATCCCTCTGCTTCTCGGGGCTTCAATTACCTCACCAGTAAACTAGGGGCTTGTGATTCCAATCTGTTCTGCCAATGTCAGTTATATAGCTTATACTTATTTCTTTAAAAATTGCTGGAAAATCTATAGACAGGATGTGACTTATGCAATACACCACAGTCCTCACCACTCCCTAATGCCATGCCTGGGCCCACTTTATTTGTGTATATTACCTTCCAGTTATGCTAAGCATTGGAGTTTGAAGCCTAAACTTATGGTAGTTGAGTACTTTCTACGTGTCAGGCATTTGCAAGCATTTGTATATGTTATTTCACTTAATCTTCACAGCAATCCCCTTGAGAAAGGTGCATTTTATAAAGTAGAAACTGAGCTCAGAGAGTTTATGTTAACTTGCTTCAATGTACGCAGTGGGAATTAGTTGAGACAAGATTGTAATCTAGGCATTTTGTTCCCAGAACCTATACTCTAAGCCACCATGTTCTGTTGTCTAAAAAATTTCTGAAGTCATGAGATCTGCCAGCAGTGAGCGAGGGACGAAAGACCTTGGAGAGGAAGAAAAAAATCTGAATTCACATCCAGGTTCCACCACTATTAACCTGCATATCTTGTAGGGTTCTTGTGCATTTTAAATAAGGTGAAGTATATAAACTGAGTGCAGAGAATTTGTTCAAAAAGTAGCCATTTTTATGCTAGGAATGTTCTTGTAGACAGAAGAAGAATTGTTGAATGGATACTGGACACTCATACACAGAGGCAAGAGATGCTGCTAACCAGTCTTCAATGCACCAGACAGCCCCCACAGTGAAGAATTATCCGGTCCCAAATGTCAGTAGTACCAAGGATGAGAAACCTTGGTCTAGACTAGTGCAAAAGTTCCCTAAAGAGTCATAGACTCATTCTCCCAGTTGGGTTGGCCAGATGTGACCAGAAACCAAACCAAAACAAAGAAAAAAAATCATTCTGTGTACAGCGTTGCCATGTTCCGCTTACATCCCTCAACCTGAACCTGGCTGGGGCCCACAGCTCACTACTTCTAGTGCAGAGAACTGTAGTAACCATGTGGCACATTCCAATTGCTCCAGAAAGAAGAGACTAACCCTGGGTGAGGCGGCACCCGCCAGCTCCCTGGCAGAAATCTGAAGGAGGCAGGTTTTTCTTGTTTTGGATTAGATTACATGATGACTAAATCCTCATTTAACTTATATCCATGTTGCCTATTTTATAAAAAGCACTGTGCTATGCACACAGGGAAATTTCAATCCATGGGAAGGATAGCTGAGAAATTATAACTTCCAAAAATATACATACATTATTCACTTGATTCACCCATCTGGCCTCTATCTTAAGTACCCAATTTTTGTTACCCAGATCTAGAAAAACCAGCGTTTTGTAAGTATTCTTTCTTCTACTTCAGAGATGGAAATTTCCTTGCTATTTGCTGATTTTCCCCTTTAGTGTATATTCCTGACTTAAGAGCCCTATAAAGTTCCTAACTTCAAAGTAGTCTTTTGAGATAAGAGCCAGAGCTGCTGAAAGCCAGAGAAATATTCCAGTTTACTGAACAACCCATATGAAGACCAACCTCAAATATGTTTTTATCATTTGGTGGATTCAATTCACAACTTATTTCATCTAAAATAGGGGAAAAAAACCCAAACCTCAGCAAATTTAATCCCAGTGGCATCTTAGAGTACTTTAGACTACAATAGCCGTAAGTTGGTTAACCAGATGAAAGACTGTATGTTTTATTCTAGTGCTATAAACCTCAAAATGTCCCTAGTAAAAAAACATTAAAGTATCATTATGAACATAAAAAAGATTCTGTTAAAGTGGTATCCTGGTGTTTCATATTTATTCCTTCATCGTGTAGCATTTGAAATCAATTCCACTGTCTAAAATGTAAGCAGTTTTCTCTCTAATTGGTAGTAAGGTACATTGTGACATACCAAGAGCAGATGGGGTAAGGGTTGGGTGATACTATGAGTTCACCTGATTCAACCTTGTAATCTTACAGATGAAGAAAATAGAGGCTAAGGAAAAAATCCAGTTTTGTTTGGGGCCACAGTCAAAATGAGGAGTGTATCTTATCCTCAGACAAGAATCCTTTCTTTCCCTATAAAGCATTCTCTAGTAGAAGGAATTTAAGGTGCTTCTAGTTACCTTCCTAATGTAATTGATCCTCATCACATTTTGGTTGGTTTGTCCTTGGAATTAAACTGAAGATGAAGCATACCTGTGAGATCCTAAACCCCAGGAATATTATTGATGATATGTAGAATCCTGAGTAGGTTATTATTCAAGTATTTATTCATGTGCACCTACTATGTGCAGACCAAAGGGTTATTAGAATGCACAGGACCAACAAGATCCCTATCTTTATGAAGCTTATATTCTATAAGGAACGAAATAAGTAAAATAAACATAATAATTGTGGAACTCAACAAAGGCTGTGAAGTAAATAGATTCTGATGGGATAGAGATTATTTGGAGCGAGAAGGCTGTGGGGATCGGTGGAGGCAGAGCTCTTTCAGAAAAGGTGGCCTTTCATGTGAGGCGATATCTCAGGTGAGACTAGAAGGATGAGCAATTTCTTCCAGGGGAAGAAAACTTCAGGCAGAGAGACTACCAAAGGCAAAGGCAGTGATGAGGTAATTGCCTATGGTGTTTGAAGAACAGAATGAGAGTCATGTGAACCATTCAGTTCATAGTGAGTGAAGGATATCTGGATAAGAGACAACATTTAAGACAAAAGCAGATCAGGTCATGTAGGGCCTTATAAGCCATGATAAGCACTTCTGACCCTATAAATCCATATAATCTACATAAACTACAGTGTATATACAACAAACATAAAAATAATTTGTGATACCAAAGAAAATAGAGGAGTAAGGACTCCTGAAAATCCTCTTGTCCATAAAGGCAACAAGAATATGGGGGAAAATCGCCAGCATGAACTTTTCCAGAACTCTGGAAATTAACCAAAGACCTGTAGAAATCTGAAGATCACATATTCACAAAATGGTTGAATTGTAAGCCTTGTGGCATTTTAATTTACCCTAGTCCCATCTCACCCCTAGCTCTGCATTAGCCTTGAAAAGGAGCAGAACGCAATGGCAATGACAATCAGCAACTGATAGCCACTAGAGGGGACAGAACACAAATGAGGTCTTGCAGAACTCCATTCTAAGAATAATTACCATTTTTCCTCTCTAGTGGTTTCTTGGAAGGACTGACTTGCAAGACTGACTTTATCAGACCTGACTTGGAGCTTACCCAGTGTGAATAGCCTTTACGCTGAGAGTGTTGGTTGAAAACAGTTAGAGACAGAATTTTTTTTTTTTTTTTTTTATCACTGCACTAGCATGAGGTGGTGAATAACAGTTGGGGCCAACAATAAGGTAACCAAAAGTCTTAAAAATGAAAAGCTAAGGAATGGGATATTCATGGATGGCTTTAAAAGTCTCTAATATATTACCAGCGACCTAGAAGGGCACACACATGGAGCTGTGTGCATGCCTGGGACTACATGCATGTTCAGGGATGATCTGAGAAGAGCTCAAGCTCCATCCCTGGCTGACCCTGAAGCTAGATGTAAGTGGAATGAAGGCTAAAACAGAGTTGTGAATTTCCTGGCTGAGCATTTAGGTTTGGCCCTGATGTACACATCACAGAGCTCCTCAGCAAAGGCTGGGAGACTTGTTGGTTTGATGCATTTAAAGGAAGTTTCCATCTAATCATCAGCTTAACACTTAACTGAGCAGAGATTTCAATGACCACACAAAAAAATATAGGCTTCAGAGAACTGGATGAGAAAAGTCACTAAACAAATAGATAACCAAACAAAAACATCATCATCAACAACAAAACAGCAACAAAACAAACCCTAGGGAGGGGGAAGAAATTCATCTCCTGAGATAACAGAGAGTGCTGAAAGAGTCTGTCAACCAAGAATTCTTACATCCAGCAAAACTGTCCTTCAAAAATGAAGGAGAAATTAAGAAACTCCTAGATAAACAAAAACAAAGAATTCATTACCAGTAGAACTGGCCTGCAAGAAATACCAAAAAACAGTCCTTCAAACTGAAATGAAATGACATTAGACAGTAACTTGAATCTACATGTAATTACATAGATAAATATAAGATAGCATAAATGCATTAGTTGTAAGTTTTTTCCTTCTGTAATTTAAAATAAAAAGACAGCTGCATAAGGCAAAAGCTATAAATCTGTGTTGATGGTCACCCAGTGTATGAAGATGTAATTTATGTGACAATTAAAATACACAAGCGGGGAGAAGGAATGGAGCTGCCTAGGAACAACATTTCTGTATACTATTGAAATTCAGTTGGTATATCGAGACACAGATGTAAAAGCTAAAACTATAAAATCTTAGAAGAAAACGGGTGTAAATTTTGATGGCCCTGGATTAGGACAATGGCTTCTTAGATATGACATAATTAGGACAATGGCTTCTTAGATATGACATAATTATTAGAAGCAACCAAATAAAAAGTTAGATGTATTAGACACCATAACAAAGCTTTTTGTACATCAAGAATGCTATCAAGAAAGTGGGGGGTGCCTGGGGGGCTCAGTTGGTTAGGCATCCGACTTTGGCTCAGGTCATGATCTCACAGTACCTGAGTTCAAGCCCTGCGTCAGGCTCTGTGCTGACAGCTCAGAGCCTGGAGCCTACTTCAGATTCTGTGTCTCCCCTCTCTCTACCCCTCCCCTGCTCACACTCTGTGTCTCTCTGTCTCTCAATAATAAATAAATGTTAAAAAAAAATTAAAAAAAAATGAAAGTGGAAAAACAACCCAGTTAAGCAGAACATATTTGCAAATCATATAGCTGATAAGGATGTGTAATCATCAATATAAGAACCCTTACAAATCAATAATAAAGAGATAACCCAGTGAAAAAGTGGGTAAAGGATCTGAATAGATAGTTCCGCAAAGAAGATATACAAAAGGCCAACAAGCATGTGAAAAGATGCTCAACATCATTAGTTATTAGGGAAATGCCAATCACATAAAAACCACAGTGAGGTACCATTCACATCCACTAGGATCGAATTAACCAAAAGACAAGAAAAAGTGTTAATGAGGATGTGGAAAAATTGGAGCCCTTCTACCTTGCTGGTATGAATGCAGAATTTTACAGCTACTTTAGAAAAGTTTGACAGTTCCTCAAAAGTTAAACATAGAGTTACCATATGATCCAGTAATTGTACCCCTAGGTGTATATTCAAGAGAATTAAAAACATTTTCCATATAAACATTTGTACATGAATGTTGATGCCAGTGTTATTCATAACAGTAAAAAATGGCAGTAACTCAAATGTACATCACCTGTTGAATGGATGATTTGCAGTATGGGAGCATACCACTGACCAGGTCCAGCAAAGGGTTTTCCCTAATCTATTGCTGAGATGGACAGATTCTTCGTGTAACAACCAATGAATGGTGTGGAGGTGGACAAATCTGGTTCAAATAGTTTATAGCTGAAGAATTTGAATGGTATAATCAGATTGATATGGAAATTGGGCATCCTGGTTTCTATTTAGCTCAGCCATTATTAGGTGATGGTGAATGGATTTGAATTTCATGCTAATTCTAATTGATTTGAAATGAATACCTGGATCATTGTGTTAAAAAGGATTCTGAGGCTCAGTGCAGACTTTACAGGGAATTGGTGATGATTGCCATGGGATCGTGGTGGCACATATGTCATAATGTTACAGTTTCCATAAGTCATTCTGTGACTTGGGACAGATCTTCAAAATATATGGTAGACAGATTCTCAGAAAGGTGTGCTGAGTGATCTTTAGGCATCACTTACTTTTTATAGCTTTGTGATTATATGATGTAATGATCCAATTGCCACATCTTTCAAAAATATGATTTATACAGTTTTTTTAAAAAGAATTAAAAAATAAGCAATGTCAGTAGCAAGCATGCACAGTCTGAAATATTTGAGCTGGAGGAGTATATAAATAGCTGTGGTCGATGATCTTGCCTTGTTCTTTTCTAAATACAGTGCTTCTCACTGCTAGCATTTAATTATGCACTGTACTTGGATAAAAATGGGCATTAGGAAAGATTAGCTTTTATGATGGATATGTTGGGTCCTAAATATGGCTTAAATTTTTGCTACTGCAATTGGAAAACCAACAACCCACAGATGAATGCTCATTTCTTATGGAAGTGCACTGGGATATATTTGCTCTTGTATTATTTGAAGACATATGCAATCAGTACAAACTTTAACACATGACAAGATGGATGTGGCAGTCTTCTAAGGGTCTCTATTTCTAGCCAAAATGTCCCACAAATCATTCCAACTCACTTGGCTTTGTCACTCTCTTACTACAGACTATCCTCTAGTCCACTAATCACTTAGAATGACAGCTTTCAAGCCTCATTCTTCATCAACGTATAGATCAGATGATATTCAAATGGGTAACACATTCCCATCAAGGTATGTACAAATTTTCTTTAGGGGAGATTTAAATACAGATCTCTCCCTTTAATTAAAAAATAACGATGGTAATAGTAATGGCAATTACTAATATTTCACTTACCATATCTCAGATGCTATTGTAAGAACTTTGTATATATTAACTCATTTAATCCAAAACATCCATATGAGTTATTATTATAATTATCCCACATTCTGTTATGAGGCACAACTGAAGCACAGAGAGGTTAAAGAACTTGCCCAAGATCATGGGATAGTGGTGCCACATATGTCATAATGTTACTGTTTCAGCTGCATAAGCAGCTGATCTAAGATTAAAATCCAGGCTGTCAGCTCAGGTGACCATCTTTCTAACCATTAGAGTATACTGCCTCTTGGATGGATGGATGCTAATGAGAGGGCTATTATCATAAGAATGACTATAAATCCAACTTGGTGCATAAAAAAGGAAATGACTTATAAACTATGGTAGTTTGTCTACTGATAAAAATGAATATTTGAGATGGACCTTACAAACTACCTTACAGAGAACCATGACCCCAGTGCATCACCATATTGCTGTTCAGAAGCCATGGTTAAGTATATGCTCCCACATCTGGGTCCTAGAAGGCCAGCACTCATCTATCTAACCAACCTTTCTTCTTGTGAATGGAGTTTCCTACCTCCTTACTGTCTCTTGTGTCAGTGAGCCCTCCAATATAAATAGGAATGGATTTTCTTACTGTCACCCACAAAGCTGTGGACTATTTCCTTTTGTTCTAGAGATCTTATCCCTGATCAGTTTATCATGTTTATTATATAAGATGTGCTTATCTGACTACCAGAAAACAATCTATGTACATGCTAGTCCAAACACAACAGAGACATGACATCCAGGTATGAAGCAAAGGTTATTTATTCTTTCCTCTGTCCATAAGTCACCTTCATTTCAGACTCACCCGCTCCTCCTTCTGTCTCATAAGCCTCCTCCTAAAGTGCCCCCAGCCACAGGAGTGCATGTATGATTCACCTGGGCATCATAAAGTGTGTTCTCCATCATAGTGTTTTAGGGTTAGGAACATACTCTAACTTAGACCAATTGCAATTCTTCCCTGATATATTTTTTTAACTGGAATTGTCTGGCAGGGAAGAGCTCTCTTTGATTTCTGGCTACCCAGCTGTGAGTATGAAAGCTACATAAAAATAATTATACATTTCTGGGGACCTCGGATTTGAGAATGAAGCCAAAACCTAGGGAAAAAGGCAGAAAAGAGTGAGAAAGAACCATGTTTCATTGAAATTGCTGGTTCCAGCTGTCTCTAAGGCCAGATCTTCTCATCTGGGGATTTGATTACATGAGACAACATATCCCCCTTCTTCTGCATGAACTGATTGAATCTGGGTTTCTGTCACTTTCAAAAAAGAGATTTAATATAGACTGAAACTAAAAAGGATATTGACATATAGGAATAGTCTCATAATGGAGCAAAACATTGAAAGAAGAGAGTGTTGAATTAGAGTGGAGTAGCTATGTTTAAATACCAAGAAAGGCTAACTACTAGATGTCTATGCTGTGTAACAAATTACCCCCAAATGCAGTGGTTTAAAACAATCACTATGTATCTTCTTAGATTGTTTCTGAGGGTCAGGAATCCAGGAGCAGCATAGCTGGGTGTTTCTGGCTCTGGGTCTTTCAGTAAGTTTCAGATAAAATGTTGGCTGTGACTACAGTCATCTGAAGGCTTGGCTGGCAATGGAGAATCTGCTTCCAAAATAGCTCATTCACGTGGCTTTTGGCAAGAGGACTCCATTCTTCACTATGTAGACCTCTCTATAGGGCTTCTTGTGTATCCTCACGACATAGCAGCTGATTTTCCCTAGAGAGACAGTCAAAGAGAAAAAGATGGAAACTGCAATGACTTTTATGAACTAGTCATGGGAGCCACTTTCTGTCATTTCTGTAATATTGTATTGGATACATAAGTTTGCCTTATTCAGTGTGGCAGGTGGTTATACAAGGGCATAAATAAGGCATAATACAAGGGCATAAAAGAGGCAGGGATCATTGGGGGTCATCTTGGAGGCTGGCTCCCATAGGCTATCACTTGGAAGAGAACTTTAGATAGGTCTATAGATTCACAGGAAAAGTTGGCCACCAAGGGAGCTTCCAGCAGAGTTTTGACTCCATATAAATGAAGTCAGTAATGTACAGGGATGACCCCGAAGCAAAACAAAAACAAACAAAAGCATAATAAAAAATCAAAACTACATTGGCATGTAACGTGTTCCCTATAACGCTGAAAGGAATAACAGAGATTGCTATTTTAAGTGATATTAAAGAAAGAATCTTAACTTTGCATGGGCTATAAAAGAAGGGGTTGTAGCTGTGGATGTCTTCTGGGATTTCTTTATTCCTAAAATGTTGTGATCTGACAGTAGTCTGCAGATAAATCTTTCTTCATTTAACTCCTGTCATGCATTTTAGCCAATCTTGTGAAACACTGCCCATATCCCCTTGGCCTGCTCTGGGGGTTACTGATAGATAATGTCTATATATAATTCCTGTATCTCTCTACCTGAGATTGTTTCTGGCCAAGAAAAACCCTCGACTGATGAAGGACAGGAGTTATAAGTACCCAGCTTCCCTGCTCTCTGGTGGGATAATTCTAAGCCATGGATCCACAAGGTCCCACAGCAATATCCCTTTAGTTAACAAATCAATTACTCACTTATATTCCTTCTCTATCTCACTCCTCTACTCCTTATAGTGCTTCCTGGAATCACTAACACATTAGAGCTCTCCATGTCCAAGTCCTTCTGTAGGGCTCTTTTTAGGAGAACTTTAGGACACCCCTCCATTCAAAATCTTACAACTGAGCACTTTTGCATAGTTCTGGTTATTTTGATATATATGCACTCAACATATAAACCTCCTACTCTTGAGCAACATATTTTATGTTTTTTGTTTCCTCAAATCTCAGTTATATGCTCCAACTCAAATATGGAGGAGGAATCCCAGAATTGTTGGTAACTTAGAAGTGCATACTGGCACTGGATTAGGAATCACAAGACCTGGTATCTAGCACTTCTGTTTTTTTAAATTTTTTTCTAACCATGTGATCTTCTGTAAGTCACTTGACCTCCCTGGGTATCAGTTTGCTCACATTTAATTAAATGTTGATCTAAATAAGTGTTCCTTAAACATTTTGAGCCCTTTAAAAAATACCAGTACAAGTTTTATACCCTCTTCTCTGGAGAAAAACTAATGTAACCAATATTTACACGTGAATGTAAATGAATCTGCATAATCTTGGTTATTAATGAGGCCACTGAGGCCTATCCATGGCTTCAAGGTAGAGCCCTCTGGCTCCCCAGTTATGTTCTGTTGGTCTAGATTCTCTTTAACTTCCCTATAAATTTCAACACTTTATGATTCAATGAGTCATTGATTAAAGGTATAATAATTTCTTCTAGACTGCTATTTCTCAATAAAGCAAACTTCCATCTAAAATTCAGCTACTTTATTAAAACTGACATTAGATTCAATAGCCAATCTATTGGAAATTTAGGCTTGTTCTCCCGTATAGTGTAGCATCCCTGGAAAATAGGGAACATTTATTACAGGGAGATACAAACAGAAGTGTCTCTCAGGCCAAGTCCATATCAACAGGTGGTATTTTTTTTAAGCCAATGGACTACTTTCAGAAAACATGATTTTCTAAAATAAACTTCTTCACCCACCAAACTGCTCAAAGGGAAGAAGAGGCCAGGAAATGCAATCTCACTTCCCAGGAGTAGAAATCTCTCTGTGCCACTTCCATCAAGACTTGCCGAAGTCTCCTCTCTGCTATCACAGAGAAAATGATCTTAAATGTGCACCTGGGTGGGGTGCCTGGGTGGCTCAGTCAGTTAAGCTTCCAACTTCGGCTCAGGTCACGATCTCATGGTTTGTGAGTTCGAGCCCATGTCGAGGCCTGTGCTGACAGCTCAGAGCCTGGAGCCTGCTTTGGATTCTGTGTCTCCCTCTCTCTCTGCCCCTCCCCCACTTGCACTCTATCTCTGTCTGTCTCTCAAAAATGAATAAGCGTTAAAAATTTTTTTTTAAAAATCTGGGCCTAGAATAGTATAGGAGGGAAGAGTGTCTCAAGCCTTGTAAGATACCCCATTTCAAGCACCACATGGCTGTCTCCATAGTCACTAGCTTTGGTCCAGTTTTCTTGTTGGCTACTGTAAATGAGCACATCTGAGTTGTAGCGTTTATTGTAATTGGGTCTCTGGAAGAGGTTATAACCAAATCCTCTGGACCACTCAGAGTCTCAGCCAAGGACATAAAAGCCATTTCCTTTCTTTTCTCACATTATTATTTAGGCCACTCCTTCTCTTTGGTGCCCCCAGAAGAAATATTAATCCAAATTCTTATGCAACTGACCTGCACAGCCTCAGAGGATGAAAACCTAGTTTCAGAGCTTTAGAAAGATACTTAGCAAAAATCTAGCCATGGATCTTTATGTTTCCTCTAGGCTTACATATTTGCTACTCATCTTAAGCGGTGTCTAAATATGTAATCTGAATTGACTAAAAACAAACCAAGTTTGCATTTATGCAAACAAAGATGTGGTAGTAATTGTTACTAAGGAGTTGTCTTTCAAGAACTGGTTTATTTCTGCTAAGGGATGAAGATTTCAATACGTAGCATTGGCTTAAACTTTCAGAATAACATATGGCCACTTGTTTGGCTTACTTGTTTCAACTGGGGATGATAAACGTAAGATCAGAAGAGCATAGAGGTTCTGACCATGTATTTAGAGACAAGTAAACCTGAAGTTAAATGCTTGGTTTATAGATATCAGATATGTGACCTTGGATGAGTCACCTAACATCCATGAATCTCAGTTTTCTCATCTGGGAAGACTTTTTACCTTGCAAGGTTGAGGAAAAATTGAACCAGATAATGTATGTAACATCCTCACCAGTGCCTGAAGCACGATAAACATTCCAACAGTAAATGTTATCTTTATTTAAAATATGCAGTAATTTTAATATATATGTATATACATTAAATGTATATACTAAATATATATATAATATATATATTAAAATATATATATGTGTGTGTGTGTGTGTGTGTGTGTGTATATATATATATATATATATATATATATATATATATATATTTAATGCAGTAAATCAAGTTCCCAAGAAGAAGATGTAACAAAGTGCTTATTTCCACTTTGGCTGAGATCTGGCCCTGGACGGATGATTTAGGGGTTCATCTGCTCTAGATGAGGCTGAACATATTGTGTATAGAGCAGGGACAAGCAGAAGACAAAAACAGGTGTTGGCAACTACTCTACTAAAGCAAAGAAATACTGGAACATATAGTGTACAACTAGAGTAACTTAAAAGGAACCCGTAAAAAATAAACAGAACTAGAGCAATACCGGGCACAGGCAGTTCTGTTGCACAGAGCCCTACCTCAAGCACAGAGGACATTAGGTTTAAATATGGACCAGCAGATCCCCTCTTACCAGTGGGATCCTAGGTAAGAATTGCCGTGGGGGGGCCTTAGCATGGTGCTACCAGGTAATCATCTGTCTGAGGTTTCATGTGAGACTTCTGAGTTGAGCCAGATACTACTTTATCTGTGAAATCCACTGTCCTGCATTCCTCCACCCGGAGCTTCTTGCTTTCATCTCTCTGCTAACAAAAACATTCTACACTACTCATCCCAGTGGATTTCAGGTCTATTTACACAAATATTATCTCCCTTAGACCGTAAATGACAGGATCAGTGATCCTGCTTGTTTTGTTCACCTCCTCTTCACCATATTGGTGAGGGAAGGATTCCCACCCAAGGGTTGTAGGGATGATGGCACATATGACATCTGACACCAGACAGATGGGATCAGCAGCCTATCAGTCCCACGAGTTCCCTGTCTGGTGAAGGATGTGGCGCGTGCCTTGCAGGGCCAGGTAGGAGTCAAGCACAGGAGCAGAGTGAACAACTGGGGATGAAATCTGAGAGATTTTCTAGTAAAAGAGGGTGGAATGCCCCCGGGGCTTCTGGGAGAGGATGTGATTGGCTTGTTTGAGTCACTGGGGAACTGAAACTTGCTGATTATGAGGAATCATCAGGAATGGTGCTTGGTCACCTTGATAAGGAGGGTCACTTGTCTAGGGTCACTTGCCTAGGGGAGATTGGTGTTTAGGACACTTGAGGCCCTCCTAGCTTTACCGGATGTCAAGGCAGCGAATAATTTTGAACCTTAATTTCAGGCCTTACCTCCTGCTTGTCTCCCTTCGGATTCCCAGAAACTGACATTCTGGCTGACTCAATAAATAAGTAAGCAGAGTATGTACCTTGGTGTTAACTGGGCAAATGGAATACACGGTGGTGATGACGGTGACAGGAGCAACATCCTTATATCATTAATCACCATCACCGCCACTCCCATAGGGGATTCGCCATGTGCCAGCCACTATGCTTTTCTCATAGCAGTTACTGGCTCATTCAGTCTTTACAACCACTCCTGGGTGTAGAGATAGGCATTACTAGCCTCATTTTATAGGCAACAAAACAGACTGAGACGGTAAATGACTTGCCCATGTCATATAGCTAGTAAGTGATAGAACGGGGTTTTGAATCCAGTTCTATATACCCCAAAGCCCAATATTGTGAAAATTTTTGAAGAAAATGATTATTCTTGTGTAATGAATGAATACCCTAAGGGTAAAACTTTACTATCATCCAATGGGCAATACACAGAATCATGATTGGAACCCAGGTTCTTGATAAGGACCCCAGTGGCCAGTTATGCCATAATTAATCATTCTGTCCTACCATTTGGGACAATAGAAGAGCATGAGTGTTCTGGTTTCCACTCATCTGGCAGCACAGAGGTATATCGGATACCTATAGATGAGGTGCCTATGGGCATGGATGAATATGAAGGTGAGGGTCCAAATACCTGAAATACAACTGATGGCACAGGATGAAGGTGGCAACAAGCACATTTAAGCTGATCTAAAGAATCTAGGAATCAGCATAATATCAACCACACAAATGGGTATCTTAGAAGAGTCAAAGGCCCTAGGCAAGGCAAAGAACAGAACTCTTGAAATGATTGATGATGCTGCTGATGCTATCTTAGCCAACAAAAAGCCAGGGAACCTGAATCTAGACAAGTTTTATGGGTTTTGAGGATCAGAAATAAATCCCAGCATAGCTTACCTATGGAATCAGGTTGAGGTAGTGAACGATGACAGCCAATGAACAGAGACAACTCCAGAAGAACAGAACCTGGCAATATTTCTAAGCTCGTGTTGCATGAAACATGATCTCCAACACCTACTTCAGGATCATCTGGGATCATGTCAGAAATGCAGACCCCTGGTACCCTTACCAATCCCGCTAAATCAGATTCTCTTGGAAGTTACTTAGGGTCAGGAATCCAGTTACAGAGAATCAGTATTTTATTAAGCTCTCCAAGTGGTTCTCTTGCACATTGAATTTTGAGAACCACTGCCCGAGGTGTATCCTGGGGGAAGAGAATGTGCCCTAGGCATATCTAGGAGGTGAAAAGCTTTTCCTAGGGCTCCAGCTACTTATTCCCTACAATAGTATAATTGACTTAGATGTCTCAGTACTATGTACTATGGTGGTCAGTAACCTCAGAAACTTTGTTGTCTTTTACCATTCTACCCTCTCTATTTTCAGTCTTCTTTCTCCCTCCTTTCCTCTCTCTCTCTCTCTCTCTCTCTCCTCCTCCCTTCCTCCCTCTTTCTTTCTCCTTTTCTTTTCTTTTCTTTTCTTTTCTTTTCTTTTCTTTTCTTTTCTTTTCTTTCTGTTCCTCACTGCTTCCCTACTTTCTTTCTTTCTTTCCTTTTTTTTAATTTCTGTAGATATTTATTAGCATCCACTATGTGCAGGCATTGTATTAACTAATATGAAAGATAAAATATGTCATTTATTGGTTCTTACATTGTAGGAACTTACAATCTACATGGGAACATAATACTAAGACATCACTAGATAGGATTCAAGGTGAACAATTCCCAGAGCCCCAAGGGAAATGCATATGAAGCCCCTTAAACAGTAGAGAATAAAAGAATCCCAACTTCCTGGGACAAGATAAATGTAGAATCAAGGAAGTCTTCCTAGAAGAGGGGCACTTGAGAGAATCCTTAAATATAGGTGGACTTTGGATATGGGGATGGGGCATCCAGAGTAGAAGAAACAAAGGCAGAGAATCTGGAGAGTGGGGGCCATATAGGACCCATTCTGCTTGGCTCTAGTAGGAATATTGAGGGGAAATAGCAGAGCTATTGGGTGAAAAAGGTGGACTCTTCCAAATGTTCCCTAATATTCAAATATAATCTATCTCATGCGTTGCCCTAAAATGTCCTAGAGTTTGTTCAATAATACTCCACTGAGAAGAAAAAACAAATATAGAAAAACTGTCCAATATTTATTAATCTGAGGTGGAGACATTGTGCTGTGCTGAGCTTTAGCAAATTAAAAAAAATGGTTGGAGGAAAGCGTAGCAATGACATTTACATTAGTTGTAGTTAATGTGCATTGATTGGATTAAAATATGACATTATGAATGAAAAAAAGAAAAGGGCTCTGTTGGAAAATGAAATGCCATTGCTTTCAGGGAGGGGATGGGAAATAAAGTAAGCAGCCTGGATTCTATTTTGCCTGAATACCCTGGGTTTAGTGGGAGAAGAGTCATTGATTTAAGCTCTTTCTCTGCAAATGCATTAATAAAACACAGTTTTAAAGTTAAATAGAACCCATCTGGGACTTTTTTCCCAAGGATGTATTATTTGTGCATGTATAATGCATACATCTGCAATGCTCACCTCAATTAGTTTTAAAAGTACAGTTTCTATGCAAAACAATTTATCCATTGCACTGCACAATTGAAAAATGTCTGCTTGTTTGTACAAGAAGCCACGTTCTGTGAATCAATGCAGGTAATAAATTACAATCACTGTCACTTTCAAAGGTACAAGGCTTGATCCCAACATATGTTAGGGATGCAGCTGAACTGAATGTCATTGTTTTGGGGCTGGCCATTGGCTGACTAAAGAACCCCAGGTATTATATGGGACTGAGAGATTCTTCTGTTGGTGGGCTCAGCCGGCTGTAGGGAAGCTGCTAGATTCTGGGTTTGTAGCTCCAAATGAAAAAATGTCCCGATCATAAAAATCTTGCTATCAGGTGATAAATACACATGCTCTCCACACTAGGCAAACATTTTCCTGAGCTGGAGACTCAGATAAACATAAATGGTAAAAAGGAAACCTGCTTGAATGTTTTTCTTCTTCCTAATTATGTAAATATGTATTACTTGCTCCCTTTTTTCTTCTGGACTGCTGGCAGCTCCTACACTTGAGAAGGTATGTTTTATTCAGGAGAATAAAACAGGCAGGGACCTGAGACTTTGGTGAATAATAAATTGATTTTGACTTGGCCTTTTAGCTCATTATGAATCTTTAAAATGGTGAAATGTGCTTCTTTTTCCTCTCTGCTGAACTCCCCAGTCATATGTTGGAGTGATAGAGTTGGAAGTAGGAGGTTCAATATCCATTGGAAAATCTGGGATTGAAAGGAAATCTTGAACTTTGATTCAGAGGATGTAGATGTTGTGCTTCTGTCCACCATTTATTCCATCCACCCACCTGTCCATTTGCCCTTTCTTTGTAATGGTTGAGACCCTGGGTTTTGGAGCCAACCAGCCAGCTAGCCAGTCAAAATTCAAAGCCTGACTCTGCCACTTAAGATCAGTGATAATAACCAGCCACCTTGGAGGCTCACCGTTCTCATCTGTAAAATGAGCAAAATGAGTATCCTTTTAGGTTTTGAGAAATAAATCAGATATGTATGTAAAGAACTTAAACTTTGTGCAGTGGTTGGCACTTTCAGTAAATGGTATCATTAACTCAACTGATATTTATTAATAATCTATTCTCTACCACATACTAGACTGTTTATGTAAATCTGATGGAAAGCTATCACTCAGGAGCTTTATAGTTTGATAGGGGAGATCAGATGTGTATGCGTGTGGCTTTAGAATAAGGTTGGAAATGATGTATTAAGAAATTATCAGTCAGTTAAATGTCCAACTTCGGCTCAGATCATGATTTCATGGTTCGTGAGTTTGAGCCCCAGGTCGGGCTCTGTGCTGACAACTCAGAGCCTGGAGCCTGCTTCGAATTCTGTGACTCCCTCTCTCTCTGCTCCTCCCCTGCTCACACTCTGTTTCTGTCTCTCTCTCTCTCTCTCTCTCTCAAAAAATAATCATTAAAAAAATAAAAAAGAAATAAAAAAGAAATTATCAGATGTAGGGCCACGTTAGTTCAGAAGGGGTTGACCTTTTCTCCCATTGTGGGGAAAGGGTGATGCTCTGTGGAAAGCAGGTGACTGGAGCTGGATTTAGAGGATGTGTAGGGTTCACAGTGGAATATATTAGCAGGGAAAGGACTGTAGCTTGTATTGGCTACCTATCATAAGTCTGCTACTCTAGTAGAACTCCATATACATTATTTTACTGAATCCTCACTACAATTTATACAATGGCTGGGTATATACTGTAGTGATTGATAATATCATGCTATCTTGCTGCAGCTTAGAAACATAAAATTACATATCCAAGGGGTGCCTGGGTGGCTCAGTCAGTTAAGCATCTGACTCTGGCTCAGGTCATTATCTTGCGGTTCATGAGTTCAAGCCCCACATTGGGCTCTGTGCTGACAGTTTGGAGCCTGGGAGCCTGCTTCGGATTCTCTCTCTCTCTCTCTCTCTCTCTCTCTTTCTCTCTCCCTGTTCCTCCCCTGTTCCTGCCCCGCTTGCACCCTCTCTCTCTCTCTGTCTCTCTCTCTCTCTCTCAAAAATAAATAAAAATTTTTAAAAAATTACATACCCAAGATTTAAAACCTGGTTACCTACTTGGTTACATAAAGATAGTGATAGCATCTACCTCAAAAAATGTCTGTGTTGATTAGATACATCAGAGGTATCTCTGGTAATACATCAGAGCATCTAGCACAGTGCAAGCATATAAATAGTAGCTAGAGAATTGTTTGGGGAATGAAGGCATTAATGATAATTATGAAGCTGATAATGATGTGGTAAGGTCGCAAATCCAGTTCAGTTTTGTCTGACTTTGGATGCTATCTACTTTCCATGGCTTTTGAAAATGGAGAAAACTATGAAGAAATTGATTGAGGGGCCTCTCACATAAATTGGTGGAGGAAATACTTCTTATTACAGGGATGTCTAGATCTGCTCTGGGCAGAGGTCCCAAATAATATCAGTGATAGGAAATACCTCAGAGATTGTCCACCTTTATCATTTTCAGAGGGGAATGTGAGGTTGGTGGGGGGGGGGTAAGTCACTCTCCTAAGGTAACACAGCTAGTTAGAAGCAGATCTTAGTTAAGATCATAGCCTTGAGTCCTAAACCTACAGAAAGGCTTCTCCTAAACTATAGATTATCAGGGTCCTTTAAAGTCTAGCTCAACCTTCATTCCTTCTCCCAACTAATTGTTTCTCTAACACAATGTTTGCTGTCCAACAGAAGGAGAACAATCCATGAATGTGAGCCACATAGGTAATTTTATTTTATTAAAAAATTTTTATTTTATTTTTATTGAGAGAGAGCGAGCGAGTGAGCGCACAAGCAGGGGAGAGGAACAGAGAGACAGAAATAATCCCAAGCAGGCTCCATGCTCTGGGTGGAGTCTGACATGGGGCTTGATCCCAGGACCCTAAGATGATGACCTGAGCCAAAACCAAGTCAAACACTTAGCCAACTGAGCCACCCAAATGCTTCCACATAGGTTATTTTAAAGAGTAAAAGGTAATAGGGGTGCCTGGGCGACTCAAGTGGTTAAGTATTCAATTCTAGATCTCAGCTCAGGTCATGATCTCACAGTTTGTGGGTTCGAGCCCAGCATCAGGCTCTGTGCTGACAGTGCGGAGCTTGTTTGGGATTCTCTCCCTCCAAAAATAAATAAATAAATTTTAAAAAAAGTAAAAAGTAATAGGTGAAACTTATTTTAATATATATTTTATTTAGCTCAATATACCCCAAATATTATCAATGTATTAATACAAATTATTGAGATTAATTTGATATTTGATATTTCTTTTTTCCATGGTAAGCCTTCAAAATCTGGGGTATATTTCATAATTATAGCACATCTCAATTTGGACTGGCCACATTTCAAGTGTTTAGTGCTACACGTGACCAGGAGGCTCAACTTCACAGCATGGCGCTAATGCAATTTACCCATGTGACAGGGCTTTCAATCTATGGAAACTTCTGGTCTTTAGAAGGAGTTTCTTCTTATTGACCTGCAATCTGATCCCATATAGCATACCCACATTTTGCTCAATTCCACCTCTCGGAGCCACATTGAACAATGCTTGTTTCTCTTCTAAGGTCCAGCACTTCAGAGGGTGTGTATGTGGCTCAAATGAATCGTTTCACTATAACACTCTTAGTTCCTTCAGTCATTTCTCAAGGTCAGGGCTTTGGACCCCTTCTTCATTCTATGCTCTGCTCTGAATGTACTTTGTCTCCAGGCAGGCCTGGCCAATACAGATAGGTGTATCATTCCTTCAATTTAAATATTCAATTTCTTCTAATGCCCATTTAAAAGAATTAACTTTTCTCTTTGTCAGCCTCATCACGTTGTTTATATGGCATTTATTGCCTATTCAATCTCCCTAAGTATGTTCACATGGGCTATTTCTAGGCTCTGGATCTCCCACCTTCTATTTATGCCATCAGCATTTGGACTCTAGGATGGGACTTTATATTTATTTGTTTCATTTCATCCAGCTATATTAAGCTCACAATTCTGACATATTGAGATATGAGGATGTTGCTTCTATCATTCTGTGAATTCTCTATCTTTTTCTGCCTGGCATTCTGAAGTGTGATAAGCACACCTCCTATAGCATCCTCCAAAGGCTTACTTAATATGCTACTTGGGGGCAGGAGCTGGTCCAAGAAGTTTGTTTTTATGGTTTGTATCTTCATATTTCCTTCAAGCCTACCCTCTTATCTCTTTGGTTCCCTGTGGCTCTAATGCAATTTATCCACGTGACAAGGCTTTCAATCTACTGTCTACTCTCTGATGAGCAATGGAGTTGAAGACCAAGATTGTTGAGACAAGACTATGCATCCAGCACCACAGGAATAATCCTATTGGTGACTTCTTAACTGTTGAAACCCCCCTCCTCATAGCTCTGTTATCTCTTTCCACCCACTGAGTTTTAACTTCCCTCCAGCTCGGCATCACACTGCCATGGTATATGCCCTTCTTCCATTTCTGGTATCTTACATGCCAAAGACCAACTCTCCATTCAAACATCCCATTCTTCAAGATTACTGAGTCCCTATTCAAATTCATTAAGATGATTGGGCTTATGCCTCTTTCTTTATAAACAATTATGAGACATTTAAACCTTGTAAAAGTGACATAGTATAATGAGCTTTGTGAGACTGTTTCATGTACCCAGAGCCAATCTTGTTCCATCTTACCTCTGTGTACTCTCCCCTCTATCATTTTGAAGCAAATCATAGATATCATGTTGTTTTATACTTAAATATTTATGAATGTACTTATAAATAAAAGGACTATTTAAAAACACAACTAGAGTACCACACCCAAAAATGTTCATAGTCATTTCATACATCATTAAACGTCTTGGATCACTTTTCTCACGTCTAGCTAGACTTCTGAGAGTAGAATGTGTCAAGGAGGATACTCCTTTGACCATAGCCTTCCTAGACAAAATAAGAGATTTTACAGTAGTTCAGTAGAAGAACATAAATCACAAAATCTAGAAATTTATAGCTGTTTTAAAATGTATTGTCTTGGCCATTTATCCATGCAGCTTGAGAGCAGAAGAAGGCAAGGGGAGTGGCAAGAGAAGGATATTTAAAAGTGTCATTCGTTCCTTTGGGAACACCCAGTATGTTCTACTAGTGAAGTGTGTTATAGCCCTAGAAATATCCAAGCTCTCTTTGGACCAACTCCTGGAAAATGTACGTGTGAACTGATAGTTTTTTGTGAAATCTTTCCCAAGAATCTCATATTTTCCCAGCAGGAACAGAAATGTGTAGTTACTTACCAAGAAGAGCAATTTGCCTCAGGCTGTCCAACAGCTGAATTAGTGGATCTGAAAAGAAAAGAGTGAAGGGGTAAAGATCCATTTGAAAATAACTTTCTTGGGTAATTATATCCTATGTGAACATGAAGTTGAGAGTGACCTTCCTTCTTCCCTTCCTTCCCTCCTTCCTTCCTTCCTTCCTTCCTTCCTTCCTTCCTTCCTTCCTTCCTCCCTCCCTCCCTCCCTCCCTCCCTCCCTCCCTCCCTCCCTTCCTTCCAACAGAACTTTCCTCTTGTAAGCAACAATGTGAGTTGAATTTACCTCCTTAATATAGCTTTACCACTGTGGTCATGAAGACCCAGTGTTGCTTATGGAAAGTCACTTTTGCCAGGAGCAATAGAGTCTAGGTGTCTATAAACTTGTAACCATTTTATAAGACACTGAGTTCATAATTTACTAGTACCATCTGGAAGGGAAGGAAGACGATTTACAGTGTCATTGGTCCACAGGGAGATATGAGACATACTTTCCAACCTGCTCAAATCCTCATCTCTTCCATGAAACCATCCCATAGAACCACAGTTGGAATTAATCTCTTTTTACCCATTCTGTGACTATGTGTGGCCCTTCTATTATAACAATTTTAATAGTCTGACTTGAATTTTGGTTACTTTTATGGGTATCTGTCTCTTGCACTTATGTCCCTATAAAACAGGGACTCTATCTTGCTCATCCAAACATCTGTACCTTGCACATAATAAACAGTAACAGATATTTGTTGAAATGAAATTCTGAAATGCATATTTGATGAAATACAAGAGGTAAAATTAATACTAAAATCCCAAATATAGAAGATTTGAAAATTCAACTCAAACATTTGTTAATATCTACTAATATGAAAAAAAAAATAGTGAAATGTTTTGAGAGTTTACTGTGTGTCTAATACTGTGCTAAGAACTTGTTATATGATCTTTTATTACTCAGAATAAATCAATGAGATAGGAACCACAATTAACTCCATTTTCAAGATGAGGAGACTGAGGTGAAGCAAGTTAAGCACCTGCCCAGCACACATGGCAGGTATGGTATTAGACAACTAGCCTGTCCAAGTACAGACAATGGCAGAATTTTTCACCATTGTCTGTGATATCTCTGTTAGTTTTAGTCAAGAGGTACAATTACACATATAAATCCTGTCTGTGCCAGTCTGTTAGAATACAGCTTATATACACTTGTCCAGTTCACCATGATTTGCCTATGTCAGTTACAGCTCTCAGTACCAAAATGGTAAGAGAATACTTGAATTTAAGAGCTGGAAGGGATCTCAGGAAGAATCTAGTCTGAATTCCTTTTATACATATATAGATAAGGCCACCAAAGCCTTTTCACTCAGATTAAAGCCCAAACTCTTAAGGGTCTTTAATGCTACTCACTGTCCCCTCCTTACCTCCTCCTTCTCTCTTTGCTCACTCCAAGCTAGCTACCTTGGCCTCCTTGTGTTTCTGAGACACATTACTTCAGGGTATTAATCTAGGTATTCTCTTGGCCCTGATGCTCCTTTCCCCAATACCCACTGGATGGCTTTCCGCTTCTTTCAAGTCTTTGCTCAAATATCACTTCCTCAATGAGCCTGTTTTTGCTATAACCTGGCCTCTCCCTCCCTAGCACTCTCTGTTCCCCTTCACCCTGCTCAACTTTTTATTTGTTTCATAGGACTCATTATGTGCTAACATACTACATACTATACTTTGTTATGTTCATTTTTTTGGCCCGTGTTTCCTACTGATAATACATTTGAAAGCTCCATGAAGGCAGGAAATTTTGCCTATTTTTGCCTCTAATGTATTTCCAACTGCTGAGAATAATGTCTGAGTATCCAACAACAGTGGATGAATGAATGGATGGATGTATAGCTAATCAGTGCCAGGATCTGAACTACAGCCTTGGTAGATTCCCAGTCTAACATTCTTTCCATTCTTCCATGTTAAAGATGGAAGTCAGAGAGGCGACTTGGCAGAGTACCATTTGAGATAGCGCCAAAGACCGAACCATAGAGAAGAATAGCTATTCAATTCCTTTCTTAGCCTTTGGAGAGAATTTTGGAAACCTGACATATCAATGAAGGGAGAACAGAGACCCCATGAGAAAAGAAAGCTGACATTTGTTGCAAAACTACCATCAGCAAAGGCTGTACAATGTCCTTCATGTATTCATCTCATTTAATCTCTACAAAACATTATTTCAATTCTACATATGAGGAAACTGAAGCTCAGAGAGCTAAGTAATTCTTCTCTGGACACAGTGCTAATATCTACATTCAAATGAGAGGAAGTCTGTTAAGACTCTCAAGCCCAAGACATTTCTACTACCCAGCACTACAACTTCAATGTCTCAAAGATGGTAAAATAGTTTTTTTTTAAATGTTTACTAGTTACATCACAGTGATAAATATTTATAACAGGTGTATAAGCAAAGATATTTTCATATTTATTTAATGTGTAATGAATTATTGAGTTCCTGCCACATTCAAAAGGCTGTACCAGGAAGTTATATGTAAGCTATCTATCAATTAAATATTTATTAGTACCTAGTATGTGCCAGGGAGTGGGCTAGAGATTGAGGATGCTGATAACAAAACACATGTTGCCTACTTCTAAATAATTCACAGTTGGGGTCAGCTTCTCAGTGATAAAGGGGTGAAATGAAACTTAACTGAACGGCACAATAGATAATCCATTCATTAAATAAACACTGAGCTTTTAACATACTCCAGGTGCCTTTTTAGGCACTGGGGACAAAATGACTGTGCTTGCTGTGCTATCTTCCTAATGTACCTATTGGAAGACCCCATCATTAATGAAACAATCACCTAGCTGTTTAATTCCCAGAAGTTATAGGGGCTACGATGGAAAATTATAAGGAGCTGAGACTGTAATAGAAGGACCTGCTGTAGACTTGGTAATGGAGGAAGAAGAGTGAGTCAATTAAGGCTCTGTTGAGGAGGGTTCAGAGTAAGAACCTCAAAGCGCTTTAATACTTTTCAAAGCACTTTCCCATCTCTTACTTCATTGGATCTTCACAAGTTTTGTTGAGTTGTGGGAGGCATGGATTCTCATCTTTATATTATAGGTGGGGAGACTGACAAAAGCCAAAGACTGGAACAGAGTTTCTTTAATTCCTGGCTTAGAATGTTTTTTTGTTTTGTTTTGTTTTTGTTTTGTTCTTTACTTTAACAAAGTCAGAAAACTTGTCTAAAGAGACTATGTAACCAGCCATGGGGTTGATTTCCATAAGAGCCAGTTTAATTGCCCTTTGTTTCAGACTGCCCTATGCATGCCCCACTCTACTCCCCACCCAGAGTTGTTTCACAAACATATTTCTGATGTCTAAGGAAGGGTCAGAAGAATGTGTTAATGTTTTATTGAAGTGAATATCTGCTCTTGGAAATAATTCAAATACTGGTGAGTGAGCCAGTAATCATATCTTAGTCTGCTCCAATCTACCCCCTGCCCATCAAGTTCTCCCAGCAAGTTATTTGCTTGTCCAATTCCTGTGTAGTATTCAGGGTCCAGCTCAAATAGTTCGTCTTCTGTGAGGCCTTCCCTGTCTCTTCTATTAATTTAATGACTCACCTTTTCTGTTTTGAAGGAAACTGATTCATGCCTCCAGTAGAGCACTTACCACATTATGTTATAATTACCTACACTTTCCCAGGCTGGCTATTCCATTTAGAAATGGACTGATAGAATCATAGTAATAGAAAAAGTTATTAACTCATTTTTCAGCCTTGTTTTTTCATGATCCCCTACCCTTTGCCAAAATTTACGTACTGTTTAGAGACCCTGTTGGGAGTGGTATTTCACTCGTGTTCATGAATGTGTCCAGTCAAGTTTCACCTGATGGATGCCATCATTTCCTCTGTGACTCTGTCCTTTCTTGGTCATTTCCACTTGTTGTGACAAGTGGAGCCCCCACTCTCTGTGACAACACATGAAGCTGCTTTCCCTCTGGCTCCAGTGCCTTGTTGGGTGGGGTTTCCTGGGAAGCAGACATGAGATGGAGTTGGGAGTGTAAGAGGTTCAATGGGTATAACACCTGTGAAAGGAAGGGTGGATACAAGATAGGGCATGGGGAGATGTCAGACCGTGGTGCCAGTCAGACAGAGTTTCCATCGGTCCAAGTGGGAACTCAGGAGAAACGATTGCCTCTCAGAGGAGCCCCACATTTTACAGAAATGGCTGGACTTGTACCATGATTGCTCAGTCATTTGCAGGGACTCACCCCGAGGATAGTATGCCCTTGGCTTAAAAGTTGACGCAGATCTTTAAGGTTCTTAACAAAATACATTCCTCACAACCAGGAGTGAGTCTTTTAAAGGAAGTCAGAGTGGAGCATGTCTGCCATGTCTGACACATGTATGCCGTGTGCTGGAGCTGGCTCATGCTGGAGCAGATTGTTAACTTTCCAGGAATTTTGCAAGCTGATGGTTAAACACAGCCATTATTAAAAATAAAATCATATAAATTCACAAGAAATATATTAAAAACAGAGTTAATAAGCACTCAAAAGTTCTCATTGCCAAATTATTTTTTGACATCTTACTGTTATGTGTGTTCCTGAGGATATGCATGTCACTCGTATAATTATACTATATAAAGGCATGTAGCACACCTCTTTTCCAACTCAATGACTTCATGTTTGGTAGCTTGATATGGGCCACACAGAGAATGTTTATACCATGGAAACTGACAACATACCATGGAAACATTTACCAGCACAGCCCCTTTGCCTGGTACCATTACCCCAGTTCAGTGCTGCAGTCTCCGCTGAGTACCCTACCCGAGGTGCTATAGCTCTCTAGAGCTGTCAATGGGCTGTGACCTCTGATGCTCTCAAAGTGCTAAACCAAGTCAAGGCTGAGACAGAGGTGGCTTCCATTATCCTTTAGTGACATGGGTACAAAGGCAATATTGCCTCGCACCTCAATGGCCTCCAGAGTTTTAGTGAAACTCTGCTTCAGTTATGGCTCACAGTATTCCACCTTCTCTCCCCAAGGACTCAGGCATGAGGCCATGATGAGCTGAGTGAGAAAAAGCCATTGCAGGACGATGCACATTGTGTTAACAACTGCCCATCCGCTCTACCGACCAAGGCTTTGTTACATGTTGTCCACCTCAGTTTCTCTCCCACAAGACTTCTCAGTACTTCATATTAAGCTATGCTGGTGATTTTAAGTTACTCAATGTCCAAAGTTTCTTAGAAGCCAGTCATGGCCAGAGCTTAGGACCAAGCTGGGCTTCTGTCACTTCACACGTCCCAATGATACTGTGACCTTCGCAAGGGAAGTATCTTCACCTTTTCATCTCCAGCACCCTCACATGGCATAATAGGTACTTTACAAATTACAGTCTAATTAATGAATGCCACGCAGCAGATAAGGGAAGGCATCGGATGTATTAGCTTTGAATCATGGCATTGTCGTTAGTATATGCAGAGAGACATAGTCTCCTATTATCTTTTGGCCTGGGCCACATTTCATGCATAAAATGGTTATATTCCAGTTGGAGGTTTAACGGGTTCCATCCTGACTGTAGGGTATGAGAGCAGGAGCCACGTGAATCTTTGAATCTTCCTGTATGTTCTCTCCCAGGTGCTCTATGCTCCCCAAGTCCCATTTGAAAGCTTTCTTTTTTTCTCATCTTTTAGGCTGCTGTACCCTTTGTCTGGAAACAGTGATATTCCTTTGTTCTGACATTTAAAAACCTGCCTGGCCCTTCCTGTGAGCATAGGCCCTCATGCTTTGGCCTGGTTTTCATATCTCCTTTGTAATACCTTTTAAGGTCTCAGTGTCAGTGGAGGTACTGTCATATCCCTTCTATTATCATGAGTCACAGATTGACCCAGGATGTCCCCAACGGGGGAGGCAAACATCTCAGAAGTTCTTCAGGTCATTGCCGATTCAGGTGTTAACAAGGGCTGGCAAGATCACTTAAGATGCAGGTGCTATGGATATAATCCTCCTGAAAGGGAAGGAGTCCTGTATCGTTTCTGACCCCAGAAAAGCACAAATTGTTCCCCCATTGCATGCAGTTGAAGTCCCAATTCATTTTTCTTAGTGTTGACAGCAATCACCATTGTGACCTTGATTTTCTTATAAATAAATATTTAACTCCGACTCTGAACCAGCCATTACACTAGAACCTTTCCATAAAATGATAAACAAAATAAATGTGATCCCTGCCTTCTTAGGATTTAAAATCCAACAAAGAAAATGGATTAAAGTAGACGAGTACAATGAAATGAAAAGCAGAGCATGTGCAGAGAGCAGCCTGGTCCTTGGGCTTAGAAAAAACTCTGTGTACATAACATCTACTCTGACACCATGAAAGTTAGTAGAGTCTGGCTGTAATCATTATTAGTGAAACTACCCGTATAGCCCTTCCTATGTTAGACATTGATCTATGCCTTGCTTATAGGCTCATTTAATCCTCAACCACACAATAATAATAGTGACAATTATTATAAAATGGTGAGAGGGGATTTGTGTAACTTGCTGAAGGTCACACAGGTGGCAAGTATCAGAAGCAAGTTGCAACATAGAAGTCTGGTTTTTCTTAATGAGTCTCTTAAACCTACCTCTCTGATGTGTAAGATGCACTCAATTATTATTCTTTCCATAAATGAAAGAAGGAAGAGGAGAAAGAGACAGAGACACAGAGAGAACAACATTCTAGGTAGAAAAACTCGCAAGTGCAAAGGTCCTGCTGCCGGAGAGAGCAGAATGGGGTGTGTCAATGAGACATTCACTATCACTGGAGTGTGGGAAAAGGAGCCACAGCAAGATGTTATCTGAGGCTGGAAAGGCTAGAGCATCCAATGGCCCATGTGAAGGACGAGGTCTGCATCTTGAGAGTGGTGTGAGGCTGTTGCTTAGTCTTAGGTGGGAAAGTGACCTGATCAGATACATTGTTTTCAGTGATCACTAGGGCTGCAATGCGGAGAATGGATTGCAATGCAAATAAAGGATAGGGGGAGAATAGTTAGAGGGCTAGTTCAATAACCCAGGTGACAGAGGAAAGCATCAGAATGGTGGCAGTGGAGGAGGGGAGAACAAGAAAGGTTCAAGCTATATTTAGAAGGTAAGATCAACAAACACCCTCCCCTCCAGCCAGCTGAGTTCCTTGTGTTTCTCACAACACACCAAGTCTACTACTGCTTCTCTGTACATTTGCTCACACTGTTTCTGGCACCTGGGATGTCTTCTCACTGCCTTTCATATCTGAACCCCTTCTTTCCTGATGACCCCAGCCCTGACTGCTTTAGTAGTTACTTTGCTTCTGTCTACATGAAGCTGATCTTTGTGTTTTCAGTCGCCATCGTATCTGAATCTATCTTCTCTCTCCATTCAGGTCAGTTTCTGGAGTGCCAAGCCAGCAACCGCACCACATGTTTCTCTGTAGTTCTAAGGCTGCTCTTATTCTGTGCTGTGGTTGCCAGATGTGATGTGGTGTGGAAAGGGAACTGCTGTATGTTGTGCAGAGCATGGGGCTAAGAGTCAGATGTTCTGTCCTCATCTAGCTGCATAGCACCAAACAACAAGTCACTTTTGGGGTAACTCTGCTTTCTCATCTGCAAAACGGGTACGATGCACTCTCCGTGAACTGTTTTCAAGGATTCAAGCATTGTCAGGATACAACAGGTGATTAATGTGAAACAATATTTTAAATTAAGTATTTGTGGGATTATGACTCCTATAGTTGTAGAAGTCAATTATATGGGTTGCAATTGAGAGAAACCCAACTTGAATATGTTTAAAGAACATATGGATTTATGGGATGGATACTGGTCCTGGGATAGCTTACATGATCAAAGATGTCAGGGTGACTCTGCAGCCTTAGGAACTGGAACCAGGGACTCAAATGACATCAACATCTTCTCGTATATTCTCTCTCTCTCCTTCCCTCTATCCTGTGCCTCTCTTTCTTCTCTTTTTCTTTCTGTTTCTGTTTTGATTGCCTACCTCTGTATAACCCTTAGCCTCTCCTCTTTGTTCTATATTCTCTGCAGATGGGCCTTCCCCACATGGAGGGCATATGTCCACAGGAAACACAGGGCCAATATTTTATTTTGGAGAAGTAAGAAGGAAAGGACTGTTTTTTGTCACCTTCACTTGGACAATTCCCAAAAGACTGGTCTGGCTTGTGTCATGGGCCAATCATGGACCAAGCACTGTGACCAGGGAATGAGGGTATAAGAACTAGCAATTTTTTTTTAGTATCTATTTCTATGACCAAAGTTATAGAATATTCAGCTCTGCAGCCCAAACCATACTTTTATGGTTGGAATTCACAAAAGAATGGGATTGTTGTTAAAGAATAAAGAAGAGAGTAATGCCAGACATACAAAACAATTCATGGCCACTGCAATTCATAATAAGAAATGTTTGCAGCATTGACTTAAGTAGGCAAAGCTAGTATGATAGAAAAGAAGCAAGAAGCTATGTTAAACATAAGCAGTATATCGCAAAATTAAGTCACCTTGCACAGATGATATGTTCAGAATAAATGAGCAGAGATGACCTACAAATTTCATCCAAAGACACCTGGATTGATAGCAACTCACAATAAAAGACGGAATTTTGCTGAAGGGAATCAAGACAGATTGAATCATGTAAGATAGTGAGGGGTAGCATGTTAGAAAATGACAAAAAAGCACAAATAAATCAACACATGCAAGGTGTAAGACTATTAGCGTCCTCCCCCTGATGGAGATAGATTCTAATTACAAACAGAAGTCAGTTGATTGTGTGCAGATTTTATTTATGATCAGATCTGATTAGACAAATGATGACAAATGAGAAATGCTTGTAAATTGCCCAGTGATAAGCTCTGTGTTGCTAGGTAACAAACCAACATGATTCCCAGTAGAACCAAAGAGAAGAGAGAAATTGAAAGAACAGAGTATTTCCTGGATCTCTACCCACCCCACCCCCCCTTTGTTAAGGAACTTATGCAGCATGCCTATGTTTTTAGAACTTCCATTCGAGTTCTCACATGCCATTCAAAGTGAAATACCAGCTTAGTTTTAGTTCTATAATGTGAACTTTCTCCAAAGAACCTAGGTTGAGTGAACTGGAAATGAGCAGGCCTAGAAACAACATAAGAGCTGCCTTCAAATATATTAAATCAATTCATCAAAGGTTCATTCACATTCTCCTATGTGGAGGGCATTGTTCTAGACATGGTAGAGTGTAGCAGAAGGTATACCTCATAATAGCTATTCTTGTGATATTTGGGGACTGGGGCACGTAAACAATGACATGACAATGAAAGAGGTGTGAGCTATGTTGCAGACCAGTCAGAGGTTGGATATGGAGAAATGATGGAATGAAATACCAATATTCAGCTCCCAGCAGAGGAGGCTTTGGAAGAAGGGTAGACCCAAGACAACATTCAAATGTAGAGGCATCTCCTGTGGATAATGAAGGAGCTTAGTTCTCTATACCTCCATGGAAAGCACCACTGTCAGTGAGTGAAAACATCAAGGAGGTTATCTCAGTTCCAGGGGAAGGGACTTGCAACTAGAGATTTCCAAGAGTAGGCTCTCTCGTAAGGTTAGGTAGGTCTTCAACCCAGTAGTGACTGACTGTGAACAAGAGCTGATTTCGCTGACTGACTCAGTTTCATGGAGTGTTGTGGGTAATGAGGAAAATCTTGTGGTTTACATTTCCCAACGTACATCGTGCAGAATGCTAGGATTGTGGGACGCTCTGTGACAAAAGGAAGAAAGCCTTGCTGTTTTCAGAGGATGTTCTTCATGCCTTGCAGAAATTGTGCTCTGTGGGTGGTATTTTGGGAAAAGTTGCTTTGTTGTATGGGAGGTTGGAGTAATAACTAAGAGTTCCAAGGTGCATGTGCCTTCTCACTTCTCAGACCACAGTAATGGCAGTCTCTTTCCTCAGTTCCACTGTTTTCTAACAAGGTTACTGGGAACTCATGCTCAGAAGGGGGATACCAAGAGTATGGGATTAGGAAGTTGTGAAAGAAATGTCTGAACTCTCAGAGAAATCATATTTTAAATGAAAGCAAACAATAAGGCTAAAACAATGCTCTAGATGGTGGTCTCCCTACATGTGGAACACCACTTCCCAGGTCTAAAACACCCATTGTTTCTATCCTGGTCATTGCCATTGCGATAAATGGTACCATCATCATATCTCACCAAAATAAATATATTAGGTTCCCAGTTGGTCTCTTTATTTCTACCCTTACCTCTTTAATCCACTATACACACAGCAGGAAAAATATTTTTAAATGTTTATTTATTTATTTTGAGGGGGAGTGGGGAGAGAGCGAGCTGGGGAAAGGCAGAGAGAGAGGGAGGGAAAGAATCCCAAGCAGCCCCTGTGCTGTCAGCACAGAGCCTACTGCGGGGCTCGATCCCACGAAGCGTGAGATCATGACCTGAGCCAAAGTCAGGAGTCAGATGCTTAAATATATGAGTCACTCAGGAGCCCCCAAAATAATTTTTAAAATATAAATCCATATTGCCAACCCTCTGCTTAACGGCCTTCAATGCCTTCCCATTGCTCCTTGTATTAGTATTCCTACAATAATGTTTCATAACAAACCACTAAACCACTAAAGTTCAATGATTTGGAACATGCACTTAGAATAACATTCAAACACTTTACCATGGTCTCAAGGCCCCAAACGATTTGGCCCTTGAGTACTTACCCACTGTTGTCCAGTGCTACTTTTTGCCTTTCCCACTATATCCCAGACACACTCATGTTTCTTGTCGTCACACACTCCAGGTCCTAAAACCTCAAATTAGCTTTTCCCTGTGTATAGATTGAATGCTCTTCCCCAGTCCAGATCTATAGACAGCTGCTTTGCGCTGTCTTTCCACTTAAATGTTATTGCCATGGAAAGGACTGACCCTCAACCTAGGAAGCCTCCCTTGCCACCCCATCCATTCCTTATTTCCTCCATCTGTTTTTTTTCCTTTTTTTTTTTTTTTCAAAGCATTTATCTCTGCCCAATACATTGTTGTTTATGCATTTGTTGGTTGGATAATTTACTGCTTTCTGCACTAGAAAGTAAGTTCCATAAGATAAGGCACCTAGTTTGCCTTGTTCAATTTTGCATTCTTAGGATATACAATAATGATTGTCACCTGGTTTTGAATGAGTAAGAATATGTAAACACAGAAATATCCCCAGGAAATATCTTCCCAAACAGAATAAATAAGTTCTCTGTATGGCAACATTTCTGTCCCTTTCCTTTTTTTTTCTGTTTATTTACACAAATAATACATTATCCTACAATACATTGTCAGGGGGTAAAAAGAAGGATAAGAGCATGCAAAATCAATGTTAAATCACCAGAAATCACCATGGAGAGAATTTGTGTATATCCTTCCAAGCTTTTTTCTGTGCAAATATGTGCATATGCAATTATTTTTATGCCCATCCTGCTTTTACTTGCTATTTGTCATCTTTTCATGTCAGTAATCACGGTTCTGCATCATTTTCTATTGGATGTGTATTATTTCTTACACAGCCGGGCATGAATATCCTCGTGCTTAAAGCTTTGCACACACATCTCATTAGTTCCTTAGGATACATTTGAGAAGCGGAATTGCAGGGTCAAAAGGAATTTTGACTTTTCCAAGACTTTTGAAACACATAGCCTAATGATCAAGTCATACGAATTTACACCCCTGCCAGCAGTGTATGGGAATGCTGTGGCTACCTGATTTAACATCCCATTGGGTACTTCTAGTCTAATTCAATGAAAAAAGAAGTTAGCATTTTCAGTGTTCCTGACATTAGATGTACCCTGAAGGCCGACAGAGCCTTGCGATGCACTTTGGAAAGGGTTTCTCCAGGTCAAAGAATCTTTTCCATGGATCCCAAAAGAGTCCTCAGAATTCTAGGTCCTCATGAACATGGGTGGCAAAAACACTGCAGCTTTATTTTCACTAAGCCCTATTGTAAATGAGATTTCCTTCATTGAAAATATACACAACAGACCATTAATAGTATTGGCAGCACCTGAGACTTTGTCACCAATAGAAACCATAGATATTTTTCATATCTTATTGTAGTTACTATATCTCAATATTTTTTCTCCTTGCTACTTTGAAATTATGGTACTTATAGACATCCTGCCATATCTTGTCATTTAATGCATCAGCGTAGGAGCACATACATTCCTATTTTCAAATGTATCATCCTTAATATTTTAAATCTATTTTTCAATATATCTGATTTCCAGTGTAATCATATGCATTTTAATTTAGGTCTTAAAAACATTCTGAGAATGAGCCCATAGACTTCATTATCTTGCCACAGGGATCCACGACACAGGAATAGTTTAAGGACACGGACAGGTGAATGGGGTTGGTGTTGGTTAGCTTGGAGACATGGACTACAGCCACATCTAGGGCTGTCTGGATGGAGCTGGGACAGGTAATTTGCTTGGACTCAGTAGGTAATTCTGCTAGAGACCAGCAGAACCAGCAGACAAGAGTCAGAGAAGGACTGCAAAGCTGCAGGAAGGAGTCTGGTGAGCCTCTAGGCAGGTTGATCCAGAAGCGAAATTCTGTCAGCAAATGTCTTTTGGTGGGCCTCCATACATTATTTTTTAATATGAATTTGAGGGGGTGCATGGGTGGCTCAGGTGTTTAAGCATCTGACTCTTGATTTCAGCTCACGGGGTTCGTGAGTTTGAGCCCTGCGTGGGCTTCTGTGCTGACAGCGGGCAGCCTGCTTGGGACTATCTCCCTCTCTCTCTGCTCCTCCCTCTCCTTCTCTTTCTCTCAAAAATAAACTTTTAAAAAGTATGAATTTGAGGGGCACCTGGGTGGCTCAGTAGGTTGCGTGTCCGACTTCAGCTCAGGTCATGATATCACTGTTTGTTTGTGGGTTCGAGCCCCGCATCAGGCTCTGTGCTGACCGCTTGCTCAGAGCCTGGAGCCTGCTTCAGACTCTGTGTCTCCTTCTCTCTCTGCCCCTCCCCCTCTCACGCTTTGTCTCACTCTGTTTCTCAAAACTAAATAAATGTAAGAAAAAAATTTTTAAAAAGGATGAATTTGAATACCATCAAATAGGGACAGTATTCTCTATTTCTTCACGGTGCCTAATACTTCCTTTCATTTTCTGAGTCTCCATTCATTTTTGCAATGCCATGGTCCTTTAAGCATTTGAGGGTTGTAACTTTGAGGAAATTGGTAAGATAATTTGTTGGAAAATTCAGTGAGGGTCACTATGGTGAGGGGCCTGTGTACTTGTTGTGGCCCCTACTGGATTAAAAGTTCCATGAGGAGAGTAATTCTGCCTGTACTGTAAATTTTTGTGGCACCAGAGTCTTGCACACCAAAAGCACTCCATAAATGTTTGTCAACAGCCTAGAGGGCCCAGGCCAAATCTGCCATCTCCACAATGACAGGAATACCCAGTGCCTGGAATACTGAGGTCTCCGCCATAGGAGGAAGGGCAAGGACCCGAGAGTCCCGGAAAAGGGTCAAAACTGAGCCTTCTCTGCCAGAAAATGAAAAGGCTGAGTGGGAAATTTTAGGTCAAAGTCGTTTAAGGAAAGAAACCAATGTAAAGCAGAATCAACCACACATCTGTCTTACTTCTGTGTCTTTAATTTCCTCACTTGAAAATATTGGTCCCAGAGCCTGGGGCAAGATTGAGCTTGCCAGTGGGGCTAAGAGCAGAGATAAATGAACCAGGTAGCAGTTATGGTGCCATTCAGAGAGACCTTGCCTGGCTAGTGTCTGCCATGTTGAAGCACGGTGTAACTATCTGTATCTGCTGAAGAAAGGAATAAGCTGGGTTACACAGTGTCTTGCCACTGTTTCTTTATGTGGTCTTCTGCTTTATCTGGGATCGCAAAAATCAAATGTCCACAGAGACTAGTCAGGGCACGTGGTGTTGACTATGACAAATGGTCCTTGCTTGGTCTGAAAGGGGGCAGCAACCACTTCTCGCCAATAGATGTCATGAGGATATATGGGTCTAGAAAAAAACATCAACAACAACAACAACCTGATTTTTCACAATAAAATGTAATTTTTTAAAAATGTTAAATCTCCCTACTTTTTAAAAAATTAATTAATTTATTTTTGAGAGAGAGACAGGTGAGCAGGGGGAGAGCAGAGAGAGAGGAAGAGAGAAGGAATCCCAAGCAGGCTCTGCGCTGTCAGCACAGAGCCTGATGTGGGGCTCAAACTCATGGAACCAGGGGACATCAAGACCTGAGCTGAAACCAAGAATCTGATGCTTAACTGACTGAGCCACCCAGGTGCCTGTAAATCTCCCTACTTTAAAATGCTGATAGATAATTTGATTAAGAAAAAAAAAGAAGCAAAAAAAAAAAAATGTATACACAGAAACCATCATTGGCTGAAAAACTGACTTCAATACATTGTATATACATATTCACAGCCATCACATTTTGATATTTGCCCAAATATAGGGTGAGGTGAGTAAGGCATTCCCTTTGGGTGTAAAATTTAAAGTGGTACCAAAAAACTCAGCAATCAAGATGAATGGTATTCTAAAATAATGTGTTCAAAAATGGCTCATGCGAAGCCATATTCTAAAGCCTGAGCACAAAGGATAAATCAGTAGTATTGATCCTGTCTTCATTTAAAACTAATTTTTTGTTTACCATGGAGTATTGGCATTACTTTCAATTTAAAAAAATATTGCATTAAAATGTTATTTATCTTCATTGCTGAGGTTTTAAAATTTTTAGCCAAGTGCCATACCCGTCTCCCCTTTTCCATTCATATCCTATCCCTAAAAAATAAGATGTTTGGGGCAGATCAGTGGTTCTTAAAGCTCTGTAAACCTAAATGACCTGGGAACTTTATCACATGACAAGTTCCTGTGTCTGGCTCCTAGAGAGTCTGGGTCCTTAGGCCTGAGTAGTTCTGGGGAAACTTATTTATCCAAAGGGACGCCTGATAATTGGTTCTGTTTGGAAATCACGGAGGTAGAGGATTTTTAGGCCCCTTCTAGTTCTAATACCACAAGATTTTACCTTATGTGCTTTTACTGCAAATACCCCTGGGATTAGAGTCAGTTAAATCAGTGACATTTTTATGTGCATTAATTTAGCAGCTTGTTTTTCTTTGGAGGGAAAGGACCCTGGAGCTTAGGACCTGGACCTGCGGCAGGGAGCCGATGGGAAGACGCGAGTGCTCAAAAAGACACTCTCCCTTCGAAAAGGTTTCACTGAATCTAGGGGACCAGGAAAGCCCCCTTGGTTCAACTATGAACAACAGGAAATTGCTTTTAATCAATCTCAAAGTAACTGAAAGTGAATGCCAGAGCATCCTCTCTTTGAAGAGATGTCAGGAACACTTTCAATCTTTTATCTTCCCCGAAAACAGCGGGGGGGGGGGGGGGTGGGGAACGCCACTGGAATGAGCCCTGTAATTTCTACTCAGTAATTATACCTGTCACCACTTCCGACAGAGCAGATATAAATAGCCAGTTATCTTACTTTTTTCTGCTTTTCTTTGTATTTGTCTTTCTCCAGCACAGACTCGGGTGGCTGATGCTAACTAATATCCATACACAACACAAAGCATTCACAGAAAGTGCGCTTCTAGTCATTAGACCGGTGTTCCAAAAGCCACATGCCATGGGTTGGGAGAATCTCATTTGCCCACAGAATGCTGGTCTCGAAGATTTATGACAGGTGACAGGGAGAGACAGGCAGCAAAAGAAGGGGTTTTGCTTTCCAGTTCTATTTTCATTTCACTCCCACTAGGGATGCGCACGTGCACGCAAGCCTGCTGTGCTGTGTGTGTTAATACACCCACGTACCTGGTCTCCTCTGTGCCCAGTGACTCACTGGGAGGAAGTCAGGGCTTCTGGGAGGCTCATTAACCCTTCTGCGTCTCGGAAAAGCCGTAACAGGATGTCGCTGTCCTCAGGACTGCACACAACAGAAATATGCCAAGAAGTGTTCCTTATGATGATGGTTATTACTTTTGCTGGTAATAACACCGTTTCTCAGTTGTATAAGGCTTTTATTTGTTCTCCAAAGGGATTTGACATCAATTATTTTGGAACCTTCCCACAAGAATAAATGTGTTACAAGGGAAAGGAGGTGGATGTTGAAGTCAGACATTCCAGCATTGAAATTTCTGCTTTTCTACTTGCTTCCTGTATGGACCTTGGGTGAAATAATGTTTCTGACTCTTACTCTTCAAATCTATAAAATGGGCAGAGTAATAATGCTCCACCTTAGGGAATTTCTCTTGGCGAATTCTATCAGGTAACATTGTACATATTTCTACTATTATCTGTCAAGTTATTTCTGACTCACCCAGAGGGCTTGTGAAAACTCACTCATGGGCACATCCCCATTAGTTTTTGACATGGTAAATCCGGGGTGAGGCCTGAGAATTTGCACTTTTCTAATTAGTTCCCAGATGCTGCTGAGGCTGTGAAGACCACGCTGTGAAAATCTGGGATTGGCAATCCCTCAATGCATGTTAGGTTTTCTTGTTTTATGCCTTCAATACAAATTAACTGTTAAACACTCTCCCTGTTTCATGCAATGCACTTGATACAAAGAAGAATAAGACAGATATGTCTCTTCTTTTATAAAACATACTCTAATGGAGAAGACAAACTTCTCCGCCCCCGGCCCCCAACCTCAACTTAAAAAAAAAAAAAAAAAACAACAAAGGCATATTCCAGGAATTTAGAGCAAGGCAGTAAGGGTTGAGTGACAGGAGAGGCAGGAGAAATGCAGACACTCACCACAGCAATGATCTCGTTTGTAAACTGTGTGAATTATGCTCACATGACTATCCAGAGATGAATGTTTTGTGGGGTCTTCAGCTTATATATTTGGGGGATTCATTTTATGAAAATAGGTACAGAATTATGAGCAGGAGATTAGGGATGGAACTATGGAATGGGACCATACTAGAGAGGGGACTTGAAACCTTAATTAGCTCCATTAGATTCTTGCACATCCTCCTCTATGCACATCCTAAAATGGATGTACAACTGGGATCCCTAGTATCAGGGAGTCTCTGCATAACTCCAAGTTTGATCTGAAGTACCTGACCTATAGCTAAGAGCACCTGAAAAGAATCAGAGAAATGATGCGGGAAACCAAGGGAAAGGGGACCTTGGTTGTTACAAGGGGGCAGGTGCTACTGGCATCTAATGGGTGGAGATCAGAGATGCTGTCAAACACCTTACAACACATAGGACAACACCCCCCCCCATCCTCCCGCTACAAAGACTTATCCCACCCTAAATGTCAGTAGTGCTGAAGTTGAGAAACCTGTCATAGGGCAGGGATGCTCTCCAGGTAGGAAACCCAAGTAGGAGATGACTGAGGCTCTACTAATTTTGAGTAGCACATCCCTCCTTTCCCCCTTCTACATGGCCTTTGGCTCCTCTCAGCCCTCTCTGGAACTTTACTGCAGGCTCTTCTGTGGCTGGACCTTCACTGTGCTCAGGTCTCTGCCTAGGGGGTCCCCTTCTTGGATGCTTTCCCTCACCACCCACCAATCTAAACTTGCCTGTCCTGTTTCTGTACCTCCTAATCACTTTCCCTGCTTTCTTTTCCTTCTAAGCCTTTACAACCCGGCATAGCATATTATTTGATTATTTAGTGTTCATGTCCCTCTTTTAAATGTTAGTCTCATCAAGGTAAGGACTTTGTCTCATTCATTTCTCCAATCTGGGAACCTTGTAGGATTGTTGGCACACACTGGGTGTTTAGTAAATTATCTACTGAATGGATGGAGAAAAAAAGTTTTATTGATGTGCCAGGGCTGTTGAGTAAGTGCTCAGGGATACAGTGTATTGTTATTAACATTGTAATCAGGATTACTGTGTCCTACTTAGACTGCAATGTGATACTGACCAGCGGATTCTCATTATCTCAGCCTTGGGAAAGGCGCTGATACTCCCTCCCTGAGCCCTGTGGCTTGGCACCAGCCTTGCATTTTTCAGTGCCTGCTTTGAGAATGAAGCTGACAGGCTCTGAAGGGACTGCCATCTATCACTCAGTCCTTCCATCATCCGCTCTGCAAATGACAACCTCTGACAGGAAAGTAGGGGGAGCTGATTCAGAATTAATGCCCTGCATCTGGAGAGAGGCATGTTAAGACAGCAAATATTCTGAGAGCAAATCCAGACTGTCAGATCAAGGACAGAGAAGCAAGCCCAGATGCCCTGGCTGAGCTTGACTTTGCACCTGGATAAGGCACTCAAGTAAACGCAACTTGGATTTTTTTGTCTATTTGTTTTTTTTTAATTGGTAGAAGGGACAGATAACCCTGGGAATGGAAAATTGCCCAGATGGCCTATTTAGACATGATGCTGAGCAATGTGTGAAATGAACAAAGAAAGGAATCAATGTCATTTATTCAGCATTTACCGAGGGCTTGTCATTTACCAGGTCCTGTAAAGGAAGTCTTGTTGTCATTTCCAGCAATGAGGAAAATGCAGCCCAGAGAAACGTGATAACTTGCCCAAGGGAAATCAACCAGTAAGGGGCTATTCCTCAGACACTGAAGTTCATTCCTCCTTCAAAACCTTTGCACATGCTGTTCCTTCTGTTTGATCCCCTCTTCCTTCAAGTCTTTGTGTGACTGGCTGCTTCTGTTGTGAAAGAGCTCAGCGGTCACCTCCTCTTGGAGACCCTGCTTGATCACATTATTCAAGGTCACCTTGACCTTTATTCTGTCACATGACTTTGCTTTAGTCTTTCTGTCACTATTTGAAATGACCTAATATAATCTTATCTAAGTATCATCCATCCATCCATCCATCCATCCATCCATCCATCCTTTGTCTTCCCCAAATAGGGTGTAGCCTCGCCTAAAGCAGGGCCTTCTCAGTTTTGTTCACAGTTTCCAGCACTCAGACCAGGACCAGCACATAGGAGTTGTGTAAATATTTACTGAATGAAGAAATTGGTGGTGAAGGGCCCCCTACCAGCTATGTCTGACACTGAACCCTACATTCCTTAGCACTAATTGTCCAGTCTCCTGAAGAGCTTGGTTAATGCCCTGATCCAGTATGAACTGAACTGACCTTACAGTAGGCACTTTATCCTGGCTTCGGTTTGCCCTTCTTCACTCTTCCAGATTCAGAGGGTAGTTCCAAGATGCCAGCAAGTTAATGCTTCAGAATTTTATTTTCGCTAAATATCAAACACTGTACATTGTAAGACATTAAAGTATTACCTGCAAAATAGTGTGTAGGGCTTAGATAGTTATGAGTTGAAATTCTGATTTCACTGTTTACCAATGTGATTTTTGGAAACTTTCTGAACTGCTTTGATATTAGGAGTCTCATCTGTGAGAGATAAGGATGCTTTAAAAGGTGGTTGTGGAGATTATTTGATGTGCCATATAAGAGATACAGAGAAATTCCTTGGACCTGGGAAACATTTAACAAATGCAAATTGCTTTCTTGCTTTAATAGAATCAAGCAATAATGGCTTGGTCAGTGTCAGAGCCCTGAGGACTCACTGAAGTGTATGTATATCCAAAGGCTAATCCTTCTGCCTGGAGCAAACCGTGGTAGAAAAGATTGGGGGGAGGGAGATGGTTAAAAGAGTGTATTAGCAATGCTATTAAGCATCTACTGTGTGCCCAGCCTTATAATGAATGAGACACAATCTCCAAATCTAATAAGGAGACAGGTGTGTACACAGTGTCTTCTTTTATTCTTTCATCTTTGTTACTATTTTTGTTTATTTTTTCCTCCCTTCCTCCTTCCTTCCTTCCCTCCCTCCCTCTCCACACTTCACCCCATCCTTTCTCCCCTCCCTCCCTTTCCCCCTTCCTTCCTTCCTTCCTTCCTTCCTTCCTTCCTTCCTTCCTTCCGCTGACCTGGAATATTTTCCCAGGAGATTTTTCCTATCACCCAACACGATCATTTAAAAATACCTCCACATCGGGGCGCCTGGGTGGCGCAGTCGGTTGAGTGTCCGACTTCAACCAGGTCACGATCTCGCGGTCCGTGAGTTCGAGCCCCGCATCAGGCTCTGGGCTGATGGCTCAGAGCCTGGAGCCTGTTTCCGATTCTGTGTCTCCCTCTCTCTCTGCCCCTCCCCCGTTCATGCTCTGTCTCTCTCTGTCCCAAAAATAAATAAACGTTGAAAAAAAAAAATTTAAAAATACCTCCACAGCACATTTTAATAACACCGAACTTTGAAACTTAGGACACCATGGTGAACTCTCAGAGAGAAACCAGTGAGATGTAATAAAGTAATCAAATGAATCGATCTGCTCTTGAAGTTGTTAGCAAGGAGCCAGCTCAGTGCTGTGAGGTGTTGGAGGGTGTCTGCCAAAAATGATTTTGGTTTCAAAGCAATTGTGATTTGGAGGCATTTATTTTTTGACAACAGTTCAATAGCAGGGCTACTGGTATATGGAGAACATTCCAGGCACATGAAAATAAACCTTCATCAGGAATATTATAGGAAGATGCCCTTCTGTCTGTTCACTGTATCAGGACAACCTGCAGCTAGCTTATCCTTCAACTAGCTTAGAATGGTGTAAAGGCAGGAAAATACTGAATTAAAACAACAACAACAACAACAACAACAACAACAACAACCAGATCTCTATTTTATCCCCGCTTGAACCATTATTTGATTCAACAAGAGATTTTTCTCTCCATGTGTCTTGCTTCTCTCAAGGGGATTAGGATGACCATCCTATATACATATAACTCACTGAGTGAAGAGGGAGACTTTATGATGAGGTCTGATAGCTCAGTTTGGGAAATTTGATTTTAAAGGAGCCACTAAAAGGAGAAAGGGAATAGTTATATGGACCAAACAAAGTTATCTCACCCAGCTAAAGACAGCCAGAAGGATAAAAAGGAGATTGAGGAGGAAATAATTATAAAAACTGTGGAGAGCACCTGTACCGTTGGTGCAGGGAGACTGGGTCAGAGGACCCAGAGGGGGTCCTGCAGGACCAGCAAAGAGGGTCCTTGGCTTCATGCAGGATGGAAATCAGATGTGAGCCAGCAGGAGTCAAAAGCAGAGTCTCTTGAAGAAATATAGAAAGAGATACAGACGGAGCATCTGGGAGACTTGGAAAAGAGAAGGAGCACGAGTCTCATCTCTGTTTGGGGTCTGGGGGTTTTATTATTTACTTATTGTTTGCTTGTTTGTTTGTTTATTATGGACTGGAGCATGTGTCCTCCCAGGCATCCAGGAAGAACTGGTCAGAACAAGCACAGGATCCAGGTGTCTGTCATAAGTCACTCATTCCCTGAAGCCAGGGGTCTTGGAGCCAAGATGGCTAGCACCAGTGGTCTGGAATATGTGCATGGTAGCTTCCTCTGGTGATTCTCACCTCATCCTTCCTTAGATGTTATCTATTTTAGAGAAGCCATTAACCCCTGTCCTTTACAAGGAGGACATATGCTATTTGCATTACAAGGCATGTATAAAGTAGGGTGGGGGTGCAGATCCTAGCAAGAATAGAAGGAGGAAAAGGAGCAGAAAGCAGATTTTTATGGAGTTCTTCAGTTTCCCTGCCTCATCTTAATCATAAAGATTACCTAATTATGCTCAGGTATCATGGGAGCAAAAGAGATACACATGTCTACGTCACAGATGCCTCTTGATATCAGGAAAGGTATGGCCAAAGGGAAATTTATTTTCATGAGATGGGTTTGAGATCATTTTGCCCACCCCTGTGATTCCAAGTTACTGAATCAGTAGGATCCCATAGTTCTGAAAGCACAGTTCTTTAGCATCATGATATCTCATGGCCCCTTGGCTCTTATACACTGAATGAAAGAAATAAATGCTATTGATGTTGTGTCTTGAGGATTTTTATGGAGTAACGGAAGTATAACCATACAAAATAGATAAATCGTGCTGAATCTAAAGCACAGGTACTGCTTATGAAGATGATTGACTAGAGAAATACAAAATACAATGTATCAGTGAGGGACTCACTCATGCATTCTAGGTGAGATTTACTGTCAGCCAATTTACTTTCCAGGATTTAAGGTAGAATGAAAAATGTGCCATCAATGGGTCCAAGTTGAGTCAAGGAGGCCAGAGTTGGGAATCGAGGGTAAAATCATAGGGATCTTCCATAAGATGACCCTTGAAGGATGTGTAGGATTTCTACAAGCAGAAAAAAGGAGTAGTGATGTGTTGAAGCTGGCTCATGGCAGCAGAATATGAACATCCCTTCCCAACTCTGCATTCAGTGACACACAGTTGGTAACTGGAAATTGGCCATAGTGAGAGTATTTACACAATGGAAATTAGCAAACACACAAATCAGTACCAACACACCATTAAAAAGTAAATTATGGTGCTTTATGGTTATAGATGCCCCAAAGTATGAATGTACATTAGGCGAAGTCTGGTGACATAGGATATCTGGGGGAGAGTAGTGCTGGATGAGGCTAGCAAGGAAGGATTGAGCCAGATTATGGGAGACCTTGAATGTCAATTCAAGGAGGCTTGATTCTATTTTACAAGTATTCCATCCATCAAACAACGCTTTGTGATAGAATCCCATTTGTACCATGGGAAGATAATTCTAGAGATGGAGTCACAATTAGACTGAAAAAGTGGCAGTCCAGTAGCAAGTAGCACAATAATAGTAGTAAGTAAGCAAGCATTAAGTTGCACAACAGAAATCTGATATAGGCCTGGGCAGGGTAGTAACAGTGATGTGGAAAGAATTGATAGAAATGGCATAGGGGAGAAAAAATTTAGAAAATCTGACAACAGACTAAATGGGAGTTGCTGGGGTAAGGTAGCAGGGTGTGCAATATCACTTTGGGGACTGAGAGTTGATGGAGTTATTTACAGAGAGGAAAGACAGGAAACAGTGTAAGCGAGTAGAAAGTAGTTCCCTCAGTTGTGGACATGCTGGGTATGAAGATATTTTCGCCCTTAAGAAACTCCAGTCTAGATATCCAGATAGAGGTCAGAGATATAGATAAATAGACAATAATAAAGTCAAGAGAGTAGCATATAGAAACATAAGTGGATTGCACAGAGCAAGGTGACATGAGGGAGCTAATACAATATTCTAGTAATACTTTTCATTCACCCTTTCATTCACTTACTAATCCATGTGTTTAACAAGCATCCATTATGTGTTTGGCAACCATACATCCTACCTTGTCTGGGACACACCCAGCTAATCTTTTTTGACCCAGTATAATTATAAATAGCATTCATTTCTACTCTCAGAAGTGTCCCAGTTTGGATGATAAATCGTTTCCTTAACTATGTGCCACAAACAGTGCTGGCAGTAAAGAATTTAATGATTAGCTCACATAGACCCTTCTGTTAAGGAGCCCAACTAAATATTGTTCTTTGTGTTGTGGTTTGTGGAAGTAAAGTAAAAGTTATGTCTTCTTCTCTTATGTAATTTACCACCTAGAGGCGGGGATGTCACTATCCACCTACACAGTAATTCAAGTACTAGAAGGAAGGGTACAAGTGAGTGCCAACACCACAGCATCAGTCAATAAGCACTAAAGAACTAGAGAAAGAGATCCATCAGCGGACTGGATGTCTTCATTTTGCCCTCCAGATCTGTTTTCTGACTTTTCCACCTTCCTGTGTACCCAGGGAGCCTGAGATTCATGGACTGCATCCATGAACATTTTTGTTTTACGATTTTCAGTGGATTTGGCAAATGAAAGGAACCAATAGTAGATTCTAGCAGAGTGAGAGTAGGATACTTATTCGAATCTCAGGGCCTCCTTCATGCCAAGTTACTGTAGATTGGCTGCATTCCTCCACTAAATCACTGCTTCATATTGGCATATTCTCTGGGTTCCAGTGACCACTCCTTCTCCTTATCCCTGAATGGGTAGAAAGCTCAGAGTTGTACTCAGCATTGAGCCTCAGTGGCCCTCACTTGCTTTTCCACACCTGGAGAGGAACCCAAACAAGGTATCAATGTGGTCAGGTATTTTTGGATACCTTGTTAAAATAAGATCTTGTAGTCAGAATTTTGAAAGTTATCCTAAGATTGCATGTCCTAATCTTTGGGGCCTGTGAATACGAGATATGGCTCCCATTACTGCCATATTATATGGCACTGTTGATGTTAAGCTAAGGAACTTTTCTGGGTGGTTGTGATCTAAACACATGAGCCCTTCGAATTGTTGAGTTTTCTCCAATGGATGGCAGAAAAGGAAGCCTGGGAATTTTAATTCAGGAGCAGGATTCAATGCACCACTCTGGCTTGAAGATTGAGGAGACCCCATGAGAAGGACTGCAGGCAACTTTAAGGAAGTGATGAAGGCCTCCATCTGACAGTCATCAAGGAAACAAGGACCTGGGTCCTGTTGCTGCAAGGTACTAAATCCTGTTCACAACCTTCATGAACTTGGAAACAGATTTCTCCCCAGAGCCTCCAGGTTAGGACTCCCCCCAACACCTTGATTTCAGCCTTGCGATACTCTGAACAGAGAATCCAGAGAACTTTTGAATTACAGACCTGTGAGCTAATAAATGAGTATTTTTTTTTAAGTTTATTTATTTATTTTGAAAGAGAGAGACAGAGAGAGGGAGAGATGGAGGGCCACAGAGAATTTCGAGCTGTCAGCCACAGAGCCCGATGCAGGGCTCAATCCCACAAACCATGACATCATGTTCTGAGCCAAAATCAAGAGTCAGATGCTTAACCAATTGAGACACCCAGGCAGCCCTAAATGGGCATTGTTTTAAGCTGATAAATTTGTGGTCATTTATTTTGCAGCAATAGAAAACAGATACGGTTAATTCAACAGATACAGTTAGTTCAAAACAGAATAATCCTGCCTCCTCTTCCTACTCTACCTTCCTTGTGTTGCAATTCTCTTTGCATCAGGTGATGTGGCGTGACCCTGGGAACAGGCAGGGTCTGACTATGGGGACCTGAGGTATACATTTAGTTTGAATTTAGTGGGGTATCATTTTTATGTCACTTCTGTGAATAGTTATGCACAGTTAACATGGAAAAGAAATGGCTTCCAGAAATTCTCCTATAATCCACTGTTCATCTGGTATCACCGTAAGGAAACACATGGCCAGAAGTTGAATTGTGACGTATCCTGCAAAGCCTGATGCAGAAGTGACTAGGTCCTGGAGGGGAAGTTGAAATATAGAGAGTCAATGCTGGTTGGTGAAAAACTCTTCCACTTCATAGAGGGCACCTGTAAAAGAAATTGATAGACATTTTCCCCTAATAATTTCAGAATAATTCCAAACATTCACATGACATTACCTAAAACAATTTTTGAAACGGAAGTAAATAAGAAAAAGGGACTTACAGGCTTTCTCAGTTTGGATTTAAATCATGACAATTTACGTGTCATTACCAATAACAACTTATGAACCAAACCGTTGTCATTGGACAAAGAAATCAAAGAATATGCAGCCAAAAATGTAGGGGAAAATTATAGCATTTCATCAGGCAATTAATTCATATAACTCTGCTACTTTCCAGGTGTTTGTAGAGGTTGTCAGTTTTGTTTAAACTTGTAAGTTATTGTATTTTTTTTTTTCATTTGAAAACATTCCTTTACATCATTGATTTGTACTTGCAACTTTGTATTCATCTCATCAAAGTTCATAAAGTGAATGAGTAAATAAATTTCAGGTCCCACAAACCCTGGATCTCTCTGTAAGCTTCCCTGTTGTTATTAGTCTTGGCTACTACATGTGCTATGTCCTGTTGGTTTTCTTTCTTTTTTTAAAATTTTTTTATGTTTATTTACTTGTGAGATAGAGACAGAGCATGAGTGGGGGAGGGGCAGAGAGAGAGAGGGAGACACAGAATCCGAAGCAGGCTCCAGGCTCTGAGCTGTCAGCACAGAGCCCCACGCAGGGCTCGAACTCACAGACCACGAGATCATGACCTGAGCCAAAGTCAGAAGCTCAACAGACTGAGCCACCCAGGCACCCCAAGTCCTGTTGGTTTTCTTAAACTTTACTGTCAATGTGGTAGAAAGTACTTTATTAAATTCCCTTCAGCCTGCCCATTGGAGTGTACCATCTTTCTTCTACATGGTACCCCCACCTGATACCCTCAGTGACGTCTTGAGTCACCTTACAAAATGGTTAGGCTCTCACAATGAAGAGGAGAAAGGGGGCTTCTCTGAGTAATAGAGTTGTAACAGCTAAGGAAAAGCCACCTTTCACCTGAGGGTGAAATTTAATACCCCTTAATTTTTAATAACTTAAAAAAATTGGGGCGCCTGGGTGGCGCAGTCAGTTAAGCGTCCGACTTCAGCCAGGTCAAGCGTCCGACTTCAGCCAGGTCACAATCTCGCGGTCCGTGAGTTCGAGCCCCGCGTCAGGCTCTGGGCTGATGGCTCGGAGCCTGGAGCCTGTTTCCGATTCTGTGTCTCCCTCTCTCTCTGCCCCTCCCCCGTTCATGCTCTGTCTCTCTCTGTCCCAAAAATAAATAAACGTTGAAAAAAAAAATAACTTAAAAAAATTAATTTATGCTCAGTGGAGAAAGCTTGAACATTTTAACAACAGTAGAATAATAATATAATAATTAGAATTACCTATCGATATTTAACTACATGATCTTTAAATATTTTTTCTGTATATAACTACATTTTAGATTTTGTTGTTCTCCATCTACTCTTTTCTAGCTTCCTTTTGTATTTAGCAATATAGAATGGCTTTCCCGTGATTATTCTTTTCTACCTCAGTTTTAACAAATTTTATTGTTTTGCTTACTGCAGAAATTAAACATCATGACCATTCTACACAGTGCAGAAACAGGTAAGAATAAAGAAAAGGGAATCCAAACCATCCAGAACTGTCATCAGCATTATTATTAATGGTAGTCACTATTAACATTTTAATGCAACATATTTTTTGATGACTGTATTATATTTCATGAAATGGATGCACTGTAACTTAGTGAAAAAATCCAATACGTTGGATTATTAGGTTCTAGGTTCATTTCAGTCTTTTACAGTTACCGGAGATAAACATCTTTGTTCATTTACTTTTGTATATAGATCTCTGATTACCTTCATGGGATAAATTCCATTTTTAATGCTTAGCCTGTTTTAATGGTGCAGAAGTCAAAAATAATAAATGGCTCGTCATTAGCCAGGTGCCTAGGGCTTTGCAACCTTCCTCAAAGAATAGACTCCCTAGGGCAGCTCCATTATCTGTTGACTTGCTGGGAGAGCATTAGAACCAAAAGCCAATGATATCCAAGGAGCATAATATAGTATGTCTTAAAGTCTAATTACATCTAATCCATTACGAAACACATAGCTGGACTTTCCAAAATGTTTTCCTCAGTATATTTTAAATGTGTATTTAGAGAAAATCTTATTTTACTATAAAATCTCTTCTTGTGTTGCTTGAAATTCTTGTGCCCCTTCAACACCTAATTTAATGGTTCATAATATTCTGAGGCCACTGAAGAAAACTTAAGGACCCTGGCTCAAAACAAAACAAAACAAAACAAAACCCCAAAAAACCCCACAAACACATTTATTGTCTTCAAGCCAGAAGTCTCCAAGGAGTTGTATTTCCCTTTAGCAGTTGAATAAAATAGAGTAAACCCTAATTTTGAGTGCAGGAAGTCCAGATCTCTCCCAATGCATTTCTGGGTCTCTTTTGGGTGTTTGCACACTTGCATTGGTTGCTGCTTATCGATTACTGCCCTGAACTTCTCCATCGGTCCCTTCTTGCAGCTTGAAAACATTTCTTTGTACCATGCTACACTGTGATCTACTTTGACCCAGGCAAGGATACAGGTCCCTCTCTTAGTTAGGAAATGCTAATATCAGATTGTAGCACTGACAAAACTTTATGAGAAACTGGGGATTAGAGGGAATTATAATACAGATATGGAGGAGTAGTAAAACTGAATATTGGGAATAACTGCTGTAAAATGTAATTACTGTGACCCCCACAGAAGGTCTCTCAGTGTCCATCTCTTTCCTATGAGCCTGGTATGCAGTCATGTTGCAGGGGCCAGTTAACCCTATAGATTATAGACCCCAACCCAGTATTCTCTACTCTGATTCTAGACTTGGATGTCCTTCCCTGTAATGGGAATTGAAGAATGTGGCACTCAGCAAAAATATAATAAACATTGCAAGGAGGCAACTGTAACCCCCGTGAATGATAAATTTTTTATATTCAGAAACAAAATGCTTGGCCTGAAGCATTTGGAATATGTCACTGTTTCAGGATTTTCTGAGAAAAATGGGTAGTTACTTGCCTGAAATGTCTATAACTAAAAGACTTATCAAACTATTCTCTCAAAACAAAGGGCATACCTGCATGAAGAACAATTTCTAGCTTCATTCCAGAATAGAGAACAGATTTTTTACATCCTTCCCCATTCAATCATATTTATAACTTCAATGATAATTTTAATAACTAATCTCCAACAGCTAAAATAAATTGCTGGCAGATTTAAATACTATTTTGTTTCCCGCATGCAACCACACCACTGGGCCGAATATTTTAGAATGTTTAAGTCCACCCCTTGCACCCAAACCCTTTCATAGATTCAATTCATAACCCTTGGTCCATCTCAAGACCTTTTAATTATTTTCTCTGCCTTGTACTGACATCCACTTCGGAAAATGCCCCTCTCACAAATGATTGATTACTAGCTATTTAGTCTATCAGTCTATTATTTAGGTATTAGTCTATTTCACAAACATTGGTCTAGATTTTTGATTGCCAACTCTTTGAAGGCAGAGACGTTGTTTTTAATTTTATTTTTAGCGATGCCAAACACATCATCCAATAAATAATGTACTGTGTTTTCTTACTTCAAAGTTGCTATTGATTAGGAGATTGTACCATTGATTTAGTAAAAGCTCTTCAGAAAACAAACAAAAGTCCTACTGAATTAAATGTACATATTGATTACTAAGCTCATCTCAATTTTAGAAGCATTAATATGGGGGTGAAGAAAATAATGAAGCTCATTTTAGATAGAAGATGTATTTTAGATAGAAGATGTATGGCATCGTGAAATATGAACTCTCACAGCTCCGGGATCTTAAAGGTCAACTATTCCATCTTCTTCTCAAATGTTGGAATCTTTCCAGAGTAGGTGAGCTTAATTTAGGATTAATGGATAGAATTCAGGGAAGCATGGACTCTGAAATTTTAGGCAGAATTGTTTTTGTATGCGTGTACAGATTTTTCTTAAGAAAACGTCAACTTATTCTATTAGCCTCGGAAAGTCATTACCGGCTTTAACACTCCTAAGACGATTCATCTAGATCCCCTTGTGGTTGTTCATCCAGTATGAGGTTGAATATCTCTAAAAGGAATTCACTCAACAGTCAACGCTTCTACTAAAAAGCTCAACTTGACCAAAAATTTTCTTCCCTATCCTTGGTTCTGGTCCAGAACGTCTATATTTGTTGAATGTTTTATCTATATCTATATCTATATCTATATCTATATCTATATCTATATCTATATCTATATTCCATATATATATTCTCTCTCTCTATAGAATATATATAATGTTTTATTATAAATAATGATGAGAGACATTGATTAGTAGCTTGATTGATATATGTTGGTTTATTGATATATGAAGGACTGATGTGAAGACCATGAAATCAGATTTATTTATTTTTTCTTTTCTGATAAATTTATGTTTTCATTGTTCTTTTTTTGTTCTAATTTAGAATGTGAATAATTTAAGAAGTAAGTTAATTTGGTGAAGGGATAGTGCTCAATAAACGTTAACTGAATGCATTGATTAGATAAATAATGAATGAGTGGATGAAAGGGAGTGTAACTAAATATGTGGAATATAAATTAATGAATAAATGAATGTGCAGATTAATATAATGAGTAACTTAACACTTGTGGGTCTAAAATTCTAGGTTTCACATATGTAAATTATTGAGATTCTTGTTGGACTGTGTCAGTGTTATTTATAATCACAAATAATTTCAGTATAAGAAGTTCACTTCTCAAAGTAGATTCTTTCAGTCCCCCATTCTCCCATCTACCCTTTCATCTCCCCCAGCAAAGGTTTTCCAACTCTTGTGCATATCTTAGGTGAAGAAGAAATGGTATGGTGAAATATGATAGACACCGGGGAACAGCAGTGGATAAGAAAAGCCTATGATGCTACATAGCTGCCATCAAAGCTACTGGGATCACAGAATTTTCCATTTAAAAGATACACTAGTGACTACAGTTGTTCAATTTCCTTACCTTATTGTTAGGAAAACACAGGCCCAGAAAAAGACAGAACCAGTAGAAGCTCTAGATTCAGTATATTCATGATCCCTAAACTGTAAAACCAGGAAAACAGTTGAGGCACACATGATTAAGAGAGATTTTAGTTTAGGTAAAATGTGCAGCTGTTCTCTTACGAACATAATATCCTTGGAAACCTGGCATAAATTGACAGAAACCCTGAAAAAATAAACCATGAACATTCACTTACATACATGCCCACACACATATTTCTCATGTAACTATTTTTGCCCTGTTGTCAGGAGCTAAGGGGGTAGCATGTGATGGAGAAGCATCAGGAAGAATCAGAAGATTGAGGAGCTGGGCTTTGTTCTGCCACTGATGTGCTCTTTGGTCTTGAGTGGGTGGCAATCCTCTCTGTGTCTCTGTCTCTCTGTAAACTGAGAGGGCTAGATGCAGGGTCCCCTTCCTCTAGATTTTCAGATGGAAGACATCTTCTGACACAACGATCTATAAGCACTCCAGCTTTCTGGGAAGGGTTTTATTTGTTTCACTGGTTGTTTATTATTATTATTATTATTATTATTATTATTATTATTATTATTATTGGAAGCACTGCCTAAGACTGGGGGATGGCAGGTATGAATTCTGCAAGGTAGTCTTGTCCTTTAACAAACCATAGAACACTTATCCCAGCTATATTGTGACCACCTTTAGACTTTACTGGAAAGCCAAGTCTAATAAAATAGTGCATTAAACTTCACATTTCTTCCAAACACTTGATATAGATTCATTCTTTCTTTCTTTCTTTCTTTCTTTCTTTCTTTCTTTCTTTCTTTCTTTCTTTCTTTCTTTCTTCCTTCCTTCCTTCCTTCCTTCCTTCCTTCCTTCCTTCCTCCCTCCCTCCCTCCCTCCCTCCCTCCCTCCCTCCCTCCCTCTCTCTCTCTTTCTCTTTCTCTCTTTCTCTTTCTTTCTTTCTTTCTTTCTTTCTTTCTTTCTTTCTTTCTTTCTCTTTCTTTCTTTCTTTCTTTCTTTCTTTCTTTCTTTCTTTCTTTCTTTCTTTCTTTCTTTCTTTTCCCTGGCATATAACAAGTCCCCTACTTTCCTGTACTTTTTGGGGGAAACTGGTGGAAAAAACTCAGGAGTCTATGATGGAATTTTTTTTTTTTTAAATCATGGAGAGTCTGTAAGGCATTGATTTGCACCAAATGTAACTGCTTTTTGCTGTAGCTGTTAATTGATGATATTACATTATAAGGTGAGTACAGACAGCACAGCAATTCAAAGCAGAAAAGTAATAGACGGTGACGCATAATTTTAAAACTTTTTAGAGGTTGGGATTGTAGTGAAAGAGAGGTGGGGTATACAGCAAAAAATGCCCCCAAGAACCCTAGGTCCTGTTCAACCTTTCCAAAACCTCAAGGAACAGACCCAGAAGAGAATACAGTGGACAGAAGAGAAGGAATGAACCCGTGACATCTATTGAGCGTCTTAAATTTGTCAAATAGTGTAAATTCTTCATGAGCGTCAGTAGGTGAGTTCAGATTAATCAATTAAATAATGCATTCGTTTAGTAAATATGCATTCAAAATCTACTTGCCAGATACCGTGCTCAGTACTAGGTATTCAGTAGTGAACAAAACAGTCCTGATTCTCCTGGAATTTAGCAATGGAGCCCTTTGGCTTTCCTTTTTATTATTTTAACTATCCCCTGAGATAGGCAAGCTAGAGTGCTTGCCCAATAGGACTTGAGGCAAAGGTTTTGATGCAAATGACTGTATTTGGAAATCCATCCCAGGTAACACAGTGAGGAGGTGGGAAAGGGACATAAGGAAGGGAGGAGGCTAGAAGGGGGTTTGTAAATAAGTGGGTGACCTTTGTGGGTAAGTGGGGCTCAGTCTTGCTGGGGATTCTCTAAGAGACTGTGTAGAACACATCTCAGAATTGGCCTATGCAGGGCACAAGGAAGCTGAGGCATTCACCCACGAACTCCTGTCCCTCATTGGTTGAGGTCCTCCAGTCATGAACTCTCTGGCACATTCAGTATGCCCTGCACTCAGGCCTACCTAGCTGCTTCCCAGAGAACCCCACCAGGCAGAGATGCAGAGAGCCATGGGAGTCTTCAGGACCTGTCTGGGAGAGCTGGGGGGCACATGGGCTGGGCATGGCACTGGCAGTGTCTATCACGTGATTATCCTCATTTTATAGAAAAAGAAACTTAGGCTTGAGTAGTCACCCACCTAGTAGGTATTAGAATTCATACAAAACCCAGTAGTCTTTTACTGCACCCTAGTCCTCAAACAGGGTGTGGAGCTATCCCCTAGTAAGCTCTGGATGATAATGAAGCCATGTCTCTGGAAGGATGGGGTAGGTTCCTGGGTCAGAGGCAGGCTGACATCAGATGGAACCACACAGGCTTGGAGGCCAAGTCCTTTCTTCTCAGTGGATTCTGAACGAGCAGCCCCAATACAATATTGTGATTCATAGGAAATACATATTTGGTTATTTCGATGACCAAAATGTATTTCCAATATGTATTTGGTCTTTTTCCACAGTTACTGGCTCACAGCCTGGGATTTCCTGTGATGACAGCAATAAAGTTGTCTTTGTTATGTTAATGAGGTGACTTTTGAAAAGCCCTTAGGTAACTTATGGATGGGGCTGGTTGCTATGGGAACCAATCAGGTGTTTAGAGAATTGGAACTCTCAGTCCATCACCCCCTACACACAACTCTGGAGGGGGAGGTGGTGGTGCTGAAGATCAAGTTCAATTGCAAATGGCCAATGATTTAATCAATGAAGTCTTCATAAAAACCCAAAAGGATAGGGTTCAAAGGGTTAGCAAACACTTCCACACCCAGAGGATGATGCACTCCAACTGCATGGGAAGGAGGTTCCTGTGCTAGGAAGCCTCCTGAACCAAACCCTATGTATTTCTTGGTCTGGCTCTTCATTCACATCCTTTATAATATCCTTTAATGAACTGGTAAATGTAAGTGTTTCTCTGAATATTGTGAGCCACTGTAGCAAATTAATCAGACTCAAACAGGGGGTTGTGGGAACCTTTGATCAGAAGCACAGGTGATAACCTGGCCTTGTGACTGGTGTCAGAAGGGGTACTGGGCTGTGGTGGGAGGCAGTCTTCTGGGACTGAGCCCTTAACCTGTGATCTGTTGCTAATTCCAGGTAAACAGTGTCAGAATTGAATTAAACTGCAGGATACCCAGTGATGTAGGACCCTTGCTTGTTGTCTTGGGGAAATCTCCCCACACATTTGGTGATCAGAAGTGTCAGAAGCGAAGTGTTTAGTGGGAGTAATAAAGGAAACACACAGGAGATAGATTGACCTGAAATTTTTCTCTAAAACAGGTGGAACACTGAGTTTTTCTAATAAACCGAGGCCCTGGGCCCTTGTTGGCATTGAAGGAGGTTGGGAGAAGAAAAGGAGTGACTTCCTTTTTAACTCTGAAGGCTTATAAAGCCTAACCGGAAGCACATGATGTTGAAAGTAGCTCAGTGTCACGGAAATTCATTGAGTCAAGTTGGCCAGGTCTAGCTGTGACTGACCTGTAGGAACCGTTCCACCTCCAGAGGAAGGACTCCATTTCCTCATTCATAAAAGAGAAATATCATCTACATCATAGGATTGCTGTTTAGATTATCATGGTGATTCAATGAGATGCTGTGGGTGTCAGCCTGGCTCCCCAGGCAATAGAGCCTGAGGCACAGTTTGTGTGCTGACATTTATTGGGTGTGGGTTTGAAAACCCGGAACCCTCTAAGATGGACGAAGAAGGCAATGTGTCTGCTCGTTACCCCTGGGTCCCCTGTTTCTCACTGGTAAAAGCTGTTAAGATGTTAATTCTGTACTTAATTCTTTAACCCTCTGCTGTTGAGTTGTGTCACCTGCTCCTTGTGGCTGCTTCTGAAGCAAGTCCTCATTTGCCAAGGTTGAGAGCAGGTAACCTGGTACAGGAGCCCCATGACTCCCACCCCCAAGGGAGGCCATACAAGATGAGCCAGTGGTGGATGTGGCCAGGGCTTTATGACAATGGACATGGGACCTGGTGCCACTGCTGCTCCTAGGACAGAGTCTGGCAGCCAGGAGGGACTGAGGTCTGTGGAGGTACATGAACTGGGTCAGGCATAGTATGTACGAAATACCTTTAACTGTGTAAAGGATAAAGCAGTCCATTTTTATAAATGACTTCAGATCTACAGATTTCATTTCTGGTGCCTAATTTTTATATTTTTCTTTCTTTCCTTTGTTGTCACTTGTCCTAGACAGAGATGCTCTTTCTATATATTGTAATAAAAAATGTTTAATGAACAAATCAGTGAAGAATATTACCTAATTTTATGAACAACTGTCTATGTAAGGGCATATCAGTAAAACTAGATGTCATTTATTACACACTTATTACATGTAGTGGGCCAGACATCTCACACATGTGACCTCAATCTTCACAATCCCATTATTATCCCTATTTTATAGGTGAGGAAACTGAGGATTAGAGAAGTTAAGGATATTGTTTAAAGTCACAAAATTGGTATATTGCAAGAAATGTGCTAGCATTTTGTAGCTTCTATTTTCTTCTCATTTACTCTGTTTTCTTTTAGGAAAAGAAAACATTGTTGCATTTTAGGGTTCACAGGTATGGTTTGCATGACTGAGGTAGTGGGAAGTGTTAGTGGGCATGACCATCATGTTTCTGTGGTCCTAGCAATTGGGACAGACCTACATGTTTATCCCAAACAACTGACTGCACACATGCCTATTTGAATTTTGCTTTGAAATCAATGTTACAGAATATTAAGTTCCACAAGGACAGAGTCTGTGTCTACTTCACCTTTATATCCCCCAAGCCTAGAAGAACATTGGTATATATTCAGCTTATAAAATGACAGGATAGATCATATAAGGCATGGCCATAAGACTCTGAACATCAAGGCAGAGGTCAGCAGAACACGGTCCATAGACTAAATCCAGCCTGCTGCCAGCTTGTGTAAATAAAGATTTATTGAAACGCCTTTAAGCCATTCATTAACGTATTATCTATGGCTGCTTCTGTGTTTTTTTTTTTATTAAAATTTTTTTTTAATGTTTATTTTTGAGAGAGAGACAGAGCACAAGCAGAGGAAGGGCAGAGAGAGAGGGAGACACAGAATCTGAAGCAGGTTCCAGGCTCTCAGCTGTCAGCACAGAGCCCGATGTGAGGCTTGAACCCACAAACCCTAAGATCATGACCTGAGCTGAAGTCAGATGCTTGACCTACTGAGCCACCCAGGCGCCCCTGCTTCTGTGTTTGTATTACAACAGCAGAAGTGAGAAGTTGCAACAGAGACTAAATGGTTCACAAAGGCAAAAATGTTTGTTATGTGATCCTTTATAGAAAAAGTTTGCCCATTCATGCTCTAAAGTATGCTTGAAATAGAATCACAAGCTGCGATAAAAAGTTTAGATAAGTAGGAAAGGATTAGGTTATAAAAATGCCCTTCTGCCACTCCTCCCTTGTTTTCAGCTGAAAATAAAATCTAGTTATTGTAATGTCATATTAAATGTGTATAAATGGAACAAAGTCAAATGCCTAACAAGTGAGGTGTGATTTAAATGCATTGTGCAATGCTGTGCCACCACTAAAAAGATTGCTGTAGGACAATTTATAAACAACAGAAAAAGGGGTACAACACAATACATGTAAAAAATCAAAATCCTAAATTCAATTTCATTCTACTTTTGTGCCAGAAATGTATATACATTTATAAGTTAAAGAAATGTAGAATGAAACACCAGAACAGTACCAATGTTCTGATGAGAGAATTATGGATCATTTTAATTTTCTGCTTTATGCTTACCTGCATTTTCTATTCTTCTCTACAATGCACAGGCAGTTTTCCAGAATAAAAAGTTGAATTTTGAGAACATTTAAAAAATATATGCAATAGGGGCACCTGGATGCCTCAGTCGCTTAAGCGTCTGACTCTTCATCTCAGCTTAGGTCATGATCTCACGGTTCCTGATTTCAAGCCCTGCATTAGGCTCTAGGCTGTCAGTATGGAGCCTGCTTGGGATTCTCTCTCTCTCCCTCTTTCCCTGGCCCTCCCCTGCTGTACTTTCTCTCTTTCTCTCTCAAAATAAATAAACTTAAATAAAAATAAAATATACATATATATTTGTTTTATTTATATATATATAAGCATATATATAAGCATATATATAAGCATATTATATATAAGCATATTATATATAAGTATATTATATATAAGCATATTATATATAAGCTATACACACACACACACACACACACACACACACACACACATAAATCTCTTATGATATAGGACTATGAAAATAAAAGTCCAGAACAATATTTTTATAAAGGAGAGTGGCTAGTTAAGAGGCCACCCACCTTTTTTTTTTCTTGTAAATTTCTCTTTCCTCTGGGGCTTCTTCTCCATTAGATTATTGTGGCCTCCACTACATCAGGCCCCAGGGAGCCCATACCTCCTTTAAAGCTGCAAAAGCATGAATTGAAATAACTTTTCATGTTTTTCTTTGCTCAGTTGAGACAGGCTGACATTTTCAAAAAGAACTTTAATACTCAGTGAACAAAAAGGCAATAATTACAGAAAATACAAGAGGCATAACAGTTGTCATGTTTAAAATACAAGCCTCTAGCCCTCTAAAGTGATTCCTGGTGGAATCTGAAGCAAACTTGGCTCCCTGCTGGAACCTTGCCTAATTCCCCTGAAGTGGGTACCATTACATTTCTGCCACCTGGAATTATTCTTGGGCCAGCTAGTCTCTGTATTCATTGAGGATAAAATATCCCTTGCTCTATCCATCTGTGGCTTTCCCACCTGGTTCCCCTCCAGGAGACATTACAGTTCATCCAGAGATGACTGACAAGGTGAGAAAAATTTAGCAGTTCCTCACACCACACACACACACTGCACCATACCTGTAGAAAACGTAGAAACTATGATTTGGTTATTTAGATGAGAATCTCTTGCTGATCACATGCAGGGAAGTGGCCAAGTTAAACTCCATCCATTTCAGGTTTATAAAATGATAATTTATCACATGTCCAAATGTCACAAACTGCACATATGCAGTGACAGAACATGTTCAAGTCTCTCCATCTTCATGTATAAGATAGAAATCCAGGAGGCATTAAAATCCCAAACTTCTCACCTTTACCCTTGCTCATGCTCTTGAGTCCCTCTGTGATATCACTTCCCTGTTCCCTTGTCTTTCAGGAGCCTTCTCCGTAGCCCCTACAAAGAAGTGATGCCTTTCTCCACTGAGATAATGAAATCTTGCTTGCATCTCCTTGTACCTTGGACCCAGAAACTGATCTGTGCTAAAACTAATTACATCACTTTTATCTTTCTATAAGCAGCTTTAGGGCAAGAACTGTATTTTCATGTTGTATCTTCTATTCAGGTTTTAGAAAAGTGTCTCACCTGTGACAGAGAGGCTCAAGAAATAGTTGTTGAATTGTTGAATAAATGTATTTTAGTAATTATGGGAAATTTTAAAGAGATCAATCTAGGATCAATGCATAGAAGTTCCCAGGAGATCAACTTATATTCAGTTTAAAAAAGAACTTTCGGGGCACCTGGGTGGCGCAGTCGGTTAAGCGTCCGACTTCAGCCAGGTCACGATCTCGCGGTCCGGGAGTTCGAGCCCCGCGTCAGGCTCTGGGCTGATGGCTCAGAGCCTGGAGCCTGTTTCTGATTCTGAGTCTCCCTCTCTCTCTGCCCCTCCCCCGTTCATGCTCTGTCTCTCTCTGTCCCAAAAATAAATAAACGTTGAAAAAAAAATTTAAAAAAAAAAAGAACTTTCTCAGAGTCCACACTGCATTATGTTTAATGGATTTTGTCTTTCTGGAAAATAACACTGGGTGTATTGTGTTCAAGATAAAAGTCTACTTTTGAGGAATATCATAATGGAGATTCACTCAAGAAATGAAGGATTGGACAAGATGTCCTCTAAAATTCTTTCCAGCTTTATCTTGCTGTTAATTCTAAATCCAGATGCAGGCAAGAAATCTCATCAGAATAAGTTTTTATCATTTGTTCAGGCTATCAGCGGGTGAGGCTGTCTCTACATTGGGTGTATCTCTCCTTGGTTCGTTTTTTCCTACATAGTCCTCCTTTTCTCGAGCATAGTGATTAAAATCTATTATGTGACATCATAACATCTAAAAAGCCACCAGCAACCACTGAAGAGAAACTGGCATTTCTTGGGAATCCATGAAGTACATTATTTTATTTGAGGATAACCTGGCTTTGAGTTAAATATTTGCCAGGTTTTTTCCCCCCATCTTCCCTTAAAGGGCTAGTTTCCTGAAGCTGGGTTTTGGTTTCTTAGAATTGCCTTGTCCTACTGCCTAGCCTACCTGTGCTACTGAAATCCTATTTGCAGCAACCAAATTACTTTCTCTGAATCCAATTTATACAGTGACATATGGGGGATTCCAAAAGGGAAAGTTTCCATTCATATCCAGCAAATCATCTTTACGGGAAGAAAGTTAGGAGCAAACTTGGTGACATACAGAGAAATTTAACTTCTGGAAACCATCATCTTCCATTTTTAAATTAATTCTCTGTAAAGTAGTTGGGACCAGAATAAGTTTGTGCCTATTTTCAGACAGATTAACCATTAATGAGTGATGATGAATTTACCTTACTAAGCAATTTTGCAAAACTGGTTTTCATTTTTTTCCTATCTCCCTCTTTGTATGTTTGTATCATTCATGTCATAGGCACTGTTTAATAAGGATATAATTCAAGAAATTAAATGCCACATTTCTGGTTTTACCCCTTTCCTCTTTAAAAAGATGATATTTATAGAATTACTTTGGTTCAAAACTATTGGATATGTGAGATTTTTAACATAAATGATTCATTATTAGGTCAATTTCTTTGTCTATTAGCTTCACTTGTTTGGGTTTCCTTGGTTCTGAATACCAGGAATGTTGTTTTAGCTGCTGTTTGACACATTTGTGAGTAAAATCACAAGATTAAAAATGCCCCCATACAGAGAATAAAATATCATGCTAGAATTCTATAGAAATTCGATACTATTACTCCTGGGAACCCTCACATAGCTGTTGGAGAGTGGAAACTGAGGCCTTAACATTACATGTACCACATACAAGGTTGGTGACAGTAATAATAAGGATAACAAACTTCATTGGGCACTTGTGATGCCACAGTCAGCCTTCTAAGTGCTTTTCCCTTGTCTGCTCATTTAATGCATTCATTCTTTGGGATTGTTGCTATTATTAGTAAAAGGCGAGAAAAAATAAGACGTGGAAAGATTAAGTATTTTGCCTAAGGTTCCCAAGCTAGTAAGTGAAGGAATCAGGATCTGAAATCAGGCAGAATGGTTCCCAAACCTTGCTCGTACACATTATGCTATTCTGCCTTTTTGTCAGAAATACGTGGACTCATTTTGTGTACAGTCTATAAATGTCTGCATATATATAGAAGAGGAGAAATACACACACACACATACACATACGTATATCCTACATGTATATTGTTCTCTTTCATTTGCAAAGCTTTGCCTCTAAACAGGGAAAGGATGACTAACAGTTCCTTCTGGTTGGTTGATTATCATAATACAAATTCCTACAAAAGGAAAGCCATTGCCCTAGCTAATCTTAACATCCCTACATCAGTAGCTATTTCAAGAAAAAGCAATTCCCATCTGTTATAGAAACATATTTGGTGACAGCACACATCTTCTTACCCTAGTACCATCCCATTGCAATGCAACGGTGAAAACAGCATGATTTTCTTCGTTAATTCTGGAAAGCTCTATCTAAGCCAAAACATGTGAAGGGACTCAACGCCTTCTTGTTTGTAATCTGCAAAAGTAGGGCTGTTAACCTTTGTCTCTCCTTTTGAGTTCACCGGAATGGTCAGATGTATGTAACAATCAAATCTTTTAGTTTTATGTGCTTTTCTCAGAATATAATAGACATCTGTTATTTTTCTGCTGAGCAAATTTTTCCTTTAGGGAAATAGTCCACCCCCACCTGGTGGAATTGTCATTCACGTGGTCCTGCTTGCCTGGGACTGGGATGGGCTTGTAGGGGCCAACGGCAGGCTGCCCCAAGACGGGCCATTTTGGCATGAAGAATATTTTGAATTACAAAGCAATCACAACCCTGTACATTCAAGAAAAACTCTTTACCTTTCCCCTCAACTGCCTAAAAAGAATTTAGATAGAGAATCTGCTCCCGGAAGAGAACTATCACCATAGATCACTATGTTAAGAAATGAACTAGGTATAGTAGACAGGGAGAACACTAGTAAGACCTATGTGATCAAGTTCTCTTTGTCCCATTGTTTCTGAGGGGCCCAGTGAACATTTGTTTACCAAACATTTACTCTTTTTTATCTTCCTGTGAATTGCATTTCTTCTCTTTGAAGTCTTAGATTCCTACCTGCCCTTCCCCTTAGTTCTGGACGTCATGTATTCCTCATTTTTGCCTGACTGTCCTTGGAATTGCATGTCTGTGTGGATTACCCATATGTACAAAATTAAATTTGATTTTCTCCTGTTAATATATCTCGTGTCAATTTGATTCTGAGTCTGGCTAGAAGGACCTTGAAGGGGAGTGGAAATTCTTCCTCTTCAGCAGGCTTGTGACCCAGGCTGGCCAATCAGTGTGCCTTACCTGCCTGGATGCTGAGATTGTTTCAGGGGCAGGCATGTAACCATAGATGTGACAGAGTTTTTCCCTAGACTTCTCCATTGAGAAGAGTGCCTTTCTTTCCTTTCTTGAAGATTTCGAGGTATAAGGATAGTTTAAGCCTGGGATTGCTGAGAGCCTTTGTTGTCATGTGAAATGATTCTGCATGAAAATTAAGCCAAAAAAGAAGACAAAAATAGATTCAAGAAGGAGGGAGAAGAGATGCAAAACCTTAAACCCTTGAATTGAGCCACATTTGAAGCTAGGATCCAATCTGGCATTTCAATTGTGCAAGCTTAAGCAAAAGGAGAGTTTCTGTCACTTATAACCAAGAGTCCTAATACATGGACCCCTAGAACCTGAGAATTAGTAGGAATTGTAATGATCTAATCTCCCACTTGGTAAGTAATGCCATCTATCACACTTTGTTGGTTAGCCAGGTTCTGTCTCTGTTCCCATTCCTCTAGTAGACAGGAGGTTTGCTATCGCACTTGGCAGTTCATTCCACCGTGGGCCAACTATAATTTCCAGACAGTTTATTTTTTCCTAGTATCAAACAAGTTGTCTTCTTAAACCTCCTTTTCACTAAACTTATTGACGTTCTCTGGAGCTTCACAGAAAAGTCAACTTGCTTCTTAAAATAATTGAGAACAGTTATCTTGTCTCATTTCTTTCAAACATTCCTTCAACTTTATTTGAAAGTTAACAGACTGCTCTACTCTTCACCCTGCCCACATCATGGTTCATAAATATCTAAGTGCAAGGACCCCTCAGACTTCCATTTAGCTATCTCAGAAGCTACCTGGGAAAGTCAAAGAGGCTGTTTTTCATCCCCACATCTCCTTTAGCTGTATTTTGTTTATGTTTCTGCACACTGCTTCACTTGAAAAAAAAATGATTGAATAGTCACTTCACATGCTGTTTTTCAGACTTCTTAAACTATTCTTTAATGACAGAAATAATCAGAATATGAAAAAAAATATCTCTGAATGAGGATTGATTTGCTAAAGGTTCATTTAGGTTATTCTTGGTCATGATGCAGGGGGTTATGCTTTTAGGGAGGAAGCCTGGAATGGCTTCTATTTCTGGGAAGCTCAGAAACTACTGAAACTCTTGGATCTTTTATTGTATAAACAGCTACCATGCCTGAATATTTATGTGTTTCCAATTAAAATACTGATACTAATGATGAAAGGGAGAAATGGATTAATCTTTGGATTTGAGGGTTTTAAGTACATTTTTGGGCTAACATCAATATACTTATTTAAAATTAAATTACAATGTTTTTCTCAAAAAATTCACAAATATAACCCCTATAATAAGAAGCCAATTCAGAGACACCTAAGGAAAGAACTTAATAAACTGCCTCATTGCCTCTGCTTCTACTTTCTTGAGGGAATCAATATGAACTTTCTGGTTTGTATACTCCCACACCGTTTTATAAACTCATAAATATGTACACATATGTCAATTTACTTTTGCATCTTTTTTTTAAATCATTTTTGTTTATTTATTTTGAGAGAGAGAGAGTGTGTGAGCAGGAGAGGGGCAGAGAGAGAGGGAGAGATAGAGAATCCCAAGCAGGCTCCTCACTGTCAGTGCAGAGCCTGACGCCGGACGTGTTCCCACAAACTGTGAGATCATAACCTGAGCTGAAATCAAGAATCAGACACCTAACCCACTGAGCCACCTGGGGAACCCCATGTGAGTAGTTTTTTTTTTTAATAAAAAAATTTTTTTAATGTTTATTTTTGAGGGGGTGCGGGGGAGACAGTGTGCAAGTGGGGGAGGGGCAGAGAGAAAGATGGAGACACAGAATCCCAAGCAGGCTACAGGCTCTGAACTGTCAGCACAGAGCACGGGGCTCAAACTCACAAACTGTGAGATCATGACCTGAGCCAGAGTCAGACATTCAACTGACTGAGCCCCCCAGGTACCCCCTGAGTATCTTTTAAAAATATATTTATTTGTGGATTGAACAAATGCTTATGGAGTATTTATCATGCATCAAGCACAGTTCTAAGCATTGGGGTTACAGAGTGAGTAAAACAAAACCCCAGTCGTCATGGGGCTTATATTCTAATGATGGAGAGAGATACTACACAATATAACTGGGTAAAATCCATGGTATTATTAGATAGTGAAACACATTAAAGAAAAAAGTAAGTAGGAAAGAGGGATTAGAAGCATTAAAGGGTTGTATTTTACTCACTGTAATCAGTCAGAGCTTTAATACGAACAATTAGTTGTATTGGGGGAAAGGGAAGATTAAATACCAAATCCCTGGGGTAGGAATGTCCTTGTGTGTTCAAGGAATAGCTGGGGGCCTAGGTCTTTGGGGGTAGAGTGACTGAGGGACAGAGTAAAAGGGGATGAGGTGAGAGCAATGGTAGGGATCAGTTCCTGTAGGGCCTTAAAGGTTTTACTAAGGACTTTGAATTTTACTCTGAAAGAAACTGGTTTTGATCCAGGGAATAACATTCTGATTTACCTTTAACAGGATCACCTCGGCTGCTGGGCTGAGAATAGACTGAAGTACAAGGAGGGAGCCCAGTTGGAAGACCATTGGAGTAATCTAGGAGAAAAATGATAGAGCAAGATGGAGGAAGTGAGTGTAGCATGAATGGAGTATATGGATGGAATTTTGGATATATTTTCAAGGTCGAGTCCCCAGATTTGCTGAGGGACAAAATATGGGGTGTAACCCAAAAGGCAGAGCCAGGGATGATAGCGAGGCTATTATCGTAAAAACTGGAAGAAGAGTTACTATAAACTCAGATGAGACAGACTGTGAAATGAATAGGCATTTTCAAGAGAGAGAGATCAGAAGTTAAATTTTGAGGCATGGTTAAGTGCCAGAGACCAGCTCCAGCAACCAGGGGTTCCCGAAGGAAGAATGGTGTCGGTGAAAATAAAACAAAACTAAAATAAAAACCTAGAAAATAAAAACTAAAATAAAAAACTAAAACTAAAAAAACTAAAATAAAAACAAAAAATAAAAATGGACACAGACAACAGCAGTGTGTTGAACTGGCCGATTTATTGTAGTCAACGTGGCATTATATATGCTAGTGATTTCCTTGTAGCATACGTCATCTATGTTTTTCTAACATTACCTAATTTTGAAAATGTTCCTATGTATAAAAAACCTTTAAGAAATAGCAGGTGATTTTCCCCTAACTTTCCCGCATACCCTTTGATTATAGATTAATTTCTTACATTATTCCATTATGCATCTGCATTTATCTATAATCTGCAAAGCATTTGCTTTGCTCTTCTTGTGAAAGGCCCTCCGTTTCTCAACACCTCAAGTGGAACAGTTACAGGGACATGACCTCCTAACCACATGAGGCCGGAAGAACAATGTGTTTGCCTTGGTCCGAGGTGCCAGGAAGGGGCCGAAAAAGCCTTAGAAACCCATGCCTCATACATTCTCAGAGAGACAATGCACCTAGGAACTAATGAACCATTCTGTACCTTAACCGACTAGATTCAGTCATCATCTGGAATGCCTCCGGGGGGACCAGGCGGGTCTAGGGTTGAAGTCATCTGTGCCCAGAGATACAATCCTTAGTTGCCGGAGTGGGGCTTTCAAATCCATATGTCTCTCCTTTACAGGCCCTCTTTGCTGGCAAACGTATGAGGCTATCCTTCCTGTAAGTAGAGGAGTCTCCATAGGGGATAGCAAGGGCTAAATGTAGGGCTGCACAATTTCTTGTGGAACCTTATTTTCTTTCCTCGTGGTTCTTTTCTCAGGGGGCCTGTCGCGGGCAATTCCCCAACAGACAATACCCCAGGTACTTTAATAAGGCCAAATGACCTAAAAGCGGGAGGACAAGAAGCTTCACTGTCGGTAGGCTGCCCTGCAGTCACCAATCTGTCCACAGCCCGGGCCCTGCCACTCAGTCTGGGATAGCTCAGCTTCCAGCAGTTAAGTTTGAGATGCTAATTGGACATTACTTTAAGAGCTGTGCAACATGTCATAATGTAATTAACCATTCCTTTGTTGCTGAAAATCAGATGGTTATCAAACTTTTGCACTTATAAAAATCACTGCAATTTTTCCAAGGTTAGATTCTTGTTGGCCCTTTCTCAGTAAATGTCACCTGATCAGAGGGCCCTTTCTTGATCACCCACTTTAAAGTGATAAGTAGATACATTGCTCCATTTACAGACTCTACATAACATTGATACGGATACCTGATATTTTCCCATACATATTTATCATCTATCTCGGTCCCTTAGAATGTACACTTTGTAAGACCATGGCACTACTCTGTCTTTCATTATTGGCACAGAGTAGGTACTCAGTGAAAGAATAAACACTATGTATGTATGAAGATCCTCACATAGTGATGCTTTTGTTTTTAGAGGATAGATTTCCTAAAAGTGGCATTTCTGTGTCAAGCTGTATTTTTAATCATACTGATATGGCCAGATTAATTGTCTAGAAGATTATAGCAATCCCTTCTTCTACCAACAGTGTATGAAAGCAGTCATTTCCTTGCACCAGTTGAAGCACTGGGTGATTTAAAAAAATTTTTTTAACGTTTATTCATTTTTTGATAGAGACAGAGTGTGAGTGGGGGAGGGGCAGAGAGAGCGGGAGACACAGAATCCAAAGCAGGCTCCAGGCTCTGAGCTGTCAGCACAGAACCTGACACGGGGCTTGGATTCACGGACTCATGAGATTATGACCTGAGCTGAAGTCGGACACTTAACCTACTGAGCCACCCAGGCGCCCTGAAGCCCTGGGTGATTTCTTTGATGTTTTGCTTCAGCATTGCTTTCCCATTTTTCAATCCTCTGCTTCTAATGACTCCTAGTAGCTTAAGCATTCACATATAGTGAATGAACTCCTATATAAGGCAGCAAACAATTTCTCTAAATCCCCTTGAAATTGTCTTAAAAACTGTAATCACTTTTAACTTCTAGGATCGTTTGGTGATGTGAGTATAGACGGTTTATCAAGGATAGATTTAACTCTTCAGCCCCTTTCTCTGTAACTTGAGAGGGAACTTGCTTGTTTCTCTTTAACTTGCTTGGGAACTTGAAATCACTAAGAGAAAAAGGCCTTTCTCATTAATATACTAATGTTTTTTTAAAAAGAGAGATTTATTAGAAGAAGTTCTGTAAATCCATATTTTAAAACGCATGCATGTTGGATCGTTCTAGGAGAAGAATGTGAATAATGGTATAATTAGTGTAATAAATGTTGGGTCCATGTTGAAAATAATTTATTTCTGCATAAAATCTATGAGGCTGTGAAACCTTCCAGCTGAAGGAGATTATTTACATCTCCATTCAGGAGAGGTAGACATTGATTCCCACTCCCCTTAAATGGTCTTTTCAAGATCTCTATCCACATCACTCATTTGTGAGGAAGCTTTTCTTTGTTCCTTGACTGCCATTTGCCCTTCATCGTTTGGTTTGAATGTGATGTTTTCATCCAGCTGTGATGTTTTCTTCCCTTCCTAGGAGTCAAAATATGTTGAAAATAAGAATATAGGAAGTCTGAGACTTTGAGTTCAGAGGTCTTTCCTGCTCTGAACCTGCTATATGTGATGTTAAGCAACTCCACAACCTCATTGTTACAATTTTTCCAGCATGAATATACTGGGTGCAGGAATATCTGTCAGCTAGACAGGTAGACTTGCAATGTTAAAGTCACAGTACCCCCAAATCCCACCATCTGGCCAAAAATGTTATGTAAAAATCTCACTGCTGACAATTTAGGTCAGCAACAGCATTTGTTGAGCTCCTAACAGCAGACACTGCATAAGGTGTGCCCCCAATCTCTCATCTACAATTCCAAATCCCAAAACCTCTGAAGTCAGCAAGACCTGATCTGAACTTAACTGGTGGTTCACCTGACCTGAAATAACTTGGGGCTCCTTATAGTCTTTATCCCACTTAAATAGTTAATAGCTATCTGTAAAGATATTAATGTGCACAGTTATGAAGTACTGATCAGATCCCAATGGAGGTGATAAGTAATACAAGGTTTTGTAGTGTATTACTTGTCAAAATCCAAAATAACTGGAATTCTGAAGCCCATGAATTTGGGTGAAAGCTTGTGGACCTGTAGGTAAATCTATTTGAATATTGACTGCATAAACAATGACAATATCTCATAGATATAAAAATATAGAGACAATTAAATTATCTAAAGGCAGTATTATATCAGTAATGAAGGAGGTAGGGGCACCTGAGGCTCTGTAAATTAAGTGTCTGACTCTAGATCTCGGCTCAGGTCACGATTTTGCAGTTCGTGAGTTCAAGCCTGGCATCAGGCTCTGTATGGATGATGTGGAGCCTGCTTGGGATTCCTCTTCCTGTCTCTCTCTCTCTCTCTCTCTCTCTCTCTCTCAAAATAAAAAGATGAACTTAAAAAAAATGATTTTAAAAAAAGTAATGAAGGAGGTAAATGAAACTAAGATTTGCTGAAGTCTTTTTCTTGACCAGAAGAACAAAAAGCAAGGTAATTTCTATGGAACCACCCAAGAGTAGAAATTGTGTGTGTAAATCTCAACTAACAGAGGAAAAATTAGATATAAAAAATTCCTTAACAAATTCAAAACAAAGCAAAAGAAACATAGAACAATATATATATAAACAATTTATATATATATATAAAACAATTTATATATATAAACATATATATACACATACATATATATTTATACACACAAATGCATATATATTTGTATAATAAATATATAATATGCATCATATATATATCTGAGTAAACAAAAAACTTGTAGGAGTATAGTATATACACATACATCTTTGAATAAACAAACAAACAAAAAAACCTCCCCCAAATCCCAAGAACTCTTTTGGGATTTTAAAATGGAATAGACACATTCTACACATAAAGGTATAGAAAGTTTAAAATTAAAAGGAAAAGAAAATATATTGCATGTAAACACTCACCAAAGGAATGCTAGTGAGGCTATATTAATAACAGAAATAATTGACCTCAAGGCAAAAAGATTTACTAGAGATAAAGCAATTTCACAAAGCTAAAAGATTTAATTCATCAGGAACATAATAATTCTAAATTTCTACACACATAATAACACATTCTGAAAAAATATCAAGCAAAAATATAAATATAAGAAGAATAAATTTATAAAACTAAAAGAACAGTTTAAAATACATGCCTCTCTGTAACTGATAGAATAATCAAAAGGTCAGTAAAGATCTACAAAATTTGAACAATATTAAATAAGCGAACCTAGGGGACATAAGTAGACCATTAAGTCAAAAAACTGCAGAACATGTATTATTTTTCAAGCACATGTAGATTATTTATAAAAATTCATCATATATTGAGTCATAAAGTAAGTTTGGATAAATTCCAAATGTTTGAAATCATATAAAGCATTATTTATGACCCCAAAGCAATTATTCTAATAATAACTCATATATTTGAATATTAAGAAATAAACTTTTAATCAGGTTGTTGGTTAAATAAAACATCACAGTGAATATTGGAATATATTTTAACCAAACAAGAAGAAAAATACTGCACATCAAAAATCACAATAAACAATGATCAGAGGGAAATTCACAGTTCTATGTTTATAAAGTAGAAGTTAAGAAAGCATGAAAGGAATAAGCTAAGTATCTACATAATGAAGTTAGAAAAAAGAATAGCAAAACAAGTGCAAGGAAAGAGGATAACAGGAATTAATTTAAAAGACTGCAAGTATTCAATAGAATCTACGAAGACAAACACTGATTCTTTGAAACACTTAAGTTGATTAACCACCGCTGAGACTGATCAAAAAGACATAAGAATCAAATAACTAGTAATTATGAAGATATAACATCATTTTCAATCCTGTCAATGTATAAAAAAGTAAGGAGTTAGCAATAAACCATTTTATACCAATAAATTAAAAAAAATAAATCTTTCAAAATTGACCCAGAAGAAAAAAAGAAAACTGAATAATCTTATACTAATTAAGGTAATAAAATATTTAATTAAAAATCTTTCTACAAGTAAACTCCAAGCTCAAATGGCTTTATTGGAGAATTTTTTCAAACATTTTAAGGGAAAAGTAACTTTAATCTTTCATAAATGCTTTGAATGAACAGAAAAGGATACACTCCTCAACATATTTTATTAAGTAAACAAGGAATTAATGAAGAATAAAAGTTGTAGATCAATTTCACTGAAGTATATATATATATATATATATATATATATACATATACATATATATATATATATATCCTCTAAATTAAATACTATCATGATAAATACACACACACACACACACGCACACATATCATAATCATGACCAAGTTTGGTTTATTTCGGTAATGCCATATTACTTATCCTTACACTTGAATAAAAAAGTTTAATATGATTGTATCATACCATCTCTTATTGACTTTTGTCTCTTTTCCACTACTTGAGAGAGGCAGGGAAGGCATTATTAATCCCAGTCAATGAGAAAGGAAGGGAGCCTTAGAAGCATCATGTAACTTATATACTGCTCATATATAAGCACACTACTAACATATGACAGGTAAAATTCAAGTCCAACTTTCTTGTTGGCAGGTCTACACATGTTCTTGCTATTTCAGAAGCTTCTACTGGTAATTAGATGCTCAGGGCACATTTCTATTAGCTTTTTTTTTTTTTTTTTAACTGCGGAATCATTGAAGAGAAACCGAATTCACACATGCATTTCTTCCCTATTCATTTGAGAAAGCTTTAATTAGCTTGAATTGTTTAGCCACAGCTTGTTTGAAGCTGAACTTTCTGCACTTCAAATTTCTACTCTGCTTCTTCGAGAAGACTTCCTTCCTAGCCTCCTTAGCCTTTGCAGAAAAACCATAGGTTTACTAAATCCTCTAGAGATATTTTTTCCCTGAAATCTCTTCTGCCCTCTCACACAAATGCTGGGACCTCATTAACACCTCTGGCAGGAGTTCATTCATTTCTTCCTCTTTAACCACAGGGAACTCAACAGTTCCTGGAGCTCCTCCCCAGCTAAATAGTACACACTGACCATTGTTACTTTGGCATCTTGATATAATTAGAGATATTGGCATCTCCTGATTGTTCACATTCCTCAAGAACAATGTGAGTTAGTGACAGCACAGGGTCCTAGTTTTCCTGCTTTTCTTCACAGAATTAAAGCAATTGAAAGGGACTATTTTTTTTTAATTATAATTTATTGTCAAATTGGTTTCCATACAACACCCAGTGCTCATACCAACAGGTGCCCTCCTCAATGCCCATCACCCACTTGCCCCTCTCCCTCACTCCCCATAAATCCTCAGTTTGTTCTCAGTATTTAAGAGTCTCTTATGGTTTGCCTCCTTCCCTCTCTGTAACTTTCCCCCCTCTTCTCCCCCTCCCCCACAGTCTTTTGTTAAGTTTCTCAGGATCCACATATGAGTGAAAACATATAGTATCTGTCTTTCTCCGCCTCATTTATTTCACTTAGCATAACACTCTCCAGTTCCATCCACGTTGCTACAAATGGTCAGATTTCATTCTTTCTCATTGCCAAGGAGTATTCCATTGTATATATGAACCACATCTTTATCCATTCATCAGTTGATGGATATTTAGATTCTTTCCATAATTGGCTATTGTTGAAAGTGCTGCTATAAACATTGGGGTACAAGTGCCTGTATGTATCAGCACTCCTGTATCCCTTAGGTAAATTCTTGAAGGGCCTATTTTAAAGAACTGTCCCTTCTTTTCACAAATGAATAAATTGGTCCAGAGGGAAATAACCAGTCTACAGTTAATTTGTGACTGAAAAAGTATTTGAAACCAAATATTCTGACTCTTAGATCTATACTTTTTCTGCAGTTCTATGTTGCATGGGTTTAGAAGATCAGTTACATCTTGGTGTTTGTGTTGTTTGGACAGCATGGATTGAATTACAAAAGGAGCATCATTGTAGGCATGTTTAGAGAATGACCTCTAAATTCAGGAATATCTCAGATTGCTAAAATCCAATGCATCATCAAATGTTAATGATAGAAATATAATTGCAAGAAGATGCAAAAGAATTAAGAATGGGTTGGGAGGAATGGCATTCAGGATTATGTTATTATAAGATGGCTCATACCTTTTAAACTGAATATAGGAATATTATTAGTCATTATGACGAATTGTTTGAAGAATCCTTTGGGGAAAGTGTGCATAGTATCTATTATACTAACTTTAGGAAAAACTGGTCACATGGGTTTATCTAGGTAATCTGGTTGGTTGGTGGAAAAGGATCTGAATGTGAAATGATAGGACATAGATTGTAATTCGATCTCTAAAGTGATTAGCAGAGATGCTTCTCTTCTCTGAATCTTAGTTTCTCATTGATAAAATGAGGAAAATGGACCAGATTTATAGCTTCTCAAATTTTAGTGTGCATAAGAATCAGCTAGAGGACCTAAAAAATGCAGATTCCAGGAACCCATTCCTAGAGATTCTGATTCATTACTTGGGGTAAGGTCATAGAGACTACATGTATCAAACTCCACAAAGGATTCTAATAATGGCATTTCGAGGGTCACACCTGAAGAAATGAAGATATACTGAGGAAAAAGGACCCATTGAAGATCTAGTATTTGGAACATTTGCTTCCCATCTGCTAAAGCTTAATAAATGCTAAAAGTCTCTGCCACTCAATGGCACTCTTAGAATATTACCTGTTTGCGGATTTGGGTCATAATGCCGTACTTCAATTTGTGTATCAGATTTATAGGCTTTTGTGGAGGCCAATGCAGCCCATCAGGAGGCAACAAGAATCTGAATTCCAAGGCAAAGTATTAGCCTATTTGGCCTTGACTTCATTTCCTTTGACTCTTCAGGTGGATGTGAAAGTTCTCTAGTGCTTTCAAAATAGTTGAACAAGGAGAGGCCCTTCCAATTTTTTAATTAAGCAAGCTTTGACCTTCAAGGCTGTAATTGCTCTTGACATCTAACTTATTGCTTAATTAAAAAAAGGTGAAATATGAGGCTTCACCTCTGGAAAGATAGAGTCATGCTGTTTCTATTTTTTCAAAGTCCCTCTTTTATCTGGAAGGTATGGGCTGAGGTTATCATTAATGTCCAATTTCAGGTAGACAGGATCCAGCAGGCACCAAACCTGAGTTGAATCATTATCCTTCAGAAACAACTAGAGCTTATGAAATTATCAGGCAGAGAGAGAGAGAGAGAGAAACACACTAAATCATTTTGCTGAGTTATGTCAGAAGAAGAAACAATAAAAAATTAAGGATGATGGCACTTCAATGAGCAACTGAATAGGAATAATTATTTCCCCCATTTTTAAAACAAATATAAAATGATACCAATTTTCTCTCTTTATGTGCTTTTTTTTTCATGGCTTTTTAAGTGCCTTTGTATCTGCAGGAACAAATATTTGATGGGACCTTTTTCTTGACAGTCATTGAGGCTTTCAAATGATAATTTTTTTTAAGACCAACATATTTTCCTTTCTCCATTTTCAGAAGGAGGAGTTAAAAAACAAACAAGCAAAAAAGATGAGATCAACAGAAAAAGGAAATTGTAAGTATGGAAGTCTAGATAATTTCTGTAGATTGTCTGAGTAACTTGGAAAATGTTTAGAAGTATTACTGTACCACTGCACCATTAAATGTGTTTGAGTGTTATAGTGACCTAACAAGGTAAATTAACTCCTCCTATTCATTGAAGAATTATCAGCCTTCTAGCTTAATTGGCTAGAATGACTCAACCACTCAACATAAAATTTGTAGTGATGAAATCATGGAATCCTAATATGTTGGAGTAAGAAGGGGTCTTGGAGATCATTGATTCCAGATGCTTGTTTTTACAGATGCAGAAGCTGAGGCCAAGGAAAGGACACAGTAAACATAATAGGTAGACAGTAGAACCAGGAGATTAATTCAACCCTTCCTGACACCCTCCCCTCAATATAATGCCATTTTCCAATCACTTTAAGCATGAGATACTGTCTACATGGCCACGATAGTCATCTCTTCCAGATTTTCCCTTTTGGGAAAGAGAAATAAAGTTAGTTTTTTTCCTAGAAGATTAACATTTAGATTTAGGATCTTTTTTAACGTGTGTGTGTGTGTGTGTGTGTGTGTGTGTGTGTGTGTGTATTTATAGTATTTGAGTGATGTCTTCTTTCACTAAACACTGTTCCATAAGAATTTTCCAGTGTCATCAGTTTTATTTGAAAAAAAAAATGATTTGGATTTTATTACATTTGAGATAGCATAATCTCCACTTATTGGATATTTAACTTTAAAATAATACTTACATTTTTAAACAGTGATGGACACTTTTTATCAAAATTTGTGACCACATTATTGATTGTTTTCTTAGTATAGGTAGAAGAGAATACCTGGGGCAAAGGGCAAACCCATTTTTTTTTTCTTTTTTTGACTTTTGACACATCGTGTTTTAGAGTCTTCAAAAGAGTCTAATAAATAGGACCCCTCTTTCCTTCCTGGATTCTGACAGTCAGAAGACAAAAAGTAAGGCAAATGGAAGTAAACAGTCACACATTTGTTAAGATTAGAGTGGAAGATATATCGTAGCTTAAGAGCCCATGAACTTCCTAACTATATCCCATGATTCGAATCGTGGAATGTAAGATTGGAAGAGAATGAATACCTACTTCCTGTGGGCACTGCACTTATGAGAGAAAAAAAGGGAACAGTTGAAAGGAGCATGCATAACTTCTTTTCTCAAATTACCTGTTATATAAGTCACTCCATTTACTCTTGGTGCACCCATTAAATGAGAAGAAACATCTAGGAGTATCATACATATTAAAATTCTCTCTGCATGGAAGGATATATCAAGAGTGGAAGAAGTAGTGGGAGAAGGTTCAAGATGGCAACATAGGAAGATCCTGAGTTTACCCTCTCTCCTGGACACAACAAATCTACAAGTACATATGGAATAATTCCCTCTGAAGGGGACCTAGAAACTGGATGTACAGAGACACCACAACAAGGGACAGCAATGAGACAGGTAGAAAAGGCAAAGATAAAATCCTTGTTCAGAAAAAAAAAGCCACACCTCAGGCGTGGAGTTCTGTAGTAGCAAAAGATCTCAGAGGTATGGACTTTTCTCTGAGGAGTGAGAGATTTGAGCTTCACATCAGACATCCCAATCCTTAGATTCTGCACAGGAGAGATGAATCCCTAAAGCAACTGACTTTGAAAACCAATAAAGAATATGTCCAGGAAAACTGTAGAACTGTAGGGAAAGTAAAACCTGCTCTTAAAAGGCTAACATAGAGACTCACTCAATTCAGAAACCAGTACAAAAACAAAATCAAAGAACACAGAGACCATAGGTGAAGGAGACCCACTTACTAAACTTGGAGTGCCTGCTGGAGAGGTGGGACATAGCTGGGACTATCCCTGGGGACTGAGACACTGGCAGCAGCCATTTTTGCTATCTCATCCTACTGAGCCAGGCACTGGTAGGATCCATTTTGGGAATCTTCCCTCTAGACTGCTAACAACCAGGGAGCTTGTCCTGATGAGAACTCTGCACCCCATGTGCCTTGGCTGGTACTCACAGCTGAGAAGATTATAACCCTACACACCAGTGTGCCTGCAGTAGTCACAGCTACACCACAATTGGATGGTGCATACAGCCCACATAAGGGACTCCCTTGGAACACCTAGACCTGGTGGGTGGGAGAACTGTGCTTCTGGGCCCTGAGCACAACTCCAATATAAGGTCATTCCTTCAAGGCTTGGATATGTAGCTGAACTACCTGATACATGGAAACAAACACAGAGAGTTAGGCAAAATGAGGAGACAGGAGAATATGTTCTAAATGAAAGAACAAGACAAGTCCTCAGAAAAAGAGTTAAACAAAATGAAGATAAGCAATCTACTCAATAGAGAATTCAAAGTAATGGTCATAGGCTTACTGAAGTCAAGAGAAGAATGGAAGAACACAACAGAAATAGAAAACATAAAAAATAGAAAAGAGATAACAAAGACATAGAAAATATAAGAAAGTACCAATCAGAGGCACCTGGGTGGCTCAGTGGGTTAAACATCCAGCTCTGAATTTTGACTCTGGTCATGATCTCACGGGTTTGTGAGTTCGAACCCCATGTCAGGCTCTGCACTGACATTGCATCTGCCACCTGCTTGGGGTTCTCTCTCACTCTCTCTCTCTGCCCCTCCTCTGCTCATGCTCTCTCTTTCTCTCTCTCTCTCTATCAAAATAAATAAACTTAAAAAAAGAGAAAGTCCCAACCAGAGCTGAAGAATACAATAATAGAATGGAAAATGCACTAGAAGGAATAAATAGCAGACTAGATGATACAGAAGGATGGATTAGTGATCTGGAAGACAGGGTAGTGGAAATCACTCAAACTTACAGAAGAGCAAGAAAAAAAGAAAAAAAAAGAAAAAAAGAAAAGGAATTTTTAAAAATGAGAATAGCTTAAGGGTCCTGTGGGACAACATCAAGTATACCAACATTCACATTATAGGGTATCTCTGATGGCAAAGAGAGAGACAAAGGGCAGAAAAGTTATTTGAAGATATAATAGCTAAAAACTCTCTTAACCTGGAAGTTTACAGACATACAGTTATGAAGCACAGGAAGTCCTAATCAAGATGAACCCAAAGAAATCTACACCAAGACACATTAAAATTAAAATATAAAAAAGATAAAGAATCTTAAAAGCACCAAGAAAAAAGTAATTGGTTACGTCTGAAGAAATGCCCATATGGCTATCAGTTGATTTTTCAGCAGAAAATTTGTAAGCCAGAAGGGAGTGACATAACATATTCAAAGTGCTGAAAGGAAAAAAAAATTGTTTTTTATAAAACAGTACTCTACTTGCTAACATTATCCTTCAAATTGAAGAAGAGATAAAGTTTCCCAGATAAGCAAAAGCTAAAGGAGTTCATCACCACTAAAATGGCTTTACAAGAAATATTAAAGGCATTTCTTTAAGTAGCAAAGAGAAGGCACACACACACACACGAAAAAAATCTCACTGGTGAAGGCAAACGTATAGTAAACATAATGGATCAACCACCTAGAAAGCTAGTATGAAGGTTGCAAAAAATTGTAAAATTGACTATATCTACAATAATCAGTTAAGGATACACAAGCATATATAAAATGGAAAAAAGAAAGCTGGGGTAGCAATAATTATATCAGATAAAATAAAAGTTGTAACAAGAGACAAAGGTCATTACATAAAGGTAAAGGGATCAGAATCAGTCCAACAATAAGATATAACACTTGTAAATATGTGCATGGAATATCTTTTTCCATCTCTTCACTTTTAGTTTGTGTTTATCTTAAGATCTGAAGTGTGTCTTTAGATATGAAGTAAGTCTCTTGTAGGCAGCATATAGATGGGTCTTATATTTTTATCCATTCATCTACCCTATGTCTTTTGATTGGAACATTTAGTCCATTTATATATAAAGTAATTATTGATGGGTATGTATTTATTGCCATTTAGTTAATTGGGTATTTTTGGGTATTTTTTTTAATCTATTCCTTTCTTCTCTTGTTCTCGTCCTTTGTGATTTGATGACTTTTCTCTTGCAAGAGATGCTCAATGTAAAGTTCTGAAGTTTTCTCAAACTTGAGTGTGCATCAGAATCCCCAAGAGGGCTTGTTAAAACAGTGATTTCTGGGAACTACCCCCATAGTTTTTGATTCTAAAGATCAGGAATAGGTCCTTAATATTTGCATTTCTAAAAGATTTCTAGGTGATGCTGATACTGCTGGTGGGGGTGGGGGACTTGAAGAACCACTTCATATATTATACCTTTTCAATTCTCTAAATACACGTGCATGTGCATGTGTGCACGCATGTTTGTTTAAGTAGAGAGTAGTAAGGGGAAGTGAGAACAGGGGCAAATGTCTTATTTATCTCATAAACTCCTGTTCCTTGCACAGTGCAAACACTGTGCCTGAATTATGATTGGTGTTATAAATATTTGTTAAATTAAATTTCTTGTACTTTGTGAAAATGTAATGCAGTACTCAATATGGTGAAAACAGACCTGTCTTTCCAGAGGAAAGACATTTGAACTGATTCACATTTCTGCCAGAAAGGATTGCTACTCAAGAGAAACAGAAGTTGTCTTTGTCTGTTTTCCCTAGCCCTGTGGCATTTAACATCTCTTTTGCTTCAACCAGGTTGAAGCCTGGGAGCACAGGGTAACAGAAACAAGGTAGCAAACTGAGTGTGATTTCTAGTTTGTGGGTGGACACACACACACACACACACACACACTCAAAGTTTTTGATGTATGTAGCAACAAGCATAAGGGAAAATGCACTGGCCGCTATTTTTCATATCTGATGATAACTCTGAGAGTTCACTTCCTTCCGTCAGGCTAGTAGGTTTGTTATATTGTGTAGGCACATGATAAGCAAAAGGGCCTGGAGATACTTAATCTTTGCTGTAACTTCTGCCAGGTGAGGATATGATCCAAAAAGTCCAGTGTGCAGTGGCCACAGTAATAATAGTATTGTGTGTCTGATATTAAACTAAGAGCTTTACAGGGATATTTTTTTAATCCTCACAAAACCATATGATGTTTATATTGTTCTTTTTCCCATTTTGCCAGTTAAGATAATTAGGCAGAAAGTAAATAGCATGACTTAGCTATGTGGCTGGTGAGTCGTAGGTCCATGATTTGAACCCTGGTCTGTTTGACTACAGTTATCTTTACTTTCAACCATCAACTGTATTGCTTCCTGAGTGCATACAGATATATCCCACAGAACAGGATAACTTAACTTACCCAGTGCATACAGCAGAGATAAACTGAATCAGAAAGAAAGCAGGTGATTTTTCCAGTGTCATACCGTGAATTATCAATAGAATCATAAGCAGAACAAAGGTCTTCATGTTCCTTGAGTCAATGCAATGGTTTTCCTAGTTACGATATTCTTGTACTTAAGCATCATTATTACTTTCTCATTCTCTTTGTGCTTCTCCATGACAACTGGGTGTCTTTTAGTCATCCCTCTCATGACTCAGCGCTGACATGATTTGTGCCCCATCTATACTGACTTATGCTACAAGTCCACTTCCATTTCCTCCCCCCATCCTTGTCAACTCAGTAGGCTTGAGTGTCTTCTCCAGTTATACTCATTTTAATTTATCTTCAAGCAGTTTATCCTGGATGTTAGTCTGATTCAGCCAAAACTTTAGGAGAAGTGACAAGAACTCCATCTTGTCTATCTCATTGGTAAGGGAATGATTCTGTAAAAGTCATGGAAGATCATTGGCTCCCTCTTCTTCATTGTAAATAACTATCAAGAATGCCCGAAATGAACTTCTCAGGGCTTTCATCACATGGACAAATGACAACATTGGTCAGCCAATGATTGCAATCTGTATATTCACTTATCTTGTTTAAATCTGGAGAAAACCTGGACAAGCTAGTTCCAGTGTCATTATTTTCTCTTCCTTCCTTCCTTCCTTCCTTCCTTCCTTCCTTCCTTCCTTCCTTCCTTCCTTCTATCATCTATCTACCTACCTACCTACCTATCTTTCTATCACCTATCCATCCATCTATCTATCTATTTTTATTTTAAGAGAGAGAAAGTGTGAGCAGGGTAGAGGGGCAACAGGAAAGAGAGAGAGAATCTTTAGCAGGCTCTGTGCTAAGTGTGGAGCCCAATGAGGAATTCAATCCCACAACCCTGGGACCATGACCTGAGCTGAAATTAAGAGTCAGAACCTCAACCAACTGAATCACCCAGGTGCCCCTCCAGTGGCTTTATAATCACAACTTCTAAGACAAAGAAAGTACCCAAATTAAGAAAATTAAATTTTCTCTTATCTCCTGGAAATGCTATGTCATCCCTTTCTATCAGTATCCTATGGAAGTTTGGATGTGATCCCCCATTCTGCATTACCAGAGAGGGCAATATAATGAGCATAATGGTGATAATAATGGTATCTTAATTGTATTACTGTTTTGGCCAGTGAGTGGAAAATACTGAATCCCAAGGAAAATTGAAGATTTCTTAATTACCTCATTTCCCACCAACCTAAAATCAAAATACAATAAAATGCTTTCCATGTTCTCTTAGATTCTTTTATTGGGTTAAAATTTTTCTAACCAACGTTAGTAACTCCCTGTTCTGACTAATTATTTATGATAGAAACTCTGGACCTTATTAACCATAGGATCTTGGAACTATTGATTTTCTGGAGCAGTGCTTTCCAAATTCTGATCAAAGATGAGTGTTTGCATGGTGTTTCCACTAGTTCCTGGTTAAATGACTAAATAAATCAGTACAATGGGTAGATTGCAAAAGTTGCCACTCCCTAGTCTCCTGCATGGGATCTCCATTAAGACTTGTCTGCTTCCTCACCATGGTATTACCTTACCACCAAGAACAGCATAGCACACAACAAGCATTCAATACATGTCTTTTGAATAAATAAATCCAGTTTCCTACTTTGGTAAGTGCTGTTCTTTATTCTGTGATTGTGGGTTTTTTTTTTTTTTTTTGGTGTTAAAATGTCTTTTTTTTTAAGGAAACAATGCTGATAGGTAAAAATTATTTTCAATTCCCTTACTTGTCAAAACTGAAGGCTAAGAATCCTATCTTGGTCATCAAAATTTGATTTTTAAAATTTCACTAGATTGAGAATATAACAACCTGGAAATCTTTGGTGTAATCTAATTTCTTTATGTAAAAATGGGAGAACTGCTGCTCAGGGAGAGGAAGTAGCTTGAATAAAACCCAAGTAATTGGATTATTATCAATTCCCCTGTGTCCCCTTTTATTTTTTAAAATTATAATTATAGGTTGATTTTCTTTCTTTCTTTCTTTCTTTCTTTCTTTCTTTCTTTCTTTCTTCTTTCTTTTTCTTATTTTTTCATGATTCATTGTGTTCTCTGAAGAATATTGTAAGGTCCTTGAGAATGTGGATCATTCTACTTTATAGGACTTTATTGTAAGGTCCTTGAGAATGTGGATCATTCTTTTTTTTTTTTTTTTTTTTTTTTTTTTAAATTTTTTTTTTTTTCAACGTTTATTTATTTGTGGGACAGAGAGAAACAGAGCATGAACGGGGGAGGGGCAGAGAGAGAGGGAGACACAGAATCGGAAACAGGCTCCAGGCTCTGAGCCATCAGCCCAGAGCCCGATGCGGGGCTCGAACTCACGGACCGCGAGATCATGACCTGGCTGAAGTCGGACGCTTAACCGACTGCGCCACCCAGGCGCCCCAAGTGGATCATTCTTTATAGGGTTAATAACATCCCTTGTTTGGGGTGCTATCCATGGAACTGAACTTCTACCTTGAATCCTGAGCTAAGTGGCATAGATAAAAACAAGGAAATTCTTTTTTTGGATATTACCCTTATATGAAATATGGTTTACAAAATTCTTCCATTATCTTTTCATTTTGCTAATTATTTCTTTTGCTGTGCAGAAGCTTTTGAGTTTGATGTAGTGCCATTTGCTGATGTTTGCTTTTCTTGTTTATATTTTTTGCTGTCATTTAAAAAAAAATGTTGCCAAGACCAATATTGAGGATCTTCTTTTGTATGCTTTCTTCTAGGAGTTTTATGGTGTCAGGTCTTATGTAAGTCTTTGATGCATTTTGAGTTAATTTTTGTGAATAGTGTTAAGCTAGAAGTATAATTTAATTGTTATGCATATATTTCTCCAGTGTTCCCAGCACAATTTGTTGAAGAGACTGTCCTTTCCCTATTGTGTATTCTTTTTTTTTTTTTTTTTTTTTTTTTTTTTTTTTAATGTTTATTTATTTTTGAGAGACAGAGCATGAGCAGGGGAAGTGCAGAGAGAGAGGACAGAATCCAAAGCAGGCTCCAGGCTCTGAGCTGTTAGCACAAAGCCCCATGCAGGGCTCAAACCTATGAACTGTGAGATCATGAACTGAACCGAAGTGCGACACTTGATCGATTGAGCCACCCAGGCACCCCATCCCCATTGTGTATTCTTGGCTTTCTTGTCAAGTATTAGTTTACTGTATCTGCTAGGTTTTATTTCTCGGCTCTCTATTCTGCTTCATTGGTCTATGTATATATATTTTTTGTGCCCATATGGTACTATTTTCATTACTATGGCTTTGCAGTATAGTTTGAAACCAGACAGCAACAAACACATGAAAAGAAGTTCAACATTACTAAACATCAAAGGAATGCAAATTCAAACCACATAGAGATATCACCTCATACCTGTTTGAGTGGCTAACATCAACAAGAAAAAAGACAGCAGGTGCTGGGAGGATGTGGTGAAAAGACGGTGTTGGTGGCAATGTAAATTGATCCAACCCCTATGGAAGACAATATCGCGTTTCCAAAAAAAGATACAAATTGATTTGTTGTATGATCCATCAATTCCATTTCTGGAAATGGGAGTGAAAGGAAAGGAAATGAAAACAGGAATTTGAAGCAATATATACCCTCCCATGTTTATTGCAGCATGTTCACAATAGGCAAGCCATGGAAACAACCGAAATGTTCATCAATGGATGAATGGACAAAAAATGTGTGATCTATATGCATAATAGAATATTATTCCACCATGAGAAAGGAAGATATCCTGCCATGGGTATACCTCAAACACATTATGCTAAGTGATATAACTCAGACAGAGAAAGACAAATACTGTATGATATCATTTATATGTAGAATCTTAAAAAGTCAAACTTGTAAAAAATAGGGAGTAAAATGGTGGTTATGAAGGGATGCAAGTGAAGGGAAAAAATTGACGTTGTTTAAGAGAACAACCTGCAACAATTGGTAAATTAGCCATAGAGATCTAATCACGGTGTAGTGAATATAGACAATATTGTACTATAAATATGCAATCTGATAATAAGTGGCCATCATATTATAGTATATAAATGTATCAAAGTCACACACTGTACATCTTAAACTTACACAATGATATATGTCAAATTCATTCAATAATTTAAAAAGAGCAAAGAGATCTTATTAATTGTCATCCTTGTTTCAGAATATAAATGAAGACAAGGAAAGTACATCTAAACCTGACATGTAAACGGAGTAAAAATCTGATCAGTCTCAGGTAGGAAAAAAAATTGATTTACAACAGATCAATCAGTTCATAAAGGTGGATGAACACATAGAGCATTCACCTTGAACATGGATTTTGAGGCTAGGTTTGCAAAGGTGATTGATACCCCTGCCAACCTACCCCTCAAAAATAAAAAAGAATAAAAAGAGGCATTCTTTCTGCGATTTATTGAACACTGATACTGCAAGAAAAAAATGTTTCTAATATTTAAACTAAAGATAAAATATGTATATATAAACACCTAAATTAAATGAACTTTACTAATGATGCAATGAACATTGGATAGATCTAGTAGGAAATATCATAGTTTACTTTTTTTAGTTTTTTTTTTTTTTGATGTTTATTATTGAGAGGGAGGGAGAGAGAGAGAGAGAGAGAGAGAGAGAGAGAGAGAGGGAATGAGCAGGGGAGGGACAGAGAGAGAGGGAGACACAGATTCTGAAGCAGGCTCCAGGCTCTGAGCTGTCAGCACAGAGCCTGACGTGGGGCTCAAACCCACAAACTGTGAGATCATAACCTGAAACGAAGTCAGATGCTTAACTGACTGAGCAACCCAGGCGTCCCAATCATAGTTTACATCTACACATTTGCTGTAGATGCCTGGCAAAAATAATAGACCTCTCTTTAACTCTATTCGGTTATACCATTTGTACTTTTCTACTTTACCTATTACTAATTATTCATAAAAATCTAATTAGTAGTTTTGTTGAAAGCTTTCTTTACACTAATTAGTGAGAGTACTGAAATTGAGCTGATTTACTAAGGAATGTTCTTTCTCTGTCTGGTTGTAAGTCTGATTATATTTCATTTTTTGCTTCTAACTTCAATTGTAATTTCTTATGTAAGTTTATTCATGTTTCTTGTAAAAAAATGTTTTCTTATATCTCAAATAGCAGTATAGTAAGTAAAGCTTCCTCCTTTCCTTTGTTTTTTATATTATCTGAGTTTTATACTCTTGCATGCATTAATTGTGCAAATTAAAAAACACACAATGAAAATAAAAATAAAATTAAGCCCTAATCCAGTAAAGGACCAAGTGCCTGTATTTTCTGCCTGACTCTAAATTTATCCATATTAATAAAAACAATTAAAATAAATAAAACCTGATTTAACTTGGGGTTTAATTTTACTGCATTTTTTTATTATTAATATATCTGGGACATTTAAATACAGCCCTAAATGTTGCTATAAGATAGATCATTAAGGATGAGCCCAGATGCCAACTTGGTTTTCACTGCAAAATGCCCATATGCCAAAAGGGTGGGGGCGTGGGTAATTTGGGCACCAGAAGCTCTGAGAAGACACATTCAGTATCAATGTTCCAATCAAACACTTGGCTATGAGCCCTTGGATGTCACTTGTCTTCCTCCTACTGCAGAATGTCAGCTGAGGAGAGCCTGTTCTTAAGAAGAAAAAAGGATAATAGAGAAAGAAGCAATCCTTCTGAAACTGGCTTGATGCGAGTTGCTCTCAGTGCAATTATAGCCTTAGGAGGTGAAGTCATCCAGTCAGGCTGCTGCTGACTGGGGGGCAAAGTACCGCATCCCAGTTCTGCTCAAAGGAACCTATTAATTTCCAGGAGAATAACAAAGCTCCTTGTATATATTTCATAGAAATGGTTCTAATGGGTGAGGTCCAGCCCACTTGTGTGTTTCATCCACTTGTTCTCTGAGGACACATCTGACTTTATAAAGATAGCTTGAAATCTCTCTGTGTGTGTGCATGTTTGCATGTTTAACTGTTTAGGGGTGGCCGTGGGACAGATTTATCAGCAAGATGTATAATGCCATGGCAAGAATTTCTGGTGAGTTTAATGCTGGTGAAATTCAGAAAAGGCTAAGTTTTACCTATTATTACAATTTTTATATCACATTTCCATTTACAAAGTGCTTTCATGTTGCAATCTCTATATCCTAACAAAAATCCATTAATGCACTAAGACAGGCATAATTATCCCTATTTTTTCCTCAGATGATGCAACTAAGATTACACTTCTTGCCTGAGGTCACATAGTTGCTAAGTGCACGGCCAGAACTCCAATATCTGACTCTTACCTGTAACTACGGTGTTCTTTCCCTATGCCCATATTGCTGACTGGTAACCATATAATAACTTATTTGTTTGTCTTTATGTTAACATTAAATTCTGAACTAGCTGTGAAATCTAATTTATCCTTTAATGGTCAGGACATATTTTTCCTCTGGTATAAAAAGTCAATTTTTTCATAAAGTTGCAATAATAATACTTCTGACATTCAAATTGTCATCATGCAGATTATTTTATTTGGATTGCAGAACAACTCTGTGAGATGATCAGGCAAGATGGAGCTCTTATGACAGTTACTTTAGTGTCCATAACAGTTTATTTTCTATATATAGGAAGTGCCTCCTGAGTCCATCAAATGCACTTCAGTCTTTGAGAATTTCTCTAGACCTTCTGTGGTAGCACTGTTTATTTTTCCTGATCCCAACTTCACCCCTGGATATCTTTCGGTTCTTCTTTTACTCCATCTCCTACATCCTGTAAGCCCCGTCTTCCCACCCAGAACTTGACAGAGAATTTCACATCCCCCCTTATTCGGGGAAAGAGCCAGTTAAACCCATGTGACAGACAGAGAGACAGAAGCTCACAAAGTTAAACAACTTACCCAGAGTCTGCTGAAAACTCCTGACCAACATGGATATGGTCAGAACTCTGTCATTATGAAGGCCTATTATGAGGTATCCCACATGACGGCTGACGTCTATAACAAACATTTTTACCGTATGTCTTTGATGTACCTCTTACACATCAAATAAAGAGGTATTCTCTTTGGTATAGTAATTTCAAGGGCCATCACACATCCCGAAATACCTTCTCGTGATTGACTTATTGCCAGAATTCCACCATTGGATAAAAGCTTCATTATATCTTTCAATGCCCTTAGATGTTTTTAAATGTCATTGGGAGGAGTAAATATTAGCTCCCTTTTAATCACTATGTCATTGACTCAAACTAAGTTTTCAGTATCTTTGGCAATAAGATTGTGGGGAGAGAACATGAGGATAAATTGTGGAGGGGAGGAGGGAGTTGAATAGTATTCATAATAATAGCTATTTGCTATGTTCTAGGCACTGTTACACAACTCTACATACCTCTTACCATCTACTGTTCAAAACAGCTATATAATGTGTAATATAATCAGAAGAGTAAATTAACTTATATAGAAGAAATTGTTTTTCCAAGGTCACGATGATTGGAACAGATTTTTGTTTGTTGTTTCATATACCCATGATTATGCCTTTTCTGCTATACTCTCTGCCTCAGGTGAGATATTTTCAAGGAATTGGACAAAACAGACTTTTTTTAAATGCAAAAGTCACCACAGAGCTTCCTGTTATTACAACAGAAAAGGCACATCTGCCCTACTTCCCTTTGTAGGTCCATCACTTTTCTCTAACAGTGCCCTATGACCTAAACTTTTACTTCTATACTCTTCTTTTCAAATTATGCTATGTTGGTCTCAGACTGACAGAATTCGAGAGCTGACTCAGCAATTTTTAGCAAGAAAGACCAATAAGGACTGTTTTTTCTACCTGGTTGAAGTCACTGTAGCAATGAAAACTGTCACTAAAGCCCAGAGCAATTAATCCTGGAAATAATTCAGCTCACACCTGCCTCAGGTGCTGATCTCACTCAATGTGGGAAGTCACAAATGAGGTTTGGGCCTCCCCAGGATTTCTAGTTGTTCCTTTATCCCTCTTGGACACAAGCCTTCCACTTTTCTATGGAGGCCCAGGATGTAATTTATTGTACTCTGTTGTGCATTTCTGCCTCTTTTCTACATGTGCAAAAGTGAGGTTTTCTGGGAAAGAAATATTAGGCATTGTTCAGGATGTTCAAGAGGAATTTGATGTTGGATCTGGGGTAGAAACTATTTCCAGCACCTTTTGGAGTTTATCCCAAAGAAGTCAGTATGATAGTGGAAAAAGCCTCAGGACTGGAATCAGAAACACCTGGGTTCTAGGCTGAGCTTTGACACTGAGCTGCTCTCTGGACTTGGAGAGCCACACTGAATGACCACATGCCGCCTAGCAGGTAATTCGATGTACCTGTAGTTTCAACTACGAGTGTTCAATACAGCCCTGTGGTAGGCCAAGATTGCCATTGTCGGAGCACTTGCAAGAGTTCTTTCTCAGGCTTTTGGACCTTTAAAGTAAGTCGACAAATATGACACATACAGGGATCGCCTCTAGAACTGCCATCAGGGGCTAATTTTTCATGGATTGTGAATTGGGGAGTGACTACTAATGGGTTCAATATTTATGGGTTGATGAAAAAGTTCTAATAAGATTAGGATGGTGATTGCATAACCTGGTAAATATGCTAAAAGCCATTGGAGTATACATTTTAAATGGGTAAACTGTATAGTATGTGAATTAAATCTCAAAAAAGCTGTTATTTTTATTTTTAAGAGGTCTTACAGATAATAACCTAGCTTTTATTTCCAGTTCCTCAGTTCATCCTTTGTTAGATTTTACCTTGAGAAATTTGTGCCCTTTGGGACCAAGTGTATTTCTCCCCAGATAAAGGAAATGTATTCTTTCCACAGAATATTTAGGGCTAGGGTACATAGTGGGCTTACTGTTTCTGCAACTGATAAAATAGAAACTTTCCTCTTTGATATGACATTAGTCACACTTTTGTGGAGGCAAATTAAATGTGATTTGAGGAAAACTAAGAAGGACCATCTATCTGAAATACCTACCTCTACCCAAAAAAAGTCAGTTACTCAGTCTTGGGGTATAAGCTTTTCAGTCTCTGGTTCTCTTGGCAAATCCAAATCTTACTTCAAAGAAACACTTCAAATCTTCAATTTAGGGTGAGCTGGTTGATCCGGTCTGTTCCTTACGTGATGTTGGATGTGATGATTACAACAGTGTTGAAATTCTTGGAGAAAGTATTAAAAAGTAAGGTAGGGACTGGAAGTGGAAGAGAGCAGAGAGAAGATACGAGGCACCAAAAATAGTCTTTCCTAAATTTATAGTCTATGGATTAAAGCCGTGAAGAATGTTGAAGGTAGGAGAGGTGACAAATCAAAGGTCAGGGTGGCCTTGGTTCATTCACACACTAAGTTTCAGGTTGAACTTGGGGAAAGAATGCTGTTGGGAAGAAAAGGGACTATTTAGTTGGAATTCGTTAACATGATTCACTCCACAGGTGTGTACACTTAGATGTGCTCGATTAGGAGAGGAAAAAGAGGAAGTAAAGGAAATTGTTTAAAAAAGGGTAAGATGGCAGCAGAATCAAGACAGAAATCATTGAAGTCTAAATATTTTTTATACATTCTAAAAATGCATTCATATATTTTATATAAGAATACAGGCTGTACATGTTATTTTTACATTATTTTTATATATTATAATTATACATTAAAATTTATAATATTTTTATACATTATGAAATGATCTCAATAGGTCTAGTTACCATCTGTCATCATACAAAGTTATTACACTATTATTGACTATATTCCCTAAGTTGTGCATTACATCTATGTGACTTATTTATTTTATAACTGGAAATATGTACCTGTTAATCCCCTTAACCTATTTCACCCATTCCCTCCCCCTTCACCTCTGGCAACCACTAGTTTGTTCTATCTATGGATCTGTTTCTGTTTCATTTTCTTGTTTTGTTTTTTAGATTCCATCTATACATGAAATCATCTTGTATTTGGCTTTCTCTGTCTGACTTATTTCACTTAGCATAATACCCTTTAGGTCCATACATATTGTTGTAAATCAGTAGGTATTTCTAAAAAAGGTTGATGTTGTTATTTCCTCCATGGATAGTTACTGCATACTCCATGGACTTGGGGAAAAAAACCCCACACCTCTAAGACTAATGAGAAACTGGTATTACTGAATTGATTTACAAAACCAAACCACACACAATAAGCCAGTAATTAAATTGAACACATCATAAACATCCATCTTGATTTTACCTTCTGGCTGAGCAGATGATGCTACCTTAAATTTTTAAATTTTATGACACAATGCTAATGCTGGTATAATACAATAATGGGGCGTTAGCAGTAGGAATAAGATCATCTGTCTGTTACTTGGCTACTTTGTGGAGAGGGAGAATGTATTGCTATTATTAATGATGTTTCAGGGTCAAAATCATAGCTATTGCTAGGCAAATATTTTTGACACAGAAAGAGTGAACTGAAGTAGAGAAAAACCTGGGATTTTGTTCTTTCTACAGCTCTGCCCATTTCTAGCTGTATGAACTAGACCAAAACCTTTCCCCTCTGAGACTTGGTTTCCCCATGTATAAAATTATGGTATAAGATTAGGTAAACTTTAAGTCTTGAATTTAAATATGATATGTATCCCTTAAACTAGGACATTTAGCCAGACAGACCCTAAACATTATAACTGTCTTATAAATGATTTTGTTTCATTATTTAAAAAATATATATATTTTTTGAGAGAGAGAGAGAGAGAGGGAGCACACACAGAAAAGGGGCAGAAAGAATCCCAAGCAGGCTCTGCACTGACAAAGCAGAACCTGACACAGGGCTTGATTCATGAACCAGGAGATCATGACCTGAGCTGAAATCAAAAGTCAGGAACCAGGAGATCATGACCTGAGCTGAAATCAAGAGTTGGACACTCAACCAATTGAGCCACCCACGAGACCCTATAAATGATTTTATAAAAACAACTCAAAATTTGGGTTCAGAGGAACTGTCAGATTGGCTACTTCTTAGTTGTGTGATCTCTTTACTAATCACTTCGATGGTCTGAAGCTCACTCTCTCTGAGATTGAAAATGGGTGTAAGTCAGTATCATATTATATATCTTACAGAGTTCCTGTAGCATACAAATGAAGCATGTAAATATACTTGAATTTTTATGTTTTTCATGGTAGTAAAAGTGGTAGAAATGTTGGCAGTAATTAGTAGTATTTAAGTGGTTGTGATAACAACTTATATTTATTGAGCACTAACTGTATGCTATTCACTAGTTTGAACATTATACGGGTACTGTCCCATTTCATCCCCATAACAATCATTTGAGAAAGGTGCCTCAATTTTCCCATTTTATAGTTAGATAAAATGGCTCAAAAAGTCCAGCTTACTTGCTCAGTGACAGTTAATAAATGGTGCCACTCAGATGCAAACCTGGGGCAATCAGACTCTGGAGTCTGAGCTTTCACCTACTGTGTTATACTGATTTATTCCTCCAGTATAAAATAGATTCAGATTTCTATGTGGAGATTTCTACTTCCAGCAGTGTTCTTGTTTGAAATGAACATTTCCACTAAGAATACTGGAAAAGTTACACCCAAAAATTCTGCTTAAAGATATTGGAGAGCTACTAAAGCAGTGGGCAAATAAAAAAAAAAAAAAAATCACTGGGTGTCGAAAAGATAAATATTGACCAAGGACTATGAGAACATAACAGGACCACAAGAAATTCAGATATTAAGAATGATGAATTTCAAATAACTCTAATATGCTCAAGATATTAAAGGACAAGATGGGAAATTTCCATAGAAAACTGATATTTACAAAAGGAATAAATATCTCCAAAAAAGAATCAATGAAAACAACAATATTTCAAATTAGTATCTCAGGGGATAAGTTTAACTGTATACTTAGCAGTGTAGAGAAGTGCAAGAAAGAAGAAAATACCCAGCCTGAAACACAGACAAAAGGATGCCAGTGCAAAAAACAAAACAAAACACAACAACATAAGGGATATGGAGACACAGTGAAAAGACTTAACATAAGTAGAATTGGGGCCCCAGAAGAAGAGGGGAGAAAGAATGAACAGAAGCAATACTTTAAGAAAAAATGGCTTAGACTTTTCCAAGGAGAAGATATATATTTGTTTATATATGTGTATGTGTATATATACATATACATACATATATATATATATATATATATATATATATATATATATATATATTCTGACACGAAATTACTAATAAAACTGTATAGTCTTGGGGTTATTGTTCCTTACTTTATAGCTGGAAGAGACCTTTGAGATAATGGAAATGTCAAGCAACTCATTGAAGTAATAGTTGGAGAAAAATGGAGATTTATGGACACTGTGCTTTGAGAACAGAAGGGACCTTTGGTGATGTGGAATTTGTTTGAGAGACTGAGAAATGTGGGGGAAAAGATGAAGAAATTTGGGTTCAGTGTCTTTGCTTCCTCAGATATGTAGAGCATCAAGAAGATCCTGGTTTGGGGATCAGAAGAATTTGGGGCCCAACCATTATACGTGCGTTTTGAGAGAGGATTAGGGAAGTGCCTACTTCCTATTCACTCAGTCATTAATGTAGCATTCAACTTCTTTGAAGCCCAGCACCTTCGTTTGAAACTAGGAATGACAGTGCCTTCTTCACAGAGATTTTATAACTGGCAATGTATGCCAAGAACTTCCCTAGTGCCTGGCACATTCAAGGTCCTCCATTAATGTTAGCTCCCTTTCCATTTTTTTCCTCTGTATTAATTATGAAAATTATTTCTGAGTTTTGTGCAGAGTTCCTTATTTTCCTATTAAAGTTGCAATGGTTTTCTGCCAAGCAGAATCCCAAAACAAGGAATAATAAAAGGTTCCAGAATAGAGCAGTTTTATTGCCAATAATACCTCTTTGGTATTGGGTTAAATTGGGTAAATTTGGTATTGGGTAAATTCAGTTACCCAGATGCTTAGAGAAAAGAAACAAGGCAGATATTTAGAATTCACAGGTACTTTTGAAAAGTCAGTGCCCCAAATAGCGGTAAAGGAATCAGCTAATAGATAAATCTCTCGCTCTTTAAGAACACTAACCAGTATTCCACCAAATACCACTATTTGAGGGAGCTTTCCTATGTGCTAGTGCTCACTTCTGGTTGAATGGTTTTATTTCACCAGTAGGTTATGGTTTCACTTTCTACTTTATCACCTTTATCACTCAAGATCTTTTCCTTTCTCTAAAAGCAGGTGATTTGCTGTTTCTTGTTTTCCAGTTTCTCTCTGGTGGCATATTAAAAATTCTTTTTAAACATACTTAATAGAGTTGATGTTTTCTGTATTACCAACCAACCAATAACATGATGTTAAGTAACATGCGCTAAGCAGTTTTTACCCAAGCACAGCAAAAACTCTATGGTCAGGTTGGGGTGGGGGGGGTGTGACTAATGTCTATCCTGGGGTGAGTCAAGATCTTCTCGTTGCCCCTACCATACTTCCAAAGGTTCTAGACCATTCTAATATATGTTGTCTTTCTACCATATTTATTTAGTGGTAATATTGTTGTGAAAGCTGGATGAGGTAAACATGTGAAATCTTAGAAAATAGAAAACTTTAATAACTGTTGTTATAATGATGAGGCTGATAATCATGATGGCAGCCAGTGTTTTCTGGCAGAAGTTATAGACACGTTTAAGACAAAACAAAGTTATTCTTCTCCACAGGGAAATGTATAAAGCATGCTGGATACAGAGGTACTACAGGTTGAAACTATAATAAGGTTTTGGGGAGATGACATTAATTGAGACTAACTACTAAATGTACCACAGTTAATTTAAGGGAGATTACTCTATCGTATGATCATGGATATAAGTTCTCCAAAATGCCTTCACATTTGAATGTCCATTACACTTACTCACTGTCTAACAAAATATAAAAAAGCCAGGAAGCCTGTCCCATGTATGATTGAGAAAGGGTCACTTTCTGTGTATTAAAATGAGAGTTTTTCTACCTCTGGCTACTTTTGGCTTAAAAGGAAGAGTAAAAATGATAACCATAGGTCCGTATTTCCATGTTAATTTGTGGTCCAGAGACATGTTCCCACAAACAAGTTCCATAGTATTTAGGAAGCAACAGGATATCCTTGTTGGAAAGTTAGGAAGACCAGAAAAATATTGATTGACTTAAGCGATCATTGGTAAGATTGGTGACAAAAGAAAAATGTGCTATTCAGTTTTCCCTTCAAGGAAGCTGTTCGCCCAGGCTACCAAAAATGCTTGTCAGTAAACAGCCTTCAGCTGGCAGCAACTTCAAGCATTGCATCAGCTGTAGAAAGTCACCCCATCCAATCTCATGGTCTTCCCAGGTGGCCCACCTTCCTAGGTGGCTCACATCCAATGACTGATTGAGGCTGGGGATATAAAAGCCTGGCCATTTTGGAAGAATGCTGGCCATTTTATTTCCTGACTCCCCTGTGGGCTGGCCAAGCTCATTTTCTCTCTCTGTGGAAACCTGTTTTCTTCCCTTCGCTTTCACAAGTGTTAATTGCAAGGGTACTCCCTCAATAAATATACTGCACATTTCATTGTTTCAGAATTTGCTTTCCAGAAAATCCAACTTGAGACAGATTTTGTACTATATGGGGTAAGTAGAAAAAACTCTGGATTTAGAGACTGAAAATTGTGGATTCTAGTGGTGTTTGTGACACTTAGGCAACCTGGGGCTAGGTACCGCACGTGTCTCAATGGTGGGCCTTTGCTGTGTTTGTGTGCGTGTAAAATACAGATAAAAAACCATTCTCATGGCATCATGTAAGAAATGAAAGAGGCGCACCTGAGTGGCTCATTTGGTTAAGCATCTGACTCTTGATTTTGGATCAGGTCATGATCTCACAGCCCGTGAGATGGAGCCTGCTTGGGATCCTCTCTCTCCCCCTCTATTTCTGCCCCTCCCCCACTCATGCTCTTTCGCTTGCATACACACACTCTCCCTCTCAAAATAAATAAATAAACATTAAGAAAAAAAGGAGAGAGTCATGGTGGATGTGCTCTAAAGGTGGTAGGATAATTTGTAAAGCACAAAGCATAATGAAGATGCTAATTACTGAACCATCATTGTGTATTTCTTTATCCTCCGAGCAAGACTTGTGTAGATTACTGTTCCTATATGAACACACAAACACAAATGCTAACACATTTCTATCTTGAATACTCCGGAAAAACATTTTGAGGGAGTTCTTAAGTCATCACAAGCTTGGGAAATGTTTTTCTTGTCAAATGAATAGGTAAAAATATAACTGGTAAAAAAAAAATGGGTGTCTCAGACTTTATTGTAATTACCCATATTTGTATTCATGTAGCACAACTTCATTCGCTTTCATCTTGATATTGAGCTTTCTATGGAGAGAGGAATACAGAGAGCTACTATATAATATTTAGTTTGAATTCTGTTTTTTTCTACTTTATTGCAGAGAGAAATTTAATATTTTATATTTTGAAGATGCCATAAAGAACAAAACCAGATAGAATTTGAAAAATTGGGTAAACATGCATTTGATAACCCTATAAGGGAATCAGGAATCACAAAATCCAATTCCAGTGCAGAAACATAGACATTTATATCTGGCTTCAGCGAGCCTGTGGTTATGTCCATAGCTTGTAAATCAAAAGTAGGAGTTTACCAATTAACAGGACTTCCAACTTCAAATGTTGCTTTGTATTCATTCACTAATTTGTTCACTCAAAATAATTTAATGTACAATGTACAAAGCACATGCCTCCTTAAAAGCAGCATTTACTTCCTTTTGGTAACTGTTCTATGCCTAGAGTTTGGCACAGTAATTGGCACAGGGTCAGTGCTCCAAAGCATTTGTTGAATTGGTACATGAATAATTGAATGAAGACACTGCTATGGGTTCTGTAGCTGAAAGCCAAAATGAATTAGACCTGGATCGTAGATCTTTGTCTCTTCCTGATGCCTTTCACTGAATGTCTCCTCCTCTGCTTAGGCTATAAATATTGTGGGTTGTCAAGGTCTTCACTCTCCTTTACCTAGGCAAGTTCATCAAATCCAACATTTTTTTTTTCTGTTAACTAATTGGAAATATACATACAGAAAAGTGCATAGATCAAAAGTAGACATCATCATGATTTGTACACCATGAATACACTCATGAAACCAGCAACCAGATCAGAATGCAGAACACTCACAGAAACCCACTTCAAGCCCAATTTGAGTCATTATCCCTATATTTCAATTTTAATTTTCATGAGGTTTTAGTTTTACCTGTTTTTGAACTTTATAAAAAATGGAAATACACGGAAGGTGTTCTTTCATATCTAGCTGCTTTTGCTTGTTATTGTATTTGAGATTGATCCCTGGGTATAGTAATAGTTCATTTTTATTTCTGGATATTACCCATTGTATGAATACGGCATACTTTGTTTATCCATTCTACTGTTGATGGACATTTGGCATTTGAGTTGTTTTCACTTTTGGCTATTAAGATTCATGCTGCTGTGAATAATCTCGCGTGTCCTTTGGTGCACATTGTTAGGTGTTTTGTAGAGCAAGTATTTAGGAGGGTAGTAGGATATGTACTTTATACTTTAAATATATGTATGTATTACCAAAGTGGTTATGTTGGATGAACACTGTATGAGTGTTGCTACTGTTGCACACCCCTGCCAATACTTGCTATTTTTGTTTTTTGTTTTTTTTGCTTTGTTTTGTTTTTCATTTTAGCCTTTCTGGTATCCCATTGTAGTATTAATTTACATTTCTTTAATAATGGATTTGAGCTCCTTTTCATCCATTTGAATATCCTCTTTGGGGAAGTGTCCGTTTGGCCATTTTTCTGTTTTTCTATTGATGTTTAGGAGTTTATGTGTTCTGGTTGTGAGCTCGTTAGATAAAGGTATTGCAGACATAGTCTCCCACATCACTGTTGGACTTTTCCCTCTTTCTATGGTGTTTTGTTTCGTTTTATGATGAGAGGAGTTCTTAAAGTCTGAAATAGTCTTGTATAAGAACTCTTCCCCCCACCTGCCTCAAGATCATAAAAATAATTTCCTATGATCTCATAAAAACGTAGTGTTTTACTTTTTCTCTTTAGGTGAACATTCTACCTAGGTTAATTTTTGCATACAGTATGAAATAGGACTTGAGATATACTTTTTCCATATGGATATCCAATTTATTTAGCATAATTTACTGAAAAGACCCTGGTTTCCCTACTTCACTGTAGTATCTGTCCCCTTTGTCATCTATCATCTATACATATATCATCTATACATATATCATCTATCATCTATACATATATCATATGTATAAAAGGTCTGTTTCTGAACTCTTTTTCTTCCATTTTATTAATTACATTGGTCTCTTTATTTCTATCCTTAGGCTGATGTAGCATGATCATTATTAGTATTACTTTGTAATAAATCATGATACTTAGTAAGTCTTCCAACTTTGTTCTTCTTTTTAAATAGTTTTGGTTTTTCTTGTATCTTTGAATTTCTATAACATTTTAGAATCGGTCTATAAATGCTCTCTGTCTCTCACGCACAAACATCCCAAAAACTTCAGTGAAATTGGTTAAAAATTTAAAATCAATTAATGCAACTTACCACATTATCAGAAAAGGGGGAAATATAAATATTTTAACTCTATCATGCTTTGAACTCCATAATATGATTTCTGACATTTTTATTATTATATTCTTTTTACTGTTATTGTTACTTCCTATTTCCATCACTTACTGCATTCCCACACAACATCCAGTATTAAACTCTTACCAGTCTTGCCATTTCACAGTAGTTCATCGACTACTTTTTTCTTCTTGAGTTGCTCTCTGCCTTTGTTTCCATGACCACTCTCTTCTGGCTTACTTCATCCTCCACTGGCCCTGCCTTGTCTGTCCTTTAGGGGTTCACTTCCCTCTACCTGACCCTTAAAAGTTAATGTTTCACTGCCATCCTTCACTGATTTTACCCTGTAGTCCCAACATCCACGTAAAGCAGAGGAACAGCCAAGCCCTTGTGAGGAGGCAGAGAAGAAACTCTTGGTGGAAGGAGTTAGGTCATGGAGTTTATATCTTCAACAAAAGGAGAAATGTGTTAAACAAAAATCAATAATACTGCTTTTACCTTCTTCTGGTGATTAGATGAAGCCACCCACTTCTGTCCCTCAAATTTTAACTCTTAAACCTCTAGAACTTCCTTAGACTTCTTACCTGACCATGTCCAAATATCAAATGGATGGTCACATTTAAATGTCCCATAAATACCAAACACCTAACACATCCCCAAATAAACTTATAACCCAGCCCTATCTTATCCTACTGGATGCCATGTATGTGTGAATGATACCGTCTTTGACCCAACTGCTCCAGCCAGAAACCTAGGAATTGTCTATATTTCCTTTTGGCCAATATTCAGCTCAGATGACCTATTCTTCCAACTGTTCTTCCCAGGGATTTTAGCTGCATTGTGTGTATGTATGAATTATTAAATGCTATACCATATTCTTATATCTTTTGAATATCTATTCTATTTGACTATAAGTTACTCACTGGCAGACACTATGTCTTATTCACCTTTGAATACCCAGTGCCTGGAATGGTTCGCTCCTTGTGAATATTCTCGAACTAATCTGCATTTCAAGATTAAGTGGGGTAGGTGTCAAGGAAGTAGAACAGATAGATTGCTGTAGCGGTCACCAGAAGGAAAGGATTCTTGGGACTGGGAACATCAAGAAAGGCTTTATTGAGCAAGTGGTAGTTAAATAGGATTGGACGACTGGACATGGCAGGAAGGGAATTCTGGACTGACACTTACTAGTGGTATTTCCTGCAGCAAGTTGTATAATATGCGTAAGCCTCAGCTCTTTGTAAAATGGGAGTCATTATGGTATTTTACTGCATTTATAAGAATTAAATGAGTTAGTACATGTAAAGCAATTACGAAAAAACCTGGCAAACGATAACCACTCAGTAAGTGTTAATTGTTAATATTAATGAAAGAAGAACTCAAACACAGGCAGTTAGAGTACAGAGCACAGGCAGAGTAGAGGAGATTGGTGTGGTTTGTAAGACAAGACATGAAGTAGAATTATTGCAAATTTAGGTGGAAAGTGAAGGGAGATAGAATTCATAGAAGACAGCAAATTCCCTAAGTGGTATTAATTTGAAATATATAATTTTCTGAATAGTATGACTTACTTAATGGAGATAAAGCAGCTATATATAGCTGGCATGTAGGCCTTTACTACCTTAATTTTGTGCCCGTATTAGACAGCAGGTGAAGGCTACACTTACATGTGGCTTCCATATTCTCCATAAATTGACAATGCCTGCCGAACCTATCAACCCAGAATCTACTTAGAATCTCTGAGTAGCTGGTGATTAAAAAGAATGAAATCTTGTCATTTGCAACAATGTGGGTGGAATTGGAGGGTATTAAGTGAAATAAGCCGATGAGAGATTGACAGATACCCACTATTTCACTCATATATGGAACTTGAGCAACTTAACAGATGATCATAGGGGAAGGGGAGGAAAAATAAGATAAAAACAGAGAGGAAGGCAAACAATGAGACTCTTAAATACAGAGAACAAACAGGGTTGATGGGGGTGGTGAAGATGATGGGCATTAAGGAGGGCACCTGTTGTGATGAGCACTGGGTGTTATATATAAGTGATGAATGAAAAAAAAAATTCTGAGTAGTGAGTGTCTCTGTGGCTCCACTTAATTTTGCTTGAACAGACATAGACAAAATAAGGGATAAACTAGACAATCACTAACCAAATGATAAGAGGGTAATTGAAGGAATAAATGTTAGTTAAAAAGCACATTTCCAGTGTATACCCTGAAATATCCAGGCTGTTCTTTTATCTCTTGCATTAGTATGACCAGCCTACCAAAGCTTTCAAAGTCCATAGCCATGATCTCATTTTATCCTCAGAACAATCCATGAGGGTTTGGAAACAAACTCACAGAATTCACTTTGCAATTAAGCAAACTGATGCAGTGCAATACCTTCAAAAATTTCAGTGAGTTAGTGTTAGCACCAAGTTGAAATCCTGGCCTTGGACACCTAATGCAGAGCTGAGGGAACAGGGGGCTGATTTTTCTGAGTAGGTTTTGCCCTCCTCTTCAGTTTTCTACTGTCAATCCAGTTTCCAGTTAACTACAGTCATAAGCTTTATCAGAAGCACCTTTCCTTTCTTTTATTACAATTCCCTTTTATTTTTTTTTTTTAGTTCAGCTACTGAGCTTTAGAAGTGATCTTTGAAAAGAATAGATAATTAATTGCAGCTTACCTCCTGTCTCTAGTCTAGGAGGTCTGTGAAATATTGAATTAATAGATCCCAGAAGCCCAGTAATAGGAGAATAATGACTTTTTGTCACCCTCAGCCACATGCTGACAACATCAGTTTAAGAGATGGCGGTCTATGTCTTTTACTCTCTTGAATCTCCTCGGCTTATTTTCTGGACTCTCATCAGGAGGCAGTGATGGAATTATTCTATATGCTTGTTAATTAAGACATGTGCAATGTGGCATCATTAGCGAGGCACAACCAGTTGGAACAAACCATGTTCCAAAGGAATAAATAGAAATGGAAATCTGTGCTTTTTTATAACCGGAATGCTCTCCACCACCCCTTTCTGCCTTACTGGTCCCAAATACACACTTCATAGTCAAGTTCAAATCTCTTCTCCCATGTCAACTCACTCTCTTCCTGATCTTTATCAGAATTTCTGAACTTTATCAGAAACACACTTTCTTTTCTTTTCCCTTTTCTTTACTTTTCTTTTCCTTTTTCCTTTCTCCTTTCCATCCCCCTCTGCCCCTGTCCCCCCTCCACTTCTCTTTCTTTCTTTCTTTCTTTCTTTCTTTCTTTCTTTCTTTCTTTCTTTCTAGCTTCAGAAATAATTTTCAAAAAGAATAGAATTTTAATTATTGCAGGTTGTTTTCCTATCTCTTATCTAGGGGTCCATTACCCTACATGGAATTCAGAAAAGCTCCTCACCTCAACCCCATCCATCAATTACTTGGGGGAAACTCTAAACGAGCAAAGCTCAGATTCCTTTACTATAGGACTCAAGAGCCCTTATATCTCAAGGAGGGGAAATTAGTAGTCAGTGCCTCTTGTCTTTTCCATGCTTTTTGATTTCTAATCACATTTTACTTCACTTTCTATTTTACAGTGAAATTTATCTTTATCTATTTTTTTAGCATGTGAAAAGCTTCTGTCTAAAATTAGGCTTGAAGCTTCTTGAAACTGCAAATATAATAGATTTATTTTGTCGATCTCATAATACCCAGGATCCTACTGAGATTATGTTATTAATTTCATATTTCAGATATGGGAATTAAGAGTAAGAGAATGAAGTGAGTATTTCTTACTATTTCTATCTTTGCCCAAGAACTTTTTGGCTATATGGCCTGTCATATTTTCCTTGTCTGTAAAATGGGAATACTAATAGTATCTACCTCATGTTTTTTGTTTGTTTGTTTGTTTTTTGTTTTGTTTTGTTTTTTTTTTTTAATAAGGATTAATTGAGTTACCTTACAGAAATTCTGTGGCATGCTGAATAGCATAGAGTAAATAGTCAGTAAGGATTATGTATACTGGAGCACCTGGCTGGCTCAGTTGAAAAAGCATGCAGCTCTTGATCTCAGGGTTTTAAGTTCAAGCCCCAAGTTGTGTGTAGAGCTTACTTAAAAATAAAATCTTAAGGAGCTCCTGGGTGGCTCTGTTGGTTAAGTGTCTGATTCTGGATACGGACGTAGGTCGTGATCTCACGGTGGGATACAAGTCTGTGTCAGGCTCCCTGCTGAGTGTGGAGCCTGCTTGGGATTCTCTCTCACTGCCCCTCCTCTGCTCATGTATGTAATTACATATGTAATATGTAATAATCTTACATAATAATTAATAATAATAAGATTAATACATAAAAGAAAATAGAAAACATTGTGACCAACCAGCAAATAACTATGCAGCTAAAGTCTTCAGCCAAGCTGTCTGTAGTTCAGCAACTATCATTTTGTCCCCATTTTATCTGAAATAGGAATAACTTTTTTCCCTTGATGACTTTCAAGTAGTTTAGCCAGCCCCTTAAAGACAGAACAGCTTGACTGTGGAAGACATTCTATTCCAAGGTGTTGGGCTATAACAGGATTCAACCCTAGGCTCACTGTGTTCTAATCAGGAAAGTTCTGTTCCTGTTTTATATGACCTCCCTCCAGAAAAAAAAAAAAAAATCTAATTTAGTTCTGGGGGGTTAAGGTAGAAGAACCTGGTCAATTTAAGCATATCTAAGCTTCACTATTTTTGTAGGCCCGCCCAGAAAACTATAATGAAAGCTTGAAAGAAGGGAATGAGAAAAATAATCCAGTGGAAATAAAACTCATTACATAGTTGCAAGTGTGTGAGTATTTCAAATTGGAGTTATGAGTGATGGAGTATAGTACAAGAATGGGATCTGGAATAAGAGAACTAAGTTTCCAGTCCTGGCAAGATCAGTTTGTTGTGTGTGACAAAGCTGGAATTATGTTTTTTCCTCATCTGACATGGGTACAGTTATAGCAGCTACCCCATAGGATTGTGGTAAAATAGATAATATAGGGGAAATATAGATAATATAGGGTAAAATAGATAATATAAGGGAAATATATCCAGTAAACAGTCACTATTGTCATTAGAAGTGAAGGACAATGTTATAAGCATTCATCCACCCAGAAAATGTGATATCTCAGCATTGTTGTAGCCTATTCTTTGGATGGAACATAAAGCAATATACATAATCCACAAGAACATAACCTAAGAGAACAAAAAATTAGGACCAATTATTTGCACTACAATATTCTTCCAAGTCTTTGAAGAAAAAATGGCTCTCCTATGTATTTACATTGAAAATACATGAACTTCCTTGGTCTACAATTTTTTTTAATCCTAGGAAAGAGAAGGGCATTGAAGAAATATAAGACTGAATTTGATGATTGTTTTTTGAGGGTCAATCCACAGACAAGGATTAATATAACAGTATAGTCTATTCAAGCTGTGGAAAGTAGCATTTGATTTGACACCCTTGATGGAATTTCCATAGCTTTGGAGGTGCAGAATGGAGTCATGCATAGAATGGTTGAGAACACAGACTTTGCTTTCAGATCAGGGTGCTATTTGCAAGCCTGACATTGGTAAGCTGCAAAAATTTGGGCAAATATGTAGCCTTCAGCATCCTCACCAGTAATGGGGGAATATTAGCTTGTATGGCCTATAATGAAGACTGAATAAGATACCACATAGAAAGGCAAAGCCCAGCCCTTATTAAACATCTAATCTAGCTGTCTTTCTTACCCTTGTACCTAGGGTACTGTTGTACCTTACGTGTAGTTACCTAGAGAGGCAGATTGTACAGGATCCTTTCTGTGTCTATTACATCTTCTTCAGCTATGGAGATAAACAGATTATGAGCTGGTCAGGGAGTTAGAGATCATTTAGTTTCAAACCATATTTTCTCAGAAGGGTTTCTGATAATCCGATTAACTTTGTCTGTTTAAAGCTGGGTTGTCTACATCCTGTTCCCCACAGTCCTCCATTGTCTTAATCCCCTGATGGACATTTGAGAACACAATGGAAGGGAATGGACCTGGAGACAGAGTCCAAAGGAGAGGAGAGGAAATCTAACCTGTTAGGAAACTTGGAATATATGTTGAGTTAAATCAGAGGAAAAACATGCCCCTAAGCCTGTTTCAAATAAGCCCATAGCCAAAGGCAATCACTTGAAGCAAAAGAAAACATTGAGTTAAGGGTGCCTGGGTGGCTCAGTCAGTTAAGCGTCTTACTTTAGCTCAGGTCACGGTCTCACGGTTTGAGAGTTCAAGCCCCACGTCAGGCTCTGTGCTGACCGCTCAGAGCCTGGAGCCTGCTTCGGATTTTGTGTCTCCTTCTCTCTCTGCCCGTCTCTCGCTTGCTCTCTCTCTCTCAAAAATAAATAAGCACTAACAAACAAACAAACAAACAAACAAAAAACCCACTGAGTTAAATGAATGGAAAGTTGTGTGTGCCAAGGTGGAACATACTTGCTAACAGTGAGAGACCCATTTAATGAATATCTGCTAAGGTATAGATTTATGCACAACAAAATTCTGCGTTTGACAGTTTTTTACTAGTCTGAATTTCAAGTTTGTACAAAAAGCTAATAATTTTTCTTGATCAGCCATTCTTCCCAAATGCGTTTAATCAGTGATAAGAACAACAAAAAGAATTCATTCTATGCCTCACCCTTTATAGTTTTCTGTATGCTTTTTCTGTGTTTGAAATAAAGTTGCTCTCTGGGGAAAGGGTTTAACAGGCTTGGGTAATGTTTTGAATATGGGTCAGCATGAAGGAATGTCACAGCTGGATGTGTCCTTAGGGATCCTATTAGAGGTCATTTTCAATATGGGAAACCAAGATACCAAAGTGATTGATAGCAGGAAACCAGATTCTCCTGTAGAAATGTTTTATAAGCTTCCAGATTGTAAGGTCTAAGCTTGGGAAAAGTAAAGTGAATGTTCATCTGCTTGTTAGTGACTGAGATGCTTCATCTCTACCACCTCCATGCATATGACTTTGATGTTTGAAACTCTAATGTTCTTTGGGTCAGGCGTTACTTTTGCCATGTAAAGAGGTCATGGTCACATGCCACTAGCACCAAGCAGTGCAAATATAATATAGGATTTATTGGGGGAAGACTTAAATAGTAGAGTGTATACAGTCTCTTGAAGTCTAATTTCCAAGGCTTAGGCCAGCCATAACTGTTCTGAAAGCATCATGGATAGCATTCCAGTGGAGAGGGGCCATGATATAATACTGTATATATTTAAGGAGTCAGAGGGACAGGGAACATCCAGTAGTAGACTGGAGGAGGCTTACACTGCCTCATAAAAGCTGATTGCACTCACCTCTTCCCAGTGGTGCCTTCATGACTTCACATTGTTAGCTTGGTATTGGCCATGGTGAGAGTGTTTACACATCAGAAATTGACAAATACTACAAAGTGGGGACTGTTTTTTTTTTTTGAAAACTACTTTACTGGCACATCACCGCAACTGTGTTATCATGGAAGCTTTCTGGTTAGAGAAGTGCCCTTGTTAGAAAGATGAAATCTCGGGAGCTAACTCAGATGTGCTGAGCTCACTCTGCAAAACTCCCCAAAAAGGACGGACAGGGAATGAGCCCTAAAGGGCCACCCAGATCTGTCCCTCAGTCACTCTCTCCTAAAAGCCTCATTCTCCAAGGAGGAAAAAGAATTAAAATAACAGCTATTTTAAAGAGCCCTTACCTTATGCCAGCTACTGTGCTAAGCACTTTACATACATTGTCATTGTGTTCTTAAAGCCATAGTTGGTATAACTGTTATTATTTTATAGATGGGGAAACTGAGGCCTATAGCATATCAAGCAACTTACTTGAGGAATTGAAGTTTCCAAAAAGGCAATGGTAAAGGTATGTCAGGTTCTAGACCTGGAAATGGTAAGCATGACTGTTCTATTGATCACTCCTTTAAGATCATGGCTCCTAATTTATGAACTGTAGATACCATTAAGAGGCAGGTACAAAATGAGCTGTAGAAGACTTTCAAGGATTAATTAAATCCATATGCACAGGAATCATTGTCTGTAAGTCAAATAATTGTCCCAGATGTGTTCATACTACTGTTTTCCAATCTCAGTGCATATTGCTGAGAAGAATACACATTTCTGTATTGAATTTATATTAGTATTTGTATTCACATTAATTAAGTGCCTACTATATATATTTAAAACATTCCACCATGCACTGGGCATATAGCCCAGCAGTAGGTGGATATATTTTCTTTATTAACAAATGCTATATAGACAATACTGTCGTGTCAGGTGAACAAAAATGTTGCCATTACAAAGAACACGTTCTTTTGGAAGTGTCTGGGAACTCCTGCCTCTGGAGTGAATGCCTCTTGCTACTATAGTCTTCCATGCAAAGTTAGCTGCCATTTGTCCCATACCTGCCTCTATTATCAGCTCTTGGGACTACTATGATAGCTCTCTAAGTATCAGATATCACCCTCTGTTTTTCCTGGACCCTGATCTGCCAGGCTCTTCTTCGTAATGCTTAGCTTTCGTATCATTGTTTCCTTGGCCAAGTCTAACCAACACAATATGGATTTAAGAATCAATGTATGTTTATTTGTCCAAACTTGTTATAAGTCAATATAAGTGAATCTTACTCTTGCTACTTTCATGTTGAGTATTCATTTATGGTGTTGTGTCTCTTTTATCCCCTCTACATCTACCACACATATGCACAGACACACACACCCCAAAAGAAAAGAACAAAACAAAATAAAACAAAAAGCACACAAACAACAAACATACTTCTGAAGTATCTTTAACGTTTTGAGTAAAGATCCCATTTTACCAAAAGTTTAGGTGCTCATAAACTTTCAAAATATTCTTTCAGTAAGTCACAAGAATCTCCTCTGTCAGATCTAAAATCTGTGTCATTTCCTAATCCACATGCAATTTTTAAAACTTATTTCCAAACATAATTGATAACAGAAAAATACTGTAGGTTAAGCATTCTATAGCAGATCTAGATAAATTAATTGGTTGTTACTCCTCAGCTAATATGCTTTTTAAAATCAATTGTTATTTAACTTGAGAAAACCACCTTTTAGAATCTTAAAACCTATTCTGAGAACATTAATTTGAAATGTATCGCTCTTTTCTCCCCCCAGCAATACGAGGTGTTGTTTTGTATGTGTGTAATCAGAATCTGCAAGGGAAAATTTTCCATATTCATCTTCAGAGACTATCTCTTGAAAGGAAAGCATATACTCTGGTTTTAAAAAACATGATCAATACATTTTTTTCCCTCATGGTGTAGAAAATACCAAAGTAAGTCAAATATGATTTGGGGGGATAATTTGTAATTTATCTGGGGCAGTGTAGAAACTCTTGAACTGGTGTGGTGATGAAATCCGAAAAAATCATAGATGAGTCTAGGGCGTCTGTTCCCCAGTCAACCTCCCCATCACAGCTTCAATATCGTGCTCATTGTGGAAATGTTCCTAGCACTCTGGTACTTTCTGCATGACCTCCTGCTTGTGAAACCACATGCTAGCACTCTATAGTTTCATTAGTGAAAGAAGGATAATTGGGAGATCTCCATTAGATTTCAAAGTGAACATCTGGTTGGGAACATTTGTAATTTTTTAAATTTTTTCTTTTTTTTTCTTTTTTGGCTTCTAAGGAGAACCTCATATTCAATACCAAGATGGGGGTATAATTGAGACCTTCCCTGCTGACAGTATAACTGCCTTTCATTGCTAAGGCACAAATAATTACTTATAAAAAGAGCAGGTGGTCTGCTTAAAAAATCCAAATAAATGTTCTACGTACTTTTGCACATCTTTTGCTACAAGCCTTCCTCATTCTCTCTTAGATCAAGTGGCCACTCTTAAAAGAATCAACATGATGAATACACTGCCATCTGTCTTCTGTACATGTTTTCACTTTAATTTTTCTTTTCTTTTTCCACTTGTTGAAGATTGATTTTGTCTCTTCCCTAAAGCCTTCTACATCTGAAGCATATGGCGTTCTATGTTTGTCTTCATACAGTTCTTTCATCCAGGGATGAATTCACAGTAATTCACAATTACTCAATTGTGAATTTAGTAATAAATTGTATTTGCCTCTTTCCACCAGTGAAAAACAGGCAAAGAAGCTAAGAACTTTGTTTGTTGAGAGGCAAGAATGGAGCTTCAGCATATCAAGGTGGATTTAAGTGTAGTGTCAAATTCCAACCATGTCTCAAAGTTTATTGTTCTACCCATTGTACCTTGGTCTTTCTTTTTCTGTCTTGCCCTTTATAAAAAGCCCCCAAATTGTTGGTTATATAGAAAGCTACTGGTATTAGGGTGATATCATGGATTAGAAGCAAGAGAAACCTAATCTGGTTACTTCAAACACAAACACTTGTTTAAAAAACCTAGACAGAGGGTAAGGAGTGGCCATATGCAGAAACCAATTCATATTCTGCCTGTTTTTCAAGATTCAAAGTCCTGGGAGAGAGGAACCAATTCCTTGAATTTTGGGCCTATGCCTACCATCAAGCTTAATCTGGATGATAAGAGTATGGATTTGGCAATAGCAATCCCAAAGAAGTCCTTAACCATGGCAGCCTATCTCAAGCAAGGTACTACATTTGAAATCATAGAACAGAGAAAATGATTTATGTGACCATTTTCTCAATTTTTTCAAGAATGGTGCATAACTAGTACCATTCTACATGCATGGGGGAGAAATAATTGTGCACAATGGATGCCTTAGGCCTCAAGGCTTATTTCTTTCCTGGAATCTAGTTAGCTCCATTTTGTAAAATAGGCATCTTAGTTTATGAGTCTACTGAGACTTCCCTTAAGAGGGAGATACAACTACTCAAAAGGAAATTATTAGAAGTAGAAGCTGAGCAGCCCAAAAATAAAATAAAATAAAATAAAATAAAATAAAATAAAATAAAATAAAATAAAAGTCTACTCTGCTACTTATACAATAAATTCTTGACAGTCACAAGGCAGCATTTCCAAAGTGTTTCACATGAAATTGTAATATTCCTGAAGCTGCTGATAGGTGTACCTAGATTAAGGAATTCTTAGGGGAAAAGTTTGGGAAATACTGTATGCTAGAATCTTTCTGTAGGAGATTAACAGTATGAAAGGCTTTAAGAAGTCCTACCATGAAATAGTCATGAGATCTGTTTAACTGTGTTTCCCGAGCTTACATGATTATTGAATCTCAATAATACATTCCACAGAATTACTATCTCAAAGACTATACTTTAGAAAATGTTCTTAAAAATATGTTCTGATACTTTCAAGAATGCTCCAATTTGCTAATATCATTCAAGTTTTTAACTTTCCTATTTGACATGATAATAGTCAAAATGGAAGACCTTGAAATAATGCTTAAATTTTTGTCATTCCTTGCCTGAATATTCACCATTCCCATACATCTTTTCATGTTTGCTCTGCCCAGATAATTTAACGTGACCTTCTTCTCTTACCTTGCATTCATATTGAGAATTGCCTGGGGAGCTTTATTTTATTTTATTTTATTTTATTTTATTTTATTTTATTTTATTTTATTGTTTGTTTTGTTTGTTTGTTTGTTTGTTTATTTTTTGAGACACAGAGATAGAGCGTGAGTGGGGGAGAAGCAGAGAGAGAGGGAGACACAGAATCAAAAGCAGGCTCCAGTCTCTGAGCTGTCAACACAGAGCCCGACGTGGGCCCAAACTTCGAAACCAACAGATCATGACCTGACCCAAAGTCAGATACTTAACCAACTGAGCCACTGGTGCCTCTACCTGGGAAGCTTTAAATGCAATTGTCTTCCATCTCTAGCTATGAGCTTTGACCTATGTATAAATGGTACCTTGAAAGAATAGCCATTGATAGTGGGGAGCCATCACAAATAGCAGGAATTTTAAAAATAAGCATGAAGAATATGAAGACATTCTGACCCAATATTTCTGAAACTTTAATATGCATAAGCATCACCTGGAGGGCTTGTTGAAAGACAGATGGCTTGGTCACACTTCAGATACTCAGTAGGTCTGGAGTGAGGCCTGAGAATTTGCACTTCTACAAGGTTTCCAGGTGATGCTGATGCTGCTGGTCCCAGGAGCACACTTTGAGAATCACTACCCAGAACATGAAAATTGATAATTTAGGGGTTTTCAGCCAGGTAGTCCCGTCTGCTTTCCAGGTTGGCATATGTACTTGTTTATATGAGAATATGCTGTCTTTTGCCAAGTGCTATGCACCTCTAGAAGTTTATTCCCTTTTTTTTCTCCACTATAGAATGCAAAGAATCTTAGGCTGGTATTATGTTGTCCAGACTTGTCTACCATACAGTAAAGGAAGTGATGTGGTCAAAACTGAGTTTTAAGAAGAACCTAGATTTGTGTTCACTGGGGATTGAAAGCAACAGGGACCATGTGAATTGTTACTCATAGGTATTTGACATGAGGGATAGATATCAAGAGGGATTTTTGATATTCATTATTAGAGACTGTTTCTGGAAATAAAGAAACTGATATTCTAAAAACACTGATTACATGGGGTACCTGGGTGACTCAGTCGGTTGAGTGTCGACTCTTGATTTCCACTCAGGTCATGATCTCACGGTTGTGGTATCCAGCCCTGTATCAGGCTCCATGCTCATGTTTGGGATTCTTTCCTTCTCTTTCTCTCTCTGTCCCTCCTACACTCACACCTGCACATGTGCTCTCTTTCTCAAAATAAACATTAAAAAAGTAAAACACTGATTATAGATAGCCTCTGCCTCTGTGTAGATAAACCAGAATAAATTCAGGTGGTATGATTTGAACTGTTCTCTCAGTCAGTAAAGTTATGGAGAATCATGTCTTTGTGAGGATCTTTTTCAGCTCTTAAAGTATAGACATAAATAGAAATTTGACCTGAACCTTGTAACCAAAGCTTGAAATTGGTTTACTACAAAAGGTTAAACTAGTTGTTTTAAAGAAATAATGAAGAAGTATCCTATCACATTTTATATCAATAATAAATAATATATGATTCAATCTTACTTTAAACTATTTTATAATCTCTTTTAATAATGTTTATTTTACCACCTAAAACTTTGAAAAATTTTTACAGAACATGATATATTAAAATAGAAATGCTCATATATAATTTATGAATATACATATGCCAGAGTATAAGCATGTACATTTATGAATAAAATTTTCATTGATATGAATGTCAATAAAAAAGTTTTGGAAATTACTTCTTTAAGAAGTCCAAAATGTCATGGGGATGCTATTTGAGAATGAGACCTCTTTTGTGTGTATGGACCAATCCATCTAATGTCTATCAGGCAACATGTCAGCTCTACCACTCGTGAGTTAATGCTAACCCATTTCTATACGTTGTCCATAGGTTACCTTGCATTTGAATAGCTACTCAAATCTAAAATACTGAATTGGTTTTTGGTCAAGAGAAGATTTCTTTGAACCAGAACTATTAGCTGGTTTTTATTTTTTTTTTTAAGTTTTTTTAACGTTTATTTATTTTTGAGACAGAGAGAGACAGAGCATGAATGGGGGAGGGTCAGAAAGAGAGGGAGACACAGAATCTGAAACAGGCTCTAGGCTCTGAGCGGTCAGCACAGAGCCCAACGCGGGGCTCGAACTCACAGACTGCGAGATCATGACCTGAGCCGAAGTCGGACGCTTAACCGACTGAGCCACCCAGGAGCCCCTATTAGCTGGTTTTTAATTCATGAGACCAGTGATCTTATAAGAGTGTATTACCACATGTTAAATTATAGTGATGCATCAATTGCAAAAGATGAGCAGTGCTTTCAGGTGCTAGTCATGATCAATGGTTGCTAAGCAAGTGCTTAACCATAAGGATTCTGGCCATCACCTCTTGTTATCCGGCTCTCCAATTCTGAGCATAATTGGCAGAAAAAAGCAAAATGGAAAACATTAATTGTATGAGGGGAAAGAATCTCTGGAGTCCATTTCTGCTGTACTTATGATTTCCAGAATGCTAGAATACTAGGGAAGGAAATCTTTTGGTGATAATAATAATAATAATAATAATAATAATAATAATAACAACAATAATAATAATAGATATTTATACAGTTCTTACTCTAGACCAGGCACTGCTCTAAATATGTATTACTCCTTAATAAAAAGAAAAACCTTAAAAGACATATACTATTATTATCCTCATTTTACAGATGAGGAAACTGAGACAGAGAGGCTTGCCTAAAGTTAAACAGCTAGTAAGTAGCAGAGATAAGATTCAAAATGAGGTCATCTAATTCCAGAAGTTGGACTTCTAACTACCTCACTATGTCCAGTGGTCCTAGACCAAAGAGTAAATGTCAGAATCAAGAGAAGGAATTCTTAAAAATTACAATGGCCACAATTTCACTGTAGACCTAGTGCATTGGGAATCCTGATCTACAAACTCCCAACCTACCTGCACCTATGCCCACAAACCTTAAGAACCAATGCCTTTATCCAACATCTTTGTTTTATGACAAGGGAAATGAAATCTTACCTGTGTAGTACAGGGTTAACTTGGCAGACCTGGGCTGCTCCTGGGCAATCCTTGATTAGTTCCTAAAAGACAGACTCTGAACCCTTGGATTATCTTGCCTGATAAGAGTCCTTAGATACATGGGGACTTCGGTCATGCCATAGAGTTTACACCAACAATGTAATTTATGATGAATGTCTACTTTTATTCACCTGTGGCTCTGGGTCATGATATTTGGCCTCTAAGGAGGTGGTGATGAGTTAGCTAAGGTCATTCACACAGGTGCCCCATGCCAGTGTGAATGATTTCCACTCTGGATACCAACGCTCAGGTGAGCTTCTCTGGCTGGCAATGCTTTGTGCATGTTTTCACATATTGTGCTGGGAGAATTAATTGTGGTCTGTCTGTGTGCCTCCACTGGGATAAAATAGCTAGGAGCTTGTACCTGGTTACTCCTGTACTCTGTCCTATGTGCCTTTTACCTTTACTAATTTTAATCCGTATTGTTTTGCTATAATACACTGATATTGTGAATGTGACAATTTATCTGAATTCTTGTTAGCCTTCTCTGATGATTCACTAGAAGGCTAAAACTGAAGATGGTTTTGTGGATCCCTAGCACCCCACCCGACCCTCCACCTATTCATAGTTTAGTCTTCATATTTGTTTCTCTGCTACCTTTCTGTCTAAAATATGCTATTTATTTCATGGTATTGTTGACTTAAATAAATAGCTTCCATACTTAGGAAAGAGATCTTTACCTAGTGAGCCTTTGAGCTCTTCAGGATCATCATGGACCTACCATCCTTTCTTGCTGGGACTTGGATTCCTCACATCCCCTGCTCATGACTTTTGGCCAGTACCAATCCATTTCTTCCCTCTTTCTCAAGGTTTGGGGTACATGTAAAGTGGCCTTGATTTTACAGAAAGTCTGTGACCTATAAATAATGGAGTTTATCCCTAAATCATATATCACAGAAGCAATATGGTGTGAATAACAAAGGGCCATCTGAGGAGAGATGATGAGATGATCATCTTCCAGCTGAGATGATCATACAAGCATAGGGAGGAGGTAAAACTTTCACTGACTCTCAAAAGGTGCATTGAAATTAGATATTTAAAGAGGCAGAGAAAACGGCCTTCTTGGCAGATGGAAAAAAATATGAGTAGTCATCAAATTAGGTGAATATTGGTCATACATTGAGAATGGTAAATACTTAGTTTGGGTGAAATTTGGAAAGAATTTGAGTAATGATATAAAGAGAAAAGACTAGAATTAAGTCATGAATCGCCTTAAGTACCAAACGAAGACATTTGAATTTTACCCTTAAATCACTGGGAACTATTGGAAGCTTCAGAAGAAGGAAATTACATGGTAAAACTGCCCCTTAAGACGTTGCAAGATTGATGGGCTGCCACAGGGAATACGCTACCAAAGGAGAAACCAGATAGGAGACTGTTGCAATGAAAGCTGGGAGGAAAACAACAAAATCTGCTTTTTCATCTTTAACTTAACACCAGTTTGAACAGAACGACGCGTCCCTGAAGTATCAAAAGCAGCAGTATGTTCATTCTTTTGGAGCCTTGAAATTGGCTTCCTCTTTAAAGGAAACATTTTGAACCCACTGTAAAATCATACATCAACTGGGAACCACAGAATTCCCCTGGGACTTTTTAAAGGTCATTTAGAGGCAATGAGAAGGACATAGGTAAACATCAGTGTCAAGTTCCCTCAATCTTGATGCACAACAAAATAAATGAATTTTCTGTCCTGTATCTTCCAATCTAATATTGCTTTATAAAGGTGTGTTAGTAGCTTTGTTAATTTATATTGAGTCTAAATGTGCAGAGTAGGCATAGATCAGAACTGAGGCAATTATTAGGAAAATCCAAACCAAAGTAAAATGTAATGAATTGATTTCTGGAGGAATTCCTAAGTTCAATTTAATGAACAATCACTTCACACCCTCCATCATTTTCATTGCATACACCTTTCTCCCTGACAATCCCTTTTCTCTTTCCATCTCACTGCCTCTAATGCTGACCCCATAACCCTTTAACCCTCCTAGGTCCTTCAATCCATGAGTCTACAAAATTCTCCCTAACTCTCTTTGCCTTGATGCCCTCATTCTCCTCTTTGTCCCTTATCAGTTGTTATAATCAGTTTCTTGTTTCTTATCTCCCTTTCCATGGCTTGGCAAAACACAGCCTAGTTACATCCAACTTCCCACCTACTCCAGGACACAACTCTCTCTGTTTTTCTTCCACTTCCCTGACCACTCCTGAATATCCTTTGCTGGTTCCTCCTCACTTAATGACGGGATGGTCATTGTACATACAGTCCACTCTTTCTATCTCTCCAAGCTTCTTTGTTGCTATCATGCCATCTTGGCTTCAAACACCATCTTTGTTCTGATGTGTATCTCCACTGAGACTCCCTCTTGATCTTTATATCCAATGGTCTACTCAGCGTCTCCACTTGAATATTGTGCTTGTTATTTACCTAATGGCTCTCAGCCCAAAATCTACTCTGAAATTCTGCTTGTTGACATTGGTCAAGGGACACTGTAACCTACATTCTGTAGACTTCCTTGCCATTGACTTCGCTTAGATATTCCCAAATAATGTCTTGAGAGTGAATGGAAGGTAGGGATAGCAGATCCTTCGGGTACCTTGCCTCATCTGTCCTTGACCCGTCACCTTTTATTTTAGCTGCAGTGTGGGGTACAGTGCCATGCATAATGGCAGTGTTCTGCCTTGAGGGCTTGTCATTGCCTTTCAGCTTTTACCCCTCAGGGCTTTCTCCCAAGCCAGAGGACTTGGCCTGTATACAGGTGCAGCACAGAAATTCAGGTGAAATAACGACCCCTGCAGGAAACTCTCAACCAATAGAATTGGGTAAATACTCAAGCCTCCTGGCCTTCATATAATAAATTCTAGGAGGAATTCTGAATATTTCTCAAAGAAAGAATCCAATCCCTATTGCCTAAAATCAACAACCTTTATAATGCATCCATTTTTGGCTTTTTTTAAAAATTCCTTTCCCATCTCATTTTTCCTACTTCCTCATGCCTGCTTCCTGAGGTCATCTTCTAAATAAACTATTTGTATCCAAGGCCTTGTGCTTTACTTTCAAGGGAGCTTAGACTCTGGGAGCAGGAGGGTTTGAAGAGGCTACCTTTCACTGTTTTTGTTGTTTGTTTGTTTGTTTGTTTGTTTGTTTTATTTTCCCCTAGTTCCCTCAGGGTTATTCTACAGTGACAGCAATTGATTTACCCTTTGGCTTCTTTCAGCACTGCTAGACCATCTTTAATCTATTTTTTTCTTTCTTTTTTTTTTTAACAGCACTTCTCACCTTCTAATATGCCATTTGATTTGCTTATTTGGTATGTTTGCTGATTGTGGTTTATTCCCCTATTCAAGGATAGGGATCATTGTGAATTTTATTCACCAGTGTATTCCAAGTGCCAGAAAGGGTGTCTAAGCACATAGAAAGTACTCACTAAATATTTATTGAATAAGAGAATAAATGGCTTTACCACTTCATTATTCATCTGGAGAAAGTTATTTAGCTTCTCAAACTTTTGATACCATTACCTATAAAATGTGACAACTAATAGTACCTTCTTGATAAGATTATTATGCAGGTTAAATGAGTTCACTGAAGTAAGGGGATTCGCACAGTGCCTGGCACATAGTTTGAGCGTTCAAACTTCACCCATGGCATCATAGAAATTGGATAATGAGACACACCATTCATGTATCCTCAGGCAAAAAGTAGCAGCTGGAAAGATAAGTTGCTTAATTGGAGACAATCAACATGGGTTTCGCAGACCCTACCCAGCTCTGTCACCTCCTGTTTCTTCAACTCGGCTCCCTATTACTTAGGAAGACATACTGCCTTCCTCAAACTCAGTTGAGAATTTATAACTAGGAATACTCAAGTTTTTCATGATTAAAATTGAGCCTTCGATTCACTCTACCTCCAGGAGAAATTGGTTTATAAATAAAGGCTCCACGCCAAGCAGCTAGATAAGAAGTTAATTAATTGAATGTTCAGTGTGTACTATGGCCAGAAATTCAATGTTTTATAGAAATTTTTTCCCTTGTGATCTAAATTTTTTTTTTTTTTCCTGCAAACAGCCTTAGACTATTTCTTCTTTGCTAATGTTGTGGAATCACTGAATATTTGAGGTTGTTGACCTTAGAGATACTCTGGTTCAGCGATGTTACACACTGGGGTGGAGGGCAACAACAAAGAATCAGATATAAATTCAGCTCCCCCCCCACCAAAGGCACAGCTGAATAGAATACAAAATAAGAAATCTGGGGCTGTTAGAGGTGAACTGACTTTCTAAACATTATCAAGCAGGTCAGAGGCACAGGTAGGACTAGATGCCTGGTTATCTGACCCCTGGTTGACAACCGCCTGTCTGTTTTCTTATCTTTATGGAAAGATCACATGTAGCTCTTAAAAAAATGAAAACTATACATAATGGGGAAAGTCTGCTTTATCCTTTTAAACAAGTCTTCTTGAGTCTTGCCTTTATTATGCAAGGAGAAATAGGCTTTCTTCTTCCTCCTCCCTCTCCACTGGGCATGTTCTCTCTTACATTTTTAAAATGCTGCATAAAGAAGAAAAAAAAATCCCCAAATGGACCACATGCTGTCAAGCTCCTGGTGTTGTCAATTGGAGCTGGAGCATTATGTTTCAAAATTTCCTGGATGAAACCCTGCCTTCTACAATGGTGCTTTCAAATTTGGGAGACTAAATGTTCTCTGGAGAAGGAGGTGGGGTGATAGGAAGCACTAGACAAATGGAATTAACCAAAATTCAAGAGCCTCTTTGTTAGGAATGATGCCTTTGCTAACCTGAACTCTTAAGAACCAGACTCTAATTTACAAGTATTTTGGTACTCCACAATCCTGCCCATCAGGGACAGAAAGATAATTTTCCGAGGCACATCAGCAGATGGAATTAAGCTGGAGCTGGTGTCCGCTCAGCTGTTTCTATCCAACAGTGAAGCTCTCCAAGCCCTTACTAGAAACAAAAAAGCATATCAAGCCTTATAAACTATCATTTTGTACCCAAGGTGAATATCAAATTGTTTCATAACTTTCTTTTGTGAGGTCCGGGCATGCTAAATTTTAAAAAGTCTCTCCTATGGGTCATATTCTTTCTTACCTCCATATCTGCATATATGAGGCTCCTACCTGAACACTCACCACCCTTGACCTGCACACCATCTGCCTGCCCCATGGTTAAGAGCAGTCCTCCCTTGCTCCAATGCTATGAGAAAAGTGCTGACCCTTTCTAAGTCTTATCTGGAGTGGTCTCTTCCAGAAAATAGAAATGATAACAGTATCTGATAAGATTGTCATGAGAAATAAATGAGGAATCAATCCATGTAGAACACTGAAAACAGTGTCTGGCACCTGATAAGTGCTCAATAAAGATAAACCTTATTATCATTATGAAAGTGCTTGGATTTTGGAGTTAGATGCCCTTGTATCTAATCTGAATCCTGGCTTGGCCACTTACTAGCTATGTAATCCTGAGCAAGGAACCGAAGTTTTGTTATTTGTAAAAGGCGTGTCCCCATCCTGTCCACCCCCACCATCATCAAATTACACACAGAACGTGATGAAAGGAGCCGCATGCCCTGCATGTACTTAATATGAGTAATTTTACTTAGTCTTTTAAGTCTCAGCTGGGATGCTACTCTCTCCAGGTCTGAGTTCTCTGCCCCTTGAGTTTCCACGACACCCAGCACTTGCTCTTCCGAAGACTGGCCTCACTGTGTCGTAATTTCTGTTTATTTGCCTGCTCGCCATCCTAGGCTCTGCGCTTTGCCAAGGTAAGGAATGTTACCTGGTCTATTCCCTGTTACATCCTAACCAGCCAGAACAAGGCCTGGTACATAGAAGTACATTAAAAGAATGAGAACTTCTGTTTATACTGCTGTCTTCTCATCCTGCTTTCTTTCTTCTGCTGACTCTAAAGGCAGGCATAGATATTTCCTTAAGGGATATGCCAAGAACCAGCAACACATGAGATTACAGAGCTCTTTGTTAGCCAACACAGAATTGGAATGTTTTTTTTTTTTAATTTTGTTGTCAATCATCTAAAAGTCTGATGATTTAATAATCAAAGCCAGATTTCTAGTTTCTCGTGAGAAATTGCAAGCTTTGATAAGACCAAGGCTCATGTCTAAGTTCCATTTACATGTGTTCAAAGTTTCATTCTGTAACAATAGGCTAGAGCCAAATGGTAGCTTCCCCTTTTCCAGAGTGTTGGTTGAAGTCTTCACTCAGCCTGTTGGCACTCATTTTGTGTTCTCCTGGCGGCCTTTATAAGCATTTGATTTTGAAACCTTCTGCTTTTAAAGTCTCTGCCCTTTGGCTAAGTTGGATAAATGCACTGACATTGGATATGAAGGGAGAAGAGTCAAAAAGTGATAAAATCCTATGATCGAGAAGACTATTTTTTCTCATTTTATTTTTCAATAAAAATACATTTGGCATATAATATTTTAGAAATTTAAGGTGTACAGCATGTCAACTTGATACATTTATATGTTATAACAGCTATTATAGTAATAATTAGCACCTCAGTCCTGTTAAATATTTATTTATTTTTCTTTTTAGTGGCTGGAACACTTAAAGTTCTAGTCTCTTAGCAAGTTTGATGATTTTAATACAATTTTGTTGTCCATATTGGCTATACATGCATTATATCTCTAGAACAAATTTATTACTTGTTGCAAGTTTATACCTTAAATAAGAACTGTATTATCCCCCTGCCACACACACTCTCTATTTCCTGATAACCACCATTTTATTGCTTTTATGAGTTTGTTTTTTTTTTTAGATTCCACATATAAGTGATATCATACAGTCCATGCCTTTCTCTGACTTCTCTCACTTAGCATAATGTACTCAGGATCCATCCATTTTCTTGTAAATGTCAGAATGCCCTTCTTTCTCATGGCTGAATAATATTCCAGTGTGTGTGTGTGCGTGTGTGTACACAAAATCTTTATCCATTTGTCCATTGGTGTATACTTAAGTTGTTTCTATATCTTGGCTACTGTGAATAATACTACAAGAAATATGAGAGTGTGTACATCTCTTTGATATCCTGTTTGAAGGTTATTTTTTCTTAACGTAAAAAAATGTTTTCATGTTTTTTAAATAAATATTTACTGAGCTGTTGTACTCTATGGAAGGCAAAGTTGCAGTAAATCTCTAAACATCAAAATGCATCCACTTCCTCTTAGTGCTCTGCGACTTTGAGTGAAGGCATCAGTTGTATGGGCCAGTATTTTCATCTGAAAATAAGGCCAATACTGTGCCATCACAAACACACCACCACTTAATACAACATAGGTCAGTTTAAGGTAAGTGTTAAGAGATATGAATCTGGAACCCAATAGGCTGAGATTCAAACTGATTTATTAGGAACATGATATGGGACAATTTTTATGTTTTTGTTATTTGTTTATTTTGAGAGAGAGAAGAGAGAGCAGGGGAGGGGTGGAGAGAGAGGGAGAGAGAATCATAAGCAGGCTCCACACTGTCAGTGCAGAGCTCCATGCAGGGCTTGAACTCACGAACCATGAAATCATGACCTGAGCTGAAATCAGGAGTCAGTTGGATACTTAACTGACGGAGCCACCAGACACTCTGATATGGGGCACTTTTAAAAACTTGTATGAATTCAGTTTCCTCTTGGTAAAATTAGGGTAATAATAGTGCTTGCCTCAATGTGCTATTATAAAGATTAAATGGCATAATTGATCTAAATAACTTAATGCTTTCAGAAAAATAGTAAGCTTTTAAACAATAACTTAGTAGCTTCTATAGCAGCAAAAAAGGATTAGTTGCTAAAGACATTATAGAGTAATGAACAACAACTTCTGAAGGATAAGCAGCCTCTCCACTTTGTAGAAACAATGCTTTTTGACGTAAATACAATGATTGTTAGAGGACAATAATATTGTATATCCATAAACAGTTCTCTCTGATCCTTGACTTATGGGAACTAATAGAATAATATTTTTATAATTATAACAAAACATGGATGACTGAGAAGCAGGGTTTGTTTATAACTAACATATTGGTATAAGCAGAAGACTCTGATCCACTCTATAAAAATACACTCCCAGCAAAAAAATTTACATAATAATAGAGATAGTTGTGGAATAAGATTACTTGAGTTCAGATTACTTGAATTGTCTCTACTATGTGTGATCTTGGGCAGCTTATTTACATTCTCTGCACTTCAGTTTCCATACGAGTAAAATGGGAATAATAATGGACTGTCTTAAAAAATATTTTATGAGCCAAATTAGTTAAAACATAAGATGCTTAGGACAGTGAATAACAAATTGCAAATGCTCGGTAGTTTTTGGCTATATTATTCTGTATTTAAGATGAATCTCACCCGAGTTAGGATACAGATATTGCCAGAAAATTATAACACTAATTAATGCACATGAGAATTAGATTCTTTCATTTATCTTACACTCTTAATTGTTGTTTTGTTATTCTTAATATGCTTTCCTCAAGTGAACCAGACAGAAAAACATTCCTACAGTTATCCTAGAGTGTGAAATAATGACCCAAATTTAATTTCAACCTAAAAAGTTTCTTTTAATCAATATAGACTATTGTCAATAGAATGAGTTTCACAGAGGTTGACAAGTCATTAGGTATGAAACCACTTACAGGAAGATAAAATGTAGAGGAACAACATGATTCTTAAGATTCCTACAACCTTTTGATTCCATATCAGGATCTATTGCCAACATAGAAAAAATGATCAGACATTGTATTGTTAGACAATTTTATTAAAAAAAAAATTTTTTTTTAACGTTTATTTATTTTTGAGACAGAGAGAGACAGAGCATGAACGGGGGAGGGGCAGAGAGAGAGGGAGACACAGAATCGGAAACAGGCTCCAGGCTCTGAGCCATCAGCCCAGAGTCCGACGCGGGGCTCGAACTCACGGACCGCGAGATCGTGACCTGAGCTGAAGTCGGACGCTTAACCGACTGAGCCACCCAGGCGCCCCTGTTAGACAATTTTAAATTTGCATGATGAAAATTATAATGACCATGTGCTTTTAACAATATCACCAAACAAGTCTATAGAAACACTGAACATTCATCAATAATATGCACAATAAACACAAAATGTGGAAGGCTGGAGACAAACCACCAAGAGCTACCAATCCTGTGTGTGCCGTATTAGTTTCTGTTCAGAAGGAAGTAATGGAGTGTTGGATGTAACTGGGAACAGGAGAATTCTAAAACCACAAGTAGGAAATCACTGGAAAGCATGGTAGATTAATTTAAGAAGAACAGAAGACATGAAAGGATTCTTTGCACATTCCAGTTCAAGAATGAGCACAAGGGCCTGAGGGTAAGGTCAAAGGGCACCAAAACCTAATGAGCCCCCATAATTCTCAAAACTGCCCAACTGAAGCTCCCTTCTGGGACTGAGGAAAATTACTAGGGGTGGAATGCAAATGGATTAGAATAGGTTTAATGGGAACACAAGAAAAAGAAGGTTCAGATAAAATTGGGGAAGAACCATAGAGGAGGGATATTTGGAAAATAGAAGGTTATATGGATGTGTGTGCTCATTTGTGGGTGCAGGTGCACCTGTGTGCTGAAAAAACATCAGCTCTAGATCAATAAAGCTGCAAAAACTAATCTTACATGGAAGTCAACAATAGGAAAATAATTGTGTTCAAATCCCATACAAAATTATGAGGGTAAAGGAGAAAAAGGAGAAGAAAAACATCTCTACACTCAGCTAAAAGAAATAAAGTGACACAATAATTATAAAAACTACACAAATCATGGAGGGGGACAAAACAGAAGAGACTCATAAATATGGAGAACAAACAGAGGGTTACTAGAGTGGACGTGGGAGGACAGATGGGCTAAATGGGTAAGGGGCACTAAGGAATCTACTCCTGAAATCATTGTTGCACTATATGCTAACTAATTCGGATGCAAACGTAAAACAATAAATAATAAAACAAGTTAATAAAAAAAACTACATAAATCAGAATAAAAATTTTAAAAATCAGAAATGTGATACAATATAGGAAAGACTTATAAGTAAAAAAAATTATTTCAGAAATGAAGACTAAACTAGAAGGCATATAAGAACAAATAAATAGAGCAGAGATAGCTTAATGGAAATTGAAAGTTGAAGAAACTTATGAAAATTTTGAAAAGGATTAAAGAAAAAAAAACTTGAAAGAATATGGGGTATATAGGAGATAAGCAAAGAATATCTAACATGGGAACAATATAAAATCTATGAGGAGCACCTGGTTGGCTAGTCAGTTAAGCGTCCACGTCTTGATTTCAGCTCAGGTCATAACCTCATGGTTGGTGAGTTCAAGTCCCTTGTCGGGCTCTGTGCTGACAGCCTGGAGCCTGGAGCCTGCTTCTGACTCTCTTTCTCCCTCTCTCTTCCCCTCCCCCACTTGTGCTTTGTCTCTCTCTCTTTCTCTCTCTCTCAAAAATAAACATTAAAAGAAATTTTAAAAAGATCTCTGAAGCAATGAAACAGAACAAAAACTAAAAAACTACATAGGACATTTTCTTGAAATAAAAGCAAGATTTGAGACTACATATTAAAAAGACACACCGTGAACTTGGGAAATCAACACTGTGACTAACAAGATATCTTAGTCTTCTTCTAGCTCATCTCGTTTTCTAGTCTTCTACATCTACTGAACTTGACCCCCCCCCCAAAAAAAAAGAAAAGGAAAAAAAAAGAAATGAAAAGGCAATCCTTTGGATACATGTCCACTCATGAAAGAAAATCAAATTTGTTTCAGATTTTCCAATAGAAAAACTTTATGTTAAAAGACAATGGAATAACATTTTCAAGATTCTCAGAGACTGAAAAGTTAAGGCATAGACTTCATATACAGCCAAACTCACTTTCAAGTATAGAGGTCACAAACATTCTGTTATGGCCTTAATAAACTCAGGACACATTGTTTCCATGGAACTTTGCTTTGAAATGTAATAGCAAATAAATTTTACATAACCAAAATGCCTAGAAAGGCATTTGTATAAAGTCTTATGGTGAGCATTAAATATGTATTTTTATGGAACTATTAATAAATGATGGTTATAAGGGAGAGAGTATAGTATACTTTGACATTATAAATACATTATAACTCCACAAATGGGGAGAGAATGTTGTGAGTGTATGAAAAATATGTTATTAATTAGAAGTAAAAGAATGGTACTTCTCATTAGATGCTAGACAAAAGTGAAGGGAGAGGAAGAAGTTACTAGCTAACTCTATAGTGCTCATTATTGAGAACTAATAGAAAATAACTAAAAGGAATAAAAAAGGCCTAGGGGTTTTACATCAAGGTATAGCAGCAAAAGCCCGTAAGTAGTCAACAAAATAAGAATGCACGTTTTCATAAAACAAAAATATATATACAAAGAAAGCAAAATAGATCAGATTTAAAAAAAAAAAATCTATGCAGGTAAAATACTTATTTCAGCCAAACCTATCAATCACATAAATAAATGTAACTGGACTTACCAACTTATTAAGGCAACAAACAAACAAACAAACCAAAACAAAACAAAAAACAATTTTCTGACAGATTAGCAAAGGGAAATGCGGCTACATGCAACATACATATCTAAAATAAAGGGACTCAGAAAAATTTGAACTCAGCAAATGCAAATAAAAAAAGAAAGAGAAGATCATGATATTGTTATCCCGGCAGAGCAAAATATAAAGAAAGGGCATCATAGAAAAAGTAGGAAACCTTATAATGCTAGAGGCTATGATTCATAATGAAGGTGTGCCAGTTAATAGTATTTATATACTTAGTAACACAGCAATATTTTCATTAAGCAGAAACAAAAAAAGATGCAAAGAGAAATTGACATAGACACACTAATTATAAAAGATTTTTAACATATTTCTCAGTCTAAGACAAATGACACAATCTGAAAGTGGGTAGGAACTTAAAAGATTTAAAGAACATAGTCAATAGATCTTAAGATACTGAACTATGAACTCACATACTAGAGAATATATCTTCTTTTCAAAAGCACATGTAATGTTCACAAAAGTTGATCATTTTACAGGCCACAAAGAGAAGCTTAATAAATTCCAAAGAATAGAAATAACATGAAGAACATCCTCTAGCTCCCATGCACTAAACAAACTATAAAAAAGCAAAACCATGAAGTCCCTTTACCTAGAAATTAAAAAAAAAAAAAAAAAAAAAAAAAGCCCTCTTACTAAAAAAAATTCTTGGATCACAGAATTTCTTGAAAATTCACAGTACTGACCACACATGTGCAAAATCAGAATCTGTGGTACACAGCTAAAATCAGAGAAAATTTGACAACATTTAACATTAACATTAAAAATTAAGTTCTGAAAGTATATAAGTTAAAGACTAAATTCAAAAGATAGAAAAGAAAAAGCAAAGCAAAAGAAAACAGAAGAAATTCAGTTAGAAAACTGAGCATGAGTGGGATTAGTAAGTCCAAAGCTGATTTTTTTAAAAAGAAAAAAATAAATATAGACAAACTACCAGCTTACTTAAGTAGGGAACAAAGAAAACATACATGTATATAAAATTAGAAATTACAAAGAAAACATAATCTTCAAAACACAGGAACTTTAAAGTCATCAGAGATGATTTTGCACCACTCTATGCAATTAAGTTTGAAAACCTAAGTGAAATGGGTAATTTTAAAGAAGAATATACCTTATCATATACCTTATCAAAATTGACCATGGTGAAGAGCCCGTAAGAATGAGGCATTTCTCCTGCCTTTTCTATATGAACCACATCACTTGGTATACAAATGGATGGTGATGGCAAACTTCTCTATGTAGAAATATTACAGCTAATAAATGAAGACCATTATTTTGCAATCTGTAATGAATTAAAGGATCACGTTATATATCATAAAAGTCTGCTAATATCACAAAAAGGCAACCAGACCTTACATGCCTTCTGATACAATGATATAATATCACTTATGAATTAGTCTTGCAAAAAAAAAAAAAAAATCGATCCTCAGTCTGAACAAGCCTTTAGATCCAAACAATTTGCCAGAAGCTCAAAGATACAAGCAGCAAGGTACAGACTTCAGGAGTCTCTACAGGGCAAACGATCTGGTTTCTTTATTAAATTAAAGGAAAAGAAAAAAGATGGAGAGGAGCTTATAGATTAAAATGAATTTAAGGCACATATTAACCAGTCAACATATGGACCTTACTGGTGTCCTCACTGAAATGGTAAAAAGAAAAAACCCGTGAAATCATTGAAAATAGGAACATTGGATATTTGTTAACATTAAATAATGATTATTTTAACATCTGATTGAGATGTGACAATGATATTGTGATTTTGCTTAAAAGAGGGAGAGAGACAGAGAGAGAGAGAGAGACCTTGCCTTTCCAAGACAAATACAGAAATATTTACAGATGAAATAGTCTGATGTGTCAGATTTGCTTCAAATAAGCGGGAAGTAAGAGGAGAAATAAATAAAACAAGATTGGCCATAAGTTGAAAATTGTTGAAGCTGGTTCATGGATATATGGAATTTCATTATACTATTCTATTTTTGCATGTATTTCAGATTTTCTCAATATAAAAATTAAAAGAAATATATTATTAAAATTAAGGTATAATTCTCATGAATATCACATGATTATTGTTAACTAAACTGGGAGAAAGTGTCCATTATATCTGTTTTAACATATTTGAGATCACTGAAACTCTAGTAACAAAGGAATTAACATGTACAGTAACAGAGGTGATAAATTCTCTTCCTTTGCTCCTCTGATTCTTTCTCCGTTTCCAGACATTCATTCAGCTTGTAGTTATAGAGCTGCTGATATTGTAAAAATGTTGCTTAGCAACATGTTAATGGGGAAAACCACTCCTTAAAACATTAGGGTTTTTGTCTTTTGAAATGTACTAGTTCAGCATATGATACCTCCCACAGCTCAATTTAACAAGAGGAAAAATATCAACGTTCTGAATATAGGTTTTTTAAAATCTTCTTAGCTGGGCCTGAATTTAAAAAGAACCTGAGAAATGGAATATGACAATGACCCTGAACTACATACTAGTTCCATTGGTCTCTTTTGGAAGAACAGTTTCCGAGATGATGAACTATAGCACTCTGTCCCTTACCTAGTAGCTGAGGTAGGGGTGGAGGTGGCAAGGTGGAGAGGGTATGCAGGGAAAACACTCCAATCTTCATCCCTCACTCAGTATTATTATCCATAGAAAATGCATTGAATCGACTATTCAAGGATCTAGAAGGTGGGCCCAGTTAGTCCCTCTTTATAAAAGCCCCAGTGTATTTTCCAGGAAATCAGAGTATTGAACCAAATGCTCTTGAAAAACGTTTCTAACTACAAAAGCCCCTAGGCCAAAGCTTCTGAAATGTCATTGTGTTGACTGTGCCTTTGCTGGCCATCTTATGAAAATGTAGAGTCTGATTCAGTAGCCTGATGTGGGGTCTTGAGGTTTTGTATTTCTAACAATCTCCCAAGAGATGCTGGTTCTGCTGGTCGGGGGAACCACACTTTTATAGCAAGGCTCTATGTCACTCTGAACAAGCAGAGAGACAAAAAATGTCAGCCTTGACATGGTGTATGGATAAGAGGACAGCCTGAGCATCTAAGAGACCTAGGTTCAAATCTTGGCTCTGTCTTTAGATGTGTTACTGAGCCACCCTGGACTTCAGATTGTTCATCTGCAAAGTGGAAACATGAACATTTTTTAAGAAGACTGAATAAGATAATGGCATCACTGTAACATTCTTATCCAAGCACATAGTAAATAGTCTAATGATTAATTTTTGTTGGCTTAAAGAAAAACAGAGCATTTGTGAAGGATTGTGTTGCAGTAAGAGTCTTTGCCTCTTTATTTATGGGTGAGGCAGTTGGAAAAATTAGGAAGACTGGGTGTAGGTTCTTTTTGTCACTGTTGCAAATGTGGCCATCATATATTTAACTGGGCCTCAGTTTACACATTTGTCCAGTGAAAAGGTTGAACTCATTCCTTCTTGGTCCAAACATCCTAGGAATGTAGGAATGTGTTTTAGCTCCCCTACATGACTCAGTGCTGTGAGTTGTACCAAGGAGCTCCAAAGAATGGAGCTCCCCATTTAATAAACTATAAGAGAGGGAGCAGTAGGTGGCAGAAAGCTTATCGGAAATGGATGAAAAGCTCAGACCCACAAGACTGCCCAGAACAGTTCTATTTTAAAACCCAGTCCTTTTTAGCAACAGAGAGCCAGGACAGTGATTTAATTACTGATGGGCTACATCAGAGGCAAAATTGGAGTCAGCATCACAGAATCAGGACAAAGGGCAGATTGGCCAGCTCTGGGGAGGACAAGTCTTCTGAACTTTACCACTACATTTCCTGTTGACGTATTTTCTTGAGTCTCTGATGTGCAGAGCTTTAGCTTTTTTAAACAAATGTGCTTGGGAGTCTATGATTTTGTCCATTTGCTGAAGGATTTTCTAAGCATCTGTCAGCTTCTGTCTGAATCATACATACACGTGTATATGATTCACTTCCTTCCCATTTCATGCCACGATCCCCACCCCCTCTTTCATAGACACTCGCCCCCCCCCCATCATCGTTTGAAAAGAATAAATGAAGGAACTAGGGATTTTGTGGTGATTGTCATACTTAAAATGTTTCATTTTTGAAATCACAGGTGCTCGAAATTACTTGGAAGACTTCCCCATGAGGAGGATTCTAGGGGATCCTTAAATGATGGGGCTGGCACTGAGAGCTGCTTATTAGATGGAGGGTCCAATGACTGACATGACCACTTTGAACCTGAAAAGAACTTGAAGATTGTGTAAGCTTCAGCATTATGATTAAGAAAATCCTAGAGTCTTAGGGGAGGTATCATAAATGTTATGTAATGACACCTAACTAATTTGGTAACAAGCATAGGTTCTGGAGAGGAATAGGCATAGCTTAGATTCCTGCTTCATCATAAATCAAATTTGTTAACTAAATGGGTGACCTTGGACAAGTTACCTCACATTTCGAATCCTCTTTGCCCTCTAGTGTTAAAAGGATATCTACCTCTGTCTTAGGGTTCTGGTAAAGATAAAATGAAATAGATTTCACATTTAGAATATTTGGGATGATTCCCAGAACAATGTCTTAGTTTATATAACAATAATAATAACAGTAACATTTGAAAAATTTCGTAATTGGATAGAGCAAAGGTGTCAAACAGATAGCCTATGGGCTGGATTCCACCTGCAGGCTTATTTTGTCTGCCCTTTACAGCTGTGGTCAGGTTGCTTTTTTTGTTGCTGTTATTTTTTTAAAAATTTTTTTTTCAAGGTTTTTATTTATTTTTGGGGCAGAGAGAGACAGAGCATGAATGGGGGAGGGGCAGAGAGAGAGGGAGACACAGAATCAGTAACAGGCTCCAGGCTCCTAGCCATCAGCCCAGAGCCTGACGCGGGGCTCGAACTCACGGACCACGAGATCGTGACCTGGCTGGCTGAAGTCAGATGCTTAACCACTGCGCCACCCAGGCGCCCTTGTTGCTGTTATTTGGCAATATTTTTTAAAGGCATTTTTTGGCATTATAATCTACATTTCTTGAAATGTTTTGAAATAGCAGAACATCTGGCACATACCAAGCCCACACTCCTGCATAACAGTCATCATTTGGAAGTGAATGGCTTATCCCTTTGCCACAGTCTCCACCATTCTCTGTTGTCTTGCTTTTGCACTACTTTACTTCATGTGTGTTGCCTTCAGTATTTGAGTAGGTATTTGCATCTGCCATCCCTTGATATGGTGCCTAGAATGTAACATCATGTTTCAGTGTGATTTGTCTGGCAACAGCAATCATGAGCAGGTTAGTAGAAACAGATGCATCCACTAATAATTTGAGAGAATGTCGTGTAACACAGTACATTAGAATAGAGTAGCTACTCTACTCTATGAGCTATGTGATAGAGTATCTCATATTGGGATACCTGCCCAGGTCATACTCAATTCTTCAAAATTATTTGCTCTTCCTATCCACAGCCCTGCAGAAGGGGGAGGAGTTAGCTAGATAGCACTAGGTACTTTATGAGACTAGCCTTATGTTGGTCACGGATGGATAGAGCAGAAGCCAACACCTGGTCTGAGACAAACAATTGGATTCTCTCTCCCAGAAGTTCTGAACTACGACAGTGAGAAGCTGGGTCTGGAACTAAATCTCACATAGAAATGGAGCTGAATGGAGGTGGCAGGAGACACAGGTAAAGGCCTTGCAAACCTAAGTTCTAAGTTGGTAGCCAGGACTCACCAGAGGAAGTCAATCTGCTAATGGAAATAGGAAAGTGGAAATAACCATGCAGTGTCCCAGAAAAACAAAAAGTATCCATTCCTGATGTTCCAGTCCCTGGAGTTAGGCAGACTGGTTGTACATGTACAAGGAATGATCACTCATTCCTTGGCTTTTCTTTTTTTTTAATAGATCTATGGCATCATTCTAATTATTTTCTTAGCCCTCAGAACACTTCTTTGTCTCCTATGTTGGCTTTTTTTCCTACACTTGATCTCAAAATGTAGTTAGTTCCCTTCTCTTTTCTATTCACATTTCCTGTTTTGGACTGAATGTTTGTGCCCTACACTGAAATTTAAATGTTGAAATCTAATCCCTAGTATGGTGGTATTTGGAACTGGGGACATTTGTGAGGTAATTCATGCCCTTATAAAAAAAGAACTGGAAATCTTCCTCACCCCTTTCACCATGTGAGGACACAGGAAGAAGACAACTGTCTCAGAACAGGTAGCAAGCTCTTGCTAGACACTGAACCTGCCAGCATGTTGATCTTCTCAGCCTCCAGAACTGCGGGGAATAAATGTCTGTTGTGTATAACCCACTCAATCTATGGTATTCTGTTCTAGCAGCCTGAATGGACTGAGACATATTCATTAGATGATCTCAGTTTAACACTAATTATATGCTAATATATCTTAAGTTTTTATGTATATATATATATATACATAATATATATAATTAGACAATTATGTATTAGATATAATATATAGACAATTTAAAAATATGTATTTATTATATAATATATATTATATATAATATTATAATTATTATATATTATATATAATATATAGAAATATATTTAAATATCTAAATAAATATATATAAATATATATTATATATATATTTATATATATATTTTTTTTTAATTGTCTAATTCCTTATTTGAATGAGTAGGGCAGTCACCTTGGGCAATCTTCACTGTCTGGTCAAGAGCAGTACCTGACACGAAGTAGATAGTAAATATGTGCTAAATGAATGCGTGAGTGAACAAATATACTGGATTTGTGTCTCCTGCCCATACCTAAGCCATTCATCTTGAACCAAGCCCCTGCCACACTAAATATCACTCCTTTCTCCGGTTTGCCAAACTTTTTCCTGTTTTATAGACTTGGAAAATGCTTCCCCTCCACCTGCAAAGCTTTCCTTGGGCTCTTCCTTCACATGTTGGCTTAAAAGCTTTCCCCTCTCCACAGAAATTTATGCTTTTTAGGTGCTTTGGCAATTATGCTCTTGATAGTCTTGGAAAAAAACAATGACTTTCACAGATGGCTTTGTAATGGCATTAATCGTGTACCTTTCTATAGTTTACGAAGTCCCTTTGCATCTATTATCACAGTTAATTCTTAAAACGATTTTGCACAATTGTGCACAGCGAAGGAGAGTTGACATAAGGAGGTCGAAAGAGCTAATAGGAGTCAATCAGGATCAGAGCCCAAATTTTCTGTTTACCAGCCCCTTGCTCTATTGATAGACCACAAGGCCTCTATTGTAAAAACTATACTGCTGTTACTACTCTCACTACTGCTACTTCTACTATGATCTAGAGTTTATTGAGCACTTACTACATAACAAGCCCTGAGCTAGGTGTCTTCTCTTAATTAGATCAGTTAATCATCGCAACAACCTCACTGAGTTGATACTTCTATTGCTCTTTTATGACAGATGAAGAAACAGACATGGAGATATCAGAGATCTGATAAATGGGTCAGCCAAGATGTGAGCCCAGGTTTTTCTGATCTCTGAAACTAAACTATACACTACTATACTGAAGTCCTTCTTGCTGCAAAGAGAAGTCAAAGAAAAACATCTGGGATTTTGACAGTCACTCATGCAGAATAATCCAGGGCCATGTTGTTGGTAATTATCCCAAACCCTTTGACGTGCGATGAAGAGTTATCCAAAACCTAGTGCGAACAGGAAGTACGGAAAGATGTGACTGAATATGAGCCACTTCACCAACATCCCCTCTGATACAGGGGCTTAATTAATGCACTTAATTGTTGAGAGATATGTAATGAGATTATTCAGAGCCTTGGCTGTGCACTTCTTTCCTATTGTCAACTGTGTTAATTTGCAACAATGCTCAAGATGCTGGCTGAGTGAAAACAGGCTAAATGAAAACTCTATTTTTTTCAGAGTGGGAGAAAAAAGTAATCACACCGCATAATTTGATTTTGATGCACTGCTTCCCTCCACCTCAGCCCCCCCTTTTAAATGCACATACTCTTTGTAAATAGGTGAAGGTGTGTGATCTTTTGGTGAGCATAGAAAGGCAGATTGCCACCAATGTGGCAAAGGGAACTCTGTCAAGCCTTCCTCTATGTGGTGGATTCTGGATTATCTTTCATTCAGGTAAAGAAAAAAGGAGGGAGGGATAAAGAAAACATTCAGTGAGTGTGACTCTGTAAAGCATTATATTAGGATCACTCACACCCATTCTTTAACTGAGTCTTCAGAAACCTCTGGGGAGCAACTACTTGTACTCCCATGTTACAGATGGAAGGAGCTCTTGACTTGATTCCTCCTGTGACAGGAACTGAAAGAATAGTGAATACACCTGTCACATCTAGAAATATACCAAGGGGACACATTAAGAGATAAGGGGAAAAATTGAATAGAGGAATGGGGTTAGTGGTGGGAACATGGAGCTAGGATTATATTGTATTAGCTTCAAAGAAACCAAGTACCTAAACTCCCAAACTGGATTTCACAATGATTGAATCAGATAACCAAACAAGTGCTTGTGCAACTTAAAATATATTTAGTTACCTAATTTAAATTTCCCACAATAATAGTAATGACAACAAAAACATTCATGTTCAAATTCAAAGGTGTTTTTTTTTCCACACACCCCCCCCCCCAGTGGTTTAATTACATTTGAGTACTTACTTTGCCCTTCTTTCAACCTTCCAAATCTTAGGTTTGATTGAAAAGGAAATTCTCTTTATACAGAGCCCAAGCCTCTTGTCTCTGGACTTCATAGGGAATGGCTTTTCAAATCATTTTCACTCGGTTCACACTATGAAAGATCAAAGAACTATGCTTTATGCCCATTCCAGAAGTCCCTCTGGGATTAGCCCATCATGAATATAAATCATTGTAGTTGTTATGTTTCCCAAATACCCATTCATCATCCATCTTAGCATTGTTCAAAGAGACATGGGGTCAGTTCAGCTCTCACCTTCACAAGGCTTTGTGATTCTGTTTGAGCAGCCAGGGGAGCACTGGAGACAATTAGCTACTCGCTGCTGTGGCTGCAGCCAAGGGTCTCCCCCATGGGGATGAGAAGTGGTATCCCTAGGAGGAAGCTCCATTCAGGCATCAAGTGTGGCTCTTGGCCAAGGAGGCAGCGCCTCTTTCTACCCTCCCACTCAGGTCCTTTTTTGTGTAGCAAGACAAAAGCAAACAATGGCCACCTCCTCTCTCCTGGAGGTGACAAGTAGAAGGAAAGTATAAAGCTAGCTTTTGAAAACTCAACCATTGAACTCCCTGCCACCCCAAGAACCTGACCTGAATCTACTTTCTGACAACCACAGGAGGCAATTGTCCTTTTCTTTAAGAAGCTGCAAGCTTAGAAAGAGACCACCAAGAGGGAAAGGGATTATCTTCCCAAAGGGTCTTAAAGAATATCAAAGCTGGATGGTCTCTGAGTGATTATCGAGTCCAACCTCCTTAATTTATAGAAACCCTAAGGACAGGAAAGATTCAGTGTAAACCATGTAACCATATAGCAGACTCTCCCAAATTCATCAGAACAACCTGCTGATTAGTCAAAACTGAGATTGTCAACTACCATGGTAAGAGAAAACACTACCTACCTAGAAAGTCTTGATTGCATCTCGGAAGCCAAGAGTAGTCAGGGTATTTGTTGAGACCTTGAAGTCTGGTTTAAGGAGCATCCTTCAAGGGAATAGGGAGGTGTTGTTAGGATTGGGTGAGGATCATGATTCAACAGTTTAGAATTAGTAAACGCAAGAGGGCAGGATTTTGAGGCAAGGGGCTGAAAGTCTTGAGGAATAGTCACCCATTTTCCTATGAAGAGTTGATGGATCTTTCAGAAACTTCTTAAAATTCACAATTAAGTTATTTGCAACTTTTATCTTTCTGGATAAAATTTCCTGGAATAGTGAATCTATGCTGATGAAGACAGGGAACTGGTAAGCCATATCAGAGTAAACAGTAAACTGTGTGGGGATAGACAAGTTTGGATCTCATAATCCAAGGCACCAATTTACAAGAGAAATCTTGCTACAAGCCACACAGCACTTTCACTGCAGACATTTAACTGGGCCAGGTCTCAGACTCCCCTCCCACAGTCCATGTTATAGGAATTGAGATAAGAGAATATGTGTTGGAGAGGAGCCTAGATACCTCAGAGAGGAGTCCTGAGAAGTCTCTCTGAGGAGTTGACATTTAAAATTTACCCAGAACATGCCAAGAACTCAGAGCTCTTCAAGCTGGAGGAAAGCAGTAGCAAAAGCAGTAGACAGCTTGGGATTTGAGGGAAAGAAAGAGTGTGTGTGTCTAAAGCCCAGTGAGCAAGAAAAGAGAAGTAGGAGATGAGGTCAGGCTGGAAGGCAGGGACAGATCATCAGGGACCTTTGGGTGCTCTCAGAATGCCTGACTGGGATGGGTTGGTCCTGAGGTTGCATGTGCTGAATGCACCCTGCTTATCTACCTCATGAAAACTCATAGTTGGAGCCATTCTTCTATACGTTGTGAAGAAGACCATGTCCAGATTCTCCACAGAGAGGGGCTAGAAAATACTCAGATATTCAATTGTTCATTTTTTTCTCAGAAAAGTAAAAAAAAAATACATCAACTAAGCTAGCTGTGGGCCTTCACACAGCAGTAAATTATCTTTTTTTTTTTTTTTTGGCTTGTTTGCAAGAAACAACTATGATTCCAGGATAGTCTCCTCTTATTCTTATCCATTATCATGCTCCAGCATCATTTTCAATTTCTAATGTTGAGCTGGATGGTTTTTATGGCCTCTCAGCTAGAGAAAAATGAAAATGAATGTACAAAAAGAATGACAAGATTTATTTGGGGGATACTGGTAGTTCTTTCTAAAGCAAAAAAAATAACCCTTTAGTAGGATATAATAGGGACAAAATTTTCTTTTTTAAAATGTACACACACACAGGTAACTAATTGGAAAAATTCACATGATGTATGTTTAGTATTATCAATAGATAATGATTTAAAATTTTTCAGAGTATTATTTGATGCTTACGTGAAACCACTCAATAGTCTATATGCAAGCTAACCAAGGCTGTGAAACAGATTTGAAAAGCCAGGAATTCAGCGACTAATGGAAAATAGCAAGGTACTCAATTCATCCACTAAAAGAGTTCATTCCTATTGTATGAATTCAAACACAGCAAAGTATTTGCATACTGACGTTTGGGTGTGCATGAGCTGTTTTAAAACTCATTCTTTTTTCACTATTACATCTCAAGAAATGAACACCACCACTGCAGATAAAATCATTGGGCAGAGTCCAAGTGATGTTAGCTTTCAGGGTAGGCCTTTCCCCAGACAAGCTTGGACATTGTAAATGATCTGGGAGGCAGTGTTGCCCACAAGTTAATGGTGTGGGTTTTCAGTTTTGAGTCTCATTTCTAACCTGAAAAGCTAGTTTCATGAACTTGGGAAAGTTATTTAACTTCTATGAGACTCGGTCTTCCAGGCTTTGATATGGGGATTACAGTAACAACATGGGGTGTCTCTGGGTATTCAAACAGACTGTATAGAGCTTTTAGCTCAAGACCTGAATCTTTTAAAATTTTGGCCAATATTATTATATATATTGATTAAGAGATATATTGCAGTCAATTCCAGAAGTAAATGGCTGCTGCTTGTGTGTGCGTGTGTGTGGTGTGTTTGGACACACAGGTGCAGGTATAAAACAAAATACCAACTAGTAAATGGAAGTTAAGGATGAAAGGCTATAGTCCCTGCTTGCCTTTTTCTGTTCCTTATCACATTTCTTGGAGGAAACCTCTCTTTACTGTTTTTCTTTTTTTCTGAGGGTACTCTTGTCTAAATTGTACGCATTTCTTGATTCATTAATAGTAGGCAATATCTTTTTACTCCATTATGTAAGAATCAAAGATTAATTTATTCCAGTAGCCTTTCTTCTTAGCCTCTTGTTTCCTCCCAGTGTTTAATACTTGTATTATTATTTTTATTTCTTCAATTACTCATTTTTTTCTAACTTTTAAAGGATACAGTTGCACATTTGTCTTTTGTTCTCTATCAATTTTAGGAACCCTCTAAACTTCCCTCTGTAACCTGAAGACATTTGTTCTCCACCTCTTTCCTCCCTAATTTCTAAGAGCCGTCTCTGGATGTATTTGAGAGGTATCATAGGGCAAATTTACTAAAACTAGAGCCTGCAATGGGGATTCTTGTGCATGCGATTTGCAGAGGCTGTGCTTCCAGCAGGAGCATATAAAGGAGCGAGGTAAGCAGGGCAGGAAAAGGGAAGAAGCCAGGCAAAGATGTGATTTTCACCTGGGGTCTAGCTTCACCTTGCTCCCATGGAGAGCTCTGGAGTGTGAATTGTACCACAGAGTAAGGTGACCACTTGGACCTCCTCTCTCAGTCAGTCACTGGCTGTAGGCTACCTGCAGAAAAAGCGTGACTTTTCTGGGAAGGCAGGTCCTGTCAGCTAGGACCTAGAGCAGGGGGCAGCTGTGAGCCATTACCAGCCTAGATTCTTGGCAGCTACAGGATGGATGCACATGCAAGGTAAGGGGTTCTGGATAGAGTACCAGCAATCTGTAACACATGGTGATGATGAGGACAGTATGACGAAGACAATGTCCCTTGCCTTCTCGTCAATCTCACATGTATTTGAGATTCATCTTTAAAAGTATTTTCACTTGTATTTTTCATCTGGTCCCCACACAAATACCCATATACACACCACAACCACGACCGCCACTGAAAATACCAAAAAAAAAAAAAAAAGTTAATGTTGGTGTTATTTCCTCTGTTTTAAAAGTTAAATAAAGATCCTGAAGTGGTTATGTCTCTTGCCCAATACTCCACTGTAACTGGAAAGAATAGGACCTAATTTCAGATAGTCTCATTCCAAATCTGGTATTCTATAAGAACACCCCTAGTTCCTTTCTTTATAGCACTTTGCATTAAATCCATTTGCCATATATTTATGCTCCTCCATAGTTTTCCTGACTTTGAGGATAAACTTTTTTTCTCTACACACATTTTTTTCTTTTGCATTTCAGATTGGTCTCTCAATATCTCTGATTGGCCTTTTTCATTTCCATCAGCAAAGGCGCTTTCAAGCCACAGAGAATAGACTTACACATGGCTCAAACAATAGAGATGTTTCCTATTTCACCTAAGAAGTCCAGAGCCAGAGTAGTTCCATATCAATCCTGTTGAGTCATTAATGTCATTAGGACCAAATTCTCTCCTCTTGTCTCTGCCTCTGCTGTGTGATGGCTTTCCTTAACTCACTCACGACAGGACTGCCAGTTGGCTGCTGCAGCTCTAAGCTTCATAATCTCACAATGGGTTCCATTTACAGAAATGGTGTAGTTTCCTTTCAGTTCTCTTCTTTCTTTAAGAAAAGAGAGGGAACATTTCTCAGAGCTCCCAGTTCTTCTCAGGCTCCGTTGACTAGATTAGCCAGATAAACTTTGCTTCCTGTAGAGGAAGCTAAGAATTTAAGGATCTGGCATTTTCAACTATGTGTGTAGAGGGTTTCTGTCAGCAAGGAAGGGGTAGGAGGGCTTTTTGGGCAGACAGCTAACAGTTTTTCTCTTCAGCATCTCTTGTCACTATTTATACACATGCATACACACATACATGCAGACAGATAGATAAATAGATGATAGGCAGATGATTCATTTAGCTTCCCAACTCTTTATGTATAACTGTTTAGTTCCCTACTGGTGAAGTACCAATTAATAAGGGTTTTTGTTGCTTTTTTAAAAAAAAATCAGTTTCTGCCAATAGAGCACAAGGTAATCTGGTAGTACTCTTGTGATTTTAATCAGTGAAGCAGAGTACAAAATGAGTCTTTAGTCTGTCTTACCCTAGCACACTTGAGTATCTGTGATCTGTGAATTGACTATTCTGGGGCAGACCTTGGGAGATAACACCATCAACTACTATGATGGCTTATTGCCTGGATTGTTCTCTTTGGAGAATTATGGGATGTTATATGTGCACATTTGGAAGAAAGGGTTCTGGGATAGCAGGAGCAACTGGGATTAGACATGTATCTGAGAGGAAAAGAGCTGATACAGATAATGCTGAAACAACTGTGGATAAAAACAAAGTTCATCAACAGAAGGGACAAATGCCCAGTGTGCATTCCTCAGAAAAAGCAGAAATCATTTGGGATGAGAGAAGAAAGATTCTGGTAGAAAAATGAACCTCTGGAAACCTGTGGGATGATGGCTTAGTTGTAAGTATACAAAAACCCAACTAGCAGTTGATTATACCAAAAGGGAAATTATTGGCTCAGATAAAAACAGCTGAACATAAGGGTACAACTGACTTCAGGCTCTGCTGGAGTTCAAGGCTCAAACACTGTCATGAGGACCTGATAAGCTGCCATCCTCCCTCTATTAACCAGTTTTGCAGACTCGTATAGCAGTAAGATGGCCACAGCAGCTCTGGGTTCACATTCTTTTATGTTCAAATAAGCTGAGGAGAAGGAGCTCCTTTTCTAGTACTTTCCTCAAAGATATTCCCCCTGTTTCGCCTGGTTTAAGTTGGTCTCAGGAGGAAGATACTTTTCAGCTTAGATCCAAGTGACCCTCAAGTTAGTGATAATGACCCACCCAAGCCATATAGACTAGAAGTGGGGTTGTGGGTGTCTTTCCAGAAGAAACATGAAGTAGGAAGAATGAACAATGGGCTCAAGAACAATAGATGTCTACTCTAATGTTTCAAAGGGAAGAGTGACCGCTAAAGTCCTGGAAACTCAAGATCAGCCAGATTATACTTCTTTGAAGAGGATTTTCTTTCTTTTTCACAAAATAAAAAGTCTCATGTTTGGATACATATCTGGAAGTACTTGTATTGGGATGCCCATAAGCCAAATAGTTTTATCCCCATGAGCATTATAGCATGGAAAATAAAAGCCTGTAGTACAGTTTCTTATTGCAGCCCACACCTTGAGAAAGTGAATCTAAGCTCTCTTAAACCCATCTCCCTGACAGAACAAGCGGTAAATAAAACATAAACCACTTTTGTACATGCTTCAAATTCTGGTGTAGATGAAAGGCAATTTACTCTGGGCTGAAAATGAGATTCTGGCAAAAAGCAATGCCTATTAACAAATGGAACAGTCCCCTGGTGACAAGATGGAGGCGTGCGACTGGGTACATTTGTCATTTTAACTCCAGGGGCTGACTTGAGGTATTTTAATCACGCTAAAGTAGAATTACAGGTAGAAACAGCATCATATTTGATACAGGAAAGAATGCTAACATTATTCCTTTGAACAGGTTACTTTATACATGTGAATAATTTGATAAGAGAACTTGATATTCTCTATATACCTGATTCCTAGATATCTTAAAAATTATAAATGGCCATCTTTGTTCAAATTTATGTTTCTTTCCATATGCCTGCAAATCACGTCTCTGAATGCACTGTTCTAACCAAGCTGTCCCTCTGTTCAAACACCTTCAAAGGCTCTCTGTGTCCACAGAAAAGATCAGACTCAGTAGTCTCTAAGGACTTCTGAAGAAGAGATCTCAAATATTTTTCTAGACTTAATTCCCATCACTTTTGTATCAGAAGAGGTTAGTTTATGTTTTGTGCTTTATTTTTCTGTTGCTGTATAACAAATTACCAGGAATGTAACAGAAATGAAAGTGATCTATATTTATTATCTCACAGTTTCTGTGGGTCAGGAATCTGGGCATAGCTTAATTGGATCTTCTTCACAGAGTCTCAAAGGGTATAGTCTAAGTGTAGGCTCGACTGCCATTCTTTCTGGAGCTTGGGGGAATCTTCCAAACTTGCATGGATACTGGAAGAATTCAGTTCCTTGCAATTGTAGGTGAAGGGGTTCCTGTCTTTCCTGTTGCTGTCAGCCAGAGGTCACTGTTAGTTTCTAAAGAGCCCCTTATCATGTGGCCTTCTCATACCATGGAAGCTTTTTTCTTCAAAGCCAAAGGGAGAATCTGTTCAAGATGGAGTCTTATATCACATAATGTAATGACAGGAGTGATTTTATCCCCCATCACTTTTGCCACATTCTATTGGTTAGAAGTGGGTCACTACACAAGGGGAGGGGATTACACAAAGATGTGGATACCAGGGGCAGGAATCTTGGAGGCCATCTTAGAATTCTGCCTGTTGCACTGTGATAACAAACAATCCCTAAATTTTAGTTCCTTAAAGCAACAATGGCTTATGTCTATTAAAGATTGGCTGAGGGCCTTGGCTCTGCATATTTGGCAGGGAACCAGTGTGAGGAAGTCGCCAACTTCACACTCCACTATTGCCAAGGTAGGAGAAATAAAATGTAGCAAATCTTGCTTTTACTTAAATCTCTGTGGTTGAAGAAAGTGACATGGCTACCTCTAAGGAACCTGGGAAGGATATTGATACCTGATGGCCAAAAAAAAACCTGGAAATATTTGGTGCAGAGCAGAAATGAGGACTAAGTTCTTCCCTCAACAAACTGTCTTCCTGCTATTTTCTCCACCTGCCTGACCTTTCCTCCACATCTGTATTTCCAAGTTTCTCTTGTGTTGGAAAAAAACACTTCTCAGTGAAGTATTTTTGTGATGTTTCTCATCAAAATTAATTATTCCATCTTGGATATATCTTAAAACTCCTCTGTTCCTCTGTACTTCCCCCATGTATCTTAGATGACATTCATAATTTCCTATTTTTATCTCAGTTAATTGTTTTAGATGCCTTAGCTCCCATTTTGGATTGTGAACACCCTGAGGACAGGAACCATGTCTGAGTCACAATTATTTCTTCTAAAGTGCCCAATACAGGATTATATTCAATGTGGTATTAATGTTTGTTTGTTAAGTGAAATTGATCTTTCTCCCCAGGATGTCTATTTACAACAATAGCTCTTGGCCAAATTTTAAATTATTTAGTCAAGAGGAATTGCCTAATTTCCTTATTCCATCAAGAGCCCTTATACTTCCCAGTTAAACTCTTTCCTGAATATAACCCGAATCCCTCTCAAAGTGTTTTTCCCCTCAATTTTCTTGTTTATCCATAATGAAGATCATAGATCACATAACACAGTTGGAAGGACCTTAAAGATTGTCTAGGTCATGGGGCGCCTGGGTGGCGCAGTCGGTTAAGCGTCCGACTTCAGCCAGGTCACGATCTCGCGGTCCGTGAGTTCGAGCCCCGCATCAGGCTCTGGGCTGATGGCTCAGAGCCTGGAGCCTGTTTCGATTCTGTGTCTCCCTCTCTCTCTGCCCCTCCCCTGTTCATGCTCTGTCTCTCTCTGTCCCAAAAATAAATAATAAAACGTTGAAAAAAAAAAAAAAAAGATTGTCTAGGTCAGTGATTTGAAAGCTTTTGTTTATTTTAAGAAGCTGACTCCTTTATTCAAATGAAACCTTACGCAGAGAACAAAACTATAAAACAGCAACAGCAACAATAACAAAAAGCTGATGTTCTGGCTGAATTGAGAATGTCAAGTTCAGAGTTTGGGTTACTTAATGTCTCCTGATCAGTCTCCAACTCCCTGAGTAGACCTTGGGATACCTCTATGAAATGCTAGACACTTAGTTTGAAACCCTTTGATGCTGAGTCAACTCAACATCTATAGATAGGAAAATTAAAGTTAGAATATCTTATCCAAAGCCACATAGATACAGAGTTAGAGAATCTATTTCTATAAACACTTATTGAGCACCTACTGTAAGTGAGGTCAGCTAATAATAGATACAGCAAGACTCTTGATATGGATATCAACAGAAGCCACATTTTCTAAGTCAGCCTCATGGTTTAGATGGTTACATGGTCAATACTTCCATTTCGCTTAAGTCTGTTCTGTGACTTGGTAAAGTCAAGGTCAAAGAATAAGAATAAGAATAATTTTAAAGTCTTGATTTCTACAGTGGATCTGAGAGTTGGGTTCATGCTGAGTTCAAAGCCAGGTGAGATCCTAGCTCACAGCCAGAACCTCCTGTGAAGGTATGTGGCAATGCCATTTATTCGCCCTGAGTTTCTGGAACTCTCAATCTCGTCAAACACAGGAGAAAATGTCAGCTTCCTAGACAAGCTCACTCTTGCAGAGAATTCATTTATATTTCATGCAGATTGGCATCCATGTGCATGAAAAAGATCAGAAGGAATAAGTTGATCTTACCCATCCAGCTGCTCTTGCATAGGGTACTCCTGTGGCTACTTAGCTATAATGAGAAGTTGACTTTCCTCCCACATGTGGGGGACTTCAGTCTATTGGCATCAATTCAACATCTATTGTTGCCCACAACAATATATCATCTCTGTAGCATCATGGAATTTGTATGTATTAGGAGGTTTGAAAACTTGCATAGACAAAACAAATGGAAAATATGTTAATATGTACTAAAGTTTTAAATTACGTAATATGAGTTCCAATATAGTTTGGAAATGGTACTAATCAGCGTATATTAAAATAATTGATAGAAGTCTTCCATGGGGAGGAAATGCCAATGAAGGTCTTGAAAGATAAGTCAAATTTGAATTGGATGGGTGTATGGAAGTCAAGGCAGATAGATATCACTTCAGACCATTCAAATGCCATGGATGAAGACATGAAATATGGAATAAACATATTTTCATAGTGTTAAAATGCATTGAGAACTGAAAATGTATTATGCTTTGCATGTATCACTGGACTGTGACAATCTTCAGAATGACTTCTTGAGGAGGAACTGATATTATCCTTGTTTTACATGTGAAGAACCAAAAATGGTTAAGTAACTTATTTCAGTTCCTACAGTTAGTGAATTGGAGGCCTAGAATAACCCAGGTCTGTATGATGCCCAAAACATTATTAAACAAAATTTCTTGCTGTCTTTTGACATATGTAGGAAATAGAGAGGAGAAGAATGTGATGATATGGGGGAAGGGGATGTGTTGGGGAAAGGGTGATAGAAGTTGGATAGGTAAGGGGAATCAGCACAGGTTAATGGTCCTCAACAGGGTAATGTTACCCCCAAGGAAATTTGGCAATGTCTGGAGACATTTTGGGTGGTCACAACTTGGGGTGAGGAGGCTGCTTCTAGCTTCCAGTGGGTAGAGGCCAGGGATCCTGCTAATCATTCTACAGTGCACAGTGCATATCCCCATAACAAAGAATTATCTGGTGCCAAATAGCAATAGTGCTGAGAAAACTTGGCATAGATATATTGAGGAGTATGGACTTGTTTTTTAGGCAATCCGTCCTTGATGTAGGATTGAAAAGGTCACTGTGACTTATAGTTTTGACATCTTACATTGATGATCATTCATCACCTACTTCTCCAAAGCAGACTCATCATCCCCCACAAAATCATCCATTTTCATTGTTTACTTAAATCTCTCTCTCATTTTTCCATTCATCTGCAGATCTATTTCCAGCGCTGCACAATTCTGCCATCTTCTACCTGGAGTATGGCGATTATCTCTTATTAAGCTTGCCTTCTTCCACTGTGAAGATCTTCAAAGGCTTTCCACTGTTGGAACGAGGGGGCCTAGCTTGATCTCTTTCCTTCACATCTTTCCTTCCTGTCTTCTTCTTTTACTTCCTTGGAAGTGCCCCTCTTCTTTTCCCCTAGAAAACTTTAGCCCTCATTTCTTTGCTGGAAACTTACCCCTCATCCCAACCCCTATTTTTCTTTCTTTCTTCTGGATAATGCCTCGTCATCCTTCACATGTCAGCTTAAACATCATTTCCACATAGAAGACTGTGTTATGGCACACTACCTCCTCTTTCATAATGCTTCTTGCACATCTGATTATTTTATTAATATCTTCTTCCCTGTTGAACTATAAACTTCATGTAAGTGGTGATGTTTCTGTCTGGGTCATGTCATATTCCCAGCACTTAGGAGGCACTCAATAAATATAAGTTGAATTAACAGATAAATGAGCACAGTCCTGGGTACTGAGTAGGACAACAAAGATAAGCTTAAGTTTTCACCCCGTGCATGGGTAGAAATGAAAGTAACCATAGATGTTTCTCATTCAGGGAAAAGAAATTCAAGTGGACACAGGATTTGGATAATTGATGGGAAAAACCTTTGTAGAGACACAATAAAATCTATAATATCCTGAACAATCAAAGCTCTCTTTTTTCCTCCTTAGCATGGTCACCATGGCTTGTTAAAATAAGGACCGTTTGTTGAATAGGAACATTTTAGTCATATAGATTACAGACGATGTCATACAATTACTTACACCTGAGGCTAAAATCACTGTTTTTCTCCTCAACTTGAGAAGACACAGACAAGGTACAGAACATTCTTCTTCAGAGCAGGAAGCCACTAAAATACCATTTTTTAATGGGAGAACACGTACTTTCCATATTTTCTCTATGAAAATGTCAAATCTGTCTCCCGTTTTTCCTTCTTTTACTGGGACTAATCCCTAGTATTTCTTCCAAAGGAGATTTCACTTCAAGACTAAATCTGGCACCAATTAATAAAGAGAAACTGGTAATACCCTTACCTGAAATTTACTTACATCTGACATACCCAATTCCCTAAGTGGTATGTAGGGAATGTATTTATTATGTATTTGTTTATTTATCTATTGGGAGGCAAAGAGGTAACCCACTATAGTTTGATTTTCTTCTTTCCATAACTGTTTATAATGATTTTTAATTTTACTCTTACAGTGAAAATTCATTACTAGGAACTTGATTAATTGGACTTTAGCTCTGAATGACAACTTAATGTGGAAAATGCCTTGTTTAAAGACAACTAATGTTCTCTTCTATAAAAGATAAATCGCTCAATTCTCTATTTGCTTCTGTTTTTGAAGGGTGGGTGCACCATTATGATTACAAATCTGGTATCATAGAGTTATTGTTCTCATATAATCAGACATGTAGCTAGTTCTAAAGAAATTTTTAACAGGTAATTTCTACTTTCCCTCCCTTCCTCCCTCCCTCCCTCCCTCCCTCCCTTCCTTCCTTCCTTCCTTCCTTCCTTCCTTCCTTCCTTCCTTCCTTCCCTCCTTCCTTCCTTCCTCCCTTCCTCCCTCCCTCCCTCCCTCCCTCCTTCTTCCCTCCATTCTTTCTTCCTTCTCTTACTTCCTATAAATATACATTGAATTCCCACTCTGGACTAGACATCATTCTATCTAGACATTGGGGATTCAGGAAAGCATTATGAATCCCTAGATCTTCCAGAGTTTAAATTCTAACAAGAAAAAGAAAATAAAGACATAGTAAAATGAATAATTAAATATAAAAGCAGTATAATTGTTATAAATGATACAGAAAAAAATTAAAAATATGATGAGTTTGAGCTCATCATGTAAAGATTTAAGAGAATGATGTTCTAGATAGGAAGACCAGCAAAGTCAAAGACCATGAATTAGAACCCAGCTTGGCATATGTTTTGCAAAAGAAAGAAGCCCATTGTGGCTGGAACAGAGTGAATATTGCATAAAAAGGGGCATGATTGAGGTGGGCACAGAGGTGATAATCTTGCAGGGCTTCAAGGCCACTATCAGGATTTAAAAAGAAAACACATTTCAATATTGGGAAACCACTGGAGAGCATTTAAGAAGAAGCATGATATAAACATTTGTACATTGCAAACGTTTATCCTAGTTTATGTGTGGAGGATAAACTTGAGGGGGTGGCAACGTGGCAACATTGGAGACAGGAGATCTTTCATGGGCTATTGCAATGTTCCAGGAGAGAGATGATGGTGACCTGGACCAGATGATGACAGTGGCGACAGAGAGATTTGCATGAACTTGGCACACTAAAGGCCTGCTGTACTACACAGGTAGGGGGAGGGAGAACAGCATTCACACTGCAGTGTCTGTGAATGGCATCTTCTGGAATATAGTTCTATTGTGTATAAGAAGGCCCACCTGCTTTTGGACTCAAAAAATAGTATTTCAAGGTTTGAGAGATACCCAAGTAATCATTTAGCCAATTCCCTAGAAGTCTGTATTCATCCCTAATAAATTTCAAGTTTAAAATTCTTTCCATTACTGCAGAGCACTGAGAACTTTTAGAATTCTAAAATGATCATACAAATATATAATGCCCCTTCCAGCTTGTAGAATAGACAAATTCAAATTCAATTCAAATGCAGTTAATGTCCTTACCCAACTCAGAATAAAAATATTTACTGGGGATTGGTGGAGGACAAGACTGTTAGGCAGGATACCAGAGACTACTCTCTAATTTGACATCAGTGCACTAATCCATACTCTAATTAAGGGTGCTTTACATGGTTAAAGATCCACTCAAAGTGAGGCACCGGGGTGGTTCAGTTGGTAAAGGGTCGAACTTTTGGTTTTGGCTCAGGTCATGATCTCCTAGTCGTGAGATCGAGCCCCGTGTCCGGCTTCACATATCAGTGCTGAGCCTATTTGGGATTCTCTCTCTTTCTTTCCCTCTCTCTCTCTCTCTCTGCCTATCCCCTGCTCATGCTGTCCTCTATCTCAAAATAAGTAAACTTAAAGAAAAATCTGCCCAAATATACCATTCTTAGTCCTTCCTACTGATGAAAATTTGAAACATTATAGTTCATTTAAATGAGAGATATATCTGGTCATACAGGCCTTTTATGCTCCTCATTACATCACGCAGGCATCCCTTTCAGTCTTATGCAGCCATATCAAAATTCCTTGTTTTGCCCATAAATTCTAGCCTAGGCTCAAGGCTGTGTATATATCTGTCTATATACCTAAGGAATGAGAAATATGGAGGTAACAGACATCCCACCCATATCTGGCCTCTTGGACCAGGTATAAACTCCTCTGAAAAAAAAAAGGGGGGGGGGATCAGTTTATCAAGGCATCACCTCATTTGTACCATTTGGATGGCAATGTCTTGAGTGAATGTGGGAATTCTATCTTTGGAAATAGGAATTCCTCGAGCTAGCTAAAAGAAGACTGGATGGCCATTGGAAGATTGGGCACATTTCCTTTGAACTTTATGTTACGATAACTAAAAAGAAGCATATACATATCCTTATCAGATATTTTCAAAATTTATTCTTCCTACCTGCCAATTTCCTAAAAAATACACTGGACATAAAAAACAAATGTAATGGGGCGCCTGGGTGGCTCCGTTGGTTAAGCGTCCGACTTCGTCTCAGGTCATGATCTCGCGGCCCGTGAGTTCGAGCCCCGCGTCGGGCTCTGTGCTGACAGCTCAGAGCCTGGAGCCTGTTTCAGATTCTGTGTCTCCCTCTCTCTCTGCCCCTCCCCTGTTCATGCTCTGTCTCTCTCTGTCTCAAAAATAAACAAACGTTAAAAAAAAAATAATAAAAAAAAACAAATGTAAGATTTTACATTTAGCTGCTTTATAAAATATCAAGTGGGAGTGACTCAAGCCAGTGGTTTTTGAACTCTTTCATGTTGTAACACATAAAATATTAACATATTTATACACACACTGGGGTAATTAAATGAAGTTAATTGGCCCAAGGCAACAGTTCCACCCCAAGGCTGAGGGATCAAGATCCAGGCACACCAACGGGAAGCTCTAACTTAAGAAACAAATGATGAATGTTAGCACTGCCTGCAGTTATGTTTTAGGAATATGTGACTATTATCAGAGCCCACTAATTTGAACTAGTGATCATTTCATCTTAACCTATCTGACATTTGCTTTTATGCTAACAAAAACACTAAAATCACTAGTGGTAATGTGTAGATGAGTTGGAATGGAGAGGAGAGAGGCCAGAGGTGGTGACAACAGTTAGGAGACGGTTACAAGAATTTAGGTGAAAGAGAATAAAACGAAGGATTAGAATGAAGCCTCAGGAACTCATCTGATTCACCAACTCTTGTAGTAACTTTCTTTTTCTTTTCTTTTTCTCTTTTCTTTTTGTGGTGAGAACAGTGAAGATCTACTCTCTTAGCAAATTTCAACTATAATGTCTTATTATATAGTCTTAATAAACTGTAGTCACCATGCTGTACATTAGATCTCCTGAACTTACTCATCTTGAATAACTGAAACTTTCTAGACTTCGGCCACATCTCCACATTTACTTTCCCACCCAGCCCTGACAACTACTATTCTACTATTTCTATGATTTTGACTATTTTAGAATCTATTTATAAGTGAGTTCGTGCAAGATGTTTCTTCCTGTGTCTGACTTATTTCATTTACCATGATGTTCTCCAAGTTCATGTACATTGTTGCATACAACAGGATTTCCTTCTTTTCTAAGGCTGAATAATACTCCATTGTATGTGTGTGTGTGTGTGTGTGTGTGTGTGTGTGTGTGTGCTTTCTCTATACATTCATCCATTGGTATATATTTAGGTTGTTTCCATACCTTGGCTATTGTGAATAATACTACAATGGATGTGCAAGAATTCCACTGAGATTCGTGACAATTGTTTGTTTGGAAAATGAAGAGGTGGAAGTGTAATTAATGACAGATTCTCCACTAAATTAATAATAATAATAAATACAATAATATATATATAAATACTTATCTATATGTAAATATATAAATAAATACTTACAATAATATATATTATTGTATTTATATATAGGTGAGTAAATATATATAAATATATATATGTAAGTAAATATATATATATATATATATATATAAATATATATATATATATATATATTTTGTCATTGACCCTTTAGCACTTCTTCCTTTTGGCAAACTGCATCCTGCATCCTGAGTGCTAGAAGTGCCTCTGAGAGTGTTTGAAAGTATTATAAATTATATTTTAGAATACGTTAAAATTTTGGTAAGTGTGCATATAGGGGAATGAGCAGTCTTTTACACTGATGGAGGGAGTGAGAATTGGTGAAATAATCAGAAAAGCAATTTGGCAGAATTTTTCCCCCAGAATTTCATTTCTAGAAATTGATATTAACTTTTCTACAGCTGCCATACCAATGTGCCATAGTCTGAGAGGCTTGAACAACAGGAATTTATTTTCTGACAGTTCTGGGGGCTAGAAATCTCAGGCCAACGAATCAGCAGGATTGGTTTCTTCTGAGGCCTCTCTCCCTCTATCTTGCACAGTAGATGGCTGTCTTCTCTCTGTCTTCATGTGGTCTTTCCTCTGTGTGTGTTTGCATCTAGTTTTCTCTTCTTATAAGGATACCACCCATATTAGATTAGGGCCCACCCTAATCACATCATTTTAACTGAATTACCTCTATAAAAACCCTGTCTCCAAATACAGTCACATTCTGAGGTACTGGAGCTTAAGACTTCACCATGTGATCTTGGACGGAGGGGACACAATTCAGCCCAAACCAAACTCTATGGTTGAGTGCTGAATGTCCAAGTAAGTTTCTTACAGCACTGTTTGTAATAGAAGGAGAAGAAGAAACAATCTAAAATTTCATCACTAGGTAATTGGTTGAATAAATCATGTTTCATTTATACTATGGACTAACAGGCAACCATTTAAGAGAATAAAATCAAAACACTACATGCTAATATGGATTTATATCTAAACATTGTTAAGTAGGAAAAAAGGCACATTACTAAATCTATGTATGATACGATACTGTCTTTGAAAATAAAAGTTAGGTGTATATATGGCTTATATATATGTGAAAACCTATTGAAAGGATATACATAGCAGTGTTGACTGAGATTACCAATGGGTAGTGTTGTATAGGGGAGATGTAGGGGAGGAGGGTTTTCTTGTTTTGCTCTGTATACTTCTGTAGTTGTTGAATAGCGGGATAATAATAAACATTTATTTAGCATTTACTATGGGTTAAACACCCATCTAAACACTTCAGATATGTGAACTCATGATTCTCAAATAACCCCAGTGTATGTATTATTATCTTATTTTTTATATCTTTAAAAATTTTTTAATGTTTATTTATTTTTGAGAGAGAGAGCACAAGCGGGAAAGGGGCAGAGAGAAAGGGGGTCACAGAATCCAAAGCAGGCTCCAGGCTCTGAGCTGTCAGCACAGGGCCCGACGTGAGACTTGAACCCACGGACCACGAGATCAAGACCTGAGCTGAAGTCAGACACCCGACTTGACTGAGCCAATGTGTTATTATCTTCAAATTACAGTTGTGGAAACTTAGGCAGAGAGAGGCCAATCCACTTGCTAAGGTCCTGCAGCTGGTCAATGCGAAAACTGCAAATGGGCCCCAGGCAGTCTGGCTTCCAAGACTGAATTTTTAACTACTGTATACACTGTCCACTGATGTACTACTTCTCAAAAAAAAAAAAAAAAAAAAAGCAAACCTTAAAAAGTTATCTTCATAAATTCTCTAATTTGGATTTTGTCTCAACCTGCCCTTCTACCCATTTAGACTGAAGGCATAAGGGGATACATACTTTTATTTTCCCCCTAGATGTCAGTGTGATTTAGTAGACAGAGCTAGGCAATGTGTCTAGGTACCAGGAAATCAATTTCAAGGCTCAATTCCACCATCTTATAGGAGTCACTATAAATCTCTCTAGGACTTCCTTTCCTTATCTGGCCAAGGGAACAATGGTAGCTGCCTGATCTGTCCTCCTGCATTGCTGTGAGGATCAAATAATGTCTTGTATCTGAATTTTCTTTCCTGGAGGGCTGCATATATATGCTCAGCCATTATTCTGTGCTGAATGCCTCTCAAATTTATAGGCAGGTTTCCAGGAATCCACTAGAGGAAATGCATGTTTGAATATATTATTCACATATGGAAGGTTATAGGTGAACAAAATGAGACCAGCACAAAATGGTGGGCTTCCAGCACTGTTCCAGATGTTGTCACCTCATATTCCTAGCTTATTCACTCCTCATATGATACTAGGGACAAATATGGGGATCAAAAATTTATTGAACAAATGTGGGAGATAAATAAATATTATCCCTGCTCTGAAAATGTTTCCCAAATAAATGGGGAGATAAACACACCTGAGAGATGTATAATTAGGTTGAGGATGATGCATCTTGTCAAAATTAAGAGTGAGAATGCCGGAACAATAGATTAGAATCATACAAGGAAAACTGGAGCTGGAAGGGATCTGATATATCACAAATTAGTGGTTTTAAAACAGTGCTCGACAGAATCTTAGAGGTTGCTGGAGGTGCCTAGGAACTCTTCATATAGTTAGGGATGTCTAGGTGGCATACCATGTTCAATCAGGCTGGCTATGCATTGTTTCTTTTGAATATTGGACTTCCTGCAAGTATTTTTAAAGTTTATTTATTTATTTGGAGAGAGAGAGTGAGCATATGAGCAAAGAAGGGGCAGAGAGAGAGGGAGAGAGAGAATACCAAGCAGGTTCCACACTGTCAGCACAGAGACCGACACAGATCTCAATCCCATGAACCTGAGATCATGACCTGAGCCGAAATCAGGAGTTGGATGCTGAACCGACTGAGCCACTCAAGTACCTCCAGAAATATATATTTTTTTGAATAAAGCTTTTTTAACTAAAAAAAATTATTTGAAATCCACTTAATGACATTCAGATTCCTTTGTTAAAAGAGGAGAAAATTGAGGTTTAAGTAGAAAATTATTGCACCTAAAGTGCAGTTCCTACAGAGCATTCAGTTTTTTCCTTTGTATTGGAAGGGAATTGAGACAAATATTGGAAATATAACTTAACAATGCCAAAAATACAAAAAGAAAAACACAGGCTGAAAACCCCAAATCATACCACAGAGAATGTTTTATAGTTAAGTGAAGTAGTGAAATAATAAGACCAACACAAAGATTTTTGTTATTGTTAGCCTTTTATTTTAAATAATTAGTTATATTTTGAATCTTTTTATCCAAGATCTCTACTGGAGAATAGTTTATGGAGAAGTGCTGGCTCGGGCTAAAGAGGAAGAGGATTTAAACCATCAGAAAAGAGTTGAAATGGTTTCCCCAGGAAGACACAGCACATTTGGATGTTTTCTTGCTTCCTGATGAGGGGTAGGTTATAATTACAGAAAGAAACTTCTTTTATAGATACATTTTGTTTTGTTCACTTTCAGTTTAGAGAAATCTTTTTTGTTGTCCTTTAAACCTGTTGAAGAAATTGCATAAAATTTTCTCTGTGCAATTCCTTACCTATGTTGTCTTGAGACTTTTATATCTTTGTGTCTTTCTGGACTTAAATCCTTGCATATTTTGGGAAACTTAATGAAGATTAAAATGTTTATCTCCTCTGCCTCCTAGCATTTCCCAAGTATCATTTAGGTAAAATCATGAGAGAAAAAAAGTCAACAGATTTCTTTTGGAAAGGGTTTGCAGTTTTACAGCATCACTTGCCAAAGAAAATGGCTGAGTAAATGCCATGTCCCAGTGTAAATATAAACAGAAAATTGGTTTATCTTCTTTCAGGTTGTGGTACATATGGCTGTAAGAGTTCCCATGGGTCTCTCTAAACATTTAGGAGGAAAATAGTAAAAACTTGGTAGTAATATGTTTCCAATGCAGTAAGCCAGAGTGTTCTAGTTTATGAGTGATCTATTAGTGTCTAGCACGTAGGGGATGCTGCTTGGGTGACTGTGGTCCCAGTTTCTTAGCATCCCTGAGCAACATTAGATTCATTTGGAAAGTATAAGACAGAAGTACATTCAGCTGGAAGAAAACAGGAAACCTGACTTCAATGGCTTTCACAATAGGAATTTAATTATCTCATGTTACAAGGAGTCAGGAGGTAGGCCATCTAGGGCTTCTATAGTAGTTCTATGATCCTTTGTCTTCATATATGTTGCCTCCTGGTTACAAGATAGCTTCTGCATCTCTAGGCCTCATTTCCATCTTCTGGCAGGAAGAAGGAATAAAACATCTAGCATTTCTAGCAACTCTTGATTTGTTTATATACAGAAAGAAAAGCCGTTCTCAGGAACATTTTCTCAATCTCATTGTTCACCTTTGTGCATCAGGGCCATCTATATGTGCAAGTGATGGCAGGAAATCAAGAATTTTAGCTTTCCATCTTTTGTAGTACAGAAAGACAAAGAGAGAATTGGAGTGTGTATAAACTTGGGGAGGCCAGTTCATAATGCATTCCAGAGAAAGTTCAACTTGAAAACCAAAATAGCACATATTTTTATGCAGAGAGCCATTGAGGCATGTGAATTTAAGCATCATTTTTTCCATGCCTAAGTGCTAGATTGGTTTGGCCAACTCTGTCCTCAAAATTAACCTGTCTCAAGGTCTGCAAAGTCATTGAATGACTAATTTCTATGGGATTATTTTACACTATTTAGATACTGATTAATATAGACTTTATGTTTTGTCCCTTCCTAGTGAGCACCTGTACTTTTTGCTACCAAAATCCATTTATTACCTTTTTCTCTGGTAACGGAGAATCCAATTTTCATTTCAGAAGCTACACTACCCACACCTTTAGTCCATATGGTTGGGATGGGCTGACCCCATCTTTGCAGGGGTCAGTGAGTTGTGATGCATTGGCCAATCAGCCCATGGCTTTCACCTGGATTGATTGGATTGCTTGACTTCCCAGGCATGGGCGTGTGATCCAACTGGGGCCAATAAGAGATAACCCTAAGCCTCTGGATGACACTGCTGAGAAAGATAGGCTTCCTTTTCCATTAGCTTAGAGCTACAAGGGTCTAAACTTGAAATATTGGAGGACACCACATGGTGAATACCTTCCTGAACGTGACACCAACATGGAGAACAGTGGAACAAACAGGTGGGAAGAGACTATACCCTGGATCCAGCCATGTCTGAAGCCAATATATCTCTAAACTTCCCAGGTATGTTAGCCAATAAATCCCCATCCTTTTCATTTTTGCTTAAGCCAGTTTCAGTTGTGTTTCTATCTCCGGCTCTGACAATGCCTTCAATAATACAACTTCTAAAAGAAATTTTCTCTTTCAAAGTAGACTGTGTCCTTACTCAGAGAAATAAATTTCTATTGGTGAAAATCTGAGCACAAGGTCATACCAGTGTGGAACTATATTTTAGTCCTTTTAAATCACATTATCTATTGATGGAATACTTATCCATGTGTAGATATGAAGAAAACAAGATATTGTGGTTTACCAGCTGCAGAATAGATGTTCAGAACCCAGAGTTCTAGATCTGACCATAAGAACAACTTTCTATATGACTCTGTTCAAATAGTTTCAGCCTTCTGAATGTTAGCATTTTGATTTCTAAAACTGGGTTAAAAACACTTGCTGTCTCAAACTGCCAATTGGAGCTCAAATGAAACCATATATGGCATGGGCCCAGGTAAAAATAAAGCACCATATAAGCAAAATACATGGTCTAGAAAAGGGGTCATCAAACTATGGCCCACAGGCCAAATCCTATCTGCCACCTATTGTGGTAAATACATTTTTATTGAAATATAATCATGTCCAATTATTTAAGTATTGTTTATGGCTGCTTTTATGCTAAAGGGAGAAATTTCAACAGAAACTATATGGTCTACAAAGCCTAAATATTTACTGTATAGACCATTATGATAAAACTTTGCTGACCTTCTGTTCAGAATTAGGACAATCTTTTTAACGCTACGAGGAAAAGCTCTCCTATCTAAACAGTATATCCTGGAAGATTAGTCAGTATTCACTTTTCTCCTTTCTTCTTTTCCACTCTCCTTCACTATGGTTTTAATGGCATCAACACTGAAAAACTGAGAAGTATAGAAAAATGAAAATGGGAGTAAATCAAAAAATGTTCTTTTTAAAATATGCATTGCACACAGCTGTTGAACTAAAATTTGATTATTATTCTATTGGAACAAAAGCATTTTGGACAGCTAGATTGGTACTTTAAAATACATGCAAAAAATGTCTCAAGTTGGAATCCAAAGAATAACTTCTGCTTCGTCAGCTTGTGTGTGTCACATCAGCTGTTTGCATATGGTTAGGCAAGTTGAATCATTTGCTCAAATAGTCTTGTCTTCAGGATTTTACAAAGGGAAGGGTAGAATAATGGTATTTGCCCTTTAGAATGGGTCACTTAACACAACTCCTCTGCAAAGGTATTTTTTGAGACCATTATATGGGCCTAGCACTGTGCCAGGCAGTGAGCCGAAGACTTTTGACAAGACAGAATGATTGCTCATGATCCTTGACCTCATGGTGCTTAAATTCCATCAGAGAATGAAGTTTTCATTCAGTTTCTGCTTGATTCTGATGTGCCATTGATTATCTTTTTCTTAAATTCACTAGCAATGGGGAACACATTTCTTGGTTGAATAGATGTAATCATCAGAGATTTTATTATTGCTATTGGTATTATTATTATTAACCCAAAACAAAGTTCCTTATAGTGTCCTTTTCCTTGTCCTGAAAGTATACTCACAGCATCACAGATACTTTCTTCTTTCTTTTTCGCATAATAGTTTTTGAGATAGTGAAAAAGTTCTCAAGGTCTCTTGCTCTTCTCCAAGTTAAAAAATCCATAATTTTTCTGACTGTAGATTTCACAACTAAGAGTCTACTAAATGCTAACCCATGTTATTTTCATTCTAAATTATCCTTAGTATATGTGAAAGTTGAGATTTGTAATGAAAAGCCTGCGATTAATCTCTGTGAGGCAGAGATTAAATTATTTTGCCCCTAAATATGATAGGGGTAATACATAATATCTACTTATTAGAGCTCTTTCTAAATCTAATTCACTTGATTATTCACATTAAGTGTGAAAATTGGTGCCAATTACTAGCTTGAAAAATTGAATTGTGGGATTTAAGAAATTTTAATTTTCAGTAATTTTTAATTAATGAAATGTCAGATAATATATCTTTTTACTACTTTTAGGTTTAGCCTGAAAGCGTTTTGAGTTGCTTTGTAAACCACTTCTTTTGACAGCAAATGAATTCATTCTAGGTAATATTATCCCACAAGAAGAAAAGGCATGGGCTCTCAATCTTCTAAATATATACACAGAAATCCTAATCTCCTCAGTTTTTGCCTTATTTGAAATGACTTATTGAATTTTAAAACAGCACCCATCTTTAGAAACTGTACCACTGCATCTTGGAGAAGATCAAATGATTCCTTTATCTGCATGCCACCTTCCAGGAATACTTCCTCCTCTGTTTAATTTTTGCCCGATAGTCCAGAGTGGAATCATTGTTTGAACCAGATTTCAAAAGCAGTTATATTGAAATGCTCTGACCTTATAACATGGCTAATCTGGTAAAGAGGAGATGCCAGAATGGCCACCTCATCATCCTGATCCCTATTACTCTCACCCCCAAAAGATCATTGAACTTGTCCACACTTGCCTTTCCAAACAAGAAGCAGGTGAGATAACGTTTCAGCTACCTAACAAACAAACACGAGACTTCATAGCTTAAAATAGCATTTATTTTCTTGTGAATCAGCAATGTGGACATGGCTCAGTGGAGACTGTCCCTCTCTGTCCCATCTGGAATCACCTGGGCAGCTCAAAATCTTGGAGGTGGAAGCAACAGAAGGCTTACTCACTTTCCTGTCTGATGCCTGGTCTGGGTAGGGACAAGCAGCTGAGGGCTGGAATGTGTGGGGCTCCTCTATCACTATGTGGTCTCACCATGTGATATCTCCAGCATAACGGCTTCAGGGTGGCTGGACTTCTTATATGTGTTCTCAGTGTTCCCAGGTACATGTCCTAAGAAAGTGAGCAAGGCAGAAGCTCTAATACCCTTCATAGTTTACCATCAGAAATTATGCAACATCACTTCCATTGTACTTATAAGCCCATCCAGATTCAAAGGCAGAGAATAGACTGTCTCTTGAAGAAGAAATGTCGAGGTCACATTGTAAGAAGAACGTGTGGGATGGAGGATATTTTTGTGGTTTCCTTTGGACAATGCAATCTGCTACAGACAACGACAGAAGCTCTACCCCAGATCTTGTTGTTGAGAACATTTCCCACTTGGGAAACTTATTTAAACAACAATGTAAACTTGAGAGGAGTTCTAGGTGTTACTTCCCACGACCATTTGCTCTCTCTGGGTCTGTAGATTATAAGGTGGTTGGAAAGTGTTCTCCTCTCTCAGTACAATAACCTGGACAGTCATAGGGTTGAATTTGTTCATTATTGTCTCACTGCCTGGCATCCAGAGTCTTGAAAATATTGTTTTATGTATTTCATTTGCTTGTTTGTATTTGGTAGTTTTATGCAGGAGGGCAGATTTGGTCCCTATTACTCCGTTTTGGTCTGACATAGAAGTCTGGAATTTATTTTTTAAAAGTCACATTTATGGGATGTTTTTGAGTGGTCCTGTCTTAATGCAGGTGAATGAGTGAAATAACCTGCTTTCTCTCTACCACCCTTAGTCCTGTTTCCTGCTGCTTGGAAGATGTTTATTCTGAGAGACAATTTTTTCAGAAACTTGGATTTCCTCTTGGGGTCCATAATTTGCTCTGCCTGAGTGTTATCAGGCTGTCACCACAGTTAGCTCTGAGAAAGAATTTTTAAATGTTGTCATTCTCCTTTCAGACTGAAGGTTTTCACACACAGGCATTGTCATTATTACCTTTATCTGATTTAGTGTCATAGAAACACAAGTCTCAGGCAAATCATCAATAGAGTATTTAAAAAGGGTAACATCTGATAAATAATTTCCCACCTCCTTCACCATAGACATTTTATGGAGACAAAATTGTTTCTGCAGTTTCCTGACAAATGAAGGTATTGGCAAGATCGTTGTAGTTAAGAAGGTGGTGAGCATAAAGGTGCAGTTTTACCTCCCTTGTGTTTCATTTTTCATTCTATTTTCTATTCTATAGTGATTGGGACCAACCTATGCGACAGCCTCCACTTGGGCAATTACCGCTTGATAGAAATATTGAATGTGCTTCCATGGCGGGGACAGAATTTGGTTCTCAAAGCCAAAGTATTATCCATGGAAGTCCGTGGTGCTTCTTAACAGTGGTGACTACCTGATGTTCTCTCTCTCTCTCTCTCTCTCTCTCTCTCTCTGTCTCTCTCTCTCTCTCTCTCTCTCTTCCTGCCTCTATCTCTCTCTCTTTCTCTCTGTCTCTCTGATCTCCTGGGCTACCCAGCCCAAGCCTCGCCTCCACGGGAACCCAATGTGGCATATTGACTCCCTGACTCTGCAATAGGACTGTTTATTGTTCAGTCGACTTTCATTTGTGAAACACAGGCGTCAAGCTGTGAAAATCTAATCCAATCCTCTTTTTAAGAATGGGGAAGTGGATTTTTGGGTGTTGAGTTTGGTAAGTTCTTTACAGACTTTGGATACTGACCCTTTATCCAATGTCATTTGCAAATATCTTTTCCCATTCCGTTGGTTGCCTTTTAGTTTTGTTGATTGTTTCCTTTGCTGTGCAGAAGATTTTTATCTTGATGAATCCCAGTAGTTCATTTTTGCTTTTAATTCCTGAGGAATGGATAAAGAAGATGTGGTTTATATGTACAATGGAATACTACTTGGCAATGAGAATGAATGAAATCATGCAGCAACATGCAGCTAGGTATTACGCTGAGTGAAATAAGTCAGTCAGAGAAGGACACATATCATATGTTTTCACTCATATGTAGATCTTGAGAAACTTAACAGAATACCAAAGGGAAGGGAAGGGGAAAAATAGTTACAAACAGAGAAGGAGGGAGGCAAACCATAAGAGACTCTTAAATACAGACAACAACTGAGGGTGGATGGGGGTGGGGGTTGGGGAGAGGAGAAAATGGGTGATGAGCATTGAGGAGGGCACTTGTTGGGATGAGCATTGTATGTAAGCGTATTGTATGTAAGCGATGAACCACGGGAATCTACCCCCGAAATCAAGAGCACAATTTACACACTGTATGTTAACCAATTTGACAATAAATTATATTTTAAAAAATGGAATTAAAAAAAAAAAGAATGGGGAAGTGGAGGTTTAGGAAGAGGAAAGGATATGCCCGGGTCACACAACAAGATTCTGACTAAACCAGAGACAGAACATAGCACAGCCTGCTTCTAGAAAACTCCAATACTATAGTCACCAAGTCAAATTCTCTAGAAAATATTAAAGAGGATAGGTATTATCTGTACCCCCCCCCATAGCATTTTCATAGGATTATGGCATGTAAAAGCAATTCTTTGGTAGACCTCATTACAAAGGAGTTTAATCAAGCCCCTAATTCAATATCTTTTTCGTTGCTGCTGAATTTCTTTGCCAAAATTCTCAGATGCTATATAAATAATTATATACAATAGCAAGAGGACAATAATAATCTTCCATATTAGTATAAGGCTATATATTTTTAAAAGCGCAAGTACATATTTTTTTAATTTGGTTTTGTAATAGAGACTGGTTATATTGAACCATCCAGCACCCAATCACCCATTCTCTCTTCCTGATAGCAGGGTATGTGTATGTTGCAGGTGTGAGAATTACTTCTTTCCTATCATGTGATGTCTCAGTGAGACTGCAAACCAAGTCACCTTGCTTTCCTACTATAGTGATCAAAGTGTTACCAAAAGACTTATTCCCTTAGATCCTTTGTTTTTTTTTTGTTTTTTTTTTGTCTTTTGGGCTGGTCTTGTACAGCCAAAGGGAAATCATGTGACTTAAGTTTTCCAATCAGACTCTGTCTCCCAGAAATGTATCTTGAACATGGTGGTTCCAGATGAAGACAAGTGTAGAGATATTTCGTTAGATTGTATTGGATGTAAAATTGATGGTTTGATAGATTATGCCATGATGATCAGATGTTACATTTGTATCCTTAAAAACTAACATCTTACTTGCCTTCAACACTATGGGTCCATAGAAATGCAGTGGATTTATGTACATTTATTTTGTGTCTTGCATTTTACTGAATTTGTTTATCAGTTCTAGCAGTTTTTGGTGGAATATTTTGGTTTTTTTTTTATATATAGTATCATGTCATCTGTAAATAGTGAAAGTTTTACTTCTTCCTTACTGATTTAGATACATTTTATTTCTTTTTGTTGTCTGATGGCTGTAGCTAGGACTTCCAGTACTATGTTAAATAGCAGTGGTGAGAATGTTGCTGTCTTGTTTCTGGCTGCACTGGAAAAGCTCTGTTTTTCCCCATTTGGGATGATATTTTCTATGGGTTTTTCATTTATGTCCTTTATTACATGGATATGTTCCCTCTAAACTTACTTTTTTGAGGGTTTTTATCATGAATGGATTTTTATACACCAATAGTGAAGCAGTAGAAAGAGAAATTAAGGAATCAATCCCATTTACATTGAAGCAAAATCAATAAGCTACCTAGGAACAAATCTAAACAAAGTGGTGAAAGACTTGTACTCTGAAAACTATAAAACACTGATGAAAGAAATTGAAGATGACACAAAGAAATGGAAAGACATCCCATGCTCATGGATTGGAAGAACAAATATTGTTAGAATGTCTAAACTACCCAAAGCAATCTACGACATTTAATGAAATCCCCATCAAAATACTAACAGCATTACACCTGGGTGGCTCAATTGGTTACGCATCTGACTCTTCATTTCAGCACAGGTTCTCACGGTTCATGGGACCCGCATCAGGCTCTGTGCTGACAGTGCAGAGCCTGCTTGGGATTCTCTGTCTCCCTCTCTTGATCTTCCTGCTCCCTCTCTTTCTTTCTTTCTCTCTCTCTTTTAAAAATAAAATAATCAATTCCTAGCAGTGCTATTGCTGGGTCATAGGGTAGATCTATTTTTAATTTTCTGAGGAACCTCCACACTGTTTTCCAGAGTGGCTGCACCAGTTTGCATTCCCACCAACAGTGCAAGAGGGTTCCCGTTTCTCTGCATCCTCGCCAGCATCTATAGTCTCCTGATTTGTTCATTTTGGCCACTCTGACTGGCGTGAGGTGATATCTGAGTGTGGTTTTGATTTGTATTTCCCTGATGAGGAGCGATGTTGAGCATCTTTTCATGTGCCTGTTGGCCATCCGGATGTCTTCTTTAGATAAGTGTCTGTTCGTGTTTTCTGCCCATTTCTTCACTGGGTTATTTGTTTTTCGGGTGTGGAGTTTGGTGAGCTCTTTATAGATTTTGGTTACTAGCCCTTTGTCTGATATGTCATTTGCAAATATCTTTTCCCATTCTGTTGGTTGCCTTTTAGTTTGTTGGTTGTTTCCTTTGCTGTGCAGAAGCTTTTTATCTTCATAAGGTCCCAGTAGTTCATTTTTGCTTTTAACTCCCTTGCCTCTGGGGATGTGTCAAGTAAGACATTGCTACGGCTGAGGTCAGAGAGGTCTTTTCCTGCTTTCTCCTCTAAGGTTTTGATGGTTTCCTGTCACATTCAGGTCCTTTATCCATTTTGAGTTTATTTTTGTGAATGGTGTGAGAAAGTGGTCTAGTTTTAATCTTCTGCATGTTGCTGTCCAGTTCTCCCAGCACCATTTGTTAAAGAGACTGTCTTTTTTCCATTGGATATTCTTTCCTGCTTTGTCAAAGATTAGTTGGCCATACGTTTGTGGGTCTAGTTCTGGGGTTTCTATTTTATTCTATTCCATTCTATTCTATTCTATTCTATTCTATTCTATTCTATTCTATTGGTATATGTGTCTGTTTTGAAAGACAGATACCATATGATTTCACTCTTATGTGGATCCTGAGAAACTTAACAGAAACCCATGGGGGAGGGGAAGGAAAAAAAAAAGAGGTTAGAGTGGAAGAGAGCCAAAGCATAAGAGACTCTTAAAAACTGAGAACAAACTGAGGGTTGATGGGGGGTGGGAGGGAGTGGAGGGTGGGTGACGGGTATTGAGGAGGGCACCTTTTGGGATGAGCACTGGGTGTTGTATGGAAACCAATTTGACAATAAACTTCATATATTGAAAAAAAAATAAAAAAAAAACAGCCAAAAAAATTAAAAATAAAATAAAATAAAATAAAATAATCAATAAAACAAATATTAAAGCATTTTTCACAGAGAACAAATAATCCTATAATTTGTGTGGAGCCACAGAAGATCCCAAATAGTCAAAGCAACCTTGGTCAGGGGTTGGGGGGAGGGGAAGCAAAGCTAGATGCATCACAATTCCTGACTTCAAGTTATATTACAAAACTGTAGTAATCAAAACAGTATGGTACTAGCACAAAAATAGACACACACGTCAATAAAACAGAGTAGAAAACCCGGCAATGAACCCACATCCATATGGTCAATGAATCTTTGACAAAATAGGAAAGGGTATCCAATGGCAAAAAGACAGAATCTTCAACAAATGGTGTTGGGAAAAACTGGACAGCAACATGCAAAAAAATGAAACTGGAGCATTTTTTAACAGCACCCACAAAAATAAGCTCAAAATGGATTCCAGATATAAATATGAGGTCTGAAACCATAAAAATACTACAGAACCCAGGCAATAATTTCTTTGACATTGGCCATATCAACTTCTTTCTAAATATGTCTCCTGAGGCAAGAGAAACAAAGATAAAAATAAACTATTGGGTTTGTCAAAATAAGAAGCTTCTGCACAGTGAAGGAAACAATCAACAAAACTAAAAGGCAGGGGTACCTGGGTAGCTCAGTGGGTTGAGTGTCTGACTTCAGCTTAGATCACGATCTCAAGGTTTGCGAATTCCTAGCCCCACATCAGGCTCGCTACCATCAGCCTGTCAGTGCAGAGCATGCTTGGGATCCTCTGTCCTCCTCTCTTTGCCCCTCCCCTGTATGCACCCTCCCCACCAACATACATACATACAGATGACCAACATACATGAAAAGGTGCTCAATATCACTTATCAGGGAAAGCAAATCAAAACTACAAGGAGATACCACCTCACACCTGTCAAAATGTCTGAAATCAACAACACAAGAAACAAAGGAGTTGGTGAGGATGCAGAGAAAGGGGATTTTCTTGCACTGTTGATGGGAATGTAAACTAGTTGCAGCCACTCTCTAAAACAGTGTGGAGGTTCCTCAAAAAGTTAAAAGTAGAACTACCCTATGATCCAGCAATTGGATTACTAGCTATTTACCCCCAAAATACAAAAATACTAATTCAAAGGGATACATGCATCTCGATGTTTATAGCAGCATTATCTACAGCAGCTAAATTATGGAAACAGCCCAAGTGTCAATAGACTGATAAATGGATAAAGAAGATGTCTCTCTCTCTCTCTCTCTCTCTCTCTCTCACACACACACACACACACACACACACACACACACACACGATGGAATTTTATTCAGCCATAAAAAGAATGAAATCTTGCCATTTGCTATGACATGGATGGAGCTAGAGAGTATTATGGTAAGCAACATAAGTCAGAGAAAGACAAACACCATATGATTTCACACATATGTGGAATTTAAGAAACAAAAAAAAAGTGAGCAAAGGGAAAAAAGAAAAGAGAGAGAGAAGCAAACCCAGAAACTTAACTACAAACAACAAATTGATGGTTGCCAGAGGGGAGGTAAGTGGGGGGTTGAGTAAAACAGGGGACTAGGAATGCATTTGTTGTGATGATCACTGGCTATTATATGGAATTTTTGAATCACTCTATTATATAACTATTACACTCCATGCTAACTAACTGGAATTTAAATTTAAAAAAATGCAAATGGTGCAATGCCCTAAAATATATCAATAGCTTATTCTTTAAGAAACAAGTGGTTTGCATAATCAGGCTTGAAAAAATATGATTAAACTCTCTTTACTAATTATATGATTAAAAAAAAGAAGAATGAGATCAGAGATTCACCAAGATGGTCTTGAATAATATTCAACAATTTATCATCTGGTTGGTGCATTTACATTTCCCCTGGTTTCTCTATTGAGAATGTCAGCAGCTTGCTTGACATGGAGCTCCATGAAATTGGAGGCACATACTTCAAAAGTGAGACTCCTCTAAGCTTGATTGATGAGGCTACTTATTAAATTAGATGGTACCCAACTCAACAGTACATGCATTCAACAGACCACATCTAGAACACATTCAGTTTATTTATACTTTTGCATAATTTCCCTTGTGGGGTTCATCATCCTGGCTTTGCTTTCATATGACCCCCTGCTATGTGAGTGTCCTCCTATAGGCAGGGCAGTCAAGTAGTGTCTGCTTATATGGAAAAGTCTTGTTTCTGTGACTTTTAAATTATGCAAGTTACTTGTTAACCTTCTTCTTAGTGAGTGGCCCTTTTATTGCTTAAGCTGGCTTGGATAGATTTCTGTTACTTACATCCAAAGAGTTAGAAGTGATCCATATCTTCACATTACCCACTGAAGTTGGTCAAGGCTGAGATCGGTAGATATATTTAAAATATGATGAAATTGAAACCTAGAGAGATTCAATCACTCAGAAAATTACAATTTTCTCTTGACTTCTAATTCTGTACATTGCTTGAATTTGGGCTGCCACAGAATCAGGCCCTGAGATAAGGACTGGAGTACAAGTAGTTTATTTGGAACATAATTCTGGGAAACACCAGTGGGGGAGTGAGTAGCTGAGACAAAAGAAGGCAGACAAATGGTGTACTTTCAATAGCTGGATCTTAATTGCCTGGAGAGTTCTGAAAGCCAGTGTCATGGACTGACTTGGGTTCCCCCCAAATTCATATATAAAATCTCTCACCTCCAATGCAGTGGTATGTGGAGATAGGGCCTTTAAAGGGGTTATTAAAGTTAAATGAGATCCTAAGGGTGGGGCTATAATCCAATTAGACTGGGGTCTTTATAAGGAGAGGAAAAGATACTGGGAAGCATGTGCACAGAGCAAAGGTTGTGTGAGGACAGAGTGAGAAGGCAGCCATGTGAAGGGCAAGGACAGAGAACACAGGAGGTACCAACCTTGCTGACACCTGATCTTAGACTTCTAGGTTCTGGAACTATGAGAAAATAAATTTCTGTTGTTTAGAAGACTTTTAGGACCCCTGGGATTTGCTCTGTATTTTTTTGGATGTTTATTTATTTACTTTTGAGTGAGAGAGAGAGAGAGAGGGAGAGAGAATCCCAAGCAGGCTCCACACTCAGCATGTAGCCTAACGTGGGGCTTGATACCACAACCCTGGGATCATGACCTAGGCCAAGATCAAGAGTCTGATGCTCACCCAACTGAGACACCAAGGCGCCTCTTCTCTGTATTTTGTTAAAGCAGTCCAGGCAGACGAATGTAGCCCATGTAGACCACACACTTCAGAATTATCCCCCTTTAGGAGTGAGGACCAGGAGTATGTGCAACCCTGTGGTTCTAAGTGTAGTCCCAGGACCAGCAGCATCCGCATCACTTGGGAGCTTAATAGACATGCAAATTTTCAAGTTCATCCCTGACCTACTGAATTAGAAACTCTGGGGTTAGACTCAGCAGTATGTGACTTAACAAAGACCTCTTCAGGTGGTTTTGATGCCCACCAAAATTTGAGAACCACTTTTATCTACCAATTCTCTTCAAGGATATGATGAGGTGCTCCTGGAGGCATTAATGCCAGCACTTCTGCCCTGCCAGGGAGGTGGAACAGAGTGGGCTCCAGGGGCTGGCAAAAGATGTGGCCAAAGAGAGGCAGAGTCATGTTTGGAAGGTAAGCTGGTACACACTGAAATGATAAAGCTCAAGGAGGATACGAGGGAAGTGGCACCCACTAAACCATCATGATGTTGATACTGTGTAAGAATTCTATCACACGGTACTTGATGTCAGGGGCACGCCTTTCCAACCCCTTAATGGTCTTCCCTTTTTGTCGAAATTTCCAAGTGACTTAGGTTTGTCTCTCCAGTTAGGTGGTAAAATCTGAGAGCAGCAGAGCAAGTGAGAGAAAATCTGTGACAATCTATCATGCTTCAGGAACTATAACCAACCCTAAATGTGATTAATCTTCATGATTATCCTGATGAGTAAATGCCATTATCCTAATTTTGTTGTTTGAGGACGTTGATATGTAAAGAAATTTGCCCAAGAGCATCTAGAAAAGTAAGTGGTGAAGCTAGGGTCTGAACCTGCATGTGCCTGACCAAAAACCCCAAGCCCAATCCACTATCTGAAGCTCTGGGAGTTCTTAGTGATTTATCAAGTATAATATATTTTGACATTTTGTTGTGATCATGTCTAGAAGAATAAAAATTTTAGCCTTCATTTGGAATCTTCCACTTAATCAACATGAATACTGGGGGAGGAAGCCAAGGCTTAGACAGTAACTATCATGACCATTGGGATTTGCTCAAAAGCCACACACACACACACACACACACACACACACACACACACACACACAAGTCTCTATTACAAATGGCTGTCCCTAGGAGACTCCTAGCCTTCCCTAATAATCTCTTCTCAGTGCAGCTTTCTTAAGAAGCCTGGGCACCAGGCCAACACTTTTAGCTGTGGTCTTGTATTCTTCATCTGTCGAGTTTAATTATGTGCACAATGTTCCTTTAATAAGAAAGCTGGGGCAACTCTGTTTTCACTGCCCCAGCAATGTGGGCAGCCCACATAAAGATTCTTGTGCAGAGAGACTAGGTAGAAAAAAAATACTCATTGATACAAAGTTTCTTGGAGGCTGATTTTTTGCTTGAAGAGAGGTCTCCCAGTGTCACCCAGTCTGAACTCCCACTGAAGGATGAAATCCTGTCTGAAGCAGATGATAGGCAAAGGCCTATTTGACCTACCAAGCACAAGAGCTCTGAGGCAACCCATTCTGATAGACCACAATTGAGAAAGCAGAAGAAAGAAACAAAGTTTCTCAGAGAAGTATAATCTGAATGTGGCCTTCATAAGTGGGACCAGGCTATGACATTTCTTTTCATCTTATGTATTTCTTCAGGTTAGGAGTAGGGACATCCTGAAGCAGATAAAACTTACATCTAGGTCCCCATAACTTTATCTTTTCACTTTGCCTCCATTGCAAGGGATCAAGAGATCAGTCAGTCGGGACTCATGTGGTCTCTCCTCATTTATTGTACTGATGCCAGCCGCTCTCCACATTATTGCCTGGGACATCTTTAACCATCATTAAAGAAGAGGATTCCTGCTACACTTCTTACTGGGGACTTGTCCTTATGAAAAGCAACTCAATAGCAGACAAAGCCTGCAATCTGGGCATCTATTCCGATGATCAGACTTGGGATTCTCACTTAAAACCATGGTTTGCTTTCTCTAGCCATAGTATCTTAATGTACATGGAGTATCTCTTGGGAGTAGGTGTTGATCTCTCAATCTCCCTTTTAGTTTCTTTCGAAGAGTACTGCGTTTTTCCCCAGGGTGTTTTCCCAAAACCCCACAGAGTCAACATTTTTAGGTCATACCCTCCTAAACTCATCCTTCAGAATTAAACACCTCCCCAGCTTTTCTCACTTGATGCAGTATCATACAAAAAAAATACACTGAGAAGTATTTATATAGCTATGAATATGCATTATACTTATCGACATCATTGTACTCTTTTGGCATATGATTTTAAAATCAATAATTGTGTCACCTGGCACTTCTTCTGCATTTTCCCTTGATAGATTTATGTAAAGTTGGCTTCAAGGGCCTAATTTCTTGTCCTTCTGTAAAACTTCAACATCTCCATTATTTTTGTGAATTACGGGGGACTTGTATGTACCTAGCCACATGTCTGCATATCCACCAATATCAGGAACACCGAGTTCTGTAGCCACTTTAATAATTTCTCAGTTCTTTTGAACGTTTCTCCATGTTATTCTCCCACATCATGATGACAATGGCTGCACAATATTCTAACATGCGAATGTGCCGTAATTTATGTAACTCATCCCCTACTTTTGAAGACTTAGTTTATTTCCCATTTAATTAATATTCTTGCGTAATCTTCCTTATTCACATTTGTCATGATTTCCTCAGAATAAATTCCTAGTGGCAGAATGGCTGAGTCAAAGATTGTGCTTCTTTGAGCCTTCTAATATATACCACTGATTGTAAGAGATACTAATACCTATTTCCTGAGTAGCAGCATTTGGTAGTTTCTGATTCTCTACATCCTAGGTATTAGCATCCTTTCTCTTCTCAGGCTAAATTATAGCTTTGTTCTTACTGTGTGTTCTTTGGCACAACATGGGGATTCTAGAGAGGACAAATAACTCTAATAGGAAGAAGGAAAAAAAAATACACAAGGATACACATACCACATGGTTGTACTTTTCTTGACTAACCTTGTGAATTAAATTCTTCAGCATTGATGAAAATATGTTTTCTTCTGTCTGACTCAATTTAGACTGTGACACATTATCTAATCCTTCAGACTAATGCTGCCATTAGCCTCTTCTTGAATATAAGTTGTAGCTTGTATGACAAATACAATATACATGTTCAGTAAGATTTAACAATCGTTCATGAAGCCTGTGCTTTGTGCAATGCTACGCCTGGCACTGGGCACTGCTGAAGAAAGATATGAGTATGCCATGGCATCTGGCTCTCTCACAAGTCAGTGAAAGATTGTGGATATAACCCAAGGCCCACTGGGTATGCAAAGGCTATATTAGAAGTATAAAATTCAGGGGGAGAACAGAAAAGTAGCAGTACTAATAAAATGGCAATAAAAATAATGACAATAATATGTTGCTGCTCTTTACACTATCCCTTTTAAATGTTCATTATGTATGTAGTGCACTGAGTACTTTACATATTTTATTTCATTCGATCATCACAGCCAGCAGTATGGAGTAGGTACCATATTACCTGTGTCTATATATGAGGAAACTGAGAAACAATATATACAAATTGCCTGAGGTCATGTTGCTAGAATATGCTGTAATCATTGGAAAGCCTTTTGGGGATGGCAGGGTATGAGGTCCGGAAGAAAGGTTAAGGTTCAGCATATGGAGACTAGAGTAAGGGGTATTTCAGGCAGGGAGCACAGGCTGAGCAGAAGCCCTGAAGTAGAAAACTGGCAGGTCTCCCATGAGGAAGCAAGATTAAGGAGCCAAAATAAAGGAGGCTGAGATTTGGTACAGAAAGCCTAGAATGTCACAAGATTTAGGTGTGTGGATTTTATGGTGTTAGCAGCCAAAGGGGTGCATTTTATGTATGAATGTATGTATGTATGTATGTATGTATTCATTTTCCCCTTTATTTTATTTTACTTTAGTTTTTGGGTTTTTTTATTTTAATTTTGATTCCAGCATAGTTAACATACAGCGTTCCATTAGTTTCAGGTGTACAATATAGCAATTCAACAATTCTATACATTACTCAGTGCTCCCATCATGATGGTTTACTCTTATTTCCCTTCACCTACTTCCCCATTCCCCCCCACCCACCTCCATTCTGGTAACCATTAGTTTATTCTCTATAGTTAAGAGTCTGCTTTTTTGGTTTGACTTTTTTGATTTGTTTGGTTTCTTAAATTCTACATACGAATGAAATGAGATGGTAATTATCTTTCTCTGACTTATACCCTCTAGATCTATCCATGTTGTTGCAGATGGCAAGACTTCATTCTTTTTTATGGCTGAATAATATTCCATTGTGCATGTATACCACATCTTGTTTATCCATTCACCTATCCATGGTCACTGCTTCTATATCTTGGCTATTATTAATAATGCTGCAATAAGCACAAGGGTGCATATATCTTTCTGAATTGCTATTGAAATATTCTTCGGATAAATAACCAATAGTGGGATTTTTGATCATATTATAATTCTACTTTTAATTTTTTGAGGAACTTTCATACTGTTTTCCACAGTGGCTACACCCGTTTATATTGCAAAGGGCTACATTTTAAAGCCTTTGCAGAGGTTGAGTGATCTGATCAGAGAATTAGAAGGTTAAGCCTGGTAACATTTTATTTGATGTAGCTATTACCCTAGTCTAGAAGGAATTTTGTACAGAATGATAGATGAGCTCAAGATATACTTTTGTATCTAGGTTTTACAGGTGTCATATTTGAGATCCCATGGCTAGAGATGGGGCCATAGAAACAATAACTCAGATTTCATTGGCATTTTCTCATGAAATGAAATTGTCACTAGGAACCCCAAAGTACTCTCCTTCTACTTCTCAGAGCAATTCCATTTCACCTTTTCTTTGCCCAAATGTACATACTCATGCCCAACCCAGAAGAACAAATATAATTAAATTTATAAAGAGCTTTTCCCACCACCTCTTTGTTATCTGTGTATATATTTGTCTGATTTCTAAATAGACTTGGTGCTTTTTGAGGCTAGGGTTGACCTTTGATTTATTTTTATTCTAACTGAACACTACTTAGTGTTTTGCACATAATCAGTGTTAAATATGGAATGATTAAACCACAGATGGAACTCAGATCAGCATCACATATTTTGTTGCCTTTGCCTGAATGCATATCTAAGGCTACATCTGGGTCTCTACCACACTCAAGCCAGCGTCCATCAACAGAGATAACATTTAGCACATTGAGACGTGAGGAACCTATTTACATTTATATTGGTGTCTAAAATCATCTGTTGGGACTGAGCTCATCTTAATTTATTGTGGCCTTTACTGCCTGCCAGGAAGCAATGATGTGCTTAAATTTCACTTGCATTTCTTAGCAGGAACCCAGCTTGAATCAATATTGGGGGAGGAAGGGATGACAGTTCTTCAGACGGCTCAGAATCTGATTCTAGCTAATACATTATGATCATTCATAATAGAACTATCATAAAGACTCTGATGAAAGAGTTTGCTAACAGCTGTTTTCTGTAGGTAGATTTGTTTTTGTGTCCCATGTATAACTGGCAGGCAGATTTCTCTGAGAATAGATCTTGGTAGTCAGAAGTCACTCAGGAAAAGAGCACTGGGTTGGCAGTCTGGAGATCTGCTTTGTGTCTAGAACTCAGCTGCTAGTAAGCTGTTGGAGATTGATGGTGGGTCTACTGGAAGATGGGGATGGCAACCTAGCATTAGGACTTTGAGATCACGTGAGGGCTAATTTGCTATGAACAAGATCAGTGGAACCATCTCAGCCAACTGAGAAGCAGGTTAGGAGAAAGAGTACTGAGTCAGTCTGATAAAAGTTCAGTCAAACCGCAGGCCTAAAGATGAGATGAACCTCTGAAACACATTGAAATGTCCCTAATTGCTTTATAAACCATCAGCCTCTATCACATTTTTATGAAGCCTTCTCCTTATCTGAAGTCATACTTTGCTTTAAATCTTTCCGTAGGGGCACCTGGGTGGCTCATTCATTTAAGCATCTGATTCATGATTTCAGCTCAGGTCATGGTCTCATAGTTCATGGGAATCAAGCCCCACGTTGGGCTCTGCATTGACAGTGTGGAACCTGCTTTGGATTCTCTCTCTCCGTCTCTCTTTCTCTACCCCTCTCCTGCTCATGTGCTGTCTCTCAAAATAAACTTAAATAAATAAATAAATAAATAAATAAATAAATAAATAAATCTATCTTTCCCCTAAAACATTGCTCCCATTCCTTTTTGATCCTTACAAGACTTCATGCTTTGTAGAAGAATACTCAGGAGGTTAAGGAAGCAGGCCTCCATTTTCACAACATGGAGAATGAGGAGATCATCTTGAGTGCATCTCAGCACTACTTTCTCTGCTCTATTGTACCTTGTACGTTTTCTGGAACTTCAGACATGCCTGTGCCATGCTCACCAGGGCAGGCAGGAGAATCAAGTTGGGCCTGATCTATGCATTAAAAAGAGTTGATAATTATTCTCTCTTTTATTCATTCAACAAACACTTATTAAGGGTATTATTTTCTTAAAAATGTGTTTGTGTACCAGCTCTGTTGTAATACTGTTTGTGTAACCTCAAGCCACTTTATTACCTTCTCCCAGCCTTTGTGTCCTCATGTGTAAAGCAGAAATAATATTAGTATCTGCTTCATATGGTTGCTGGGAAAGTAAACAAATAAGGCATTTAAAATACCCTGAGCAGACCTATTGGAATAAGCAGAAGCAATTATCACTGGAGGATGTGCTCTACTAATGTTCTGGAAAACATAAAATTGAAAGAGAGAAGGCCATTGTCTATACAAGTCCATAGATGGTTGAATGGCAGACACACATCGTTCAGACTGAGCATCATGGAACTTCAGAGAAAAACATACATTTCAGATTGGAAATTGAGAATCTGGAAATCACAGAGCAGGTGATGTTGGATTTGAGTAATGAAGGATGAAAAGAATTTGGTTAAAGTGAAGGATTAGGGTGGTGGTATATAAAACGTCGTGTACGTGTAATGAATATACCACTAACCTCCAGCTACTTTCTACCCATCTTTCCCTGATATTTCTCCCAGTGAATTATATGGAGCCTCTTTGTGACTGTTTCTCCCTGAGGACAGTGGTATTCAGCGGTACTCTGTTTTAATATTATTTCCACTATCTAATATACTGCAAGTTTCTTCAAATGACATTCTGAGCTCTTTACTAACCCCATTCCAACAGTTTTCCCTGCTATTCTTTCTCCTTCCCTCTTCACCAATTTCTATACTTTATTGCTTTCTAGTAGGACTTAATTTCATCCAACAAAAGGAGTTACTGAGCTTCTTTTATGAACCAGGAACTATACTGAACATTTTATATGCCTTATCATGTACTCCTCACAAAGAACCTTTAAGGGGTATCTGAGTGGCTCAGTTAGTTAGCTGTCCCACTCTTATTTTCAGTTCAGGTCTCACATTTTTTGAGATCAAGCCACACTTTGTGCTGACAGCAAGGAGCCTGCTTGGGATTCTCTCTCCGCCCTTCCCCCACTTGCATGCTTGCTCTCTTTCTTTCTGTCTCAGAATAAATAAACAAACTTTTAAAAAATAAGAAGAAACTTCCAGGTAGGTAGTAGTATGTCATTTATAGATAGGGAAACTGAAGCAGAGAAAGATTAAGTACCTTGTCTGAAAGGGCCAGAATGGGAAACAAAAAGCATCATAACAAAAGAATCCCAAATTTCAGTGACTAGTGACTTAAATAACAAAGCCATATTTTGTAATTATGCTTCTGTCCATCCAGGGTTGTCTGAAGGTTCCATTTTACATGTCTTCAGCCTGGCACCCAGGCCAATACACTGGGCATTCTGAATCATGGTCAATCTATGAGGCAGAGAGAAAGAGAAAGTATGGAGAATTCTGCAGTGGTTCTTTTTCTTTCCTTTTTTTAAAAATTTAAATCCAATTTAGTTAACATATAGTATAAAATGATTTCAGAAATAGAATTTAGTGATTCATCACTTACATATAATACCCCGTGCTCATCCCAACAAGTGTCCTCCTTAATGCCCCTTGCCCACTTAGCCCATTCCCCTACCCAACAACCCTCCAGCAACCCTCAGTTTGTTCTCTGTATTTAAGAGTCTCTTATGGTTTGTCTCCTTCTCTGTTTTTATATTATTTTTGCTTCTCTTCCCTTATGTTCCTCTGTTTTGTATTTTAAATTCCACAAAGAGTGAAATCATATGATATTTGTCTTTCTTTGACTGACTTATTTGCTTAGCATAATACACTATAGTTCCATTCACGTTGCTGCAAATGGCAAGATTTCATTCTTTTTGTTCACCAAGTAATATTCAATTGTTTATGCATACCACATTTTCTTTATCCTTTTACCTGTTGATGGACATTTGGGCTCTTTCCATACTTTGGCTATTGTTGATAGTGCTGACATAAACATTGGGATGCATGTGCTCCTTCAAAACAGCACTCCTGGGGAAGTTGGGGAAGATGGCGGTGTAGGAGGATGCTGGACTCAACGCGTCCTGCTGACCACTTACATTCCACCCACACCTGCCCAAATAACCCAGAAAACCACCAGAAGACTAGCAGAACAGAGTCTCCGGAGCCAAGTGCAGACGAGAGGCCCACAGAAGAGGGTAGGAAGGGCGGGGAGGCAGTGTGCGCTACACGGACTGGCAGGAAGGAGCCGGGGCAGAGGGGCAGCCCGCCGGCCAAGCAGAGGCCCTGAGTCTGGCTGGCAAAAGCAGAGGGGCTGGACGCAGTGTGTTTGGACAGAAAGCGGGACTTAACATCTGGAAGGTTATAAGCTAACAGCTCTGCTCGCAGAGCAGGAGGGCTGGAGGACAACAGGAGGGAGAGTTGTTGAGCCCCGGACAACAGAGCGCAGCTTGGTGGGGAACAAAGGTGCTCACCAGTGCCAGCTTCCTCGCCCATCCCCCAGCCAAAATCCCAAAGGGAACCAGTTCCTGTCAGGGAACTTGCTTGCAAGGTGCAAACACCCAATGTTGTGCTTCTGCGGATCCATCCCTCTGGTGGTGGGTCTGACTCCCTCCCAGTGCTACAGGGCCCCTCCCGAAGCGGGTCATCAAAGGAAAAGCGAGCTGAGCCTGCCACTCCAACACCCTGTGTACCTTGCCGATCCACCCCAGCTAATATGCCAGATCTGTAGTACCACAAGCCTGGAAGTGTGCAAGTAGCCCAGACGGGCCACACAACCCCACAGTGAATCCCGCCCCTAGGAGAGGGGAAGAGAAGGTACACACCAGTCTGACTGTGGCCCCAGCGGTGCACTGGGGGCAGACATCAGGTCTGACTGAGGCCCCGCCCACCAACGCAAGTTATTCAAGACAGCACAGGGGAAGTGCCCTGCAGTTCCGCACCACTCCAGGGACTATCGAAAATGACCACATGGAAGAATTCCCCTCAAAAGAATCTCCAGGAAACAATGACAGCTAATGAACTGATCAAAAAGGATTTAAACAATATAACAGAAAGTAAATTTAGAATAATAGTCATAAAATTAATCACTGGGCTTGAAAACAGTATAGAGGACAGCAGAGAATCTATTGCTACAGAGACAAAGGGACTAAGGAACAGCCAGGAGGAGCTAAAAAATGCTATCAATGAGCTGCAAAATAAAATGGAGAGGACCACAGCTCAGATTGAAGAGGCAGAGGAGAGAATAGGTGACCTGGAAAATAAAATTATGGAAAAAGAGGAAGATGAGAAAAAGAGAGATAAAAAAAAATCCGGGAGTGTGAGGGGAAAATTAGAGAACTAAGTGATGCACTGAAGAGTAATAATATATGCATAATTGGTATTCCAGAGAAGGAAGAGAGAGGGAAAGGTGCTGAAGGTGTACTTGAAGAAATAATAGCTGAGAACTTCCCTGATCTGGGGAAGGAAAAATGCATTGAAAACCAAGAGGCACAAAGAACTCCCTTCAGATGTAACTTGAATTGATCTTCTGCATGACATATCATAGTGAAACTGGCAAAATACAAGGATAAAGAGTAAATTCTGAAAGCAGCTAGGGATAAACGTGCTCTAATATATAAAGGGAGACTGTTAAGACTAGTGACGGATCTCTCTACTGAAACTTGGCAGGCCAGAAAGGAATGGCAGGAAATCTTCAATGTGATGAACAGAAAAAATATGCAGCCAAGAATCCTTTATCCAGCAAGTCTGTCATTTAGAATAGAAGGAGAGATAAAGGTCTTCCCAAACAAACAAAAACTGAAGGAATTCATCACCACTAAACCAGCCCTACAAAAGATCCTAAAGGGAGTAGGGAAGATGGCGGCGTAGGAGGACGCTGGGCTCACCGCGCGTCCTGCTGATCACTTAGATTCCACCTACACCTGCCTAAATAACCCAGAAAACCACCAGAGGATTAGCAGAACGGAGTTGCCGGAGCCAAGCGCAGACGAGAGGCCCACGGAAGAGGGTAGGAAGGGCGGCGAGGCGGTGCGCGCTCCACGGACTGGCGGGAGGGAGCCGGGGCGGAGGGGCGGCTCGCCTGCCAAGCAGAGCCCCCGAGTCTGGCTTGCAAAAAGCGGAGGGGCCTGACGGACTGTGTTCCGACAGCAAGCGCGACTTAGCGTCTGGGAGGTCATAAGCTAACAGCTCTGCTCAGAAAGCGGGAAGGCTGGAGGACAAAGGGAAGGAGAGCTGCTGAGCCCCCGGACGACAGAGCTAAGGTGGTGGGGAACAAAGGCGCTCGCCAGCGCCATCTTCCCCGCCCATCCCCCAGCCAAAATCCCAAAGAGAACCAGTTCCTGCCAGGGAACTTGCTCGCTCCGCGCAAACACCCAACTCTGCGCTTCTGCGGAGCCAAACCTCCGGCAGCGGATCTGACTCCCTCCTGCTGCCACAGGGCCCCTCCTGAAGTGGATCACCTAAGGAGAAGCAAGCTAAGCCTGCCCCTCCTGCCCCTGTGCACCTTGCCTACCCACCCCGGTTAAGACGCCAGATCCCCAGCATCACAAGCCTGGCAATGTGCAAGTAGCCCAGACAGACCACCCCACCCCACAGTGAATCCCGCCCCTAGGAGAGGGGAAGAGAAGGCACGCACCAGTCTGACTGTGGCCCCAGCGGTGGGCTCGGGGCAGACATCAGGTCTGACTGCGGCTCCGCCCACCAACTCCAGTTATACACCACAGCACAGGGGAAGTGCCCTGCAGGTCCTCACCACGCCAGGGACTATCCAAAATGACCAAGCGGAAGAATTCCCCTCAGAAGAATCTCCAGGAAATAACAACAGCTAATGAGCTGATCAAAAAGGATTTAAATAATATAACAGAAAGTGAATTTAGAATAATAGTCATAAAATTAATCGCTGGGCTTGAAAACAGTATAGCGGACAGCAGAGAATCTCTTGCTACAGAGATCAAGGGACTAAGGAACAGTCACGAGGAGCTGAAAAACGCTTTAAACGAAATGCATAACAAAATGGAAACCACCACGGCTCGGATTGAAGAGGCAGAGGAGAGAATAGGTGAACTAGAAGATAAAGTTATGGAAAAAGAGGAAGCTGACAAAAAGAGAGATAAAAAAATCCAGGAATATGAGGGGAAAATTAGAGAACTAAGTGATACACTAAAAAGAAATAATATACGCATCATTGGTATCCCAGAGGAGGAAGAGAGAGGGAAAGGTGCTGAAGGGGTACTTGAAGAAATAATAGCTGAGAACTTCCCTGAAGTGGGGAAGGAAAAAGGCATTGAAATCCAAGAGGCACAGAGAACTCCCTTCAGACGTAACTTGAATCGATCTTCTGCACGACATATCATAGTGAAACTGGCAAAATACAAGGATAAAGAGAAAATTCTGAAAGCAGCAAGGGGTAAACGTGCCCTCACATATAAAGGGAGACCTATAAGACTCGTGACTGATCTCTCTTTTGAAACTTGGCAGGCCAGAAAGAATTGGCACGAGATTTTCAGTGTGCTAGACAGAAAAAATATGCAGCCGAGAATCCTTTATCCAGCAAGTCTGTCATTTAGAATAGAAGGAGAGATAAAGGTCTTCCCAAACAAACAAAAACTGAAGGAATTTGTCACCACTAAACCAGCCCTACAAGAGATCCTAAGGGGGACCCTGTGAGACAAAGTATCAGAGACATCACTACAAGCATAAAACATACAGACATCACAATGACTCTAAACCCATATCTTTCTCTAATAACACTGAATGTAAATGGATTAAATGCGCCAACCAAAAGACAAAGGGTATCAGAATGGATAAAAAAACAAGACCCATCTATTTGCTGTCTACAAGAGACTCATTTTAGACCTGAGGACACCTTCAGATTGAGAGTGAGGGGATGGAGATCTATTTATCATGCTACTGGAAGCCAAAAGAAAGCTGGAGTAGCCATCCTTATATCAGACAAACTAGACTTTAAATTAAAGGCTGTAACAAGAGATGAAGAAGGACATTATATAATAGTGACAGGGTCTATCCATCAGGAAGAGCTAACAATTATAAATGTCTATGCGCCGAATACCGGAGCGCCCAAATATATAAAACAATTACTCACAAACATAAGCAACCTTATTGATAAGAATGTGGTAATTGCAGGGGACTTTAACACCCCACTTACAGAAATGGATAGATCATCTAGACACACGGTCAATAAAGAAACAAGGGCCCTGAATGAGACATTGGATCAGATGGACTTGACAGATATATTTAGAACTCTGCATCCCAAAGCAACAGAATATACTTTCTTCTCGAGTGCACATGGAACATTCTCCAAGATAGATCATATACTGGGTCACAAAACAGCCCTTCATAAGTTTACAAGAATTGAAATCATACCATGCATACTTTCAGACCACAATGCTATGAAGCTTGAAATCAACCACAGGAAAAAGTCTGGAAAACCTCCAAAAGCATGGAGGTTAAAGAACACTCTATTAAAGAATGAGTGGGTCAACCAGGCAATTAGAGAAGAAATTAAAAAATATATGGAAACAAACGAAAATGAAAATACAACAATCCAAATGCTTTGGGACGCAGCGAAGGCAGTCCTGAGAGGAAAATACATTGCAATCCAGGCCTATCTCAAGAAACAAGAAAAATCCCAAATACAAAATCTAACAGCACACCTAAAGGAAATAGAAGCAGAACAGCAAAGGCAGCCTAAACCCAGCAGAAGAAGAGAAATAATAAAGATCAGAGCAGAAATAAACAATATAGAATCTAAAAAAACTGTAGAGCAGATCAATGAAACCAAGAGTTGGTTTTTTGAAAAAATAAACAAAATTGATAAACCTCTAGCCAGGCTTCTCAAAAAGAAAAGGGAGATGACCCAAATAGATAAAATCATGAATGAAAATGGAATTATTACAACCAATCCCTCAGAGATACAAACAATTATCAGGGAATACTATGAAAAATTATATGCCAACAAATTGGACAACCTGGAAGAAATGGACAAATTCCTGAACACCCACACTCTTCCAAAACTCAATCAGGAGGAAATAGAAAGCTTGAACAGACCCATCACCAGCGAAGAAATTGAATCGGTTATCAAAAATCTCCCAACAAATAAGAGTCCAGGACCAGATGGCTTCCCAGGGGAGTTCTACCAGACGTTTAAAGCAGAGATAATACCTATCCTTCTCAAGCTGTTCCAAGAAATAGAAAGGGAAGGAAAACTTCCAGACTCATTCTATGAAGCCAGTATTACTTTGATTCCTAAACCAGACAGAGACCCAGTAAAAAAAGAGAACTACAGGCCAATATCCCTGATGAATATGGATGCAAAAATTCTCAATAAGATACTAGCAAATCGAATTCAACGGCATATAAAAAGAATTATTCACCATGATCAAGTGGGATTCATTCCTGGGATGCAGGGCTGGTTCAACATTCGCAAATCAATCAACGTGATACATCACATTAACAAAAAAAAAGAGAAGAACCATATGATCCTGTCAATCGATGCAGAAAAGGCCTTTGATAAAATCCAGCACCCTTTCTTAATAAAAACTCTTGAGAAAGTCGGGATAGAAGGAACATACTTAAAGATCATAAAAGCCATTTATGAAAAGCCCACAGCTAACATCATCCTCAACGGGGAAAAACTGAGAGCTTTTTCCCTGAGATCAGGAACACGACAGGGATGCCCACTCTCACCGCTGTTGTTTAACATAGTGCTGGAAGTTCTAGCATCAGCAATCAGACAACAAAAGGATATTAAAGGCGTCAAAATTGGCAAAGATGAAGTCAAGCTTTCACTTTTTGCAGATGACATGATATTATACATGGAAAATCCGATAGACTCCACCAAAAGTCTGCTAGAACTGATACATGAATTCAGCAAAGTTGCAGGATACAAAATCAATGTACAGAAATCAGTTGCATTCTTATACACTAACAATGAAGCAACAGAAAGACAAATAAAGAAACTGATCCCATTCACAATTGCACCAAGAAGCATAAAATACCTAGGAATAAATCTAACCAAAGATGTAAAGGATCTGTATGCTGAAAACTATAGAAAGCTTATGAAGGTAATTGAAGAAGATTTAAAGAAATGGAAAGACATTCCCTGCTCATGGATTGGAAGAATAAATATTGTCAAAATGTCAATACTACCCAAAGCTATCTACACATTCAATGCAATCCCAATCAAAATTGCACCAGCATTCTTCTCGAAACTAGAACAAGCAATCCTAAAATTCATATGGAACCACAAAAGGCCCCGAATAGCCAAAGTAATTTTGAAGAAGAAGACCAAAGCAGGAGGCATCACAATCCCAGACTTTAGCCTCTACTACAAAGCTGTCATCATCAAGACAGCATGGTATTGGCAGAAAAACAGACACATAGACCAATGGAATAGAATAGAAACCCCAGAACTAGACCCACAAACGTATGGCCAACTCATCTTTGACAAAGCAGGAAAGAACATCCAATGGAAAAAAGACAGTCTCTTTAACAAATGGTGCTGGGAGAACTGGACAGCAACATGCAGAAGGTTGAAACTAGACCACTTTCTCACACCATTCACAAAAATAAACTCAAAATGGATAAAGGACCTGAATGTGAGACAGGAAACCATCAAAACCTTAGAGGAGAAAGCAGGAAAAGACCTCTCTGACCTCAGCCGTAGCAATCTCTTACTCGACACATCCCCAAAGGCAAGGGAATTAAAAGCAAAAGTGAATTACTGGGACCTTAAAGATAAAAAGCTTCTGCACAGCAAAGGAAACAACCAACAAAACTAAAAGGCAACCAACGGAATGGGAAAAGATATTTGCAAATGACATATCGGACAAAGGGCTAGTATCCAAAATCTATAAAGAGCTCACCAAACTCCACACCCGAAAGCAAATAACCCAGTGAAGAAATGGGCAGAAAACATGAATAGACACTTCTCTAAAGAAGACATCCGGATGGCCAACAGGCACATGAAAAGATGTTCAGCGTCGCTCCTTATCAGGGAAATACAAATCAAAACCACACTCAGATATCACCTCACGCCAGTCAGAGTGGCCAAAATGAACAAATCAGGAGACTATAGATGCTGGAGAGGATGTGGAGAAACGGGAACCCTCTTGCACTGTTGGTGGGAATGCAAATTGGTGCAGCCGCTCTGGAAAGCAGTGTGGAGGTTCCTCAGAAAATTAAAAATAGACCTACCCTATGACCCAGCAATAGCACTGCTAGGAATTTATCCAAGGGATACAGGAGTACTGATGCATAGGGGCACTTGTACCCCAATGTTCATAGCAGCACTCTCAACAATAGCCAAATTATGGAAAGAGCCTAAATGTCCATCAACTGATGAATGGATAAAGAAATTGTGGTTTATATACACAATGGAGTACTACGTGGCAATGAGAAAAAATGAAATATGGCCTTTTGTAGCAACGTGGATGGAACTGGAGAGTGTGATGCTAAGTGAAATAAGCCATACAGAGAAAGACAGATACCATATGGTTTCACTCTTATGTGGATCCTGAGAAACTTAAGAGAAACCCATGGGGGAGGGGAACAAAAAAAAAAAAAAAAAAAAGAGGTTAGAGTGGGAGAGAGCCAAAGCATAAGAGACTGTTGAGAACTGAGAACAAACTAAGGGTTGATGGGGGGTGGGAGGGAGGAGAGGGTGGGTGATGGGTACTGAGGAGGGCACCTTTTGGGATGAGCACTGGGTGTTGTATGGAAACCAATTTGACAATAAATTTCATATATAAATAAAAAAAAAAAAAAAAAAAAAGATCCGAAGGGGGTTCCTGTGAGACAAAGTACCAGAAACATGGCTACAAGCATGAAACCTACAGACATCACAATGACTCTAAACTCATATCTTTCTATAATAACACTGAATGTAAACGGACTAAAATCGCCAACCAAAAGACAAAGGGTATCAGAATGGATAAAAAAAACAAGATCCATCTATTTGCTGTCTACAAGAGACTCATTTTAGACCTGAGGACACCTTCAGATTGAGAGTGAGGGGATGGAGAACTATCTATCATGCTACTGGAAATCAAAAGAGAGCTGGAGTAGCTGTACTTATATAAGACAAACTAAACTTTAAATTAAAGGCTGTAACAGGAGATGAAGAAGGGCATTATATAATAATTACAGGGTCTGTCCATCAGGAAGAGCTAACAATTATAAATGTCTATGCGCCGAATACAGGAGCCCCCAAATATATAAAACAATTATACACATAAGCAACCTTATTGATAAGAATGTGGTAATTGCATGGGACTTTAACACCCCACTTACAGAAATGGATAGATCATCTAGACACACGGTCAATAAAGAAACAAGGGCCCTGAATGATACATTGGATCAGATGGACTTGACAGATATATTTAGAACTCTGCATCCCAAAGCAACAGAATATACTTTCTTCTCAAGTGCACGTGGAACATTCTCCAAGATAGATCACATAATGGGTCACAAAACAGCCCTTCATAATTGTATAAAAATTGAAATCATACCATGCATACTTTCAGACCACAATGCTATGAAGCTTGAAATCAACCACAGGAAAAAGTCTGGAAAACCTCCAAAAGCATGGAGATTAAAGAACACCCGACTAAAGAATGAATGGGTCAACCAGGCAATTAGAGAAGAAATTAAAAAATATATGGAAACAAACAAAAATGAAAATACAACAATCCAAACGCTTTGGGATGCAGCAAAGGCAGTCCTGAGAGGAAAATACATTGCAATCCAGGCCTATCTCAAGAAACAAGAAAAATCCCAAATACAAAATCTAACAGCACACCTAAAGGAAATAGAAGCAGAACAGCAAAGGCAGCCTAAATCCAGCAGAAGAAGAGAAATAATAAAGATCAGAGCAGAAATAAACAATATAGAATCTAAAAAAACTGTAGAGCAGGTCAACAAAACCAAGAGTTGGTTTTTTGAAAAAATAAACAAAATTGATAAACCTCTAGCCAGGCTTCTCAAAAAGAAAAGGGAGATGACCCAAATAGATAAAATCATGAATGAAAATGAAATTATTACAACCAATCCCTCAGAAATACAAGCAATTATCAGGGAATATTATGAAAACCTATATGCCAACAAATTGGACAACCTGGAAGAAATGGACAAATTCCTAAATACCCACACACTTCCAAAACTCAATCAGGAGGAAATAGAACGCTTGAACAGACCCATAACCAGCGAAGAAATTGAATCAGTTATCAAAAATCTCCCAACAAATAAGAGTCCAGGACCAGATGGCTTCCCAGGGGAGTTCTACCAGACATTTAAAGCAGAGATAATACCTATCCTTCTCACGCTATTCCAAAAAAATAGAAAGGGAAGGAAAACTTCCAGACTCATTCTATGAAGCCAGTATTACTTTGATTCCTAAACCAGACAGAGACCCAGTAAAAAAAGAGAACTACAGGCCAATATCCCTGATGAATATGGATGCAAAAATTCTCAATAAGATACTAGCAAATCGAATTCAACGGCATATAAAAAGAATTATTCACTATGATCAAGTGGGATTCATTCCTGGGATGCAGGGCTGGTTTAACATTCGCAAATCAATCAACGTGATACATCACATTAATAAAAGAAAAGATAAGAACCATATGATCCTGTCAATCGATTCAGAAAAGGCATTTGACAAAATTCAGCAATGTTTCTTAATAGAAACCCTCAAGAAAGTCGGGATAGAAGGAACATACTTAAAGATCATAAAAGCCATTTATGAAAAGCCCACAACTAACATCATCCTCAATGGGGAAAAACTGAGAGCGTTCTCCCTGAGATCAGGATCATGACAGGGATGTCCACTCTCACCGCTGCTGTTTAACAGTGTTGGAAGTTCTAGCATCAGCAATCAGACAACAAAAGGAAATCAAAGGCATCAAAATTGGCAAAGATGAAGTCAAGCTTTCACTTTTTGCAGATGACATGATACTCTACATGGAAAACCCGATAGACTCCACCAAAAGTCTGCTAGAACTGATACATGAATTCAGGATAGTCGCGGGATACCAAATCAATATACAGAAATCAGTTGCATTCTTATACACTAATAGTGAAGCAACAGAAAGACAAATAAAGAAACTGATCCCATTCACAATTGCACCAAGAACCATAAAATACCTAGGAATAAACCTAACCAAAGATGTAAAAGATCTGTATGCTGAAAACTATAGAAAGCTTGTGAAGGAAATTGAAGAATATATAAAGAAATGGAAAAAAATTCCATGCTCGTGGGTTGGAAGAATAAATATTGTTAAAATGTCAATACTACCCAAAGCTATCTACACATTCAATGCAATCCCAATCAAAATTGCACCAGCATTCTTCTCAAAACTAGAACAAGCAATCCTAAAATCCATATGGAACCACAAAAGGCCCCGAATAGCCAAAGTAATTTTGAAGAAGAAGACCAAAGCAGGAGGCATCACAATCCCAGACTTTAGCCTCTAGTACAAAGCTGTCATCATCAAGACAGCATGGTATCGGCACAAAAACAGACACATAGACCAATGGAATAGAATAGAAACCCCAGAACTAGACCCACAAACGTATGGCCAACTAATCTTTGACAAAGCAGGAAAGAATATCCAATGGAAAAAAGACAGTGTCTTTAACAAATGGTGCTGGGAGAACTGGACAGCAACATGCAGAAGGTTGAAACTAGATCACTTTCTCACACCATTCACAAAAATAAACTCAAAATGGATAAAGGACCTGAATGTGAGACAGGAAACCATCAAAACCCTAGAGGAGAAAACAGGAAAAGACCTCTCTGACCTCAGCCGTAGCAATGTCTTACTTGACACATCCCCAAAGTCAAGGGAATTAAAAGCAAAAATGAACTATTGGGACCTCATGAAGATAAAAAGCTTCTGCACAGCAAAGGAAACATCAACAAAACTAAAAGGCAACCAACAGAATGGGAAAAGATATTTGCAAATGACATATCGGACAAAGGGCTAGTAACCAAAATCTATAAAGAGCTCACCAAACTCTACACCCGAAAAACAAATAACCCAGTGAAGAAATGGGCAGAAAACATGAACAGACACTGCTCTAAAGAAGACGTCCGGATGGCCAACAGGCACATGAAAAGATGCTCAATGTCGCTCCTCATCAGGGAAATACAAATCAAAACCACACTCAGATATCGCCTCACGCCAGTCAGAGTGACCAAAATGAACAAATCAGGAGACTACAGATGCTGGAGAGGATGTGGAGAAACAGGAACCCTCTTGCACTGTTGGTGGGAATGTAAATTGGTGCAGCCACTCTGGAAAACAGTGTGGAGGTCCATCAACTGATGAATGGATAAAGAAATTGTGGTTTATATACACCATGTAGTACTACATGGCAATGAGAAAGAATGAAAAATGGCCCTTTGTAGCAATGTGGATGGAACTGGAGAGTGTTATGCTAAGTGAAATAAGCCATACAGAGAAAGACAGATACCATACGTTTTCACTCTTATGTGGATCCTGAGAAACTTAATAGGAACCCATGGGGGAGAGGAAGGAAAAAAAAAGAGGTTAGAGTGGGAGTGAGCCAAAGCATAAGAGACTCTTAAAAACTGAGAACAAACTGAGGGTTGATGGGGGGTGGGTGGGAGGGGAGGGTGGGTGATGGGTATTGAGGAGGGCACCTGTTGGGTTGAGCACTGGGTGTTGTATGGAAACCAATTTGACAATAATTTTCATATATTAAAAAAACCCAGCACTCCTGTATCCTTTGGATAAATACCTAGTAGCACAATTGCTGGGTTGTAGGGTAGTTCTATTTTTAAATTTTTGAGGAACCTCCATACTGTTTTCCAGAGTGGCTGTACCAGCTTGCATTCCCACCAGCAGTGCAAAAGTGTTCCTTTTTCTCCGTATCCTTGCCAACATCTGTTGTTGCCTGAGTTGTTAATTTTAGCCATTTTGACATGTGTGAGGTGATATTTCATTGTGGTTTTGATTTGTATTTCTCTGATGATGAATGATGTTGAGTATTTTTTCATATGTCTATTAGCTGTCTGGATGTCTTCTTTAGAGAAGTGTCTATACATGTCTTTTGACCATTTCTTTACTGGATTATTTGTTTTTTTTGGGTGTTGAGTTTGAGAAGTTCTTTATAGATTTGGGATACTAACCATTTATCTGATATGTCATTTGCAAATATCTTTTCCCATTCTATTGGTTGCCTTTCAGTTTTGTTGTTTGTTTGTTTCCTTCATTGTGCAGAAGCTTTTTATCTTTATGAGTTCCCAATAGTTCATTTTTGTTTTTGATTCCCTTGCCTCCAGAGACATGTGGAGTAAGAAGTTGCTGTGGCCGAGGTCAAAGAGGTTGTTGCCTGTCTTCTCCCCTAGGATTTTGATGGCTTCCTGTCTTACATTTAAATCTTTCATTCATTTTGAGTTTATTCTTGTGTATGATATAAGAAAGTGGTCCAGTTCATTATTCTGCATGTCACCATCCAGTTTTCCCAGCACCATTTGCTGAAGAGACTGTCTTTTTTTCTCTTGGATTTTCTTTCCTGCTCTGTCAAAGATTGGTTGGCCATGTTTGTGGCTCCATTTCAGGATTCTTTATTCTGTTCTAATGATTTATCTGTCTGCTTCTGTGCCAGTAGCATACTGTCTTGATGATTACAGCTTTGTAATACATTCTGAAGTCTGAATTATGATGCCTCCAGCTTTGTTTTTCTTTTTCAGGATTGCTTTGGCTACTCAGGGTCTTCTGTGGTTCCATAAAAATTTTAGGATTGTTTGTTCTAGCTCTGTGAAGAATGCCGGTGTTATTTTGATAGGGATTGCATTGAATATGTAGATTTCTACATAGTATTTCCATTTTAACAATATTTGTTCTTCTAATCCATGAGCATGGAATGTTTTTTCCATTTTTTTTTGCGTGTGTCCTCTTCAATTTCTTTCATAGGCTTTCTCTAGTTTCAGTGTATAAATTTTTCACCTCTTTGGTTAGGTTTATTCCTAGGTATTTTATGGTTTTTGGTGCAATTGTAAATGGGATCGATTCCTTGATTTCTCTTTCTGCTGCTTCATTATTGGTGTATAGAAATGCAACTGATTTCTGTACATTGATTTTATATCCTGCAACTTTTCTGAATTCATAGATCAGTTCTAGCAGGTTTTTGGTGGAATCTTTTGGGGTTTCCACGGAGAGTATCATGTCATCTGCAAAGAATGAAAGTTGGCTTCCTCCTTGATGATTGGAGGCCTTTTATTTCACTGTGTTGTCTGATTGCTGAGGCTAGGACTTCCAAGAGTATGTTGAATAACAGTGGTGAGAGTGGACGTCCTTGTCATGTTCCTAACCTGGAAGCAGGAAAGATCTCAGTTTTTCCCCACTGAGGATAACATTAGCTGTGGATCTTTAGTATATGACTTTTTTTTATGATCTTGAGGTATGATCTTTCTATCCCTACTTTCTTGAAGGTTTTTATCTAGAAAGGGTGCTGTCAAATGCTTTCTCTGCATCTATTGAGAGGATTATGTGGCTCTTATCCTTTCTTTTACTAGTGAGATGTATCACATTGATTTGCAGATTTTGAACCAGCCTTACATCCCAGGAATAAATCCCACTTGATCCTGGAGAATAATTCTTTTACTGTATTGTTGGATCTGGTTGGCTCTTGTCTTGCTGAGAATTTTTGCATGCATGGTCATTAGGGGAATTGGGCTGTAGTTCCCCTTTTTAGTGGGGACTTTGTCTGGCTTTGGAATCAAGGTAATGTTGGCCTTGTAGAATGAGTTTGGAAATTTTCCTTCCATTTCTATTGTTTAGAACAGCTTCAAAAGAATAGCTGTTAGCTCTTCTTTAAATGTTTGGTAGAATTCCCCCTGGAAAGCCATCTGGCCCTGGACTCTTGTTTTGTTGGGAGAATTTTGATTACTGATTTAATTTCTTTACTGGATGTGTGTCTGTTCAGATTTTATATTTCTTCCTGTTTCAGCTTTGCTAGTTTGTGTTTCTAGGAATGTCTCCATTTCTTCTAGATTCTCCAATTTTTTGGCACATAATTGCTCATAATATTCTCTTATCATTGTTTGTTTTTCTGTGGTGTTGGTTGTGATCTCTCTTCTTTCATTCATGATTTTATTTATTTGGATCCTTTCCATTTTCTTTTTGATCAATCTGGCTAGGGGTTTATCAATTTTTGTTAATTCTATCAAAGAACCAGCTCCTGGTTTCATTGATTTTTTCTGCTTTTTTTTTTCAATATTATTGATTTCTGCTCTAATCTTTATTATTTCCCTTCTCCTTCTGGTTTTGGGTTTTATTTGCTGTTATTTTCCATCCCTTTTAGGCATAAGGTTTGGTTGTGTATTTGAGACCTTTCTTCCTTCTTTAGGAAGGCCTGGATTGCTATATACTTCCCCTTATGATTGCCTTTGATGCATTCCAGAGGTTGTTGGCTGTTGTGTTTTCATTTTCATTGGCTTCATGTCCTTTTTAATTTCCTCTTTAATTTCTTGTTTAATTCATCCATTCTTTAGTAGGATTATCTTTCATTTCCAAGTATTCATGGTCTTTCCAAATTTTTTTCTTGTGGTTGATTTCTAGTTTCATAGCATTGTGGTCTGAAGATATGCATGGTATGATCTCAATCTTTTTGGACGTGTTGGCTGATTTATGTCCCAGTATGTGATCTATTCTGGAGAATGTTTCATGTTCAGTCAAGAAGAATGTGTATTCTGCTGCTTTCAGATAAAATGTTCTGAATATATCTGTTAAGTCCATCCAGTCCAGTGTGTCATTCAAAGCCATTGTTTCCTTGTTGATTTTCTACTTACATGATCTGTCCATTGTTGTAAGTGGAGTTTTGAAGACTCCTACTATTATGGTCTAATTATCAATGAGTTTCATTATGTTTGTGATGAATTGATTTATATTTTGGTTGTTTTCCACGTTGGGGGCCTAAATATTTACAATTGTTAGATCTTCCTGGTGAATAGACCCCTTAATTATGATATAATGCCCTTCTTCATCTCTTATTACAGTCTTTATTTTAAAGTCTAGATTATCTGATATAAGTATGGCTACTCTGGCTTTCTTTTGTTGAGCATTAGCATGATGGTTCTCCATCCCCTTACTTTGAATCTGAAGGTGTCTTTAGGTCTAAAATGTATCTCTGGTAAGCAGCATATAGATGGGTCTTATTTTCTTATCCATTTTGATACCCTATGTCTTTTGATTGTAGTGTTTAGTCCATTGGCATTTAGAGTGAGTACTGAAAGATATGAATGTAGTGTCATTGTGTTGCCTATAGAGTTGGTGTTTCTGATGATATTCTCTGGTCCTGTTAGTGAACAGACTGGTAACTACCATGTTGCCCCAAATCACTCTGTGGTAACTGGGTTTATCTAATTCCTAAGTATGTGCTTTTACAGCACCTGTTGCCCCTTAGCTAGGGATCAGATCATCACCCTAAGGTAATAAATAACAAGGCTTTCAATCATTGCCTCACTCAAGAATATCTGCATTTCAAGACAAAATGTTTAATTTCTAATGGTGAAATTTGAGACCCTGCATGAGTCTGGGACAAAAGATTTAAGCTAAGGGTGTTCAGAGGTTTCTCCAATTATACAATGTAGGATTCTATTTATGGGAGACAATGGACACTAGGCTTTAAAATGACAAAGAATTATTCTGTGGCCTTTGAACTCTCATTTTTAAGTTTATACCAATTCCTAATCATGATGAATAAGACTCTGAGGACTATAAACAGAGTCAGACTGGGAAGTGACAAGAGCATTAAACACTGATATTAAGAAGCAAGTCTTACTTGAAGTTTTGTCACTGATAAGCTGCATGAACTGAGATATAACCATTCCTATTTCTGAGCCTCACTTTTTCCATCTGTAATATGGAGCTCTTTTATTTTATTTAAAAAATTTTTTAACGTTTTTATTTATTTCTGAAGAAGAGAGAGAGACAGAGCATGAGCAGGGGAGCAGCAGAGAGAGGAGGAGACACAGAATTCGAAGCAGGCTCCATGCTCTAAGCTGTCAGCACAGAGCCTGATGCGGGGCTCATCATCATGACCTGTGAGATCATGACCTGTGAGATCATGAGCTGAGCTGAAGCCAGACACTCAACTGACTGAGCCACCCAGGCACCCCAAGATGGGGCTTTTTTAGATGGAGTACTTCTCAAATTTTGAGGTGCGTATGAATGCCTTGGAGATTTTCTTAAGGTGCAGATTCAGAACCAGTAGCCCTGGGGTAGGGGCTGAGAGTCTGCATTTCAACAAACTGCTCAGTGATGCTGAAGCTGGATCCCTGGATTATATTTTGAGTGTCCAGACTTAGAGAATTCCTGAGGCCAACTCTTAGAAGTCAATACACATTTGGGGGCACATGGCTGGTTCAGCTGGATAAGCCTATGACTCTTGATTTTGGGGTCATGTGTTCAAGCCCCATTTTGAGTGTGGAGATTACTTAAGTAAATAAAACTAAAAAGAAAAGCCAACACACATTTATTAGGTACTGTTATGTGTGGGGCATTCTGCGAGGGACTGTTAATATTGAGATGAAGAAGACAGTTTCTACCCATGCAAGAAATACTCCTATTCCAAAAAGGAAATGAGCCAAATATCATTTCAAAATAGTGTGATGAATAGCAAAATTGAAGTTTGAACAGGGAAAAGAGGAGCCACACAATAGGGAGAGAGTAATTTATTCACGATGGAGATAAAGCTATAGATATCAGAAAGTCACACATCATGTGGAAAAGTGCCGCAAACTGCCAAATGTTATATGCATAAAGAGAGTCTCTTCATCTCGAAGGACACTCAAGAATTCCTTTGTCCAAAGGAGGCACAGCTGTGGGTATTGTAGATGAATTATTTTCATCAGTAATCTTAACTATTTCATCTCATTCCATGATTGCTTTCTCTATGCCTTCCTATTCCATGGCTGCCTGTTAGCATCATACTGATGAAAGATTTACTCCCCTGGCTGAAACTGGGTCTGTTTGGAAGTTACAGCAAGCAGGAAGCCAGCAGAGGCACAGTGAAGGCACACCTTCGCCCCCGCTCAGCTCCCAGCAGGTCAGAAGCTGTGAGTCAGGAAAGGAAAAGCAGGTGGGTGGAGAAAGGATGCAGTCTACATCTGCACTATGCAGGGATTGTGTTTTCTAAAACACCTGAACATAGAGGCAGCCACCCTGGAGGAGGCGGGGGGGGGGGGCTCCCCTGAATATTAGGAGCCTAAGCAGAAAGCAGCTTGATCCAAGGATTGTGGGGAAGGTAGATAAGGTAACATCAAGGGTTTGGTCTCCCTCTGGCTCATCATAGGTTTTATATTGAAATGGGTTACTATGATACTGAAAGGTGATCTTTCTTTTTAATTTTTTTTCAACGTTTTTTATTTATTTTTGGGACAGAGAGAGACAGAGCATGAACGGGGGAGGGGCAGAGAGAGAGGGAGACACAGAATCGGAAACAGGCTCCAGGCTCTGAGCCATCAGCCCAGAGCCTGACGCGGGGCTCGAACTCACGGACGTGAGATCGTGACCTGGCTGAAGTCGGACGCTTAACCGACTGCGCCACCCAGGCGCCCCTAAAAGGTGATCTTTCTTAAAAAAAAAAAAAAAAAGTCCTCAGGGGGGTAGCTGGGAGAGGTGGGTTCTGGCAGCAGCTGACTGTGTGACCTTAGGCAAGTCAATTCCTCGCTGAGACTCAGTTTTTCTAGTTAAGCAGTGGGAAGGTTGGGCACAATTTCTTTGCTAACTTCTAACTTTAAGAGTGTATAATTAAATGATCATGTCCCAGTTCATTTATCCTGCCCTGTCATATCTAACAGAGATCATCCTTTGCATCCTCACTACTTCTCATACACAACAAGATTTATTGCCAAATTTGGTGGTCTCAGAATCTGGGTGTCTGTTTCCCACAGATCTAGATAACCTCCTCTCTTTATTTGGGCATTGAGCCACCTCATTTCCTTTCAGAAAGAGAACTAGACATCCGAGCCACCATCACCCCTGCCAGGACTATTGCAGTAATCTCCTGGACATCCTGGAGCCACTCCTGCACCCAAACACTTCCTTATCTAGGTGCAGTTGAAGAGATCTCTTATAATGTAAATGAGATGCCTGTATCTCTGCTTACAATGGCATTCTTATGTGTAAAATAAAACACAAACTCCCATGTGGCCTACAAGACCTTTCACCATCTGGCCCTCTGCAAACCCAATTCCTAGCCTCATCCTGTATTTACTGTGTTCCAGTCATACAGACTTGTCTTCTTTTCCTTGAAAACTCCAAGCTTGTTTCCACCTTGACAATCTTTGATCTTTCTGTCAGTACCCCCTGAAAGGTTCATCACTCCAGACCTTCACATGCAAGGTTCCCTCTCATTCAGTCCTCAATTCAAATGATGCTGCATTATTAAAGGCCACTCTTGACCCACTGTCCAAAGCACACCCCCTACAACATGTCCACCTCTAGTCCTTAACTTGGGTTTTTTTTTTTTTTTTTTTTTTTTTTTTTATGGCATTAGTCACTATCTGACATTATCCCACTTGCCCTTGGCTTCTTGTACTGTACTGTCAGCCTCCTGTTCCCCATCCCCACTAAAATTCAAGAGCTGTGAGGCCAGGAATTTTGTCTTATTGCCCCTAGAATAGTACATTTCTCAGAGTAGGTACTCAGGGAATATGTGTTGGATAAGTGGATGGAAATAGGAAAGAAAGTGAAAGATAGAAGGAAAATAAGGGTGAAGGAGAGGGAGACAGTCGGGGAAATTAACACTATTGACAAGTCATATACCTTTGTACTCATGTGATATAACTTAATCTTCACAGCTGTCCTGCATGGAAATGGAGGGAAAATACACTGCCTATGATTTGAATCTAGCCTTTATGGCTTCAAAACTCAGAGTAGTTAAATACCTTGTTGAGTAGGTCTGAGTATGGGCAGGTATAATGTGATGCCATCTAAGTGGAGAGTCAATTTCAGTAACAGGAAGAAGGATGCGGTTTGAAAAGTGGTAGAAATGGCTTCCAACACAGTGCTTCCTGGACCCGATGATGACTTAACCACACTCTATCAGAGCCTGAGGCAGTAACTTTAAGAATTTGATCCCTATTTTTAAAGCAAATTCATCTAAGAGGAGTAAGGCTTATAGCTCTTCTCTCTTTCTTTTATATGTCTTTGTGAATAACATTACCATCAGTGAGTTTAAATGTGTGTTGAGAGATAGAAGGTGAGGACAGAGGGGCAGACTCTGAAAGACAGTGTAAAGAGGGATTTTGAACTCTGGCTGTACACTACAGCTATTGGGAAGATTTTTAAAAATATTCATGTCCAGGCCCATTCCAAGTTTCTGATTCAATTGGTCTGGGGTGAGGCCTGAGCTAAGATATATTTTGAAAACTCTCACAAGGTTATATGGTATAGCCAGAGTTGGAAAAAAAAAAATCTAAAGAGTGGGTTCCAAGAACATGCAACTTGTTCCAAGGCATCTCTCTTATTATTTGGTATTTTTGCGGGGGGATCTGCCAGGCAGTTGACAATCACTGAAAGCCAGCTACATATAAGATGTGGAGACAGAAGCTGTGAAGGATGATATAGAAGTTTCTCAGACCAGCCCCTCACTCACCCTGAGGACGTTACAAAACAATATATGGACTGTAGGCAATATAATAAATATATAAAAATAATTATATATATTATATATCAAATTATATCAAAATATATCAATTATATATCAAAATAAATATAATAAAATATCAAATACATGTTAATAGTTTAGAGCAGGGTTTCTCAACCTTGACACTGCTGACATTGCGTGCCAGTCAATTCTGTGTTGTAGGGATGCCTGCACATCACAGATACCTAATGGCATTCTTGGCCTCTACTCACTAGATGCCAGTGGTTCCTGTTCCCAATTGTGACAACCAGGAGTATTTCCAGATATCGCCAGCTGTCGCCTGGGGAGTAAAACCATCCCAGGTCGAAAATATCTGTGGTTATAGCGATCACACAGGGATCAAAACTCCTGTGGAGAGGTGTCAGTTTAACAGAATCCTTAGATGGGTAAGATGTCCATGAATATAAAAGAAAACTGAAAATAAGTATGCACTGAATTCTTAAAATATATGCATGATGAAATTTTGGAGATACTATTTGGTGTTTTAATTCTACTCTTTTTTCCCTTTTATTCCAAGTGTAGAGTTAAACAACTTTTAATAAACCATTTAAAACTAGGGGTGGGAATGACAACAGAGGTGGAGGCAGAAAAAAAAAAAGCCTAATCCCAGTAAGATGACCCCAAAGAAACACTGATTATGAATGTTGTGAAGGCCAAAGGAGACCAATGAAGTTTTATTATTTGGAACAGAAGGGGATAGAAGCTTTGTATTTCAAAAGCAGAAAATGGGTAGCCCTTTTCCTAGGGGTGAGGGCTTGGTTGGTGTTACCCTGTGGGACTCTGACAGGAGATAGATTTATGTGGGCTTCTGGACCAGAGACCCAAATCTCTCAGTGTACTGCCCTTGAGGTTATAACACCTCTAATGGGTGATACCTGAATGGATGTTTGTGGGGACTGGACACTCATCACCTTGACCTTGGCAGCTGGGCTGTTCTCCAGAAGTGGGGAGATTGACAGCTCGATCTTCATTCAAGTTACCTTCCTTTAATTGACTGGTGAATTACCAGCAAACATGCAATACAAAGAAAACACACCAGAGAAAGAAACAAGTGAGCAACGCAGCTTCCAGAATCAATGCAAGTGACACAGAGTGAGGTACCCCCCCCCCATACCTCCTACCTTCCCACCAGGTTAGAGGAATAAAGGAACCATGAGTTCCATGCCTTTTGCCACAGGTGCACTTTAAAGGGCCTTTGACCACATTATGAGGCAATTCCTTTCTGAATATCAGTTATGTATTCCTTATCTACTGGCTAGAGTGGGACCCAAGAAGACCCTAAAGTGACCATGCCAAAGCATAATGATGGCAATACGAAAGCCCTGAAAACCACAGAGACTTTGCCCCCCACCTTTTTTTCTGGAATACTTGAAGCCTAGGAAATTTTATAACTCAAGGTAGTAGTAGAGCAATAGGGAGACTGATGAATATTGAAGCCAATGGGTATTCAGGGCTGGATTGATTTGATCTAAGAAAATAAGGTTATATTATTTCTTGTACTTAAGTACATGAAGTAATTAATTCCTATTATAATAATTATTCTGCTTTTAGATTTTTATCCTAATGAACCAAACACAATTGTTTAAAAATTTAGCTAAAGAGATGTTTATTATACAGCGAATTACAGTGAAAAAATGAAAATATCTAGGTGTTCATCAATAGAGTATTGGTTAAGTACATATTAGGTCATTTACACAAAGTGATATACCTACTATAAACATGGTATTATAGAAATACCTTTAATTACTAGGAGGAAGTTAATACTTATTTTAAGTGGAAAACAGATTACAAATAGTACATATTTTTGAAAAATGAAATGAAGCCCACTGAGTACATATGCATCAAAAAAGAGTCTGGAACATATACAGTATATGCTTGAACAATGCAGGGGTTAAGGGTGCCAGCCCCAGTGCAGTTGAAAATTCACATATAAGGTTTAACTCCCCAAAAGCGTAACTACTGATAGCCTTGACCTTGACCAGAAGACCTACTGATAACATAAACACTGATTAACACACATTCTGTATATTATATGGATTATATGCTATATTCTCACAAAAAAGTAAGCTAGAAAAAAGAAAATGCTATTAAGAAAATAAGAAAAAGAATATACATTTATAAGACTCTACTTTATAAAAAAATTCAACATATAAGTGGACTGTGCAGTTCAAACCCATGGTATTCAATGGTCAACTGTATAATACAGGGTAACAATAGGCATCTCTAGTTGGTGGAATAATATGTTATCTAATTTTCATCGTTTTGCTTGTATGTTTTTATTCTGATTTCTCAACAGTGAATATATGTTGCTTGTAAAACAAGAAGAAGATATTTTTTAAAAAATAAGAGAATAGGTATCAAAGGAAAAAGAACAAATCTCACCCAATAGTACTTGACAATACTGAAGAAACATGGATTTGAAAAGGATGACATTCATCCTTGGTGAATGACCCTTCTCTTACCCTTGTTTTCTTGATAAAACAGCCATGTTGATAGATTGACAATGGGTCCTTTCACCTCCTCTAAAACCATATCTTCTTTCAGCTGCTGAAACTTCCCACTGAGGCCACTCTGAGCTGACTAAAGGGAAGCATTTTCATTAGAAAGGTTGCCTCTGTTTCTCTAAGAGGAACAAGAGCAGGAGGCTCACCCCCCCCCCAAATTCTTATCCACATTGTTCTCTCTCTTTGAAACTCCCAGAGCATTTATTTTTATAGTGTACAATTCAGCTGGATTGCAGAGCATCTTATACTGTTCTCTAATGGTGTGCAAGTCTCTTCCCAAAGCTGGATTGAACCTCAAGTTCAGTATCCTTCTTCTACATAATTTGTGTGTTGTTATTATTATTATTACTATCATTAATATCATTGGTGACAGCTTAGGGAGAATCTCCCAGGGAGTAGGGTTTGAGTTTTGATGGGATCTGGCTTTGAGGATTTGATAATCAAACTACATTCAGTATAACCAAGAACAAATAGAAAGTATTACTCTTTCTTAATAATTACAATAATTATTGCTGTGTAATTACTTTATTCTTCCAAACTATTTTCATGGTTCAAATACTACTTCATTAATCCTCATAGAAGGTGAAGTAAGTAGGATAGATGAGTAGGAAATTTCTCCATTTTTGCTGATGAGAAAAATAAAATACAGGGACCATCCAAATGATTTACAATGGATTAGTTGCAGAACTAAGGCTAGAACGCAGGTTTCTAGATTTGATAACCACGATTGTTTTCATAATAGCACAAAACCACATTCAGGGCTGAACTTTAATATGTGCTTGTTCATTTTAGGTTTTTCAAGTTGTATAAACAATATTCCTCTCCTCTAACATTTGTAACCTGTGAATCCTTTGTAATGAAGACCAGAGAATTTAAAGATAGAACAAATATTGGAATGTATCCTTTCCCATAATTCTAAACAAATGTAGAATACACACACAGGTCATTAGTTCAGTTTAATAAAAGTAACAGCATTGTGAACATCCACAATGGCAACCCAATAATCTACCAAAGACAGAGAATTCTAGAAAAATGGATTGGGTGAATGAGCCCTAGACCTGATGCTGATTAGGACCTACTTGTCCCTTCCCAACTCATCTCCTCGCCCAAGACTTTGGCAGAACTTGGCCCTCGGAGAAGTCCCTGAGTCCAGCCACAAGAGCAGAATATACCATGAGGGAACTGCCAGCTTTAACACCACAGAAAAACCTATTAACCAGGTGCGATTCAGTACACGGTGAAGGAGAGGGACAAGCAACCTGGGGATTGAGAAACCATTCCCATTTATAAAACATTATCAGGAATGCCAAGGAAGGCCTGGGAAAATCAATCCTGCTTTCTTCCTTGGGCAGAGTAGGAGATGGTAAGTACTCATTCCAAGCTTCTTTGTTTCAGGAGAACTCAAAAGTAATATAAAAGTCAATAGATCTACCTCTTAGCTACTCACTGTTAAACCCAGTTCTTACTGTGGACTATGAGGCTGTGCTGTACTGGCTCTCCATTCTCTCTTTGATATCATTTCTTAGTATCCCCCCTCTCTGTTCCAGTTATGCTGGTCTCTAGGCGGTTTCCCAATCATGTATGACATCCTTCTGTTTCAGGGCCTTTGCTCTTGCTTAGACCTGTATTCATCCACATATTCATATGATTTAACCCTTTGCCTGCTTCATGTCTTTATTCCAACATATCTCCTTGGTGAGACCTTGCCTATCAACTGTCTATTCTGTTTACAACTGCACCCCACCTACCACCTCCATGCTCTATCTTATTCTATAGCACTAACCACCACTATCTAATAAGTTATGTATTGTACTTTGATCTACTTTGAGGATTTCCTGCCCCCTCACTGACATACACACTTCATGAGAGCAGCAGAGACTTTTGCCTGTTTGGTCATTGCTATATTCACATGGCCTCATTTGATATATATTGTCAAATAAGAGAATGAATAAATTATTGATATGATACATCGGCAGACAAAAGGCCAGAGAAATGAAGTGACTTTTCCAGGGTGAATAGAGAAGTTTCCTGGCAGAGAGGATCCATCACCCAATAGAACCCAGGTCTCCTGACTTCTCCTTTGGTTTCTATCTCAGCCACCCCATTATGACACATTTCCAAATAGGGAGTCCAGATGTTATTAAACAGCTATACATTCAAAGATTATAGAAAGACATCTTACTTTGGCGAATTAGCCAAGGAACAAAGGAAGAGGAAAAATTCAGTTCTCCAGCTAGAGTAGGCAGTCCCTGCTGATTGGACTTGTAGAATTTGGGTTTTCCATTCTACTCCTACTCAAGAACTGCTTTTGAATCAGAAAAAATGTAATTTTGCATGATAATGAAAGCACACTTTCTTATCTGATAGAGAAATTCAGTAGCTGTTTCATGAACAAAGTATGAATTCAAAAAATAAGGCAGGGATTCTCTACCCTATGGTTTTTTTTTTGTTTTTTTTTGTTTTTTGTTTTTTTTTTACTTCATAGTACTAAAGCCCACTTTTAGATTCAGGAATCATCCAGTTATAGGAACCTAGCCATGGAGAGCCATGAGGCCCCAGGGAGGATGTAGGCTGTGCACAAGTGGTAGTGAGGCACCCTTTAAGAAGCTGGAAGTCAAAGATGTACACTGCTCTAGAACTAAGTACTTTGTCTACACAAAATGTATTAGTACAGAAGTTAGAGGAGTCCCCATAAGGGAACGGAGTATTTCCCAAGCCACAACACAAGTTGATGAATTTTGGTCTGTTATTTCCAGATGTTCTCCATTTGAGCTTCAGTTCTCTGTTAATATAAAGCAAAGTCAGCCATACCATTTCCCTGCATGAAACATTCCCAATTGCTTCCCACTGACTTACCTCTTCAACCTCATCTCCTTTCACTCTCATGCTCATTTTCTCTATTCTCGTGGTAGCCTTCCTTTAGTTCCTTACAGAGCCCACACTGTCTTGTGCCTAAAGGTCCTCAGCCACAGGCTGTTTCCTGTGTGGACATCTCATAATGGTCTTTCTGAGTAAGTGATCTCAATTTTCAGATTCCAGCTGAGATAGTGCCTTCTCTACCGAGCACCTCCTCCTCTGGCCCTCCAACTGTACATTTAAGAGCCACTGTAAGGACTATAATAGAACCTTGCTTTAGTGTGCAGGATCTCTTCAATCTTCCACTTCAGACCCACTCTCATGCTTTATCATTCTTCTATGTGCCACAGAGAGCTGATCTTTGGGCTCTTTGCCCTGTAGTTTCCAGTTTAGTTTTGCCTGGCAGATGAGTGGGATGGGAGGAGAGTGATGGAGAGGGTGGGCTGCAGTGGGTTGTCTGTGTCTCTCCACCTGAGGCTGTAGCTCCTGTTACGCAGGTCTCCCTACAATTACCGTCTTTTCTCTTGCCCCTTCAGACCTAGGGATCTTTCCTAAGAGCTCCGGCCTCTTCCCAGCTCCAGGGTACTGCACTATTGCTTATTGGGTTTCCTCCACTCTTTGGGAAACAGCCTCTTTACTACCGCTGAACACCTATGCCATTGGTTTCTGTCACCCAACTGATATATTTGTTAATTACATCCTAATTCCCTGATTTCCTGTCTTGTCTCTTTTCCCTCCCCTCCTGCTCCACCCTCCCCCTAGATAGTAAATTCCATGAGAGAAAAGACCCTTCTTGTGCCCTTTCATATTCAAGATATTACCCTAATGTCTGATACACTGTAAATGTTAGGCAAATATTTTTTTTTCGAACAAACTGAATGTAAAACAACATCTAACAGATTCATTTATGTGTTCATATTTACTTATAAATAAAAAGCACACACGGAGTCTGAGTTTTGGTTTCATTTGAAGGGAGTAAAGATTGTAATAGAACTGTCTTGTAACAAAGATCAAGAATTAAAGAAGGAGAACTGTGGGTAAGGGAAGAGATTTTTTATTGTTTAAATGCCAGATTGGGAGGAGTAGGAGAAAAGATATGTGCGAAGGATCTTGAGAAGCAGGCACAGATTATTCACTAAGGAAAAGTGCTGTGAATCAGCCATGGGTGCAATATCTAACAGGGAGCCAAGAAACTGGAGTTTTTGTCTTGATTTAACCCTTCCACTCAGTGGCATTCGTGAAAGAATTCGTTGTCAAACCCATTATCTTGGTTCACACTTTTTTGCCACAATAAAATGTCTCTTGGAGAGTTGAGTTAATGTTTTCTGAAAGTGATCTACTTAGTTTGCTAATAGAAAGTGGGTTTCATTCCGTCTTGGGACAAACAAGGACAGTTTTATCTTATCTCTCCATCAGATCTCTTTTAAGTTGACTTTCTCACAGCATCCACATTCGATAAAGTGTCGTAGATATAAAACAGAATAAGTACTTATTCTGTAATAGGAACTACAAGCAGTTAAAAATAATCTAATGCAATTATTTAAACTATTTTAAGGTTAAATAATTGAACTGCATACTTCTTGAGCTAGAAAGTGTGATATTGTTGTAAAGCACAATAAAACATCATGTAGTTTTGTAAGTGATTGTTCATTCATTCATTCACTTATTCTTTTATACTTGTATATACTACAAATACTTGCTGTGTATTTTGTGCCAAAGTGCCAAGGTTTGTGACTTCAGCAATGACTTCTGCCCATGCACTATTCAATGTCATGCAAGGTCTCACCTTTGGTCCGTGCATCACCCACTAACTCTGGACACAAGCTTGGAAAACACATTTTCCAAAAGTTCCTGGGAGATTTAATAACCATTAATTGACCTCTGCAGAATTCTGGCAAATTTTTGGGCTAGAAAGTTGGACTGGTAGGGAGGAAGTGGTGGGACCTCTACTACAAAGCACCAAGGATCCTGGATAAAATACAAAGAACATTTCTTTAAATAACCACATCTTTTAGAACTAGTGGCAAATACACAGGATCTAAAAACAAAACACAGGAATCCAGACTATTAAACCAAGGAATTAAGCCTGGCACAACTGCCCTCAGGGATACTGGGAGCCTTAGCCTCTGGTTTCAACAGTCAAACCAATAGCAGGTGACAAGGCCTTGTAACTACACCTGATGGATATTTGGTAATGAGACCCCACCCCAATGCTTAACCAGCAAAATGAAGACTCTCAATGGAGGGTGACCTTGCTCGTCCAGGACAGTCCTGGTTTATGCCTATTGTCTCTGAATTATTGCTAATAGCACCTGCTTCCCTCTCAGAAATAGGAAAGTTTGGACAATGAATTACACTGTCATTCTATGCAATGGCTATGTAGTAAAATGATGCACAAGGAAAAAGAAAAAGCACATAGCAATTAAGAGAGACAAACTGTAACATGTTCATCTTGGCCTTGGTTATGGGTAAAAGAGATTTAAAAATTAATAAAATATGTCCCCTGAAAATTAATAACTAGAGTTGTGTACTTCCTCAGAATGGGGCCCAAAAAGTTCGATATACATGTTATATGTAAAGCCTGGAAAATCATTCATAATTTCTTTAACCAAATAAAAAATGTTAATAATGTCTTTCTTTCCCTATTTAGTCTTAACACTATATTTTCTTTTGTTTTATATTGGGTCATATTTTACAAAATAATTTTGTGTACTAGATTTTCACTAAACATAATGATGAGTATTTAAATTGTTACCAGTGTTTGCTATTAGTGAAAATATCTTAATGGGCATCTTTGAGCACAAATCTTTCCTGACATTTAGGATAGATTCCCTAAAGTGGAATTACTGGGTCAAAGGATAAGATTGCTGTTAAATTTCTTGACACGCATTATTGCCGATTGGTTTCCAAAAGGGTGTATCAATTTTCATTCACTTTTTCTTTGAAAGGATTGGGCAGTCATTTATTAAAACATATTCTTGCATAGGTTATGAATATCCAAAGCACTCAGAATCAAATGCTCTTCCTTTACCACTGAGGGCCCTGCCCAGGAATTATCCATAAATAACTGTTGCGTTCAGGGCCATGAATCTGAGACAGCAAAAGGAAGAGGGAAAAAAAATGAAATGAGTCATAGCCTGTCACTGTGAGTCTTGGCAATAGGAATCCTGTAACTCAGACAGTCAAGATATAAAAGGGATATTAAAGCTGTAAATAATTTCAAATTAGCACTATTATCTACGTCTTGGGCAGCTTAGCTCTAGCTTTCTGTTAGTAACAGGAGAATTGGGATCCTCTTTCACTATGCTGAAAGAAAGAAAGCCCTTAGGCCCTCTCTGGAAAAAGAGAATACCCATAGCCCAGTCTAAGGGTAATCTGTGGGTTTTAAAGAACATGGACTCTGCCTGATAAATAAAAATCATCCACTTTATTTGGGAGAATCCTGGGACTTACAGATAATTTTGAAGATGGATTTTCCATTACAGAAATGGAAAGAGCCTTATATAAGGGTAATAGACTGGGGTACCCTTATATAAGGGTAATAGACAGGGGTTTTAGTTTTGTTTTTTCCAAAAGTGACCAAGTGACATTGGATGAAGGTGAGGAGGATCGTAATGACGATGATAAAGATTCATTCAACAGATATTTATTCTGTGCCTACAAATGCATTAGACATTAGTCCTGACTCTGGGGATACATTAGTGAACAAAACAAACACTGCCCCAGTGGAACTAGCTTCCATTCCATCCGTGTGAGGCAGACTAGAAACATGATAAAGAAGTACAGTATATAGTAAGTGACGGGGTGAAATGATGGTTAATTCTGTGTGTCAACCTGGCCAACTGTCAAGTGCCTTGATAGTTGGTCAAATTTCACTCTGGATGTTTCTGTGTGGGTGTTTTTTAGATGAAATTAACATTGAAAGGGGAGAGTTCTGAGTGAAACAGATTACCCTCCATAATGTGAGTTGTCCACCTCCAAGAAGTTGAAGGCCTGAATAGAACAAAGACTGACCTCCGCGGAATAAGAAGGAATTCTGCCAGAAGATGGCCTTTGGACTTTAACTGTAGCATCTGTGCCTCCCTGGGTCTCCCACCTATTGCCTGCAGATTTGGGTCTTGTCAGCTTCATAACTGCGTAAGCCAATCCCTTAAAATATCTCTCTGTACACACACACACACACACACACACACACACACACACACACTGGTTGATTCTGTTTCTCTGGAGACCACTGACTAATACAGGTGATAAGCATTGTAAGAAATAACAGGAAATGGGAAAGAGTGATTGAGAGCCTATTGCTTTTTCCCTCGAATCTTCTGACCTCTTTACCTTCCATTCTGATTCCAAAAATGTGGGTTTCAACTTAGAATCTGCGCCTGTTTTGTTCTATAAGCAATGCAGGTGATTTTAATATACGGCCAGGATTTGGTTTATTTAAAATAATGTGTCTGGATTAGAATCTGCAAGGTTTGTTTCCACATGGAGATGATGATGATGATTGTCTCCTCAGGAGCACAAAATGCTTTTGTTTTTCTTTATTATCAGAGTTTATGGTATTTCTGACCTACTAGGAGCACTAGAAGCTGTGTGGTTTAGCAATGCTCAAACTTTAGTGAGGATAAGAATCAGTTGGGATGATGGTTAAACTACAGATGTCTAAGGACCAGCCCCAGGACTCTGATAGCTAAGCTTGGGCCTAGGATTGTGCATTTCCCTGGCACCCTGGGTGATTGAGTTGCAAATAGATGGACAACCACGCCGAGAAACACTGGTCCAGTTCACATGCCTCAGCTGAGGCCCAGCACTGAGGTTTACAAAGGGCGACAGTAGTCCCCGTCCTGTCCCGCTCTCTCCTTGTCAGGTCCGGCCTCTTACCCTCCAGCTGGTCTCCCCTAGACCAGCAATATCAGCATCACATGCGGTCTTACAAGAAAAGCAACTTCTTAGACCCAGACCTGGACTCACTGCATCAGTAACGCAAGGCCCGGAAATCTGGATTTCACCATCCCTCCAGGTGGTCCTTAGGCATACTGATTTGAGAACCACCACTCTCCCCTGCGTTCCTCTGAGAGCTGCTGGGTCAGCACGTGGCAGTCAGGCAATAGCACGTGCCCTTACTACAGGTGTTAGGAATTTCCTTGATTATATGGCGTGACCCACCCCATGTTAGCCAGGTGTTGTCCATCAGCAGCTCTGAGGTCCTGTTTGACCGAACTGCTGAGTCCTGCTCTTCTTGCCAGTCTTTTTCCAGCCAGTCCTCCCTGTGGACCCTAATGTCTGCTCGTCCATCTTTCCCTTGATGCTCACAACGTGCACTACCCTCAGACCAATACCAGGGTGAGTAACTTCTGGTTGTTAGATGTGAAATGTATCTCATTTATGAAGAGAAACAAGGACTTGGGTCAGAACCCGGCCTAAGAATTTCAAAGCATTCGTACGTGGAGAGTAAGATACTTTGCCTCTGAATGATGCCGGACTTGCAAAATCAAGGGTCAAAATTTCCTCCTGAGCTGCGTTTTTTTTGCTATCAATGGACACAGACCAATTCAGACATTTTCTTTACTACGGGAAGGAGAGGGTGCAGAGACAGAGCTTTGCTCCTCCTGAACAGTTGCTTAATGATAATGATAATGAGCCGCATTTATATGGTATCTTTCATCCAAATAACTCTACAGGCTGAATTTATGCTCAGAATTGCTTAAAACATACTTCATAGAGTCCCAAGGGAGTATCTTTCAGAGCCCTATAACCCCTGCATTTGTTAAGTGTTCTGCGGGCTCCCTGCTTACACAGCCTGCAAAGAAAGATGGATAATGAGCAACGGCGGTGCTGTAATTAAGGCTACAGACTGACGGAAAGGAGATTTGATCTGTTCTCACTTTCTGGGGTGTCACTGGTCCAATTCATTGATGTTTTTTTTTTTTCGGATTTTCCATCTTTCTCAGGGGTTCTCTGGGGAAGAATTACGTTAGAGTGTGGGAGGTGTGTAGTTGAACTACTAAAAAGCAAATGTGGATATTTCAGACCTTTGTAGGAGAGTGGAGCTCTGTGGACTCACTCCTCTCTGATGAGTCCATTGCTAGGAATCTGCTTCCCAGCAGTAAGGGAGAGAAAACCAAGTTGAAATGTGTGGATTCTTATGGTGAATTATCAAGCAGGGAGAGAGTCTGTGACCACTAAGCACGTTGCTTTTTTCTCAGTTTCTAGTAACTGTAGAGTGCTAATTTTGGCTATGGTGTGCATGGATTTGTGTTGAGGCATGAGGGGGGTGATTGGGAAACCTAGTGTGACTGGGTAAGATGGCCTGCCTTCAATAGGGGTTTCCCCTTTCCATGCTCATTAGAATGACCTGTTGGGCAAATAAAGGACAAAGGGGACTTCATCTGTGAGGTTGTAACGCCTTTTCAAATCCTGGAAACAAATAGGAAAATGGTTTCAGCTCTAGATGGTAGGTACAGAAGTATTTTTGTCATAGTTTTTGTGTTTATCCCAAACTCTTTAAAAGGCCAAGAACAAAAGTTCTCAGTGACTCCTTTTAGAACTACTGACAAGGTCATTTTCTCCTACAGTATGACCTAAGGCTCATATTATTGAAATTTCCTCTGGAGACACTGGTAGATGTCCTTGGGTAGGTTTTATATACAGTCTCTGGAAAACTTATTTCCTGAGTCTGCTTCTATTTTATAACTCTAAACAAGAATTTGTCCAGCAAGTATCTACTCCATATCTACTTCGTCCTGTTCCAGGTCACTCACAAGTTCTGTTATTCAGGTCCAATTCCCAACCTAGGGTGATTAATAAAGGGGCAATAATCTTGGCTACGTTTTTCTAGTACTTTTTGCATAACATATCTGAGCCATGGGTTTGTGCATTTTTTACTTTAATTCTCCCAATCATACATTTTGTGAGGAAACTGAAGCTCAAGATTCTTTGAAACTTGAAATTATTTGCTCCAGACTACATAGTTAGAAAGCGATGAAGCCAACATTTGGACTCAGGTATATTTGACCCTAGTGCCTGTATTCTTGATAACCATGCTATATCAAGACTCATTTATTTGATGTTTCTTAATTACATAAAGACACAAATCCAGAAGATAAGGTTTCAAGGACAGTAATTTTATAGTCAGTTATGGAAAAGGCTTGTAACGACTCCTCTGACTCTGGATTTTGTTTTCCAAGTGCTTGGTCTGTACATTTTAGGCCATTGATGGTTTGAGATGGTCTCCTCTATCTCCAGTCTTGTCTTCTGTAAGAACCTAAGTGCTTCTCATCCGCATGGTTTCTTGCTTGATTTCTCCAGGCCAGTGTACAAAGATGCTCTCCATTTTTCACCTACAGCTCCTTCAATAAAACATGTGTTCCAGTTGTCCTGGCACAACCTTTCTCTTCGCAAGTATGTGATCAGGCTAGGGATTTATGCTTTCTGAGGCTGCCCAGTTCATAGCACAGAGTGAAATGGAGTGATAAAACTGATTGCTAGGTAGGGCATCATTAAATGGGCTGAAAGTTGACAAACTGACAAGGAGTTCATGAGTCATTGCTAGTCAGTTTCCTGGAATCTTTTCTTTTTCTATAACAGTTTTCCTAAGAACAGAGATATGCATACCTATGTAACTGCAGATATGCTTCAAATGACCCTTAAAGGCTACTTGCCTCTTTTCCTTGATTGGCAGGTGCCCTTAAGTAAGGGTTAAACTATTTCATCCCTTAGGGGTAGTAAAAAATTCATACCATTTGGACGTGAAACCTTTGGATTAGGGGACATAGCAGGCACGTGTCGAATAAATAAATGAATTAATGAAGGCAGTGTTTTCTAAAGGTGGAATGAATACCACAAATATGCAGGTGGGTTGGGGGTGTCATGGACATTTTCTGAACTTTAATAGTTATATTTAATTGGTATTAGAATGAGAGAAATGAACACATGAAAGTGTACACTAGAGTAAAATTTAAGTAAAAGTGAGTTATTTTGCAGAAAATAGAGTTGAACAAATATGGCATATATTCATACTTAACAGATGAAACTCTATCTTCAGAAACAGTAGGTGAATTTTTAATAAGATGTACATTTTAATAATTCAAGTAGAAATAGAAAAGATGTGTTGAGTGTAGAGGCAGGAGCCATTGAAATGAAGAGGGGAGGAAAAGATCCATGCCTGATGCTATGAATTTAAAGAACACTGGTTATTCCACGTTTTGTCTATAGGTTTATCCTCTCTTCTTTATTAATTGGGTTCTTACCGTCATCCTGTCTAGGAAGCCCTATTACCAGAGGTTAGAAAAGTTTTGCAGCTGCTGTTTGTTGAGATAAATCCCATCCTCATTTCTTGGGACCAAAAAAAAAAAAAAAAATAAATTTATTTTTTCCTCTGGGTGGGAAATAGATAAGGAGGGAAGAATTCCAGGAAATCTGAAGGCATGACATTTTATCCAGTAAAAGTCATGAAGCAGTCATGGTGGGCCGAGGGACTGGCATCACTTTGTAATGACCTCCTAGTCTTAGGAATAATCCACAAAGACCTTAGAAAATCATTTTGTTTGGGACCATTTGACTACTTTGAAGATGAGAGTATCTGAGGCCCAGAGATAAGCAGTGACTTGAGGGAAGCCACACAGTGACTGGAAAATTCCCCTTTTCATCAGTTTGGGAGCTGATGATGGATGCATACAAGGTGTTTAAGTAGCCCGGGAGTTCCTGGGGACAGACAGCTTTGGGGAGAGGTGTAAGGAAATGTTTCCATAAATCTCCTTTTGGCAGTTGAGAAAGTTGGACTATATATTCTCCAGGTACGTCCAGCTTTGTATTTTAGTAAAGCAATAACTAATTTTCTTGAATCAAAGACATTTGGGGAATATAACAAAAACTATGAATCTTCTCCCCAGAAAAACATGTAGAGAGCTAAATTTTGCATTTAATGGGATATAGCCTTCCCCTCATTTTAATGTTAAGACCCCTGTAGTGGGCTAAATGGTGGCCCCCAAAAAGATGTGTCCATATCCTAGTCTCAGAAACTTATGAATATTACTTTATATGATAATTGTGAATATTAACCTATATGCCAAAAGATGTGATTCAGTGAAGAATTTTGAAAGGAGGATCTTATATGGATTATCCAGGTAGGCCCTAAATCCAATGATCAATGTTCCTAAGAGAGTGAAGCAATCAAAAGTGGAGAAAGAAATATGACCATGGAGGCAGAGATGGGCATGGTGTGGCCACTAGTCAAGAATGCCAAAAGCCACCAGAGGCAGTAAGAGGCAAAGAATGGATGGCCACATGAGCAACTTGATTTTGGATTTCTGTCTCTAAGACTGTGAAATAATAAGTTTCTGTTGCTTTAAGTCATCCAGTTTGTGATAATTCATCATAGCAGCCAAAGGAAACAAATAGAACCCCCTACTTGAGAAAGTAAGCATAAAGCTCGCAAGAGCTCAAGATTAAGAAACATGTGCAAAGAAGGGGCAGCATAATTTTCACTATGCTGGCTGTGTCCACATGACCTTCAGTTTAAATTTTCCATACATCTAGTTCTTTTCTATCTACCTGGACTTATTTATTTTTCCCATGTCTTTTGATCTATGTGAATGGCAAACTTTCTGAAGAATATGTCTTTCCCTCATCTGATGGGGATAAACCTAAGAGTCATGATGGATGCATTCTGGTATAAACTGGCTGATTTGATATTTGCTGAAATATTTTATAACATTCCACAAAGTTTGATAAGAGATAATACGTTCCTATATTAACATAAATTTTAGCATATGTAATTAAATTGAAGAGGGTAAAGCAATAATTAAATCCTCCTTCTACGAGGAGATTACAAGAATAAAGAAATCACAGTTTGGATTGAATGATCAATGGAGAGACCAGAGAGAAGCAGAACCTGTTTCTGCTGGACAGGATTTGAAGAAAAACTCTATATAAGACCAAGACCTGTCAGGAGATGAAATATTACTTTTGGATGAATGCTAACACTCAGCCTGAGCCCTTAGGTGGCTGGTTCCCTAACTTTCATGTGTTCAAGACTACCCCCAAAAGCTTATTAAGATGCAGATCCCAGGGCCTTTCACAGCCATCTGTCGAATCACCTTAAGGAAAAATGACCAGGGCATTGACTATTTATTTATATTCTTTATTTGAGAGAGAGAGAGAGAGAGAGAGAGAGAGAGAGAGAGAGAGAGAATCCCAAGCAAGCTCCACACTGTCAGGGCAGAGCCCAACATGGGGATTGAGCCCATGAACCATGAGATTATGACCTGAGCCTAAATCAAGAGTTGGATGCTTAACTAATTGAGCTGCCTAGGTGCACCAGAACACTGACATTTTATTAAAAAAAAATTTTTTTTAATATTTATTTTTGAGAGAGAGAGAGCATTAGTGGGGGAGAAGCAAAGAGAGAGAGGGAGACACAGATTCCAAAGCAGGCTCCAGGCTCCAGGCTCCAAGCTGTTAGCACAGAGCCTGACGTGGGGCTTGAACCCACATACTGTGAGATCATGACCTGAGCCAAAGTCAGATGTTTAACCGACTGAGCCACCTGGGTGCCCCAGGGCACTGACATTTTAAACAAGCTTCCCAGTGGTTGTTTTTCAAGTAATCCATGTGGAATATTTTCAAACTTAATACCTCACAGACTCTCCAGAGCACTGTCTTGATGGGACCCAAAGAAAGGTTATTAAAATCTAAGTGGAAGAAGTCATTGATAGTACCTCCTTTGCTACCCTGTCCAACTAGAGAGAATGATCATATCCTGAAACTATCATGTATTGGTACTGGCTTGGGAGAGGAAGAATAATAGGTGATTGGTTTAACTTTTTTGTCTAAACTGACTTCCTGTCTTTTGTTAACTGTCTGGTGTTTGGTGATTAATGTGATCACGTGGACGTGTCGGGTAGATCTGAGAAAAGATGACTGTCCCTTTTCCAACATCCACCAAGCCAGGTTATAGCCTCCTGAAACTCTTATGTGTGCCAAATTTTCTCTCTAGTCTTATTTCTAGTACCTCTGCATGTGCAATATTCCTACTTCATTCAGGGTTGCTAGTAGAAAACAGTAGAAGCTGCCTCTAGTTATCTTAAAAAGAAAATTAAATTTATTGAAAGAATATATGGTAGTTAACAATAATATTCAGGGGGCCAGTGAGCCAAGCTTTGAGGCTCTGAAGCCAAGAACAATACTCAAAATCATGTCTCAAACTGCTCCAGTGAAGATATTCTATACCTGGTTGCTTGGAAATGGCCCCTACCTCCTTAAACTTCCAGCTTCTGACTAATAGCTCGCAATAGGAACATTTGATTTGGCAAACCGAAGTCATGTGTTGATATCTGAACTGGAAGGACTGATTGGAAGAAACATCGTGTGGTATTTGCAGCCTCAATACTGGTGGACCAATTCTGCCTTAGATGGTAGGAAACTCCTCAAACTTGGGAATAGGTTCAAGTATTACATGACCAATTTTTTTTTTTTAAATTTAACTTTTTTCTTGCCTCCTCTATAGTGCTTAACCATTCTTCAAGTGCCAACCCAAATTTAGTTTCCTCTACAATTTTCTTAGTAACCCAAACCACACTGACTTCTCTCTAGTCTATCTCATGACTAGACTGAGGCCTGTCTGCAGTTGCCTCATGTGCATATGTCTGTTCTCCCAAAATCAATTGTCAAAAATTGGCTACTTATACACCTAAGTGTCAGAGATCATGTGTGGCTCTGTTGGAGGTCATCAGCTAATACTTGTTGCTTGGTTTCGGTAATTTATATTTTTCTGGGTAAAATCATTACCTGTGGTCTGGGAGATGAATATAAGCATAATAAATACAGCGTTTAATAGCAGGAAGATGAGAAGCTAACACAGCATGGACTCAATCACAGAGGAAATAAACTTTGGAGAAAGACTTAGAAAAATGTGTGACCTATTCTAACTATGAGATCACTTTCAAAGTGACTGGAAGATCATATTTAAATCAGATAAATAGCCTTTTTGTCTAACAGCAGACCCCACTTGAAATTTTCCCATAATTTTTCTGTGCTCTTGGGGTAGGCACAGTGGGATAGAACATAAGCGAACACTTCATAGAAACTTTCTTGTGAGCTTGTTCTTCTAAAGATGTCCCTTGCACAATAGTGTCTATCAGATTCTGTCTTTGAAATATTTAGGGAAATGTATCTCTACTTTCTTCTCCAGTATCATCAGAGTTTGAACAAACATCAGTAATTCCTTTGCATTTAAATCTGTCATTAGCAAAGGACTCGATATTTGAGTAACCTCGGGTCCCCTGATCTGATCAGCAGCCTGTGAGAACAGATGAGATCACACTAGTTGTTATCTGACAAATTAATTTCCTTCAAATTTCCCTCAAATGATCTTCCCCCTGAAATCCAGATATAGAATTTTCCTCTTCTTCCCCTACCTATGAGGAGGGTTTTCTCAAATCACCAGAAAGGTGTGCATGGGTGTTTGTTGTGTCTATGCTGCAGAGCACCAAGCTGCACGGGGTATATTAGCTAATGTGGGAGCCTCCCTGGCATCATGGCTGTACAAGGTATGTGGTGTGTAGTCAAGTGAGGGAAAGCTACTCAGCCCTTAGCTGTTAATCATTAGATGGTCATCAAAGCATGCTACTTGGGTCTGCCAAGTTTCTTCTAATAAAGAAACTGCACAGTTCTTTAGTCTTTCAGGAGTAACTAGAATCTTCTTCCTGCCTCTTCTCTCCCTCTTTCAACTCCTGTCTTGACATATTTAGGATCAGGTAAGTATGGATCCATAACTACTATCCCAGTATATGTCAGATCTGGACTTCTCTGCTGTGATGACTATGTCATTACTACTACATCAAGATGGTTCTGCTTGGTATCTTCATTCTGTGGAATGCACAGTCTTGCAGGAGGCCCTCGACCTCAACTCAAAGGGATTCACAGCTTCAGCAAGCTGAGGAGGAGATTTGAATGTATGGGGGTGAAAAAAGGAAGTGGGAGGACAGACCCTTCCAAGTAGTCCTGTCCTGAGACCTCAAACTTTTAAATGATAATGTCCCTTGTTCCCAATCACTTCCTGAGCATGATAGTTAATTTGCTTCTAAACCTGATCAAAGATATTGCATAGAAAGAACTGTTAATAAAACCCCTGCTTTTCTGTTTCTTCAACTTATGTTGTCCTTGTTCATGGAAAAATCTAATGCTGAAATCTTGACTCTCAGGAGCCTGACCATGAAGACATTGAATACTATAGCCACTGAGACAGCAAATCTCACCAAGAAAATGTCTATATAACTGTCTGGTTCCTCATGCCTAAGCCAGGTACTCCCGGAGTATTGATTCCTTAGGCTGAAAGTTTCTATTTTCTCTGTTGTGTTCTTCCCATGGTATCTTTGCCCCAGGAATCCATGGATTTGACATGGAAGCAGAAAGAGTGAGTCTTGAGAGCCCAGTGTAGTAAAAGCAAAGGCAGATGTGGGCTAAGGAGATAGAAACCTAATTGGAACACCACACTCTGAGAAGACTCCGAAACAAGGACAGGTTAGGTACATCACAAATTGTTTTATTTAACAGGCACTTACTGAACATTTTTTATGTGTAGGCGTTGCACTATGCTCAAGCATAGTAGTTATTAATTAGAGCTGGGCATTGGATCAGCTGTAGTTTGTTTTATTTTAAAATAACCATGTTGGGTCCTGCCCAAACCTACCTATACCTAATCAATTTCTTTGGGGATAGAGTCTGCAGATCTAGATGGAAACAAAATAATCACACACACACACACACACACACACACACACACACACACACATTTCCATAATTGATTCTATGCTCATTCCTTTTTAATAGCTTTTTAACCATAGTGTCCAAATGGAAAATTCACAGTGCTTGTTCTTGAGATGTTAACAGCCTAGTAGCAAGGACTAGTAAATATCTCAACAGTTAGAACAAAGTGAGTCTTCTTTACTGATTTAGAATGTTCATGAACAATGTATTTAAATTTGTCCCCCATCTTCTTATATCCATGAAAAAAGGAAATGGTCTCATTTTCTTAACTAAAACCTTCTTTGGTTTGGCATCAAACTATATACCAGCATCATAGTAATTGGAACTTTTCTCTTTTTTTTCTATTTTTTGTACTGATCTGATAATAAAACAATGAAGTTCTCCTTGCTGGATAGTGTCATTTAGGGTGGATGTTTAAAAATCTTTTCATTGAGGTGAAATCTGGTTACTTCTTTTAATTAGTTTGTTTCAATTTTCTACTGTTTTGGGTTGTTTTGATAATTGCTGTTTTTCTAGAAAACCTGCCATTTTGTTTTCTATTTATCTCTGACATTCAGACAACAGATAGAAACTCTGTCCTACTACCAGTTAGGTCTCTTTCTTCTTTCCTAGTATTTGTTTTCCTCCAATAAGCCCTAGCTAAACCTTTGTCTATTTTCTAAAGATAAAGCTTTTGAATTTATTTGCTTTTATTTACTTTCACATTAGGTCTTCTATTAGATGAGTTTCTGCTTTTATCTGTTTTTCATTTGGTTTATAATGTACTATTTCAGCTTTTGTAGATGAATATTTCTATTTATTTAAAACCTTTCTTTAAAAAAAAAAATTGAGGGGCGCCTGGGTGGCACAGTCGGTTAAGCGTCCGACTTCAGCCAGGTCACGATCTCGCGGTCCGTGAGTTCGAGCCCCGCGTCGGGCTCTGGGCTGATGGCTCAGAGCCTGGAGCCTGTTTCCGATTCTGTGTCTCCCTCTCTCTCTGCCCCTCCCCCGTTCATGCTCTGTCTCTCTCTGTCCCAAAAATAAAAATAAAAACGTTGAAAAAAAAATTAAAAAAAAAAATTGAGCACGGCTATAATTCTACTTCCGAGTACCATTTTTAAAATCTGCTTCCTACTAGTTGTAACATAGGATCTTTCAATTGTCATTCAGCTATAAGATTATCATTTGTAACTTGATTTTCTTTGCATCACATGAGAGAGTTTAAGCTTCCAAATTTAAGACTCTCTTCTTATTGCAGATTTCTAGTCAAACTCTATTGCTGTCAGTGATCCTTTGTGACATGGTACCTAGTCTAGCTTTCTTTATGTTCCCTGAGTATTGAAACATGTATATCTATTGCTTATTAGGGGCAGGAACTTGTATACTCAAGTGTGCTACCAAATTTTCTTAATACTGCTCAAAATAATATTAAAATAAAATTATTACAAGTAGCTTAGAAATCTTTTACTAATTTTTTCTTACACTTTAATGACCAAGCATATTCAAGAACATGCAAGATCTTTTAATTTTGAAAATAATTCAAACTGCCAAATTGCAATAATAGTAAAAGAATGTATACATATTTATCTAGATGCACCAACTGTTACTATTTTACTCCATTTGTTTTATGTGCATACTCTATGCCGGCAAATGTATATACACATATTTTTTTGAGTAATTTAAGGATAAATTATATCATGGCCCTTTAAGCTGGATACTTAAGTATGTATTTTTTTAATAATAGGGATATTTTCTCAAATAACAAAGAGTAGTTATTGGCTTCATTAAACTTAATATTGGTGGAATATGGATAGTATACTTAAGTGTTCCATTTTTGTCAGTTGACCCTATGTCTCTGATAGCATCTTGCCCTGATAGCACAGAACCCAGTCTGAAGGTTGATACTGCCTTTAGCTGACACGTCTCTAATTTGGTGTATTTCCATAGTCTCTCTTTGTCATTTATGATACTGACATTTTTGAAGAATAAAATATGTAGCCCCTCCCTTTTTTAATGCGATGTTTCTCCTTTTGGTTTTATATGTTATTTGCTTAGGATTGATTTATAAATGATGACTTCTCAGTCGACAAACTACCTAGGTAGCATGTCATTTTCAAGGCATCACCTTGGAGACACCCTATGCGTGTCTGCCCCTCATTAGTGATCTCAAGTTTGATTACCCAAAGTGTGGTCTTACGTCTCCACTGAATGATATATGTGTTATGTGTATGTATATAATTATGTCTATAATTTATTATTATTTTTTTTTACTTTACAACTGACTAAGACGGATTAAACAGCATAGACCCCACGCACAACTTGGTGTGGATGTTGAGCTTGATTGACGATGCCAGACGCATATCAAGAGGGGGTGAACAAGATAAGTTACCCAAAGAGGTGTTTTTTATTTGTCTGGAGGAAACAGGACAGGTTTCCCAAGCTGGTACAAACACGGTTTGAGAGAGAATAAGGAAGGGAAGGGGGTGTAGCCTGGATGAAGGTTTTCATAGGTGGGCGGAGGCTTAATTGACTTGAAACTCCTGTCAGCACCAAGAGAGGGAACACCTGGCTTTCTTATCACCTTTCCCAGATGGGGGCCAGAAAGGGAAGAGAGAGGGTTGAGGCTTACAGTCTATTGACAAACATCAAATAATGAAGTCAGGCTCTTCACTGCAGAAGTCATGTCTTGATTCTCAGCATAATATCCCACATTAATGATACTTGCACACATTGGTCTGTTATGTTCAAAGAACAATGCTGATATTCTATCATCCTCACCCCGCCCCCCTACGTTTGTCAGTCAGCCCTCAATATTTTACTGTCAGCAAGAGCCCTCCCTCCAGAATCTGTCCTCTTTCTTAGGACTGTATGGTAATCTAGTGACTTCAAAATGAAAGTTTAATTAAAACAACTGTAATTGTTTTTGTAGTCACCTAAAATTTTACCAGTATTTTAAATCAAGATTTGTGTTCATCGTACTTGTGTAAACTGCATGCCTTCCCTTTGAGTTCATTTTTCTTTTAATAGTTTTTTTGGTTTGGATAAATTATCTTAGTCTTCATATGCCGGTAAAGTCTTTATTTTGTTCTGGATTTTCAGTGATTGGTTTGGTAACATTTGTTGAATGACTGCTTTTCCTCAGCCCTGCCCAGAATGGACCTCTATTGTTGCTAATGAAAAGTCCGTTTTCAATTTAATTGTCATTCCTTTGAAGATAATTGGTCTCTGATCCTTGGTAATATGTAAGATTTTTTTCCCCCCTTGGGGGTGATTCTACTGTGTCTACATGTGGACTTAACTCTAATTATCCTCCTTGCCACTAGCAGTTCTTTATTAATCCAAAATGTGATTTTTTTCTTTCATTCTAGAAAAAAAAAATCTACTTCAACTAATGCTTTTTCATCTTTGCTTCTTTGTTCCTTTTATGTGTTAGAACGCTCAATCTATCTTTCCTATCTTTTCTTGTTCTTTCATCATTGTTTCTCCCCTCTCTATCTCTCTGGTTATTGTTGCCTGCTGGGCAGTGTTTGGGATAAGATGTTTACAACACAGAGAGCTCTATCCCCTTCTTTAATAATGGGAAGTTTTTGTTATTGTTGGTTTGCTATTTAACTCAATAGAAGAGCATCTATTGGTATTGTTCTCGGACAATGATGCTCTGAAGATTTCATTGATACTATTTAATTGACACAGTTTCCAGGGTAGCAAACAACTTGAATAGTAGTACTTGTATTACTTCCATTTTTTGTATTTGTTACTTTTAACATTACCCTCCTTAATATGTTTTCTTCTCACTCCTCCATACTTGGGTGATTTATTTCTTGAAAATTTATCCAGTAGCAAATTTTGTTGTGGGGGAGGACAAAAAATCTGGTGAAGACTCACTTTTGATCGTGAATGTTATTTTGGACTCTGATTTGGAGGGCATACTTATCCATGAAATTCTTTGTTTTAGGTTCATATAAATATCCAGTTAAATGACTGATTGGTCAACTATTTTTAGGTTTAGATTAATGTGAATTTCAAGCTTAGTACAAATAATGAATACAGTTCTGAGCTTAAGCCGGTAGTGATTTTTGACACTATGAAAGATGTTCTCCATTTTAACTATTATTGAAAAAGTTAAACCCTGGGTATGAATAAAGAAACACAAAGACCTCTTCCACATATAATGAGCTCACATCAAGTGGTGTATAGGTAGCATAGAAAATGCACTCATCTAGACACTTAGATTTTCTTGTGAGGACAAGTGTTCAAATATTCTGATATGAATGACAACTATTTCAGTCAATCACCCAGACTTTCAAATTTGATATGAAGCCTGTCTATTCATAGTGATATTTTTCAGTTGTTGGCACTCAATTAAGAGTTGTCTCTACACTTAACTAGTTCTGTGCCTTTCCCTTCCATAAGTTCTTCATGTATAGATGCAGTCAACTGATGTTTTAACTTGTCAAATCAGTCTAACTATTTACATCTGTCACTCCAACTATCAATGATACGTGTTAGCCCGGTGTTGGTGAAAGAAAATGCAAATATATTACCACCCTATCATCCCACCACCCCCTCCATTTTGCCAATCTTAAATCCAGTGTTCATTCCCGATGAGGATGTTAAGGAGTCTGTAACAAAACCAGATCTTTAGTCTTCTCCCTTGAAAGGTGGTCTTTTTTTAAACTTGCATTCAAGTTGCACCTGGTTTTGTTTACACAGTTATTCTTGCTTATGTTTGCCCAGGCCGGTAGCACTTCTCAAAGTGGTGAAGATGACTTTTTCAGGGGCGGCTGAAATCACAGTGGGAGAGTCAGAGACACAGAGCACTCTGAAAGCAAGGCTTGGTGGCAGGTGAAAATTTGATTCTGAGAGGTGCGATGGCAATTTGGAAGCCATAATGCATCGTCAGCTTCCCCCCAAGTGACCTGTGCACCTGCTCTCTCTCCATATATTTACATTTTCTCAGGATAAAGTAGTATGAAAAAGAAAAGAAAAGCAATACCATGGGTTCTGTCATATTGAATTGAATTTCAGAACTGGCTAGGGCAAGGATAACAAGGGTGATAAATGTGCAGGAAGAAAGCTAGCTGCTTCCCCCCCCCCCCCCCAGTAGATTTGCAAGATTTTCAGTTGGAAGGTGTTAAAGAGGTCCACTGTTTGCTCTGGGGAGGCCTGATACCCAGACTCACAGAAACCTGCAGACTTTGCCCTTTCCTTCTGAGAAGAGGCTGATGAATTCTGTTTCTCCCAGGTCTAATAGTTATTATTTTTTTTAATTTTAAAGGTTTTATTTATTTATTTTGAGAGAGACATGGACAGCCTGAGTGGGGGAGGGGTAGAGAGAGAGGGAGAGAGAGAATTCCAAGCAGGCTCCGTGCCATCAGCCCAGAGGCCAGTGTGGGGCTTGAAGTCCTGAAACCATGAGATCATGACCTGAGCCAAAACCGAGAGGTGGATGCTTAACTGACTGAGCCACTCAGGTGCCCCATCCTGTTTCTGATAGTTCTTACACACTCCTTCCAATATTAGGGGTGGGTGCAGCCACTGAGACCTTTGTGTTTCCTTTTTGCTGGAGATCCTGTGCTTGGGTTTTAGGTAAAGGAAAACATGAAGCAAGTATCTTACTATAAGGTAGCTATAAGTAGTCATAATAATAATAATAATAATAATAATAATAATAATAATAATCATTTGAGTTAAGTATGGCCAAGCTATTTACCCACATTTACTCAGTCCTCAGTATAACCTTCTACAGTTGTGAGCATAATCATCAACATATTTCTGCTGAGAAAAAAAGGTTCTGTACCGGGTTTAGCAGTTGCCTAAGGTCATACTGTGAGTTAACGGCCATGCCCAGAATTCAAGCCCTTGCACTCTGATTCCAGAGTTGGCCTTATTCAGAGTTGGCAAGCATTCACTTGATACTCGCCCATGGTATAGTGAATCTATCTCATGTTAGACTTTTGAAGTGTAGGTGTTATAAATTGTAGGCAGGATGTGCTTTGTTTTATTGGAAGTTTGGGAACCACTGGAGACCTCTGGAATTGGAGTCTCTGATCAACAAATGTCAGAAATAAGCAAAAATACCAAGCTGTGACCAAGGGTTGGGCCTGTTTTTTTTTTTTTTCAATATATGAAATTTATTGTCAAATTGGTTTCCATACAACACCCAGTGCTCATCCCAAAAGGTGCTCTCAATACCCATCACCCACCCACCCCTCCCTCCCACCCCCCATCAACCCTCAGTTTGTTCTCAGTGTTTAAGAGCCTCTTATGCTCTCTCCCACTCTAACCTCTTTTTTTTTTTTTCCTTCCCCTCCTCCATGGGTTTCTGTTAAGTTTCTCAGGATCCACATAAGAGTGAAACCATATGGTATCTGTCTTTCTCTGTATGACTTATTTCACTTAGCATAACACTCTCCAGTTCCATTCATGTTGCTACAAAAGGCCATATTTCATTCTTTCTCATTGCCACGTAGTATTCCATTGTGTATATAAACAACAATTTCTTTATCCATTCATCATTTGATGGACATTTAGGCTCTCTCCGTAATTTGGCTATTGTTGAGAGTGCTGCTATAAACATTGGGGTACAAGTGCCCCTATGCATCAGTACTCCTGTATCCCTTGGGTAAATTCCTAGCAGTGCTATTGCTGGGTCATAGGGTAGGTCTATTTTTAATTTTTTGATGAACCTCCACACTGTTTTCCAGAGTGGCTGTACCAGTTTGCATTCCCACCAACAGTGGGTTGGGCCTGTTTTTGAGAATCCTGTAGTGCAGTAGAGGAAAATGGACATTGACAAAGCAGTTAGCAAAATCATTATGTGATCACTATTGTTCTAAGTATTATAAAGAGTATAGGGGACTAGCAGTGCTTACACTGGGAGAGCCAAGCTTGCCTCTATGTTTTGATGTTCTCTTCCTAGCAGAACCTGCCTCTCATTCTGGAAGCTAAAAATATGCCTTGTTTCTCCATTTCATTTATAGTTAGAAAAAGAACCTGTAACTAGTGCTGGCTGGGTGGAGCTGAGAAGTCTGTGGCAGTACTTCTGTCCCTGATATAGACAGGCCGGCAGGCACATGCGTCCTCTTCCCGTGGAAGTGGAGGGTCTCCCTGTGATGCCTAGGACTGTGTAGTAACCTTATGAACATAAGGTGGGAACAGAAAGATGGTGAGAGCCTCGCAACCTGATGGGACTACCAACACCTGAATCAACCCTGGAACTCTCTATCTCCAGATGGCTTGCTACATGAAGTACATTTCTTTTTGTTTAAACCATTTAAATCACAGCGTTCTCTTGCTTGCAGCTGAGAGCTTCTTAAATGATAAGGAGGCTTCCCTGAGGAAGAGGTGTTGGGCCTGGATTATGAAAGAAGAAGGGTTGTTGATGAAGGAAAGAAAGGGTAAGGAAAGTTTCAGGCAGCGGGTCTAGCAGGACAGAGGGCTCCAAGTGGAAGTGGTGTGTCAGATTTGTAAAAAGGGAAGGAGAAGGTCATGGAATCGTTCAAAAGAAGAGAGGGAAAGTGGCACAGGCTGAAGCTGAAGTGAGCAAATGAGAGGCCATGCAAGGAGTGGAGGCCACAGCCAGGAGGCTGAATTGCATCCTAACACCAGGGAGTATTTCAAACACTTACCACAGGAGCATCATCTTGTCAGATGTGCACAATAGCTTGGAGGAAAGCCGGAGCATTGGTGGAAGTGGAAGAAAGCAAGGGCAGGTTAAGGGCAGAGCATAAAGGAGAGAGTGACAGGAAATGTGGCTGCTTGGTTGGGCAGGAGGGAGCTCGCACATGAACTTGCAGGACATCCTCAGTGAAGTGGGCATGAAGGTGGGCAACTCAGCCCATAGACCTCCTCTTCCCCCCTCCCCAGTGCCCCTCCATGCACAGACATGTGGCCTTCAGAACATGCATCTAGTTTCTGTATCTTCCTAGCCATGCTATAAACCTTGTGAGTTTTTTTGTTTGTTGTTTTTTGTTGGTTTTCGTTGTTTTTTTATTTATTTATTTTAATTTTCTGTTTTTTAGAAAATAGCAATGGAAACTTGGAGAGGGCAGCGGCCTGCACCTGCCCAAAGTCTCATGCTGTTAGACATAGTGGAGCTTGGGGTGCCTGTGTGGCTCAATCAGTTAAGCTCTGACTTCAGCTCAGGTCATTATCTCATGGTTGAGTAGTTCCACAGTTTGTGACTTTGAGATCCATTCTATCCTGTCAGCACAGAGCTTGGTTCAGATCCTCTGTCTCCCTCTCTCTCTGCCCCTCCCCTGCTCATTCACTCTCTCTCAAAAATAAACATAAAAAAAATGCTTCTACACACAGCAGAACCTGAAACCCTTGTCTCTTGACTCCCAGTCAAGCCATCTTTCCAAATGGCCGTCTTTCTCAGAATAATTTCTAGAAGATTGGTAGTGCTACCAGAGAACTTGTTCCACACTAAGATTGGACTCCTTGTCACTCAAATCAATATCAGAGAGAGGTGGTGGTTGAAAAGGAAAGCTTGCTTTATTCCGGAAGCCAGCAATCTGAGAAGAAGGTGAACTAACGTCCCACAGACCATCTTCCCCATCAAGGCAAAGCTGGAGTGTTTTAAAAGGGAAGGCATTGGAAATGGGGCCAGTATAGCAGGGCTGGTGCTCAGAAGGTTATTCCTATGTTGAGATAACCCTGAACAGATTTGGCTTCAGCAGTAGTTGTTTTCCAATGAAGTCAGGACTTCCCTTCTGGGAAATCTGGTCCTTAGTTCCTCAAAGCCAGTGGTCTGGAAATCTCCAGGAAAGTAGATTAGTTCTGCTCCAGACCAAGGGACTTAGGTCAACAAGCAAGGAGTGCATAAGCTTGAAGCTAGTCAATACTTAAGATTACTTGGGGGTGCTGTAACAGTAGGACTTGAATAGGATCATCCAGGTTGTTTTTAGTTGATAAATGTGTTATTATTTACTGAACAGTTGGAACACCCAATTGTCCCCCCCACCCCTCCACAATAGACTTGGTGCTACTGATCAGAAGACAAAACCTAGAACATGAGATTAGGAACATGAAAGTGACAGGAAAGATCAGGAGCTGATGACTTTTCCCATCCAAGGGCTGGATAGGGACAAGGAGCAGAGTTGGCCAGCCAGGTAGGGATGGGGAGGTAGGAACTGGAGAGGTATCCCTAAAGGAGCTGCTGATATTCATCATCAGCCAACTGTTGTTCTGCAAGATGATGGGTGCTAGGTTACCAGATCTCCCATTTTCCAAGAGTTGGCTTGCTTGTAAATGGTATTTCATGTTGTTAAAAGTTTTTTTTAATGTTTTTATTTATTTTTGAGGGAGGGAGGGAGCAAGGGAGAGAGAGAGAGAAAGAGAGAGAGAGAGAGAGAAAGAGAGAGAAGGGGCAGAAAGAAAGGGAGGCAGAGGATCCAGAGTGGACTCTACACTGACAGCAGAGAGCCCTATGCGGGGCTCAAACTCAAGAAGTGCAAGATCATGATCTGCTCCAAAGTCAGACGCCTAACCGACTGAGCCACCCAGGTGCCCCGTGTGTTTTTAAATGTTTGTTGAAATTGGTATTTAATGCTGGCTTAAGTTGTTTTAAAGCACTTTGTCAGCAACAACAACAACAAACAAGTATCTCAAGTAATTTCCACTTCTGGGGAGAAGTAATTTTCAATTTTTTTTTTTTTATAAATCATATGCCAGTTTGAAGAAAAGAATGTTTATTTATAGGTTATATGTAAAAAATGACTAATATCATGTAAGTTATTAAATCTATGTTCAGCCCCAAAGAAAATTAGAGGAGATCAGCCTTACTCATTTCTTATGGCTGTTGTAACAAATTACCACAGATTAAATGACTTAAAACAGAAACGTATTTTCCCACAGTTCTAGAATTCAGAAGTACGCAGTTTTAATGGGCTGGAGCTGAAGTGTTAGCAGAGACATGCTCCCTCCAAAGCCCTTGGGGAGAATCTGTTCTTTGCCTCTGCCATCTTCTGGTGGCTGCTATCATTCCTTGGCTTGCGACCACATCATTCTTATTTTCACATCTCTTTCTGTTCCATCTTTATTTCACTTTCTCCCCTGTGTCTGACATATCTCCCTCTGCCTTCTCTTGCTGAAGATACACATGATTGAGTGTATGGTCCATCCTGATAATTTAGGATAATCTCATTTTAAAATCCTCAATTTAATCATATTTGCAAGGATGCTTCTTACATATGAGGAACATTTACAGGTCCCATGAAATAAGTGATGAATATCTTTGGTGGGGTGGCTTTTTCATACTATCACATAAACCTTTTTACATTTTATTCTTAAGGCTTTAGACCCTTTATCTGTGATCTCAAGTCATAACGTGTGTACACTTTAGAATGATATTTGATGTTGGGGCACCTGGGTAGCTCAGTTGGGTGAACATCAAACTCTTGATTTCAGCTCAGGTCGTGATCCCAGGATCGTGGAATGGAGCCTTGCCTCAGCCTCTGCACTGGGCATAGAACTTGCTTAAGATACTCTGTCTCTCCTTTCTCTTTGTCTCTGTCTCTCTCTGTCTCTCCCTCTGCCCCTCTCCCCCTTTCTGTCTCTCTAAAAAAATTAAAAAAAATAGAATAATATTTAGTATTAGAGGTTATAGGTATGAATCCATATTTCAAAAAAATCTGTAATTCAATATATTTTATTGATTTCTTAGCAGAGTTGATTGGGCATTTAGTGTTTCTACCTGGTGTTTTATTCTAGTAGCCCCGTGAGAGAGCACTGGCCCACAGTAGGGCTTCTCAACCTTGGTACTGTTAATATTTCTGGACAGATAATTCTTAACCATTGAAGGCTATCTTGTGCACTGTAGCATTAGCAGCATCCCTGGCCTCTAACTACCAAATGCCCACTAGTAACTGCCCTGCCTCCCATCACTGTGTTGATAAAAAATGGTTTCAGTGTGGGGAGAAATAAATTTTGTACCAACACAGACCTTTCCATGCCAATATGGAAAGGAAGGAAACTGACTTCTTATTTAATTAACATAATAGTTTACATGCATGTAAGAGATAAGAAAGACAAAATTACAAAATATATACAGCAGAGCAAGTACAAAATTCTCATGGGAATTAAAGTAGATATTTGTTTAATAAACTGTTCTCCTCTGAAAGAATAACATGTCTTTTCTCCAAGACCTCTTGGTTCTCCCTGAAAGAGTTACATCTTGAGATGGGCTTCTAGGTTAAGTCCATTAGGAAGTTTTTAACATTTACGGGGCACCTGGGTGGCTCAGTCAAACTTTTCAACTCTTGATTTCAGCATAGTCACGATCTCACGATTTGTGGGATGTTGGGCTCTGCACTGAAAGCTTGGAGACTGCTTGGGGTTCTCTCTCCCTTTCTCTCTGCCCCTCCCTTGCTTGCTCTCTCTCTTTTAAAATAAATAAAAATTTAAAAAATAAGTTTTTACACTTCAAGAGGCTCTGGACATGTGGCTTTAGAGACTTCTCTTCACTATAGATGGGGCTTTTCTAGTACCTGGGAAGATGGTCTACCATTTGTTACAGACTTGTTACAGAAAGACTTCAGGCCCCCCACGTCTTCTAGAAGACTATTCCAAGAGAGGAAGAGAGGATAGCTGCTTCCTTTCCCTTTACAAGCGAAGAAAGTTTATTTTTAAAAAGTTTCTCTTATACCAGATATAAGATGGCCAAATATCCCCTGGAGGATGAAATGGACCCCAGTTGAGAACCATTAGTCTAGAGCAAAGGATGACAAAGTTAGCAGTCAGGTGGAAACATGAAATCAAAAAGAATTTGGAGAAAGCCATGAGAAGAAAACAAACGCTGCTTCTAAAGTTTTATTTTGGATTTATTAACCAGGAGCCCATTAGACTGAGGTGGCTCTAATGCCATGGCAGTGTATGTAAGCAAACCAAAATCTGAACCTTTAAATGCCTCAAGATTACTACATTGAAACCTAAGGATAACCAATCACAAAGATCCAGCTAGACTTTAAGCTACAGCCAAATCCTTCCTTTGCTTCTGTTTTTTTTTTTTTTTTTTTCTCTGAAAATCTTTCCCTGAGCCCCTGCCAGCTCCTAACCACTTCCAGTTTAATGCCAGCTGACTGGAATCAATTTCTGCACAAATAAACTTAAAAGAAAAATGGCCTTTGATTATGGACTCATTTGGTTACTATTAAATCCTAATATGGTTATAGATGCCAAGGATTAGAAGAGGAAAGAATTTCAGTAAAGGAAAGTAAGTTTTATGCATCTTCTTCCTCCTCCCTTTTCCTAGTTTGGAACCAGGCAATGGAGATTATTTCCTCTGGTCAGGAATAGACTGGATGGCATCTTTGACTAACGGTCTTTTGCTTTTCTCTTTGTTTTCTTAGGAAATGGATTGACTACCTGGCTGACACCCCCACACCCCTCACCTTTTTACTGCCATTTTGCCATTTCATGGCTGCCTGATAGAAATCTAGTTTCCTTTATCTGATAAATTTAAGACCTACTTGCCTGCTATATAATATAGTTGTAACTTGGGGGTTTTAAAGCATAGTGGCAAATTTAAATACAGCAAGAAACTGGTGAATTTAGAGTGGCTGGCAATGCCCCTCTCCCTCCTGTCTTAATTAGGAATTCTGTTCAGTCCTGGGATGTCACAAATAGCCCAGCAAGAGAAATCCATAGTCTTTATTCTAATCACTACAGGATATGGTTTATTAGGATGATGGGAGAAAAGCCAGGTTGGGAGGAACTTAGAAAAGACCTAATGACATGGGGTAGTGAATCATGCATATGTTCTTTATAGATGTCCCTTGCTTTGAGATAGGGTTGGGGATTGGGGGTTTTCTACACCCCCCCCCACTTGTGCCAATAAAATCCCCTGAGATAGTCTGATCTGTCTTCATTTTTATCTAATACTCTTAAGATGTCCTAACTTTTCAAGAGAGGGTCCCGTACAGGTGACTGATACAGATTCATGAAGTAGTTGAGTATTTAATGCATGCATCTATACATGCAGAGCACTGTTAGAGTCCTGGGTTTGTGTCTGGAGGGTCTACTCCCTGTATTTGTCTATTTCGGTGGAAGTAGGAAAATGCCAAGTGCTATTTCAAGCAGTGGTAACTGAGGTATGTGTGGAGTGAAGGCAACAGCTAGTCAAGATACAAGTGCAACATCCAGAGAGTATGTTTGCAGCCTAATATCCGCTTACTCTCTTTTCCTAGTGTTTAATTTATAATTGTGGAAAAAATGTGTGCCTCAGTGGAAAAGTGGGCATGATCTGTAGCACATCCTTCTACCTCATGCCTTATATTCTGATTCTGGGGAAGCTACTTTAAAATTCTGTTAACCATAGGTATCTAATAGGCATGGAAACCCTGTCCAATCTGGCAGAGTTTCAGTTGAATTCCTTCCCTGCTCCTCCTCTGTAAGGGACAAATAAAACCAGTTTTGCCTCCCTTTTGTAATTCATTTCAGGATTACTTTTCATCAATACATGCATCTGTAAATTTTCCTCTGCACAGGTTGTAACATCTGCTGTTTCCCTCATGAGTTGAATGAACTCATTAACAATGTTATTTTTTTTTTTTATATGTAAGAACCATGGTTTTACCTTTTCCTGAAAAGTACCCTTTAATAATAGACATACGTACTTTTGGCTCTGGAGTGCTTGGAGGTATACACATTAGTTCATTAAAACTAAACTTAGGCTAGAATCCAGAGACCTATGTCCTATAGATAGAACCAGAAATTAGTTTTTGTTGTCTCAACCCCCACCCCTACTATGTTTATATGTGGCCAACTGCCTCTATCTCACCAAAAACATTCCTTTTTGTTCAATCTTCTTGTATGGTCACAGTTTCTTTCTTGTATTTATCTCAAAAATAATGAACTGAACAAGTTCCTATAAATAGAGAAATCGTGAGTATTGTTCCATTGCTTTGACAGTTCAAAAGACTTCAGGGCTTAAAATATTGGTTGAGAGATCCAGATTTCATAAGCTAATAACAGTTTGTTCCCTGAGATTACTTACTTGAATTGTTTTCATTTTACAGCATGGATAAAACCACCAACTATTGAATAATAAATTCACCAGCTTGGATGTTTGGCATAAAGGGAAGCTATAGGTAGCAATGCCAAATAAGCAACTTAAATCTGATGTTTCTCTGATTGACAGAGCCATTTTTCCTGAGACTATGGCAGGGTCCGTTAAATCTACAAAAATCAGAAATGTCATTTGAGCCTCTTTCTGTGCTTCTACAAAGCTCTCATTCATTGAAGAATCCTACCCAAAGAAATATATCTTCTTGGCAGGACCATTATCTTTCTTGATGAGATATGAGCATATTAGAGCTGATTCTCATGAAGTTACTGATGGTGTGAAGACAGAAAGAAAGATAAAGTGGATTTACTTCAGACTAACTATGAAATCAGAGATGTGAGAGATCAGGTGGATATGAGACTTATATCTTACTTTTAATATGTAAAGATCACAGACACCTGGGAGATGTCTTGTGTTTAGGTGTAAAGTGCAGCATGTTTAGAAGTATCTGGAGGCCTGATTTTGCTCATCTTTGGAAGGCGAGGTGTTGTTTATACATTGGTATATTCCCAGAGTTTCAAAGCAAGCAGAAATGTGGTTTCACATATGAAACATGTCCCACATCCTGAGATGCTTTTGCCTCGATAATAAATAATAATGGAGAGAATCTTGTACTGAAAAGTGTGTACCTTTTGTAAATATTAATATTTAATTTGGATTTCATACCTGGGCTGAAGATAAAATTTTGATCCTACTGGGTCAGAAAATAAGCAGAGACTTGAAGTAGAGCTGCAGTTTTGAACGTTTGTCTCCCTTTCCAGCTCTCAAATTCTCAAACTCCTTTTTTTTTTTTTATGGTCTATCATTATAAATATTCCATTGTCTGATGCTTGCATCAAGGTCCAGGGGTAAACTTGAGGAGTTAGGTGTGCATCCTGTGGGACTGAGAAGGTCTGAATTGGTAGATGGTTGCCCGTCAATTTTATTCCTCCAGCAAGGAGGGATGACCATAAACAGGAAAATACAGTCCTGGGAAACTAGCCTCCTGCTCATTCATTACTTAGATGGATTTATTGAGCACCTTATGTGACAAATATGCTAAGAACTGGTATCTGTTGGTGAACGTTCAGAGTCCAATCTTGTTTTCATAGTTCAAGGTTAATGGGCAAGTCAGGCTTAACAAGAAACTTACTAATAAATTACTAAATATTTACATGTAGTAAATACAGGCACTGAGAAAATCTTCTGAACCAGTGGTTTCAGGGACCTTTCTAAAAAGTTATTTTTTGCTGTATTTTCAATGGAGTCAGCCTAATGTAAGCAGGCATGATTTTTGTAGTTTTCCACTCCCTAGTTGTTTTTGATAGAAACTGGTGATTAATAATGAAGACAAAGGGGCTATCACCAGAAAAGAGGAGGTGGAATAGCAAACAGGAGTGGGGGAAGAGTTAATGCTGAGAAGAAATTTGCGTAAGGAGATTGTTAATCTGCAATGGTGTTCTTCTTGACTTGACTCTTGTAAAGATATAGGGAGTTGAGCTCTCTTAATGCTGTCATGATGCTTGGTAGTAAAATCAATAATGACTATACTATTATCTTAAAGTATTACCAATAAAAGAAGGAGAAGCATCTATTAAAAGGAATTACAACAGCCTTTAGGCTGTTCTTGGAAATTCAGGGGAATAAGTATTATTTTGTTTATGCTAACATTTGAGTACTCCAGCAGTAATACGAACTTCATTGCAGAAAAGAAACCTACAAGATGAACTTGATTCCCTGTGTATTCCTGCCCCCCCTTTTTTTCTTTTTGCTGGTCAATCAACTTGATGGTAGAGTGAAATGGAAATTTCTTGAATCGGGAACATTGGCATTCATCCTTTTACAAGGCCTATTGGCAAGATAATGTTAAGTATCCTTATATAGGTGTAATTCTGGAATAATTTTTCTCCTTTAATGTTGCCATATAAATCAGTCTTAATGCTCCATTAAAACAAATGAACATGTGCTAATGATACCAACTCATACCTCTTTCTTGAATGGCAACTGGGGCTGAGAATATAGAATGATTCTGTGTCCAACAGAATGTGTCCATGGAGACTGGATTGCTCACTGTCGTGGACAAGCTAATCAAACGCAGCTCTAACAGAAATCCAAATCAATCTCTTAATCAGTGACTCACTCCAGCAGCCCCCCGCCCGTGCAATCAACTTGGTAATTGCTTCACCTGCAACTGCCTTGCTGCCCCTGGGAAGTTGAGGTCTGCTGTGTTTTACAAAGCTTGATGAATTTTAGAGAAAATTGTTTTGCATCAATGACAGGAAATTTAACCCTCAGCGTACGTTCATGTGATTTCTTTGGGTGGAGTTCAACCTTATGACGTAGGGGTTATTTCAGTTTTTCAGAGAAAGAAATTAATTTTAACAGAGTTATTATATCCCAGGAACATGGCCATTATGTGTCACAACCAGAATTCAGGCCAATTCTGGTTTACACCAAAGTGTATACTTTTTTTTTTTTTAATTTTTTTTTTTTCAACGTTTATTTATTTTTGGTACAGGGAGAGACAGAGCATGAACGGGGGAGGGTCAGAGAGAGAGGGAGACACAGAATCGGAAACAGGCTCCAGGCTCTGAGCCATCAGCCCAGAGCCTGACGCGGGGCTCGAACTCACGGACCGCGAGATCGTGACCTGGCTGAAGTCGGACGCTTAACCGACTGCGCCACCCAGGCGCCCCGCAAAGTGTATACTTTTAACCCATTGTTGTATAGTCTGTGTTCATCACTCAGAGAAGGGAGCTGAGATTGATGGTCTTGTTAAGTGGCATCAACATTGTAGGTTGGAAAAAAGTGCCCAAACCTCAAATCTATGCCTTTGCAACTATTTGTTATTATTTTTAAAATTTGTTTATATAGATAATGACAATACTTATGAGGCTTCCCTAACACATTAACCACCCAGGATTTCCATTTCTTTCTGGTGATTTTTCAGTTTCCTTCTCTCTTCTATGCCTCTCTGTTTTGTTTTGTTTTTATTTGTTGTTGTTGTTGTTTGTTGTTGCCCCCCCCCCCCCATCCTAACATATACCCTGTGGTGAGGGTTATTTTTTGGTTTCATTAAACAAAAAATATGTTTTCTCCCTCTGGCCCAGGAATGGGCTCCTTCCAAATAAGAGCAAGGGAAATGATGTTTCCATTTTGTTACAAATGGAAATGATGTTACATTTTGTTACAAACAAAATGATGTTACCTTTTGTTTGTTTGTTTGTTTCTTGGAAGAATCTAATCCTCTATGGAACATCAAACTTCATCAAGTTTGTGGAATCTGATTGGTATCTGGTGAGCTAATGTTTGAAGGGGAGCAATCTTAGGATAGCGTATGTTAGACCCTTGTCACATAGATATTAACCACTACTGGGCACCTTTGGGGTGTGCACTAGGGGGTTTCAAAGATGCAAAAGGTGATGAATCCTAGTCCCTGTAGGTAAGGTTTAATCCCCTGTAGGTAAGGTTTAATTCTCTCGTATGTTCCCATAGCCACATGTGCTTTCCTCTTTGTGACCTTTCTCACAGTTGTAATTACTTGTGGCCTTATCTTCTAATAGTCAACTCTGATTCCATGAAGGTGAGCACCGCAATTCAATCTGTTTTAGCTGCTGTGACTTGAGCCCTGTGCCAGAACAGGACTGAGCCTACTACTGTATTATATTTACCCGAGTTGAATCCAATCACCATCACAGATTTAATTATCACTTGAACACTTACCTTGTGCATGGCATGGTGCTCTATGCTGTAGGTTAGAAAGAGACTGAACAAATCCCATTCTTTACTGAACTCGGAACTCACAATTTAGTGGGAAGACAGTCAAGATATGTAATATTTATTATACTAACTAAATGATAGTAGCCTACTACTGTGGGTTATGTACTGTTAGATGGTAATTATTTGATAACTGTAGCCACTGTTGATTGAACACCTATCTTCCCAAGTGTGTTATATACATTTTGTGATGCCAGTCCTCTATCCTGCCCCAGATTGCAATCATCTGTTTTTAGAGATGACAACCAGAACTGTTCTAGGTCACACAACCACTAAGTACCAGATACAGGATTTCAACCTAAGCTGACTGCAAAGCCAAAGACCCGTTCCTGAAGTACGCTGCTTTGGGTGGTAATCTCTGCACCTCTATTAGAAGGGACAATGAACACAGATTTGAGGGTTGGACTCCCACAGGTCTTCTGGGGGAGGTGGTACCTCAGAGAAAGTTTCAAGGGGTCAGGAATTATTAGCCAGGTGAAATCTTTGAGTTAGTGGGAACTGCACATTCAAAGTAGAGAGTATAAAAGATACATTTCAGGAAATGTGGGTAGTAGATAGATACAAGGCTAAATCACAAAAGAACCTAGTTACTGGATGATGGGAGTTTATTTTTATTTTATAACCATGAGAGGAGTTTAAGCTGAGGGCCTCATGTAGTCAGATGTATGTAACCAGAGCATTGGGGCTGGGGGTAAGATTTTGGAGACAGGAGTAATGGAGACTTCATTCCCTTAGCATCCATCTAACAGATATCTGTTGAAACTCTATGTGCTTCTAGTACAAGGGGCTCTGTGAAGATAGGCAACTAACAAGTGAGTAGATAAGGCATTTTAGGACTGTGATCCTTTCTCAGATGGGAACAGACAAGATGACCGATGTGGTAGAAAGTGATCTAGAGAAGGTGCCTTTAGCCGGGGAAAGTGAAGAGCACTTTTGAGGAGAGGGTGGTTCATTCCAGGTGACATCTTAAGAATGGGAAAGGGGCCAGTCACACCCTCAAGGCATGAGACGAGCATGTGCAAAGGGAAAAGTCCAAATAAGGATGAGGAATTGGAAGGAGGCACCCACAGGTGTGGTGTGACAGGAGCTTTGAGGGGGACTGAAATGAAATTCAGGACCACATAAGCCATGGAAAGCAGGTGATCTACAAAGCTTAGTGAATTGGTCAGATTTACCTTTGAAAATAATTACTTTGTATGTTTGAAAGATTTTTTTCAGTTGCAATGACAGTGGTTCAAGCACAGTAGGGTTAGTTCTAGTGCAGGAGGAAAAAGTGGAAAAGGCAGCCCGAGGCTGACATGGCAACTTTCTGAAATCAGCAGGAACCTAGACTCCTGGCTTTTTGCTCTGGTATCTTTGGCCCTGACTTGCATCCTCACATACACAAGATGGCTGCTAGAGCTCCCACATCCCTTCCACACAGGGGGCAGAAGGGAAGAGAGAAGGACCCTAGGATCATATGATAACTGTCTGTCTGGCTGTATGTCCATTCTTGGAAGTTTTGTCCTCTGACTCCCGAATAATTAGATACTAAAAACTGCAAGAGAGACAGAAAATACATCCTTCCAAAACTAAGCACGTTTCTATCCAGAGGAAAAACATACTTCTATTATGAAGTAAGAATACTTATTGGAAAGGCAACCAGCATTTCCTGCTATAAAAGCTGTGTGGCGAATAGATTGTAGGTGGTAAAATATTAAAAACGAAAGGGACCATTGTGATCCAAAAGATGTAGAAAACCATTTTTCTTTCGCTGAAACTAGAATAGAAAGGAGGGTGGTCAGGGGAAAAAGTTAAAGATGGAGAAAATAATAAACTTGATTTATTCTGAAGCCAGAATTAACACGATTTACAGAGATTTCCCCCACTTAGGATGCAGTCAAAGAATTGAGGGTGGCTTCTTGATTTTTAATTTTTTTTAAATGTTTATTTATTTTTGAGAGAGAGAGTGCAAGCAGGGAGGGACAGAGAGAGAGGGAGACACAGAATCCCAAGGAGGCTCCAGGCTCTGAGCTGTCAGCACAGAGCTTGATGTGGGGCTTGAACCTACAAACAGTGATATCATGACCTGAGCTGAAGTCGGATGCCCAACCGACTGAGCCACCAGGTGCCCCTTCTTGATTTTTAACATGTTAATTTCTTTCTTACTGGTGTTAACAAGTGAGAAGGAAAAGATGAAGAAATTTACTAGATAGGAGGAGAACTGTGACTTTATTTATTCATTTGATTTATCAGTATCACTTCTATTTTCTGGGAAGGAAAGTACCTGATAGTCAAGTTATCTGCAGATCTAAGTGCTTTCTCTGTGAAAAGGCTCTAAACAAATTAAAAGGAACTCTTTACAATCTCTTTCAAAACTTGAGATTCATGCCATGCTAGGTTTTATGCATTTGACAGCTCCCAATGTAGATAAACTCTGTAATTGTTTGGTAACAGTCTCATCAGTGTTAAAAAGAAAAAAAAAAAAAAGATGCAATGCTATGCAAATTTGAGGAGAGGGGGCCATTTTAGCAGCTTTCAATCTATCTGACTAAATGTAATTTAAAATTTCCTTATGTCAAATACAGCCCAGCAAATACTAAACATTATTGTCATGAAGCAGAGAAAATCAGGTTAGCCAGCTTATGAGTCTGGATAGATTGACAGGCCTTGAAATTCGAATTCAAATATTTAGAAGCAATGAAGCACTTACTTCCAGATCGTCATGGCTCTGAAGGGGTTTACAGTGTAGTGAACTGAAATATTAGCCAAGAAATTTATGCACACACAGTACAGTATAATTTGTTTTTAGCACAACATTTGTCAGACTTCCACCTGGGGACGTGAAGGACCACATAGTTTTTGTTTTTTGGTTTGTTTTTCAAGAAGGACAATGGCACACAGAGCCCTCATAGATTTATGTTAATTGAAGGCGGGTAATTACTGCAATGTCCTCGACACAATCAGACTGTGGCCAAAAGGCTCTGGGTCAGTATTCAGAAGACTTGAGTCTGATCCTTCAAACTTGAAGGTTCACTACTTCCAAGCTTTATGACCTTGGAAAAGTCATTTAAGCTCTCTGATCCTCAGTTTTCTCTTGTTAAAATTGGAAATACTTTTATTACTGAGCTCTATAACTGTAATCCTACCATGGATACTTTGACTGTGTGGGACAATATTGAGATATTCATGTTAATGAGAAACTGAGGGTTTAGTGGGGTGAGGAAAGTCCTTTGAAATAACTAGTTTTGCCACCTCTCTTGTTATTAATAAATTTGATAACCCCGTAGTTAGAATAAAAATGATAATCTAGCCTCCTGATGGGCGAATTCAGCCTATAGATACACTCCAATACATGTGTACGTACATATACATATATACACATATATGTACATAAACCATACATATATACAAATACAAACACACCAAATTGACCAACTGAGCCTGGCTTTTACCCACAAATACACATATACAATTTCTTCTTGTATGGCATTGTCTTATAATGATTTTTAAAATTTGAATCAGTTGTGCAATTGCTGGGTCATAGGGTAGTTCTATTTTTAATTTTTTGAAGAAACTCTGTACCATTTTCCAGAGTGGCTGCACCAGTTTGCATTCCCACCACCACTGCAAAAGGATTCCCCTTTCTCTGCATCCTTACTAGCATCTGTTGTTTCCTGAGTTGTTAATTTTAGCCATTCTGACAGGTGTGAGGTAGTGTTTCTTTGTGGAATTTATCTGACAGATACAAAAATGCTGATTTGAAGGGGCACATGCACCTCAATGTTTATAGAGGTGCTAGCAACAATAACCAAATTATGGAAAGTGCCCAGATGTCCATTGACTGATGAATGGACAAAGAAGTGATACACACACACACACACACACACACACACACACACACACACAATGGAATACTACTCAGCAACCAAATACAATGAAATCTTGCCATTTGCAACAACATGGATGGAGGTAGAGGATATTATGCTAAATGAAATAAGTCAGCTAGAGAAAGACAAATATCCTATGATTTTACTCTATGTGGAATTTGCGAAACTCAACAGATAAACATGGGGGAAGGGAAGGAAAAATAAGATAGAAACAGAAAGGGAGGCAAACCATAAGAGACTCTTAAATAGAGAACAAACAGGGTTGCTGGAGGGGAGGTGGATGGGGGATGGGTTCAATGGGTGATGGTCATTAAGGAGAGCACTTTTTGGCATGAGCACCCAGTATCCTATGTAAATGATGAATCACTGGGTTCTACTCCTGAAGCCAAGACTACACTGTATGTTAACTAACTTGAATTTAAATAAAAAAATAAAAATTAAAAAAAAATATGGAAGGTAATATGGTTGTAAAAAAAAAATCCAATCAGTTGCCAACTAACTTCATACAAATACACAGATTCCTGGCTACCTCAAAAGATCAGCAATTCCTAAATGGCTTATCTTTTTAGGTTGGCCTAGTTACCTATTCACGATAGTCCCTAAATCTCACTGTGGGTTTAACTTTGCCTACCTGACTGCTGAAGATCCTCCAGTTTTCTGTGCTTGGGTTAAAGTGTGATTTGACAAAGGGCAAGATGCACCCAGTTCTCTTTTGATAATGTTAGCTAGTCCTTTTTGTCCAGCTATTCATTTTTGAAATAGGTGAAACTTTTGTGGGATGGGTTATTCAAGACCATATGGCTGAGAATAACCACTTCACTATTTAAATACAATTTGTTTATAATAATGGAAGAGAATTTGAAATGGCCAAGAGAGATGATTCACCATGGTAAGAGCATCATCTCTGCAGCCTTTTATAGCAAGGGAAGTAGTTTGCTAAACTTTCTTGAAATAGGCATAGATTTGCCTAGGGCCAGTCATGCTCTGCTGTATCCTTCCCCCTTTGAGATAAAAGGTGGAATCTTCTGAAGCTAGCGCATTCATAGTGTTTTTAATTACTGACCTTGACCAACCGAGCCCTGTTTTTAAGCTTTGACTCAAAGTCAAACCAACAGTCTCTTCCAATGTAGTGAATTAATATTTATGTAAGACAGGATTTTATGTAATCAAAAAAACATTAGGGAATTAAATGCAGAAGCAGCACAATACATATTCTCTTATCAACTAAAAGTGAGTTTATTTTAAAACAAACTTGCTGCATATTTAGCATCACTTAAAGCAGTGGTTTTCCATTAGAGGTGGCTTTTGCCCCCTGGGGGATATTTGACATTGTTTGAAAATATTTTTGATTGTTCAGACTGGGGAGGTACTACAGGCATCTGGTTGGTGGGGATCAAGGGTGCTGCTGAATACCCTACAATGCATGGGACAACCCCCACCACCCCATTACAAACACTTACGTAGTGCAAAATGTCAATAGAGCTGAATTTGAGAAACCCTGTTTAAAGGATATATCTTTTGCAGAAGCCTTATTAAATTCAGAAGAAATTTAGCACAGGTTTACATTTCCGGTTAAGGGTGAAATGTAATTTGTGTGCTGCACAGCATTCCTTATCCTCCAAATTACTTAATGATAATTGAGGTCAATTTGAATTGTATTAACTTAGCTAAACTAGAACTATGCTTTCCAGAGTTTTGTTTCTTGCATGGTGATGAGTTAGCATGGGCCACCAGAAATCTTTTGCATGAAATTTGGAAATTATAAATGGAATTATAACCACTTTGGCCTCATACGCTCAGAAAGTTGCACCAGGCCACAGGGCACAATGGCATCTCACACAAAGTAGCATGGATGCCAATGACCTGACTGGTCCAGATTAGCAGCTGAGCCTGTAGCAGTGAAAACTCCTGATGGATCCTCTTTCTGCTTCTTTCATTTTTGGGCCAGGTGCATGTTGCTCCATGATGAAGGGTAGACTTAGGTTTTCAATTGTCTTGGGTGCATGTGTAAGTTGGAATGGAATTATAAGGTCTCTATGTTTCACTTCTTGGGGAACTTCCAAACTGTTTTCCAGAGTGGCTGTACCATTATACCTTCCCACCAATGAGATGAAGTGTCTACATTCCCCACATCCTGACTGAAAGTTATCTGTCTTTTTGATTTTAGCCATTCTAGTGGGTAGGAATTGGTATGTCATTGTGGTTTTAGATTTGCATTTTCCTAATGGCTAGTAACGTTGGCCATCTTTTCTTAAGCTTATTGGCTAGTTGCATATCTTCTTTGAAGAATTGTCTGTGCAGATTGGGTTATATGTCTTCTTATTCTTGAGTTGTAATAGTGTATGTTACTTATCAGTCTCTCATCAGAAACATGATTTGCAAAAATGTCCTTCCATTCAGTGGGTTGTTTTTTCACTTTCTTGATGGTGTTCTTTAAGACACAAAAGTTTTTAATTTTGATGCCAAGTTTATCTTTAAAAAAATGTTTTTTAATGTTTATTTTTGAGAGCGATAGAGACAGAGCACAAGCAGGGGTGGGGTGGGGTGGGGAGTTGGGCAGAGAGAGAGAGAGACAAAGAATCTGAAGCAGGCTCTGGCCTCTGAGCTGTCAGCACAGAGCCTGACATGGGGCTTGAACTCACCAACTGTGAGATCATAACCTGAGCCAAAGTCTGACATTTAACCGACTAAGCCACTCAGGCACCACCAAGTTTATCTTTTATCTTCTGTTATTTTTGCTTTTGGTGTCCTATCTAATAAACCATTGCTTAATTTGAGGTTAAAAAGATTTACACGTTTCCTTCTAAGACGTTTATAGTTTTGACTTTTACATTTAGATATTTGATCCCTTTCGAATTATTTTTTTTGTATATAATACAAAGTAGGGGCAATCATCATTCTTCTGCATTTTCCATTTGTCCTGAAACTATTTGTTAAAAAGACTGTTGTTTCCCCCATTGAACTGGCTTGGAATCCCTGTTCAAAACCAATTGACTATACAGGAAAATTATTTCTAGACTCTTGATTATATTCCATTAATCTACATGCCTTTCCTTATACCTGTACCACACTGTCTGGGTTACTGTAGCTTTGCAGTAACCCAGAATTGTGTCTTCCAACTTGTTCTTTTTTAAAGATTACTTTGGGTTTCTGTATTTCTTGAATTTTCATATGAACTTTAAGATACTTTTGTCCATTGATGGGGAAAAATGTGTTTTTTAAGCCACTAAATTTTGGGGTAGTTTGTTACATGGCAACGTATAACTACTATACAGCTAATCCAGGGCTGTTCAGGTGAAATCTTCTTTACGTATTGAAAATTAGACACTTAACAAGCAAACAAGTGTAGTCTGCATGATGTGAGGGTGGAACCTATAGTGGGAATAAGAGATGTTTCTTGCCCTTTCGTCTCTTGTTTTACATTTCTGTCTCTTTTTAAATGTCTATATAAATTGGTTTAGTGCATACATAGCTCAAATATACATGAATTAGGGCCTTTGTTCGTTGTGCATTTAATCTTGTTTAATTTTGAAAGAGCGAGTGTGTGTAAGCAAGGGAGGAGCAGAGAGAAGGAGAGAAAGAGAGAGAGCGAGAATCCCAGGCAGGCTCTGTACTGTGAGCGCAGAGCCCGATGTGGGGCTCAAACTCACAAACTGTGAGATCATGACCTGTGCTGAAATCAAGAGTCCAAAGCTCAGTGACTAAGCCACCCAGGTGCTCCATTGTGCATTTAAATAGAGGGTCAGGGGACTTGGACAGGGATGTTCCTGACTATATCTGGGAATATGTTGAAAAATTTTACAGGTCAATAAGGACTTAAGAAGCGATAGCTTTAATCTTAAAGACTTGTCTCTTTTTGTACACTTTCTAATGAAAAGTTTGTTTAATCTTCCTGAGGATATGAGATATTCATGTTAAAAGCTCAGGGTCTCAAGTCGGCTGGAAATTGAAGTCAGTCTTATTTATCATTTATCAGATGTCTGATTTAGGCCAAGTGCAGGACCTGTCTAAATCCCATCTTGCTTCTCTGTAAGAGAGGGATTCTAATAGTACCCACCTCAAAGTCGTTTTTATGAAGATTGAACCACATAGTTCCTGTAAGCACACAGCAGATGCTCGGTCCATAAATAGTAGCGGTTACTCATGTTAATAGCTTACGCACCCAAACCAAGATAAACCCACTTTATATAAACCAAAATGGAGTAATCTGATCTTGTGAAAGAAAGAAATTTAGAGATGATTTGCATAACCCAAAGAGGCCTTTAAACAAGGGGCTCCATTTAGAATACAGATGGTATATGATATTATTTCAGGAGCATTCAACTTTTGTCTAGACTCTGTCTCCAACTGCATTGTACATTGAGAAAGTTACTTCTCATCTTCTGGAACTCTTTATTTACACTGAGGGAGTCAGGCAGCAGCCATTTCTTAGATCTTTTTCTAGTTCTGGGGTGCTATAATGAAACCTACTTGTTAGAATGGGGAGAGGGCTCAGGGGAAAGAACCAGAGGCTTCAGTGTTGGGAGGGGTTGCCTACTTATCAATCAGAAGGGCAAATAGTCTTGTGAATTCTAATGGAAGTCCATTTATTTTGCATACACATTGATCTTATAAAATGAGGCATGCTGCAATGCTATTTAAATGCTGGCTGCACACCTCTGAGAAAACACATAACTGATATTATTTTAATATTAAATGACAACTTGAGTAAATTAGATGTTGACCATGTAGTTTTTTCACGACATGGGTAAAGACTGATGGATAGACTTCTTAAGAGGAAAGGACAGAGACTCAGGTTCAGGCCTCTACCATCCCTGCCTTCTACCGTCTCAACATGCCTGTCCTTCTCTGTTTATTTGCAAAACATTGCTGTTCATTTGTGAGGCTAGATACATGCATGACAAATCAGAAGGACTTGAAATGAGGTAGGTGACCTGTAAGTATTTTAGTAACTGACAATAATGCATTAGTCAGGGCTCTCGGTTATAAACTCAAATCAGCTCTGGAAAAAAAAAAGGAATTTATTAATTCAGTTTTTAAAAAGCCAAGGGGTATATTGCTTTAAGCACAGCTGAAAGTGGAGGCTCAAATGACGCGACTCTTATGTTATCAGGTCTCCTCCACCCCCATGTATATTAGTTCTTCTTCCTCTGTTGGCTTTATTCTCAGGCAGATTCTCTCCATGTAATACATTTGCCTCAGCTGAGTACTGTGCCTGTTACTGAACAAATTTCTGTGACTTTGCCTCTCCAAGCCTGGCCTTATTCTTTCCTGAAGCTTAGGTATAGGGTAAATTTATCCTTACTCTGTCCTAACAACTAAAAAAGTGACACAGTCTGAAAGTGGAAAAGATGGCTTTTATTAGCAGGAGATATAAATGCTGGGCAATAAAAACAAAGTTTCAGGGGCACCTGGGTGGCTCAGTCAGTTAAGCCTCTGACTTCAGTTCAGGTCATGATCTTACCGCTTGTGAGTTTGAGCCCCGCATCCAGCTCTGCTCTGACAGCTCTGAGCCAGGAGCCTGCTTCAGATTCTGTGTCCCTCTCCAACTCTTCTGTCTGTCTGTCTGTCTCTCTCTGTCTCACAAATAAACATTAATTTTTTTTTTCACTGCATAGAGTATATTTGGCCATGTTTTTCTGTTTGTTTATTTTTCCTGTTAAGTGGGTTTTCCTATGCTTTCGTATGTGAGGTAAAAGTACTTACCTAGGGTTGCACACTGGTAGGAGAGCTGGGAAGCAAATTTACCTTGTCTTCCACTTTAAAGTCTTTCAACTGTCATACGCTGTTACCCTCAACAAGACAACCGGAGAATTTTTTTTTCTTTGTGAAGGAGTGCTGATAATCTAGAGGATGTGTAGAGAAGAGTGAGAAGGATCATCAGAGAGCTGGAAAACACAGTGTGCAAGGAATAAGAAAACCAACTGGAGGCATTGACTGAAATGAGAGAATCCTGGATAGAGCTGGGGCAAATAGAGGGGCTGGAAAAGATAGTGGAAGGTCTCTCTCGGAGGAAACACTGGAGCACCATGATTCTCAATGGGTAAAATCTGCATAAACAAAGATTGTGGTTTAACAAAAAGAACCACTTCCGAGTAGTCAGAGCTATTGAGGAACAGAATAGAATTTCTAGGACCATGAACGCTCCATCAGTTTTCAGAAAACCTAGATGAATATTTATTAGGAATTCGGTAGAATAGCACTGTCTAAAAGAAATATAATGCAAGCCAGATATGTTAGTTTACATTTCCAGGTGACCGCATTAAGAAAGGAAAAGGAAACAAGTGAACTTAGTAACCTTTAACTCAATGTAGCCAGAATACTATCATGTCTGTTGTTAATACAAAAAAATTTGAGACGTGAATATTTTTTTTAATTTTTAAAAAATTTTTATTTATTTTTGAGAGAGAGACAGAGTGCGAGTGGGGGAGGAACAGAGAGAGAGGGAGACACAGAATCTGAAGCAGGCTCCAGGCTCTGAGCTGTCAGCGCAGAGCCCGATGTGGGGCGCAAACTCACGAACCGTGAGATCATGACCTGAGCCGAAGTTGAACGCTTAACCGACTGAGCCACCCAGGCGCCCCATTGATTTTTTTTTTTTTATATACGGAGTCTTAAAAATTTGGTATGCTTTTTACACTTCCAGGTAGTTCAAATCTATATGTGCTTTATTTCAAGTTGCTCAGTCACAGCTATATTTGGTTAGTGGCTATGGTACTGCAAACAGTAGCTCTGGAAGTGGAGAGAAGGTGTTTGTAACCTTTGAAGTCCCTTTCAACCCTGACTGTATCTGAATCTGTGGGAGGAGCAGCTATGGTCAAATCCTTCCCTTTTGAAAAACCTTCAGTAACTTTCCAGTACTTGAAGAAAAAAATGTAAACTTTGAGTCCTCTGATTCATGGTCTAATAGACTGTAATGTTTGCGAGGTCAGGGACTATGTCTGTCATGTTCGTTTTTGTTTCTCAGGGCTAAACATAGTACTGGTTGCAAAGAAAGTTCTAAAGTATTTTTTGGATAAATGAATAATCTGAACTTCACCTTTCTTTCTAGTTTGTGTCCCTATTTTTCTCTTGCATGTACCTGATGCGACTTAAATGCACCCCCTATATTCTTACACTCTTACTAATCAGAATGGTTCTCTTTACACCCTTCTTTGGAAGGAAGATGTTAGTTAGTCTCTTTAGATAGGCAAACTTTGACACCTCAGTGAGAATCAAATTTCATTTAGAACAAGGGCTCCAGTACTGATGAAGTGTTGGATAGTCCCAGGCCTTCTGTCTCTCCAAATGGCCTTGTTGCGACTCTTCCTTCCACATGAGCCTGTTGACCAAGGCTAGGTCCAGTTGAAGAGATCTCTTATTCTGTGAAACCAGCAGTTTAGACCAAATGATCTCTTTCAACATTTTCTTCTCTTGGAGTTGCACAAAGATGAGAGCATTTGGCTCAGGGGAAAAGTAAGTTGGATTTTGCATCTTGAGTTCTTATATGCTATTTTAACCTTAACACTCTGGACTACCTGACCTTGAATGTGGCTTTGAACCTCTGTAGACTCAGTTTCTCTGTTTACAAGTTGATAATCATTGCTGTTGCAATTAAAATGAGGAATATGACCTGTTTATTCTCTCTTGTCAGCAAGTCCCTGTGCTAGCTCTAGAGTCACCTTGCTTAGGTTGAAATCTCTATTTCTTTTTTAGCTGAATGACTGACTTAGATAAGTTAGTCAACTTCTGAGCTTCAGTTTTTTACCATTTTTTTAAAGCAGGGATCATAGGTTGGTTGCCATAATTAACTATAATCATGTAAGTACATAGCATTTATAAATGCTTTTGTAAAACGTTTATGTAAATTCCAGCTAACATACAGTGTAATATTAGTTTCAGGAGTACAATTTAGTGATTCAATACTTGCATACAACACCAAGTGCTCATCACAACATATGCAGTCCTTAATCCTCATCACCCACCAAAACATTTGCCATGTTTTGTTGCTATCGGTGTAGCCAAAAGAACATGACTTAATGCAACATGTGGCTATCTCTTTGGGCTCTGAGCCTCACTTGATTTTAGAAAGAGAGACCCTGCAAACACTCACCCATGCTGTTCTTCTAGGGTTGTAGGGAGGATGACAAAGCTACAGACAAAGGCCTTTGTGAATCACAAAGCGCCATACTGCATGTGTTGTAATAGCAAGATAGGTATCTTTGTGATCTATAAGTTGGGCACATGTTCCTACTAGATTTCCAGCTCCAGGAGGACAGGCTTTTTCTGTTTCTGCTCTGTACTTGAGCCCTCATTGCCAAGCACTGTGCCTGGCACACAATAATTGCTAGCTGGACAAGCATGGGACATGATTGCCCATTGGTATTTGGCAGCAGAAGTGGAAATTTCTCTCAATACAAGGAAAAAATCCAGGGTCTCCTGTTATCCTTTTCTCTGAAAGCACAATCATACCATTGGAAGAGCTACCAAAATAGAAAATGAAATCATTTGAGTAAAACACTTTCTATGTGATTAGAGACCTTTGTTTCAGATTAGCTCACATCCTATTAAAACTTTGGAGAGGGAACTATTTTAGAAGCCAGGTGGCATTATGCAGCTTATGTTTGCTTATCTTTTCATTTCCTCTCTTTTTTAGTGTCTAAAATTATTTGCATAATAACAGATTCTTTGTTTTCGTGGAGTTCAGGTTTCAGCCTTGGGCCCCACATGAATTCGAAAATCCTAGGATTGTGATATCAGAACCATTTGTGTGGAAATGCCTTGATGACCCTGAGTAGATTTGGACCTTGTTCTGGCTCAGATGCTGTCTTAATGCTAATGTTGTCAGTGATTCATCTTGTTTTTCGTTTTCCTAATGATAGCTGAAGACCTGGATCTCCACGGCATTGTCTTTCTGATGGGTGGAATAAAGAAGAAATGGATATTAAAACATAAGGACAAAGACGTAAAAAAAAAAGCCCGTAAGATAGGGTGAAAACAGTCTGGTGTGGATAGCAGTTTTGGGGGTAGGATGGGGAACAGGGGCTAGTTTCCACTTTTTTTTCCAAATGATGCCCATTATTTATAAATAGTTTAAGTTTTTGTTGTGGGAATGGACTCTGCAAGCAAAGGTCTTAGCATGGGTCATGGTTCTAACTGGAAGTCTCTCTAGTGGTCATCTTACTACCCCACTCATTTTGGACATTTCTTTTATAGCATCCTGATGAAGTTCATGAAATCATCAACAAAAACCACATGCGTTCTTATATTCCCACAGTGTCTTAGACCCTGCATTGTGGATTGAGGATACCACAGTAAATAAGAGACATGTTCCCTGCACTTCTGGAGCTTACTATCTGGAGCTTATCCCCCTGAATGGGGCAGGCAGGCATTAACCAAATTATTCTATAAATAACTATGTGGAAGTTATCAGAATATTGTGATATAAAGGCAGAGTACAAGGTGCAACAGGAAAGAGGAAAGAAAGTGTGGGCCTGAATTACATCATGAGATCTGGGAAGGCTTTTCTGAAAGTCCAAGTCTCCTGAAGCCAGGTGAAGAATGGAGGGTGGAATCTTCCATAAAGGCAGATGTGTCAGTATGAAATCCCTGGGACAGACGTGTGGTGCTGACTAGGAAGAGGAGGATCTGGGTGGCTCAAGAGGTTGCAGAATCTGCAGGGCAGAGTGTTGGATAAGGCTGTAGGAGTAGGCATGGGCCACATGGGGCAGAGTCTTGCAGGTATGATAACTTTTGACTTTCATTCTGAGTGCAATGGGGAATCATTCATTGGAGGGTGTAAGGTGGAGGGGTAACTTAGTAAGATTTGCTTCTTAAAGAACATCAGACTGGATTCCCCATAGTGAGGTTACTTCTTCACAGGGAAATTATTTTCTCAGGCACTATAGTTAAATGCGACAGATAATACTCACTTTGTAGGGTTTCCTCCATTGGGCTGCAGAACAATGGTTCTCATTGTTTTTGAAGACTGTTTTATCAGCCAGGTCAGGGTAGCATAATGGATAGAGTCCAGCTTTGAGGTCAGACAAACTTAGACTTGGCCACGTTTTGCCTGGGTGACTGGAAGCAAGTATCTTAAGCTCACTGGGCCTCAGCTTCCTCGTTGGTAAAACAGGCTATGGTGAGGACTAGGTATAGGATTGGTCTAAAGCGTATATACCAGAGACACGTTACATCTTGGCTGCTGGGATCAGATTTAACCTGCAGGCTTAGAGAAATCATCATGCATGTCAGCCTCTTGGCAGGTAGCTAGCCAAGTACCTATCCATCCACTTAGAATAGAATTGTAATTGCTAAGAGTTCTCTGTCTCCTGAAATGCAGGTTGGAGACTTCCCCTGCCCCTATTCCCCAGACTTTGTATGTTGCCTTTTCCTCTCCCCACAAGGTGGACCTGGAATCTCTGTGTGAGTCTCCTTTCTCTCCTTCTTGAGTGTGGTCTCTTCCCTTTTTCTTCTCCTTTCCAGAGTATTGTATCTGTCCCTCCATCTCCCTCATTTCCTTCTTTTCCTTTCCCTTCCCTTCTCTTTCATTTTTCTCTCTTGTCTTTGGGTGGTGAGAATTCTGACCCCAGCTGGCAGTCCTGCTCTCTTGTGGTCTCAGCTATACACAGAGGAGGTGGAGAGGCACGTTATTCCCACATGAAACCACTGCGTATAGCTCTTGAAAGCACTTACCCTTTGCTTTGATCTGTAGCATATCAAATGATGGTTTCACTAAAACCAAGACAGATTTATTTTTCCCAGTTATTTCACAACAGGTGACACATATTCTTGTTTCCTTGGGAAAAAAAATAATCTTCATTCCTTCAAATGCACAAAGGAAAATTTATTTAGCTACTTGATTCTTCCTTATTGGGCTTAAATATAAGTGCTTCCCTAATTTCCTTTTCATTTCTCAGAAAACACTATACTAGAGGTTATAGACATTAAGGTCTAATTCCTTAAAGAGTTTACATTTTAATGGAGAGAGACAGATACCACATGTACAACTGCCAAAAATAATGATTTTATTATAATTGAAAATTGTTAGGAAGAAAAGAGAGCTGAATATAACCGGGTCTTGGGAGCTCAGCAAGTCTCTACTTTGGCTAAGTACTATTTAACATAAATTAAGAATAGGTATGAAGCTTCTGTGAATAAAAAAGTAAGTGCTGGTGTTTCTATATATGGAATGTAGTGATCCAGGGGGGAGGTTGGTGCCCTGAGCCAGTGGCTAGGGAAGGAGACTGAGACTGGACAATGGTTTAGTAACACTTTTCTGTAAGTCTTTCAGCAGTAAATAATGCTGTAATGCTTTCAGCAGTAACTAGTGATGAAGGGCTAGCCTTCTAAGGAGTCTGAGAGAAAAGAAATATTAATCCAAGAAATGGTTAATTATGGCCGCTAAGTTGCTACACCCCTCCTTGTCAGCTACGGAAGCACAATTAAGAGGAATTGTTGAATGAAAAATGAGAGCTTATTTTCCTAGAGATTTGGTACTATTTCTTTGGTACCCAAAGAATCAAGAGCCCAAAAGCTGAAGAAAGAAAAATAATGTGTATTTAAAAATAAAGGGATAAACTACATGAGCAGCTGGAGAGAAAGTTTGAGTTTCTATGGAAACCTCTCCTAAAATGTCTCCCTCAGGCAACAGAGCCAACTTCCCAAATGCCAGAGAGAAGTGGAATATGGGCTGAAGCAATTCTCCCTGGGCTGTCACATTGGGTACAGCTCTGGTGGGTGGAAGGAGAGGACTTTGAAATGGGTCAAAGTTTCCTCACCTGATATTTCTCTTCTGGAGATGATTGGGTGCAGAGGAATTGGAAATCTGAGAGTGACAGGCTTTTAGGTATTTCCTTACAAGGTGCTAAGGCAAGGATGACCTGGATGAAAGACTGTTGCAAACAAAAATGGAAACAGAAAATTAATCTTAGAGGTCAGCCACCAGGACACGATGTATGACTCAATGATGAAATCAGAAGAATATTCTTGGAACCCATCTCTGCTTATAGCCCTATGAGATCTGTAGGCTCCCACCCCTCCAATACCACTTTGTATAATGCTTCCCCCTCATTCAGTTTCCCCATTCCCTTGCTGATCTTCAAAGGTACAATGCAAGTTCCTTCTTCAGTATTTGAACTTGCTCTTCCTTAATCTGTATTGCTTTCCCCCTCAGATCTGTGCGTGGCTGGCTCCTCCTCCTCTATCAGACTTTGTGTCTTCAAAGAGCCCTCCTTACCCCCTCTATCAAATGTAGCCCCATGTCTTTTTCATCCAGGGTACCTGTATCCTATTATTTGGTAACTCCATTTATACCATTTGCTATGAGCTGCTTTTTACTTTTTGTTTTAGCTGTTGATCAGCTGCCTCTCCTCAGAATGTAAGATCCATGGGAGCAAAAGAAGCCAGCTTCCCTGAGAGTTTTAGGTCTGACAAAGTGTAAGCAGAGAGATGGTACTCAATACATGTTGTATCAGTGATTCTTTTCCTCAAGAAACATGTGATACAGTTATTGTGATGATGACAGGGCATGTACACTTGACTTACATAATATTTCACAGCTCTGAGTGATCAAGGGTTAACTAATTTCCATGTCAGAAGGAAGAAATCTCCAGGTAAAGTTAACATTAACAATAACAAAAAAAATATTAAAACCAACAAGAAGTTCCATTTATTGGATAATTTCTTTGTGGTAGGCTCTAATAGGTATTTTACATTTCATATCTATACCTGTAAAATAACCTCTTAAATAAGGATCCCCATTTTCTGGTTAAAGAAACAGGGTCAGAGAGGCTAAGATTGTGAAACTGGATTTTGAACTAAGTTTGGTCTAATTCTTAACTCTAGGAATATACTATTTATTGTGGAGATAGAATGTTTTTGGAGAGGAGACTTGAGCCTTGTCAAGACAGAGGATTTGGGTAGGGGATACATAGCTAGATCTTAGTGGTGTGGAGGGGAGGCATGGTCCACAGGTAATTTCTGAAAGGATGGAAGCAACAGTATGGGACTGGGGTGAGAAAAGCAACTGAGTACCTTGCATGTTGGCTAAGTTCCCAGACATGTGTGGGTCTCCTGGCTCTGGAACTGGAGGAGCCTAGGGTTAGAAGGTATGGTTGGGGTGAGACATGTGGGGATATGATCAGTTAGATAGGGTTGGACCGGATGACATAAGATCCTTGAACTTTAAAACAAGGAGTTTAAATTGAATATAAAATACCTTACATGTACTTATAGATTTTCACTCATGTGAACCTACCTTACATCATATGTACATCTGTGGAATGCTTAGCAATTTGCAGAGAGTTCATAAGCTTCCATTTCCCTTTTCATGCCCAGGTATTATTATGCCCATTTTATAAACAGAGGCAACTGAGCTCAGAAGATTGTTGCTAGGTAAGGCCATCTGCGATGCTGGTTCTAGAACCCAACCTCCAGACTCTTGCTATTACTTTATTTTCTTCAGTTGAATAATTCCTGATGTGAAAAAACGTTCTTGATAGTGATCTAAAATATATATTGAACTTTTCTGTTTTACAGTTAAAAATTGCAGAGAAAAATCATGAATCCTTTCCATGAAATAAATGTAGATGTTAGTATTCATTCTTCAAAGCATGAGTAAATTTTGCAAGACAAAAAAAATAAAAAATAAAAATAAAAAAACACTATTTTCTTCTCTCCCAACTATTTATATATTATCAAATTTAGTACTTTTGTCTAAGTAGTCTTATAGGAAAAAACACTAGTTTTATTGTGTTCTATAGTTAGTCATCATGAAATTTTCCCCATTTTTTCCTACAAATTAGTCATTCTTCCCAGTACTTATTTTTATGATGATATTGGCAAGTCATAGAATCTCTAAGCCATCACTCCTGTTTATTCATTCTTTTTCTCCCTTCCATCTCTCCTATTCATGGTATCAATAATATCTTTCAGTCTACCTTTAGAATTTATTGTTTGCTCTAATGACATAGTGAATGTGAAAATACCATTTAAACTAGAAAACATCATGAAATTCTAAGCAATTGTTCTTTTTATGACTAGACCATAGTGAATTATTTATGTCTGCTCCTCAAACTATTCCCTGGTGCATCTGGTTTTAGGTCCCTTCCTTGTCCTTTGATCGTGATTGAATTTGTCAGTGTCTCTCTTAATTGCCAGTTTTAGAAATCATTCTTTATTGTTCTACACGTTAGAACCCATCTCACTGGGTTCTAAGTGCCTGTATCATTGTGGTATTAGATCTTGAAAGGCATGAGGCAGTAGCCACAGATGGGCAGTTCAGGGGCCCTGTGGGACCACAGAAGTGTGTTTAATTTGCTTCATTTATTTAATTTAAAAATAAACCGTGAAGCAACTTTAAACCCCACAATAATGCATATAAACATCTGTAGTTCTGACTTTTTTTTAAAAAGTGGAACATCTGTATTCCCACATACCGTCTTCAGATTCCTTATTGTTAGCTAAGGCCTACTTCAGATGGGATAGGAGTTGTCTGTCTTGTAGATGCTCCACCACTTCCAGTTGTCTCCCTAAATTCAGGATCCATTGTCCATTCTCCTTTATGTTGAATCTGACCTGCTGTCTTTCCCACTGTGAAGAAATCTGTCTCTGAAAAGTGTGAAAATGGGAGATGAAAGAAGGCTGCCATGTTTCCAAAAAGGGAGACTCAATACTTGTTTCTAGTGTATGGAGAGAAAAGTTTTCCTTCTACTTTTCTAGGTTCTTTGGCTGGTCTGATAATTACATCGACATAAGACCAGTGGACAGGAGAAAAACATATCTGTATGTACAGAAGCTCCATAACACCAAAGTGGACAGTTGTGGCTTCTATGCCATCCTGAGCTACAGAATGCGGTAGGGGCTGGGCTTTAAATGGGAGGAGGGTAATTTACAGGGTGATAAGAAGAACAGGGGATTGGTAGTTAGATGTTGTCCCTGCTGCAGACATAGGCCATTCAGATAAAAGTTGTCCTTAGCTCTGTATCTAAGCCAGGGCAGAGATAAAAATTCTTTTGCAAGAGAGCTAAAAGTTTTTCTTGAGACTGCTAGATCTTGATTGCCTTCAGCTCAAAATAATTCACTGCCAAAGTGGCATATTTTGGGGTCACATATTCTTTTCCCTTCAGTAGAAATGAAGATGGCTTCTGTGTGTTTAAAATTCCACCTAAGTCTCTATCAGGTTTTCCTTACACTTGGCCAACTGTCATTCATTTACTTTGGTTGCCTGCCTCCTGGAAGTATTTGAGTTTACACCCCCACCCCCTCCTCATAATGTTTCAGCTTTGATTATCCTTTCTTTGGGGATGGGGGTGTGTGTCTAGTTGCTATATATATTCTCCCACCTCCAGAATGTTATTCTTTTAACCACATCATGCCTCATTGCCTCCATATTTCCTTCCTGGGGGGAGTGTCTGTTTCCATCCCAAGCTCTAGGGCACTTATTCCACATCATTGCATCCCTACCTCTGCCAAGTAGGATGCCAGGCTCTGTCATCTCTGAAGACTGATAAAGGAAATTTCTCTCTTCACTTCCTCCTTCTCTGATGGTCTCAGGGCATTTTCTGTGGCCAGGGTACCTCTTATGCCTGGAATCCAGGTCTATGGATGCCTGCTTTTGACTTCCAATACTCCACATTGTCCATTTCTATCTTTTGTAGGAGTTAAGCAGTGGTTGAAGTATATGAAAGAAAGGTAGTTTTGTAGAGAACTTTATACTTTAAAATACTTCAAGATAATTGAAAATTGTAGATATATATCCAACAATGGTTTTTTGGCAGTTGAGGAATTGAATGGTGTTTGTTATTTCTCCTTCACTCGACTTTATTTTCTAAGTAAACTATACAACACATAATACTTTTGTAATCCAAAAATAAGACTGTTATTGAACAAAAATTAAAGGCAATCTGCATGAGCTCATTTGAACTTTATTTAAAAACAAACAAACAAACAAACATCTAGCACATAAGAGGTAAAGGATGAAGCAAAGGCAAGGAATTTTGATACTCTCCTTCCTCTGACCTGTACCTCTTGTCAGACCCTGACCCAATGGCCAGAATCTTGGTTTCTTTAGTTGGAATTTTTTTTTTGTTTTGAGCTTTTGTACTTGAGATCCAGAAGACTTATCTGGTGCTGAAGCAGTAAGATGTGGACTCATGTTTTCTTTGCTTTCTGTATTCCCTGGAGATAGATTGGTTCAGTTCAGCAGCCAGGAGGATAATGTGAATGAAGAGGGTAAAGTGAGTGGTAAGGAGCGTGCCAGGCACTGTTGCGAGCTAGACAGTATGGGCTCTGTCTCTAGACAGTGGTCTGCATGTCTGTAGCTGGCACTTCCATCTGGAGCTGGAGTGCAGGGCTAGCCTAACCTTATGTGACTTTGAAAGTGAAGTTGACCATCCAGGTTAAAAATGACAGATGCCCTGATTATTGTGTGTTGAATGCACAAGCAGCAGCATATGTGGCCTCAGGTACAGTGTGGAAAGCCTCTGCTCCCTGTTGGCCATGTGACTCTGTACGTCATTTAAGTTCTCGAGAACTCCTATCACCTATTGAGGGGAAGGGAGGAATTAACATGCCTGGTGAAAATAACATGGGGGTGTCAAAGAGAAAAACATGTTTAAATAAAGAACTATTTATTGAATACCTCCTTTCTTGAGGTATTCAAGATCAAGGAGCAAAGTCTGAGCTGTTAAGGCAGAAACCAATCCTCTCAGTAAACGGCAAAGGAATTTAGAAGATCTGAATGTTCAGAAGGCTGGAAGAAGCAGGTTCAGAAGCTGTGCAGCCAGAAACATCATCTAAAATCATGCAGCCTGATTGGCTAAGATGTCACTGTCACTGGGCACGAGATGCCTCAGTTTGTACTGCTGTTGAAAAAGGCAACCATGCATAGTGCTCTCATAAACACAATAACCAACCATAACCTCTGCCACCCACAGTAGAAAAGCCCCCATTCCTCACATCACTGACGTACAGCTCAACATTTGGTGCCCATGTGCCTGGCTGCAGAGCCTCAGCCTTGTACCCATACCCTCAGCATAAAAGGGGCTGGGAAAGAGACAGCATGGTCTTTTAGCTCTTAGGAAGGGTCTCAGGTGGGGTTGTGTGAAATACAGGATTACCTAATAGAAACAAAAAAAGTTTAAACACCGAGTGCCTAAACAATAGAAAAATGTCCCTTAGATTTCCTATCATTGAGGAATTTTTAGTCATTTGAAATAGATGATCCTGTTTTAAATACGCTACACAATTGTAAACCATGCCCATTTTATGTCAGCGGACTTTTAACCAGCTCACTGTTCTGTTTGCCTAGGAAGATCACCGAGTGGAAGGGTTGTCACTAGATTTTCTCTTTGGACACCCGGTTCCTTTGTGGCATGCCAGACTTCAGAAGCTGGTGTTTTCCTGTTACCCCTGGTCTTTCCTCATCTGGAAGTACTGAGCAGACCAGGATGCTGTGATCATCTCTAAGAATAGGAAGCTAAAAATACCCTGAGGAGAGGGCAGGCTCCTTCCTGGCTGTACAGGGCCAGCCAGTCTGTCATCCATCTTCCCTGTCTATCCTCATTTCCATACCATTGTCCCTCAGCTTTGGGAGTCATGGCATTGCTTTGCAAGTTAGCAAACTAATGAAAAGACCCTCAGACAATTCTGTCTTATACATCTTTCTCTTATATTCTGTATCTCTGTGAAGAGATGGGATTGAGCTCTACATCCTCCTGTAGCTTTCCTTCTACCCATTGCAGAAATCCCAGTACGGCAGTTTAACAATCCCCATAAGATGATAAATTCCTGAAGGCAGTGACCAGGTCTTTGATTATTACCACTTTATCCCCAGTGAGTAGTAGCATGCACAGCTCATGACTGGCATCCAAATATCTGTGGAATGAATGGTAATGCATTTGATTTTTTTTAATGTTTATTTATTTTGAGAGAGAGAGAGAGAGAGAGAAAGCGAGAATGAGAGCGAGCAGGGAAGTGCAGAGAGAGAAGGAGAGAATCCCAAGCAGGCTCCGTGCTGCCAGTGCAGAACCTGATACGGGGCTTGAACTCACAAACCATGAGATCGTGACCTGGGCCAAAACCAAGAGTTGGACGTTTAACCAACTGAGCTACCCAGGAACCCCTGTTTTTTTTAATTCCACGAAAATTAAAGGACTCCACACTCCCCCTTCCACACCACCCACAACTAGGTAAAGCCAGAGAGGATGTAAGTAGATCCTGTAACTGTGAATGAAATCTGAGAGTGTCTTCGGGCACAGGTGGGTCTAGGAACTCTCTGTTCTTATCCTGAGTTGGGCATGCTTTTCCTCTAACCCTCCCAATAACTCCAGGAGAAGAAGATTTTATCCTCATGAATTAAAAAAAAAAAAAATCCAAGACCAAATGTAATTGGACAGCTGGGTTGCCGGCTGATTCAGGCAGGGAAGCAGTAGGGCTGGGTTATTGATTGGTTTGATTTGTGCTGCAGACTCACTCTTGGAGTCCAAGTAAGCCCATACAAGTTCCATGGGTTGGGAATGGAGAAATTGAGGCTCTCTAAAGGAAACTGAAGTGTTATTATCAGTAGACAGGATAGATGCCAGATCTAAGTGTGTTGAATGATGCTTCCCCCCCACCCCAAGAGATCTGTCGACCTGGAACTTATGAATGTGATTGTATTTAGAAAAAGGATCTCTCCTGACCTAATTTGTCTTAAAATGAGATCATCCTGGATTAGGGTAGGCCCTAAATCTAATAACTGGTACCCTTAGAAAAGAAGACATACACAGAAGACAATATGAAGACCGAGACACAGATGGGAGCGTTCCCTCCACAAGCCAAGGATGGCCAGGATTCACTGGAATCTGGGAGACACGTGGAACAAATTACACCTCAGAGCCTCCAATAAACCTGATGACACCTTGATCTTTTTTTAGACTTCTAGCCTGCAGAACTGTGAAGGAATACATTTCTAATATTTTAGGCCACTGGTTGGTGATGTGTGTTACAGTAGCCCTAGGAAACTCATACTCTGGGTAAATAAAAACAACTGAGGTTTACTCTGGTCACAGCATATGGGCAGTTCTGGCCTGGAATATTAACCTATAAGTCAAGGACTGTCAAGACCCTGGGCTGGGATTTGTAACTACTTCTGCCCGCATTGACTTCACTCTCGGGGCCAACTGGTTGGGAATCCAGCTGTGCTGGCCACCTCTTTGGATATACCTCCTTTACTAGACACTATTGAATTCAAACTACCCATTTAATCCATGGAAAAAGGATAACAGAAAGGCCCACAGGCCTGTGATGTCTGTGTGACAGCAGGCACACAGCTGCTGGCTGACAGAACAAGGCTACACTATACTCTGTACATCGTGATGTTTCTCCCCTACCCACTTGTAGCTCTTAAGATAGAGACACTTCAAGTCTGAACAATCTACATGGAGGTTCTACTAGGTCTTTGAAGAGATGCTGCTTACTAACTCTGTAACATAGCATCTCCTGGTCCTATGATGTTGGGGATGGAGGGAGGTGAGGGACCCACACAGCTGGTAGCTGTGGTGCTACCCATGGTGTGAATGCTTGGGTGTGGGTAGGGGAACTTTGATTTTGGGTTTTTGGGTTTTTGTTTCTGGTTTTTTTTGTTTTTTTTTTTTTTTTTCAGCTTTTTTCCTTTTCCTGAGAAGAGGAAATACCTAATCTCTATGCTGATCCTTACAAGAGTGTTGTTTTTCCAGATCATTAACTTCATTTGTTTTCCCTTTTTTCTGGGCCACAAGCAGCCCTGATAGAAGTGAGGATTGCTGGCACGGTTTGTCAGAGGCTGGCAGCCAACATGCAGACTAAAGCCCCAGTGAACCTGGAGCTTGGATATGCAATGTGTCAGGCCTAGGAAAAAGGCATTAGTGTGATGCTGGTTTTTGGTTTGTGTTTTTGGTTTTTGTTTTTGTTTGTTTTGTTCCTGTTTTTTGGGGGGGGGGGAGTAGGAGAATCTACTAAAAGATAGATTAAAAAAAAATGCATTAGTCTGAGTCTCCTCTTCAAGACAACACACTTTTCGTGAGTCGTAGTAAAGATGTGCCATTAGGTGTCGGTCCCTTGGAAGGAATTAAGAGAAGAAAGAGTAACTGTTTGTTTGTTTTGGGTTAAAGTAGAAATAACCAGAAATTAACCTGCTTTTGAATTAAATTCAAATCTCCATGCCATTGCCACGTGGTGTACATATGCACTGAACACACTCATCAAGAACTGAATTTTGGGGGAAAAAACCCCACAAAATAACATCATTGATTTGTCCAGGGTCATCAAATACAATGAGTCAAAAACTCAAGGCAGATAGATATTTTAAGTCTGTCAAGCAAAAAAAACATTTTAGTTGAAAAGCCAAGTCACTGTAATAATTTTGTATTTTTAAATAGAAGTACCTTACACGGATGTGGAGCATGGGTGTTAGACAGGAGTCCTACACGACAGGCCAAAACAGTAGTCTCATCAGCTTGGTACTTAACTATAGGATCTTGGAACTGGAGTTTCTCATGGCTGTTCAAATGCTAAAGTCTTTACAAAGCCTTCTTTTGTGGATATCTACCCCTTGTCCTTCTCTCTATTTTCCGCTTGCCTTTCTCTTCTTTCCTACCTTTTACCTTCTACAAAAGTGGCTTCCATTTTATTTATTTATCTATCTTTAAAATTGAGTTATTTTTACTAAGCAAAAGTGCACACCACCTTACAAAAGAAAGATGGTTCCATTAACAGCAAGTCTGAATTGTGTGTTCTCTTTTGTTCAGGAGGGGGGTGTCTTTCCTGTTCTATTTTAAAACAGATTTCTTTCTTTTAAGTGCTGAAATACCGTGAACTGGCTACTTAACAAGCACGTCTACATTGAACTCTAGGTGACTTGGACACACTAAAGGCATAAAGTCATTTTTTTTTTTAAATTTTTTTTCAACGTTTTTTTATTTATTTTTGGGACAGAGAGAGACAGAGCATGAACGGGGGAGGGGCAGAGAGAGAGGGAGACACAGAATCGGAAACAGGCTCCAGGCTCCGAGCCATCAGCCCAGAGCCTGACACGGGGCTCGAACTCACGGACCGCGAGATCGTGACCTGGCTGAAGTCGGACGCATAACCGACTGCGCCACCCAGGCGCCCCTAAAGTCATTTTTAAGGACCGCTCCCTTTTGACTGTAAGGTGCTAACTCTGTGTGACTCATTGGTGGCAGAGGCACCTATGCAAGTTTCCTTGGAAGATGTGAAGCAGCAGCAAGTGGCTGAGGGACCTCAGACAAGTCAGTGAGCCTCTCTAGGCTCCTTTCATTTTCTGGAAGAGTGCTATGCCAGATGATTGCTAAGGACATATAGAGCTCAGAATTTCTACAGTTCTATGACTTGAGTTACGCCAATGATGATTACTAATAAAAATAATAACTTCAATTTATTGAACACTAACTACGTTTCAGTAACTGTGCTAAGAAACTAATGGTCCCTGTTCCTTTTAATTACTGCATGAACCTACTAATTAAAGAGATAGAGTTATAATCCCCATTGTATCCGTGAGAAAACTGAGGTTTAGGGAAGTTAATAGACAGGTCCTTACTTGTGTCCACGTTCCTCAGAGTCACACTATACTGTAAATTCCATTCCAGCCTAGGCTCAACTTATCAAATGGGATTTGAATTAATGAGATTTTACTGAACTAGGGAACATTTCTCTCTTAATGTCTTCCCATCCATCCTGCTAATTGGTCTTATAATTTTAGGCTCAGAGGCTTTCATCCTGTTCAGCTCGGAAGGATGAGGGATGGCAATAAGGGCACGTACCTGAAATGCTTATTTTGACCTTTCCCATCAGGATCTTTACTCACAGTTAAATTCGTCTGTATTAGACAGGAAGGAAAGTCAACCCTATTAGACTCTGTGACTCACAGGATCGTTCTCTTGTTCCAAATCTGAACACGCCTGGATTCAATTCCTCCAATAAGCTTAGTAATGACCAAACAAACTGGCATTCTATTTTTTGTCTCCTGTTCAGGACTCCTAGGCGGCTGCGCTTCTGGGCATCTACTTAATGTGCTTTTCTTTCCCCTGGGAAGTAAAGGGGAGGATGCATTATCGGTCCAGGTGATCCATTACTCAAGTGTTCAGGGGAGAAGAAGTCTCTGGGAGCTGCCCTGTGAAAGAGTCAGTTAGAGGTGTTCGGCCCTCTCTGCCCTCAGTTGTTACTGGCTTGTTCGTTTTCAGCCTCCTTGGCATCTCTCTCTCCTTCCCTGGCTCCCTCCCACTCATGTTTTGGGTGCTGGCATCCTCTGCTAACATCCTAGAGGGAGAGGCCTTTCATTTGTTTGACTCCTGCGGCCTCTGGAGAGCTGTGCTGCCATTGGAGGTGTGTGAGACCTTTGCCAGGTCTGTGAAGGAATCAGTGACCTCCTGGAGGCTTAATGCAGAAGAGGAGGAGGTGTCCCTTTCAGGTTTCTTTGCCACATGGGGTTCCTTGGGGAAGTTTTTAAAAAAGCCCCTGTGATTTTTTTTTTCTTTTAAAACAAAGAGAAGAAAGAAGAAAAAGCCCCCAGTGCCAACCAGGCTCTCACACCCATGGTATTTTGGATCAGACCAACGCAGCCCCGTTATCTGCAGCATGAAACAGACCCCACACTTATGCTTCAAAAGAAATCACAAAATCCAACAGAAGCAAAAGTTGACTGGAATGGAATGAAGATGGGTGGTGGCCACAGCCCTGCCTTCGTGAACAGGGAACATACATACCCAAGTCCCCGATCCCTTTGTGGAACCTCTGTGCCAGGGAAGAGCTGGAAATGACACTTTGTCACTAGCTTCTTGTGATCAGTCTGTTTTTGCATTGCCTGGGTCATCCCCAAAGCACTTGGGGATCTGTAGCATGGAGGTCAACACTTTGGGAGACAGAATCGAGAACACTGACTGAGTGTGCCTTAGGTGTCTGACATTGTGCCCTGGTGCGGTGTCTACATCGAGTTCTTAGTCCTAACCATAACTAGCACAGGTGGTAGCAATCTTATCCCCATTGTGCACATGGCAGAAAGAGACTTACAGACATGACTTTGCCCGAGGTCACCCTGGTGGAGGAGACAGCAGAAAACAGGTCTCTGTAGTTTTACCCCATCCTACCGAAGCCGTTCTAAAGCTGACCAATACCTTCATTGGACCTCTTGTAGAAAATCATTATGCTTCTGGTAAGGAGACAACACTAGTTGCAGGCCTTATCTCCTCCGTCAAGAGGAGTGAGCATTTTGGTGCAACTCAGGGAAACTGATGTATCCTGCACTGTGAACAATTTGGAAATATCTAGTGAAGATGAATGCATGTACCCTACAGCTCAGCAATTGTACTCCTCGGCGTATATCCTAGAAAAACTAGCACACTGTCCATAAGGAGACTTGTCCAAGAATACCCATTTTATCATTGTTGCCATGGTAAAAACTGGAAACAACTTCATCCAGTTACCAATTAATAAACATTTAGCGAATTGTGCTAACTTCATGCAAGGCCGTTCTATGTGGCATTTATAATCAATGAACTGGGTTCATTCACATGTGTCAACACAGGTAAAACTCCAATCTGTTGCATTGAAAAAGCAAATGGTAAAATGGAGGGACCGTTTGAAAATTTTAAAAATACACTCAAATATTATGTTGAATATCTGTTTTTCAGGGCTATATGCATAGATAGCAAACGTAAGAACATGGGTGGGAGAGCACCTACTTCAGGATAGTGGCTTCCTGTGGGGAGGGAGAAATTGGACGGGAAATAGTGGAGGGGAGGGTAGTGAATTTATAACACCTTTTTCCCAAGTAGAAAAACAAAACAAAACAAAACAAAATGCATGCAAACTGTCTGGTTATTGCATTCCAGGAAGGAGGCACACATTCTCTCTCATTCTCTCTCTCCGTAGCCTCTGATTGTTTGTGCTTTCCTATGTGTTAGTTTGTAACTAACTGTTTCAAATGAGGGAGAAGTGAGGAAGAGCACCTTCAGGGTGTTTGAAAGGTCATTTTTGTTTGCAACCTGCCCAGGCCCCAGTGTGTGTGGGCACTTCCCAGGGCTCTTCCAAGCACTGAGCAGATGGCAAATGTGAGGGACGGGTCGCAGAAGCTTCTAGGTATTCCCGATGATCCTTCCAGCTGTGTCTCCGCCTCGGTGCCAGTCTGGATGGTCCTCCACAAGTGGACCTGCTACTGTTTTCTCATCTAACTGTAAAAGGCAGAAGTTCCTATTACCGCTGTAGGGTAGAAAAGTCAGCCGCAAGCTCATTTCTCTGGAGGTGGAGACTAAACGTTGTTTTTCTGCCTACTCGACTTGTGTCTGGAGTGCCGGGGTAAGCCCCAGCCCTCCGGAGAAGGATGCCTTAGATTCGCGCAGGAATCTTTCTGTCCTCCGACCCCCTGAAGTTCTTCCTGAACTTTCTGCTGGCAAATGCCCAGTGCAAGTCTGTTTTTCCTATGGGTGCCCATCACTTACGGGCACTCCGTTACAAACACAGCATCACCTACACTTCTAAAATGTCTCCTGCCCATTTCAGATGTGACTTTGCTCACTGGTTATCAGCAAACTCCCTCTCCCATCTCTTGCTGTCCTTCCCCTTCCTGTCCCTCCTGTCCTTTGTTTCCTTTTCTCCCTCTTCCCATTTCTCCTTCTCTCCCTCCCTCTCCTCCCCTCCTCCCTCTCCTCTCCCTCTCCCCACTCCCTCTCTCCTACTTTCTCCTCTTCTTTCCATTTACCCTTCCTCCACAGGCATGACTGAAGGGCTCTGGTAGCCTACCCCGTCTCTAGATCTCCAGTTGTGTGGACTCCCACAATCTTTATCAATGAAACACTGTTAGGTTTCAATTTCTTCCAACTGAAGAGTCTGTAAATGTCCAAGAAGTATTGGCCTAAGTACTAGAAAACATGTATTCAGGGTTCTATTCAGCCTTGAATTAATCATGTGACCTTGAGCGAATCGGATGAGTTGATTAAGAGGGGATAATACGTGGCTCCTTCACCAGGCATTATGAAGACCTGAGAACGTGTTTCTGAGACAACTGAGGATAAACAGAGATGCTCCTGATGTCGCTTCACTGTCAGGTGGACACCAGCGAAGGGCAGGGAGTGGAGGTGCTCGCTGTCCAACCGGGCTGAGGGTGACTCACATCAGCACCTCCCATTGTTTCAGGAAGGGTGTCCTCTTCCCAAAGAAGTATGCAGAGTAGGGATCCCCGGGAGGGCATCTTGTAGCTTTATGGATATATATGCATTTCTTTGACATAAAAGAGGGAGAATTTAGTTTACCCCTGGCGTATGAAGATTTTAGGTCTGTGCAAGGAAAAACTGTCTTCCTAATAAGTCTTTAAGTGATTCTTTTCTGCTCATTTCCAATTCACTAAGACTTATTCAAGTAATAATCTCTACAACAGGATGAAAAACGAGGCAATAAATGCATACTGCAATTGATTAAATGGAGAAAACTGGGCTGTTTGTAGAGTGTGCAGCACAGAACTGCAGAGGGTAGGAGATTGCAGGAGAAGCTGAGGTATTTCTTGTTGCTGTTTTTAGGGTAGGGAAGGCCAGTGCCTGCAGCTCTGGTAGGTGTGGTCAGCAGTAGGTGGTCTCCCTGGAAACTGTAGTTGGAGGCCTCCCCTCTGCGGCTTTGGGTTCAGCATCCCATGTCTCTCGTTGGCTGTATTTATTGCAGTGTGGTCTTCTGGGAAGTCCCATGGACTGTAAGTAGGGAGTTACAGGCTGTGTTCCCAGCTTTGGAGCTATTTCATGGTGTGATTTTATCCTTGCCTTTGTGGGTCATGGATTCTCAGTTCGAATATGGCTGGAGTGGAGAAAAGTCTTGTTTTTAAAAACTTACTTAAGTTAAACCTGAGCAAAATTGTGGCACCATCCCTCCATGCTCGTGTTGTCTCTTTTTATGTGTACTAAGGACTTTGGTTATTAAAACACTGCTGCTGGGGTATTTCTGAATAGGGAAAGGGTTCATATTAGGCAGGGAGAGATCAGAGAGCCTCAGACAGGCTGCAGCTGCTAGTGGGAGGTTAAAGAAGCAGGGCTGGGGGGTGGGTGGAAAAAAAAAAGGATGAAGGTATTCCAGACCTGCCTGGGCTAGGTGCCATGTGTGGAGTCTTAACAAACTTTCCGATAAGGTCCCAATAAAAAGTCAGGGACAAAAATCCTCGGTGGCTCCCCAGCTGGGACCCCTCTCACTCTTGAGAGCTTTATGCTTTCCCTCGGTAAACTCTGTAGCTTTGCTCACTCTCTATTGTCCTCGAGATTCATTCTTGGACTCCATGAGAAAAGGACCAGCATCTCTTCCACCATCCTGTAACACTTCCATGGGCCTCGTCTCCAAACCTTAAGGGGGATTTGGAAAAGGGAGCATTAGAGAAAATGGACTAGTTGGTGTGGACCACACAAGGTTGAGCCTGGCTTTAGAGAGAAGGTAAATACAGGCTTCGATGGGCTTTGTCTCCAAACTTTAAGGGGGATCTGGAAAAGGGAGCATTAGAGAAAATGGAATAGTTGGTGTGGACCACACAAGGTTGAGTGTGGCTTTAGAGAGAAGGTAAATACAGGCTAAAAGGGAGAAACCCTGGGTAGCAAGAATATTGAGCTGTTTAGGGGATCAGCTTCTGACCTTGAGTGTTACAGATGGAGCAGTATCTGATGCTTTTCAGATGCTCTCCATGGGTGACATTGTAGAATTCCCTCAGTGGTGTTTGTGAGACTGGTTGCTATGGGATTCTTTGTTACAATATATATCTTTAAATGCAATTCTGACCTTCAGAGGGGCTCATGACAACCTTTTCCCCACACTGTGAACTGTAGTATAAAGAATTTGTGTTGTATGAACGCATTCATTCCTGGGATTTTTTGTTTAGGGATTTTGCTTGTTTTCCTAGAAAGGTAATATAATAAGTAATAATTTGGGCATTTGATGTGCTAGACCTGGGTTTGCTTCTCAACTTTGCCGCTTGAGTTACTAATTAACTGTTGGTCTAGAGGAAATTTCTTGAACTCTCTGAGCCTCTATCTCCTCATTGCTGAAATGGGAATCATCTTAATACCTACCTCTTGGATATTATGGCAGTATAAGTGATAAAAAAAAAAAAGTAACCTACTTAACACAGAATTTGGAACATATAAGCATTAAATACGTGTTTTCTGCTTTATTTTTTCTTTAAAGTGTGTGTGTGTGTGCGCGCGTGCATATTACAGTAAAGTTCATTAGAAAAATCCTGTCTCTACCCAACAAGGAGAAATGGAATTTTTCAGCAGTGCTAAACTAGTGAGGGTAGGTGAGATGTGTATGGTCATGGCAATGACTGGCTAATAACCATTTAACAAAAGTTTATTTTGAACCCCTATTCCAGGCACTATATGCAGGAGTCAAGAATGAGTAAAGTACGATAAATGATTATCCTCTGAAGGACCTTAAATACTAGTTATGGGGATTGAATCTGCAGCATGAAATTCAAGCATAATGTGGTGATCTAGAAGCAAGGCAGTTTGCAGGATCATTTTAAGAATTAAATGAGAGGGGCGCCTGGGTGGCGCAGTCGGTTAAGCGTCCGACTTCAGCCAGGTCACGATCTCACGGTCCGTGAGTTCGAGCCCCGCGTCGGGCTCTGGGCTGATGGCTCAGAGCCTGGAGCCTGTTTCCGATTCTGTGTCTCCCTCTCTCTCTGCCCCTCGCCCGTTCATGCTCTGTCTCTCTCTGTCCCAAAAATAAATAAATGTTGAAAAAAAAAATAAAAAAAAGAATTAAATGAGATAATGTATGTGGAGTGCTAAATATATAAAATACTAACGAGACACATTTCCTTTATTCTTCCCCACATACCTAGTGCCTGGGATACAGTAGCCACACAATAAATACATACCAGTTGAATGAATGAATACCTGACACAGGGCATGCACAAGTGTCCCTGTTACACATATTATTGTGGTAACAGAGTTAGCATGGGGTACTATTCAAGCATTTTGGGTTATATAGATTAGGGGGATCAGCAAAGAAAGATATTTAATCTGAGACCTGATCAGGACAAGTAGGGATTAGTTTAGCAAAAGACAAAGGATCTTCTCAGCAGTAAGAACAGCGTGTATAATGGCCCCAGGATGAACAACAGCTTGGCGAATTGACAGAATTACACGTGGTTCATTGAGTGCATCCAGAGGGCAGTGGAGGGAGGGATTCCCAAGGGTTGTGTGTGCCACGTCGAGGAATGTCCACTTGAATCTGAGGATCAGGGGCCCACTGGGGGTTACAAAAGCCAATTCACCTTTTATGTGGCCAAATAATGCCGTCTTCAGTGTTGAGAGCAAACCTGAAGATGGACACACTTGAAGACAAAGACATGGTTTTGGAAAACTGTTTTAGGAATACAGGAGACAGTAATTCCACTGATCGTAGGAGGGCAGAGGGAGGCGACAGTTTGCCTTCTTACTCTCTCTTAAATCATCAGGGAATAGCTGGTAGAGTTGAACAAAATGACAACTTGCTTTTCCTATATACCATGAACCAGGCACTGTTTGAAGAGCTTTAAATGAGTTGATTTATCTTCCACAGGAACTCTGAGCAAACTACTGTCGTTATCCTGTTTTCAGATGAGAAAGGCACAGAGGAGCTACCCAAGTTGCCTGAAGTTACACTTGTACTGAGTGGCAAAAACTAGTTCATTTATGGTGGTGGGACTTCGGTGTCCATGGCCTTCATTCACACTGACCAAAATGTCTTCTAGGTAAAAACCCAGAAGACAGCAAGTCCCAGCCTTGCCCTGGATTCCTTGGCAGTTTGGTGTTTTCTCAAGTGGGGATTTAGACCCTATGACTTCAAACAATAATGATTATCTTTTATGAGTCTTGGCAATTACTGAAGCATTTATCCAGTGGATTATCTCTAGTAGTCTTGACATAAATCCTGATAAAAGAGTTACTCTCCCTAATTTGTGGATAAAGATTTTGAGATGAATGTGTGTCTTATGTCCCCTGGAAAAATTCAATCCCTTCACTTTGATCTCAGGACTCCTGTCTCCTAAAATAAAGTTTTCACAATTTCTCAGGATATGTATTCACTTACCCCACAGCCTTTGAAAATGGCCTACTCCGGGCCAGTCCTTTGCTTGGAAAACAAAAGTGAACACTTAACGGGGTCACTAAAGGCTCAAGGAGGGTGATAGCCACGTAAATAAATCCTTTCTATCCAAAGTGACCTATGTGAGAAAGGAGTTGGGCCCAAGGTCGGGTAGGACCAGGTCAAAGGAAAGTATTGGAAAAGGGGAGGTGCTTGAGCAGGATTTTGAGGGGTCCGTAGGAGTTGTCCAGGTAGATTAAAGTTTCATGAAAGGAAAAATCCAATCTTGTGCTAATGCCTACAAAATAGCTTTCTGCTCAGGTTTTCTTATGGCCACTGTTAGTTCTTTCTGGCAGTACAGACATCATTAACTGAAGTAGGAATGCAGTACGTGTGAGAGCTGTGTCCTCTTCCGGTTCTTTCATCAGGTTCAGTGACTTTTTTTTTTTAACCACTGGATTGACTTGCTCTATCAACATCAAAAAGAAAACAGTCTTAGTCACTCTTGTGTCCTTGAGTAATTTGCCGCCTACAGATTGGCATCAAAATAGCAGTGGACTTTGGCTATGTCTGGTTTGTGCCAGCTCCAGAATCCAAGGCAGCAACACAAATCAATTTTTCTTTCTTCGCTTATTTTTTAAAGAGATTAGGATAGTTATTTTTCAAAATATATACAAAGGAGCGGTAAACTTTGGTGGAATGGAAATACAAAGTTTCCCCTTATATTTTTTTTCCAATATGAACACTTTCTTGGAAGTGGGAAGGAAGAGGGAAGATTAGAGACGAGACAGGATCGAAGTCCCTTTATTGACATTGTCACTCAGTGAACTCTGTGACCCTGACAAAAGTGAGATCGGCATAGCCTCTTGGATTAAGAGAGAAAATAGCATTAATGTCTTAGAAGGCTGACCACATCCTTGCTCTGACTCCTAGCCTAGGTAAGATAATACCAGGATTTCTATTTGCCTCAGTTTCTCAGCCTTGAGAGGAAGAAGTCGAAGATCACAGGAACCCTAGGTTTGTCACACTCTCTGAGGTCCTGTGAGATCAAAGTATTATTAGAAGGATGAGTTCTCACAAAGGGTACATTCCCACTTGCTTCATATGCACCATGAGGTGAAGAACATTAGAAATACCCCTGTCAGTACTTTCAACAATAGCCAAATTATGGAAAGAGACTAAATGTCCATCAACTGACCAATGGATAAAGAGGATGTGGTTTACATACACAATGGAATACTACGTGGCAATGAGAAAGAATGAAATATGGCCTTTTGTAGCAACATGGATGGAACTGGAGAGTGTTATGCTAAGTGAAATAAGTCATACAGAGAAAGACAGATACCATATGTTTTCACTCTTATGTGGATCCTGAGAAACTTAACAGAAGACCATGGGCGAGGGGAAGGAAAAAAAAAAAAGGTTAGAGAGGGAGGGAGCCAAAACATAAGAGACTCTTAAAAACTGAGAACAAACTGAGGGTTGATGGGGGGTGGGAGGGAGGGAAGGGTGGGTGATGGGTATTGAGGGCACCTGTTGGGATGAGCACTGGGTGTTGTATGGAAACCAATTTGACAATAAATTTTATATTAAAAAAAATACCCCTGCTAACCTGGTGTGACCCAAAGCAGGACTTGCCCCCAACCCTGTCTTGTTTCTCTCTTCTTCCTCCTCTATCCAGATTCCTTTCTCCCCCTTCTCCTCAGGATCTCAGAATTAATTTTTTCAGTGCTCTCTCTGTCATACATACTGGGTAATAGTTTTAACATGGCCCTATGATAGATTTTCCAGAAACATCCTCTGAATGTTATTTTGCTCAGGCAGTACAAAACATGGCTGCATAAGGGGCCTCTATAAGCATGGCGTGACCACTATGGCAGGCAGTGTGTGCCATGTGTTAAAGTGGACATTGTGGTTTTGTCTTGGTTACAAACCACGCTTCTCCTCAATCCCAATACATGCCGCTCAGGTGAGGCCATCTCTTACCCCCAGTTACAAGGATGGGTGGGTGGGTGAGTGGATGAATATTGTGGTCAGTGGGTCTGTTCCATTCACTGATCACAGTCATGACTTGAAGGATGGGTGTGTGGCCTGAGCCAGACCAATTAGATGTGTTATTGGGACTTTGGTTTGGAATGTTTAGAAAGAAAAGCCAAATTTTTGCTATGTTTGCAAGGGCTATGAAGATGTGAGCCTGGCTATGCTGGTGACCATCTTTATCACCATTTCCTGGGGAACCTCCTTGAGAATAAAGCATTCACAGTGCTAAAGGAGAGCTGAGACAGGGAATATTTACAGTATTTTCTTCTTTTGCCCCAGAAAGGGGTGGAATCTAACTCTGGAGCTTGCTTGTAGCTCATTGGGATCACTGGGGTTTTTCCTTGTATCCAGACCTGCCAAATTCAACTTCCACTGCCAACTGTCTTAATCACTATATGTTTTAGTGAGTGTGATCAAGAAAGGAAATGACATTGTTTTTACTCCTCTTTTGAGCTAGTTTGTACCACAGATCGCCATCCAGACCACAGGCTGGCTGCCTTTGGGCCTGGTATCAAACTCTGCAGATGGAATTCAAAAATGTGTGTTTTAACAAGCCTTCCAGGTGACTTTGATACATGCTACTGTTTGAGTATAGCTACGCTAGGATAAAATTCTGTCACTTGGTCTTCTATTCAAGCATTCCTACCACAAATTACTTTTCCATCTTATTTCACACTGTTGTACATAATTCTAGAACACAGGGTCCATTATCAGCTTTTTCATGTCCTATTGGTATGTGTTATAAAGAACTGCTCAGTTTTATGTAAAGAAACCTAAGTAACATTGGCTGAAGCAAAAAGGGAATTTCTTAGCTCAAGCTTCATAACTGAAATGGTTAGAGACTAAGTCTAGTTAGTTTTAGGCATGGCTGGATCCAGGTGCTGATCAGAAAATCACTCTGATTCTCATTCTCTCTGTATTGTTTTTTTTCTTCAGGCCCATTCTCACTAGGTTTACTATTCTCCTTGACTCTAGGTTTATGCCCTATACAAGCCTATCAATCTTTATGGAAAATTTTTTTCATTCCTAATAGTTGGTAATTGACATCCTTTTCATATTGAGCTAAGAAGCCACAGAGAATATATCCAGTGTTGATTAGCCAGGCCAAAGCCAGGGGCCATTCCTAGAGCCCAGAGCACGGTACCACCTGAGCATTAGTGAGGGATTAGTTCACCAAAATAAAATCAAAGCTCTATACTAGAATAAAAATAATGACCGTGTAGGCAAAAGAACAAATACCTATGATTATGAGTGATCATTTTATTTTATTATTCTTTTATAAAGTTTATTTTGTTTTTGAGAGAGACAGACTACACAAGTGGGGGAGGTACAGAGAGAGAGAGGGAGACAGGAATCCCAAGCAGTGCAGAGCCAGACTTGGGGCTCAAACCCACAAAACTGTGAGATTATGACTTGAACTGAAACCAAAAGTCAGATGCCTGACTGATTGATCCACCCAGGTGACCCATGAATGATCATTTTAGACTTGAAACATGTGCTTGTGTTTTCTTCCTACCTGGACTAAATGCCCCTATATTCTCTACCTTGTCAAAGTATACTCATCCTTAAAAAGCCCTACCCACCTCCTGCCTTTAACTTTCTCTGATACTTGCTGTCTGAACAGTGTGTCACATGTCCTTGTGAGTCATGTGACCATACGTGTGTGTCTGTGTAGTCATCCCCTCCAATCTGTGAGCAATGCAAGGGAGGGGCCACGCCTATAAATTAGATCATTAACTCTTAAGTTTTCTTCTGCATTGAGCGAAGGAATACATGTATGAGTAAGTGACATTAGGGATAAATGAATAAGCAGAGAAGCCAAAATAAGCAGGCACAATAGAGTCTGGAATGACAGCTGGATTGTGTGAGTAGTACTTGTCCTGGCCTAGATTCTGATTGTGTGATTTCTTCCAGTGCTAACCAATGTGTTGTGAGCACACACGAGAGCATAGTTCACTACTCCTTTACCTGAGGTTCAGCAGTCCTTGTCCTTAAATCTGTTGGTATGGGAGACTTAAATCCTGTGATAAAATATTCCAAGATAGATTTCACAACACCAGGATGAAATTAGAGGCATAAAATAATTGAGCTGAAAGGAACTTAAAGTTCACTGAAATTGGAGTCTAGTCTCCTGAATTGACAGAATGTCCACATATTCCTGCAATTCTTGTACCCTTCCAGAGTCTCCTCTGGCCAGCTGATCGATACTTGTGCCTCCCACCATCCACACAACTAAACATACTACATATAGTACATATTCACCTTGTTTATCGATACCTTCATTAAGATGTAAGCCCATGAGGGTGAGCATTTTTGTTCTGATTTCCTACTTGTTGTGGAAGAACACAATTTTGCATCCACTTACAAATTCATTTACATTTAATTCCTAAATGTACCTTCTACCTTTGAACTGTTTTAACATCTGCCTTGTTCTTCCTTAATGAGTTAAACAAAGTCCTTAATACGTGCTCATTTTGTATCTGCATGGAAGTCCTTCTTTTTACCTTTTTTTGGAAAATTATTTATTAAAAGTTCACTGCTGTATCTTCACAGTTGGAATAGGACTTTCCACATAGTAGACACTGAATAAGTTGTTTGTAAAATATATGAATAATTTTAATCAGCAACTTTGGGGATGCACATTGGTCCCAGGTGGCTTTAGGGCTGACTTGAGCCACACTGTCAAATTCAGGTGTTCCTCTGGCCATACTCTTTGAAACCTCTTTTCCTACTTGGCAGTGTGACGTGCCATTAGCATCTAGGAAGAAAATCTCCTTCTTTGTCAATGGTCCAAACTCCCAGTTACACACATGTAAACCTTGCATCAAGATATCAACCAGTAAAATACTAATGTTATAACCTTCAAGGAGTTTTATATTTTTCACAATGATGAAATCAATTACATGGACTTTTTTAGATTATTCAGCACTTACCATCCACAATTTGAAGCTTATAACAGAAGGTAGAATTATTTCTGGACTTGACCAGCCACTGCTAGAGAATGTTTTTGGTAAATTTTACACCCTCACTGGAGCAGCATTTTACAAAGGGACTTTGGTTTTATTTTTATGTTTTAAATCTCAACAGTCTTGTGAGGTATATGTATCCACCCCATTTTATAGATGAGAGAAATAATCCTGGAGGATAAATCATTTTCCCAAGGTGGTATGACTAGAATATGAATCTTGAAATTTATATTTGTGCACATGACCAGCATGTGACAAGCTTGAGTTCTCTAATTTCTTGCCCAGAAATGTCCGAGGCTCTTTTATGATGGTCTAAAGTACTTTGGTGATCTTGCCACAGACTTTCAGTATGGTGCTTTTGGGACAGTAGAATTAAAGAACAGAATTTTGATCAAAGGCATGCTTTGATACTATAAACTTAGCAGATATTGAGAAATTTTCTGAGTATAACCGAAGGACTAAAAAGTTATGTAGTTCTTCAAACATGAATTTCAAAGAGATGTCCTCAAGCAATTCAGTAACATTTTTTTCTTTATTTTTGAGCATGTTAATAAATCTATGTTTTCTCTCACCTCCCACCTTTACATGATCCTAGAATTCCACCATAATGGGCATGGCTCTTGTCTGTTTCATTGCATGCAAAACAGTGTGCTGCATGTGGTCATTCAATTCTTCCAAACTGTAGAATTCTACATAACTAAATGTTAATAGGGATTCCTGTTTCCAGGACGATAGAAATAATTTTACCTGTCCTTCCCACTAAGTACAATAGAAATGCCTGAGCATTATGTATAAAGCAAACATAAGACTGTGAGAGGTACAGAGAAGCAGGCAGACCAGCCAGAGAGCCCCCTCAACAAATTGTGTTGGAGCAACAGGATATCCATAGCACCCCCCACCCAAATTGCCCTAGTGTCACATGTTCTACACACGTTAACTCAATGGATCATGAAATCAATTGTAATATGTAAAACTATGAAACTTTTAGAAGTTTCAGTATTTAGGACTAGGCAAACACGTTCTCAGACTTCACACCGGAAAGGTAATCCCTAAAAGGAAAAGGTGATAAATTAGACTTGGTTGACATTAAAGATTTTGCCCTTTGAAAGACTGTTAAGAGGATGGAATTAAACTACAGATGGGGAGAAAATATTTCCGAACCATATACCAACATGCAACTAGTCTCTAGAATATTTAAAAAAAACCTCTTAAAACTCAACACATAAAAGCAAACAATTTAATTAGACAATGGGAAAAAGATGAAGAAACTTGTCACCAAAAGGAGAATACAAGTGGCAAAGAAGCCTGTGAAAAGATGTTTAATGTCATGAGCTATAAGGGAAATTAAAATTAAAATCACAACAAGATACTACCACACACTTATAAGAAAGGCAAAAGAGAAAATGGTGTTAAGGACATGGAGACATTGGATCACTCATACATTTCCGGTGGGGATAAGTAGTATAGCTACTCTGGAAAACAGTTTAACAGGGTTTTGGGTTTTTAATAATTGTCTAACTTCTGTATGATCCAGCAATTACACTCTTGGGCAGTATCTCAAAGAAATAAAAACATGTTCATACAAAAACCCTTACACACATGTTTATTGCAGCTTTATTCATAGAAACCCCAAACTAGAAACAACCCAGAGTCAGTGGGTAAATAGTTAAACTATGGCATATACATATCATGGAATACTACTCAACAATGAAAAGGAGAAAATTATTGATACATGCCACAATCTGGATGAATCTACAGAAATGTATGAAGTGGGGGAAAAAATAATCCCAAGCGGTCACATACTATATGGTTCCTTATATAACATTATTTTTTTTGAGAGAGAGTACAAGTAGGGGAGGGGCACAGAGAGGGGGAGACACAGAATCCGAAGCAGGCTCCAGGCTCTGAGCTATCAGCACAGAGCCCAACACGGGGCTCGAACTCACAAGCCGTGAGATCATGATCTGAGCTGAGGTTGGGCGCTTAACCGACGGAGCCACCCAGGAGCCTAAATTTTTAGAAATAGAGCACAGAGGGGCGCCTGGGTGGCGCAGTCGGTTAAGCGTCCGACTTCAGCCAGGTCACGATCTCGCGGTCCGTGAGTTCGAGCCCCGCGTCGGGCTCTGGGCTGATGGCTCAGAACCTGGAGCCTGTTTCCGATTCTGTGTCTCCCTCTCTCTCTCTGCCCCTCCCCCGTTCATGCTCTGTCTCTCTCTGTCCCAAAAATAAATAAACGTTGAAAAAAAAAATTAAAAAAAAAAAAAAGAAATAGAGCACAGAAAATTGGTGGCCAAGGCTTCAGGATAGGTAGGAGTGGCGAGGGGAGTAAGTATGTCTATAAAAGTGTCACATTAGTGATCTTGTGTTGATCTTCTTGATTATGTCAAGGTCAGCCTCTTAGTTTAGGTATTACCATTTTGCAAAATGTTACTGGGGAAAGCTTGATAAAGGGCACATAGAATCTTGATTATTTCTTAAAATGCATGTAACTTAATGATCTAAAAATGTATTGTTTTATTAAAATGTTTTGAAACAAAAAAGGTAATAGGCGGTACCAAATAAAGGGTTCAAAGATCATCAATGTTGGGTAAATGACAGGTTAATCAATAGGTTTCTGCATTACAGATCTCCAGAGAGTACTTAGACACCCGATACTATTTGTGTGTCCCCTGGAGGAAGCTATAGTGTGCAGTACTTCCAAAGCATATTCAACTATAGTACACTTTATTTACAAATATTATTGATATCTTGTTGAAGCAGCATTCTCAGAAGCATAATCCATTTTTGGGAAATAGTTACAGCGTAACAGCCACCATATATTAAGTGTTTTCCTTGTTTCAGGGACCTTTGTAAGTGTGTTTTATATGACAAGCCCATGGACTCCTTAAAAGAACTCTAAGCTGAAGAAACTGGAACACCAATGTCTGGGTCCTACCCAGGGATTGTGATGTCATAAGTCTGGCATGTGGCTAGAGTATCCGATGTTTCAAAAACCTCACAAACAATCGTAATATGAAGCTAAGGTTGAGGTTGAAACCCTAGTGAAAGTCTTTGCTACTCAAAGGGTGATCTGTGGGGTAACAGTATTGGCATCACTGGCACTTAAGGGAAATGCAGACTATCAGGCTCCAGCCCAGACCTAACGGAGTCATAACCTATGTTTTAACACGTCCCCTAGGTTATTCATAGATACATTCAAAAGTAGTGGTCAAGTAATAGTAAAAGTAAAAGATGGGAGATTGTCACTCAGATGCTCTGACTGTGTAGTACCTATGGTTCTAAAACTGCAGGATAGAGCACGTGTTTTTTATTAAATGCACTGGAAATAATACGTGAGTGTAAAGCAAATATGCTAAGCAGTGCACTATAATGGCATGGAATAGTGACTCCAGTATGAGAACTGATGCTCCTATTTGGTCCTGAGCTATTGATTCTATTACTGTGTTGGTGCATTTAATGTGGGCACCATGCGTAACAAAGACCCTTAATAGCATGGCAGGTCTGCATGTGTCATTCTGAGAGCACATGCAGTGGAGAAGGGCCAAGGAAGCTCTGCAAATGAGAGATGAGCAGAAGAGGAGAATGTATGGGTTGCTACCTAGGACAGGGAATGGCCAGAACTCAGCGCAGAGAACCAGTACAGTGGTAATGGTGACCACATCATCATCAGTTGCCCATACCGGCAGGTTGTTCCTGGTTCCTGAAATATAAAGTACAGGCTGACTGGCATTGCTGTGAAGACCTTTTAGGAGAGTAAGAACTTTTGATGACCATGGAGTCCTAACTCTGAATCATTGTGGTAAGCTAAATTAGACGTGGCCTCTGTCCACAAGGAGCCCCTAACCTAAAAGAAATAATTGCTCAATCTCTCCCTGCCTCGCTTCCTCCTTTCTCATCTTCCTAACTGTGTATAGGGAATTAAAGTAGATATTGAGAAGAAATGGAAATGAACGGGACCATTCCTATGCATCAGGAACACAAAACCATTAGAGAAGAATGGTACAAAAAAAACATCGTTTACGTGCTAGGGTCAAATAAAACAACTAGTAGAGATGGGAATTCTTAGAGAATGCAGAAAGTGGAGTAGTCCATTTAGGACTATTGCATAGCACAGGAGCAGTTAGGGCAGGCTTCACACTAGAATGGTTCTTTAGTTAGGAGCCTTACTGAGATGGTAGAGGGTTGAAAAGATATTGTCCTGTTGATGGGTGCACCTGACCAAAGGTGAAGTTGAAGGCAACATCAAACACTGGGGCATTTAAAGAGGTGGGAGACATAATGAGGTTGGGAAGCGTATGGGGGACCACATTGTGGTAGGTTGTTAAACTGCCAACACAGAACTTTGTTCTGTGGGCAACGAGGGTGGGGAGTCTTGATGTCAATGAAAGTCATAATTCTGCATAGTGATGAACTGGGGGGACTCGGACACACACTGCCCGGGTTGGTATTCCTACTCTGCCACTTGATTGCCACAAGGCACGGAAGAAGGCCCTCACTTCTCAAAGGCTCAGTTTAGTCCATTTGTGAAGTAGGGATAACTCATAGGGCTGCATTAAGGCATTAAAAAAATCCATGTAGGGCACCTGGATGGCTCAGTTGGTTAAGTGTCCGACTTCAGCTCAGGTCATGATCTCATGGTATGGGAGTTTGAGCCCCATGTCGGGCTCTGCTGACAGCTCACAGCCTGGAACCTGCTTCGGATTCTGTGTCTCCTTCTCTCTCTGCCCCGCCCTCACTCACACTCTGTCTCTCTACCTCTCAAAAATAAAAACAGAATAAAAAACATTAAAAAACATTTTTAAAAATTCCATGTAAAGCTCTGAGCATAGTGCTTGGCAGGTAGTAAGTTCCGGATAAGTACTTCAGTGATGTGGGAAGATAACCCTGATAGTGGCAAAATACATATGTGGAAATAGAACTTTCAAGGATGCACAAAGACTGGGAGGACCTTCATCATTATGACCTTCATCTGGTTCACAATGAATTGTTTTGTGTTCTCCTGTAATATTTGTCTGAAACATCAGTTGGGCTCCTAAGGGCTCATTGACCATGTTAGAGTGAAGATTTGACTGTAATGGAGTCTATCTTAATATATCAAAGAAACTAAAGATTTGCAACCTTAGCAATTTTGTCCTATAATCCTCTAGTCCTATAATCACAGTTTACAGAGCAAGCGTATTTAGATGCAAAGGGAGGTTTTTCTTTGTCAGAGAATTAAGTAAAAACATATTGAAACTTGGGAGCAGTGAATTGGGACAACACTACTGCAGATTTTACAACAAGATACTTTTTTTGTGTCAAAGATACTTTTTTGAGTGCTTATGCCTAGGGGTGCCGTTGCCTTCTGGAAAGAACCTTTCGACCTTGCAGGACTGCATGAAGCACTGAGGTTGTTTTGAGTCCTGCCAGGCTTATTAAATTCCAGAATCACTCCTGAGCCCTTGTGATGACCAAATATGATACCCCATTCCTCTGCAACATAAAACACAAGTTTTCAAAGGTCCCTAGAGGGTGGCAGGTGGATAGATGCCTAATTGAGACCTATTGTGAGGAAGTGTTCTATGGCTTATTCAGCAAGTAAGGGCTGAAGTTAGCAGTCTGACCTTGAACAAGAAAGTAACTCTTACGATGCCTCAGTCTTCTATAAAATAGAAAAAAAAAAACTATTTAAAATAAATCTATTGGAACCTTACCATATAGGGAATAAGAAGTTCACCTGTCTGAAGATTTATCTGAGAATTGTCTCTTTGGCATCTTGTCTGTACATGATAAGGATTCAACAAACAATAATTTTGTTTTTAAAACTACAGTTAATCGAATCTAAGATGCTGTGGATCGTAAAATGCACCACTGCTTCATATATATAAGGAAGAAAATCTGCCAATTCCATGGTGACACACTGCTCTCATTATTTAGAATATTCATCTATATCATTACATCTACTTTAGACTTATTTAGAGACATTTTTATCCTGTACTACTTTTGTGCATTTCAAAACAAATGAATAAGCTATTCCTAAAGCTTGACACTCAGAATTAAACTGTTATGACTCACCTTTAACTCTATCATTACTGGTGCTTTATAATCTCCGTCAGCCAAGCCAGGCTGGTGGTGTACCAAATTTTTACCACACAAAATCCTCCCCTCTGCCGTTAAGAGCAATTGAGATGGAGTGTTTTTAAAGCATATGTACCTGAATAAAAGTCGTGCGTTGTGGTCTCTGAGATGGCTTTGCAACTCTGTAGAGCGGCCCTACTTGCAAGGACCGCTTCAGGAATATTGAGAGACCATCAGTTTACCTCTGCTCCACCCCCGCCCACCCCATTTGCCGCCTCCTGGTTCAAACAGTGTCTCCCTCTTGCCTTCAGGATTGTCTTCTAAGCTGCTGACCTCCTGATGTTTCCACATGCCCAGGCAATGATAACTTTGGGACAGCTCAAGACTGGCTTGGTTGAGGGCGATTATAGAGCCTTATGGATTGCAAATTTCAGGGGTATTAAAGGGTAGAAAAAGTTGCATTTCTGAATAGATGAAACGTGGAAATAACAATGTACCTTTAGTAAAAGAAAAGGCAGGAATGGAGCCTCCTGCAAATGAGAGCTTGCTTCCCAGCTCCCTGTTATGTCACCTACAGACCAGCATCTGGGAACTTGCTGCAAATGCAGGCTCTCTGTCACCACCCAGAATTTACTAAATTAGAATCTGAATTTTAATCAGATCTCCAACTGATTGGCACATTACAGTTAAGACCTACTGGTCTTTACGTGTTACATTAAATGTGTTGCTTGACTGGTCTGCTTGCATTGGGTTTCTCTGTCTGCACACTCTAATTCAGGTCACATCTAAGAATCTTGCTGGAATATCTTCTTCTGTTGGTTACAAAAACTGAGATGTTATCACATTCATCCTCTTCACCTGTCTCAGCACACTTAATGGCGACAAGCAGAAGGCACTGCTTTCGCAAAAGGTCACCCACAGCTATATCCTTTCCTAGAAGAGACAAGGCCAGCAGGAGAGGCAGTTTCTTAACCGCCTGAATCAGACTTTTTTTTTTTTTTTTTTTACCAGCATTTACAAACCTATTCCACACGTACATCCTAAAGAGTCTGGGCTCCTAAACTGCTTTCCTAGTTTAGTGTTTACATCTCAACAGCTGGGTGGCTTTTTAAAATTGAAGGTTGGGGGGGCCTGGGTGGCTCTGTAGGTTAAACGTCAGAGGCTTGACCTCAGCTCAAGTCAGGAGTCATGTTCTCAAGTTTCGAGAGTTCGAGCCCTGTGTCATCAAGGGGGAGCCTGCTTGGGATTCTGTCTCTCCCTCTCTGACCCTCCCCTGCTTTCTCGTGCTCTCTCTTTCTCAAAAGTAAATAAACATAAAAAAATAAAATAAAATTGAAGGTGGGGAAGGAGTAGCTCAGAAGAGGGAAGAACAAAGCGTAAAGGCCTCATTCCAGAAACGGTGTGTGTCTCTCTACCTCATTTAGCGCCCAGTTTGGAAACTCACTCTGTGCCTTGAAAATAGGCCATGGCCTCTCCTTCTGCTTCTCTCTCTACCTCAAGGCCAGGTTTCAACTGTGTTAGTAGAATCAGAGGACTCACACTTTTATTTTGCAAGTATAAAGTGTCAGCTCATATGGCCCACTTAAAGCCTTACCTCGGGGTGCTTCTGCAGGCTAAATATGTTCCTTCTTGATCCCTCTGGCCTAAGAAGGGGCGGGGAAGAGTGGTATTTGGGAACAGGGCACAGAGCTTCAGCTTCTGGGTTTCCCTAGGAGTCGCGTGATCTAAAAAGCTGATTGTAACCTGTTGGTTTTGCGAAGCTATTTCTAGCATTATCAACTTTTATTTTTCTAGAAAACAATTCTCTCTGATATTTCCACTGGAATCACTTTTTTCTCTGATAGTTGCCATACAGAATCTTAGTTCCTTATGCTTTTGTTCAGTCTTTTCATTTATTTTTAAGTACTTATTGTGTGCCAGGTATTGGGGAATTGGAGAGAAGGACACCAAATCTGTCTTGCCCCGTGGGAGCTACTAGTCAGATAAGATAGACAAAGGAGGGAGTTCTTAGGAGAAACTGGTAGCATGCTTTGATAAACTTTGGGCTTCTAAGTTTAGAAAGATCACAAGAATACCCTATATAGATTTAAAAATGGAAGAATACTGGTTTAAACATTATGAATAGACTTTTTTTTAGAAGTCATGATGAATGTTTTCGTTCATCTTGTTAAATGTGCAGTCTCTTTCAGAATGTGTGCCTCTGGGTAAGCAGTCTCTCTTCAGACCCCATCCCTTACAACAGGCCAAGGAATAGAATCCTCCCCTCTACCTTACTCCTGGATGGCAGCAAAGGCTTCCCAGGGGAAATGATCTCCCCTGAGAAAGGATGGTGTGCACTTGCTACCGAAGCTGGGCCACAGGCGAAGGGAGAAGGGCATGGCAGAATGCTCAACCGTGAGAGGGAAGGAACAGCGTTCACAGCTCTTAAAACTGCCATTAGCAGCCCTCGAGAGTCTTTTAATACACCAGCAAGTGCAGTTGTTTCTTACAGCTATGGTAGCCAACTAGCACAAACTGGGTGGCCTAAAACAGAAATGTACACTCTTACAGTTCTGGAAGCTAGAAATCCAAGATCTTGCTCACTCTCCTGGGTGTCTGGTCATTGTTGCCAATCCTTGGCATTCCTTGGCTTCGAGTTCATAACCTCCACATTTCTGCCCATGGTCACATGGTCATCTTTCTTCAGCCTATCCATGTCTTTCCCGTGGTGGTCTCTTCTGTGTGTCTCTGTGTCTTGTCGTCTTAATAAGGACACAAGTTATACTGGATTCAGGGCCCATCGTCCTCCAGTACGACCTCATCTTGCACCTTACTAACATCTGCAAGGACCCAATTTCCAAACAAGGTCGTGTTCACAGGTTCCAGGGTTTAGGATTTCACTATCTCTTTTGGGGGGGGACACTTTTTAACTTACAACGACAAGCTTCTGCCTACTACATCAGTAGTTCTGCCATGAGTTCAAAGATGGGCTGAGTATTAGCTATAAGATTACTATCTTAAGCAGAAGAAAGTGATCTGAGACTTCAAACACTTGGGTCCATGGATGGAGAGAATGGGAGCAATAAAAGGTCAAAGAGATGCTCTTAGCAGAATTTAAGTAGGATTTTAAAGGAGATAGGAATTTTGATTCTTTTCCTTCCCTCTGCTTCATGTGCTTTGGCTACAAGGTGAAGAGCCTTATCCACCTTTACAACAATGTTTTGGAATAATATCTTACAGAATAATTACTATCGTATTAGGTACAATACTAAATGCTTTATGGCAACTAATATCCCTATTTTTAAGATATGGAAATATCTGCCCTTTATCTCTTTAATTCTACTATTTAACTCTTTATCTTATGTGGTAAAGTCATCCGCACCAGCATTTTTAGGCTCCCAAGTTTAGTTGTTAAGAAAGGCTTTTGTTGAAATCTAGATTCTGCCACTTACTGCCAACTGTAGTCTTGAAAATTTATGTAACTTGTCTGAGATTCAGTTTCTTATTATATATGCTGTCAGTAACCATAGTAGTAGCCACCTGATAAGGTATTTAAGAAAACAGAATGAGATGCTGCATTGTAAGCATTTAAGTGATGCCAAGAATGCAATGAGTAGTTGCTAAGTGATAGCTCATTTTCTCTGGTCCTTCAGAGGAAAGTGGGTCCTTAAGAGTCACCTACTTTGACTTCCTCATTGTTTAGTTCTCTGAGTAGGAAAGAGGCTCTTCAAGATCACAGAGCAGCCAGTGGTGAGTGAATCAAGGCTATACATAGTCAATGTCATGCGTGGTGGAAATTATGTTATGAGTGTAAGATTTATCTCCTTTTGAATTTTATGTGTGTCTGTATATAAATGGGAGGGTTGAATTGGAGCTTTTGTTGTCAATTGACTTCAAATTGTAACCAAGAGAAGTGATTGATTTTCTTTTGTCTGATTCTAGTCTCTAAAAATGAATGAATGTGAGTAATTAGGAGGGAATAAGCCACGAAGAAACCATGAGCTTAGATGTAGGGTCAAAAACTTTTAGATCAACTTGTTTGACAAGCCATAGGTCTATTGAGGACAGTTGAGAATTTTGCAACAATGCGACTAACTTTCAGAGGCCAATACTGATAATACTTAGATTTGGATGGGACTTAGCACTCTATCCACAGATTATATATTATTTTAGTTAAGATACTGGATTAGATTGTTCCCATGTTTTTGGATTGCAAGAGTGAAATTTCAAAAATGAAGAGAAAGGAAATCCCTGACATGGAATCATCCAATATTTTCCCCCTCAATAAAAAGTTTTAGTAACTAAAACAAAACCTAATACCATCTACAATCACTATGAATTTTATAAGATGAAGGCTATTTTAACACACCAAATACAGGAAGTATGTGATCTCAAAATGAAGGATACTAGGGGTCCCTGGGTGGCTCAGTCAGTTGAGTTACGGACTCTTGATTTTGGCTCAGGTCATGATCACAGGGTTGTGGGATTGAGGCTCATGACCTCATGTTGGGATCCATGCTTATCATGGAGCCTGCTTGGGATTCTCTCTGTCTCTCTCTCTGCCCTTCTCCCCAACTTGCTCACTTTCTCTCTCTCTCAAAAAACCAAAAAAAGGATTATGACTAAAAGAGAGTACTGTATTTAATTTTATGTTAAACCCTGTCATTGTTTTCCCAGTTTTACTCCAGGTGACTTAACGGTTTGGGATTGACTAGCACTGTCCCTAACCACTTTTTAGAAACCAATAAACTCCCCTCCCCAGGGAACATGTTGCAATAACCTGGTGAACTTTTTCCCAAATCGCATGCTCCTCCCTCCCTGGAGGTCCTACTGTATGTGCCTCCTGCCCTTTTGTTTTTCTCTATATCCCATAGAGATTTGTGACCATTGTGAAGTACTCTGATAGGAACGTATCATATCTCCCACCCAGTGTGGTGTTGTAGCAAAGAAAACAAAACCCTAAAAACAAATCTGGTGATGATCTAATCCAGGGGTTATGGATAAAAACCCATTCCATTAGAGCCTATGATTTTGTATAGGATTTACTTGGGGCATTGATATGCTATTCTAAATAAGAATAGAGTGGCAGTATGGGAAAGAAAAAGCAATGGAGTTAGAGCAGCCTTCTATTGAGTGTATACTACACATTCCTTCTACCTTTGGGTACTGGACAGAATCATAAAATCCACCCCTTCATATTCGGACTGAAGTGATTTACCAGGTACCTGTTCCTGTGCCAGGAACTGTGCTAGGCACTTCTTATGTGCTCTTTCCTCGACATACGTGGAGCTGTTGTAACCGTCTTCTCCCCGTCCCAGATGAGGCAAGTGAGGTTCTGAAAGGCTCAACGCCTGTGTCCCATGCCTCTGTCCACATGTGGAGGTGCTTAGCCTATATTTTTTTCTGGGGTGGGGTGGGGCGACGCTGATATTTTGTAACCCAGGGACCGCATTAGCATCCTACTCTCATTTGTACTGAGCTTCTGTTCATCCTATCAAAATTACATTTCTTTCTCTGTTTCTGCTGATAATCAATCTTCAATGTAGAACACCTGGTGGCAAACACAGTGTTATAACAGTGGTTCCTACCAGAGGCTCTGGAGTGGCCTTGGGCAGCTTCCTTTTTGTGTCCTCATTTGCTGACTGTAAAATACAGTGATACACCTATCCATAGGGTCCTTGTGAGGCAAAGCAAGTGTAAACACTTAGCCCAGACCTGGCTCAAGCATCTTCACTCTTGGCTCTTAGTGTTACATAAACTAGGAATTAAAAATGTTTATAAATCTGTAAATCAATTTACTATACTAATTTATTGCATACTGCATCCAGTTTGCTCACAACATCTGACAGCCTATCTTATACTAGCCTGTCCTCCCTGAAACATCTGCGAGCATGTGCTATTGCTTTTGCCCTTTCATTTTCCTTGTCACACAGTGATTTGGTAGCTAGGAAAACACCTTGGTGGTGCAACAGATCTGAATGGTTTCATGGTTTTCCTTAGGACTGGCTCTTGCAAAGTTGTCGGGGACAAAGCTGAAGAAGAGAAGTGAGCCTAGCGTAGTAGAGATAGTCTTGATGTTGTAAGGGTGGCCAGTGCCTTGAGGGTAGCAAGTACCTGGTCTTTGAATGAATGAATGGCAACATTATACATGAATGAGGATGTTCTGGTTCAAGGAGCTGTACGTGGGGCTCACTGTATGCAACATAGTTTTTGTTGTTGATAGAACATGTCATATTTGCTGATTAAACTCTTGAATAAGTGGCTTAAAACAGAAGTAAAGTACAGGTACTAGCCAACGTGGCAAAAACTGGTAGATTGCCATGCTTTGCTTATCTTTGTACAAGTCTTTTCCTACTTAAAACGATGCATGCGTATGGAAATAAAATGTTACAGGAAATATATCTACTTATCTTAAGTCATTTCTTTTTTGGTTTCTGCACAGCCTCCGAAGCAGATCTGGGCCCACGGTTGCAGCTCCATATATGAATACAGGGAGATTTTCCGTGAAAAAGCAACTGTTTATCCTAGTGTGAAACTTTGTATCAAATATTAAAATTGTAGACTTGAGAGTGAAGCAGAAACTCATCTGACAGTGACTAGTAATGTGATTGTGGTTCCAAATTCTGTGAGACTCCTTTGTCCCATTTGTAAAGTGGGAATAATAACCTCTACTTTAAAGAGTTGATGCGAACACCAAATGGATGTGAAGTTGACCTGAAGCACTTTACACAATGCCAGATACATAGTAGAATCTAGCTGCTTCAGAGAATCTAGTGAAAAGACCTTGTCCATCATCCCCTCTACTGATTATTTTCCTGTCCCTCTGAACCTGCAACTATAGCCAGTGAGACTTAGTGAGTTCTTAGCTCATCTTTGGTGAAACAGAGATGCAAAATATTTAATGCTTCACAAGTCTTGCAGGAATTCTTTAGATAAAATGGAAGGACATTCCAAAAAGAAAGTTAATTGGGAAATAATTTAGAGTTGTAGCCTAACTCCTAATTACTTGCAGGTGACACTCATTCTGTATCAATTATAAGATATCAGCATTCCTTTCTCAGCTTGTAATCTACATCTTGACTATCTCCCAGCTTCATATTGGGCATAAATTAATTTAAATCAAAGTTAAATAATTGGGAAAGACAGCAAATAGGTCCCTAGAACTAATATTCATTGGCAATAAATGTAGGTGTAGTGTGAATTTGGAAGGGTTTGTGATGAGATAGACTCTTTGTTGCTTGACAATGACTGTGTTGAATGAACGAAGAAGAGGAGTTTCTTAGATCTTGGGCTAGTTGCCCTTTGAGGTCTCTGCTAAACCTGAGAATCAAGGAATCTGTAAGTCTGAATTCTCTGCTTTTTAAAAGTTCATTTCAGTTACTGGAAAAATACAAAACTCAGGAGATGAAATAACATGTGGTTTCCTTTTCTTTATCTAAAAGGCAGGAGCAATATTTTCCTCCTTGCAAATGACAAAGTCACAGGAAGGAGAAGTAGTAGATTCTCTGTGGGGCAAATTGGTCTCACTTTTCTGTGTCTACGTGCATTAATTCCCCACAGGAACTCTGTGTTTTTCCAGTGATTTACATTTGCACAGTTGGGCTCATATTTGCTCTCAAGTGCAATGGTGCTTGCACTAATGCTAATGAAGCTGTGGAACTGGCATGCTGCCCCTGGAACCTCATTCCTATGTCTTGGCATTTGCCTCCAGGGCCCTTAACCTGTTAACACAGGTTGGACACCGACGACGACCCCTGTGTCCACAGCTTACAAAAGGATATTTGCATTGACACTATGGCTCTTGAATTTGTCTCTTGTCTTAAGATTCCTAATGCCAGCCCTGCCCATGAGGTTTTAATTACTCTTCTTTTCTCGAGCAAGTTGGGGTTGCATTTTCTGCCACTGGCGACCAAAGTCTTCCAACTGATAAAAGTGCCTTCGAAGTTGGGCCCTGCCTGAGGCTACAAGAGATGCTCTAGGGGAGCAGACACATTCATTGGTGAAGCACATTAAAGAATGCAAATTTCCAAAACAGATCTACACTAACAAACGGTGCACAGTTCAATGAGAATGTAGAACAGGCTGGAAGAGAATAGTGGTGAAGACTTCTTGAGAAAATAATCTATGAGCTTACATCTAGAGAATGGGTAGGAATTAAATATGTAAGCAGAAAGGGCAAAAGAATTCCAAGGAGAGAAAATAGCATAGATGGAAGAAGATGTGGCATAAACGTCCCATGGTAGGAGGAACCAAGGCATGATCAAGGATGGAAAAGAGGTCCAAGTAGCATGCTGTGCAAACAAGGAGGCGAATGGTTGGGAGTGATGGCTGGAGACACAAGTCAGACAGATTATGGAAGGCTTTGAAAGTCATTTTAAGTTTTGTCTTTTATTGTAAAAATAATGAATAGCTGTGTGGCCCATGCTCCTCTGTTGTAAATTTGAGGCTCATGGAAGCAAAATAGATTTGTCTAAGATTACATATTGCTCATGTAGAAAAGTTGTATCTAGAACTCATGCCTCTGACCCACCAGGTGACCTACAGAAAAAAAATAAAATAAAAATTCTGATAGTCCACAGTGTTTGGAACATCCCAAAAGGACAAAGACTTTACAGGACTTGGAAAATCACAGTTGCCATGGAAGGATATTCTCAACATAACACAAATTATACCCGTGAGAAGTTGGTATGTGAATTTAGTGTAATTACACACAAGACACTCTATGACTTCTAGAAACACATGTCTACCAACAGTTTAAAAAGTCATACCCTGGGGCGCCTGGGTGGCTTGGTCAGTTAAGCGTCCGACTTCGGCTCAGGTCATGATCTCATGGTCCATGAGTTGGAGCCCCGCATCGGGCTCTGTGCTGACAGCTCAGAGCCTGGAGCCTGTTTCAGATTCTGTGTCTCCCTCTCTCTCTGCCCCTCCCCTGTTCATGCTCTGTCTCTCTCTGTCTCAAAAATAAATAAAACGTTAAAAAAATTAAAAAAATATATAAAAAGTCATACCCTTACAACTTCACACCCATTAGGATGGTTATTATGGGGGAAAAAAACCCAGAAAATAAGTGTTGCAGAAGATGCAGAGAAACGAGAACTCATGTGCATTGCAGATGGGAATGTCAAATAGTGTAGCTGCTGTAGAAACAAATATGGTGGTTCATCAAAAATTAAATACAGAATTACTGCGTGATACCCACAAGAAGTGAAAGTAGGAATCTGAACAGATATTTGTACACTAGTATTGATAGTAACATTATTTAAAATAGCCAAAAAGTGGGAACAACTCCGAGTACATCAGCAGATCAATGGATAAATGGAAGGTGTTCTATCCATAAGATGGAATCATACTCAGGCTTATAAAGGAAAGAAATTCTGATCCATGCTACAGCCTGAATGAACCTTGAAAACATTATACTAAGTGGAATAAGCCAGAAGAAAAGGACAAATAGTTCCACTTCTATAGGATGCCTAGAATGACACATTCATGGAGACAGAAGGTAGACTGGTGGTTTCCTGGGGCTGGGGGCAAGCAGAAAGTTACTGTTGAATGGGTAGAGAGTTTCAATTTGGGATGATGAAAAGGTTCTGGATATAGGTCGTGGTAATGGTACAATGGTATGAATGTGCTTAAGGCCACCAAACTATTAAAATGTAAATTTTATATTTTACCACCACACACACAGAATCTTAAGAAGATGTAATGTTAATTGTTGTCTCCTCATATTTTAATACTAGAAGGGAATTTATAATACAGATAAAATAATGCTTTATTACTTGATAAAATATAAAGAACAATTATCCTTTCTTCTGCTAAGTGTTGCATATAAAGGATGCCCTTTTTCCTGTGCAGAAGCCAGTACTATTAAAAGCTTTTTTGTTTTAACAGGAGAAGGCTTGAAAGAATAAAAGCAGTCGTGAACTTATATTAGTGTGTGTTTAATCCACCATAAAAAAAGAAGTTCTTCTTAAGGGATGTTTCTGCAGTTCTTTTACATTTTTGTTAAAGATTTCCTCAATAAGTACGCAGGCAGTCTTAGATTTCTGTCACTCTGAGATTGTCTCCATACAAATAACTTAAAATTCAAAGGTTTTGTTTCAATACTTAATTCTTTCCCTAGGTCAGAAGTATGTTTTCAGTTTAAACTATTTAGATCATCAGATATATTTCCAAATTAAGTCTTTTCCTAGAGTGTTTCATGCTGGGTCTTCAATCTTGGTGTGCCCTACCCTTGAGGGCCAGACTTCTGGGGAGGAATAGACCCATGGAAGCAACAACATGCATGCATTATATTTCGGGGCATCGTGTCTGTCCTCTGACACAACAGAAGTCTGGACAGCCCTTCAAATGTTAGAAGTTAATGGTTGTGTTTCCCATGCACTGTCTTCCTTAGGAAATATCTCTGTTTAAGTGTCTGTGATAGGACATGGGATCTAAGCCTCTAACCAGAGTGAACATCCTAGTGAACCCGCACATATCCTGGTGCCCCAGAGGCCTCCCCTCCTGGAAACAAACACACTCTTCCGATTGTAACTGGATGAGCATGGAATGGGGGACAATCGTAACCTCCTTTCTTCTGGTCACTACATTTTTCTGAACAATGACCTTTAGCTTTTCGAAGGCCAATGTTAATTGTGCTTATTTCTCACTTAAATTTGATCTTCTCGGGGCGCCTGGGTGGCGCAGTCGGTTAAGCGTCCGACTTCAGCCAGGTCACGATCTCGCGGTCCGGGAGTTCGAGCCCCGCGTCAGGCTCTGGGCTGATGGCTCAGAGCCTGGAGCCTGTTTCCGATTCTGTGTCTCCCTCTCTCTCTGCCCCTCGCCCGTTCATGCTCTGTCTCTCTCTGTCCCAAAAATAAATAAACGTTGAAAAAAAAAATTAAAAAAAAAAAAATTTGATCTTCTCATTCCCCTGAGGAAATCCCTTCCATTGTCTGTCCATTGTTCTTAGGAAAAAAATAGAAAATTCTTCATGTATTCCCTACGGAAACAGTTGGGGTAATGAAAATGCTTTTTTATAAATGCTTTATATATATTATATATTATTATTATTACTATTATTATTATTTTTGTGTTTACCATCTCCTTTACCCTTCCTATCCAACTTTATGTATGTGCTTGGCTTTTTTTCCAGCCTTCATTACTCTTGCTAAAATCTTTCACCTTAAGAGGCTGAAAATGTACATTTTGAATCAAAATAAAAATACGCGTAACAAAGCATTTTAGAATCTAATTTTTCCCTTTGGGGGGCATTCCACCTCTGTAACTTAATTCTCTGTCTTGAGATTTTTATATCTGGCAAAAATAGGATGTTTTAACCAAGTACATTGTATTCCTTTTCCCCTTCCTCTTTCCCTTAATAATAGTTACACCCATTAATGTCTCTGGGGGCATCCATCTGATAATAAACAGGTACAGTAATGAAAGGATTATGTAACCTCCTGGTGGAAGTCATATCATTTAAAATTTTGAATTCAAGTACTCATTTTTAGAGACGCTATTGTTCAGACCTCTGCTAGACTCAGCAGTAAGATGGAAGTTCCCAAATTATTTTTGCTCCCAAGTAATAACCTTCCCTGTTACATAACAAGAATGTCACAGGTTTGTATATAGTTTAACAAGTTCTTTGATGTGCAATGTGTCTCTAATCCTTTCAACAATTCTCTCGAGGCTGTTAGGAATCAACACTGTCATTTTACAGTTGATGACTCTTAGAGAATTAAGCGCTTTGCTCCAAAATTCACTAACAGCAGAAACAAGGGTAAGGACTTAGATCTAGCTCTTCTCGGTCCAGTGTGATTTTTGGAAGTGGTATTTAATGCTTTGTTTTTATCAATTATGAAAGTACCATGTTCATTGTAGAAAATAAGGAGAAAATAGGAAAATATAAAGATGAAAATTAGAAATGCTTTCACTCCCACCATCTGGTTAAACACTGGTCACATTTTAGTGTATTTCCTTTCAGGTTCTTATACATGGATGTGTGTGTATGGTTTTGTGAATGTGAATTCTCACAAAATTTGGATCATCTTGCGTTGTAACGGACTTAGTACAGGTGTGCGGCAATGATAATGGAGCCATTTCAGTGTGTATGTCATGTATCCTGGGTCTCATTTCTTCCTCCTATCCGCTAAGAATGAAGAGATAAAATGGAGCCAGAGGAAAGTCTGTTCCAAGTAAACCCCTTTTTATTTTCTCCCAATTTCTGAGAACGTATTCCTGGGAACCTGAAACCGTAGAGAGAAATATCTGATCTAACAGGGTCAAGTAGATGTGACAAAAATCAGACAGATAGACTTGACTTGGAACTACAATGTGTCACAGCAGGTGATTTCACATAGCCTTCCAGATTCTGCAGAGGCTCCTGTTCAACTGAGGAGTAGACCACCACGGCACAGAGCAGTAGCAAGAACAGGCAAGGAGGCATTGTTGTGTAGACTTAAGCCATTGTCTGTGAAGACAGACAGACCAGTGTCTGAAGTTCTGTTCTGCAGCCTAATTAGCCATGTAATCTTCAGCTATTGCTTCTGTAAATCTGAATAAATATATAATTTATGTAAATCCTTTTTATAGTAGTTGGCATATAGAAAGCACTTAAGGAAATTTTAAGCCCATGAGATCATCATACCACATGGTCATATGACATGGTCTGGCTTGCTATTGTGTCACTTTGCAGAAGACCTTCCTCTTTCTTGGTTGGTTGGTGAGATTCCTTGATGCTGGCAGTGCTTGTTCTTATCATGCAGACCCTGCTGTCTGCAGTCTCTGAACCCCACCACCCCCCATTCACCTGGTGGATCTGCTAATTCACCTCAGAGCATCTTTATATAGGGCCTACGTATGTCACCTGATGTGGTAGCCACTCTGGGTTCAAAAGAATAAATCGGAACCTGACTTTCTCCCCAGATATGCTAAGAGAAATAAACAAATGGACAAAAAAAATATGTCATATATACTTAAATGGAGAGTTTAAAATGCAGCATCCGTGTCTGGTGTCACCTCACTAGATGGTATAAGGACACAGACCTCACCATGCCTTCATGCCCCTTCAGAAATATTCAGAAAGGTTGGAGGCAGGCATTCCACATTAACAGAGGCTGTTTAAAAGCATGAGCACATTTTTTTTTCCCTTGGGGGAAGGTGGGGTTTGGGAGCTTGTCTGCTGTCTTTGCTCCATTATTTCCTTCCTCCCGCTCAGAACTCCCATGTAAGCCAGATTCTGGTGCTATCAATGAGGACAGTACCCATTTTGCCCTCCTGGAGTTTCTGGTCTACAGTTAGATCCAGAGAAGCAAGTATGAAGTGACAATCTTGCCTAGTTGACATTAAGTACAGTGTCCCGTGACAGAGCACAAGAAGGGCCACCTCGCTCCAACCTGGGTTAGTGAGGGTTTCCTGTCCTGTCCCAGAGGACAGGATATCTAAGCTTAAAACTAAGCAGTAGGCAGGGCATAACCACCATGGGGACAGAAAGAAATCTATTCCAGTCTGGGGAACAGCATGTGCTCAGGCTTGGAGCTGAGGGAGAATTGTGGGTCATCAGTGTGGTTAGACAATGAAGTACTTCCAAGGTGACAGGCTTGGAGTGTACATTTGTGTGAAGAGTGCACTAAAATTGTCACAGTGCTAGGATTTGGGTGAGCTACATGTCCTTCTTTGGCTGTGCCTCACTCCAAGAGTGAGTCTGCTTTTATTTTCTAATAGAAAAGGAGTAACATCAATAACAGAATGAGAAGGAGCCCATAGGAAGTTTTGGGCATAAAATCTTTTAGTATGCAATTACCAAGGACTTCATTTTTATGCTAATTCAGGAACTTCTCTTTCTCTGAAGCTATTAAAAATAGCAGGTCATATCATTTTTCCTCTACGATGGTCAGAGGAGATTGATTTCTCCCATTGGATGGGATTGTCTCCAGATTCCAGTGACAAATCAGCCAGAGAATTATGTTTGGAAGGACGGCTCCAGCTTATGATAAAGTGGACTGCGGAGTCAGAATGCCTGGGAATGAATCCAGGTTCTGCCCTTATCCAATAGTATAGCTTTAGGCAAGTTACTGAACCTTCCTGAGCTGTCCTATAAGTCAAGAATAAACCATTTTCTACAGGGTAGATTTGTTGGGAGGTGCAAGGAAGATGATGCCCTGGGTGTCTAAAACAGTGCCTGGTGTGTAGGAAGATACACAGAAGACCTGGTTTTAGTGGAGGTGATTATCCAGCCCTGTTGATTGAAAATCTATCCCTTGGGGGAGAAGACAGTAGATAACAGGCCTTTGTGTAGAGGGATATTTGAGTGTCTCAGCTCTCTGAGTAGGGGAGTTGAGGAAGAATATCTTCTTCTTGTACATGTATTTGTTCCTCTTCCATGACCCCAAAATAAAAAGTGCCACTTTGAAAGATCACACAAGAATGCGTACCTTGGCCCTTGAAAATCTCTATTAGAATCCTCTCCTCTCCATGGGGCTCTCTGCATTCTTAAGGACGGCAGCATTTTGCTACCACGATCTGTATCACGGTGTATGTAGCCCAGTAGTTCTCAAAGTGTGGTTTGTAATAACACCAGGACATTGTTGATGTTGTTTCTTTTTCTTTTTCTTTTCTTCCTTTTTTTTTAACCATGTTAGTTTTGACTGGTGATGCAAAAGCATCACCTGCTGTGTACCTTAGCACACAAGTCAAGGCAATGGCTCCAAACCATATTAGGACTCTTTGCATTCCTCACTAGTACTTACCTGCAATGTTTAAAAATAAAAATAAAAAACAAAGCTGGTTTCACCCAGGAATGTCCTTCATGAAGCAGTAAAAATTAATATTATTTAATCTAGGCCTTGAGTACACATATTTTTGGTATTTTGTGTGATGGGGTTGGGAGTGTATGTAGAGCACCATGATGTTTGTCTCAGGAAAAATCCTTGTTGTTTGAACTACAAGCCAGACTAGTAGCTTTTTCATAGAACTCCATTCAAGTGGGGAAAAAAATGACAAACCGTGGTTATGCAAACTAAGGTATTTGGTTGACATTTGCTAAAAAATGAACAAAATGAGCTTGTCACTTTGAGGAAACAACTTGATGACATTAGTTGCCAATGTTAAAATCTTGAACTTGAAACAAAATGTAGAATTTTCGAAAACTTACATCTGCCTCTGCAGTGAGCTTGACAGTTTCCTTGCATTCAGACTATTCTGATGAGATTGGGGGTAATATAAACAAATGATTTTTTCTATTTTGTAACAAATTGTGTCAACATTCACAAGATTTGCCTCAGTCAGATAAACATAATTTTCCAAATACATGATGTTACAAAATCATGGGTGGGTGAAATATAATTCAAACTACAATATGATCAATGGATTTTAATAAAATGAAGTACCAAATTTTATTAATATGGTTTCATATTTAACATTGCAATAACGCCTAAAAATGACCTATTATTGAGTTTTAGTGTAGGATTAAAGAATATTCATGACTACCTTGAAAAGGCTATTAAGATATTCTTCCCTTTAATAACTACATCTGTTTGTGAGATGAGATTTTATTTATGCATTTTAATCAAAATAACCTATTGGAACAAATAAAAGAATACAGCTATTTTTCTTAAGCCAAACAGTGAAGAGTCTTCCAAAAATGTAACTGATGCATTCAGTAAAATTCTTCATTTTGGAAGCTAGTTTTTCAAGTAATTTTATATTGGCATATAACAAATTGAATATAATTTTAAATGAATTAATGTATAAATAATTCTGTTTTAATTCCTAATATTGACCTTTGGATATAATCCACACAAACAAAAGCGATTTGGAGTCTACAATAATTTTTAAGAGTATAATATGGTCTTGAATCCATAAAGTTTGAAAATCACTAGCACTGCCAAAGACACTTGCTCTGTAAAGGGGATTCAGAAGAGAAGATTTTTTTTGTTAAGTGCAAACCAGAAGGCGAGAAACCTGAAAGGGAGGGGTAACTCATGTTAAGTGTGTATGTTGTAGTTTTTTTTTTTTTTTTTAAACTGTTAAGTTCCCTTCCAAATTTGATATCCTAAAATTTTGAGGAACTTTTCTCTTTTAGGTATGGTTTTGTGGATTAAAAAAAAAAAAAAAGACTACAGAGAAGGAAAGAGAATGAGAGAGAGTGGTGATGGGGTGGGGAGGTAGTTCGAAGGATTATTAACTTGGGCAAGACGCATCACCTCCCTGAGCATATTTTTTTTTTAAGAAGGTTTAGTGTGGATAGTTTATAATCCTCTCCCCCAGCTTCTGAGAATTCCTCAGGTCAATGAAAGTATTAAAATAAGAATGAAACCCTAAGCAGGAAGGCCCTCTAAATATATTTGGGGAATTGGAAAGGGAAAATTTAACATCTGGACTAAAGCTTAGAACAATCTGGTAAATATTGATGAGCTTGGACTTAATAAAGCTCTTAGTTTCACCAAATAATTTAATAATTTGGTGAGTTTTCCCCTGGAAAAAGAGCCTTCTAAATCTAATACTTGCTGGTTGAATGAAATGCTACTCTGGACCTTGTAAGGACTCTGTACTTGAATGGTGGCTGTGCATCCCTTTCTGCATAGGTTTGTGTCCAAAACACTTTTTCACCTTGAATATCAATTCTTACGTCCATGCAGTCCTGTGTGGTAAAGAGAGAGAGTATGCTGCTTGTACTACACTTGAGGAAACATAAGTGTAGAGAGGTTAAGTGACTTATTCAAGGTCTCAGTGTGGTCTCCTGGCCTGCTAATGTCTTTGATCCCTGACTTTGCAGAGTTGGTATTTCACAGGGCAAAAAAACATAGCACATGTGATCCCCTTTGACAGTATGGCAGAAAAAAAAGGACACAGAAAGGACAAAGTGTTTTCTGTTCTCAGAGCTGTTACTAGATGGGTACACATCACTTACCTTCACTGAAAATGTCTGTTTCTACTCCCCCTCCCTTTGTCATGGTATCTCTCAGGTGGAAATGTGAGAATTTAAGGAATAAATAAGAGGCTGATGGAGTGCAGTCAGGGCATCTCCTACTTGATTGATTGGCATGCTATGCCGTCCTCAGTGGTAAGGGAGTTGAGGCAGGAAAGATCACTGTGTGTTGGTATCTGCCAGTTTCATGGCTGCCCCTAAAGCATCCTTGGATTTTTAGTTTGTGAAGTCCAGAAAGCAATGTTTTGGGGAGGTAGGTCTGGGAGGAGCAAAGATAAAGTAAAAAAAATATTCATGGAACATGGAGGGAGGGGAGCAAGCTTGCTTTGGTCTCTGGCAGTTACATTGGTGTTACATGGGTGTTCCTGCACATGTCTTTTCCTAGGTTTTCTCCACTTTTGTCTGTCTCTATCTACACGATTTCACCTGAACTTATGGCTTGACCTACCCACGTGCTGACTCCCAACTTTATACTTTCCAACACCTGTCCATCCAGTTGCCTTCTTGACATCCATTTCCAGTTGGAACTCTGGCAGAATCTTGAATGCAAAATGCAACCTACGAAAGGGAAGACTCTTGACTCCCCCAGGACACTTGCTTCGTTTTTTCGGTAAAGAGCGTCATAACTTACCCTATTGTTCAATTCGAATGACTAGCTTTCCATCTTGATTCTTCTTCTCCTTTCTTCCTGCATCTTGTCAAAAGCATCAAGTTTTTCAGCATAACCTACATTATATACGCAGGAACTGTTCACCTCTCCTCCCTGTGGCCATCTGGTGTAGGCCTCTATAATCTTTCACAAGAACTATGATTAATGGTCTCCTAAGCTTTTCTCTCTCATCATACTGTTGCCCCCCACCCCAGTCTATTCTCCACCTATCAGTCAGAGCATGCATTTGAAATATAAACCACATTGGGCCATTCCCATGTTTTACAATTCCAATGACCTTCAACAAGTTTTCTCCTCCTGTAACCTGCGTATGATTGACCCCTGCCCTCCTCTAGACCTCATCTCATGACAGGACACACGGTGCCTCCTCACTTATGGAACCCCACTACCTTCTTCTTCTTCTTAGAAAATCGCCACGTTTAATCCTGCCTCAGGGCCTTTGCATTTGCTGCCCTCTCTATCTGAAATGCTCTTCTCACAAACCTTTCCATGGGTGGCTCCTAACCAGTGAAGCTCTGTTTGACTCATCCCTGTGGACCTCATTGTTGGCACTGCCCTACTTCCATCATTTCCTCCCAGAACATCCTAACTCTAGGCCATGCTTCTGTCTTCTCTCTCTGCACATCCAGGAGGATAGACTTGGCTGTGTCAAAATCACAGTGTGAGTTGCAGTTTTGGAGCTCTTGCTTCTAGAACTCAGTCCACTCTCTTCTTCTTCTTATAGTTGTATGTGTGTGTTTGCCTGTTTGTTTTAGGAACCTTGATTCATTCATCTCCCCTTTCTAACAGGTAATATTTATGGAGTCCTCACTATCTAGTGGGCCCATTACATAGGTTATCTCATTCAATCTCCACTTCTACCCTGAGACCTGGGTACTAGGATTCTCCTCATTTTACAGGTGCACCCAAAGCCACACAGCTCAGATTCAAACCTGCGTCAAACTCTAAAGCCTATTTTAATATCTGATGTACCATACATATGAAATAAAATGATTCTACAAGTAAACACCCAAATCTATTATGTCTTTTCATAAATGTCTCCATCTCTACTGCCTAAATAAATAATCATATTAGTAAATGCAGCACAAAAGTTTGTTTTCATAGGGAGGGGGAAAGGACTTGTCTCTTCTACATTCTCCTATGTCCCCCCCCCCCCCCACCTTGGGCTGCCTACTGCTAAATGGTATTTAAATAGCAATTTAACCACCCACAGAGAGACCTTGGTTTACAAATTTTCTTAGTGCCCATCAGTGCTGTTACTCTTTGCCTGGTTTTGGAGGTTTGGTTTAGTTTGTGCTTAAAATAATAAATGGATACAATTTGTAAGCATAACACAAGTGACTAAATTTGAAAAGGAAAATGTGTTTATATACATATTTTCCTTTCAGTCTGTTTCTGTAGAGATTAAAAAATATCTGGCACCTGAAGCTGCAGTTGTAGCAGAGGAATCTCTTAAAATATATAGAATCACAGAATGTTATAGCTGGAAGGGACACTGTCTGGGAGTTGGTGACAGAGAACACAGGTGTCATTCTATCTGTGATCACGTAACAAGGGAGCGGCTGTGTGGTCGGTTATGAATCACAGTTTATTCAGTAAGGGTGGGGGGAGGCTTACTTTCTCAGCCTAATTTGCCTTCATTTGTAAAATGTGGGCACTGTTAGTGATTACCCCAGAGGGTAGTTGTTGCATGCTTTGTACATACATTGTTTTATCATTGTGCCTGACCCATATGTGCTCAAGAAATGCCAGCTGTCCTCCTCTTTTTCCTCCTTTCTCTCTTCTGCATTATCATTGTCTTCAATGACAGATTTTTTAAGCCTTCTGGGTTTGTGTACTGTTTGTGTACTGTTCTATTTTCAATGCTGGATAATTGTAATTTTTATCTGGAAAATAAATGATTATTTCTTGTTTTGTTGTTGTTGTTTTTGTTGGGTGTTTTTAGGTTTCAGTAGATGTCCTTTGCTCCTTCATTCCCAAACAAAACTTTGTTCTGATATCTTCATGAATCCAGACCATTCTTTTCTCCCATCATTCCCACAGTTCTTTGAGTTTGGAAATATTTACTGGAGGTCAATCACTGCCCTTGATGTTTATGTACACATCATTGCTTCATTCGCCTTACGTAGAGAAGCTACATTAGCATTATCTCCACTCTTGAGTCGAATAAATTCACTGAGGGAAGTAACTTGTCAGAAGTTGTATGGCTTGTAAGAGGAAGAGCCATGATTTGAAATCTGGGCCACTTTAATTCCAAACACAGTATCTTACCCACTGTGCCCTGATGCCAATAGAGGCCAATAATACTTAACCATCTGTCACTCATAACTGTCATGAAGTCGGTTACTTATTTATGATACACATTTTAAAATCATCCATGATTTAGGAGTAAGCTTAAGAACCAGTAGAGAAGACCCAGACCCACCATTACTACTTTTCTGCCTTTCTCACCCAGGGCTGTCAATTAGAACTATAGGAAAGCCTATAATTACCTATATAATTTCTAATCAGACCCATAGACTGCTCATTCCTATATCTGCCTCTTGTGTGGAGACACTGTTGGACAGCAGTTGATGTCAACCCCAAATGTTAAATATACTTCCAGAGTTGTAGAGCTCCCAAGTTTTTATAATTAATTCTGATGAGCAAGAATTCTCGTATCTATGATGGAAGGTCATGCTTTTTCAGTCTGAGTATCTCCTGTGATTCTACTTGACGAGGTAAATTATCCCTTTGGACAGCTAGTTTCTGTTCATTTAAAAAAAATACTATTGCATTCCTTAGTAATCCATTACATCTTTGTCACCCATGAATTTATTTCATAAGACTTACATTTTATTATCTTTACATCTTGCTTCTGATGTATTATCTACCTACAACAAAGGCATCATTTTTTGCCTATTAAACTTTTACTCATCATTCAGATTTCATTTCAAAAGCTATCTCTCAGGCTCAAAGTCTTTCCTGATCCTTTCATCTGACCCTGTCCCTCTACCCCTTCCCCACCACAGACAGACAATAACTGGAAGTGTCTGTACCTGCCCTTGAACTTCCATAGCATTTGAACTTTCTCCATCTTGTGACAATTAACATTGCATACTTGGTTCAATAAAATTTTTTGTTCATATCTTCATTCCCTAGAGTCTGAGCTTTAGCAAGGTAGAGATTATTATATAATTAGTATGCTTTGAGTTTGGAAAAATACCAGAACACTCAACTAAAATTGACCTACACAGTAAAATATCTCTTTTAACAGAATTTCAGAGTTAACAGAGTTCCAGAACTGCTTAATTTTACTGCTTAATAATTCTGAGACTGGAATTTTTTTTTTTCTGTGACTCTGTTGGTTTTCTCCTCGTGAATGCAAGATGGCTGCCACAGCTGCAAACAGCACCTCCTCAGAGGTCAACCTTTAAGGAGGGAAGGGGAGAAGCAGGTCTATTCCTTCTACCAGCCTGTTTTTATCTAGAAAGAAAATATTTCCCAGAAGTTCTCCATTAGAATTCCTCTGTGTCTCATTAGCCCGAGCTGGTTCACATGCTTGCTCCAAATCAGTGCCTGGCAAAGGAGAATGGTATTATCACCATTGGTTTAGATCAATTTAAGTTCAGATCAGTCAAAATGTATCCCCTGGGGTTGGGGGAGGGGTCCATCTTTGCTGAGCACACTGCCATCTGCCTGACTGCTGAATAAAATTGGAGTTCTGTTAGCAATCAGGGAGGAAATGGCTCTATTAAAGAGAATCAAGCATATTTGAATATATTGAATTTATATTCAGTAGATGAAATAATATTTGCCACAGCTTCAACTTAGCTATCTCTGCATTTTCCACAAGGGCTGGTGAGATCTCAATGAATGCTTATTGGAAATAATAATTAAATTTTTTATCCAACAAATATTCATTAACTACTCTATGATAAGCACTGTTCTAGGGGTTAGATGTACAATGGTAAGTAAAGTCAGGTGGAATCCCTGTCATAAGTATAAAAATAATAGCTAAGCTTACTATGTGGAAAGTAAAGTGCTAAAAATTTTACATGTATCACTTTAATTCTTCATCCATAGGATAGAGTATACTAAAATCACCATATATTTTTTTCTGTTAAGAACATTGTGGCAAGTAAAATTGAGAATGTTTACCAAAGTAAAATTCAAGCGAAGTTTCATTTGAATCCTTTTAAATGAAAGGATTTAATGTGTGTGTGTGTGTGTGTGTGTGTACATGAGTGTGCTAGACTTACCGTACTTGTTGAATAGTGAGTTCTCTTTATTCTTATTTGAATAACAACTTTTATTATGTTCTCCCAGTCTTTCTTCAATTCCTTGAAAGCCTCCTTCATCTTACGTTCAGAATTCAGGGGATGAAACTACTTACCTGTGTGGCATTTTAGATGATGATCTGCTCCTCCTATCCTGGCTTCTGAGGAACCCATTTTTAAACTGGGAGAGTGTAATACAGTGGTCTGTTCAACTTCTTCTAATTTTGAGTCACCTTTTGTTTATATTGACAAACAATACCAGAAAATAAATCACACTGTTTAATGACAGAGCAAGATTTAGACAACAGACATCTTTTATTTTTCCGGTATAATATCTTAAAAGTTAAGTTACCTGTCCTTAAAAAATGGAGCTGTTTCACATGAAATGTGGATTTCCACCTAGTATTGAAAAATAAGGAGATTGGCAGCAATGGGGGTGCATGTTGGCAGGGTAACAACTGGCAGAAACTGAGTAGCTGCTGCCTATCTGGGATGGGGCCAAGACTTTGACACAGTAACAAGCACTCTTACTCATTTTAGGTGTCTGCTCTATTAGCATCTGCTACAGCAAGTACTCCAAAATGTTAGTGACAACATCAAAACTTGAGTTCAACTGGAGCTCTGCCAAGCAGAGCTGGCTTCAAGGATGTGCAATCTGCACAGCCATATAGGGTCTTACGCTAAGAAAAGTCCCACCTTTGATTGAATGTTCTGTTGCCACTATCTTAAAATTATTCATTTGTGAACAAGGGGCCCTAGATTTTCAGTTTTCAATTTATGGGACATAAATTACATAACCTTTTCTACTGCCAGGTTCTACCTGTCTCCTCATGTGCATCTCAGACTGAGGGGGCAACATGCTGTTCTCATGGCAGAGAGCAGGAGGTCATGGGTCTGGTCTACGGCCACAGGATATCTCTTAAAGCTTTCACCAGGAACTGGCACACGACCACTTTTGAGGAGTCAGGCAAATCACATGACTGAGTCCAAAGCCAAAGTTGTGAGAAAGTGTGCTTCACCCCAGGATAGCACCTACCATACCAGTCTAACTCTACCCATGAGTTTGTTACTCTTGAGGCAGTGATAAATTCCATTCCTACATATCTGGTATTCTCTCTAGAACCAAAGTTCGAGATTTAGTTGGGTAGAGTGGCCAACTGATAATGTCATGGAATCTGTAAGATAATATCAGATGGCAAGTAATCAGTTTACCAAAAGTTAAGAGTGTAGTCTTTAAGAAGTATAAAAACAAATATGCTGGCTATACTTTTCCTCACAAATTTTTCCTTGTTCAAATTAAAGACCAATTTGAATCTTACTTGAAATGTGCCTTGAGTCATTTTACTCTGTTTAAGTATTAATTTGTCTTCATCATGGGTGTAGTTTTTTTCCACTTGGTTTTTCAAGCAGAGATAATAAAATTAAATAAATCAATAGACTATTTAGCTTTAATATTGAGATTTTTTTGGTAGAATATTATTGCTCCCTAATTAATTGAGTATTTAATTCTCTGGTGACTTAGAGAAGCTTCAATCATGACATATAACCCATCTGCAGTGTCAGAACCTAATTTCAGGCTTCATTATTATGATTGAGATGAGGATTGTGGGTTTATGAATCTTTATAAAAAGAACGTATACAGACTTCTAAAATCCTGTGCCTACTACATAGTAATTCTTGCAGAGAATGTCAAGAAATTCCTGAGTTATGGAAAAATCTATAGGTCACACGTAAGACACATTTCTGAATCTGAATTGACATTGCGATTGTCAGTACCTAAGCTCAGCCTTGAGGAATGTGGTTCTAGGCCATGCATCTGATGTACCACTCCTCTTATTACAGAGGAGAATGGGTACTGATGGGGCTGGAGCCTGTGCGAAAGTGGCACAATAGTGGTGGTTGGGTTGAAAATTTGGTCAGAAATCTGTACTGAACCATAATTACAATTTCAATATTCAGTTCTTGATAGTTTGCCTGTAGATGCTTATGAAAACATCTTTTTTTAAAATATTTTTTGGGAGAGCACAAGTGGGGGGAGGGGACAGAGAGAGGGGAACAGAGGATATGAAGCAGGCTCTGTGCTGACAGGCTGACGGCAGCGAGCCTGATGCGGGGCTCGAACTCCGGAACTGGGAGATCATGACCGGCGCCAAAGTTGGGCACTCACCCAACTGAGCTACCCAGGTGCCCCTGCTTATTAAAACATCTTAAGGCAGTATTTGTGAGAATCCTGACCACCTTCACTGGTATCATACCCTCAAGTTTTCAAAGGACTGTCACATGCTCATTACACCAACCAGGTACCCTAGGTAGCCCCAGTATTACTACTGTTGATACTTTACATGCAAGGAAATGAAAACTGGTGGTCGTAGAACAGGCAAGGAGCAAAAAAGAAGGGAGATAGATTTTCTGAATCCTCCTCCTTGCTTTGGTTCTGGTGGGGTCTAAATTATCCCTGGTAGAAACCAGAGAATTGCCTCCATGATGAATCTTCTCTATATCCAGCTCAGCTAGGTATGCAGTTTTCAGATTTAGAAAGACATGGGTTTAACTCCTAAGTCTGCCACTTACTAGTTGGGAGACCTTGGGTAATTTATATAATTTACCTCAGTTTTTCCCATTCTGTGAGATAATAATACATACGTTGGGGATTGTTGTGCATATTACAAGAAATAACTCATGGGAAATATTTAATATGGCCCCAAGACCCTATGAGTCATGGAGTCCTGGAACAGCCTCCTACAGAATTTTGATCAGGTTGAGAAATAAAAGAAACGATAGAGACAAACTATCATCTTACTTACTGATATAAGCCAGATTGGATCATGTGGCTTTAGGTCCAATCGCCAAATGGACTTGTAAGCTCAGAATTGGTCCCCAGTCATGGCAGTGCTTGTCTAAGGTAGGCCCCTTCACAGTGGAGCTCCTTGTACCAAGGATGACAGAAAAAAGCAGAGAAGGAATTGTGTTCTTTAATAAGGGAAAGAAGAGCTGGATGGAATGTTACTAGTTATTCTAGTCAAGTTTTTCAATCAGAAAAGTCTCTCCACTACCCCCAGGGACAAAGTGAATCAACGGAGTGGAGATAAGCCAGTGGTTATACTAATTGGGATTCCGTCCTAAGGAATGAATGTCAACAGTGGAGAATTACCACTAACAGAAGTTCTCAATGGCTTAGCTATTACTGGAGTTAAGGTAGGAGATTTAAAAGTATACTGAAACATCCATGACCAAAATCTCTCAAGTTACACAAACCCGCAGTCCTCTCTTGGGTGAGCAGCATCCCATGTTGAGGGTGCCTGTTAGATGGAGCTTAGAATAACCTTCGTATCAGGAAGGGATTACAAGCTAATTGGTGTCCACGACTTCGCCTCTATCCAAGTATAGAGTCCTTTAGAAGCAACAGCTATGCCTTATGTATCTTTGTATCTCCCACAGTATGTTGCAGCGTCTTTGCCAATAATTATTACACTGATGGCCCATCTAGATATGTATTTTACAGGTTGCAAAGTACTTTTGTGTTGATCTCTTTTGGTCTTTTCACCAGTCCTGAAAAGGAGGGAGGGAAGAAGGGAAGAGGCTATTCACCTCATTTCACATCTGAAGATGTTGAGGCTCAGAGCAGCTGTGTGAGTTGTCCAGTGAATGAAGCAGAGTGCCAAAATTTGATTCTGGAACTGGAATGTAGGCCACTGACTCTTGATGCAGTGTTCTTCCATTAGTATTTTTAATTTTGTCTGAATGAAGCTGATTTCCCTGAAACTAGCTGATCTAACATGTGTCATACTAGGAGTCCAAGCAATGCTGTTAAGGCAAAGATAAGTTCCTTAGGTGTGTAGTGTTTGGAGTCTTGCTTCTCTTAGGGTTTCTGCTGATGCCTCTGCCATGTATCATGGGACATTGGTTGTTATGGTGATGGAAGCGGGGGAAGGTGAGCTGGAGGAGAATTACAAAATGTCTGATGGGATAGAACAAAATGTGGAGATGAATATGATGGTTGTAAGGGAGAAGCTATTATAGAATTAGTGACATCTCTTTATGGATATGGACACCTGAATTGTCTCCCAGAGATCCAGAAGCCAGTAAAAGAAAGATGAATTTAGCAGTAAGGCTAAATTAAGTTACTTTTTGTCATGGGCCTCATTAATTAGAACCATATCACTGTATCACCAATCAATATCATACTCTATAACATAGTGAACAAAGACAGTATATATAGGCCAAATAATGCACCCACCTCACCCCCTGAACGTGTTCACAGTCTAATCCTTGGAACATATGACTATGTGACCTCCCATGGCAAAAGAGACTTTGAAGATGTGATTAAGGTAAAGGTCTTGAAATGGGGAGATTATTTTAGATTATCTATGTGGGCCCAATGTAGTAATAATTATACAAGTGAAAGGAGGCAAGAGACTCCTAGAAAAATATGTTATAATAAAAGTAGAGGTTGGAGTGATACGATTGCTGGCTGGAAGCCATGAGCCAAGGAATGTAGGCTACTTCTAGTAGCCAGAGATGGCAAGAAGACAGATTCTTCCCTAACATCAACAGAAGAAAAACAGAAGGTATTCAGCACTGCCTTCAACTTGATTTTAGCCTTGAGAGACACATGTTAGAATTCTTTTATTTTTTTAAATTTTTTTAACGTTTATTTTTGAGAGAGAGAGAGAGAGACAGAGAGAGCGCATGAGCAGGGGGAGGGACAGAGAGAGAAGGAGACACAGAATCTGAAACAGGCTCCGGGCTCTGAGCTGTCAGCATGGAGCCCGATGTAGGGCTCCAACAATCCTTTTTGTTGGATTGTTGGGAAGATTAAATGAGATAATAGAAGATGTTTGTACAGGGTGTCACTACTAAGGGCCAGATTCATGGTTGTTTAAATACCAGTAAATATCTTTTCTTAAAGTTCATTTATTTAGGGGCACCTGGGTGGCTCAGTACGTTGAGCGTCCGACTTTGCTCAGGTCATGATCTTACAGTTCGTGAATTTAAGCCCCATGTCAGGCTCTGTGCTGACAGCTCAGAGCCTGAAGCCTGCTCTGGATTCTGTGTCTCCCTCTCTCTGCCCCTTCCCCAGCTTACACTCTCTCTGTCTCTGTCTCTCTCAAACATAAATAAACATTAAAAAAATTTTTTGGAGTTTATTTATTTTGATCGGGTAGGGAGGGGCAGAGATATAATCCCAAGCAGGCTTCATGCTCTCAGCCCAAGGCCAGATGTGGGGCTCAAGCTTCTGAACTGTGAGCTCATGACCTGAGCCAGAATCAAGAGTTGGACACTTAATGAACTGAGCCACCCAGGGACCCCTTTTTTGTTTTTTTAAATAATATTATACCAGCCTCAAAATAAAAGAACTTGCACGTCTAAAACTTGCAGCAGATCTATATATACCACAGTCTAGTTCAGAAAAATAATTGTCTGCTTAGCAGATTTTACTTTTCCTATACACAAACAGATGAGTACCTGGATCTGTTTCACCTCGAGAATGGGCAGCAGGTTTTAGATACTATTATAAGTTACTTAAGAGAATGCAGGGAGAGGCTCAGAAATATGGTTCAGGACTAACCATAGGCTTGCATCAAAATGGTCAAACTTTTCCAACAGAAACTACATTTTGGAAAAACCCTTAACTTATAAACATGATATAAGAAAATGTTAGTACTTTACTTGGAACACTACCCCTTCATCCCTTCAACTAGGGGCCAATTCCTGCACATCCCCCCAGGCCATAGCTCCTAATCCTTCCTGGAAAGGACAATTTCCTGTCCTGTTTCCTATCTCCCCGCCTTCTTTATTCTCCTACCCCTTTGGGGGCTATTTGGCCTGTTCTCCCCTCTCAGGACATCCTGGAGCTAGTAACAGTACCACTTTGTAACTGTCCATTTTGCTTTGTGTCTGTCCCTCTGTCTTTAAATTCCACAAAAGAAGGGGCTGCACCCTCCTCGTTCACTGTGATCCCCATCTCTTAGCACAGTCTTCAATATATATTTGAGGAAAGGAGGGAAGGCAGGCCCTAGTGTGAATGCTATCCTGGATATTACAAGCCTTGGGAATGGGTCCAGTCCTTAAACCCCTGTTTCCTAATCTGTAAACTATAATGCATTTTCTACCAATTTCCCAGGAATGTTGTGAGGTTCAAGGAAGGGAAAGCAGATCTGAGAAGGCGTGGTGGGTTATGTAAGCACCGTGACTTTACCTCAGATCCATACCTTGGCCACATTTCATCCTCTGGATACTTACTGGGCCACTCCTACATGGAGCTCTGCATTAGACCTTGAGTCTACAGTGTGAACAGAACGGTCTTTGTTCTCATAATGTATAAAAGTCTAGCTGCTAGTTCAATAATAGCACAGCAAAAATTACCTCCTTTATTGAGGTGAAAAGGATCCTCTTTTCACCATTCAAGAAGAAAACATTTCCAAAGAATATGTGCCAGTCTGTGTGAGGAGTCAGGAAGTGAAAGCATTTTTACCCTACAGAAGTCTAAGCCCAATACAAATATGTATGCAAATAGCACACAGGTAAGGCCACCTGTGATCCCATCTTTACCATTGATCCCACCATTGCTTATGAGAGGCTGAGGTGATGGGAAGACAGTGGGATATTACTTTCTAGAAGGAGATGGAAACTGAGTTGAGTAGAGCTCTCTAAGTAATTCAATTATCTTGATGAATTGAGCACTTTTGTATGCAAAGTAGATGACAATCTGTGTAGTTGCATGTCTGGAGGTTGAAAAGGAGGAAATGATTACTAAGAAACCAAAAGCCTGGTGACATGATGTGGAATGTTTCAATTAGATAGTAAAGAAGGGAAAATGGGAAATAAAGCTATAACATATATTGGTTCCATGTGTTAGAGCTTCTGCAAACACTTGCTTAGGTGGAGGCTTGGTATTTATGATAGAGAGCCATCACAGGTTTGTGGATGGGTCTTGCCATTACGCGCGTGCATGCGTGTACACACACACACACACACACACACACACACACACACACACACACAGAATTAGGGAATACAGGGAGATAATGGTTTGTTGCTTCTAACCAGTTAGTGGCTCCGGTTGTGGACCTATCACCATCTTCCTGCATGATTAGAAGGTGGAAAACTCCCACTGGATTCCATTTTTTTATCCACACATTGGGATTTGTATCCCTGGGTAAGCATGTTTCTTTTTGCTGGTAGAGTGTCATTTTTGCTGTAGGTCACATTAAGTTGCAATATTTCAAATAATTTTCTCTTCCCTCCTTTTCTTCCCCCCATCTTTCCTTCCTTGAGGTGTAACTGGCATACAATAAACTGCACATATTTAAAGGTACACTTGAGTTTTGATATACATATACCTATAAAACTTTCATCAAATCGAGATAATTAACATATCCATCACCTCCAAAAGTTTCCTCCTGGCCCTTTACAATCTCTCCTTCCTTTTATTCCCTACTCCCTAACAACAGGCAATAACTGCTGAACTGCTTTCTGTTGCTATAGATTAGTACATATTTTATGGAATCTAAAATCAATGAAATCATACACTATGCACATTTTTTACCTGGTTTCTTTCACTCCACACTACCTTCAGGATTCTCTGTTGCATGTATTAGTTTCTTCCTTTCATTGCTTAGTGGTGTTCTATGGTATGGATATACTATAATTTGTTTATGCATCTGCCTTTGATATTTGAGTTGCTTTCAATTTTTGGCAGTTACAAGTCAGCTGCTGTGAATATTTGTGTATGTCATTGTGTGGCCATAGGCTTTATTTTCTCTTGGTCTTCTCATTTTTCTGCCCTCCCTGTAGATTTAGACTAACTTAAGGGGGCAGCCTCAGGTAGAGGTTAAGTACCAAAAGGATACACAGGGTATTTGATTCTGTGGTTCCATACATTTTCCTTCATGAGAAATTGAATAACAGGAAGAGGCCATCAGGAGCTTGCCTAGAGGTTGTGGCCATTTTAAATAACGAAACATAATGTAACGATACATAAAGATTGCAATACATGGGCCTAAAAAGGAAAAATGAGAAAGAACTTGCTAAATGTTTGAACTATTTAAGACTGGATTGGGATTTCATTAGAGCAAATGAGCTTCAAGTTAGGAAAGGCATGCAGGAATAACCTGGGCAAACACTCATAGGGGATATTTATCTCTAGTTCATTTCCGGCCATAAGTAGGTATTGAATGTGTGCTGTGTGCCAGATACTAGGGCTATAATGACAGATAAATCACAACAAACTTACAGCCTCACAGGGGAGACTGGCAAGTAAGAAGACAATTGCAGTACAGTATAAAAAGCATTTGTAATCAGTGTGTGCAAAGAGTGTTCTCAGGGACACCTGGCCCAGAGAGAGGGATAGAGCAGTCAGCAGAGGCTTCCAGGAGGAGTTGCTTCCACTATTAATGAGGGAAAGCCAGGTGGAGAACCACAGAGAGAAAGAAGGTACAGACAATGAAAGTAACATGTGCAAAGGTCTGGAGTTCCATGAAAGCATGAAATGGTGGAGAAATGCAGGTTCCGAGTGCTGGGAACATGATAGGAGATGGGTAGCATGCCAGGGGTTAACATACTAAGAGTCGATGTGTCCTAAGAAGTTTGTCAGTGGGGATCTGTAGAAAGGGCTGTAGGTGGATCCTGAAGGACATTGGTTTTATAAAAGCAAATCCACCAGGGTGTAGAGAGCACACACAGGAGGAGAGACCCTGAGCAAGAGTCAGCAGGGAAGACAGAACTTAGGGTAGTAGGAAAGAGAAGCATGACAGTTTGAGGAGGTCTCTAACATAATTAAGGCATCCATTGACCTCAGTCCAAATCTTTCACCTAGAGATTCAGTGAGTCCTTAAAAGTTTGCCACAGAAAATACCCAAATGACAAATGAAGAGTCCAGTCCACACTAGTATAGGAGGACCTTAACAGTGGAGGTATTTGTAGATCATAATAGCCAGACCTGGGATTTCTAGTTGAGGGTTTTCCCTTCTGGCTCCTAGACTCCAGGAGTCTCTGTGGTAGCTTTCTCTTTCAGGGAATTTTTGATGAATATCATTCCCATGTTGTTTACTTCCATTTTTCTACCTTTAATGTGGAACACATAGATTTTTATGGGCCTCTATTTCATCCGCATAACTCTTTTGTTGCCATGGAAATCAGTTTCAATTTTCTCCCATTCTGGCAATTGTGTTTTTATAGTCTCCTGCTTTCAAAAAGATAAGCTGCCTTATATTTATTGCACGTGGATGCCAAAAGTTGACCTCGCTCGAGACACAGCCAACCTTTACTTCAAGACAACACTACAGTTATTTATTATAGCTGATGTCATTTTGATTTCTGCCTGTGAGATCAGTTTCCAGTAAAATTCTTTTGGTTTTTACATACCTCTGCTATCCAGGGGGCTAGAGCTCAGCAAGCCTGCAGCATTAGATTCTAGGTGGGCTCAGGTGGGGGCGGGGGGGGGGGGGTGGCTAAGGGCACTGAGAATGAGCTGCAAACTCTCTATTAAAGGTGAAGAAAACGCATTTCAATGGAAGAAGGAAGCTGAAAGCACAGACCTCTATTCCCAGGTCAGCTGCTAATTGGCTTTCAGACGTTGGTCACATCACTTCCATCCAAATCTGCATTTTTTCATCTCTAAAACCAGGAAGGTAGAGTAGATGAGAAAACTTTATGTGAAGCAGTATATGGAAAAGATAAAAGTACAATAATTTGATTAAAGCAGGGAGAAAATTATTTTGAGAGATTTTGTATCATTTAAAAAAAAATTGTCATTCAATACAATGTCCAATAGCTATAAAAAGCTTGCAATTATGAGCATTGTTTTTTATTGTCTGCTGTCTGGTTATCATACTAACAGTTTGAAATAATTAGCTCACTTCTCCCAGAATTCTCTAATTTGGTCTATCTTGAGTTATCTACCACTGCCTGTGGTCCCTACATCCATTAGTTCCCTCTTTTAGTCTTTTAGTTTGGACGACAGGGCAAATGCAAAGTATCGGATTGGCCAACATTTCATTGTTGGGGCATTTTTTTAGATATTTTAATCAACAAAATAAATTTCTAATGCATGGAAATCTAAGATTCTATAGGGCATGAATACAAAAGGAGTAATTCATTCAGTCAATATTTATTGAATGTGAGATGAACCAACCGTGTTAAACACTCATGATAAAGCCACTAATGGGAAGGACTCCATCCACAAGGAAGCTGCAGTCTAGAAGTGTCAAACACATGGAAAATCAATGTATTACAGTGTGTGGAGTGCCCCTGTAAGAGAGGGAAGCACACTGGGGTCCTTACTCAGACATGATGGGATGGTAGTGGTTGCTGCAATGGCCATACAAAGCTTCTGCGGAGAAATGAATACTGAACTGAGTCAGTATTTGCCTGATGAAGAAGGTGGAATGGTGTTCCAAGCCAATGCAGGAAGGGAGTGGACAAGGGAGTAGGCAGGAGAAGAGGCTGTCAAGGTAGGTGAGAGGCAATTTTTGAAGGTCTTCTACATGGCTTTGTATATGGGCAATAATGCTTGGCCTTTATTGTTGAGGCAGCGAGGAAATGTGTTAGAGCTCTAAAGTGGGTATTAACAGAGATCAGCTCTTGATGGCTTATCTCACATAATTGGTTATTTTTTTCATAAAAGGGTATCTCACCAAAGCTTAGAGTAAGGATGAAACTGACCCTCAAAAAGAGAACAAAAGGGGCGCCTGGGTGGCGCAGTCGGTTAAGCGTCCGACTTCAGCCAGGTCACGATCTCGCGGTCCGTGAGTTCGAGCCCCGCGTCGGGCTCTGGGCTGATGGCTCAGAGCCTGGAGCCTGTTTCCGATTCTGTGTCTCCCTCTCTCTCTGCCCCTCCCCCGTTCATGCTCTGTCTCTCTCTGTCCCAAAAATAAATAAACGTTGAAAAAAAAAATTAAAAAAAAAAAAAGAGAACAAAAATAGGAAGATGTCAGGAACTTATATATTCTCTCTCTGTGCCTGTCATGGCTCCCAGGCTTCTGTCTACCTCATTCTTCTTTCCCAATGATTAGCTTGCTTTGCTACTTCCAAATACACAATTTCTAATCCCAGCCATTCAGAGACTGTAATGTGTAATGTCTCAGGCACATACAAGTTCACATTTACAAAGGATAGAATCAGATCAGGCTATGTCAAATAGCTACCTCTGGTCAGAGAAGGCGTAGTCAAAGTTTAGTTCCAACGTACAAACAAGATTTTAAAGATAACTCTGTGTTTCTCTGTGTGTGAGGAGGTAGAATAGTTACTAGGGAATGGAGACTATAACTGCAGTGTGGAAAGGGGCTTAGAGCCTTTGAAGGGTAAGTGGGTATAATCATTTCAGATTATTTTATTATTATTCTAAATGTAATACATGCTATGTTAACACGTGCAGACACTAGAGAATATAAAAATACAAAGACAAGCCTCGACACTCCTCCCTTCTCATTTTTGTTCAATTACCCATTCATTCATTTTCAAGAAATATTAAGAGTACATTATATATATACAAGGCAACATACTGGGCACAGCAAACAATTGGTGTAAGACAGAGTCCTTGCCTTGTCAAAACTTAGATTCTAAAGTATTTTTTAAAATCTTTTCTGTGCATCTTTCTAAAAAAATTATATGCATTTATAGGAAACACGTATATATATTTATTCTTAATCTGCAGTTAATTTCATATCCATTACATACCATATACTGAGACTGGTTTTTTAAAATAAAAAGTATATTGGTATATTTTTATGTTAGCACATATAGACCTTCCCTTTAAATATTTGATAGAATTGTGGCAACATTGAATATTTTTTAAATAAAGTCATATGTATAGTATGCTGCAGTTTTTTTTTCTTTTTTTTTTTTTTTTTTTTAGTTTCTACAAATCCTCTTATTTTCCAGTAAGTCCTTCCCCAACTGTGGTCAGTAGGTGGAGTGGTGGCAGTGGGGGGAAAGGAAGGAAGATGTAAATACTTGTCAACTCATTAATGACCTTCCCTGTCCTGAATGAAGATGATTTCTCTTAGTTTTAAAATGTCTGTTTTGATGAACTCTGTCTCATTGAGTGGATGCTTGGTCTTTTAGGGTTTCTTCCTATCATTCCTCAGGATAGTTTTGGTGTATCAACAAGATGTCAAGACTTCAGAGTGACTGAGGGGGGGTCCTTGGGACATTTTCTGGATTCTCATGGGTTATACTATAAGGAGTTAGGCTATTCTGGTTCCTCAGCACCATGTGTTGGTATTAAAGGAAGTTCATCCAGCTGTACCAGGAACCAGTCAGACATTCTTGCTGTCTTGGACCATCTTGATCTTAGCTGGTACAATAGTTCTTACGTCTGGACACATTCTCCAGCCAGCCTCTGATTTTGACTGCCTGTTACCCGCTGCCCAGCCCCGCCCCCCACAACCAAGACTCTGTGGTAGGGTCAATTCAACTTTCATAAAGAGCCCATGGAAGAGCCCAAGACCCCCTGGAAAGAACAGTCTGGCTCTGGGCTCAGTGATCCTCTATTTTCCTGTAAGTTTTGTAGAAACGTGTTGCTCTTGTCTATATACAGTCAGTTCTCATTACTTGCAAGGGTTATGTTCTGTGAAGTTGCCCTGAGCACTGACTTAGTGATGGAACCATTACTCCTAGGGGGAATATAGGGTTAAGTTCCTGAGAGCCTCTGCTCACATTTTCATCACTGATCAACACATAACCTTGTTTTATGTATGTTTCTGTTCAAAGACATTTTATTTAATATATATGGTAAATTTATTAATGTTGAATTCACAGCCAGCAGCACTGTAACTCATGCGTGAACAAAGCTTATCTTAGGCACTTAACTTTTTCCATAAGGAACATCACAGCCTTCTTGTGCTTGGGAACTGCAGACAGCACTTCCAGATTGTGCTTAGGGGGGCTATTTTAAACAGCCATATCACCAACTGAAAGCACAAAAATGTGGAAACGTGACACTAAATAGGCTGCAAAAAACAGGCTTCTCAGGCTGTTTACAGTATAAGAAGTGAAACAAGAAGGCAGAGTGTTCTCTTGTTGGACGTCAGTTGAAAGCGTGTGTGTTGGGCCGTACAAATTTTTGCAGCTCTTTGTCTGAAAATGACCACAAAACACCGTGAGTATTAAGGTAGTTGTGGAAAAAACCAGAAGTGCTGAAAGACCCTTTACCCTTCCAGAGTCATTCTTTTTACTTCTTTGTGGCCCTACCCAACGTGGAGTCTCCATCTGGAATTCCAAATAGGGAGCTGATGATAAGCCACCTCTCCTCTCAAGTCTTCCCACAGATTCTCTAATACCCTTTTCTGGAGAAGGGACTTGGTTACATGTTTAGTATTTATTCAGTTATGTATGAATGAATTTATAGATTATTTCCAGGTTTAAACTATTGAAAACATTTTTTCATTGACCATTCCTTTTTATGTTGAGCATTTTTGTGAGAGGAGAACTATAGGAAAATTACTAACACTATAACCACTTGACTGAAGAATGCATGGATTTAAAAGTATTTTACCAATTATATAGGTGGAAAATGTTAAGCCATCTTTTAAAGTTTCTTTTCTTCAAATACAATGGAGCTTGAGCATCTTTTTGTGTTACTGGATCTCTTTGGACTCTCATTGCTCATGTCCTATTTGCCCAATTGTCTGATTTCTAAGAGACTTTTTTTTTTTTTACATTGAAGTATTTATCCCCTCACATTTAGTTTAAGAAGTGAATTATAATATAAAGATGGAGGGAAATGTCAACAACAAAAGATAAAAAGTATTGGGGCGCCTGGGTGGCGCAGTCGGTTGAGCGTCCGACTTCAGCCAGGTCACGATCTCGCAGTCCGTGAGTTCGAGCCCCGCGTCAGGCTCTGGGCTGATGGCTCGGAGCCTGGAGCCTGTTTCCGATTCTGTGTCTCCCTCTCTCTCTGCCCCTCCCCCGTTCATGCTCTGTCTCTCTCTGTCCCAAATATAAATAAACGTTGAAAAAAATTTAAAAAAAAAAGTATTGGTGCCAGTTGAGTGGTAGAGACCAGAACCATGGACATTCAGGAGAAGCTTCAGCACAGTTTGTGGCCAGGATTTGCATGCCCTGTCCTCTTCCTAGATCGGCAGCCTTATTGCCATAATATTGCCACACTGTGTGACTGCCTCAGTCATGTCCATCCCACGAAGGTCTCACCTTCTGGGGCACGTAAAAGTAGCACCAAGATCGGGGACCAGAGTATAGCCAGTCAAACTCCACACCACCACTGCTGGCTTTCATAGATACAATTCAGACTATTGGGAGTGTGTTCACACTCTCATCGCAGCACCGCATAATAAAAATTTATTATTTTTATCATGGTTCAAAACTCACAGCAAACTGAATAGAATTGAATTGGACTACAATAGGCTGAGATGGAAGAGGAAAAGGTTATACTAGAGATGGAGGAGGAGCAGGGCTGCTTGGAGTTGGGATATGACTAATATATATGGAAATAGTTGATTTGCACAGCAATGACATGAAAGGAACAGCATGAAGTAAATCAGGGAAATCACAGGTTATGGTCAGATTGTGGGATCTTAGCTTATCAGCCTACATATTTGGGACTCCAAAGAGGACCTATCATGGCATGGGCAGGACAGTGGAAATCATCGCTTTGAGCAGCAGCATGATGATTGTTTGGGGGGATGTGGTTAGATCCAGCCACTGGAGTAGTGGGGTCCTGGACGTCTAATTTACAGACTCTGCCACTTTGGCCAAATTAATCTCTGAAAGTTGGGTTTCCTCATCTATAAAATGGGAATAATAACATTACTAAACTAACATCATAAGATTATTGTGCAAATTATAGGAGGTAATGCATAAAAAGGGCCTAGTTTAGTTCGTAGTAGATAATAAGCTCTTTATAAGTATTAGTGATTATTGACAATGATAATTATTATCAGTAGCTTTTTTAAAAGAATAAAAACAGTACTTCTATATTGAGAATCTATATTTTAACATATTATTCTCTTACCACATTCTCTTAACTTTACATTTTTTCATATTTCTAAAATTATACCACTTGTTAACATAGCCTCAAGCCTCAAATATGATAAATGAACACCAGTTAAAATACTAAAAAATCCAAACGTCAGTCCCCAAACATACAACAATGAGAAGCATGTTATACATAATAAAAAAGAATAAAAATAGAATATCTGACCAATCTGATGTAGGTTGATTTTTGCATTTGTTGCTGAAATTTAGAAAAGTTGTGAATTTAATCAACTGTGGCTACAAAGTTTAGAGACAGAAATAGTCATTCTCTGAAATACTGTGCTTCTTCTTCCACCAAGGGGCAAGTTAGCCCTATAATGGTGATTCAAATGATGTGCAATGAAAACATTTATATAAATGATGTGCAGTGATAACATTTATAAATAAGCTATAAATTTATAGTTCAGTCTTGAAAAATTTATGATGTGGTTAGGTAGATCAGGTACTGTAGTTCGTTAAAAGAAATCAGAATTTGAAGTTTGAAAAAAAAAAGTTGACTCCAGACTCAACCCCTTACTAAATAGGGCTTATACCCTAATCCCTCTGAGCATTTTCTGATCTGTAAAATGGAAATTAAAAAAATAAATTCTTAGAACTATGGTGATAATTAAGTAAGTACCTAGCATACTTTGTGTGCTCCATGTAAATATAATATTTTGGGGGTTGTTGTATAAAAGATGGAAGGAATGCTGCATAAATCAGAAGAACGTGACTCTTGCCTGTTCTTGGAACTCAATAATAGCATTCTCTTTCCTGGGACTTCATTCCTTCATCAGTAAAACAAGATTAGACCGAATCAATGGTTCTCACACTTTAGCATGCATCAGAATTTCTTGACAAGCCACTTAAAATACGGATTTCTGGGTTCTACCCATAGAGTTTCTGACTCAGTAACCTGAGAATTTGCACTCCTGACATTCTGACACGTTCTAACAAGGTCCCAGGTGATGCTGAGAATCACTGGACTAAATCATATGTTCTCAATTTTTTCATGTATGAAGGGACTTCTGTTTTGTTTGTTTCAACATCTAGAAATTCAAGGCCCCAAACTTGTCTTTGTCATCACAATTATTGCGCTTTTAGTATCCTTTGACTAAATAAACTTACAATGATAAAAAATCACTGGATTTAGTGAATTGCAAGTGAATTTCTATTTTTATTTCAACCCACAATCCACACGTGTTAAGAAGAGCTGCTATATCTTTGCACTCATGCCGATTAGTGCATTGTAAGACAATACATAGAAATGCATTGACAATTAGCAAAGCAAAATTGCCAACCTTGCATAAGATGCAAGATTTTAAGTCTATAAAAGTTATACTGAAATACCTTGCAAATTCATTGGCAAATAAAGGCTCTGACAGAATGAACCCAGTCAGTTGAGGATGGTCCAATCACCAAGGATGATGAAATAATAAGGCCTTTGAGAAAGGATGACTTGAGTATCAAAGATGAAACAGAGGCTCTTGGATAAGCTCACAAATGTTGCAAAAAAACATGTTTAATTACAGTGCTGTAAGCATGAAGTAAAAGATGTTGTTTTCATGCTACCATATTCTTTTTTTCTGAAAAATCATACCATTTTCATCCCCAACTTTTAACTGATGCCTGCATTACTCACTCTAAACATTAATGCATAGTCATAAAAATCTAAATCTTGTTAAATATCTAAAGTATTAGTTTTGAGATAAAGTCACAAATATGTTTTTGTTCGTAGTTTACCACAAAATTTTAGTCTTTTTTTTTTTTTTTTTTTTGAGAGAAAAAGAGTGCACACACAGGGGAGGGGCAGTGGGAGAGGTAGAGAGAGAATCCTTAAGCAGGCTTCATGCCCAGCATAGGGCTTGATCTCCCATGAAATCATGACCTGGGCCAAAATCAAGAGTCAGACACTTAACCAACTGAGCCACCCAGGCATTCTTACCCTTATTTTTAAATGGAGCCTCTTATATATTCTTTTCTCTGATAGTAATTTTTTATAAATTATAGTTATCTGATGCGTGAGTTACTGGTAAATCCTAAAAGAATTCAGAAGAGTGAGGGGAGAAGCCACTATCAAGTTGTGTAGTAAGGAAAAATAGTTTGTATGATGTTAACTGGGCCTTGAAAAAATGAGATTTAAGAGAAGAGGTTAAGGCATGATATGGTGCTTTATAAGGAATGTTGACCTTAGCAAGCATCCTGCTGCAAGAATCGGATGGGATGCCAGTATCACTGGCTCTAATGAAAATGTATTCAGACAACTGAAAAATTTTCATCTACAGCAGAATGAGGTACAAGTTTAGGTGGCTGTATGAAAGGATGAATCTCCAAAGGATGAATCTCCAACGAATAATCATATTGAATAGTCCAGTCTACTTAGATAAGCAAGTAATGCAGGAAACACTCAACTAATTGAATTATTGAATGTCCATGACTTGGTCTAAACCAAATGCCTCAACCAGTGACTTTATTATGTGATCAGAATATTGACAGGACAGACTTCTGAGATCTTTCTCAGAAAGGTCCTTGGTACCCTTTTGGATGACTTTGCTGATGACAAATCTGGCACTGTCTTAGTAGCAAAGTAGCTCTTACCAGGGGGGTCTTTGAAAGACAGGCCATGTATTATTCCTTCTAGCATGGAAGCAGTTGCAGTAGTCTCTGCCTTGGTTGTGTTAATATGTGTTTCTATAGGTGTCCCCAAAGTCTGGCTGGGTGGTTTTCATGGTAAAATTGATGAGCAAGATCCCCCTGATTAGATAAAAATATTCTTATTTTATCCGTTGGCATGAGTGGTGACATGAGACAAATGACTGCTCATAAGAATTGAATGCATTTCTACAGACCTATTTATTTGATCAAACAATTGATGCATTTTGAGTACACGATCTCTTGAAAGCCTAAAAGCTTTGAAGAATGCAAATTTAACTTAACACGTGTAAGAGCCCCTGAGAAAGCTAGGAAAAATGCTAAAGAAATTTTAGGTAATGATCACATAGATTGAGATCAAAATGGAGAATCATGATGATTAATAAGGACAAAGGGTAAAATGGAATAAAAATCCTAGGTACACACACATAAGCAGCATTAATCAAAATGTAAAAGCAGAGTATAGAACAACATGTAAGTTACTCTGAATGTGCTATAATTTGAGATGCTAGGGAAAAAGTCCACACATCTAATATATTCAGCATTTTATGAATGCTCATAAAGAGTGAGGCTCAGAGAGAAGGCACTTGCCCAAGATTGCCAGGTCAGTGCTGCCAGAATAGGGAATGCCTTGCCTGGTGTGGCTACCTACTACTGAGCCCAGGGTCACAAACTCAAAGACTTATTGGGTCCACATAGTTGACCAAGCTGAAGGATACAGACCTGGTGGGGACTAGAGTGAACTGAAGTGGACACAACCCTTCTACCTTGGGCAGCCACTATAGAGGTCCACAGATCATCATGTGGGACTATTAATCCAGTTGGTTAGGTCTTCCAGTTTTCAGAAGAGGTCAGGATATTTATGTGAAAGTTATTCATTTTAAAGTTGGAAATTAGGGGCACCTGGGTGGCTCAGTCAGTTAAGTATTTGACTCTTGATTTCAGTTCAGGTCATGGTTCCTGATGTTGAGCTCTGCGCTCATAGTATGAGGCCTGCTTGGGATTCTCCCTGCCTCTCACTGCCCCTCCACCCAATCATACATGTGCGTGCTCTCTCTATCTCTCTCTCAAAATAAATAAACATTAAAAAAATAAGATTGGAAACTAATAAAAACAAAGCAACACTGTACAGGTCAGAGAAAATAATTTTTATAGAAAATAATAGTGAGGCTCAGAGAGAAGGCACTTGCCCAAGATTGCCAGGTCAGTGAAGGTTGGCAGACCTGGATTAGAATATAGGGTCCTAAAGTTCATGATTGCCTCTCATGAAGAGAAAGTCTGTGTTCCTCTTCTCTGTTGTCCTGTCAAAAGGGTGGAGAGGTGTTTGGGACCCAGATAGTGCCATTTAGAAAGAAGTCTATAGGTTCAAGAGTAGTTGGTAGCAAACTGTTAGCTAACATTACATAAACACTATTTTAAGCCTAAGGAAATGTTGGCTCAGTTTCTTAGCAGTGTCTTGAAAGAAAGGATGCCACTATTACTGCATGAACTTTCCAAAACCAGAATATCCTAGAGGTTGCTTGTTAACCCAAAAAGCCTTATTTTCTAGGCTGTTAGAGGGCATAGAAAGGTTCAGGGAAAATTTGTGATAACTTTCATAAAAAGGAGGAGGAAAAACTATCTTCTGAGGCACTGGCTAAGTTCTGGAATGCATTTCAATGGAAAAAACAAGCAGCCAGCGCGAAAAATTTAAAGCCTTGTTAATTCTCAACCCCAGACACTCTCTCAAAGATGACACTGCTCTTGCCACTTGTTATCAGTTGGCTGTTGATGTCAAAGAAGAGATTACAGACGCTTGGAAGAACCTACTCAGAAGGGGCCAATGCCAGACAAAGTTGTTAATTATTCCAAGTACCTTTTTCTCTCTTACTCCTTTATTCTGTCCAACTACCAGTTCCTAAACTAACACTATAGCTGTTACCTATTGTCCAATGGTGGAGAAATAACTTGGGAAACAAAATGATTTGTAGAATGTGGATTCAGAGAAAGAAGATCCAAGAGAAGCAATCATAGATGGTCGATCTGGATTCTACTCTTGGATCTGTCACTGCCAGGATGTGTGACTTTGGACATGCCATTTCCTCTCTCTGGGTCTGAATTGCTTCAAAGAAAGGGGCAAGTTGGAATAGGTCATTTAAAGTTCTAAGTTTAAAATAAAGAAAAATAATGTTTCTTTGCCTATATGATCACAGAGTGCTTAATGTCAATTGCCAGATGTTTACAAGACAGCTCTCCTTGAAGCAAAGAACCAATCATCTCTGGTGGCATTTCAGGCATCATTAGGAGAGAGAGACTTGGCCAGAGACTTTTCCACATGTCACATCTCTGGGAAAGGACAGTCCTTGACTTTCCTCTGGGTCTTTTTTTTTTTTTAAATGTTTATTTATGTTGAAAGAGAGAGAGAGAGAGAGAGAGAGAGAGAGAGAGAGAGAGAGAGCAGGGGAGGGGCAGATAGAGAGGGAGAGAGAGAATCCCATGCAGACTCCAGTCTGTCAGCACAGAGCCTGACACAGGGGTTCTATGATCTATGAGATCATGCCTGGAACTGAAATCGAGAGTCGTATTCTTAACCGGCTGAGCCACCCAGGTACCCCTTGCCTCTGGGTTTTATCAATTCATGTCCTCCCTACCACTGGTCTCAGCACTCAAAATCATTAACTTTCAGAGACAATGTTCGCTTTACTAAATCGAAGGCTAAACATCTTTTCAGCTATAATCCTGCCAAGTGGTCATTGCACCTTCCATAAATGGAACACTCAGGACCTTTTGGAGGTTGGCCACTCTGTCATTGTTCCCACTTGAGGACTGGATGAGAGACCAAGATAGCCACTTTACAGACCTGATGCCAAATCTAAGGGAAGACTGAATAGTAACCAGGTTTTTCATACTCTAATGTGAATTTTAGAAGTGTTCTTCTTCTAAAACAGAAAGTTGTGGGATTTTTTTTTCCAAGTAAGTCCAAAAAATGGTTACATTTGCTCTGCTTTGCCCTGAATGGGTAGAGCTGATTTTTCCCTGTAAACATTTATGTTTACTTATTATTCTTGCTGTGGTGATCTTAATTACTGTTTTTGATATGTAAGAGAGTTGTCTTTGTGCCATGCCCTGTGCTCAGTAATTTAAATACATTTTCTTCCTTATTCTTCACTAATATAAGCAACTACAGTCTTAAATGATCTATCTTTTCATTGCTATATCCTCAAGGCCTAGAGGATAGTCTGTCACCCTTAACTACTTGTTCACCAGAGCCTTTAGACATGTCCTGTCCATCTGACATTCTTTATGACATTCTTTGCTGTGCTACTCCCATTCATTCTTAAGGTCTAAGTGCAAGTGTCACTCCTTTTGAAAGTCTTCCCCTGATTTCCCAATCCAAAATAGTTCCTCCTGTTATGTAGTCTCTAGACAGTCTCTTACCACATCCATAGTAAGCAGTTATTCTATATTTATACTTATTTAATACTTCTGTTTCCTTGGACTCTAGCTCCATGAGGTAAAAGACATTATTTTTATGCTTACTGTGTTGGCAGTAATTACCACCATGCCTGCTACAACAAAGGTGCTCCATAAATACTGGTTAGAAGAACGAATCCGTGGGGTACATCATATTAGCCCCATTTTCTTAATGATGAATTTGAGACTCAACTAAATGACTCAGGATCACATAAAAAAGAGTAGGGCTCATTTAAAAACTCAGTATTGACCTAGCTATAACCTTCTATGAATTGCCAATTATAGCTGGGTGTCTACATATTGCATCTCTCAGCCTTGCCACAACCCTACAAGGTAGCTTTTATTGTTCTTATTCAACTGAAGAATTTGAGGCCCATGGGGGCACGGCGAGTGACCTGCCTACATTCATAAAGCTAGTGAGTGATGGAACCTGAAATACGTTTCACCTCCGAGCCTGTATTCTGTCATGTATGCCATTCTGCCAGGCACATTGCTCTGGTGTGAGCTTAGGGAGACATATGCGTAGTATGCACATGTGTGTGCTTGTATGTATTTAAATTCTAAAGTTTGGATTTTCAGTCTGGAAACTTGCCAATCATCAGCTCAGCAAGTGTCCTATCTCCATAGACCTAATCAGGGGAGTAGAATCACACAGAAGAGTCTCTCTGCCAATATGTTGTAGTCCCAAATGCTTTTGCTAGGCCATATGGCTTTTTAAGTGTCACTTGCAAATATTAGGCAAGGCTTGAGAACAATAATTAAAAGTCATAGATCACAGGTTAATTAATCCCTAGCTTCACATTAGCACCTGGCCACTGAAGCATTCCACTCCGACGAATGACCTGCAAATCACAGGCCAAATAAACAGACACCACACAGGCTTCCTCAGCTGGGTAGTAATCCTGACAACCCGCAATATATGCAGAGCAATTGAGTGTATTGAAGGCACTTTTATATGCATAACATTTTTTTTCTTACTTTTGAAAGAGTTGTGTGAATTGGCCAGGTAGGGATTAACATCTTGTATTTGATTTGTTTTCACTTGGCAACACTTAATAACTCATTAATAAATGCCAGGGTCTTTGCTAAGCACTTTATCTTTCTTATGTCACGTCGTTCCCACAAAAGCTCTATAAACTAAAGAATATTATTGTTCTTGATTTATAGATAAAAAAGCTGAGGTTCGGAGAGGTTCAGTGCCTTGCATGGAGTCATCTGTTTGCCAGTGGTCAGAGCCAGAACGACTGCCACGTCACTCACACTGGCATCGTTGTTTTCTTCCTTTATTAGCAAGTGCTTTTTGTTAACAAGACCCCTCATAAGTGCTTTATAAAAGTGGCTGTAGTTCATTTAGTTCTCACGAGAATCCTATGAAATATGTAATAGTTGCTCCCATTTCACAGGTGAAAGAACTGTAGTTCAGACAGGTCATGTGAGTTGTCCAAGGTCATGCAGCTGGTGAGTGGCAGAGGCAGGACTTGAACTTGCTGTGCCTTCAGAGCACAAACTCTTATGTGTCTGTTCCACTGCATCCCTGGGCTAACTTTGACTTCTGACCCTGAGTCTGCTGTTAATGATAATACATCATGATTTTGTTTCTAATAGGCGCAGGATTTGAGAATATTGTTTCCTTGCTAAAGTGTCCTCATATGCACAAAGAAGCGGTTAATCCTGAATGGTAAGACTGGTGCCTTCCCCCATGTGACAGACTCGGTGGAAGAGGCATACACTGAGGAACTTTTTAGAGTGCATAACATTGTGTCTGACCATGGAGCTTCCGGTGATTGCTGGTTGAGGATGATCACTAACAAACATCCAGGAACCTTCCCATGTGAACAAAGTTGTGGATGCATGCAAGTAGGTGATCTCGCAGAAGTAGTACCATATGGTAATTAATTAGGGTCAGAGTGACTGGAGATGTGAGGTTTGGCTGAGACTCTGCTAATGGCAAGGAAAGAAGGTATCCTTCATCCTTTAAGTTGGGTATGGGCTGGCAGGTGGGCACTCTGGATTTGATCATGCCTGTGGCATCTTGGTTGGGAAAAACATCAAATGGGAAGTTATGAGATACCTAATTCTAGTCTTAGCTCTTCTTTTACCTACTCTAGGTTTTTCAGAGGGAAAAAGACCTTCTTAACAATTTTATGTAAAAAAAAAAAATCCCTCTGAAACATCATATTTATTCATTCACATTAAACCAGTATTGAGTACGTACCAAGTAGGTGCCTTCAACTATACTCTAGGTCTTGGAGATAGACCAACGTGAATATCTATGGACCCCTGCACTATAATTAGGCTTTCCAGTAGGACCAACCCCACCAAATCTATTTGAATGCCCTCACAGTATTGATTAGTTAAATGTGCTTTATAACCTCAAAAGCAGGTTTCAAGAAGCTTCTTCTGTAGAGAGCCAGATGGTGGGGCGCCTGGGTGGCGCAGTCGGTTAAGCGTCTGACTTCAGCCAGGTCACGATCTCGCGGTCCCTGAGTTCGAGCCCCGCGTCGGGCTCTGGGCTGATGGCTCAGAGCCTGGAGCCTGTTTCCGATTCTGTGTCTCCCTCTCTCTCTGCTCCTCCCCCGTTCATGTTCTGTCTCTCTCTGTCACAAAAATAAATAAACGTTGAAAAAAAAAAAAAAAAAGAGAGCCAGATGGTAAATATTTTGGGTGTTGTGGGCTAGATGATCAGTCTCTGTTTTAACTATTCACCTCTGCCTTTGTAGTGCAAAGGCAGTCATAAAACAACATGTAGGGGACTGGGAGTGATTGTGAGTTCCTGTGAGCCCTTGTTTGAAATTCTGTGTAAATGTGCAGTACTGGTGTTTTTATTTGGTGGTCTTTGCTAAATACTACTCACTCAACATCCAGCTGGGATGCTCCCTGCTCAGAACTCCCCGTTGTCTCCATCCACTCTGGCATATCGCTTTCCCAACCTCCTCCCTCTCGTATAACCTGTACCATGAAATTGAGAACCAAGTTATACTATTAATAGTAACATTCAGCATTTATTGTCTTAACTCTGCTTGGGATGATTTTTTTCCAGACCTTTGCATGGTAGGCTTCTGCAAATTATTCATGCCTCCATTCAGATATCCCCTTCCCCAAATAGGCCATCAAGTTGATAATAGTGCAGCTCTTTGAATTTTCTTCATAAATCTTATCAATGGGAAAATATTGATTTTCCTACTTTATTGTTGCCTACTTTATTGTTGTACCAGGCACATAGTAGGACCTCAGGTGATATTGTTAACTATTTTCAAATAATTTGACCCTTCTCGAATGTAAGTTGTGTGAGAGCTGGGACTGTGTCTGTCTTGTTCCCAGAATGGACACCTTGCACAGTGTGCACCTTGAACATTTGCTGGGGGAACGGATACGTTGGGTGCCTACTCTGTGCCCGCCACTACACTGGGCATTTTATATATATTTTCTCATTGAGTCCTTATAAAAAGTCTCTGGAATAAATCCTGCCATTGGCAGATGGGGAAACTGAAGATCAGATAGGGAAAGTACTGCCCGAAGTCATACTGCTGAGCCAGATTCAAACTCTGACCTATCTAGTTCCCAAGCCTAGATTATTCTCCATTGTATTCTTTTTCCTGGGATTTGTATGGTCCTTTCTTGATCAAAAACACCTGCTTTCTCATTGGCTTCTGAATATGTTTTATTTACCCTAATGGAGGATAAGATTCCTGAAGGAAGGCCATGTCTTAATTCTTTTTACTGGTCACACGCTGCATAGCATTGTGTTTGACACATAGTGGAAAATTAATATCATTATTTTGCACATTACTTGACTGGCGTTGAAGGATTTCTTTCCTAGGTGTTTTAGTGCCATAAGGGATTTCTATCTTTCTTCAAATGGAGTTGCTTATAGCTCTATTATAACACCATTATCCCCATCCTCAGGGACTGAATGCACTTTGAATACCCTAAATTCAAAGACCTGACATCTCTAAATAGCAGAATAATTACAGGTGGTACCTTAGGGGCTTGAAGGCAGTGAGGCCTCCCATTTAATTAACCTGGGGCTATAACCAGCTGGAGACAGGCTGGTAAAGAGAGGTGAAACAGCTTGTACTCTGCCTTACTGGGGTGAAGGCAGATGTATTTTTGTGCCTATGCTGCTTCTGAAAGAGAAAAGGACATTTGGTGCCTATCCCTGAAGGTCACTGGATCTGTTCCCACTGTCCAAGGAGCTCTTCGAATGAAGGCTCTCAGCTGCCAGGGGCCACTTTGCACATATCCTCACAGTGTTCTGGTGAGTTTATGGTAAGGAAGAGGACAGCACTAATATAAAGGCAAGACATTGGAAGTTTTGTTTTGTTTATTTTTTTCCTTTTTCTGTCACTAAGCATCCATTTCAGACATGTGGGGTGATAATTCACCTTTTTTGTTATTATGTGCTTGGCATAAGGTTAAAAATATAATTCAGATGTGAACTAGACTTCCAACAGACCTTACAAAGTTCTGTTCCATCTTTCTCTAAGATCCTATGAAACTGGCAAGAAAAAAAAAAGTTTACTCAACGTTTTAAGCGTGTCTCTACAAACAACGGATGTTTATATTTGATAGCAAATCATTCACTGCTCTTAGCCTCAGGAACAATTTTCATCTGCTTTTATTAGCATTTTTTCTTACCTACTTGGGTAAGGCTTACCATTTGCTTCTATGTTAAAATACCTGTTATTATTATCATCATTGCTATTACTGTAACAAAAGCAACTGACATTTTTGAGCAGATTCTGTGGACCAGATGCTGTTCTCTGTGATGAGAACTCATGCTCTAATTCTCCTATGACAACATGAAGACTCCATTATCAATTCTGTTTTGCAGATGAAGAAACCAAGGCACAGACATGATTCCTGGCTGCTTGTCAAATAAGGGGGATGAAGCACGGGCATACATGATAAAAATACAAAGCAGAGAGAGATAAGAGTTCTATCTTAGGTAAAATTAAATACCTATGTTGTAGATGCAAGACTCACAACAAATAGATCACACGCTCTCCTCCCATGGACACGATAGACATTACTCATTAATCATGACGCTCTTTCCTACTGGTCCCAAATATGGCCTAAAAATTTCTTTCCACAAAGCTTTCCGGATAACCAGGCCAATTGATCAGTTTTTATCTAATATGTCTGCTTGTCATTTATGACCAATGAGCTTAAGAAGTGGGAGACAGACTTTCCCCTTGGGGACATGGAAAAAAAATCTCAGTTGTCATTTGAAATTCATTCATTCAACCAATATTGAGACTGTATTCCACGTTGTATTAGAAATGTGCCCATGCCTAAAGCAAGGGCCTGCTCTTCAGAAGAGGAGTAGATAATAATTTTTAAAACGTACATGAAAATACACTGTTACATTAGATCTTATGTGCTGCTAAAAAAATAAATGCCCTGTAAAGAAGCAGAGTGACAGGTGGTTGGAACCATTACTGTAGATAGAGTAGTTAGGGAGGTCCTATTTGATGAGACCTGGTGGAAGTGAGGAGGGGGATATAAATACCTAGCATTTCAGACAGAGGACTCTCTGGCCATTATAGAGGAACAAGAGCAGACAGAGTGATCTTTTTAAAGCAGTCAAATTGTTTTCCCTTGCTTGAACTTGCTGCTTTCTTCTGTTGCTCTAGAATACATCCAGGGCCCTCACCTCTGTTACTGGCCCTGCAGATCTGGCCCCTGTCTACCTCTCTGAGCACCTCTACTAACCCCCTTCACTCCGTTGTAGCTTTCCTGTCTTCTTGCTTTTTCGAGCACTTTTGCCTTGGGGGCTTTGTACCTTTTGGATGCTGTTAGGTTTCTCTTATTTTTGAGTTATTTCAGGTAGAGACACAGGTATCATTCATCTTTTGACTCCAGGCCTTCCATGAGTCTTTTGTAAAGAGATACACATGCCAAGTTCACTCCCAGGTGTTCTGAGCTAAGCAGCATCAAAGTCCCAAGTCTTAGTTAAGTGTGATACTTCTTTATTGGCTCTGCCCCCTAAAAATCTGCTAGACAGAATTAGTAGAGTAAGTAAGTGGATTAGCATTATATACTTGGTTAATGCCATGAGTCCAGATCTGATGACTCTTGAAGGCAAATTTAATTGAAGAGCTTAACCTGAGGGTCATAGTACCCTTAAGCACTTGTAAAGATAGGATCAGTAGCTTATAGTTTACAGATTTCTTGTAAAGTTGTAGTTCCAGTAGTAAAAATTGACTTGTAGTAAACTATAATATTGACCTATCTATTTACCTCTATAACCATGAACATTCTTTAGTAAGTTTAATAAGGCAGGATTTGGAGGGACATCTCTGGTAACCAGCCTCCAAGATGGTCCCACCAAATAATCACTTCCTGCCATATGTGTCCTTGCATATTCCTGTCATACACTGGTTCAAGGCTGTGACCAAAAGAACACTATGGGGATTGTGTGACAGTGGGTGATTTCCAAGTCTAGTGACCTAAAGCATGGAGCTTCTACTTTGACCACTTAGATCACTTGATCTGGAGGAAGTCAGCCACTTTGTCATGAGGATGTTCAAGTAGCCCTGAGGAGAGGTCCACATGGAAAGGAACTGAGTTTTTCCAAACAGCCAGCAGCAGTCTGATAGCCATGTGAGAGAGCCTCCTTGGAAACAAATCCAGCAGACCAATGAAGCCTTCAGATAACTGCATCTTGGCGAACATTTGACTGTAGCCCATGAGACACCCAAGCCACAGTTGCTAACCAAGGAACTCCTGAATTCTTGACCCACAGAAACTCCAAGAGCAAATAGGTGATTCTTAGTATCGTAAGTAGTAAGTTTGGGGGTGATTTGTCACATAGCAGTAGATAACTAATATAACATTGCTGATGCTTTAGGGCTAAAACCACTCTGTTCTTCAAGTGAAGTCCAAACTCTGCCATGATCCATGAAGTCCTATTGATTTGGCTTCTGACTGTTTCTCCAAATCTATCTCTTGAGAAACATTGGTATAGGAAATATGTATCAAGTATCTATGATAACCTAGTCTTAGGGTGATCAAAGTAGGCTTCCTCAATAGGATGACCAACTGTCCTTGTCATTCTGTGACTTAGAGGGTTTCTGGAATATAGGACTTTCAGTGATAAAAATGGGCATGTCCCAGGAAACCCAGAATAAGTTTAAAGGACCCAGAGTCCTGAAGGATGAACAAAGACATAAGGCAAGATTTGGTATGTTAGGAAAAGTCTGAAAAGGGAGCAGAGTAGGACTATGCGAAGGGAAAAGATTCTCCTATGTTCAATAATGCTTTCCTAGTAATTATAGGAAGTGCTCAAAACTACTTTTCTAGGGGTGCCTAGGTGGCTCTTGGTTTCGGTTCAGGTCATGATCTCACAGTCCATGAGTTTGAGCCCTGCATTGGGCTCTGTGCTGTCAGCACAGCTTGGAATTCTCTCTCTTCATCTCTCTCTGCCCCTCCCCTGCTCGCTCTCTCTCTCTCTCTCTCTCTCTCTCTCTCTCTCTCTCTCTCTTTCTCTCAAAGTAAATAAACTTAAAAAAATAATAAAAAACTGCCTCTCCAGTCCAACCTCAAGCTCTCATCCTTGCTCATTACATTGATGCTATTCCAATATTCCTTCTTTGCTTTAACACACCAGGTTCCTTTTTAAGTCAGGTTCTTTGCCCTTGCTGTTTCTTTTGTCTGCCACATCCTTAACCCAGATTTTCATTTAGCTCTCTTATCTCCAATGTCTCTTTTCTGACTCCATTGTCAAAACCAGCCCCATAGGCTCTGCCTCAGGTAGTTAGTCTCTATCATATTGTTCCATTTTACTATCCTTATAGTGCATATTACCACCAGAAATTATTTGTGTGTTTATTTTTCTTGCTTTGTGAGAACATGGGCCTTTTCTGTTTGTTCATCACTATGTCTATCTGCAGATGACAGTGGTATCAAATGCACTGTTAACTTTGTTGAATAAGTAATGAATGAAAACATTTAGGGTGGCAAACTGGATACATGGTGTTCATATTACTATTCTCATATTTAAGATCCTTCAGGGTCTTCCCACTATCATCAGGATAAAATACCAACTCCTTAGCATAGTCTAAGAGACCTTTGTCATCCAAACCCTGAGTATCTTTTAGCGTCAACTTTTGCCACTGTCTGTCTTTGTATGCTTCAGGAATACTGGCATTGGTGGGTATTTTGGGCTTTCTCAGATAGTGTTACTACTTTATATCAGCTAACTCAAACTCATCCTTTGGGTTTAAAAAAAAAACCCACTTTCTAGAGAATCCTTTCCCTATAACACCACCTAGTCCCACTAAACAGCAGTCCCTACATGTCTGAAGAACACCTGTTACTCCTGTCATAATACACATAGCGCTGTCAGTTACCTAATGGGTTATTTTCCATGCTCGACTGAAAGAAAGCTTCATGAAAGCTAGAACCCTTGATCCTTGACAAAAATGAGGCATCTCAGTAAACCCCAGGTTTAAAATGCAAAAGCTTGGAGAAAGTGTAAAGGATGAAAACAAATATGTAGGAAACGTTTCTGAATAGACACATAGTTCTCTAATTGTATTAGTATGGTGCCTAAGTGTTAGGTTCTGGCCCCCAGCTGGGTAAGTAAGCTTTCTCTAGCTGCAGAAATCCTTCTCAGTAGAATCTCTAATCTCATAGCATTGGAGCCCCACCCTCAACTCTACTGTGAATTGTTACCTCTTTCTCTTCATTGCCTTGGGGAAATAGGCAATGTTTACCTATTGCCAATGCAAAGCTGAGCAGATGGTAAATGTCCTGTGTTCTGCCAACAAGAGTTAGGAGGAATAACTAGAATTCATTTGCTTGAGACAAACTCTAGCCAGGGATTTAACTGAGAGTTGGCAAAAGTAAGCTGTTAGCTTATGATTGATTTCTCAGTTCCAAGTAAAAAATGTTGTCTATTTAGTGGCCCTAATGAGGAGATAGTTAATTAGAATTCTTGTAGCATCTCCCCATCCCCCAATACCCACCTTTTCTCTCCATGATCCATCATTTGTTTCTCCTTCCATCTCTCTGCCTTGCCTTCTCTGCTATGGATATTTCAAATGATCTTACAAAGGCTTCTTTAGCCAGGCATAGTAAAGACATAGAGTTACAGAAGAAACTGTAAGGGTAATTTTGCTCCATGATTCCTAAAGGCCAGCTGGCTCATGACTTAGTATCAGGTTGGCTTTTTGAGAACCACTTAGGGAACTATAACAAATAGAGATATCTAGGTCTCATCCTTACAGATTTTGACTTAGCAGTTTTGGAGCTAGATTGTCATGTGTTTTTAAAGCTTCTTCAGGTGATTCCAGACCAGCTAGACTTTGGGACCATTGGATTAGAATCTATTCTATAATCCAGTCTTGAATCTAGCCCCCAAATATCTTGATAGTGCTCAAATAGCCCCTGTTTAAACACCAAAATATTTCAGAGTGCTCTTGCAAACTGCCTGAGCTAATTTAGTCATAGATGATTATTGGGCACTTTTTGTGAATATCAGTGGCCTCCATGATTCAGGGGCAAGGGTTTGAAAGTTTCTTCCTCCATGACGTTGTAACTGAGCTATTATGCTGTAGAAAAACATTTCACAGACTGATATCTGGTACAAATAGAAGCAAGTAGCCAAGTCCTGATCCCATGAGAAGTTCACTAGAGATAGAGCTACCTGAATCATGGGAATCTCTAATCTTCCTATTGAAAAGTGACATAAATCTTCCACATCAATATTTTAAATGCTAATCCCAGGCACCATTCTGAAGGGTGTCTCTAGGCCTGCCAGATTCCTGTATCTTTTCATACAAGGGTATTTTTAGTATCTTACACTAATAACCCAAGCCTTTGATCTTGATTAGCGATAAAAGTAGCTAAGCCCTATGTGAGCTTATAGCCCTGGAGGGAGTATTCTCAGTTAAGGTACTGAAAACATTTACTAGCTATTCTCAGGTTATATACAAAAACTAGTTCACACATGCATATATAAATCCCTGGTCTATTCTGAAATGTTTTAAAGTCAATTATAGACAACATGAGAAATGAAAAAGTGGTGAGAGAATATATGAAGTCTCTGGTGATGAAAATGTTGGAGAACATAATAATAAGAACACGCCAAACATTTACACTTAAAACATGAAAAGTGAGAAAATCAGAGCAATTGCTTCTACATAACATTGCCAAAACTTGCTGTTCTCCTAGAGTTAGATAAAGCTAGCTTTGTGGTATGTCCTTTTAAGCAGTAGGCTCAAGAATGTCTTTGCCTCCCTAGCCCTAATTTTTGGTCACCTGGAAGTAGAAAATATTGGACTAAATCATTTCAGGTTGTTCATTTAGGTTTAATATTTTCTAAATCAGGGGTATTCTTTCATTCTTTATAAACACATGTATGGACATATACAAATCAATTCATTAACATTGGATTTGGATAAATTTCCAAATAAGTTGATAGAATAAGTTGGCCTAAAGTGACAGAATAGCTAATCTGGATGTATGAAATATAATTTGAATAAAATGAATTTGATCAAATTCAAAACAATTATGGGAGTTAATTGCATACAGTTAAGATAATCAAAACCAAGTAAGCTACATTAAAATACTATTTTTATTTTTTTGTAAGTATTTAAATTCTGTTTCCTAACTCAAAAGATCAGGTATATGTATGTTTTTGTGGTGGTTGTCTTTTCAACAGTGGGATTCAGAGTTTCCTAGTCCCAGACTAAGCTGTTGCCCATGGGGTCCTGATCCACACTTATTGTTAGTAGTTTTATTCAAGTGGCACTTTGGGTGCCAACTGCAAGTAGATCTCAGATTACCCACAAGTTCTGTCTGAACTGGCTACAGATCAGAGGTTCTCATGACACCACCACCTTGTATTTGATTATTTGCTAAAATAGCTCACAGAACTCCGAGAAGCATTCACATTTATCAGTTTTATCATAAAAGTATATGACAAAGGACACAGATGAACAGCCAGACGAAGAGATACATACAGTGAAGTCTGAAGGTCCCCAGCGTAAGAGCTTTTGTCTCCTTAGATATGTGGCTATATTCATCCACCTAGAAGCTCTCTCAATGCCATACTATTGGGATTTTTATGGAAAATTCCTTACATAGGTATGATCAATTATTAACTCAATTTTGAACCCCTTTTCCCTCTCTGGATGATGTGGGGGGCGGGAGAGTGCTGAAAGTTGCAAGCTTCTCATCATGGCTTGGTTTTTCTGGTGACCAGCCTCTGTCTTGCAGCTATTCAGGAGCCCACCAAGGGTCACCTCATTAGAACAAAAGATGCCTCCATCCCTGAGGAAATTCCAAGGGACTGAGGAACTCTCTGTCAGGAACTGGGGGTAGAGACCAATATGTGTATCTTTGTTTGATTTCACAGAGAGACTAATCATATATTTGATAACTGTGTCATTAACTGTCACCAGTTACAAGCTGGTAGACAAGTAGTGGAAACACTACTTAACCACCCCGGTCTCCGTTTTCTTTCTCTGACAAATGGGAATAATAATAATGCCTATTAATTTGTGATAGTTAAATTAACACCATAAAATACTTATCAAACTACGTGGCATATAGTAAGTTATCAATTCAAGCATAAATTGGTGTGGTATCTCACTGTTTTCTTATTCTGTCCATGGTTGTACAATACTTATATGGATATAGGCCAAGAGAACCAAGCCTGATATTCTACTTAGGTTTCTCCTTAACAGCTTTATTGAGAAACAATTCACGTATCCTACAGTTTACTATTTAAAGTATAAAATTCACAGGTATGTGCAACCATTGTTACTACCAATTTTAGAACATCTTTATTCCAAAAAGAAACCATACACCTATAATCCTGCTCATTTTTGGTGATTCTCATAGATCTGAGACTTACTGTGGTATCTTCGGTTAAGTATTTCAGAAGTTGTGTGGCGAGTCATTTTCCTGTGAAAGGCCACTTTCTTGAATACATGTGATAAATTGGTTTGTTATATGGATTGATTCTCATGCACCTACAGACATGTGGACATGTCAGAAGTAGCCCCTAGCTTTTGATTGTTTATTTACAGCCAGAGAAGTGGTCACCTATTCTGCTGGTTTGAGAGGTCCTAGGTTAAATACTTAATGGAAATGTCTCTTTAACACCTATCTGCCTCACAAAAATATTTCCAATTGGATTGGCTTAGTCTATTTGGGCTGCTAAACAAAATACCATAGATTGGGTGGCTTAAACAAGTAACATGTATTTCTTACAGTCTTGGAATCTGGGAATTCCAAGATCAAGGTACTAGCACAGTCAGTGTGTGGTAAGAGCCTGCTCCCTACTTCAAAGATGGCTGTCTTTCTGCTGTGTTCTCACATGGCAGAATGGCAAAGGAGATCTGAGGGGTTTCTTTAATAAGGACACCCGTCTCATTCATAACGGCTCCACACTCGTGACCTAATAACCTTCCCAAGGTCCTACCTTCAAATACCATCATATTTGGGAATAGGTTTCAGCATACAAATTTGGGGGAACATAAACATTCAATCCATAGAACCCTATCCCTGAGCGCCCCCCCCCCCCAAATTCATGCCCTTCTCTAATGAAAAATCTATTCATTTCATCTCAAAAGCCCCAAAGTCTTAACTTTTTCCAGTGTCAGCTTTAAAATTTAGGTCCGAAGTCTCATGTGGATATCATCTCAATCAAATGTGGATGAGACTCAGGGCTCCCGGGATGGCTCAGTTGGTTGAGCATCAGACTCTTGGTTTCAGCTCAGGTCATGATCTCATGGTTTGAATTGGAGCCCCATGTCAGTCTCTGTGCTGACAGTGCAGGCCCTGCTTGTCATTCTCACTCTCTTCCTTTCTTTCTCTCTACCCCTGATCTGCTCTCTCTTTTTCTCTGTCTCTCAAAATAAATATAAATAAACTTAAAAAAAGATATGGGTGAGATTCAGCTATGATTCATACAGAAGCAAATTTCTTTTCCCCTGTGCACCATGAAACCAAACAAGTTATGTGCTTCTGAAATAAAAAGGTGGAGCAAACATAAGATAGACATTCCTTTCCCCAAAGGCAAACATGGAAGAAGAAAGGAGTGACATGTCCCAAGTATTTTAAAAACCAGGTGATGCAGACTCCGGGAGACCTTAAGCCTTGAGAATAATATTCCTTGACTTGATACTCTGTTTTCCATGTGCCCTAGTGCAGCAGTATCATCTCCATGACTTGCTGGGACTGCCCCACAGCAGCGGCTCTCTGCCTAAGCACCATCTCCACCATGGTTCTCTGCTAGGACCCCATACCAGCTGCTAGAGCAGCTTTTCCAGGCTGAGGCCCCTGGACCTTGGCTCTTCTGAGTGAGTCCAGCCTTATATCTCCTCTAGGCACAGCCCATGCTGCAGTCTTCAGTAAGGGCCCCACATTTGAGGCACTGGACCGGGGTATCCTGGCCCACCTGAACTACAGAGATGGTCTCACCCTTTGAAACCTCTGCCCTCAGTCCCTTGTACTCTGAGCCTGTGGTGGGACTGGGGTTCTCTGAATCATCTTCAGTATCATTCTTCCATTGTCTTGAGGACTAGCATCTGACTTCTGTCGAGATGGCTAACATGTACTAATTTCCTTATTAAATGGTTGCTTGCTCAAACCATTAGTTCCTTTTTTTTCCAACATGGATAGACTGAGAATTTTCAATTCTTTAAGCTCTATTTCCTTTTTGATTAACAGTTTCACTTTTAAGTCATTTCTCTGTTTGCATTATACTACAAGCAGTCAGAAGGAGCCACACTGCACCTTCAACACATGGCTTATAAATTTCCTGAGTTAAACATCCAATTTCATCACTTGCAAATTCTACCTTCCACAAAATACTGGAACACAAGCACAATTCAGCCAAGTCCTTTGCCACTTTATCACAAAGATCACCTTTCCTTCTGTTTCCAGCAACTTGTCCCTCATTGCATTCTCAGACCTCATCAGAATGGACTTTACTGTCCATGTTTCTACCAGCATTCTATTCAAGATTACTTGGGTGTTCCCTAAGAATATTGAGGCTTACTCTGAAACTTTCCTGCTTTCTTCAAGTTATCACCGGAATCACGTTTAAAGGTTTGTTCATAGATGTTTAGGCTTTTTCTTTTTTTCTTTTCTTTTTTCATATTTTTTACTGTTTATTTACTTTTGAGAGAGAGAGAGAGAGGCAGGCGGAGGGGCAGATAGAGAGGGAGACACAATCTGAAGCAGGCTCCAGGCTCTGAGCTGTCAGCACAGAACCTCATGCGGGTCTCGAACCCACAGCCATGAGATCATGACCTGAGCCGAAGTTGGACACTCAACCGGCAAGCCACCCAGGCACCCCAGTTTAGGTTTCTTCTAAGCAGGCACCTGAAAACTAAACCCTGCCTCTATTACCCAGTTCTAAATCCACTTCCACATTGCTGGGTATTTGTTACAGTAGTCCTTACCCCCACAGATAAATTGATTGATTATAAGGAATTGGATCACAACATTATGAATGCTGAGAAATCCTGTGATCTACTATTTCCAAACTGGAGACCCAGGAAGTCTGGTGGTATAATTCAATCGAAGTCTGAAGTTTAGCCTGAGAGGTAGCGGAGGCAATAATAAAGATGTCAATTTGAGTCTGAAGACCTAAGAGCCAGGACTGCAGAGGGTAGAAGATGCATGTCTCAGATCAAACAATCAGGCAGAAGAGCCAAATTCTTCCTTTCTCTGCCTTTTTGTTCTATTCTGGCCCTTTCCAGGTGGATGATCACCACTCATATTGGGTAGGGCAAAGAATTTTACTGAGCCCACTGATTGAAATGCTAATTTTTCTTAGAAACATCTTCACAAACACACACACAGGAATAATGTTTAGCCAAATATCTGGACACCTGATGTCAAGTTACTCACCTTCAGTCAAGTAAGCACAAAAAATTAACCATCACATGGATGATTTTCTCTCATCTGTCAGGGCACTGTTGTTCATTCATATTTTTGACAACATGTTTTTAGGATTACAAAGGTTATTGGCTAAAACCCCTGCAACTGCCATTGAAACCACATAAGACAATGAGTAAGCACATCTTTTTTATACACCTCAGAGAGAAGAAACACAAGGTAGAATATAATGGGGGAAACAATCATATCAAGTCTAGCCTTGTTTTAGAGGAGACAGACATGCTTAGGTTCATACCTAATTTATTGGAGATGATATCAGTAGTAATCTGTGCCAGAAAGCATCTAAATTCTTTATATATAATGTCTCATTTAATCCTCACAATAACCTGAATTGTGACAATTGCTGATAATTTACAATTGAGCAACCTGAAACCAAAGGGGTTAAGTAAATTATTCAAGAATGCACAGCTAATAAGTAGCAAAGCCACGATTTAAAATCTGATCAGTCTAATTTCTGGGCAGTCCTTACACTCTATCATCTCTGTTTTCTTTCCTGTACTCTTGAGTTTCTTGGGAAAGTCCTTTTTCACTTTTCTAAGCCACCACTTTTTAAACCATCATGAGGAGATAAAATTTTTAAAGCAACTGGAAAAAAATAAGAAATTGATGGCAGTAAATATTTATATGAGTAGAAGAGATTAGCTCTGCCTTAATCCTATCCCCTTAAAGAATATCCTTTCAAGTGTTGGGCTGAATAAAATATTGCTTTATTATGTAGGTTAGGGTCAACTTATGAATTAGTCATCTGTCACAATCAGAGTTTTTAGAAATCCTCAAGACCATGGCATAGCAGGGGCATGAAATAAATATTTTTCCAGTAATTGAACTCAGTTAAATTATGCTATTACATTATGCCTATAAAAACCCTTCTGATGTTCACTAAGTTAGTCAGGGTTCTCTTGCCCGAAAATAACAGAATCCCAACTCAAATTGGCTTACAAAATTTGAAATGTATTGGCCTATGTACATGAAAAGTCCCACCGTGAGCAGCTTTAGCTACAGGTGGACTCAGGGTCCTATTATTAGCAACCTGTCTCTGTCCTTCTCTCTGCCTGTTTTTCCTCTGTGTTGGCTTCATAGCCAGACAAGATTTTTTTGCATGTCTTTCACAAAAGATCCAGGAAAGCCCTCAAATTCTTTAATTGACTGTGTGGGTCCATTCCTGAACCAATCAATGAAGCAAAGGGGTTCAGTACACTGATTGGCCAAGTCATGTGTCTACTCCATTCCCAGAGCTAATGGATGGGGTCAGTCCTGCATGAACTACCTAGACTGATAGTGAAGCAAGGTAAGTTTTCCAAAGAGAATGAATGAGTTATTTCTAATTGAGGGAGACTGGGTAATACATAGGCAGGAGTAAAATTTTACTTGCTTGACATTGTGTCATCTGTTCTCTGGGATAAGGAGCTTTAATTTTTGAAGTATTCTTCAAATGGTAAGATCCAGAGTCCTCTTAATAAACTAGTTATTCTTCTATAACTTTTGTGACCAAGATGTTGAGTGATATATAGACCAAGTGAGAAACAGCTGAAGGGAATTTCCTTAGGGGATATATGTGTGTATGGGTAGTGGCGATAATTGTTATGATCTTGGAGCAGAGGAGGCAAAATGGAGAAATGAGTGCTTCTTTCAGGTTTTGGAAGGAATGATGGATATGAAGTAGCAGGGAAACAAAGTTGGAATTAATGTACAGTTAATTTATGCTGTTCACCAGGATTTTAGGCAGTTGGGACCAAAGAAATCCATAATTATTTAAATTAACTATGTAGCATTTTACCAAGTGTCAGACAGTGTTGTAAAACTTGAATTTTAACTCATTTGATCCTGAGAGGTAGAATTATTATCTCCACTTTCCATAAGAGGAAAACAACCTAGACAAGTTAAGTGACTTGCTGAAAGCTACTCAAATACTAAATGGAAGAGCCAGAAATAGAACTCAGTGAGCTCTATTTTGAACTTCTGATCTCCAGAGCCATAAGATAATATATCTGTGTTGTTTTAAGCCAGTAAGTTTACCGTAGACTGTTATAGTTGTCACTGGCATCTACTGCACTGTGCATCTTCTCAGAATAAGCCTTACCACCATCAATATTATCTCTGCTTTGCAAGTGACTTAGTGACAGAGTAGAGACTGTCTTAGCTAGGACTTGGACGTCATGCTTGAAACTTAGAAGTCCATTGTTCACACTTTTTCTAGTGCACATCCTTACAGCATATTTGAGAGCTGATGCTGTCTCTTCAATGACATTTCTAGTATATATGAATTAATAACAACAACAAAAACCCAAAACAAAACAAAAAACTAAGAGGAAGAATTGAGGAAAACAAAACTCCTTGGTTTTCTTGTTGGTGCTTGCTTTTTTGGTGAATAAACCATCTGCCTGAATGCCCTGTTCAGTTAGCATTGGGTGATTAATAGCATAGCTCATCTGTGAACTACCACGGAGATCTCTCCAAGAAGTGCCAGGCTGTAAACACCAGCAACTGATCAATGCTGTTTTGATGAAGTACTGAGACTCCTTTTTATACAAAGGCTTTTTTTATGATTCTTTCTAACACTTAACAGACCACTGATCATGGAAAAGACATTTCAAATTCGTAGGCCAGTGAGTGTTCTGTTGTTATGTTGGCCTCTTTTCCCATTTTACTCCCTGCAGAGTTTTTTGAAGGCAGTAGTTGTTTTTGTTTTTGAAAGAGTGATGTGTTTTTTTACTTTTTCATGAAAATTACCAGAATTACAATGGAATTTTTTTTCTAGTTTGTATAATTATGATTAATGATGAGTAACATAATTTCAGGAATTACAATCAGTGAGGCAAAGCCTGACATGTAATTTTAAGTTGTAGTACTGAGTTGCAAGTTTTAAATTGATTCTACATCAGAATCAATATCTTTTACAATCCAAAGTAATTCTCTTTATGGAATGCTATTTTGAATGGAATGTTGGGAAGAATAAAACCGTTGTATATTTTTACTTTTCCTGTTAGACTTTCTTGTTTTTGTAAAACTCTCTATTATGGAGAATTTCAAGCATTTAGAGAAGCCATATCTGTATTATACTAAACTGCCACATGTGCATCACTCAGCTTCAACAGTTACTAGCTCAGAGCCAATCTTGTTTCAATTATCTCCATTCATTTGTCCCCACCCCACTGGATTATTTTAAGACAAAGTGCTAGTTTTAAAATATTGTTTGGGCATGTGTTTGAGGATTAGATTTAACTTTTGGGGTGGAGGATGAACTATTTTCTTTTCATCGAAGAGAAACATTCCTTTCAAAGCAAGATTTTGATGAAATTTTTTCACATTTTCCTTTCTGAGAAAGAGATGATTCTGTATTTCTTCTAAGCCCCTCTGAAGTATACTGTCTTATTAATAGTTCAGCAGATTGAGCTCCTGCTGTATGTCAGGAAGAGTACTGGACTTTGGTGACACAGTGACGACTAAGGAAAAGGGCGTGTGCTCAAATAAGTCATTATCTAGCAGGGTGAATAAATAAGCCTAGTAATGCATGATGAGAATAATGGTAGAGTTATGTAGGATTATGAAAAAGGAACATCTAGTCCAGCCTTGGAGTGTTAAGAAGGTGTTCTAGAAGACAGATGTCAAAATAGACACTAGAAGGATAAATAAGATTAAGAAGTAATGAGGGTAGGAGTAGGGCAGAGTTGATCTCCTGGGAGGGAAAAACTATGTGAAGATCTGTGAGTTGAGGGGATTATATTGCACCGATGGCAGCAGGTAGAATATAAAAGGGAAAAGTGGTAAGAGTTGAGGCCAGAGAGGTGAACGAGGAGTTTCGATTTTAACTAAAGCTTAGGGAGAGCCTTTAGAGCGTTTTATTCAGGGGGCTAACAAGGTGAATCACAGAATGTTGTTACAGTCTAATCACCACAAAATTGACCTGAGGGATTTAATCACTAAAGTAAAGACATCAGACAGCTAGTCACATCCATGCCTGGGTCTCTGGCCTTCTGACTTCTGGTGCAAGGTATTGTATCTTCCTCTGGTTTTTCTTTCATGTTTTTTTTTAATTTTTAATCACTAAAGGCTGCCAGTAATTCTCTAAGTGGAAATCATCTTACTTTGGTCATTAACCCCCAGTATAATAGGACATAAAACTAAAGAGTAAGACTCCTAGTCCAATTTCCTCAGTAGTAATCATTGCAGAACTATTCAAACCATTGATAATCTGCTGGTTAGTCTGTAGTGCTTTTTCCCTCTCTGCCACTATGCCTGCCACCTTACATCCTCAAATTAGAACACCTAAATGACTAAAGCCCAAAGGATTTGGTTGCAATGATGTTACACTGGGAAGAAAAGGTTAAGTGTGACCAGGGGGAATGAAGGACGCATGAGCAGAGGGCAGGCAATCTAGCTCCATGGGTTCAGGTATTTCAGAGATCTTTCCCACTAGAGTATCAGGTTTGAGCAAATGAGAAGAGCAGAAATATCAACTTTTTCTTGGTACTGCTAAAGAGCAGGAGTTAGTAAACTGCAGTCCATGGGCCAAATTGAGCTTACTACCTGCCTTCGTAAAGAAAGTTCTATTTGAACACAACCATTCTCATTCATTTACATATTGCATATGGCTGCTTTTATGCTATAATGGTAGAGTTGAATAGTTTCAACAGAGAGAATATGGCCTGCAAAGCTTAATATATTTATTCTCTGGCCTTTCACAAAAAAGATTTGCCAACCCATGCTATAGAGGGTGAGTCACTGAAAGTGAATCTTGGACTCAATTCTGTTCTGGAATCTGAAGAAGTACTCATGAGTGATAGGGCCCATGGGGGGTTCACGTAGGTGGGTCTGGAGCCTTAGTTACCATGAGGCTGAGGGTTTCCTTGGGCCCTATAAGGCCTTGCTTCGGGTGAGATGTTTGAGGAAGCTGCTTTCCAGTTCATTGAACCCCAAAAGGGCTTTCATTTAAAATTACCTAATATAAGCTCAGTGGTGGTACAAGGACACTTCTTACCATCTGGGGACTGGTGAATTTCCACTGCTGTGTGGCATTTGCTTTATGGCATTCAAGCGATGAGCAGAGCTTTCACTTCCAGCTGTGAGGCATCTGGCTCGGATGCCTCCCCTCCTCTTTGCCACAGTATTCCTGATGTTCCCGCTGTGTGTTCTGAACTGGATTGGCATCTATCTTCCCCTCTGCAGTGCCCTTGCAGGCTTTGCCAGATCCACACCAGCCCAATCCATCTTCCTTTTGACTCAGCAGGCTTGCCCTCTGGGTGCCTTGCTACCCTTGGGGAAACAGCACAGTTTGAGTTTGACTGTGAAGACTCTCAGAGCTGTACCCCAAGTGGAATTTATTAATTCACTCACTATAGTGCCTTTTCTCAGCATCAACTATATGTATGGATAGAGGTCTGCATGAAATACCACTTGAATCACTGAAAGGTCTTCCTTGGCCCAAAATATTTTTTTTTCTATTGACCCTGCTTGTGGTGCTTGAACTATCCCAATTTGAGTTAAGAATCCAAGAGCACTTCTTAAAATAATGTTTCCTCTGCAGACTAACTCAGCCAGCTACTAGCTGCTACTTAAGTTAAATATGAATGAGTTAAGTGGAGTAACTGTAGGAAAAATCAGAATCTCCAAGTAAAAGGGACAAGGGAGAGGAATCTTGGGAATGATGGTCACAGACAGGCCCAATTGGCACATTCAGAAAGAAATATATAGATACTGTGTGCCTGGGAGAGAAGTTATAAACTTGGAGGAAAGGGCATTAAAAGTATTCTGACATTGAAATTATGGAATAGTAGAGGTGGAAGAAGCTGGTTGTTGACAGGTGAGACCACAGAGGGACAGGAAGGAGCTGAGACTTCCCTGAGGAACTGCAGAGAGTAATTAACAGAATTTGGACTAGGATCTAGATCTGCTGACACCTAGGTCCAAGATTTTTCTACATCCTGCCCTTTCCCAATGTATGCTCTGGACAGTACTAACTGTGCAAATATTAATAGGATTTTACATGGAGAAAAAGACATGGTGGTTAAATAAGTTTAAGAAACAAGGTTAGAAAGAGACCTTGCTGGTCAGGGTACTCATCTGGAAGTCTTGGGATATGACCTCTATCCAGTAGATACTTACTGATAACCTGCTATAAGCTATCATGCTAATAGCTGGAGGTACAATCATGAACAAAAGAGAAATGGCCCTTTTTCTCATGATTTGACAGCCTGTCTCCCCACCAGAAGATAGATATTGATCAAATAATCATACAAGTGAATATGTATTTACAAACTGACTAGTGCTCTATGGGGATGTAATTTAGTTCTCTAGAAGTCAAAGAGTCCTATTGGTACAGTGGTTCAGAGATGACTTGTGGGATGAAAGGGTTCTTGAGCTGGTAAATGAAAGGTAAGCATAAATTAATTAGGTGAAGAGCAGTCTAGGCAGGTGCATGCAGCAGGAAGAGCATGGTGCACTAGAGCAGAAAGTTCTGTTTAGGTCCTCTGGTTGCTGGGGTGGGGAGGGGAGAGGAGGAGACAAATGGGCTAGGACACTAGGCTTCATCCTCTAGATACAAGAAACCTTGACTATTTCCCCAGTGTGTCTTACAAATTCTCTCTGTGCTGTGAAAAAGGTTGAGATATGCTGCATCAGGGAAACTAAAAGGCTGAATTTAGTGAGTTAGGACAGTGGTGAGAGATGAAACTATGAGATCATGGTAGAGGCTTAAGATACTCCCTGAGTGACCTTGCGTGAGTTCCACACTTTTTTCGAAACTGAGCCTCTTCTTCCAAAATTGGACCAGACAATCTGTTTGGTTTTTGCTGTAATCAGTTCTTCTTTTACACTCCTCTAATTTTGATTTAAAATAAAAAAAAAAAATCAAACAAGAGTATTTGGCTCCAGAAAGGCTGTACCTTTAGACTGTCTTCCAGGTCAGGCTGGATTTAAGGACTGCTGACTTACTTTTGCCTTGGCCAAGATGATTAGTGTGTTAACATGGGGGTCAAGCAGTCCTGCCGGCCAATAATCAACTGTGATTTCATATGACTTGTTATTGCTATTCTCCATTCACTCCCTGACATGGACTCAGGAGCCTGAGTTCCCTATGTCTTTCATTTCTAAATATAGCAACTCCCCTGGTCACAGACTTGGTTTTTGCCATCATAGGAAGGGAAGTGGCAAAACCTAGGCTTGCTTGTCTGGTGAGTAGGTTGCTAGAGTCCTGGTTTTATGCTGCCACATACCTCAGCTCATTTTGGACCATCACTGACAAACACATTGCTCAAAAAACAAACAACACCCCCCACCACCACACACACACACACACAACCAGAAAACTCTCTTCCTGGAGTTAGTATTTCTTCTAAGACTTCCAGGAATGTGTGGTGGCTATTCAGGGCTATTTTCCTTCCTCCCATCAACCAATTCTGACTTTGAGGCTTACACACTTCATACATCACACACAGTTAACAACTGTTGGGATACTCTGAGATGTGATGACCGAGTCCCTAGCAAAACCTGTCCAGGCAACTTCTGAGCAATAGATGTAAATGCAAATACACTGAACTCCTTCACCTTCTGGGAACCCTAAGGACTGACTGTCTAATGAACAGAGAGGATTTATAATGGGACTTTCCTATACAGAGAACCTTAAATGAAGAAGAAATAATTGGGGAGAAGTAAGAACACTTGAGTTCCATGTTAGAGAAACTAGATTCAAAGCCCAGTTCTGTTATTTACAAGACTTGTGCCTTGAGTGAGTTACTTAAATTCTCTGGGCCCCAATTTTCGTATCTTTTAAATGCAGATTTTAGTAAAGTTATAACACAAATTAAATGGAGGGATGCATGAAAGGACTTAGCATACTCAGGCCTATAGTAAACATTCCAGTAATACTGGTAATAAAATTAAATATACAATAAGTATTCCATAGTCTTCTGTATTCTATTTATTCCTTTTTTCTATTATTTTTAGAGAACCACCATATTTTTCCTATGATCTTCTATAAAAGTTCTAGCTGTGTTCTCCTATGTAGTCATGACTAACATCAGGGCCTCTGTTGTGGATATTCCTGTCCACCATCAGAGAACACTGTCAACATTATGGTACCTTATAGGATTGAGCAGTCCAAATGTTCCTTATGAATTCTCCCATCTGTGCAGCACAGGTACTTGTGTAGGATGACAGTGAGACCATCTGAATGAGACCATCTGAATGGAGAACAGAAAGTGGATGATCCAATCTTAAAGGGTATTGGAAGCCCTAAGGTAGCAATTGCTTCTAGCAGACTTCTGGGGCTGTTTTGGCCACATTTTCAGTGAGTTCTATACTAAATTCCCTTTAGCCCCAGAGGAGAGGGCCATTATTTCTGTCCTCAGATTGTATGGCCATTGACCCAAAAAGACTGCATATCTGTGTGCCTATCCCAGCTTCATTTCTTTCATCCCTGGGGCCCAATAGGCAGCCTTGACCCTGATTCATTAGCCACAACACTTCTAGATACTTATTTATTTTTGGAAGAGGACATGTCGGTGAAAGGCAGAGAGAGGGGGACAGAGGGTTCAAAGCGGGCTCTGCGCTGACAAGCTGACAGCAGCAAGCGTGATGTGGAGCTTGAACTCATGAACTACAAGATCATGACCTGAGCCTAAGTCAGAGGTTCAACTGACTGAGCCACTGAGGTATCCCTAGCAACAATACTTCTAATTGCTGTTGGGTCCAGATGTACCAGGCATTTCTTGTTGGGCATACATCACGTGTGTTGTTTCCTTCCTGCCTCATTAGTCCCACATTGATTTCTGATTCTGTCTCTTTCTACAGTTCATGTTGGCCCAGCAATGAACACAGGGCTTGCTAAAGAGAGCCAGTGACTCTTCCTTTGGTGTACAATGGAAAGCATAAAGGTTATTCCAACTTAATGCAATTGGACTCTGAACAAAGTTGCTACTTGTCCCTAATGGGCTTTAGAAATAGTTGGTTTTTTTTGTTTTTGTTTTTTTTTTTGTTTTTTTTTTTTTTTTGTTTTATGGCAGGGTGTTCATTAGTCTTCCTGAATAGATTTAATTAATATCTCTCCCCTCCCTTCCCTGATTCCAGCAATTCTTTTATTGTTCACTTACCCTCTAGGAAACTGGACTAGGTACTGGGAATACAGTGATGTATAAACATGTCCCCCCTCCATGGCACTTACAATGTAGGAAGAGAGACCAAAAAAAAAAAAAGTTAAGAATTTACGGTACTACATATCTGATGGAGGAAATTGAAATTGCTAAGAGAGCACAGAGGGGGCATTAACAGCATACAGTGATAGCTCACCTGAGGAATGAAAGTTGAGTAAAGGTTATCTAGGCAAGGAGAAGTTGGTTAGAATTTTTTAGCGAGGAGAAAATATGCCAATAGATATCAAATCATTCTTGTAAGTTTGACCCTTACTGTGAGAATAACAGGGATCCATAGAAGGTTATTGAACAGGAAGGTTATATGACAAGAGAAATATTTTAGTATTATTAGTCTGTATGCAATGAATAAGAGAGCACAAGCCTTGAAGAAAGAATATCACTGTGGAAGTCTCTGCCATAAACTAGAGAGCTGGTAGGATTTGAAGTGGAAGCCACAGGATTTGGTGTTTGGATGTGAAGTTGGGGGCAGCGTAAGAGACAGTGAAACACCAGTATTGACTGGATTCCTGTACTGGGTGAATGATAGTGCTTTCTAATAAGACAGGGATCCTGAAATAGAAGGAAGATTTGAAGGGAAAATAAAGATCTTAGCTTTAGATGTTGAACCTGAATTGCCTGCAAGACTTCCTTTGTGGGTATATTTGGTGGAAAATGAAGTACTATGGTAAGTATTCAAGAAGGTGCTCTGAAGCCATAGATTTTGGAGTCACCAGCAGGTAGAAGATATGTTAAACTGTAAAAATAAATGACATCATTTATATAAGGAAAGTATGGAAGGTAAGAGGGAGGCTAAGAATGGGACTCAGAGTGTTACAGCATCAAAGTTCATGAAAAGAACTAGAAGAATAGCTCAGAGAAGAAAGAAATCAAGGACTTGTTGCCAGACAAACTTAGAGGTAGATTTCCTTTCAGGGGGATGGTCTACAGGAATATTCTAATAACTCATGGGTGTAAAGATAAAGAGACCTACTGGTCTGTCAGCCACAGGTCTTGGATTTTGCGTAGAGATGGTAGCAAGCTGAACACAAAGTCATCGTTATTGTCAGCATTACGGTCAAAAGCAAATGTGGATACTAACCCTTGAAAGTCAATTAACTGGATGATGTGGGCTATATTTATATGATTTAATGCTGACAGATTAATTTCCATTATAGCTTAGTGGCTTTTTTTTTTTAAAGTTTATTTATTTTGAGATGGAGAAAGAGAGTGTGTGAGTAAGCACATGAGTAGGGGAGAGACAGAGAAAGAGGGAGAGAGAGAATTCCAACCAGGCTCCACGCTTTCAGCACAGAGCCAGGACATGAGTCTCAGTCTCACAGACTGTGAAATCATGACCTGAAATCATGACCTGATCCTAAATCAAGAGTCAGACCCTTAACCTACTGTGCCACCCAGGCACCCCTAGCTTAGTGTCTTTATGACTCAATATTTTCCATTTCCTTCTTAGTAAGTTGAGCTTCTAACAAGCACCCTCCACTCTAACTCTAAGTGATTGACGGGTTTGAGAATATGTTTTTCCCCCAATATTTTAATTATATTAAATATACGGTTATATCAATGAAGAAGAAGACTACAGGCATTTATTAATGAGGTATAAGATATGGAGGAAGAATTATGAGCCTTTGAAATGTTGGGTAAAATAAATCTACACGGTGATTCAGAAGAATTAGTTTTAAATTCTGACTCTGCCCTTCTTCTGTGGGAAGTGGAGCACTTCTCTAATCTCAGTTTACCTATCTGTAAACGTAGAAGACGGGATTCAAGGATCCTCTTTGTCAGCAATATTTTGTGATGTCTGAATGTCCTTACATTACTTACTGCAAAACGATGGGTGGGCAGTGTATTTAGAATTCCGTGTGGTTCCTATCCCTACCTAAGGCTTATGACTGTCATTCCTGGACATTAGAGCTGGACAGCATGTGCATTCATGACCTCCTAAACTTCTGACTCTTGAAGAGAACACATTTTTTAAATTGGTTATTTAAAAGTTAAAGTCATCTTAGTCTGCAAAAAATGGGAGGTGTGTAGTATTTTCCAAATAAAAGGAAGTGATAAATCCGTTATTCTGTGCTGAACACACACTATGTCCCCTACTTTATTTTCTTCAAATAAACAAGTGAACATACAGCACTTATTATATACCAAATACTTTCTAGGCACAGGAATGTGAATATGATTAAGACATGGCTCTTAAGAAGACTGCAGTTTGATGAGAGAAAAAGATAACCAATAATACAGCATAAATGTTCTGACGGATATGTAAATTACTTTGCTATAGAAAATATGTGATATTTAGTCACCCATCCAATCAACAAATATTTAGTGCTGCCTATGTACAGATCTTGCTCTAGGAATCTTGATATGGTAGCTATCAAAATAGAGAAGGTTCCTACTTTAATGGAGCCCAAAGTCTAGTATAGGAAGAGAGAAAATGAATCAATAACAAATGAAATAAGGCAATAAAGACTTCCAGATGATTGTAAGTACTATGTGGAAACAATATTAAGTAGGGAATAGGGAATGATGGTGAGGATTATAGTTTTGTATAAGATGACCAGAAAAAAAATTGTCTATAAGAGAAGGTTTAAGCAGAGAACTAAGGAAAGTTAGAGTGATGTGAGGTCTAGGGGAACACTGGTCCAGGTAGAAGGAAAGGCAAGTGCATAGACCTTAAGGCACAAGTATGCTTGACCTGTGTGAAGACTAGTGAGGAGAAAAGTGTGGCTAGAATAGTCTGAAAAACTAGAGGGATGAATTTTCCATTGGCTGTGGGAAAAGCAACTGTGTCAGGGAGGGGAAAACAGGATTTTGACTTTGAACATGTTAAATTTGAGATTCCTGTTAAACACCTAAAAGAGATGATATAAAAACATATAAATATATGATTCTGGAGTTCATGTGAGGGGTCCTGTCTGGAGATTTGAATGTAGGTGCTTTCAGCATATAAATATACTTAAATATTTAATATGACTGAAATTTATCCATCAAGGAATGACTATCAGTAGACATATAAGAGAATCAAAAGAACCAGCAAAGATAAACTGAGACAGTCTGCTCAGGAATATAGGAGGAAACTGAATAGTAGTGACCTAAAAGCCAAGCGAAGAAAGAGAAAGAGTTTTGAGAAGAAGGGAATAATCACTAGTGTCAGTGATTCTGATGGCTCAATACCGACACAGAGAGGGGAGAATTGCTGAAGAGCAGTGGAGGAGGGACTTGAAGGGTTCAAGGTTGAGGGCTGGATGCATGAGAGACAGGTGGCCTGAGGTAAGTGGTTGTGAAGATGGAAAAGAAGAGGCCTGAACAGGAAGTAAGCATGATGAGGCTGACCAATGGATTGGATACTGCAGGGGTGTTTTAAGGTCTAGAGAGGAAGTGTAGAAGATTCCCAAGCTTAATATCTGAGTAACTAGAAGAATCAAATAATGATGCTGTTCATTAATGGAGGAAACCAGTGGCAGAGGAGCAGTTTTAGAAGGGGAAGAAGATGGTAAGTTTTTAGGACAAACTGATTTTGATATCCGTTTAGGACATCCAAGTGAATTTATACATTGGGAAGTTGTATATGGAGGTGAAGTTCAGGAGACAGCTCTGAGGGGTTTCATGTGTATTTCATGTCTCCATGTCATTACTGATGTACAGGCATACAGGTGGATGTCATTACTGATGTACAGGTGGATGTTTGGGAAAAGGTGTCAGAGGATCATGTGATCCAGAAGTCCTGTGATAAGAGGGAAGTATGGAGAAGCTGGGAGTCAGCCATCCTGAGTTCTAAGCCCGGCCTATCATGGACCAGTTGTGTGAGTTTGGACAGTGGTGTGGTCAGTGAGTTCTCTCCTGTGTGAGGTATGGAGAAGAGCAACTGTGAACTTTTTGAGGATCCAGAGTACTAGTAGATAGAGAAAGTATTCAAATTTATTCTACATGCTTATGTCATTACAACTACTACACACACACTAATGAGACTGCTACTACAACAAACACGACTATTAATTTTATTAACAATAATAAATGCCCAAGTATATGTTATAAATGAGGGGAAATCAGTCTCTTGAGGTGAAATTTGTAGAAGGAATCTCTTCTCCCTGCCATTAAAATGTATGTCTCCAATAAACATTAAAAAAAAAAAAAAGGTGCGGGGGAGGCACCTGGGTGGTGCAGTCAGTTAGGCAGGACTTTGGCTCAGGTCATGATCTCAAGGTTCGTGGGTTTGAGCCCTGCGTTAGGCTCTGTGCCGACAGCTCAGAGCCTGCAGCCTTCTTCGGATTCTGTGTCTCCCTCTCTCTCTCTTTGCCCCTTCCCCACTTACACTCTGTCTATCTCTCTCAAAAATAAATAAACATTAAAAAAAAAATGGATGCCTCTCTGTCTCTCTCTCCCTCCCTCTCTCCCTTTCTCTTAAACTCCCTGGAGATGTACTGTATTTCAGTGTATCCAAGAAACTAAGCACATGCCCATTAACTCAACTGAATAATTTTGGGAGGAAACAGTTTATAAGATGGCTTTAATAAGAACCCACTAGGATGAATTCCCCTTTGCTCATTTCACTCTGTCCTACAAAACACCTTTTAAACCTCTGCTTTTGACAAACACTTGGTTTGGGTTTCCTTAGTTTTCCTAACAACTTTGCCTCCCTGATGTGTGCTGTCTTGCTGTGGAGGAGCAGAGGCAGACTGTGGTGGAGGTGGCTGTGCTTTTCAGTGCTCACCAGCCTGTCTTCACTCACTGTCACTTGTCAACCTACCATAGCCAGCTCAGAGCTCAGTCTGAATATCCTCAGCAGCTCTTCCCAGGACCGAGCAGGGATGCCCTGCAGGTGAGAACTGAAGGCTGGACCAATTCCTCTTGTGATTATGTGGATCTTATTTATTGATTGATTCACTTCTTTTTTCAATGGGCAAAGGTAGCAGGACAACCAAAATGATGTGAATGAGGATGATGATCCCTAGCATTTAGCACCAATGGCAGGTACTGTGCTAAGAGGTTTAAATACAGTTTATCAACTAAGTTTCACAAGAATAATATGTAGATTCATGATTATTGTTCTCAGCTGAGAAAAATGAATTAAAAAAATAGTGTTTTCAGGTACACCCCGTAGTTAGTAGAGCTGAATCTTAAATCCAAGTCTTTAAAAAAAAAGTTTGTTTGTTTTTTAGTGTTTATTCATTTTTTTTACAAAAGGAATAAATGTGAATAGAAAACAAGGAGCTAAAATAAGAAAAATAAAACAACATATCCCTACTATGCAGAGATCACCATTATTTAGGCTACTACATTCCTTTATGTCTTTATACACGCCCCTCCCATCCCACCGCTCCTCCCCCCCCCCCCCCCCCCCCCCCCCCCGCACACAGAGATTTCCCATCGCTTTCCAAATACTGACCTCTGCGCTATGACACCTGGGTATAAAAAACTTTGGCTTACTCATTGAGTTTCATCTACTTCCTACCTTACAGACAGGTAAGTGCTCTTAGGGAAAAATCCTGTAATTGCAGACCTTAACAAGGTTGAATTCCTTCAGCTTCTGCCTACTCTTGTTTGCATTCTAGCACCTTCAAATAGTCAGAGTTTATAATTGTTAATTGGCAGGAGTACCAATTCATTACACACTCCCCAGCCCTTTCTGGCACCAAAAACTCTCTCATATTGTTTCAATATTTGTTTCTGTTACAACTGAGGTTAAGTGTCTGTTTCATATAGGGTCACTGTCTATTTCATGTGGACACTCTGTTCATTTCCTTTACCAATTTTTTCTATTGTGTTGTTTGTCTTTTTCTCTTGTTTTGATTGTTCTTTATATATTAAGGACTGTTCTTTATATATATTAAAGATTAATGTTTTATCTATGACATCAGTGGGAAATATTTTCCCTTTAAAATATTTTTATGTTATTAAATGTTGAGTTATAAAGTTATTTTAGGGGTGCCTGGCTGGTGCAGTTGGAAGAGTGTGCAACTCTTGACCTAAGGGTCGTGAGTTTTAGCCCTCAATGGGGTGTAGAGATTGCTTAAATAAATAAGACTTCAAATTTTTTTAAAAAATAAAGTTATTTTAATTATATTAAAACTTACAAATATTTTATATATAGGTTTTAAATTTTGGATGTCTATTACAAAGGCTTTATCCACTCTGATTTTAAAGGAGTATTCTCCATGTTCTCTTCATGTACTTAATACAGATTCCTTTCCCCCTTGCATTGTGACCTTTAATCCATTTGAAGTTTTCTTTGGTGTATGATGTGAAATGATGATCCAACTTAATCTTTTTTTTTTTCTAAAATATATTCATTTTCCTTAGTATCAGTTAAGAGTACATGTTGAGCTCACTCATTAGAAATGTCTCCTTCAGTATATACTAAACTTTTGTATGTTTGAGGGGTAATTCTGGATTTAATGCTCTTTTCAATGGGTATTTCTGTCTATTCGTGTACGAATATAATTTTAAGTATTGAGTCTTTATGGTGGTTTTTAATATTTTATAAGACTATTCTACCTTATTGCTCTTATCTTTCAGCATTTTCCTGGCAATTTTTTCCTTGTTAGACCAATTTTTTCTCCACCAAATTCCATACTTTCATCTAGTGTATTTTATTGTCAAGTACTGTGTCCATTCGTGTATTACATGATTACAGAGAAATTTATTGCAGGCCTTTCTATGCTGACCTTTGTGTTAAGTATAAGAAATAACACAGATGTGAGGCACCTGGGTGACTCATCTGGTTAAGCCTCTGACTCTTGGTTTCAGCTTAAGTCATGATCTCATGGTTCTGTGAGTTCAAGCCCTGCATCAGGCTCCACACTGATAGTACAGAGCCTGCTGGGGATTCTCTCTCTCCCTCTCTCTCTGCTCTTCCCTCCCTCCCTCACGCTCTCTCTCTCAAATAAATAAACTTAAAAAAAAAAGAAAAAAGTAAAAACACAGGTGAGAGTCCTTATTCGCTGAGCTTCTAGTAGATCCGTGGTACTTTTAAAAATGTGGAAAATGCAAGGAATAAAAATACCGTGAGCTCTGTTGTGTACATCTGTAGTCTCAGACATTCCAAAGGTTATTGTGAAGAGCCATCATGTTTGAGAACCAATGGCCTCTGAGGAAAACCAACACAATATGGCCTCCTTCTATCTGACCAGAAAATGTCTGGTCATTTCTCTTTAGTTTCCATGATGTCATAAATCAATACGGTCAACATGGAAAGGGGCATCACAGATCCTAATCTAGTCTTCTTACTTATGGAGAAACTTAAACCCAGATGTGATATGATCTACTTAAAATTGAGTCAGTGGCCTATTGGATTAGAAACCCAATGTTTATCTTCAGTTCCATTTTTTTTTCTGACAATTACACCATGCAGAGACCTCATTGAACAAACCAATATCTCATGATTGAGAGGTGTGAAATTAATTTAATTCATATGTAAACATCTGAAATCATTCACCAGGCTAGGATTGTTTTCACTCAATATTTTGAACATTGTTCCTAAATTTACTCATTATCTATTTGTTCCTACATTTATTCATTTATTGACCAAACACAGTTTCTGAGGGTTATATGTTCTGGTTGATGTAATGAAATATCAAACTTTGAATCTGTATTCAAATGATTTTAATTTGAATGCATATGTAAGATACATGCACATGAACTACTAAACTTACAATTTGGGTAGAGTACAAGACAATTCAAGAAATGTTACAAAGCATTTACATGCTACATGAGTAAAATAGATAAAGTCACTGTTGGTTGGGAGTAGAAAATATGCTGTGTAGGAGGTGATTATTTAGCTAAATATGGAGGGGTGATGAAGGGCACTGATACGAGGAGATATTACACATATAAACTCAGCAATTATGAGAAGCACTGAGAGCCTTTTCTCTCCACATCTGTCCTTTAACAGAGCTTTTCTGTTTGTAACTATGTACATTTGTTTTGCAACATCTTTTGTCTTTCCAAAAGTGGAAATTATTTGATAAAAAGTTATTGATAAATACACTACACAAATAGAAAAGCCTCCCTAAAGAACTAACATCATCGAGGCAGGTAGTGTTTGATAAGAGTGAACTTTCCAGATTATTGAAGCTTGCCCTCTAGAATGTTAAGACTATGCTTTAAAAAAAATTACCCACTCTGGGTATAAATTTGTGTATAATGAAATTTAGACTTTTATCATGCAACTTTTGAACTGTTCCTGGACTATGCTTTAAAAAAAATTACCCACTCTGGGTATAAATTTGTGTATAATGAAATTTAGACTTTTATCATGCAACTTTTGAACTGTTCCTGGAGATAAGAATGATAAGAAATATGTCTTCTTGTACTCTGCTCAATTGAATAGCCCTGTTTGTCTTTAATTTCTGTCAATTGCAATGCGGATTAATTTTTTATCTTCTAAGTTTCTCTGTCCCCTCCCTCACCGTGTCCTGTTATATATTTCAATATTTTAGGTATTTATTTCTAGCAATCTGGTTTCTCTTCTAAACTGTTATTTTGTCCCCCCTGTTAGCTATAAAAATTAATGGCGGGGCGCCTGGGTGGTGCAGTCGGTTAAGCGTCCGACTTCAGCCAGGTCACGATCTCGCGGTCCCTGAGTTCGAGCCCCGCGTCGGGCTCTGGGCTGATGGCTCAGAGTCTGGAGCCTGTTTCCGATTCTGTGTCTCCCTCTCTCTCTGCCCCTCCCCCGTTCATGCTCTGTCTCTCTCTGTCCCAAAAATAAATAAACGTTGAAAAAAAAATTATTAAAAATTAATGGCAAATGGATCCAGGATGGTTTGTAGCATAGGGGAAAGGGGCTGGATTGAGAGGTAGGAGTTATTGATGGCTTTGCCAACAAACTAACTGGGGATGTATAACCTTGGGGAATTTACTTTCATTTTCTCATGCCTGGGTTTTTCAGCTGCAAAATCCTGAATGTGATTAGGCATGGTTTTCAAGTTCTTTAGGGATCACACTGGATAGGCTGTAGGGGCTAGGTGAAGGTACTCTTAACTTTTCATACTCCCTCCCACCATATTATAGTCAGTCTATTCTAATTTATCTTTTGTATCTTGAATATTTTTATGACAAGCACTCAATACCTTTTTAAAAATTGTGAATGCCACTGCATTAGAAAGTCAATGGCTATGATTTATTCATATATTGAAAATCTCTATTCTCCAATTTATCATAGGCTTTTATATATATTATCTCTAATTTTCACAAACTCTTACAGGATGGTAAAATACTGTCATTTTCACTTTACATTTGAGAAAACTGAGCCTCAGCATTAGAAAAAAAAAAAAAAAAAAAAAAAAAAAACAACTTTCCTAAGACCATATAGCTAGTAAATGGCAAAAATAAAATTCTAGCTCCATGCTACAGTTTGGGGGAAATTTCACCTTGTCTCCTAGTATGACTCCTTTCACTTGCATATAACTACTATTACTAGATGTGGTATAATTATATCTATCCTGAAAAACCTCAAAGTGAATTAGTCTTCTATGAGAAAATTCTGTTAACTTTAATGACATTTGCCCATGCTTTTCTTTGACCTTTCCTTATCTTTTTCTCTGATTCATGACCATGCATCTAAAACTGCATTACATTTGTAGTTTAAAACATTTATAGACACATCAATTGACTATAAGGGAGAACATGGACAGACAGAAGAGGAATACATGTTTGAAGGAGGACAAAAAAAAATCCCAAATTATGTACTTAAGATAACATGAATACTACTGTTGTCAAAATAAGTCTTGGGGCGCCTGGGTGGCGCAGTCGGTTAAACATCCGACTTCAGCCAGGTCACGATCTCGCGGTCCGTGAGTTCGAGCCCCGCGTCGGGCTCTGGGCTGATGGCTCAGAGCCTGGAGCCTGTTTCCGATTCTGTGTCTCTCTCTCTCTCTGCCCCTCCCCCGTTCATGCTCCGTCTCTCTCTGTCCCAAAAATAAATAAAAACGTTGAAAAAAAAAATTAAAAAAAAAAAAAAAGTCTTTTTTTTTTTTTTTTTTTTTTACTTTGAAAACTAGATCTTCTACGTAGTGGGTAAATTTCCATCCCACAGTGAACTTTGATGTATTTTCTGATTTGTAACTTGGCTTTGCCAAGTCTTAAGAGAAAGTTGCCTCTGTTGGCAGGAAGGAAGAATTTAAATAATGAACTGAATCCAGAGAATGGTGAATACACAATTGTGCTGTGCACACATGCGCCTGCCTTTGTCTCTGAATAGCAGTAATTACTAGTTCCCGGTACCTCTTATTCTTTTCACCCTGAGCTGTCAAACTTCTCACCTACCTCTTAAAAAAAAAATCAGGAGTGGGTAATGTTCTTGCCTTTTCAATGAAACGGCTCCAATTTAAGAGAGCAACCAAGAAACGCCCGGATACTTTGTCCCCAGTCACCCAGCTTTCAGCCTAAAGAAACGTTTTTTTGTGTGTGTTTTTCTTGTGTTGTGTGTGTGTGTGTGTGTGTGTGTGTGTGTGTGTGTGTGTGTGTGTGTGTGTTTTCTCCTTGTCAAGAGATAGTGTAAAGTCATGACTTGACCTTCAGTGCTTTAATAGAGCATCTTACTGCTCTGTCTTCATTCTTCTGAACTCTGATTTACACAACCAAGCCTGATTATGGTCTCCTTTCCAAGGTTTCTTCACTTGAAAAGTATACCCTTTGAGTGAGCCCTATCTTCTCTATTCTACTTTGTGTTTCAGGGAGTCATGACCCAGAATTTCTGAGCATCTTTTACAGTTCTCTGAGGTTCCTGTCCTCCATAAAGCACCACTTTCTGTAGAAGTGCATGGAGGCTGAAAATAAAATATAGTATGACCATATTAAATACTTTATCCTACTCCAGTCTCCTAGGCAGAGTTCAAAAACCTAGGAGGTACTATGGCATAATAATCACAGAACTTAGAATCATATAAACTTAATTGAAATCCAAGATTAATCTTCACTACTAGTTGTATGTTCTTGAGAAATTCTTCTTATTCTTAAATAACAGCTTAATGGAAATATAATTCATATACCATAAGCTCATTTTTTAAAGTGTACTGCTTAGTGGTCTTTAAGATACTTAGAAGGGACTTGTGCAAGATGGCAATGTAGGAAGATCCTGAACTTACCTCCTCCCCGCAGACACACAGCTACATATGGATCATTTCCCTCAGAAAAAAATCTGAAAACTAGATGAACTACTTCACCAAAACAAAGGACAAAAAGACCATATCACATAATAGGGAGGGATCTCAACAGTACAGTGCTTTTCCCAGGGAAGTGGGAAGTCAGTGTGCCACATTAGCTACCACAGCCCCTGGGATCTGCACTGGACAGACAAGCCCCTCAAATGTCTGCCTTAGAAAACAAATGGGGTTAATGTCAGTGGAACCCTAAGCACTATAGGAAACTGGAATTCTCTTTTCAAAGTGCTTGCATGTGGTCTCACTCACCTGAGGTCCAGTGAAAAACCAGCAGTTTGAAAAGCACCTGCATGGTACTTGAAGGAGATTCATTTGCTAATCTAAAAGCATTGCCGGAGGGCCAGAGGACTGTTGAAACTCCTTGGAGATGGAGGTACTGATAGATGCCAGTTTTGTACTCTTCACCTGCTCAGCTAGCATGGCTGCACAAGCTCAGATGCAACACCCTTCTGTTACCTTGCTAGGACAGGTAGGACAAGTGGTGGCAGCTCTCTCAGCTGCCTTGCTGAAGCTGGAGAGAGTGGCAGGAATAGCATCCCCCCAACTCCCTGACTGGGGATGGTGAGCATGAGCAGTTGTGCCATTTTCTTGCTCCTAGCCTAAAGCTGACATGTGTGCATGGGCAAAGCACTCTCCCACTTCATTTCTGAAGCCCACAGTCCGTGCAGTCAGGACATTCTCTTGCTGCCTTTCTGAAGTCCCATGAGTGTACTCCATTGCTAGCTAAAGCAGCAGGCATATATAGTCAACATAGGGGGGTAAGATTTGATCACCTGGCCCTGATGGCCAAAGAAACCGGTTTTCCTCCATGAGAAAGTAACAAATGGAAAGACAGTTGTTGGCAGGCCAAGGCACTGCACAGAAAGCAGACTGAAACACAAAGCCAATCATCCTGTGAAAATGGTCTGTTAACTAACCCTGGAGCTTCAGTCTAAAGGATAATCTTCACAGGCCCATACATCTAGAGACTAAGGTGGCATTGCCCGGGAATGTAATCAGGGAGACACCATCCTTGCACATTCACTTGGCTTTATTAGAACTTGATGAGACCTCCCAGAAAGGGACTTATACACTTGTGTGGAGTACTGATATTTGCAACTATTGAACACAGAATACCTCCAGAACTCTTGGTATTGTGTTCCATAGGACTGTATTCCACAGTTCCCCAGGACTATATATATTTACATACTTTAAAAGCTGCCACTTGAGGGTCTGACTTCCAATCAGCCTGAGACTGGGCACTAAGTGAGATTCCTCCCCTTGGAACACTGATAGTTTTTGGCACACCCTCAACAACAGGTGCACATCAAGAACAAAACAGGTGATTTAGGCGATTACAAAGTTTGAGAGACAACCAAGAGCTAGGGCAAGGTTAAATGGGAAGGTGAATTACCTACACAAAGCCATTTCTCTAAAACTGAGAGAGGTAGCTGCTTTACCTAATGGATAGAAACAAACACAGAGAGTCATGAAAAATGAAGAAACAGAGAAATTTTCCAAATAAAAGAAAAATAAAAGACATTAATGTTACAAAAATTATAATTTACCTGGTAAATAATTGAAAGTAATGGTCATAAAAACACTACTGAACTCAGGAAAAGAATGGACACATTCTTTTGTGAAAAAGAACTCCAGGAAAAGATGGACAGAGTGAGAAATTCAGCAAGATAGAAAATATTAAAAAGTACCAAACAGAGGTACTTGGGTGGCTCAGTCAAGCATCCAATTCTTGGTTTCGGCTCAGGTCATGATCTCACAGTTTTGTGGGTTTAAGCCCCACATCAGGCTTGGGATTCTCTCCCTCTTTTTCTGCCCCTCCCTGACTCATGCTGTCTTGGTCTCTCTCTAAATAAGTAAATAATCTTTTAAAAAAAAGTACCAAATAGAAACCACAGAGCTGAAGATTATAATAGACATGACAAATATACTAGAAGCATTCAATAACAGACTGAATGAAACAGAAAAACATGGATCAGTGACATAGAAGACAAAGCAATTGAACTCACCCAGACAAAGCATCAAAAACAAAAGAACAAAATTAGTGAAGGAAATTTAAAGCATCTATGGACAATGTCAAGCAGCATAACTTTTGCATTAGAAAGATCCTGGAAGAAGAGCAAGAAGAAAGGGGTAGAAAATATATTTGAAGAAGTAATGGCTGAAAACTTCCCCAACTTAGGGAAAGCAACAGGAATCCAGGTCCAGAAAGCCCAGAGACTTTCAAATAAGATGAATCCCAAGAGATCCATAACAAGAGACATAATAATGTCAAAAGTTAAAGAAAATATCTTAAAAGCAGCAAAAACAAAACAAATTGTTAAATGCAAGAAAAACCTCATAGGCAATTAGCAGATTTCTCAGCAGAAAATTTGCAGGCCAGAAGGGAGTGGCATGACATATTCAAAGCACTACTAGGAAAAAGCTTACAATGAAGAACACTCTACCCAACAAGATTATCATTCAAAATCGAAGGAGAGATAAAGAGTTTTCCATACAAGCAAAAGCTAGACTTCATCTATACTAACTGGCCTTATAAGAAATGTTAAAGGGACTTCTTTAAGCTTCTAAAGAAACTTGTTTAAGAAAACATGAAAGTAAAAATCTCACTGGAAAAGATAAATATATAGTAAAGGTAGTGGATTAATGACTTATTAAACTACTGTATAAGTTAAAAGACAAAACTAGGTTAAATTAACTAAAACTATAATAATTACATAAAATGAAAAGATATAAAATGTGACCTCAAAAACATGAAACAGTGGGAGTAAAAATGTAGTTTTGAAATGCATTCAAATTTAAGTTGTTATCAATAACAACTTAAGTTGTTATAATTTAAGTTGTTAAAATAGACTTATATAGGGGCACCTGGGTGGCTCAGTCAGTTAAGCATCTGACTTTGACTCAGGTCATGATCTCTCAGTTTGTAAATTTGAGCCCCATGTTGGGCTCTGTGCTGACAGCTTGGAGCCTGGAACCTGCTTGGGATTCTGTGTCTCCCTCTCTATCTGTCCCTCCCCCACTCACACTCTCTCTCAAAACTAAATAAACATTAAAAAATTAAAAAAAAAAGATTTAGGGTAACTAAAATGGATTAAAACAACCACATATACAGTGCTTATACGAGACCCACTTTAGAAGTAAAGACACAGACTGAAAGTGAAGGGATAAAAAAAGATCTTCCATTCAAAAGGATCTGAAAAGAAAGCTAGTGTGCTTATACTCATATCAGACAAAATAGACTTTAACACAAATAATATAATAGACAAAGGGGGTGCTACCTAATGATAAAGACCTCAACCTAGCAAGAAAATAAAACATTTATAAATATATATGCACCCAACATAGGAATACCAAAATCTATAAAGCAAATATTAACAGACATGAAGGGAGAAACTGACAGAAATACAATAATAATAGGAGACTTTAATGCAACACTTACATCAATGGATAGATCATTCAGGTAGAATATCAACAAGGAAACATAGACCTTAACACATTAGACCATATGGGTTTAACATATACAAAGCAGCATGATACAGATTTTCCATAAGTGCAAATGGAACATTCTCCAGGATAGATCACATGGCAGGCCACAGAACAAGTCTTAATAAATTCAAGAAGATTGAAATAATATCAAGCATCTTTTCTGACCACAATGGTATAAAACTAAATATCAATTACAAGAAGAAAACTGGGAAAACTAATATGTGGAGATTAAACAACATGTTATTGAACAACTCCTGAATCATAGGAGAAATAAATGCCTAGAGACAAATGAAAACAGAAGTGTGACATAGCAAAATCTATAGGATGCAGCAAAAGTGGTTCCAAGAAGAAAGTTCATAGTACTACAGGCCTATCTCAAAAAAAAAAAAAAAAAAAAAAACCCACAAAAAAACAAAAAAACCCAATAACAACAAGAAGAGAAATCTCAAACAATTTAACTTTACTCCTAAAGGAACCAGAAAAAGAAGGATAAATAAAGCCTAACGTTAGTAGAAGCTAGGAAATAATAAAGATCTGAATGGAAATAAATGAAATAGAGAATAGATACTAGTAAAGATCAATAAAGTAAAAGCTGGTTCTTTAAAAAAAACAGAATAGACAAATCCTTAGCTAGATTGCCCAAGGAAAAAGGAGAAGCTTCAAATAAAATCAGAAATGAAAGAGAAGTTACAAATGATACACAGAAATATAAAGGATCATAAAAGATTACTATGAACAGTTATAGACCAACAAATTTGACAATCAGGAAGAAATGGATAAATTCCTAGAAACATACTAAGACTAAACTACTAAGACCGAATCATGAAGAAATAGAAAAATCAGATTAGACCAATTACTAGTAAGGAGATTGAATCAATAATCAAAAGCCTCTCAATAAACAAATATTCAGTACCAGATGGTTTCACTGATGAATTTGACCAAATATTCAAACAAGATTTAGACCAGTCCTTTTCAAACTCTCCCCCAAAAAATTAAATGTGAGGGAGCATTTCCAAACTCATTTTACAAGGCCAGCATTGCTCTAATAGCAAAACCAGAAAAAGATGCCACAAAAAAAAGAAAGAAAAATTATATGTCAGTATCTCTGATGAACACGGGTGCAAAAATCTGCAACAACATATCAGATAACTGAATTCAACAAGATATTAAAATTATCACATGCAATGGTCAAGTAGGTTTTATGCCAAGGACACAAGGATGGTTTAACATCCACAAATCAATATCATGATACACCACATTAACCAAGTGAAAGATAAAAATATGATTGTTTCAACAGATGCAGAAAAAGAATTTGATAAAATTCACCACTTAAGATAAAAACTCTCAATAAAGTGGGTATACAAAGAATTTACTTCATCATAATAAATGATATATATTAAGCCCACAGCTAATACCATACTCAATGATGAAAAACTGAATTTTTTTCTCAAAAAAACAAGACCAGGATGCCCACTCTCCCCACTGTTAATTAACACAGTATTGGTTGTCCTAACCATACAAATTAGGCAAGAGAAAGAAATGAAACTATCCAAAGTAGGAAGAAAGAAGTAAAACTATTTGTGGGTGATGTAATACTATATATAGAAAATGCTTAAGACTCCAGAAAAAAAAAAACCCAAAACTGTTAAAACTAATAAATTAGGATACAAAATTAATATGCAAAAATCTGTTGTTTGTTTAATAAAAAAACCATCAGAAAAAGAAATTAAGAAAATAAACCTATTTATGGCATAAGAAGAATAAAATATCTAAAAATAAATTTACCCAAGAAAATGAAAGATCTGTACATCAAAAATTGTAAACACTGATGAAAAAATTGAAGATAACATCAGAAAATGTAAAGATACTCTGTGCTCTTGGACTGAAAGAATTAGTATTGTTAAAAAGTCCAAAGTACTGAAAGCAACCTACAGATTCAATGCAATTTCTACCAGAGTATTTCACACAATTAAAATAATTCTAAAATGTATATGGAATCACAAAAGACTGCAAAAAGCCAAAACACTCTTGAACAAAGCTAGAGGTATTCTCCCATATTTCAAACTGTATTACAAAGCTATAGCAATCAAAAAAGTATGGTATGGCACAAAAAAAGACCTGTAGATCAATGGAACAGAATAGATAGCCCAGAAATAAACCTATGTGTATATGGTAAATTTTTGACAAATACACTGGTAAGAGGACAGTCTCTTCAAAAAAATTTCATATACACTGGTAAGAGGACAGTGTCTTCAAAATTTTTGGGGGGTGGAAAACTGGGACAGCTACATGCAAAAGAAGGAAACTGGTCTGCTGTCTTAGACCATATACAAATACTAACTCAAAATGAATTAAATACTTGAATGCAAGACCTGAAACCGTAAAACTCCTAGAAGCAGACATAGGCAGTAAGTTCCTTGACATAGGTCCTAACGATGTTTTCTTGGATCTGACTGCACAGGCAAGGGGAATCAAAAGCAAAAATAAATAAATGGGATTACACCAAAGTATAGAGCTTCTGCGCAGCAAAATAAGTCATCAGCAAAACAAAAAGCAACATACTGAAAGGGAGAAAATATTTTCAAATCATTTATCTGATAAGGGGCTAATATCAAAAATCTGTGAAGAATGTATACGACTCATTACCAATTAAAAAACAATCCAATTAAAGAGTGGGCAGAGGATCTGAATAAAAATTTTTCCAAAAAAGACATACAGATGGCCAATAGGTACATAAAGAGATCTTCAACATCACTAATCATCAAGGAAATGCAAATCAAAACCACAATGAGATTTTACCTTACAATTAGCAGAATGGCTATTATAAAAAAGACAAGAAATAGCAAGTTTTGGTGAGGATGTGGAGAAAAGGGAACCCTCGTACACTGTTGGTGGGAGTATAAACTGGTGCATTCACCAGCAAAGAAAACAATCGGCAAAACTAAAAGGCAACTGACAGAAAGGGAAAAGATATTTGCAAACGACATATGAGATAAAGGGTTAGTATCCAATATCTGTAAAGAACTTACCAAACTCTACACCCAAAAAACAAATAATCTTGTGGAGAAATGGGCAAAAGACCTGAATAGACCCTTCTCCAAAGAAGACATCCAGATGGCCAACCCACACATGAAAAAATGCTCAACATCACTTATTATCAGAGAAATACAAATCAAAACCACAATGAGATACCACCTCACACCTGTCAGAATGGCTAACATTGGCAACTCAGGCAACAACAGATGTTGGTGAGGATGCAGAGAAAGGATCTCTTTTGCACTGCTGGTGGGAAAGCAAGCTGGTGCAGCCACTCTGGAAAAGAGTATGGAGGTTCCTCAAAAAATTAAAAATAGAACTACCCTATGAGCCAGAAATTGCACTACTAGGTATTTATCCAAAGGACACAAAAATGCTGATTCAAAGGGGCACATGCACCCCTATGTTTATAGTAGCACTATCAACAATAGCCAAAGTATGGAAAGAGCCCGAATGTCCATCGATGGATGAATAAAGAAGATGTGGTGTGTGTGTGTGTGTGTGTGTGTGTGTGTGTATGTATATATACATATATGTATATATACATACACACACACAATGGAGTATTACTTGGCAATCAAAAAGAAAGAAATCTTGCCATTTGCAACTACGTGGATGAAACTAGAAGGTATTATGCTAAGTGAAATTAGTCAGAGAATGACAAATATATGACTTCACACATATGAGGATTTTAAGATACAAAACAGATGAACATAAAGGAAGGGAAGCAAAAATCATATAAAAACAGGGAGGGGGACGAAACATAAGAGACTCTTAAAGATGGAGAACAAACAGAGGGTTACTGGAGGGGTTTGGGTTGGGGGATGGGCTAAATGGGTAAAGGGCATTAAGAAATCTACTCCTTAAATCATTGTTGCACTATATGCTAACTAACTTGGATATAAAGTAAAAAAATAAATTAAATAAATTGGTGCAGTCAAATGGGCAATAGTGCAGAGGATGTTTTAAAAATTTTTTTAAAAAGAATTGCCATATGATTCAGCAATTCCCCTACTGGGTATCTATCCAAAGAAAATGAAAACAGATTCAAAACGATATAGTGCCCTTATGCTCATTACAACATTATTCACATTAGCCACAAGATGGAAGTATAGAAACAACCTAAGTGTGAATGGATAAAGGACATGTGATCTCTCTTTCTGTCACTCACTTGCTCACTCTGAAATAAGTGTTACTCAGCCATAAAAAAGGATGAAATCTTGCCATTTGCAACAACACAAGTGGACCTTGAGGATATTGTGTTAAGTGAAATAAGTTGGAAAAAGACAAATCCTGCATGATTTCTTATATGTGGAATCTTAAAAACATCAGACACAAATGAAATAAGACCTAGCCTCGTAGAAAAGAGAATGAACTGGTGGTTGACAGAAGAAAGTGTGAAATGAGTGAAGGGTGTCAAGAAACACAAACTTCTAGATATAAAAATAAACAGGTCATGGGAATGTAATGTATGGCATGGGGAGTATAAGCAATAATATTATATTAACTTTGTATGGTGACAGATGGTAATTAGAATTATTGTGATCATTTTGCAATGTATACAGATGACAAGTCAGTATGTTGTACACCTGAAACTAATAAAATGTAAGCCAATGTATGCCAATATCTCAATAAAAACAAGTGAAAAGTACTCAGTTATGCATCCATCATCACCATCTATTTCCAGACTATCCCATGCAACCCGTACACATTAGTGACTACTCTTGTTCTTTCTTCCACCCACCCCATGGAGCTACTAATCTATCACTTCGTCTATTCCTGACATGACACGTATATGGAATAATAGAATATAGCAGTTTTTATGTCTGGATTCTTTGACTTGGCATAATATTTTTGAGGTTTGAGTATTTCATACCAGATATTAGTGCACCATTCCTTCATAATATAGAATATTTGGTTACCACATTTTGTTTATTCATCAGTTGATGGACATTAGGGTTGTTTTCACTTGTTGGCTATTACATATAATGCTGGTGTACATGTACAAGTTTTGTGTGAATATGTTTTCCATTCTCTTATGTATGTACCTAGGAATGGAATTCTTGGGTCATATACTAACTATGTTTAACTTTTTAAGGCATGCCAAATTGTTTTACATAGTGGCTGAACTATTTTATATCCCCACCAGCAATGCATGAGGATTTCAAGTTTACCATAGACCCCAAAGCACTTGTTTTCTGATTGTATTATAACAGCTTTCCTAGTGTGTGTGAAATGGTATTTCATTATGGTTTTGATTTGCATTTCCCTAATGACATTGAGCATCTTTTGTGTGCTTTCTGGACATTGTATGTCTTTATTAGAGAAATGCCTATTCAAATTCTTTGCCTGCTAAAATTGGGTTGTCTTTTGTTAAGTGGTTAGAGTTCTTTGTATATTATAGATAAAAGTCTTTCATCAAATATGATATGCATATATTTCCTCCCTTTCTGTGTGTTGCTTTTTTTTAATACTTTAATATCTTTTGTATTGAAGTGTAATGAACACACAGTATTATTATTTGTTTTGGATGTATAAGGTAATGATTCAGCAATTCTATGCATTATTTAGTGCTTACCATAAGTATTTTTATCACCTGTCACCCTATAATATTATTTCAATATTTTAGATTATATTTCCATCTGCTATACTTCTCATCTCATGACTTATTTTATAACTTGAAGTTGTACTTCTTAATACCCTTCACCTATTTCACCCACCCTCTCACTCACCTTCCTTATATCAACCACCCATTTGTTCTCTGTATTTGAGAGTCTTGCTTTTGGTTCTTTGTTTTGCTTTTTAGATTCCACATATAAGTGAAATCTTATGGTATTTATCTTTTTATGTTTTATTTCACTTAACATAATAAATTCTAGGGCCATCCATGTTGTTGCTAATGGCAAGATCTCATTCTTTTTTATGGCTTAGTAATATTCCACTCTGTGTGGGGGGGGTGGGTGGGTGTGTGTGAGTGTGTGTGTCTACACACACATCTTTATCCGTTCATCTATCAGTGGACACTTGGGTAACTTTTATATCTTGGCTATTTTAAATAATGCCACAATAAGCATAGAAATGTAATACTATAAATTGTTAATATCCAAAATGTAGAAAGAACTTATACAATTCAGCACCAAAAAACACAAATAATTCAGTTTACAATGGGTGGAGAACCTGAATAGACATTTTTCCATAGAAGACATCCAGATGGCCAATAGACACATGAAAAGATGCTTACCATCACTAATTATCATGAAAATGCAAATCAAAACCACAACAAGATAATACTTTACACCTATCAGAATAGCTAGAATCGGGGCGCCTGGGTGGCGCAGTCGGTTAAGCGTCCGACTTCAGCCAGGTCACGATCTCGCGGTCCGTGAGTTTGAGCCCCGCGTCGGGCTCTGGGCTGATGGCTCAGAGCCTGGAGCCTGTTTCCGATTCTGTGTCTCCCTCTCTCTCTGCCCCTCCCCCGTTCATGCTCTGTCTCTCTCTGTCCCAAAAATAAATAAAAACGTTGGAAAAAAAAAATTTTTAAAAAAATAAAAAAAGAATAGCTAGAATCAAAGACAAGAAATAAATATTGAAGGGGTGGCTGGCTGGCTAAGTCGGTTAAGTGTCAGACGTCGGCTCAGGTCATGATCTCACAGTTCATGGGTTGAAGCCCTGCGTCAGGCTCTGTGCTGACTGACTGGAGTCTGTTTGGGATTCTGAGTCTCCCTTTCTCTTTGCCCCTCCTCTGCTCATGCTCTCTCTCTCTCAAAAATAAACATTTAAATAAATAAATAAATAAATAAATAAATAAATAAATAAATAAGTAAGTAAGTAAGTATTGAAGAGGATGTGGAGAAAAAAGGAACACTTGTGCTCTATTGGTGAGAATGTAAATTTGGTGCAGCCACCATGGAAAATAGTAAGGAGATTCCTCAAAATGTTAAAAATGCCATATGATCCAATAATTCCACTAGTGGGTATTTACCCAGTGGAAATTAATTGGAAGCGTGCCTGGGTGGCTCAGCCGGTTAAGTGTCCGACTTTGGCTCAGGTCATGATCTCATGGTTGGTGAGTTCGAGCCTGCATTGGGCTCTGCGCTAACAGCTCAGAGCCTGAAGCCTGCTTCAGACTTGGTGTCTCCCTCTCTCTCTGCCCCTCCCCCGTTCATGCTCTGTCTCTCAAAAATAAATAAACGTTAAAAAAATAATTTAAAAAAAGTTAAAAAAATTAATTGGGCATTAATTTTATTTATATATTATATATAATTAATACATATTGATGGTATATATTTAAGCAAAAAAAACTTACAAAAAATTTTGGTGAAGCCCAAATTATATTTCTTTTTTTGTGTTATTTTTGTTATATATCAGAAACTATTGCCCTAATCCAACACCATGAAGGTTTACCCCATATTTTCTTATACAAGTTTTACAGTTTTAGGTCTGTGATTTACTTTGAGTTAATTTTTGTGTCTGGGATGAGAAACCTCATTTTTTTTTCCTATATGTTATCCAGATGTGCCAGCATTATTGGTTCAAGAATACTCTCTTACCATTGAATTGTGTTGGCATTCTTGTCAAAAACCAACTGACTATAATGCAAGATTTTATTTCTGAACTCTCAATTCTATTCTGTTGACCTACATGTCAGTTCTTAATGCCAATACCACACTGTCTTGATTACTGTGGTTTTGTAGCAAATTTTGGCAGACTGTTTTGGGTATTCAGGGTTTCTTGCATTTCCATATGTGTTTTAGAGTCATCTTGTCAATTTCTGGCGGAAAAAAAGGCAGATGAGATTTTCACAGAGATTTCATTGAGATGTAGATCAATTTGTGGACTATTGCCATCTTAATGGTATTGAGTCTTTTCATCCCTGGGCATGAGATGTCTTTGCATTTATTTAGGTCTTTAAAATTTTTGTTCAATGGTGTTTTACAGTTTTAGTGTAAAAATCTAATACTTCTTTTATTAAATGTATTCCTGAATATTGTATTTTTTGTATGACATTATAAATGAAATTGATTTCTTTTTCAGTTTCATTTTTAGGTTATTTATTATTATTGTAAAGTGATACAATTGATTTTTGTAGATACCTATTGTAACCTGAAACCTTGCTGAATATGTATATTAGCAATTATACTTTTTGTTGATTCCTTAGAATTTTCTATATGCAAAATTGTATTAACTGCAAATAAAGATATAGTTTTACTTCTTTTTTCTAATCTAGATCCTGTTATTTATTTTTTACTCAAAATCTGTTAAGAACCTCCATTACAATTTGAATAGAAATGGCAAGAATGGATAGTCTTATCTTGTTCCTGATCTTCTGGGGATAATTTTTAATCTTTCACCATTAAATGTGATTTTAACTGTGGAATTTTGCAGCTGTCTGTGTTTGTTTCTGGAGGATACTGTTACCAAAAATGAGGTAGCTTAAACAAGGGAAGCATATTCCCTCATTGATCTGTAGACCAAAAGTTCAAAATCTGGTAAAGCTCCTTCAGGGGCTCTAATGGAAAATCAATTCCTTGAATTTTCCAGCTTCTGGTGTTTGCCCTGGCACTCCTGGACCGTGGCCCCTTAGCTCTTATCTCTGTGTCTGTGTTCATATCACATTTTTTGCTGTGGGTCAGTATCTTACAAGGATATGCATGATTGCAGTAGGGCCAACTGGATAATCCAGGATAAACTCCTCCTCTTAAGATCCTTAACTTAATTACATATTTTGCAATATAAGGTAATATTCATTCTTTGGCCATATAAGGTAAATTGGTCAGGTTCTGACACTGTGACGTAGAAATATCATTTCAAGTGCCATCATTCAACCCAGTACAATGCCCTTTAGTGGATTGAGGAAGTGCCTTCCTGTTCCACAGTTGTTGAAATTTGTATTTTATTTCTTATCATGAAAGAAATTTGGATTTTGTCAAATGCTGTTTCCACATTGAGATGATCATGTGATTTTATTGTCTGTATTCTGTTAGTGTGCTGCAGTACATTGGTTAGCTTTGGTATGTTACAACAACCTTTGCATTCCTAAGATAAATCCTACTAAGTTACAGTGTATAATCCTTTTTATATGTTGCTGAAATCAGTTTGATAGTATTATGTTGAGTATTTATTTGCACATCTATATTCATAAGGGATATTGGCCCGTAGTTTTCTTTTTTTTTATCATTTCTTTGTCTGGTTTTGGCATCGGAGTAATACTGTCTCAAGAAATGATGTTTAGTCCTCTTCTGATTTTTGGAAGAGTTTGTGTAAAATTTCTGTTAATTCTTTCAACATCTGGTAGAATTCATTCATGAAGCCATTCATCTGGACTTTTCTTTGTGGGCAGTTTTTGTTTACTAATTCAATTTTTTTACTTGTTATTGGTCTGTTTATATATTCTAATTTAAAACATTTTTAATGTTTATTCATTTTTGAGAGAGAGAGAGACAGAGCGCAAGCAGGGGAGGGGCAGAGAGAGAGGGATACACAGGATCCGAAGCAAGCTCCAGGCTCTGAGCTGTCAGCACAGAGCCCAAAGTGGGGCTTGACTCATGAATCACAAGATCATGACCTGTGCTGAAATCAGATGCTTAACCAACTGAAACACCCAGGTGCCCCTATATTTTCTAATTATTGATTCAGTTTCAGTAGTTTGTGTCTTTCTAGAAAATTGCTCTTTTCTTTTTTTTTTTTTTTAATTTTTTTTTTTTAACATTTATTTATTTTTGAGACAGAGAGAGACAGAGCATGAACGGGGGAGGGTCAGAGAGAGGGAGACACAGAATCTGAAACAGGCTCCAGGCTCTGAGCTGTCAGCCCAGAGCCCAACGCGGGGCTCGAACTCACGGACTGCGAGATCATGACCTGAGCCGAAGTCGGCCGCTCAACGGACTGAGCCACCCAGGCGCCCCGAAAATTGCCCTTTTCATTTAAGTTGTTTAATTTGCTGGCCTACAATATTCATAGTATTCCATTGTACCTATATTTGTAATATCTGAAAAGTTGGTAGTGATATCCTCTGTTCAGTTCCTTATTTTAGCAAACTGTATCTACTTTCCTTCTCTCTCCCCACTCCTCCTTGATCAGTCTAGCTAAAGGTTGGTCAATTTTGTTGATTTTTTTTAAAACATCTTTTTAAAAAAAATTTTTTTAAGTTTTTATTTAAATTCCAATTATTTAACATACAGTGTAATATTAGTTTCAGGTGTACAACTTAGAGATTCAACACTTACAATATCCAGTGCTCATCACAGCAAGTGCAAAAAAACCCTTCAAAACCAAAAAAACAACCTTTTAGATTCATTATTTTACTTATTGTTTTTCTATTTCATTTATTTTATCCTCAAATTTTTTTATTATTTCCTTCCTTCTGTTTGCTATAGGTTTAGTTTCCTTTTCTTTTTACTTAAAGTGTTTTTTTTTTAAGTTCATTTATTTATTTTGAGAGAGAGAAAGGGTATATGTCCAAGCACCCATGGAGGAGGGGCAGAGACAGAGGGAGAGAGAGAATTCCAAACAGGCTCCACACTGTCAGCACAGAGCTGGTCACAGGGCTTGATCCTTAGAACTGTGAGATCATGACCTGCACCAAAATCAGGAGTCAGATACTTAATGGACTGAGCCACCAAGGCAGCCCTACTTAAAGTTATTTGTAAAGTAACAAGTCAAGATTTTTTTTAGTAGGCATTTACAGCTATAAATTCCTCTGTGAGCACTACTTCAGCCCCATTTCTGAGTCTTGGCATGTTATGTTTACCTTTTTGTGCATCTAAAAATGTTACTTAATTTTTTGTGTGTGTGATTTCTTCTTTGACACATTGGTTATTTAGAAGTTTGTTGTTTGGGGAGCCTGTGTGGCTCAGTTGGTTGAGCATCTAACTTTGGCTCAGGTCAGGATTTCAAACCATCTGATGTCTTCTTTTGAAAAATGTCTATTTATGTCTTTTATCCATTACTTCACTGGATTTTTTTTTTTTTTTTGGTGTTGAGTTTAATAAGTTCTTTACAGATTTTGGATACCAACCCTTTATCTGATAAATCATTTGCAAACATTTTCTCCCATTCCATTAGTTGCCTTTTAGTTTTGCTGATTGTTTCCTTCCCTGTGGAGAGTGTTTTTGTTTTGTTTTGTTTTGTTTTGTTTTATCTTTATGAGGTCCAAATAGTTCATTTTTGCCTTTGTTTCCCTTGCCTCTGGACACATGTTGAGTAAGAATTTGCTGCGGCTGAGGTCAAGAGGTTTTTGCCTGCATTTCCTCTAGAATTTTTCTTGTCTTACATTTAGGTCTTTCATCCATTTTGAGTTTATTTTTGTGTATGGTGTCAGAAAGTGGTCCAGGTTCATTCTTCTGCATGTCACTGTCCAGTTTTCCCAGCACCACTTGCTGAAGAGACTGTCTTTATTCCATTGGATATTCTTTCCTGTTTTGTCAAAGATTAGTTGGCCATACATTCGTGCATCCATTCTTGGGTTCTTTATTCTGTTCCATTGATCTGAGTGTCTGTTTTTGTGTCAGTACCATACTGTCTTGCTAAAGCTTGTGAGCTCAAGCTCCACATTAGGCTTGCTGCTGTCAACATAGAGTCCACTTCAGATCTTCTGTCCTATCCTTTTTGCCCCTCACTGTTTGCATTCTCTCAAAGATAAACATTTAAAAAATAAAAAATAAAAAAAATAGAAGTTTGTTGTTTCTCATGGACTTCTGAATTTACCAAATTTCCTTCCATTGCCAATTTGAAATTTCAATATATTATAGTTAAGAAAAATACATTGTATAATTTTAATCATTTTATATTTATTTAAACTTACTTAAATTTATATAAATTTAAAATTTATATTTTAAAATCTTTTTGCTTTCAATTTACTTGTATCTTTGAATTGAAGGTATCTTTTAAAGACAACATAGAGCATTAGATAATATTTTAATCCCCTTTACCAATCTGTATGTTGTAATTGTAGCATTTAATCTATTGAAGTTTAATATAGTTGTCATTATGTCTGCCATTTTGATATTTGTTTTCTATAGGTGTTACATGTATATTTCTCCCCTCTATTTCTCCATTACTGCCTTCTGTGTTAAAATAGATATTGTAGTATATCATTTTAATTTCCCTATTGCTTCTTTTTCTATAAATATTTTAATTATTTTCTTATGGCTGCCTTGTAGCAATGAAAATCTTCAAACAATCTAGTTTGAAATAATACCAAATTAATTTCAATTGTACACAAAAACTTTGCTCCATTTCCTCCTCCATCTTTCATATTGTCATACAAATTACATCTCTGTATATTAGAAGCCTGATAACAGTATTATAATTACTATTTTACACAATTGTCTTTTAGATGAGATAGGAAAAGGAAAGAGTAACAAACAATAATACATTTCCATTGTCTTTTATATTTACCTATACATTTACCATTACCAGTGCCTATTATTTCATGAGGATTCAAGTACCTGTCTAGTGTCCTTACATTTCAGCCTAAAGGATGTTTTTAGTATGTGTTGAAAAGCAGGTCTACTAGCAGTAAATTCTCTGATTTTTTTCTTTCCTGGAAACATCGTAATACTTCTGTCACTTTTAAAGAATAGTCGGGCCATATATAGAATTCTTGGTTCGTGATGTTTTTATTTCAGCACTTTGAATATGTCATTTTACTGACTTCTGGCATTTCTGGATTTTGATGAGAAGTCAGTTGTTAATTTTATTGAAGATCCCTTGTAGGTGATGAGTCATGTTTCTCTTGCTGATTTTAAGATTCTCTTTGTTTTTTAGTTTCATCAATTTGACTATAATGTCCCTGGGTGTGGATCCCTTTTACTTTTCCTTCCTGGAATTCATTAAACTTCTTGAAAAATATACATTAATATTTTTTAAATCAAATTTGGAAAATTTTTGACCATTATATTTTCAGTAATTCTTTCTGCCCTTTTCTCTCTCCTTTCCTTCTAGTTCTCTCGTTATGCCAGGTTCCTTTCAGAACCTGGATAATCTGAACTTACCTGTCTTCTACTTTACTGCTTCTTTCTTCTACCACGTCATATGTGCTGTTTGGCACCTCTGCTGAATGTTTAATTTCATTTATTTTTCTTTTCAACTCCATAATTTGTTACCAATAACTTATCCATTCTCTATTTTGTGCGACTTACTTGCATAATTTCTTTTAATTCCTTTGGCATGATTTCCTTTAGTTCTTTGAATATGTCTAAAATACCTTATTTAAGGTCTTAGGCTAGAAATCCAATGTCTGGGCTTCCTTAGGAACAGTTGTCTACTGACTGCTTTCACATTTCTTATGTATAAGTTACACTTTCCTGTTTCTTGGTTTATCTCTTAATTTTGTGCTGAAAATTAGAAATTTTAAGTAATATGATATGGTAACTCTAGAAATTAAATATTTTCTTCCTCAGGGTTTGTTATTGTTGCCTGTTTGTTTAATGACTCCTGCACTAACTTTTTAATGTTTGTACTCTTTGTCATGTGTGGTCACTGAAGTCTCTGCTCATTTAGCTCAGTAGACAGAAACTTTCTTAATTGCCTCAAACAAATGAATTATCTGGTCTTTGCTGAGGGGTTTTGTCTGTTGGAGTATACATTAAACCCTCCAGCAGGCAGTTTACAACTCAGCCTTAACATTCACATTCAGCTAGGAAGTGCCTGAAAATCACACAAAGGTCTTTATCAGGTCTTTCCTTGGCATGCCCATAGCTATGTGCTTATGCACAATCTTCTAGATTCCTAGGGGTATGTCAGAGCTATAAAAAGTCCTCTATGAACATGTTATTGTTCATTTTTACCACTAAAATTTTTAGGCAGTCTCTTGTTATACACACTGGTAAGACCACCTTGGGCAGTTGCAGTGTTGAATAATTGTAACTGAGTATTAAGAGCCTTACCCATATGGTATTTGTTAAAAACAAAGTGAGCTCTGAATGAGCTGAAGTAAAGACCAGCCCTGAGAATAGAGCTTTTCAGCATATTAGCTGCCAGACATGTCAAATAGTGAAAAATTTCTGGAGATGAGCCTTTTAGGGATCTTCAAGTTTGTTTTGGCTCTTCTAGTGGCTTCTATGTTGCTGGTGTTCATAGCTACTCTAGGTTTTAGTTGGTTTTCCAAGCTACCATGGTACAGGGAAAATGTGATGGGATGAGGGTAAGTTAAAATGTCACAAAGCTTGCTATTCTTACCAATATTCAGCCCTTTTCTTGTATGAACACTCCTCAGATCATTGCTTGCCTTTAGTTAATTTCCAGAGTTCTGAATATGCGGATTTTGATAGTTTTTGCCAATGTCTTCATTGGTTTTATGGAGGAGCAGTTCTTAAGAACTCAGAGGTTCTTATTCTGCCATTCTAGAAGTCACCTCCTTAAGAAAGTCTTCTGAACCTACTGAGGCTTCATTCTTCTGTAAAATGAGAATGATAATACCTACCTCATAAAAATCATTGTAAATATTTAATGAGGGTAATGTGAATAAAGACTCACAGAAACCATGTCACGTCATAGGCGTATTACATATGCTACTGCCTTTTTTATTTCCTCAGTTGAGAAATCTAGAGAGTGATAACACAATTAGATTATGATGATCTAACATCATACTTTTGTCTAGAAACTTCTTTCAGCCTATATTAGAAGCTTATCCACCACTGGCAAATGATAGACACTTGATTCAAACAGATTAAAGTCAAAGTAAAGTAAAGGGAAGGATTTATTACTTTACATGTCTGAAAAATTCATTGCTATACTGACCTTAGGTATTAATGGATTCATATATTCCATATTGCCACAAATACCATCCCTAAGCAACTTTTCTTTCTTCTCTGATGGATTTATTGTCGGGTAGACTCTTTCCTATGGTGCCAATTTGCTAACCAGAAACAATGGTCCAGAATTCTATCAGATTGGGATCCCCAATAGAATGAGATCACCTCTTTCTCATTATTTCTAGCATACATTTGGAATTATTCTAGTTGGATATATTTAGGACATGTGTCTCTTCCTACACACATCACTGTTGCAGGGAAATTATATATGTCAATTGGCCCAACCTGAGTTATATCCCATTCTTGGACCTAGGAGTTAAATCAGTCAAATATATATACATATTTATGAATACACATATACACACACACACATATATATATATACACGTATTCACACACACACACACACACACACACATATATATATACACATCATATATACCTATACACACATATACACACACATGTGCATGTATATATGTGTGTATGTATATATGTGTGTATATATGAGTATATATGTAGTCTGAAGTTGATGTAGGGATACTTTCTCAAAGGTTAATTTAATTCTGAGAAGAATGAAACAAGTCTTTGACCAAATCTGCCATGTCTTATAATACCTGAATAGTTTTCTTTCTCTAGTCCCATTTTCTCCAAAAAAAGTTAAGTCAAAGAGTTTTCAAAAGTATATAATTCCATTAGAGGCATAGGTCCACTGTGCATGCATGGAATATTATATAGGAATAACACATGATATAGGACATATTGGAAGTCTAAATATTCAGTGTTGCCATTGATGGTGTAGTAGGTTAGAAATGAAAAGATATAAATACTGAAGCCATTATGAATTTTTGTTAATGAAGGAGGTGGAACTTCAGCTGACCTCTTGAAGGATGACCATTCAGAAATGCACAGAGTAACAGGGGCATCTAGGTGGCTCATTCGGCTAAGCATCTGACTTTGGCTCAAGTCATGATCTCACATTCCATGAGTTCAAGCCCCATGTTGGGCTCTGTGCTGACAGCTTGGAGCCTGGAACCTGCTTTGAATTCTGGGTCTCCCTCCCTCTCTGCCCTTCCCCCACTCATGCTCTGTCTCTCTGTCTCAAAAATAAATAAACATTAAACATTTTTTTAGAAATACAAAGAGTAAGAGAAAAGTTGTTTCATGTAGGTGTATGGATGATAATAGTGATGATTAGGTTCATTTACTGTGTGTTGAGTCTATGCCAGGCATTGCCACTATGTTAAGTGCTTTGCTTGTGTTTTTTCATATTTTCATGGCATATCTGCTATTATTTCTGCTTAATGATAAAATTGAGACTTGGATAACTTTTGTAGTACCCCAGGTTGCTAAACTATTAAAGGGTAAACCCATTTCTAAGCCAGGTGACATGAATCCAGTCTTATTTCTTTTTTTTTTAAATTTTTTTAAATGTTTATTTATTTTTGAGAGAGAGGAACAGGAGGAATTCTTTTAAAATGTTTTTATTTGTTTTTTGAGAGAGAGAGAGAGCGCAAGCGAGCACACAAGCAGGGGAGGGGCAGAGAGAGAGGGAGACACAGAATCTGAAGCAGGCTCCAGGTTCTGAGCTATCAGCGCAGAGCCCGATGCAGGGCTCGAACCTACAAACCATGAGATCATGACCTGCGCCGAAGTGGGACACCACCCTGACGCCTCGAATCCAGTCTTATTTCTTTTTTTTTAATTTTTTTTTTCAACGTTTATTTATTTTTGGGACAGAGAGAGACAGAGCATGAACGGGGGAGGGGCAGAGAGAGAGGGAGACACAGAATCGGAAACAGGCTCCAGGCTCTGAGCCATCAGTCCAGAGCCTGACGCGGGGCTCGAACTCACGGACCGCGAGATCGTGACCTGGCTGAAGTCGGACGCTTAACCAACTGCGCCACCCAGGCGCCCCAGTCTTATTTCTTAATCACTTTTTACTTTGGCTCATGGTACACAGCTGTACCCGTTCATTTGCATATATACTTCTCACTGGTTCCCAACCACCTCATTTCAAATACTGTTGCTTTGAGGTTGACTAGAATCTTGGCCATTGATACTTAGGTTTCTCTACCCTCCTTGAGATCTTGCCCCGCGATTCAGGAGCCCACAAAATGATGGCCTGTAAAAGCTTGAAGTGTCTTTGAAGATTGTGTAGCCCCTGTATCCTCGGATTTTGTTGTCCATAAAACCCCCCAGGGAATACATAAAAAATGTAAATTCTTCATTCTCATTATAACTCTTGAATTGGTGTGGGATCACAGTACACTGAGTTTTTGTAAATCTGAGTTGACCTTGATACATCCTAAGTTTTGAAGACTGATGATTCACCCCATTTGGTTTTCAAGCCTGATTGTATCTGGGAAGCTTTTCAACCTTATCTCTAGGATTCAAATTTAATTGAGCTGGTGTAGGGGCCAATCATTGTTTTTGTTTGCTTGCTTGTTTGTTTGTAAACTACTTAGGTAATTTTAATGCACATCCAGGATTGGGAACCATTAATCTATGCCTCTTAAAGATCTAAAAGCTGAGAATAAGCAAAAGGAGAAAAAGTGGCCAAAGTCACAAGGCCCATGGGTGGCAACACCAGAATATGAACCTGAGTTTTCCTGTCTTTTTGTTCGGGATTCTTTGTGAAAACTCTCTCACATCATGTCATTTCCCTGAAACAACCTTTCTGTTTGTGTTGTTCCCACATTCGTGCAGGCATACATGACATGATTAGTGTCCTCAGGCCTCAGTAGAGCTCAGTTCAAGAAGAAATATAGGAGAGGGGAGTGAGAAGCCCCTCAAATTGTATTCCAAGTTAGCTGGACTATCCAAACAGAAACTCCTGCCCACTGTGTTGGGACACCCCACTCTATCCTCATCCCAGAAGCCTTTGTGGACTTCCAGCCTTCCTAGGAAGTGGTTAAAGATTCACAGTCTCTTGAGCCCCCACAATTTGTCCCAGTCACTGTACTAGACTTAGAAAAGTATCTATTGGTCCCTGGTAAGTGGGTAATTAAAAAAAAAATCTTTGATTTCATTGTATTTTCTGTATTTTACTTTTATGAACTCAGGCTTTCCTGAATCAGTCTGTGGCTCTGTTGAACTCCTGAAGTGGCCTGCAGTTTGAACCTCTCTCTGTCCCTCCCTTGCTCATGCATGCACACATTTTTCTCTCTCTCAAATAAAAATTAAAAAAAAAAAGTTTTAGAGTGACTGACATAAATATGGATCACAGAGAACCACAAATCAAAGGACACTGTCCGATGAAAGGAAGGTAGAGTGAAACTGGAATAGTGGTTGGGTGGTAAAATAAAGCAAGGGACTACTAATCAGGAGGCCTAGATCTATTTACTCTGCAGGTAGACTTTCAGGCCCTGAGAGGTAAATATATCTACAACTTTCTACATCTTTAAAGTGAGGAGTCACTTTAGACTAACTTTGAAGTTCTTCCCAGCTTCGATACCCAGTGATTTGAGGTACACAATGTCTACTCCCAAAAACTTCTTTTGAGTGATTTCCATGTCCTCAGTGACATCTAATGAGTGACCAAGTGACTAAGGGGATGAGGCATACTGGGAAGGTGATTAAAATTTGGCACTCTATATTTTTTTGTTTAAATCCTCAAATCCTTGTAACATAGTGGTATTACCTCAATTGCTAGATAAGAAAGTATGGCTCAGAAAGGTTTAGCCAGATTTTGTTTATGAGTGGAATCATATGGTATCTAATGGTTGCCAAAGAAGAGGGGATGGGGGATGGGCAAAATGGGTGAAGGGTAGTAGGAGATATAGGCCTCCAGTTATGGAATAAACAAATCATGGGAATAGAGGCACAGCCTAGGAAAATAGAGTCAATGGCATTGTAATATTGATGTAATGGGACAGATGGTTGTCACACTTATGGTAAACATAGAATAAGGTAAAAATGTGTCATATCACTAAGTTTAACACCTGAAACTAATGTAACATTGTGTGTCAATAGTAAAAAAAGAAAAATGTAGCCAGGCACCAATAACCCTAGAATACCCCAAATAAAAATAAGTATATTCCACTGGAACAGAATTAAGTAATCAAAGTTTCTTTCTTTTTTAGTTATTTTTTATTTATTACACTTTTAATTTCTTATTTTAGAGAGACAGTAGGGGAGAAGGGCAGACGGGGAGAGAGTAAGAGAGGTAGAGGGAGGGAGAGAATCCTAAGCAAGCTCCATGGTTGGCACGGAACCCAACAGAGGGCTTGATACCATGACCCTGGAATTATGACCTGAGCTAAGATCAAGAGTCAGATACTCAACCAACTGAGCTACGCAGGCTCCCCAAGTAGTCAAATTTCTTAGAGGAGGTATCAGAATGGAACAAAATAAAATAAAAAATCATTTTGGACAGATGAGCAATACTTAATGATATTTTCAAGGAAAATAATGTACAGACTCAAAACACGTTGGCTAACAACAATGGAAATATAATAATGAGGATGAAAAAGAGAAGTGGAATGACTACCTTAGTGGATATTTACTTCTTGCCAACTATTATGGAAAATGTCTCCAGTGGATTAACTCCTTTATCTCTACCTTACAAAAAGTCGTATGAAGTTGGTGCTTTTGTTGACCCCATTTTCAGGTGAAGAAACTTAGGATTAGAATCACATAAATAAACTGTCCAGTTTGTACAACAGATGATGGAGCTGAGGCAACCCCAAGGAGTCTGACTCCGAAATGTGTAGACTTTGCCACACACCTGTACTATATGAAAGCTGGCCTATATTGATGTAGAATCAAGAAATCCTTCATTAGAGAAGGGGGTATTTGAGTTGTTGAAGTGTGAATAGGATTTCGTCTGGAGAAAATGCGACAGGACTCCCATCTGAAGGAGAGGCATGAGCTAAAATATGGAGAGGTATTTCTAGGAGAAGTCTTTGTGGTCTTTACAGGAACAATGTGTGAGGAATGAATAGGTGGCAAAGGCTAAAAGATAATTTGGACCTTGGTATTAAGCAGTCTCTAATATGTTAAAGTGTTTGAACGTTTTCCTATGGGCATCGGGAGGTGATTGAAAGTCTATGATGACAGCTGTGATGTGTTCTGATCTATGTTTGGAGAAGACTCTGACTGCAAGATAATAACTCTGACCTTTCTCTGCTTGTGTTCCCAGCCCAGTGGGGCTTCTAGTTCGTGCCAGTAATCTCTGTGTGAGAAATCCAAACACTGACATGTTTTCCAGTTTGACTGGACATCTGAGGTTTTGACCTATAACTGATAGCAGGAGAGCTTGCATAAAAGTTTTCTGCATCCTCCTATGATCACTAATTTATTTATACATTCATTCACCTGTTGTTTCACTGACTTGTTCATTTATATGATTATTTGTTCATAAATATTTATTGAACAATCTTTCCTATGCCACATGCTATTCTTTGTACTGGGAATTCAAAATTGAATGCAATACAGTCCTTGCTTTCTGATGTGTCATTGTTTCATAGCAGAGTTAGACATTTCAGCCAACAATTGCAGTATAATGAGCTAAGTAAAATTAGAGAAGTGTGTAATGAGCTTAACAGGTAGAAGCAATACACTCTGCTTTAATCATATCAAGGAATATGATATGACTGGGGAGTTTCTCAAAAAATGGAAAGTAAGCATGGAAGGAATATGCTCAGAACACTTGAACACTAGTACTTGAATGACTTGATGGGAAGAAGGCAAAGGGGTAAAGAAAGAGGAACTCATTCTAAGCAAGAGAATTAACATGTTTCTAGAAATGGGTAATAATGAGGAAGAGAAAGAGAATTAGAATGACTACCTTAGTGGATATTTACTTCCTGCCAACTTTTATGGATAATGCTCCAGTGTAAACTGCCTGTTTTAAGGATCCATATCTAAGAATATGTTAATTCATTGTGTAACAAAAATTTTAAGTTTATTCATTATGTAACAAAAATTTTAAGAGTGATGATATAAGCCCAGACAATGTGTTAAGACACTAGATTCACTGAGACGTGGCCCTACCCTCATGAAGCTTACTGAGTAGTGTAGAGACCGACCTTCATTAAGTCATCATACAGAAGTATAATTAAATACTTTGATAAAATGAGAAGACAGAAACACAGAGCAATGAGTGAGATGCCTGAGAGTATGCATAATTTGTGATGCCTGGAGCAGAGTGAAGTGGGAAGGGCAGTGACCAAACAGGATAAAATAAAACAAAAACAAAAATGAAAAACAGAGGACCGATCATGAAGGGCCTTGTATGCCAGGCATAGAAATAGGGACTTTATTCTATAGGCTTGTAGAATCATAGGTGAAATGTAAGCCAGGAAGAGGCATGCTTAATTGTATATATTTGAGATACTCCATTTTTACAACAGCTTACACAACTGATTTGAGGTAGATATGACTAAAGACAGGGAGACTAATTATCAGGCTCTTTGAGAAATTCTAGTAGATGATGAGAGTAGTCTGAAGCCATCAATGTGGGGAGGGAGAGAAGATTAAAGAAGTGGTATAAATATTAAGGGCTTAGAGACAATGGAACTTGCTGAACAGTTAAATTTGTGGCATATTTCTCAAGGTGTGATTGGGAACTTACTTGCATTAGAAGCTCCACCCTAGAGCAGCAGAATCAGACTCTCAGAAGCAGAGCCCAGGAGTCTGCATTTAGCCATTCCCCTCCCACCCCTATCAGCTGACTCTGAAATGCATAATGTTCACTGTTCCCTGATTTAAAGGGATGTGGAGAATACCTACCTGTAAGATGACCTGTGGTTTCTGGCTGAGGAGTCAGAGGATAGTGTTATGATTGGTTCTCAATCTCGAATGTGCTCAGGATCCCTTGGGGCATTTGTTAAAATGCAGATTCTAGGCTGCCCCACCAGAGATTCTGTTTTTCTCTGGCCTGGATGTGAATCTAGGGAATCTCATTCAAAAATACGACAGGTAATTCCAAAGCAAGAGACATCATTTGGAGAGAAATCGTGCCTAGTTACGTAACCTAGCTCACCTCACCATGTTGCCTCCTTGCCCTGCTTCCTTCTAACCACTCCAAATCCCTTGCCAGTGTGAATACTAAGAAATAAGTCCCAACGGGACAGATCATCCCTCGAGCTCCTTTTTTCTTTCCCTGGACTATGAACCTTTTGAGGGCAGGGGCCAAGTTTTTCTCAGTCTCACTCTAACCATAACACTCTGCAGGTACTAGGTTACTAACACATTTGTTATTCAAACTGCCAACATGGGAAAGTAACAAATATTTGTTAAACAAACTTTCAACCAGGGAAAATGCCTCATATGAGAGAAATTATTTAAACAGTCCATACTGATGAGTAGTAGCATCAACAGGAGCTTAAGAGATTGTCTTTCCTGAATGTAGTATTTCCTCTATAAACAGCTATATTTAGCTTGCCCCCTATCCCATGTAAAATAAAATGAATGCAGCTGAAATGGACTCAACTACCACTAATGTGGTAGCTTGGGTTGATAGCATCTTTTCGGAGTCTTCAAAATTAGCATCGTAATTGTTCACATAAAATACCTGCTTGGCATGAGGTACTGTACTAATTTAAATTTACACCTCAGTAAGGGAAGTCTTCCAAGTAGATATTCTGGCTGCCTATCAGTCCTAAGAGCCTTGCTACGGTACCTCTCTAGGACAAACATTACATTTTAAACCGCTTTTGTTGGAGGCTGCATCTATCCACTTCTTTTATCCCCACCCCCAAATAATTCCATAATCATATATACAACTTGTTGGTTAGATCAGAAAATGTTTATTGCAGTGATCCATCTCTTTCCTTTCCTTTTCCTGATGCGTCTGGAAGCTGCAGAATCTGTTGCTCAATTAACTAAAGGTCAGAGAGCTGTCAGCCTTTTCTCTCCCTGCTTCCTCACTGTCAGTTCAGTGACAGTGAGAGGAGCAGAAACCTCCAAGATGGGCGAGCACCACCAGAAATAGTCTCTGGTGTGTGGTATGTGGCCACGTTTCTGCACAGGCAGCAGATCCATGTGACTAAGTCCTCAGGCATGTACTTGGTCACACTTTCCCATCAAGGTTCACAGAGAACCAGAGATGAGTTGATAAAACAGGATGCCAAAGGCTTCACATTTAATCACTAAAGCAGCGCAGGAGGTTAGCCTACAGACTAGAAGCCCCCACCAAAAATTCAAAGTTCCTGGGTCAAGTTCCATCTCTATGACCTTGGTGAGCCCAGCATCAGCTGCTTCAGATCTATGTTCTCCAAGCTAATCCTAAAAGGAGTTTATTGACTCATTCATTCATTCATCAGGTGGGGCTGATGTTTTGTAAAGGGAATTATCTGCCTTTGGAATCATTTGCAGTTCATTCATTTAACCAAGATGGCGAGCACCTGTAAGTTTTTTTTTTTGGAAATTTGCCTTACGGTAAATATTTGGGCTACATGGACATACAATTGCTATTGCAACTATTCAAATACTTTCTAATGTAAGTCAGCTGTAGACAACATGTAAACAAATGAGTGTGGCTGTGTACCAATAAAACATTATCTATAAAAACATGTTCTCTAGTTTGCAGACTCCTGAACTAGGCCATCCTGGAATTGATGCAAATATTAGATATTTCAGAAAACACCTAGCTACACATGGTATGAGTGGCTTGCTTAAAAACATCCAGAGTCTGGAGATGGTTCTCCATAATGAAATAGAAGTACTCCTAAATAAGGGTGGGGCTGAATTTTAGCCCTAGGGCTGCCACTTGCTAATTGTGACCAAGGATAATGAATCATTTAAGCTCTCTCCTAGGTTTCCTTTTCCTGGACTCAGAGACTAGCAAGGAACTTTTCAAGGAATGATCATGATATGAGATATTTAAACTCTAGTTAAGGGGTAAACAAGCAGAGAAATTTGGTGAGAGCCAATGGGTAATGCATGATCACTGACATAGAAATCAGAACTACTAAAGACTTTACTTACCGCTGATGTGTACAAGATAAAATTGATGTGTCTGTTTCTCAGAGGAAGAGGCTGTCTCTGTTGAAAGCACAAATCATGAGAAATGCTCTTCAGCAAGCAAGGGAGCTAGAGAAAACAAGATTACAAATTGGCCCCGGAACTAAGATATTTTTTGTAGGTTCAATGGAAAGTGCAATAAGCAAAACTCTTGTAATCATAGCACTCATTTATTTGAAAAGGGCCTTGGCAATTACCAAAGTAGTCCTTCCTGCATCAGGAAGAAACTGTTCACTGGCTGTCACTTTAGTGACTTTCTGGCAACTGTCCCATCAACCCATCCGTCACCAAGATCATGTTTTCTATATTTGACTGCTCTCTGCTTTGTGAATAATATGTGGCTGAAACTAGTCCAAATGAGAAAAGCAGACAAACTGCCCAATTTGTATATTGATCAATCAACAAAAATATGTTGAGCATTAAAGTAGGTTCTCTGGGGAACAGAGTTATTGGGGAAAGGGCTTACTGAGTGTCAGAATACATGCATATGATAATTCATGGTTGCCAAATGAAAGATACGAATGCTAGTTTCTAGCCAAGTTTAGGGGAGAAAGAGTTGGCTTTTGCAAGTGGGTGGGAAAATTTAGAGGACAACATGGAAATCATTGTCTTTAAGATAGGAAGGAAGTTTATGTGGTATGGATAAGAGAAAAGCATGTTAAAAATACCTAGAGAACAGACCAGTGGATAAAGGAGCAAAATGGAAAATAATTCTGGGAAAGTAGGTTATGTTGCAAAGGGCCCCAAGTTACACCATGAAAGGCTTGTATATTTTGGCCCTGCAGTAACAAAGTATAAATGAGTGAAGTAAACCGAGAAGGAGGAAGAGAGAAAGGGAGGAAGAGAAAGTGAGTAAGAAGCAGGTCATCAAGGACACTGCTCCTACTGATAATGGGCAGGTGGAATCCAGTTCTAGACTATTTTGTGCTCCATGGATGTAGGCTCAGTGTTGCCTATCATGTAATCATTCAGGAACAGAAGATCTGTGGCTTTAAGTGAAATATTCTGTATGTCAAGGGTGGCCAACGAATCATTTCTTAACCACTATAATGAAACAAAACAACAACAAGGATAAAACCCCAAACATTTAAACGTATGACTTGCTGACAGCATGTCTGTAGCCTCCAGGCTACCCAAAATGCCTGGGGAGCATTTGACAGTTTGGGGTCTGGGAAGGACAGCACCTAGAAGGAACTGATTGAGAGAGATTCAAAACCTGGTGTGAGACTATCAAGGTAGTCCATGTGGGAGCAGATCATATGAAGTGAGGAGGAAAAAAAAAGGTGGGGGGTAGATGGGGCACAGTGCATGCTACAGAGGAAAGTATGGTAAGATTGGATCCTTCTCAGAGAGCCAAGAAATATCTCGTGTTGTTTTCCCCCATTGAAAGGACTTGCCAATGTTTTGTGCTATGTGTGACACATTCTCAGTTGACCTTTCTTTGAGCTGCTTTTATGTGTTAATTGCTCTGCTATTATTTTATTTCCCAGTTCACTGCTTTAGTTCTTCCCTCAGGTAAACTTGAGGGCATGGTCAGGTGAAGATTGTAATCTTTAAACTTGTCAAAGAGGAACTCATTTTACAGCCCACTTTTGATGTGGCTTTTGCCCCCTACATTCCAAGTTAAGGAAGATCAAGGGCTTGCAGCTAAATCACTTTAGAGATAAATGAGTTATAGAAAAATGTACTTTGGATGAAGAAGAATATTCTCCTTATATTCTCTTCCTATGTCATTGCTCTTCTCTTTGAAGAAGATTTTCCTAACCACCACAGCCTGTAATAATCCTTTTTTACACTATTTTTTTTTTCCTTTCTGTTGCTCTGGAAGTTTCCAAGGTATAGTTTTCTTTCAAAATACAGAGATTTGTTTGTTCTGATTAAAAGAATGTATGCTCATTAAAATAATGTTATTTCGAAAAAAGTACAGAGCAGAATTTAAGTATCCTTACTTGTCACGTGTATGTTTTAAATTGATGTCTTGTATATATTGTTCCAAAACAGGAATTTTCTTATTTAATAAACATATGCACACATATATAATATTTATTGATAAATATAATATATATATTTGCATAAATATAAAATTACATTGGCATTTTTAACAGATGCATAATATTCTATTCAGTTTATCTGTGCATATCTATGATATGCTGACTTTATTGCCATCTTCATAGATATATGTTGTTCCCAAATTTTCAGTAGTCTGATTGAAGCAGGCATCTTTTATGTTCACTCTTATTTCCGTATCCAGTAATTTCCTCAATATATGGGATTAAAATGGTTGTGTTGAAAGATATAACTTCTAAGGGTATTTGACAAAATTTCCTCATAAATAGTCACTTTTACCTCTAGTAGCACATGGGAGTGTAGGTTCCTTTCCCGTTCCCTTCAACTATGAGTATTAGCAATGGTGACAATGTTTAAACTTCTGAGAGATAGACAAATTTCTATAAAACATTAAATTGTTGTATCTCATTTTGGGATTACACAGTGACATAAAAATCTTTGACAAAATTTGTACTACCCTATTAGATTCTATATACTTATGAAATTATTATTTGCATTTATAACTATCATCTGTATCATGGACTCTCTCTTATCTTCATTCCTTTGTATGACAGTATCTTTCCAGGCTTATTTTACACACCCCCTCAAAATAATTTAAGAAACCATAATATTTGTAAAATAAATAATTGACATGATTTTTCATCTTTAAAGTAGCATCTATTGACAGTCTACTCTGTGTTAATTTTTTACCCCTGCTGGGAAAAGCCTCTACATACCCTACAGATAAAATAGATGTTAAACAAATAAAGGCAGCCAATGTCTAGAACTGCACTTTCCAAAATGGCAGCCAGTTCCCATATGTGTCTACCAACATTTGAATAATAGCTAATCTGAATTGACATTTGCTGTATGAAATACAGTGATTTTGTAGACATAGGAAAAATATCTCACAGCTGATTTTGTATTGATTGCATTTTGAAATGACAATATTGTGTATATATTGGATTAAATGAAATATGCTAATCAACTTCACCTCTCTTTTTTTACTCTTATGGCCACTAGAAAATTAAAAATAAACTGAGGCTCACTTTTGTAACTTATGTTGTATTTCTGTTGGACAGTGCTGCTCCAGAGCTTTTTACAACATAAATATTAAGACCATAAGAGGCCAACCTGAAGTGTCCTGTCAGATGGTCTTTAGGTCAGAATTTGATCATTCTTTTGCAACAAGAAAGCAAGCAAAGCACCCAAATACCCATTGTCATTCTGGCTGATGTTTGCCTTGTCTTTCATCTGAGGGAGGCTTGATGAAAGGAAATAGCTTCAACCAGAATAGTTTATAGCCCCTTTGGAAAGAAGCTTAAATTGAAAAGGAAGAGATAAATTGAAATAGCTCTGACTTTGAACAACTGCTCATGTCACCTCAAAGCCACGGTCACTGTGTGATCTGTCGGCTGGCTGTAGAAAAAGGGTGAATCACTGGTCTCCTCAAAACTTTGGGTATTGAAAAATCCCAAAGGCAGCAGAGAATTAATAAAAAGAAAGCTTGGCTTGAGCTGCAAGGAGGGAGCTTCCTCTGGTCCCCTGGTTCTTCCTTCTGTGGAGACAGAGGAAAGAGAAGGCTCTTCATACAGGATTCTGATTATTGTCTCTAGTAATCATGTTTCTTTAGTGGAAATGTGGCTCCCTTCCCATTAAAATGAACAATCCCAGCACTTTGCAGTTGACTTCCTCATTTTATAGATGAGGTAAGTGATTTGGAGTGATGAAATGAATGTCCCAGCATCCTAGAACAATTATTTGTTGGAGCAGAATTCATATTCAAGTCTTCACATTTGTGGTACAAATCTCTTTTCTATCAGTCTGTAGCCTCTCAACACAATCCTTTTAAGACTGAAATATCATAGCTTCCCCCCACCGCCACAGTTTTCAATTCTAAAATTGAAAATGAGCTTACTCAGTTGGCTCTAGACACAAAGCCTGTTCTCATCAGATATTTTGAACTCAAGTTCTATTTCTTTCTTTAAATTTTTTTTATTTATTATTTTTGAGAGACAGACAGAGACAGAGTCTCTCTGTCTCTGTCTCTCTCTCTCTCAAAAATAATAAATAATAAAGCAAGCAGGGAAGCGGCAGAGAGAGAAGGAGACACAGAATCAGAAGCAGGCTCCAGGCTCTGAGCTGAGTGCTCAGGACAGAGCCCAACGCGGGGCTCAAACTCACAGACCACGAGATCATGACCTGAGCTGTAGTTGGCCCCCCAACCACTGAGCCACCCAGGCGCTCCATCAAGTTCTCTTTCTTATATAAGCTTTTGTCCACAATAATTAACATCTTGATTTATATTACTGTTATTTATTTTCTGTGTTAATGTACCCACTGGGAGTGGCAGGGGGATAGCTTGAGCTCATCAAAATTAGACTGGGTCCCAATAACCACTCCCAATTTACATATTAGAAGACAACAATCAGATACTTACACACCACATATCCAGTCCTTGCCAAGTATGTGAATTATGTGGCAGCCTACAGAGTATTTCTAGAAGAAATGAGAAAAAGATACTTGCCCCACATATGTTCTCTAGCAGTACTGCATTTAGGGCAAAAAAACATCCTACTAAAATGAAAGGACCAACGAGACAGCTACTCTCTTAGCCATAACGTCTTTTGTATAGATTCTTCCTTTCCCACGTTTAGTGAATTTCTTCATTTTTATATCGATCTACACACCTACCAAATATGTATTGACTTTCTGCTATCTGCATTCTTCTTGCTATTCTAGGAGAAACATATGCACAAGACAAAGCCCTACTGTCAAGAATCTTACAGTAGGGTTATGGTTTTTACATTAAGAGAATCAGAATTTTGAGGGAAAATAGTGAATGTCAGGCTCTGGCAAAATGACTGGGATGGAATGCTGTCTTCTTGTGGAGACTTTGGCCATTTACAGGTAGGCATGTGACCTGAGAGCCCCAGTAGGGATGATGCATGAATACCTGACATGGGAGGAAAGCAGAAACGATGCACAGGTATAGGATGACAAGCTTGACTTCTTCCTAAATTTCATTATGGCAGTCTCATGAAAGAAGAATTCCAAATTTGGATTATGCAATTCTGAGAGATTCATTAGACCCTGTAAACCTGGACTTTGGAGAGGGAACTGTTCACCATGGTCTGTAGGTCTGGGGAAAGTTTGTCTTAGGTTAGACGAGATATTTTGACAAAAATAAATGATTTTGTTCTCTCCTCAATTTGCATTTTCTTTGAAACCTAGAAACAGAAGGCGTAGCAAGCTCTGGATTAGGGAAACAAAGTCTCTTCATCTCTCAGTAAATAGCCATTTCCTAAACAAGTCTGATTCCTTCCCCAGATGCTTGGAATTTGCAAGCCTGGTGGTTCTATTTCTAGGATTATTCATAATGGGCCTCTCTTTCCTCATTTCCTCCTCCTCTTTTTCTCCTCCCTTCTGAATATACTGCTGCTACTATGTTGCTCTAGTCTCAAACTCAAAAGAAGCTGATGCAATAGCAGAAAAAAACTACCACTGCATATTAAGTCTTAGCTAAAAACGATGCTCTTCTAGAAAGTCTGCACTCCATTACTTGGAGAATTTTTACTGGCACTTGGTTAGGAACAGTAAAGAATATAAAAGAAGATTAAGTGTTCGTACTCTGAAGTTGCACATACTTGTTGGCTACAAACAGCTCTGTAAACAGTTGTTTGAGGTTGGAAGTCATGAAGATGTGGATGTGATTCTTAGTTAAACAGTGTGATTTTGAATCAGTAGCTCTCCCATTCCTGGTCTCTTTCTCTACTTTTAACTCAAGAACTGAGTCCCTTTTAGTATTGATAATCTCTTGTATAATTAGATAATAATATGAGGGAGCATATATTGAGTCCTCAAAATGAAGCAGAAGCTATGCTAATGATAGAAATCAGAATCCTCTGACTTAATTCTTACAGCTAGTCTGTGAGGTTAGGTACTGTTGTTATCCTCATTTTATAAAAAAAGGAAACTGAGGACTACTGGCCCAAAGTTATGCAGCCATTGAAGGGTAGACCTGGTTTGAAATAAGGCAGTTGGGCTCTAAAGCTTAACTGTAGGCCACTAATTTCTTCCTATACAATCAATTGCTTGCTTGCATGCTAAAGATGTACTAAGATTTACCATACGGATAGTGATATTGAAGTTAGAAGAAGTTGGCTGGAGTTCTCCAAGTTGGGGTTTTAAAATATAAACTTTGGATTTGGGGGGCTATTTTAATACGCAAGGAAGAAAAGTGCCAGTCTTTCAGATTGGGTGTGCCAAGTGTAAAGGGGTGAACAGGAGGAGTGGGAGAGCTTAAAGATTATTTTGGATTGCCAGAAAAGTCCTCAGACAGATGAACTGAGTAGGTAATAACACTGGCTTATAGCTGACCTCAAATATTAGGCTCAGTAAATAGAAATAAATTCACTGGTTCAACAGACACTGACATAAAGAACACACAGTATTTCCATGGGTACTTAGCCTAATAGAGAATGAGCATTCCCTCTGGGCTTGGATTGTTGCTTTGCCATTTGCTAGTTCGGGGCCTTGAGTTTATCATCTCTAGCCTTTGGTTTCTCACTTACGGAATGGGAATAATGATACATATTACATAGTTTTGTGAGAATTCAATGTTAAGTGTTCACAATAATATACTCAACTGAGTAAAGAATATGTTTCGTATACACTATCACCATTATTGCTTGCATTAAAAGAGATATATAAAGCGTCTGATACAACGCCTAGCACTTTGTATGCACTACGTGAATGTCAACTCTGCTGCTACTTCTATCATAAGACACTGCCCCAAATTGCTGGTAAAAAAAATATAGGTATTCATTAAAAATACAATGTAGTTATTACGGAGATATTACAAGATACACTGTAATCATAGGTCAAGAGATACCAAAGTCAGCCAAGAGAATGTGGATGATCAGGGAATACTTGATACAGAAAGCCACATTTAGGAAAAACGTCTTAAAAATAAAGAGAAATGGAACTAGTTGAAGTAATAGTTGGAGGGTATTTTGACAGAAAGCCAAAGCAGGAAGATGTTAGATACTACGGAGCACAAACTTTGAGACATGTGACGAGGGGCAGTGGCAGGAGTTGAGGGTGGATAGGTGCACAGCAACCAGATCACGCTGGACCTCGTAAGTCATATGAGGCAATTTAGGATTTCATCCAGAATATAACAGAAGAATAGCATCTGACTGACATGATCATGAAAAGACTATGGGAATGTCATACTGCCCAAAGGAAGGGAGCTGCTTTTTGCATTTCTAAAAATTCCCGTGGAAGGCATGGAGTCCTCCAAATCTAGACGGCAAGACTCCTGACTGCAGTAGGGAACTAAGGGTAACAATCTTCATTCTGAATTCTGTTCTCTCTCCAGTGCAAGATGGCAGTCTTTGGCTTGGATCAAAGGAGGCAGAGTTACATGGGAATAGTATGTTACATTGGTGGCGATAAATACAGCCTGACGCACAAAAATATTGATTCCAACTGTCAGCAAATACCTTAAAAAGGTCAGACTCTAGAGTCACAGAATATACTGCTTACCTTGTCGAAAAAGAAGTTGATGTACATTAAAGCTGAATGATGAAATGGAACAAACATGGGCTTTGGAACTATATTGACTTGGTAGCCATGCTACATTCTTGTATTTTTTTCCCACTTGCCATATAACTTCAGACAAGTTACTCCATCTCTCTGAGGCTTTTTCCTACTTGCAATTTGGGGATTAGTAATGCCTCCTTCAAAACTTATGGCAAAGATCAAAAGAGACAATGTCTTTGAAAGCACTCAGTACGGTGGTCATGTGGTAGATGTTCAACAAACATGTTTCCTTCTTCTACTCATTGTTCATAGAACTTTTTGAGTGCCTTCTGTGTTCAGACACTAGGATGAACACCGTTCAGGAATAGAACAAGTGCCCTTGAAGCTTACATTCATTGGGGAAACAGAAAAAAGCAAAGCAAAGCAAAACAAAAACCAGCAATGAGCAGACAAAAAGGTGATTCCTGGTGGTGATGAATGCTATAAAGATAAGAACAGTGAGGTAAGGCAGGGTACCTTGGAGGGTATGCTAATTTTGTAGGATGGTAAGGTGTGTCCTCCTGGGTAAAGTAACACTGAAGTTGAGATGTGAATTGGAAACAAAGCCTCATCTGCTTTGGGCACATGATCTGGGCACATGCTCTCCTGGCAAAGGGAACGGCTCTTCCAAAGGCAGACCAAAGGCCAGGTTCCTGGAGTCTAATGCCTGAGGGGGAAAACAGTGCATAACAAGGTTGGAGGGATAGTCAGTAGCCTTCCGCAAATAAGTGTCACGCCAGTAGAGCAAGACACAGCTGCCAGAGAGATGATGCACAGTTAGGAGATTTGCAGCCCCCAAAGCAGCACTCTTCCTGTGCATGGTAACTCCCCTCCATGATGCTGCCAAGTGAGCATTTAAGAGCTGCTTGGACATCTGGACTAGGTAGATAATTTTATCATTTCCTTTAACCCAGAAGTTCTCAAAAGCACTAGCTTAGATTTTCAATCTTTTTAAATCTCTCAGTTTGTGGCATATGTTCACTTTTGAAGATAAAAATTTTACAATAGAATCATACAGCTTAGAAGCTAATGGTAAAGAGACATAAGTGCATGTAAGAGAGTTATTATAGCAGTTACAAAATTTTCTGTGAGAGTGCAGAAGAAGACAGATAAAACCTAAACGTGTAGTCTGAGAAGGCTTCCTGTAGGAAGTTACAAGTCAAATGTTGTGGGTCTCCAAAGGTGGAAGTGTGGTTTTCTTCCCTCTGTTTTTATTTTCTTATACATTTTTATCAGTATAAATGTATTCAGATTTCTTCTGAATACATTTATGTTTTTTTTTTTTTTTTTTTTTACAATTTTCTGAGATAATACTTCCTAATTTGCCCCAATTCAGGATTAGGTATGTCCATGTCTTCTATTTTACCATTCTGTTTTGTGTTTCTTTTATAACCTCCCATGAAGTGACGTGACTTCATCTACAATAGAAAATATCAATTCCAAACATTTTCAGTAATTAAACATTGAGATTTGCAGCTGTATTAGATCCCAGGACCTTCTAGGCTCTTTTCTCGTTCCCACCCCAAAGGTGCATGATCACCTTCATTAAAGGCAAAGACAAATAGGGAAAGTTTTCTCATCTTGCAAAGCACAGTCCATCTTTTCCTGTTTTTCTCTTCCACACATATGTATTTATTACATATTTAGGCTTGATACTAAGGAATCAGACGTGCAACATAAACCATATTATCCTGGTGGGCAGGCAGGGGGGAGGTGAAGCAAAGGGTGTAGTATGGAAAGAACAGCATGGCCATTTCTGGGTTGCTGAGAAACTTGGCAGAATGGGACCTCTATCAGGCTGTGTTCTGGGTAGAGAGGTCATTTTCCAGGAAGCAGATCTGTAAATAGGTACTAGCTCCCATGTATCTAGAGGAAGGTTTTTTCTTTATTCACTTGTAGACTGAGTGGTCATAATTATTTGTGCTGGAGACGGACGGCACAGTCGTTAGATACCCAGAGATAAATGAATTTTTAAGGCATTCATTACCATAATTCTAGGTTTTAGCATTTTCTATTACTACTCTAGGTCTTACTTGCAGTTCATCTCTTACAAACCATTTTCCTCCAAAAGAAAAAAAAAATTAAGATCCTTGGGATCTCAGCAACTTTTGCAGAAGTCTGTGGGTAAGTACTTTCATCCCATTTACTAGTCAGTCTCTAGCTCACTCATGATGGAGAGTTAATCTTCTGAGATTCAGCAGCAATAATATTTTCTTGGATGTAACTTCTTATGTTTTCTGATGATAGTAAAAGTTCATTATACAAAAACTGGGAAAGTGAGTATAAATAATAGAATACAAATAAATAATATGGCACTAATAATAGAACAGCTATAACTTCAGACTTCTGAAAAATGTACTTGATTACCTGTATTTTTCTTCCATTATATATTTGTTGATGCTAAGAGCCCCTTGTTCCTCATAAACTTTTAAATAATGTTAGGTGCCTAAATGTCCCATTGTGAGGAAGAGTTGGATATGTCCAAAGTTCATTGTGGTGGTTTCTTTGTGCTCCAGTTGAATTAATGTGATAGAAGCAGGATATGAGACAAGTTCTGGATAGATTCTGGAGCCCAATCACCTGGGTTTGAGTCCTGGCTCACAGTAGCTGTGACCTTGATCATTACTCACAGTCTTAGCACCTTGGTTTCTTTATCTATAAAATGGAGATCATAATAGTACAGTATAGTACTTTGTCCAGTGAGTTAAGATGTAGAGACTAGGATACCCACCACATACACAGTGTTAATAATTCAAGCTATTACTATACAGGTACATAAGCTCTAATACCTACAGAAGCCACACAAGAGTATAAATGAGTCAGGTATAAAAAATGAAGCTCTTTTTTTTTGGTCTATCTTTGATTTCCCCACATTGTATTAAAAGTAAGAAGTTAACGCTTCTGAACTGTGAAGGAAAAAAAAGCCCAGTGCAAGCACCATATGTGCAAATGACCTTGACATACCCTTGGAGAACAATAGGAGTGATTGACCCATGGAAGGGAAAAGAGGACCTGGGAGACTGTACTCAGCTCTAGATAATTGCTGTCAAGAGAAGCTGGAAAACTAGATTCATATATGGTGTTTCCCAAGATTTAAGGGAAATAGACCTATGGCACGATCTAAGGCAAATACTCTTTTGAAAATTTTATGTGATTTAACCAATGCATGCTTTTGGGTTGCATTTGCTCCATGAGGTTCCAATTTGAGTCCCCTGAAATTTTTGCTAAGTGGTGGATTCTGAATTCTAGTAGCCCGAGAGACTTGGCTCTAGTTCCTGGACTCCTTCTATGACACCTGGCTATAATGTCATACATTTATTGAGCTCTATAATAATCAGAGAAAATAGCACCCCTTCCTGGTTCCTGTCCCTCCCCCACCCAACAATTGCTTTCCTTACTTGGGAATTCTAATATCTCCCTAATTTGCTGTCCACTGACTGATAATGGAAACCCTCTGAGTTTTCCATCTGACTTTTCCAATGTCTGCTTGCCACTCACTCTGTTTAATTGCTCCCTCCTGTGGAAACACTGGGCTGTTCCTGCTGCTCATTAGAGTGGGGAATAACAAGTCTTTGGGTTTTTTCCTGGCTCTTACTTGCTAAGGAAGGAGATGATAAATGTTTGGTGCTTTGGGGACTGCTTCCTGAACCACCCTGAGGCAAAAATTGCTTATTCAGGCCTAAAGAAAAGAGGCAAACACTCAAGGAATAGCTTTTTAATAAAACGTTTTATGATCAGGGAAGGCAAAAGAGGGAAGCAAACTCTCCTTCACCTCTTGGGAATGTCCTTTCACCATGACAAAGAGCAGAGACAAAGGTGGAGTAACAAGGGACCAGAGCACAACATTTAGAATCAGCCGAAGGGCTGCCTCGAAGCAGTTGGGTTGACTATGATAACTGCTACAGTAGCTGGTCAAATAGAATGAAATAGGGAAGTTTTGACAACCCTGTTACCCTCCAAGTCTCAGGCTCTCTTTTTTTCACACACTTAACCTTGGGTTTTTAGAGACAAATCTTAGGTAGCAGTCATTCTTCATCCCACCCTCTCTAAAGAGGCTCCATTCTGTTTGCCTTCCTTTCTTGTAATACTACCCTATACGTACACATGATTCTTCTCATTTGCCCTCCAGATTCCTTATCTGTATGTACACATGATTGGCCAAATTCTAGATTATTTATTGGGCAATTTTTGCTGAGAATGGAATCATTTTACTTCCAAAGGCATGTGTCTAGATGTCCCTCTCTCTCTACACTCTCTTTTATTCTTGAACAAGAGGGGTGAATGGAATTGGGGTCTGCTCTCTTGGAAATGACACAACTGGTTTTTCAGGATCCCTTCTCTATTGTCTTGAGCCTTTCCTTGCATGTATTGTAGCTGTGGATCTGAGGTGGTAAGTCTGCAGGCACAGTTTAGGAGTAGGCAGAGGTCCTTAGAGCTCCATTTTTGTGCATGTGTTCCAGCCCCATTCATCAGAGATGCTTTGCGTCATGGCTAGGTTTCCAAGATCATTATGCAGCAAAGGGATGTTTGTTTTATGTTTACTGATGTCCCTGTGCCTCTTTCTACTTTTGGGACTCTGAGGGAGTGGTAGCTGTGCTCCATATATCCTCCTAATACCATCAAACCCCCGTACATTTTTTCAAACACCACCTTCCTCTGAAGAGGCAAAAAGTCAGCCTGGTGAAGAGAAGAGTATTTGAAGCCAGCTTCCCTGGATTCAAATCCAAGCTCTGCCATTCTGCTTCTGTGTGGTTTTAAGAGTGGTATCTTTCTTCTCTGTGCTTCAGTTCCCCCATCTGTATTATAAGGATGGTTATAGTGCTAGGATACTCCTAAGGTTTTCTGGGAAATTAATTAAAATAGTCTTTCCAAAAAGCTGACAGCAGTGCCTGGAACATAGTAAACCAACACTGAGCAAATGTCAGTCATCTTCATCATCATCTACAACACCGTTGTCAACGTCTGTACCCCAAGCATAGCACTCCTGATTCTATCACAGTCCCCAGCAGTTTGCCATGTCATAGTACAGATTGCATAAATACATTATTCTCTCCACATTTTCAGCTTAGGCTGAAGGCCATTTGCTTAGTCACGAAAGGGGTCTGAAGTTCATTATAAGAAGAGTTTATCTTAACAAGAGTAACAAAAGGACAGCCTGTCAATGAAAATGTGCCATGAAAAATCTTGTCACAAATCTTAGAGCTGGAATGAGCCTTAGAGATTACCAGGCTCAAATTCTTTTTATAGATGAGGAAACTAAGTCCCAGAATGGAGAGAAATCTCTGAGTTCCCCAATCTGCAGAAGAATGAATAAGCAGTGAAGCTCAGTCATGGGGCACATTACCAGGGCCCTATCGCCCTTCAGTGCCACCCTGGAGAGCATGCAAAATGCTATAATCCTCCAGAGGCTCACAGGACAATGTAAAAATTAGAGGTGGTAGTTACCTTTACATCCAAGGTAAGAGGCAGTGTGTTCATCGAAATGTCTCTCCAAATGGCTATATTTCCAATTTAATAGATGCATACCTCTCATGTGTTAATTAAAGACCACGTTCCTGTTTTAAGGGATACCTCATAAGGTTTTATAAATAAGTTTAGAGGCCAGTGCTCTATGTCTCCCTACTGAGTAATTAGTCTGCCCTGTTGATGATGAAAACTACCAGCAGGATTAACATAATGATGTATACAGTATAACAAGTGTAGCAACAGATCATAATGATCATGTTGCAACTCTCCCTGTGTATGTTCTGACTTCCATTCTTTATTTGCTAGTTAGCTATGTGTCTTCTTACAGCACTCCATCATCACAAAACTAAGTGATTTGGCCAGTTATTAAATATTTTCTAAAGCCTTAAAGTGTACAACTAATTGGTAACTGGAAGGATGATCTTAAATTGTTTGTCCATCATTCATTAAACACCAACAATGTTCTTGTAAGTGTCATGGGCGCTTACCAAGTGCCCAATAACCAATGGCAATGTCTTTGCAATTTTCAGATAATTATTTTCTAATCAGGGCTTATCTCACGATCAGTAATTAAAACACCACTGAAGGTCCTTTCAGAAATCAATTGACATCAAGCTAATATGGAACATCTCACCAAGAGTAATGAAGTACAGAAAGCACTTAAGCATAGAAGATATTAAACACTGATAAAGATTCTCAAAAAAAAGCTAAATTTCAGTCCTTGAGAAAATCAGACCCTTTGTGTTTAAGTCTATGCAGCCATCAAAGCACAGATTGTGCACTTACTATGTATCAACATCATGCTTGTATGGGAAGTAATCCTATTTCCCAAGGTGTTTACTACACACTGGGGTACATGTCCTAAAGTAATGCTCCCATAGGATAAAAAGGGAAAAGATCCTCAGGAAGTACATACAGAGTATGTTTATATTCAGAAATAGGAAGGAGGTAAATGTAGGATATTGGTTATAAACACAGGCTTTGGAGGCAGATTAGGAATCAAATCCTGCCTGGACCAGATACTGGTTTGGCATTAATAAGTTGTTAAACTCATCAGAGCATCACTTTCCTCAGTGGAAAATAATAACGTTGACATTATAGAGGACATGAGCCAAGTGTCTGGTGCTTCACACACTGGAAGGATTAGGGAGGTGGTATTTACACTGGTACTTAAAGAATGAAAAAATTTGGATATGCCGAAGTGAGTGGGCTATAAGTACAATTAGAAGAAACTAAGGCAGGCACCAGTTCAAGCAACCATGGTGTTGTAAGGAGAAGAATGTTAGAAATATAAGGTTTATCAAGGGAATTTGTAAGGATAAGACTAAAAAAAAATCAGGACCGGATAATACAGTGCTATATGGAGACATTCTGTGTAATAAAGCAATTTTCATACCCCTGCCTAAAGGGGGCGCCAAAATATCATGGTCTTACCATTGTTAAGAAAGTGGGCCCAAAGGACAGTCTGCCTGGGTTTTCACTCTGGCTATAACTATTCACTGGCTGGATGATCTCAGGCATTTAGTTTAACTTCTCCTCATTCATAAGGATGGCTCATTCATAAAATGCAGTGAATATCAGTACAAATACTTACCATGGTTATTCTTCTCATTGCCTGAGTTTCTGATAATGAACTTGTTGAGTGGGATGGAGAAAAATCTTCTCTAACCATCACTGAATGATTTGTAGCTCCATTGTCGATATTTCTGGGGGTGAGAAAGTAGAAATTCAAAACGAGCCCAAGGTGGGCAGTGTGATAAATATTACTTGCACATGAATGTAGGTGACAGCAAACCAGAGTAAACCATTCTTCACTCTCACTTCTGGAGCTGCGGTGACCATTGCTTTGGACAAGCCAATTCAGGACAGGTGTGAGCAGGAAGACGACCCATCTGTGGCCTTCTACTGAAATTTCAGTCCAATTTTACATTATAAATGTGATTCCAAAGCCACTTAAACCTTGTATTTAGTTTAAAGTAGTTTCACACTATCAGAGAAACCCCTGAAAAATAATTTTCAGAGCCAATAACCAGCCCACGGTCCCAGATAAACAAATACCCCAACAATAAACAGCCAAGAGTAGAAGCCATCAGAAGCAATAGCTGTAGAGACTGAGTCCCCATGACTTCAGGAAGTAAAGCTATCAAATACAGTTTACAAAGCAAGTGGGCTTAGCATATTTAATAAAAAAGGCAACCTTGCAAGTGTCTAAGAAGAAGAGGGGCACAATGGGTGGCTCAGTTGGTTAAGCATCTGACTCTTGATTTTAGCTCGGGTCATGATTAACCTTGAGTAGTTTTAATGTATAAGAACAGTTCCCAAGTGGTGGTGAGAGGTCAGGGTTTTACAAAGAAGGAGGAAAGTAATGTTGGTGGTGGAGGCTCACCCACACGTATGCGTCTACTACTCTTTGACAGGCTCCTGCATACAATGTGCAAGTGATTATTACCCATGTGCGGGAAATGTGGCAGTGGGTGCTCAGCTCCAACCCTATGTCCTGGGGAAGAGGCATGTTTTCTTATACACCAGAGGCATCAGGAGTTGTGTCCTTGAATTTATTGACCTGACGGTGCTCAAGCTGACTTGGAGCTGAGCAAAACAGTAAGTGATGGATTTGGTGACTCCCTGATTTATAAAGCTGAATTTAGTGGAGGAAAAGGTGATGAGATGGTGACCAATGAAATGACATCCCAAGTGCTTCCAAAACTTTAATGGATGGAAATATAAACAAGTGGAATCTTTGGTACAAAACAGGTCTGAAAAGGCCCTCCCTCCCCCGCCCCGAGAAACATCTGGTCCAGGCCCCTCAGTATAAAATCTCAGAGGAGAAAAAGTGCCTTTTCTCTACTTGAAGGAACAAACAAGGCTTGCTGGAGGCCAAGTTCTTTCCCAGGTGGGCAGGGCTGAGCACGTGCCGGGGAGGGTGGGGCAAAGTCTGCTTCTGGGGTATACCTTGTTTGATACTTTTGCTTCTGTTCACAGGGACAAATAGGTTCCCTTTGCTGGTGTTTCGGGTGGCACATTGTGTGGTTTCAGTTTTGAGACTAAAAACAAACTCTTCCTGTAACTGAATGGGCCCTCACGTGGAATACAATACTCTCCAGATGAGAATTGAAAAAAATAAACCTTAGTGACAATTTCTGCCAGTTCCAGACCCCTTGAGCTCAGGGGAGGGTAAGGGTCATGGACTTACCAATCCAGATAGAGTGGTTTGTACAGGGAGTGGGAGATGGGGAGGGGTAGGCATCATCCCACATAGCACAGACCTGCTTGAGGCACTGGGCCACCTCGTCCAGTCACGGCGAAAACAACAGTTGGATCCACAGGTTCGTGTAGTGCCCTAGCACAGACTGAATTATGTACCTTGCTCTATCAGGATGCTGGAGGGCCAAAAACTCACCTTCTAATGGGGCTCAAAGATGTGCTTATAACGCTTGTCAAGAGAAGTCAGGCACTTTAGGTCTAGTACAAGTACCTTGCAGTTCTCCCCAAGCAATAAAAACAAAAACACTTTTAGATTCAAATGGCATTTCTACCTAAATGCAAACTCTCATATGCACCATCTTGCCTATAATTCACGGACTAGCTGGCCTAAGGTAGCAACCTCTTTACAAAGAAGCATCGATTTGGAGCATCCAGTCCCCTGCATGAGAGACTTTCTCCCGTCTTCCTACCAATGTGGCAAAAAGGGGGAATTAGAAAAATGACATTTTCTGAACAGTTATAATGTGCCAAGTGCTGTGCCAACTACTTTCTTAAATTATCTCTGAAGTTCAGACCATTTACTTGAGGAAGAACTATTACCCTAATCTTCCAGAGAAGTTAAGGGACTTGTCCTAGTTTAATAGTTAATAGGTGACGGAACTGAGAATAAAAAGGAGGACTGTCTTTTTAAAATATTGATACTCTTTCCACTATACGTATTTTCAGTAAGCAGTTACTCAAGGTGGTGATGTTGATAATCTTGAACCATTGAGAATAAAAAAGGTAACATTTATCTAGAGAAACACAATCTTCCTTTTGGAAGAAAATGAAACCAGTCACAGGTGATGATTATTTAGACTATTAAATCATTGTTCATCTAAAAAATATATTAGGTGTTACTGTGTAATTTCTCCATTCAGGAAGCATTTCAGCATAATACGCTAAACTGACTTGGGTACTTAGGGCTTCAAACCGACTATGTTTTTAAGTTTGTATGAATTTTCATTTTTTTTTTTCATTAGTATATTGAGACATCTCAGCAGTGAGACAAAATTCAAAGACTACAGCTATTTTTCCATTGTGTATTTGTTGCATAATCGCTGGCTAATGAGCTTTTTGAGAATAAAGAAAACCAAGTACATGGAAGCAACTCTATTTGTCTCCTTTTGGACAGCTACTGCATTTAACAACATGGTCTCTTCGGGAAAATGTTTGGCTCTGTGCGTTTCTTTTTATTTTTATTTTTGTTGTCATTATTATTCAAAACCCCTCCTGCTTCTCTACAAGAAGATAAAAAAGTGTTTCATGTTTTTAAAGTGCCTAGTAATATCCCTAGGGAAGAGCGAGGTATAATTACTCCCATTTTCCAGATGAAGAAGCACAGAGCTGTTGACTAGTTTTCCTGGGTCAGAGGGCCAATTTCATAGAAAATCTAGAATCTTGGGGTCCTTTTTGTGTTTCACTATGTTTTGAGATTGTGGGAAACCCACAGCTCATCCCTTGGATGTGCTTTCTTTTAGTGATGACCAGGATGGATATGGGAAGAACTAATGGCTATGTAATACATCCTATTCCCAGGTCCCACGCCTGCATTAAATTAGACTGGGGGAAGCACAGGATAATAGATTATCCCAGATGTCAAGGAACCTTTCAAAATATGCATATTTTCCGATACCTTCCCATCCCCCAACCAAAATGAATGGTTCAGGAACAAGGCTCAGAATCTAGAGTTCTACAAAAGCAGGAGGATAGCTCTCATATTCAGCAAGGAGAGTTTGGAAAGTATTATTTTTCTAGTTTACCTGATGCTTTGAAGACCCTCTTTCATATCTCCCTGTCCAGGGATTACTGTGGAAGTAGTGTAGCTTCAGTTTGAATGCTAGTTCTGCCACATGCTAATTGGGTGACCTTTGACAAATTATCTAATGTCTCTGAATTTTGTTTGAACTGACAACTGACATAAAAAGATGAATAATGTAAGGGTAAGATACCCTAAAACAAAATCAAACAAAAACTAAACAGAATAAGAATGCAATTAATCGTTTCTTCTGGTAGAATGGTAGTGGGGGTGGGAGAAGTAATATTGGCCTTCTGATAGTCCATGGCCTTCGTGCCTACTTGTTAGAAAACCCTTACATTGAGAGAACTTCTTCCTTTCAATTTCCAGCCATCAGTGTTAGGCACGATCTTCATAATGATAGACTGCTCTGACTTCCTCCATGTGAAAGGCCTGCTAAAGTATTTCCTCACATCTCTTCTCTCCCCAACCCACTACTTCTTTTCTCTGGAATTGTTATTGGACTATTTATTCTAGATTTGTGCCTTCAACTGTTGCCCATAAGAAATAATCCTGGTCCAGGGTCTGTGGCTTCAAACTGTAGATGAATAGGTGCTTTGGGGTGCTTTTCTCCATTAACAAATCCTTCTGACCCATGGTTGACCAGTGTTCCCATATGATTGTCAAACAAGAATTGAAGCCATTGCATCTACTACATCAGTGCTTCTGAAACATTTGAATCACCTGGGGATATGGTTAGAATGAAGATTCCGGTTCAGGAGGTCTGGGATCAGGCCCTATATCCTGCATTTCTGGTAGGCTCCCCAGGTGATGCCACACTGCTACATGGGCTGTACTTTGAGGAATGAGGCACTACATCACTACATGTCCTTCATACCTAGATTTATATGGTAAATTCTTGCTTTTGTTTAATCCTACAAAAAATAAAATAGTCTCTGTAGATGGATTTATATAATTTCTACTGTCAGATAATGTCAATTCTGCAAGTCAGTGTGCCTTCCTTTTGGCCTTAGCTGTCAAAAAAATACTGCCTGCCTATTATCTCCTCAGTGCTGTTTCCTGCAAGCATCTATAGTGCCAGATTCTTTCAGATGGGCATTTTCTCTGTTTTCTCTGTTACGGCCCTCTCTTGAAAGTTTTTGTATTAGGCCATGTTTAAATCTCTTTAACAATAAGGCTTTGCATCATTCAGGATTAACAGTGGCAACCTTTGTGTGATGGGAAACTTGGGTAGGAACTAATTTTGGCTTCTACAACTTGCTATTCCACTGGCTACTTGTGTCTTGTTACCGTGTAAAAACAAGCTAAGCAGATTGGAATTGATGACACAAATTGAAAAAATAACCCCCTTCAACTTCCTATGATATTAGTTGGGCTAGGTGTCACTCTACAAAAGGGATAGTGGTGTGGGAGCTTCATTTCGGTCCAGGGATTTGGGTAAAGAAAGACAATTTGGAGGTACTGTTGTATTATGTTTTTTCCTTATTTATTTTAAAAATATTTTAAGATGAAATTAAAACTTATAAAGACATTATAAACTACAGAAAAAAAATTTAAGAGTCAGAAATTCCAGATGCCAACAGATTAGAGACATATACCATTGATTTTTCTTTCCTTCCAGAACTTTTTACTTTATTTTCTGTATATGAACGTGCAATTTATAAGACACACACGCACACACACACAAACACACACACACACAAATAATTTATTATTGGCTAGAGCATATAAAATTTCTATTTTTGTATGCCAAAACAGTTGAATGTTTGCAGTTTCTTATAATTCAAATTGTATATATGTTGATTTATAACCTGGTTTTAAAGGTCAAAGTCTATATAAACATTATCCAGTTCTATCTCCAACAATATCACCAAAAATGGTAATATTAATGCCGTAGTATATATTTTACCAATCTTCTACTCCTGAACACTTAGTTTGTTTCCAGCTTGTTCATTATTTTAAGTAACTATCCTCATGAAGTAAATGTCCTTATGAAGAATTGTTGGTATATCCCCACAATAATTTTCTCAGGAGAATCCCCCACAATTGGATTAATGGTTTGAAGATTACACATATTTAAATATTTCTGACACAATTTAAAATGCCAACATCTGTGTATGAGCTTGTGTCCCATCCTGTATCTGACACTCTTGATATATTTTAATCCTCTCTAGTTTGACAGATGAAAAATGGTTATTTTATTACTTGCTGTACATTATTTGATGGTGACTTTTGTTCTGTTAGTGTTTTTATTTTATCTTTTGTAAATTGCCTACCGTGTAATCTTCTGTTGTGCATTTTACTTGTTTGGCTATCTTTTTTACTTTCAAGTTATAAAAGTTCTTTTATACTTATGATATTGCCTTTTCAAGTCACAGGTGCTGCAAACATGCCACCATTTTAGTTATCTTTTGATAGTCTTCAAGGCAGTTTTTTTTTTTTTAATTGTGTGATTTCAAATTCCTATGGAGATTGTATTTTATTCTTTTCGAATATAGTTTCTGCATTTTGTGCTTAGAAGTTCCTTATACCCTCAAATTATTGAAAATGTCTTCTAGGCTTTTGTTTCTTTCTAGTTCCTTTGAACTATTCAGTTAGTCCAAGATTTTTTTAGGAAAATCTTTGAGACAAAGATCCAGCCTTCTGTTTCTCTGAGCACAGCTTGTTGAATATTCCATCCTGTAATTGCTGATCTAAAATGACACGTTGATCCTAAACTAAATTCTGAGAGGTAGGTGTGTCTGCTTATGGAATTTTACTTCTTCTCATTCATCTTCCTGTTCTGCATCCATTACCAGAACTGTAATAACTCAATCGTTATACAGATTTTGAATGGCTAGCAAGGTAAGTCACCCACTATTCTTTGTCTTGGACCTTTCTTTAGCTATTCTTTTAATTTATTCTTTTTATCATTTTGTTCAGTTATGAGGAAAGAAATTCCATTGAGATTCAATGAGAATATCGAATTTAAAATTAATTTCGGGAAAATTAAAATATTGAAATTTTGAACTTTGTTGCAATCACGGTCACCCTTTTTACTTTTATGAGGACTTTTTTATGTCTATATTAAAGGTTATTTCAAATAGGTCTTACACATTTCTAGTTAAGTTTCGTCTAATACATTTTCTGTTTTTTTATATGAATAAGATTTTTTTAAAAAGCATATTTGTTTTAAAAAATCACATTTGTTACTGATTTTTAAAGGATCCTAGGCAAGTTCTTACTGTCTTTTCTTAATAAGTCATCTTACTAAACTCTAGTAGGATTAAATAATTATTCCATTTTCCCTTAGGCTTATTATTTCCAGTACCCCGGTAGTTAATAAAAATTTAGCCTGTCTTTTACAATAAGTTTTACATTTCTATTCCATTTACCTTACATAACTTTACCCAATATTTTGTTTCTAATGTTTATTTATTTATTTTGAGAGAGAGAGAGAGAGCACGCGCATGGTGGAGGGACAGAGAGAGAAAGAATCCCAAGCAGGCTTTGCATTGTCAGTGCAGAACCCTACATGGGGATCCATCTCATGAACTGCGAGATCATGACCTGAGTCAAAATTAAGAGTCAGATGCTTAGCCAACTGAGCCACCCAGGAACCCCTGAGTTTACCAGTCTTATTGTCTAGAATTTTCATAACCTTGTGGTTGATAGCTTAACTTTCCTTTTTCAGATTTTAGTTAGAAGGCCGTTATAGTTTTACTTTAAGTACAATTCCGGCAGTTGATTTGGGATACATTTTTCTTTCCAGGTTAAGATACTGGCATTCTTTTCATGGATTATTAAGAGTTTTTAGCTGTAATGTGTGTTAATTTTGTCAGTTGGATTTTGGCCTCTGTTGACATAATTGTCCTTTGATCTATTTATTGACAAGTTGCTCTCCACTCATATGTTTCCTAATATCATACTGTTGTTGCATGCCTGAATAATCCATTTGTGGTATATTCTTTTAAAATGGCTTTAGATTACATTTATTTTACATTTAGTACTGCTATATTTTATTGACAGGATTATTTACAGGTATTTATTTTTTTGATATTTTCATTAGGTTTTATCATCAGAGTTATATTAGCTTGGTGAGCATAATTGGGAAGATTTATGATTTATTAATGTTTTTGAGCCAGGGTATGGGAGATAAAATATCTTGTGTCCACAGTTTAATCTCCTTCCAGCTTTTCATGTTGTGAGTTACCTGTATTCCTTACTTCTAGAGCCATCCATTTTGAGACTATACCTCTGAAACAACACTTCCGAAATAGGGGAGACAGTTTGTGTCTCTAGTTTGTTCTTTTTTATTTGAACTATGGTAGCTCTCTAGGTGTCCAGAAATTTTTCTCTCCTTTCTCATCTTTCTAAAATGAGTCTTATGCTCAGCTACTTGACATTAGTTCCCTTAGACTGTATGGTTCTGCATTTAAATCTTCTAAATTCAGATTAAAAAAATAAACCAAACCAAGCCAACAGGTATTTAACCACAATATTACTTGACAATTAGGAGATCCATCAGCCTGCACAGGGAGAGGTTGTTGGGTTGTTGGGCCAGAGAGTTCTGACATGGTCAGAAATTCCTTCTTTGTGTTTGTTGGGGTAGCCCAAAATTAACTGGGGGAATATGTCAATAACAGAGAAGTGGTCTTTTGGTGAAGAATGCTAGTATTGTGCCCATATTATTTTATAGAACATAGAAGAAGCTCAAATAGGCCATATTGGGTACTTCTCAGATTCACTGCTAGAATAAAAACTGTCATTTATTAATTACTCTTTTCTCTAGTGCCTTTATGAATTTGAGAATATGGATATGTAGGTATCTGCTGGGGATCTGCTTATTTCCTAAGCCAACACATTCTTTTCCTGTGGTAAATTATGGGTCAGTTTGTTTACGTCTCATTCTGGTGTTCTCTGCATTTTTTTTCTTTGAAAATATTCCCAATTTTTAAAATAAGCCAAATTTTACCCTCATTTCCATTACTGGTATGGATTGTTGTATTCTTTTGGTCATTTGAATGGGAAGGCAGAATAAAGGGAAGGAAGTTTATGAAGTTAAAAGCATGCCCCCAACCCCTGACCTTTCTTCATAGATACACATTGTCGTTTGGCCTTACCCTGAGGAAACTTGTCCAAGTGAGTCATAGAGAAAAGTTTTCACATGCAAATATTATATGATTCTAAGTGTGGGTCTTGCCTGTTTCAGAGATTTAGAAAAGGTTTATTATAAGAGCTTTTGGAGTAAACAGCTAAGACTGTTGTGTGAGAGTTGTCTGTACTGATGACTCTATGGCCTGTGAAGATGGGGGATGACTGTTAATGATGAGGAAATAGGGCCCTGAAGTTAAGTGTGTGAGTCAGAAATTCTCCTCATGGGTGACTGGAGCAAAAACATTTTGGTTGCCATTGTGTACTTTATATTGACTTACCCTTTTTCTATATAAATTTAAAAATCAACTTACTTTTGATTTTACCCATCCAGGCTATGAGACCTGACAAATTAGGGTTACATTTTATATACACAAGGCTAAGATAATGCCAGCCATTTTATATAAGAGGAGAATGAAACTCCCAAAGATAGGTGATCTCTCTAAGCTATTCAGCTAATATGAAATAAGATGCAAAACCCAGGGCTTCAGATGACCTGTGTGCTATCTTTCCCATCCCACCATTTTTTTTTTTTGAGAGAGAGAGCTAGTGGGGGGGGGGGAGGGAGGGAGAGAGAGAGAGAGAGAGAGAGAGAGAGAGAGAGAGAGGCTTAAGTAGGTACCACGCCCACAGTGGAGTCCAAGGAGGGGCTCAATCTCAAGACTGTGAGATCATGACCTGAGCCAAACTTCAAGTACTTAACCAACTGAGACACCCAGGTGCCCCCATCCCACGATTTTTTGAGAGAGAGAGAGAGAGAGAGCTAGCAGGGGAGGGAGGGAGGGGGAGAGAGAGAGGGAGAGAGAGAAAGAAGTTTAAGTAGGTCCCACGTCCACAGCGGAACCCAAGGAGGTGCTCGATCTCAAGACTGTGAGATCATGACCTGAGCCAAACTTCAGGTACTTAACCAACTGAGACACCCAGGTGCCTCCCATCTCACCATTTTTAAACAGTGGCTTCAGGATTTGGGTGTCACATTTTAATAGGGGATTTCTCAGAGGCCATTTCTATTTCTGACCCAGATCCAAAAACCAAACTGAAGCAATTCACACTTTACTAACTGAAGTGTTTTCCCTTAGATTCTTCACAGGAATTAGTCAAAGGAAAATCCGATAATGTTCCTGGAAAATTGGATGCTACTGTACTATTCTATAGGCAGTACATTTCTTTGACCCCAGCTTGAGCTCAGTGCATACCCTGACACCGGGGGACTAATTGGCCATGTAATTGTTATCCTTGCTAGTAACTGCACAAGCTGTTCTTATTCATAGAAGCACCTAATCCTTTTCCAAATTCTTCTTGCTTCAATTTGCCTCAATAATATCCTGCAGTAATGGATAATTGCACATTGTGTAGAGAAGGATTTTCCTTTGATCTTCTCTAAATTTAGACTCTGTTAATTTCATTTACTGTCCCCTTCTGGGTAGGCAACGGGACCAGGTAGCAAGGAACACTGAAATAGATGCCTTACAGCATTTCATTTATATTCCTCTATCATATATCAGGCAACACTTTGCTCTCTCCATTTCCCCTGCTGAAGAGACAGACTCTTTGTCCTTTGCCTGGAATCCTCCCTGTTATACTTCTCCAGCCATTCTAATTATTTCCGTTGCAATCAGATAGACCTGGCAGCATTGCTCAGGTTCAAAGGAAGAATAAATGGAGATTAGATCACTGACTGAGTGTCTGGAGGGATGTCAGGAGGATGAAGGATAAGACTTATCCTGAATGGTTTAAGAATTTGAACTAGCAACTGCATAAGTTGTTGCAAAGTGGACTTGAACTCAATGAAAGGTGGGGGGTTATACATTAAATAGAGTTATCCATCTAAGAAGTGGTTACCTCAGAACAGAACAAGCTCCCCTTATGGGAGTCCTCAAAGCTGTTAAAGCCTGAGCTGAAAATCACTCAATTCTAGGCTTACATCTGGGTGACCCTGGGTGGGCTGCTTCACTTCTTTCAGCCCTTCTAATTTCCTTTGTGTAAATGAGTGTGACCGCCTGTCTGGGAGACCTGTATGACTATTACTTAACATCATAATTAGTTCTCTCAGTGGAGGTGAGAGCTAAGAGGTAGGATTTTGGATATATTTGGGAGATAGAAAAACACTTTGTGGTGAACTGTTTTGGGTATGAGGGAGAAAGAAGTGTCAAGCAACAATTACCTGTTCTTTTTTATGTAATGTTTATTTATTTTGAGAGAAAGAGAGAGAAAGATGTATGCATGAGTGGGGAGAGGGGCAGAGAGAGGGAGAGAGAGAATTCCAAGCAGGCTCCATGCTTCCAGCAAAGAGTCCAATGTGGGGCTTGATCCCACAAACCTTAAGCTCATGAGCTGAGATGAAATCAAGAGTCAGATGCTCAACCAACTGAGTCACCCGGGCATCCCAACAATTTACTCGTTCTTAAGGATTTCACATACGTGGAGAAAATTGTATAAAGTATAAAACATTTTTACATATAAAAAAACATGAAGTGTCACTTTGTAATATGTTAAATGTTATTTTTTATTTTTTAAGTGAGCTACATTTTTAAAGTTTATTTATTTTGAGAATGAGAGAGAGACAGCACACGGGCACATGAGAGATGGCGGGAGAGACAGAAAGCGAGGGATAGAATCCCAAGCAGGCTCTGCACTGTCACTGCAAAGCCCTACGTGGAGCTTGAACTCACAAACCATGAGATCATGGTTTTGAACATTTAATCAACTGAGCCATGCAGGTGCCCCTGTAATATAGTATATGTTATAATCACTTCAATAAATAAGGAAGTAGGAAAGGTCAGGGAAGGTTCCCTGTAGGAGGCAATGATTGATCTGCATTGTAACCCATGAGTGGGCATGAGAAGCAGAGCAAGGGTATGCTGAGCTCAGGATAATGATGATGACCACGATGACATTTATTGACTGACTATTAATATGCAAGGAATTGTGCTAAATGAGTACATGCATGATTCGATTTAACTTCATTTTAAATATGAAGGGACTGAGGTTCAGAAAGCTTAAGTAATTATTGTATGGTTGCATATCCAGTAATTGGTGGAGTTGGGCTCAAACCCAGAACCTACGTCCTTAATAATTTTGGGAAGCTGGTTGAATCCCTACACTTGAAGGGATTCTTGAAAATGTGTCAATCCTTAGGAGTCATCTTGAGTATCTGAAGTGTTACATTTGCATTCATAAGTTTATCGGAAACAGAATTCTAGTATAGGGCAGCAAAGAGGTAAAAGGCACAAAGGAGGCTGATAATCCTGGGGAAACTGCGATGATGGGAAACCTCATAAAGAACTAAGTGATGTGTTCACACAACACTCAACTATATGCTCTGAAAAATGAATGGATGAGAAGGATAAGGCTGTGGGCAAAGAAAGTTCCCACAAGAAACCAGTTGGCTGACATGAAGTTAACTTCAGTGTGGAAACTGGGTGCATCCATGTGGAAAGAAACGAGTATAGATTCATGAACATGACTTGAGAGATCTCTTAGACCAAACCACTCCTTCATAATTCCTCTCATTTAATAGAATAAGGTTTGGCTCCTGGACCAGAAACCTGCTCAAACTGACTGAAACAAAGACAATTTCTGGTAAGAATAGGGAGAGCTCAGAGAATCCAGGGCAGGTGATGAAGCCCCCTTCCCCCAGAACCTTAATTAAACTAGAAATAAAAAACTATACACTTGGAACCAAGGCAAGTAGCTCCATCTCTGAAGGGCCCTCTGCTTTGTGCTGTATTGAACACTTATCTCTGTCTCTCACCTTGAACAGAAGCAACATTGCGCCCAAATCTTGTCTCTGTGAAACATCTCCACCCAAGAGCCTTCTGTGGATTGGCTCCAGATTCCACGAGCAATAGTTGAGGTTCACAAGAGGGAAACAGTCTGGTTGCTCATCGGTTTTATGGTATACTATAAAATCCCTTTTTAGGGGCTAGAGTATGGAACAAAGATGTGGGTAATTTTGGACTAAGTGTCATCCTAGAGGAGAAACTATTGTAACAAAATCACACAGCTAGTGAGGAGCAAAATCCAGCTTTTGATTTGCTCAGGATCCCTTGCATCTTTCTGCAATGCTCCACAAGAATTTTCTTTAACAGTGCTGCTGTCGCTAGACTTAAATCGGCTAGAATGGGAAAGAAAGCAAGTGATAACAATTGGATGTGATATTATCCTGCTTCTCTTTGACTACACAAATTTAAAAAAACTTTGCAAAGGCGCCAGGGGGACACTTACTCTCTCTACACCAACACACACACCATTTCATTGGATGTCTTGGCAAGCATGGCTCATCTGCAAGGTTGAGTCCAGAAGTGATTCCAGGATAGTGATTCTCACATAGGCAATATTGAGATTTGTGTTCTATTCCCTGATGGGACAGCTGACACCAGGAGAGGGAAAGGAATTTGTCCAAAGTACAGAATAGGTCAGTGGCCAAACTGGGGGTAGAACACAGGTATCTTACTTTTCAGTCCATGCTTAGTACCTAACTTTCTGCCCATAAGTCTTATCTCATGTGTCAAGTTCTGCTGGTCATTGTAGGGGCCTGGATTATTTTTGAAAAGGTTTCTGAGACCCCATCAATTCTTTTTTTTTAATTTTTTTTTTCAACGTTTATTTATTTTTGGGACAGAGAGAGACAGAGCATGAACGGGGGAGGGGCAGAGAGAGAGGGAGACACAGAATCGGAAACAGTCTCCAGGCTCTGAGCCATCAGCCCAGAGCCTGACGCGGGGCTCGGACTCACGGACAGCGAGATCGTGACCTGCCTGAAGTTGGACGCTTAACCGACTGCGCCACCCAGGCACCCCAGAGACCCCATCAATTCTTAACAGAAAAGACTGCTATGATTAATTTGTGATGTTTGAATTGTGCATGGAAGATGAGTATGGTAGCATGTAGCCCATGTGCTCCCCATCCTCGTTTGCCTTTTCCTCTTCTCCTCCCTGCTTCATCGTAAGCTACTCTGAGCTACTCCTCAGATAAGCAGTGGACTAAGTTCCACATGTAGTGTCTTCACATGATGGAAGGCTTTCCTTTGCTTGCTTGCATTCTGATTTCTAATTCCATCCTCTCTGAACAAGAAAGGACTGATTAGAGTTAAATTTATTTTAGCTAAACTGATCAGGTGGACTAGTGGCTCAGGTTCCCAATAAACATCCACCATCTCCTAGTTTATTTGCCTGCACTCTTGAAAGTAAATCAGAATTTTAAAGGTATGCTCAGACTACTAGTGGTAACAATCACTCGTGTTATATAATACTTTCATTTATAAGTCACTCTTTTCTTTATTCTTATGCTTAAAAGAACCATATAGATCATCTAGCCAATAAGAAAAATATTTAGTGGGTCCCCAATGGCGCAGTTGGTTGGGAGTCCGACTTCAGCTCAGGTCATGATCTCATGGTTTGTGAGTTCAAGCCCCACGTTGGGCTCTGTGCTGACTGCTCAGAGCCTGGAGCCTCCTTTGGATTCTCTCTCTCTCTCTCTCTCTCTCTCTCGCTCACTCTCGCTCTCGCTCTCTCTGCCCCTCCCCCACTCATGCTTGGTCTCTCTCTCTTTCTCTGTCAAAAATAAACATTGAAAAATTAAAAAAAAGAAAAATATTTTGTGTGCTCTATACTAACTCCCTCTGTGCATTCATTTAAATTCAAATAGATGACATGAAAGAGAATCCTATCATATAAGGTTGTGCCTCTTGTTTTGCTTCTTAGGGCTGATCTAGCCTCTTCTAACTGTAAGGCATTGCAAGGTAACACAAGGGGAATTGAACCATAGATATGGAAGCCTGAGTTTTGCATAAAATTGTGTGATTTTGTTCAAATATCCCCACCTTGGGTATCTCATTATAGACACATTTATCTTTGTGTCTTTTGGGGGGAGGTGCACTTGGAAAATCCGATTACTGAATACTAGGCCATATTCTGACTCACTTTTGCCCTCTGATGAGGAAGTCTGAGTGCAGAGACAAAAAATGTTTTTGGTCTCATGAGATAGCACTCATCTTGTGGCTATGGCCACTGTACTACCGTCATGATAAAGATTCTGAAGCTACCTCTGAACTTACCACAAAGAATGACAGTAATCCATAATGTAGCATCTAACATGGACAAGGTCTGAGCTCTTTGTTTTAATGATTCTTTAGATATCTTCCCAGAAGTCTTTTTAATTCTTCTTCCCAGAATGTGCTTCTGCCCTGTTCTGGTGGATCTGAATCATGGCCACTAAAAGTCTACAAGCTACCACCCTACCTACCCCTGCTAATGTTGGGAATGACCTCTCAGGAATTATTTTCTCATTCACTCGTTCCTCACCCAATCAGACTCCAAGATCTGTCTTTGGTAAAAAGTGTCAAAAAGTGTGTTTACATCCCTCATTCCTGGCTGTCCATGCTTCTCCTTCTTTAGAACATGATAGCTGTTCTGAGTGGTACATGAGGGGTGGGCTTGGGGACTGGTGTAAAGAATGGCACTAGACTGCAAATCAGGAGATTCACGTTATTGTCCTACTTCAGCTTCATTTATGTGAGCCCTGGGGGAAGGCACCTTCATTTCCTAATGAACACAGGCTAAGGGGAATTATTACCCTCATTTTACACAACAGAAGGTCAGAAAGGTGACCAGCACAGAACTTCTCAGCTTTGGGAGCAGACCATAGACCCAGCGGTCTTTTTACCACATTTATACTGCAGTCATAGTTCTATCTTCTGAGCTCTAGAGTCAGTACGGTAGAAAGAGAGACATTTCAGGATCTGGGAAAGAAACAAGGAAAATGGTTTCATTGGAAAACAGAAGCCTACAGGAGTCATTTGTTTGTAGTCTCTTTCTCCTCTTCCCCCATTAACCCATCTGTCCACTGAGTCCCTCTGCCCCCATATGATCTGACTTTAAGGATCAAGACAGATTGTTCCCTTGCGAACACTCAGAATCAGGAAAATGTGTGATTTGTCAAATGCCCTCCTCCTCCCCAACCTACTGGGAACTCCTAAGGGTCATACCCTTTAAGTTGATTTAAATTCCCAGAGAAGGTAGAGCCCCTATTTCTAGCTACTTACCTTTCTCCTTGTTGCTGGAACCCTTAGTTCTCATCTATAGACTAAGGGTTTAGTGGAAGCAACCTAAGAATTTAGCTAGTCATATCACCTTGCTGTACATGGGAGAAACTTGAAACCTGTAGATGGGAAAGATTTTCTCAGGGTCAGATAATACATGAGTGGCAGAGCTTGGATTAGAACCCAGGTCTCTGGATTACTGTCCCTACAAGAAGGGTATTCAATCTAATAAAACAAATATTCTCAAACCTTTGGTGGGGGTCATTGTTCTAGATACCTATTATTATATTAGGAGACCTAAAATTTAGTGGGATAAAACAATCATTTAATTATGCTTAATGATTCAACATATTAGGAATCAGAAAGGGTAGCAACAGGAAGGACAGCTTTTCTCTCCTATATGATTTTATAATTTTGAGGGTCTCACCTGAGATGGCTTAAATACCTGAGGTCTGGGTCATCTGAAGCTGGAGGATCTACTTGCAAGATGGATCCTTTATTCACATACCTGGATGCTGGATTGGGGTGGCTAAGGAAGGGTATCAGCTTGGATTGTAAGCCAAAGCACCTATGTGTGGGCTCTGTAGCTTGGTAGTAGTCTCAGAGAAATGGACTTCTCATGTAGCAGCCCAGGACTCCATGAGTGAGTGTTCCCAGCAAACAAGGCAGAAGCTGCATGGTCTTTTATGTTACCCTCAAAAGCCACAAAGCATCACTTCCACTGAAATGTATTTGTCAAAGCTTTCCCAGATTTAAGGGCAATAAATATAGATTCTACCTCTCAATGGAAATACTATCAAAAAATTCACAGCATACCCAGTTACATCCTAAGACAGCATCTCAGGTGGATATAACCATTATGATTTCTCCCTCAATGGAGTTGATCTTGTTGGGAAGAGACATATATAAACAAATATATACAAACAAAAGAATATAATTAGATTTTGACAGTATCAGTCAAGGAAACTGAGATGACATGATCAATGTTTAACAGGGCAAAGTAAAATGATGGGATGAATATGAAGTCAAGAAATATTTCTCCAAGGAGGTAATATTAAGCTGAAACTTGAAGGGTAAGGAATCAGCCATGAAACATCAAGGGAATAGTGTGATCTAGGTAGAGAAGAAAATGCAAAGGCCCTGGGGCAGAAATAAACTTAAGCAGGCAAATTACAAGAAGCCAGTGTGGCTGAGAAAGAACAAGCATTGGAAACACTGAAGAGGTTGCATAGGTGGATGGCAGGGCATCTGGGATTCTATGTGTCCTGGTAAGATATATAGCTTCTATCCCAAGCATGATGGGAAGTCACTAAAAGGTCTTAAAATGATCTCTGTGGCATGGATGAACACAGCTGGAATGGGATACTAGTCGTAGTGGGAGATGATTTGGGGAAAATGGTCATGTCTCAGACACAAAATGTAGGATACATGTTATAGAATGGAGTTCAAGGAAAGTAGATGGAGTGCAGAATATCTTGGTGATAAATAGACATAAGTTTCTAATAGTTTTGAAGTGAGAAATAATAAAAAAAAAAGCCAAAAATAATTTCCAGATTTTTTAGCTTGACCAGTTGGATCAATGCTGCTACCATTCACTAAGACAGTTTCACTTCCATCTCTGATCATTCATTTATGCCTCCCCAAGAACTTAATCCATGTGCATGCTTTGGATGCAAGAAATAAAATCTTTGACTCAAATCTACATAAACAATGTTATGTTTATTATGTGTGTAACTGGAGGCTCCGAGGTAAGTTAGGTTTAGTAATGTTACCACAGACCCAATATTTTTCCCTGTCTCCGTTCAACCTTCCTCAGTATTTATTTCATGGCAGTGCTGATTACTTTGTGGTGACAGTATGGCTGTTATTAATATTTGGGATTATGTAGTATGTTGTTTACATCCTGCAGAGAAGAGAGAGACACAGACACACAGACTGAGAGAGAACCCAATCAACCAAGCATGGACTGAGACCTTCCATTTGTACTAAATGAGGTCATCTCTGATCCCCATAAGTCATCCAGAAAAGACCATGGGCTGCTCACTTGGACCAATTAAATCTGTACCTGAACTATTCCTTGAGGCATATAAAAAGTATCGCATCCTGAACAGATGTAGAGTTCAATAAATAACAAAAAAAAGAGAAATGGATGCTGGGTGCCTAATAAAAACTGTTAAAAGCTCTAGGCCACATCTGGGCCTAGAAAAAAAAAAAAAAAGAATGTCTTTGTCCAAAGGAGTAATTCAGTCATAAAAATTTCAGATATTATGCCTTTCCAGATATGTTTTTGATAGGAGACATTTTTCTGATAGTTAAACAATTTAGAGCCAACACCTCTCCTTACAAGTCATAGCCTACTTCCTTCTCCCAAGAAGCCTGGTGCAGTGGAAAGCAATATAATAGAAAAGGCTTGGTCTTCACAGAACCTCTCCTTCCAGAGTCTCAGTTTCAAGTAGTGGAAGATAAATCTGGAGGGGTGCAAAGCACAACACTGGATTACTCAGTACTACGAAGAAGACATCATGCTGTCAGGTGAAATTTGGGAGTTAAAATTTTGCCTCAAGGAAAAAACTCTACCAGTACGATGTCATGATCACTCCCTCTCAGTCCTTTGAGAATATCCATCACCATCTGTTTCCATCCTTATTGGAGTCTGAATTAATACCTTTTTGGTGGGTCAAGTTAGCACGTTCTCTCAGGAGGAGGAACTCTGGTACAAGGAGGTAGTCATCATCTATGCCTACCTTCTAAGATTCTGAAACTAGTTCCCTGGTGCTTTCTATTTATTTTATTTAAGTTTATTTAGTTTTTTAAGTTTATTAATTTTTATATTTTTAAGTTTATTTCTTTTGAGAGAAAGAGAGAGAGAGACAGAGAGAGAGACAGAGAGAGAGAGAGAGAGAGAGATTATGAGTGGGGGAGGGGCAGAGAAAGAGAGGGAGAGAGAGAATCCCAAGCAGGCTCCGTGATGTCAGCACACAGCCCAACTCAGGCCTCATCTCATGACCTGCGAGATCAAGACCTGAGCTGATATCAACAGTCAGCTGCTTAACCAACTGAGCCACCCAGGTGCCCCTCCCTGGTGCTTTTTAAAGAGTGAACTATGATAAACATTTCTACTATTACATATGGGGAAATTGCCATTTAAAGAAATCTGATGAATAAAAGATTTTATGGTTTGTGATTGGCAGGGCTAGAATAAAAAGCCAAGTCTCCTTGAGTATTATTAGGGTGACTATATAATTTACTGTCAAAATTGAAAAAAATTTGAGGGTACTTATAATTGCTTTGGGACATCTGTCATGAGCCAGGACCATCTTGAGCAAAGAAAGACTCAGGGTTGCTCTAGGCTTGTCAGAATAAAGTATGTGATTGAAGATATTGTATGGATATAACAGATAAGTGATTTAAACTTAGTTAATGTAACATGAATAGTAGTCATTTTTTTCTTCTTCATCCTACTTCTGTATTTTTTTCTTTTGCTTTTGCTTTCTTTTTCTTTTTGCCATTTCTTAACATTTTTATCATTTACTATTTTTACCCCATAAAATTTTCACATATACATAGTTTAACAGATGAAACTTTCACCTTTTCAGTTGTGTTCTGATAAAATATTTTACACTGTAGATTGTTGTTGAATTACCATTTTTTAAAATACAGAAATATAGAGAATAAATATATTGAATACATTCTTTACAGTATCTGTCTTGTTTTCCTTTGCTTTGAGCCTAAAGTCTATCTTAAAATGTATAATATCAACTGATTTAAAAATATATGTTAAGGCACACAATATGTACTTTGATTTTGATAATTTTCTTTCTCTGGAGCCACTCTGACAGCACTCTCCTCTGCTTTCCACTACATCCTACCTCGGAGGTTATTCCCAAGGGAACTGTGGTATTGTTTTCTTTGTTGAAGTCATTTTCTTATAATCAAGGAACTGTAGTCATGCTCAAGCATCACAGCCTTGGGGTCAGACCTAGACTGACCCCTGTCTCAGGGGCTCTGAACTAGAGCCATGTCACTTCACATGTCTGCACCTCAGTGTTTTCATCAGAGCCTCCATATTCTCCCCTTCAATTTCCTCCACTTCTAAAGTTGTAAGCAGTAAAATAAAATGATGTTTATAAGGCCTTTGGCACTGTACTTGGACCATAGCAAGTGATCAGAAAATAGTAGTTAGAAGGTAGGAATGGTAATAAAGAGTCAAGGTCAGAGAGACTCAAGGACATAGTAAAAATTCAAAGGAAAAGTTTCATGACAATTTGGACGGTCAGCTAGGTCTTTTAGACTTCTGAGAGCATAGCTCTGCTCATTCCTTAAAGGAGGTGACACATTTTTAATAATACTGTTTCATTTAATTATGTAATTAAACCACTATTGATTATAGACACCCTATGGATTTCAATACAAATTTTCAAGAGAAAATAGTTGGAGTACCACATTAAATGTAAGCATCGATTCTAAGACTCATTTCAGAGATAGTAAAAATTAACATAAACTAATATATTAGAATTAACAAAATAAGTGATTTATTGAGTGTGAGGTATTTTATGATATCCCCTGAGAAAATGTGAGGTCCACGGTGATCATGCTAGTGTCTAGGCATTACTGTTCCTCTGACACAACTAATTAACAAGAAAAACTTGTCATCTCTTTATTTGAAGTTGCATGTTGATAGAATTTGATACAAATTTATTATATGATTACTCTGTGCCAAGGAATATGCTGGGAACCCTATATTCATAATCTCATTTAATGAATGAAATGAATGAATGAACCTAATTTAATAAATGTCTCTCATCAATCATGTGAGATATAATTATTAATCCTGTTTTGTAGAGGGGGAAGAATTGATTGGCTAATGTTCTTGGACTAGTGGGTGGCAAAGGTCAGTTTTGAACCTAGTTTACATGCCTGAGGAGCCTATACTCCTGTTTTGCTAAATCAACTCCTTGAATGGTTTTCCTTGCTTTGGAATCAATCAAATTCCTTACCCCTTTTAACCAGGTACCAGGAAGAACCAACAGAGCTCAACGAAGCCAATTCCCCTGACCCCAGGCTCCCTATCCCTTGTTACTTTACTAGTTGCCGCAGAAAGCTGTAATTAACATCTACCCTGAGGAGCCAGGGGAGTAACAACAGAGGTGATTTTTGTGCTATTGACTTGCTCTGCCAAGTAATTGCCCACATTGAAGCTTTCAGGAGGAAAGCATCCCTGGAGACAAGAGAGTTGAGGGCCTGATAATGTGGGAGGGTGGTAGTAGGAGAAGCCTGGTAAGAAAAGAGCTTTATTATAGTACATGCTGCTAATTTGGAGCTGTGACCTCTGCTGTTTTTTTTTTTTTTTCCTTCTAACTGGGTTTATGAAGTTTGTGTTCATTATCCACAAAAATATTATCATTTCTAGGTTTAGTTGTGAGTGATGAAAGGAATACAAGGATCTTGACATGGCATCCGGGGAGGAGTTTGAGTGTCTATGCTGTTTGGTAAAAGTGGTCAGTCTTAGAGTTTCTAGGATACTAGAAAAGAAAGATCAGAGTGGGTTCTGGGACTGAACAAGTCTTAGATGCAGGGAGAGAAGTTGTGTAGTAATTGATTAGTGATATCTGCTACATGGGAGGTATCAAAAAATGGGACTCGTATTTGTATTAGTTATTTACCAGACTGGACCTTTAAGTGACAACTAATGTCATTTCCTTACCTAATCTACTATAGCATAGCATAACATAACCAAGACTCACTTATGAAGACAAGCCCATGATTAGTGGGTAACGGAGAATAACTGAACTAAGGGAATAGTCCTATCTAGAGAAATGAAATATATGCTTGAAAATGGAAAGAGTTGTTCTGGCCACTGGAAAAACCAGTTGGTGGTCTGAGTTTTTTAGGATAAAGTCAACTGAAATTATTTGAGAGTGAAAAGGAAGGAACGGGCTATTTTATTTTCTTCTAATTTTAGGCCCTTAAAGATACAAAACATGTCTATGTTGTAATTCTGACTTCCCAAAGGCACTCCTCCAACTTTGAGTATAGCTATGGTAATTCACTCAATGTTCTAATTAAATTAATAGTTGATGAATGTATTAAGTATGTTAATTGGATTCTGCTTGCTTGAAATCCTGGCTTCTTAATTGGTTAGAAATTTGGAAAAGAGCAATCTAGGGTTTTAATCTCAGCAGGAAGAAAAAAAAAAAAAAACAGTGAAAGGAGCAGCTAGGGAAAGTTTTAGAAATATATTATGTAACACAAATCTCAACCTAAAAGGATTTCCTCAGGAGTCTATATCCTAAAGACATTATATCCTAAAGACAAAGTGGATATTTCTTGGACACATTTACCAGTTTTCACCTCTGACTGCTTTCCCCTAAGAAATGTAAGAGTCTGTTCTGAGCTAAAACATGATTTAGAGGAAATTTAGTTCCATTTTTAGTGATAGAAACTTTCAAACCAACCGAATTCCTGAGATATGCAATATAGAAAACCAGGACTGCTTTGGTGGGCACAGTGAGTGGAGGACCAGGGTTCTGCCAAATCGATACTCTCTCATCACACAGGGCCCTTTTGCAGAATATCTGAAAACTCTCTGGTCTTATACTGCCTGCAATTACGTAAAAGACAAATTGTTCTTTAGATGGGCTTAGGGTCTTACTCAAGGTCACACATTGAGATAGTGACTAAGTCAAAGCCTATACCTGGGCATCTGGCTCTAAGGTAGAACTCTTGACCATATGGTTGTATTTTAGTATTCTTATTTTTAATCGAAGAATAATTGATATACAATCTTGCATTAGTTTTAGGTGTGCTATATGGTGTTTTGATATTTATATACATTACTAAATGGCTACCACAATAAATCTAGTTACCATCTGTCACTATATGAAGTTATTACAGTATTATTGATTATATTCCCAGTGCTATGCATTACACCCCCTGACTTAATAATTTTATATTTGGAAGTTTGTACTTCTTAGTCCTTTTCATCTATTTCTTCCATTTCTTGCCCCTTTCCCCTCTGACACCATCAGTTTGTTCTCTGTACCTATGAGTCTATTTCTGTTTTGTTTTCTTTGTTCACTTGTTTTGATTTTTAAACTCCACACAAATGAATATCATATGGTATTTTTCTTTACCTACTTGACTTAATTCATTTAGCATAGTATCTTCTGCTTTCATCTATGTTCTCACAAGTGGCAACATTTCATTCTATTTTATGGCTGGGTTATATTCTGTTGTATGTATGTATATATACATGGATATATATCAACCTCATCTTTATCCATTCATCTATTGATGGACACTTAGGTTGATTCCATAGCTTGGCTGTTGTAAATGATGCTGCCATGAACATGGGGTGCATGTATCTTTTTGAGTTAGCATTTTCAATAACTTTGGATACATACCTAGAAGTGGAATTGTTGCATAGTACAGTAGTTCTATTTGTAACTTTTTGAAGAATTTCATATTGTTTTCCATAGTGGCCACATTCCCACCAGCAGTGCTTAAGGGAACCCTTTTCTTCACTTCCTGTGTACACTTACTGTCTTTTTGATAATAACCATTCTGACAGGCAGAAGATGATATCTCATTGTGGTTTCGATTTGCATTTCCTTGATAGTGATGCTGAGCATTTTTTCATGTGTCTATTGGCCACTTGTATGTCTTACTTGGAAAAATGTCTATTTAGATCCTCCATCCATTTTTTTGAATAGATTATGTTTTTGATATTAAATTGTATGAGTTTAACATATTTTGGTTGCTAACCCCTTTCAGATATAAAATTTTCAAATATGTTTTCCCCTTCGGTAGGTTGCCTTCTTGGGCAAAATCTTGGGATTTTGGGTTGTTGTAGTCCCACTTGTTGCTGTTTGCTTTTGTTACTTACACTTGCCTGAAGAGGTAGATCCAAATAATATTTTGTTGAAAATGACATCAAAGAGCTTACTGCCTGTATCTTTTATGGCTTCAGGTCTTATATTTTGTTCCTTAATCCATTTCGAGTTAATATTTGTGTGTGGTATAAAAAAGTGGTCCAATTTCTTTCTTCTATGTGTAGCTGTCCAGTTTTGCCAGCACCATTTATTGAAGAGACTGTCTTTTCCCCAATGGATAGTCTTCCTTTGTCGTAGATGAGTTGACCATAGAGTGTGAATTTATTTCTGAGCTCTCTGTTCTGTTCTATTGATGGATGTGTCTGTTTGTGTGCCAGTACCATACTTTTTGATTACTGTAGCTTTGTAGCATGGTTTGAAATCTGGGATCATGATACCTCCAGCTTTGTTCTTCTTTTTCAAGATTGTTTTCACTCTTTGGGTTGTTTCAGGGTTCCATACAAATTTTAGGATTATTTTTGTCTACTTCTGTGAAAAATGCCATTGGTATTTGATAAGGATTGCCCATTGAATCAGTATATTGCTTTGGACGGTATGGATATTTTACCAATATTAAATCTTGGTAAATATTAAATTACCAATAGTAAATATTAATTTTACCAATATTAAATCTTACCAATATTAAATCTTACCAAATATTAAATCTTAAAACCAATATTTACCAATATTACCATTCACTGAACACAGTATATATTTCCATTTATTTGTACCTTCAATTTCTTTCATCAATGTCTTATATTTTTCAAAGTACAGGTCTTTCACCTCCCTGATAACATTTATTTCTAGGTATTTTGTTATTTTGATTCAATTGTGAATAGGATTGTTTTGATTTCTCTTTCTGATAGCCTGTTATTAGTGTATAGAAATGCAACAGATTTCTGTATATTTGTTTTATATTCTGCAACTCTCCCAAAATCATTCATTCTAGTAGTTTATTTGATGGAAGCTTTAGGGTTTTCTATATATAGTATACTGTCATCTGCATATAACGACAGTTTTACTTCTTTTACAATTTGGATAATTTTATTTTTGTTGGCTAATTTCTGTGGCTAGGACTCCCAATACTATTTTGAATAAAAGTGGCATTCATGAGCATCCTTATCTTGCTTCTGGTCTTAGAAGAAAAGCTTTTAGCTACTATCACCCACTCTTGAATAATGACTATGATGTTAGCTGTCAGTTTGTCATCCATATCTATTATTACGTTGAGGTACATTTCCTCTATACCCACTTTGTTTTTATCATAAATGGATGTTATGGATGTTGAATTTTGTCAAATGCTTTTTCTGTATCTATCGAGGTGATTGTATGATTTTTATCTTTTGTTTTATTAATGTGGTGCATCACATTGATGTGCAGATGTTTAACCATCCTTGTATTCCTGGAGTAAATCCACTTGATCAGAATGTACGTTTGGCTATCTTTCCTGCTCTTGAAGGAGTGGCCTTACTTAAGAGATGTCCTTGACTAGAAGGAGTGTAATAACTCCCTAGCCACCAGGGCCAGGTGCTCCAGTGATGTCCCCTATATGGGCATATGTCTGCATGATGTGGTGGGTTCACTACTACTACAGGTGTGTTGGTTGGCTGAGGTGGCCCCTGGCTCAGCTAGTATTCTTAGTTTATCTTTACTTAGATTAGTGAGGTTTGTCTTTTTTTCTCTAGATTTTGTTTTTTTGAGCTTATTTATTTTGGAATGTAATGTTCAAATCATTTAAGACTCAAAAACATTTACATTTGTAAGTTTTAACCCACTGTTTTTATTCCTTATATGTTCATTCATTTTTCTAGATTATAGTCTCCTTCAGGGTAAAGCTCCAACATATCTCCTCAATGAGCATGTGTTTAACATAGCCTGGAATATAAATTTTTTTTTTATTTTTTTATTTATATATGAAATTTATTGTCAAATTGGTTTCCATACAACACCCAGTGCTCATCCCAAAAGGTGCCCTCCTCAGTACCCATCACCCACCCTCTCCTCCCTCCCACCCCCCATCGACCCTTAGTTTGTTCTCAGTTCTCAACAGTCTCTTATGCTTTGGCTCTCTCCCACTCTAACCTCTTTTTTTTTTTTTTTTTTGTTCCCCTCCCCCATGGGTTTTTCTTAAGTTTCTCAGGATCCACATAAGAGTGAAACCATATGGTATCTGTCTTTCTCTGTATGGCTTATTTCACTTAGCATCACACTCTCCAGTTCCATCCACGTTGCTACAAAAGGCCATATTTCATTTTTTCTCATTGACACGTAGTACTCCATTGTGTATATAAACCACAATTTCTTTATCCATTCATCAGTTGATGGACATTTAGGCTCTTTCCATAATTTGGCTATTGTTGAGAGTGCTGCTATGAACATTGGGGTACAAGTGCCCCTATGCATCAGTACTCCTGTGTCCCTTGGATAAATTCCTAGCAGTGCTATTGCTGGGTCATAGGGTAGGTCTATTTTTAATTTTCTGAGGAACCTCCACACTGCTTTCCAGAGCGGCTGCACCAATTTGCATTCCCACCAACAGTGCAAGAGGGTTCCCGTTTCTCCACATCCTCTCCAGCATCTATAGTCTCCTGATTTGTTCATTTTGGCCACTCTGACTGGCGTGAGGTGATATCTGAGTGTGGTTTTGATTTGTATTTCCCTGATAAGGAGCGACGCTGAACATCTTTTCATGTGCCTGTTGGCCATCCGGATGTCTTCTTTAGAGAAGTGTCTATTCATGTTTTCTGCCCATTTCTTCACTGGGTTATTTGCTTTTCGGGTGTGGAGTTTGGTGAGCTCTTTATAGATTTTGGATACTAGCCCTTTGTCCGATATGTCATTTGCAAATATCTTTTCCCATTCCGTTGGTTGCCTTTTAGTTTTGTTGGTTGTTTCCTTTGCTGTGCAGAAGCTTTTTATCTTCATAAGGTCCCAGTAATTCACTTTTGCTTTTAATTCCCTTGCCTTTGGGGATGTGTCGAGTAAGAGATTGCTACGGTTGAGGTCAGAGAGGTCTTTTCCTGCTTTCTCCTCTAAGGTTTTGATGGTTTCCTGTCTCACATTCAGGTCCTTTATCCATTTTGAGTTTATTTTTGTGAATGGTGTGAGAAAGTGGTCTAGTTTCAACCTTCTGCATGTTGCTGTCCAGTTCTCCCAGCACCATTGTTAAAGAGACTGTCTTTTTTCCATTGGATGTTCTTTCCTGCTTTGTCAAAGATGAGTTGGCCGTACGTTTGTGGGTCTAGTTCCGTGTTTTCTATTCTATTCCATTGGTCTATGTGTCTGTTTTGGTGCCAATACCATGCTGTCTTGATGATGACAGCTTTGTAGTAGAGGCTAAAAAGATTTTTATCTTCATGAGGTCCCAGTAGTCCATTTTTGCTTTTAATTCCCTTGCCTCTGGGGATGTGTCAAGTAAGAAATTGCTTGGCTGAGGTCAGAGAGGTCTTTTCCTGCTTTCTCCTCTAGGGTTTTGATGGTTTCCTGTCTCACATTCAGGTCCTTTATCCGTTTTGAGTTTATTTTTGTGAATGGTGTGAAAAAGTGGTCTAGTTTTAATCTTCTGCATGTTGCTGTCCAGTTCTCCCAGCACCATTTGTTCAAGAGACTGTCTTTTTTCCATTGGATATTCTTTCCTGCTTTGTCAAAGATTAGTTGGCCATACGTTTGTGGGTCTAGTTCTGGGGTTTCTATTCTATTCCATTGGTCTATGTGTCTGTTTTTGTGCCGATACCATGCTGTCTTGATGATTACAGCTTTGTAGTAGAGGCTAAAGTCTGGGATTGTGATGCCTCCTGCTTTGGTCTTCTTCTTCAAAATTACTTTGGCTATTCGGGGCCTTTTGTGATTCCATATGAATTTTAGGATTGCTTGTTCTAGTTTCGAGAAGAATGCTGGTGCAATTTTGATTGGGATTGCATTGAATGTGTAGATAGCTTTGGGTAGTATTGACATTTTGACAACATTTATTCTTCCAATCCATGAGCATGGAATGTTTTTCCATTTCTTTATATCTTCTTCAATTTCTTTCATAAGCTTCCTATAGTTTTCAGCATACAGATCTTTTACATCTTTGGTTAGATTTATCCCCAGGTATTTTATGCTTCTTGGTGCAATTGTGAAAGGGATCAGTTTCTTTATTTGTCTTTCTGTTGCTTCATTATTCGTGTATCAGAACGCAACTGATTTCTGTACATTGATTTTGTATCCTGCAACTTTGCTAAATTCATGTATCAGTTCTAGCAGACTTTTGGTGGAGTCTACTGGATTTTCCATGTATAGTATCATGTCATCTGCAAAAAGTGAAAGCTTGATTTCATCTTTGCCAATTTTGATGCCTTTGATTTCCTTTTGTGGTCTGATTGCTGATGCTAGAACTTCCAACACTATGTTAAACAATAGCTGTGGGAGTGGGCATCCCTGTAGTGTTCCTGATCTCAGGGAAAAAGCTCTCAGTTTTTCCCCGTTGAGGATGATGTTAGCTGTGGGCTTTTCATAAATGGCTTTTATGATCTTGAAGTATGTTCCTTCTATCCCAACTTTCTCAAGGGTTTTTATTAAGAGAGGATGGTGAATTTTGTCAAAGACCTTTTCTGCATCGATTGACAGGATCATATGGTTCTTCTCTTTTTCTTTGTTAATGTGATGTACCACGTTGATTGATTTGTGAATGTTAAACCAGCCCTGCATCCCCGAAATGAATCCCACTTGATCATGGTGAATAATTCTTTTTATATGCTGTTGAATTCGATTTGCTAGTATCTTATTGAGAATTTTTGCATCCATATTCATCAGGGATATTGGCCTGTAGTTCTCTTTTTTTTTACTGGGTCTCTGTCTGGTTTAGGAATCAAAGTAATACTGGCTTCATAGAATGAGTCTGGAAGTTTTCCTTCCCTTTCTATTTTTTGGAATAGATTGAGAAGGATAGGTATTATCTCTGCTTTAAACGTCTGGTAGAACTCCCCTGGGAAGCCATCTGGTCCTGGACTCTTATTTGTTGGGAGATTTTTGATAACCGATTCAATTTCTTCGCTGGTTATGGGTCTGTTCAAGCTTTCTATTTCCTCCTGATTGAGTTTTGGAAGAGTGTGGGTGTTCAGGAATTTGTCCATTTCTTCCAGGTTGTCCACTTTGTTGGCATATAATTTTTCATAGTATTCCCTGATAATTGCTTTTATCTCCGAGGGATTGGTTGTAATAATTCCATTTTCATTCATGATTTTATCTATTTGGGACATCTCCCATTCCTTTTTGAGAAGTCTGGCTAGAGGTTTGTCAATTTTGTTTATTTTCTCAAAAAAACAACTCTTGATTTCGTTGATCTGCTCTACAGTTTTTTTAGATTCTATATTTTTTATTCCTGCTCTGATCTTTATTATTTCTCTTCTTCTGCTGGGTTTAGGCTGCCTTTGCTGTTCTGCTTCTATTTCCTTTAGGTGTGCTGTTAGATTTTGTATTTGGGATTTTTCTTGTTTCTTGAGATAGGCCTGGATTGCAATGTATTTTCCTCTCAGGACTGCCTTTGCTGCATCCCAAAGCGTTTGGATTGTTGTATTTTCATTTTCGTTTGTTTCCATATATTTTTTAATTTCTTTTCTAATTGCCTGGTTGACCCACTCATTCTTTAGTAGGGTGTTCTTTAACCTCCATGCTTTTTGAGGTTTTCCAGACTTTTTCCTGTGGTTGATTTCAAGCTTCATAGCATTGTGGTCTGAAAGTATGCATCATATGATTTCAATTCTTGTATACTTATGAAGGGCTGTTTTGTGACCCAGTATATGATCTATCTTGGAGAATGTTCCATGTGCACTCGAGAAGAAAGTATATTCTGTTGCTTTGGGATGCAGAGTTCTAAATATATCTGTCAAGTCCATCTGATCCAATGTGTCATTCAGGGCCCTTGTTTCTTTACTGACCATGTGTCTAGATGATCTATCCATTTCTGTAAGTGGAGTGTTAAAGTCCCCTGCAATTACCACATTCGTATCAATAAGGTTGCTTATGTTTATGAGTAATTGTTTTATATATTTGGGGGCTCCCGTATTTGGCGCATAGACATTTATAATTGTTAGCTCTTCCTGATGGATAGACCCTGTGATTATTATATAATGCCCTTCTTCATCTCTTGTTACAGCCTTTAATTTAAAGTCTAGTTTGTCTGATATAAGTATGGCTACTCCAGCTTTCTTTTGGCTTCCAGTAGCATGATAGATAGTTCTCCATCCCCTCACTCTCAATCTGAAGGTGTCCTCAGGTCTAAAATGAGTCTCTTGTAGACAGCAAATAGATGGGTCTTGTTTTTTTATCCATTCTGATACCCTATGTCTTTTGGTTGGCGCATTTAGTCCATTTACAATTCAGTGTTATTATAGAAAGATACGGGTTTAGAGTCATTGTGATGTCCGTAGGTTTCATGCTTGCAGTTATGTCTCTGGTACTTTATCTCACAGGATCCCCCTTAGGATTTCTTGTAGGGCTGGTTTAGTGGTGACGAATTCCTTCAGTTTTTGTTTGTTTGGGAAGACCTTTATCTCTCCTTCTATTCTAAATGACAGACTTGCTGGGTAAAGGATTCTCGGCTGCATATTTTTTTCTGTTCATCACATTGAAGATCTCCTCCCAATCCTTTCTGGCCTGCCAAGTTTCAGAAGAGAGTTCAGTCACAAATCTTATAGGTTTCCCTCTGTATGTTAGGACACGTTCATCCCTTGTTGCTTTCAGAATTTTCTCTTTATCCTTGTATTTTGCCAGTTTCACTACGATATGTCGTGTAGAAGATCAATTCAAGTTCCGTCTGAAGGGAGTTCTCTGTGCCTCTTGGATTTCAGTGCCTTTTCCTTCCCCAGTTCAGGGAAGTTCTCAGCTATTATTTCTTCAAGTACACCTTCAGCACCTTTCCCTCTCTCTTCCTCCTCTGGGATACCAATTATGCGTATATTATTTCTCTTTAGTGCATCACTTAGTTCTCTAATTTTCCCCTCATACTCCTGTATTTTTTATCTCTCTTTTTCTCAGCTTCCTCTTTTTCCATAATTTTATCTTCTAGTTCACCTATTCTCTCCTCTGCCTCTTCAATCCGAGCCGTGGTGGTTTCCATTTATTTTGCATCTCATTAAAGCGTTTTTCAGCTCCTCGTGACTGTTCCTTAGTCCCTTGATCTCTGTAGCAAGAGATTCTCTGCTGTCCTCTGTACTGTTTTCAAGCCCAGCAATTAAATTTATGACTGTTATTCTAAATTCACTTTCTGTTATATTATTTAAATCCTTTTTGATCAGTTCATTAGCCGTTGTTATTTCCTAAAGATTCTTTTGAGGGGAATTCTTCCGTTTGGTCATTTTGGATAGTCCCTGGAGTGGTGCGGACCTGCAGGGCTTTCCCCTGTGCTGTGGTATATAACTGGAGTTGGTGGGCGGGGCCACAGTTAGACCTGATGTCTGCCCCCAGCCCACCACTGGGGTCACAGTCAGACTGGTGTGTGCCTTCTCTTCCCCTCTCCTAGGGGCGGGATTCACTGTGGGGTGGCATGACCCCTCTGGACTACTTGCACACTGCCAGGCTTGTGGTGCTGGGGATCTGGCGTATTAGCTGGGGTGGGTAGGCAAGGTGCACGGGGGCAGGAGGGGCAGGCTTAGCTCGCTTCTCCTTAGGTGATCCACTTCAGGAAGGGCCCTGTGGCAGAGGGAGGGAGTCAGACCCGCTGCCGCAGTAGTGGCTCCGCAGAAGCACATCATTGGGTGTTTGGACGTAGCAAGTTCCCTGGCAAGAACTGGTTCCCTTTGGAATTTTGGCTGGGGGATGGGCGAGGGAGATGGCGCTGGCGAGGGCCTTTGTGCCCCGCCAAACTGAGCTCTGTCCATAAGGGGCTCAGCAACTCTCCCTCCTTTTGTACTCCAGCCTTCCCTCTCTCCGAGCAGAGCTGTTAACTTATGACCTTCCAGATGGTAAGTCCTGCTTGCTGTCGGAACACATGCCATCTGGCCCCTCCGCTTTTGCAAGCCAGACTCGGGGGCTCTGCTCACCCGGCGGGCCGCCCCTCCACCTCGGCTCCCTCCTGCCAGTCCTTGGAGCGCCCACCGCCTCTCCGCCCTTCCTACCCTCTTCCGTGGGCCTCTTGTCTGCGCTTGGCTCTGGAAACTCCATTCTGCGAGTCTTCTGGTGTTTTTCTGGGTTATTTAGGCAGGTGTAGGTGGAATCTAAGTGATCAGCAGGACACGCGGGTGAGCCCAGCGTCCTCCTACGCCGCCATCTTCCCTAGAATCCCTGTCATGTTGCTTTTTTAACAGCACTTCATACATAAGTGCATATTTCCTAAGAACAAGAATATTCTTTTACATGTATCCACAGAGTAATTAGTGAAATCAAGACATTTAATGTTTACTTAATGCTAATATTTAAGCCACGCTTTATCCTCATATTTTGCCATTAGCCTAATACTGTCCTTGACAAGTATGGGTCTCCCACCCTCCTCTCATTTAATAACCAATCCAGGGACACCCACTACATTTACTTGTCAGGTATCTTTGGTCTCATTTAATTTAGAACAGCTCTCAGCTTTTCTTGACATTTTTGGAGAGTACAAATTAATAGAATGGCTCACATTTTGGGTTTGTCTGATGTTGTCTTATGATTAGATTCACATTTTGCATTTTTTGGCAAGAATAGCACATAAGCAGTACTGTGTCCTTCGCAGAACGTCACATCCAGTGGCACAAAATGTCATTTTATTGGTGATCTTAACTGGGATCACTTGGTTAAGGTGGTGTCAGCTAGGCCTGACAATGGTACAGTTAGTATTTTTTACCTATTGTAAAAATATAATATGGTAAAATTTATAATAAGTATTTTATGAGGAGTTACTGTGAGACTATCCATATCCAGTTTCCTTATAAAACTTTGACCCACTGATTTTAGCATCCCTTTTTGATTTTTGCCTTAATCAATTATCAGAGTGGTCATTGAAAATGCTGATCTTCTCTAATTCCATCTTCTAAATATATTAATTGGCATTCTATTATAAAAAAAGAATTTCCCTTTTCCTCCATTATTTGTTTATTCTCATTATATAATCATGGATTCTCAATTTAGGCAAGAGGTTATCAACTATTACTGTCCTTTATTTTGAGGCTCAAATTAGCCAGTGAGGGGCCCTTCAAGTCATCCTCTGTGACTTTTGGCATGCCTTCATCATTTTCTTTTAACATTTTCTTTTGGCAGAAGATATTCTGGAATCATTATCTTTCCCCTGCCATGGCCATTGAATCAGTTATTTCTGATTCTGTAATTGAGCAGATATTTTTTTTATGTCTGGAGTCTAAGCAATGGGATACCTTGTAGTTTTTATAACAACATAGGCAGGCTTTCAAGTGGGTAGGTGAAGCCTATTTCTGTTTGACATCAATGATACTTGCTCCAGAGTGAGAATTAATTAGAGGTGATATAATTCTTGAGACTGAGGCCAGTCTGGATGGATGGATGGATAAATAGATAAAACCAATGGCTCAGATAATTTCATGACTCATCCATGGTTAATTATCATTGTGATAAGACTCACTTGAAATATCCATGAATAAGATGAGAAAGGCCTCTAAAGCAATAGGTTTAGTGCAAAAGACACTGGACTGGCTGTCACGTTTTTAGGTTCAGGACTTATTTCCACTGCCTGTTTGTCCCTGTGATCTCTTGAGTTCCAGGCTCATTATAAAAGGAGATACTTTTGTTTTGCATCTTTCAATGAATTCTTAGAGTGATCAAACACAATAGTAAATTAGGAAGTGTTTCTTCATATGCAAATGTTTCAATGTAAAGTATAATTATTACAATTAATTCACTGATTGCATAAATTAGAAGGATAGAATACCTTCTTCAGTCTTCACCAGATCTTTAATTTTGTTGCCAGAGTAATTTATTATTTCAACCAATATTAATTAGGCATTGGTACCAGACACAGAGTATAAAAGTGAGGAGGAAAAAAAAAGATTCTAGAACTCATGTTTCTTGCAATCTCATAAAGGGAGATAAACATTAATTCAATAGATATAAATGCAAATGTACAATTTGATACTTTCTGAAAGAAAAGAGGTAAATGGTGCTAGAGGTAAATGATGCTAAAAGCAAATGTAGAAAAGAGAAATTCAATCAGGAATGACAAGGAACAGATTGTTTGAAGGAGAGGTACACATTAATCTAAGAGCTGAAAGAATATTAAAAGTGAACTATGTAAGTAAGTGTATATATCCATAAAGTAGCGGAGAATTCATGGTTTATACCATCTGGTATAGCATTTAATTAGATTTTTCTTTTTCCAACTTCAGTGAGATATAATCAAAGTTAAATAAACATATACAAAGTATTTAATATGATGAGTTTTGAAACATGTACATTTGTGAAACTATTACCACAACCAAGATTATGAATATATCTATCTCCCCAGGAGTTTTCCTGGGCACTTCCACAACCTCACTCTGTCTCACCTACCACCCATTCTCATCCTGTCCCCAGGCAACCATTGATCTGCTTTCCATCACTATAAGTCTATTTGCATTTTTAGGAAATTTATATGAAAGAATCACAGTGTGTATACTCTTCGTGGTATAGGGTAGTCTAGCTTCTTTTACTCAGCATGATAATTTGAGATTCATTCATGTCGCATATATCATTTTTTTTTTGATCAGTAGAATTCTATTTTATGGAGACATTGTAATGTATTTATCCATTTTTTATTCATTATTTATCCATAGATAAACTTTTGACTTGTTTACAGTTTTGGGCTGTAACAACAACAACAAAAAGCTGTTAAGAACATTTGTGTACAAGTCTTTGCATAAATGTATATTTTCATTCCTCTTGGGAAAATATGTAGGAGTGGAATGATTGTGTTGCATGGTAGTATATGTTAAGAAAATGCCAAACTTTTCCAAAGTAGTTGTACCATTTTACCATCTAACCTATAATTTTTAAGAGTTCCCATTCTTCCTTTGCCAACAGTTTGTAGGCCAGTTTTTTTTTTTTTTTTAATTACAGCCATTCTAGTGGGTGTGTAGTAGTATCTTATTGTTTTAATTTGCATTTTCTTAATGACAAACGAAGGTAAGCATCTTTTCATGTGCTTATTTGGCATCTCTGTAACTCTTTTTGGTGAAATGTTTGCTTAAATTTTGACCAATGTTATATTTCTAAGTGTGTGTGTGTGTGTGTATGTACATACACAAGGTACAAGTTTTTTTGCCGGGTATTTTTTCCCCAGGATGTGGATTGCCTTTTCATTTTCTTTTTTTTTTCTTTTTTTTCTTTTTTTAATGTTTATTTTTGAGAGAGAGAAAGACAGAGAACTAGCAGAGGAGGGGCATAGAGAGAGGGAGACACAGAATCTTCTGAAGCAGGCTCTAGGCTCTGAGCTGTCAGCACAGAGCCCGATGTGGGGCTTGAACTCACAAACCATGAGACTATGATGTGAATTGAAGTTGGTCGCTTAACCGACTGAGCCACCCAGGAGCCCCTGTCTTTTCATTTTAATAGTGTATTTTGAAAAGCAAAAGGCTTAAGTTTTGATCAAGTTTAACTTACTGATTTATTTTTTTATAGTTTGTGCTGCTTATGTCTTATTTAAAAAATCCTCTCCATACCCAAGTTCAAGGACAAAGATTTTATCCTTTTTTTCCTTCTGGATATTTTATGCTATTAGCACTTACTTGAGGTCTGTGATCACTTTATGTTAGTTTTTTTGCATATGGTGTAAGGTATGGGATTGAGGTTTCTTTTTTGTTTTGTTTTGCAAGTGGCCATCCAATTGTTACAACACCATTTATTGAAAATATCCTTTCCCCATTGAGTTGCCTAGACACCTAGGTTGAAAAGTCAATTAAAAAATAATGTGTGTGGGTCTATTTCTAGACTAAAAAGTTGGTAGTTGTTTTATGAACTTGCCCAACATGATGATTCAGCACCTGTAGCTGCAAAAGGTATATTTACAGAGCACTCTGAGAAACATAACTTTTCATTTATATAACTAGTTCACATGCACATGCATCAGAATCGACTGTGGGGCTTGCTAAATCTCAGATGGCTGAGGTCCAACTCTAAAGTTTCTGCTTTAGCAGGTCTGGGTTGGAATCAAAGACTAGAATTTTTAACAAATTTCTAATCAAAAATTAAATGAATGTTCTAAATTTAATTTTGCTCATTCTCATTTCTAAGTTTTTCAGTGACTATACATCAAATAAAACAATAGCTGATAATATATCATCTCCATTAGCAGAAAAAAGACTTTGCAAGCAGCTAATGATGGCTGTTTTACATCATTATCATCAGATGCTTCTAATATAAAACCAATTCATTCTGATCATGATCCAATTTGCTATCTAATTCATACAATCAAAGTAAACGTTGTAAACTTCATCTGTCAGTAGTGAAATGTGACATTATTTTGATTATTAATGTAAATTCAATTTAAAAAACTCACCTTTTAAAGTATTTTTTGTGGTAGTAATAAGTACATTTTAGTGGGCCATGACATTATATTCTTACTAAATCAAGTATTCTTACTAAGTTATATATATGCAATTGAAATATTCTTAGCATTGTTTGTGAGACATCACATTTATAACTGCCCCCAAACAACATGCAGTTTTTCACCAATCAAAATAGACACAGCAGTTGCCAAAATATACAAGCATTTTTATGCATGCAGAGTTAAGCGTAATTAAAACATTTGTTTGACAGAGGTGATATTGAATATATTTATTTATTTTTTAAAGTAAATTTATTTACAGTAAAACCTTGGAAGATGAGTAACTTGTTCTCTGAGTGTTTTGTAAGACAAGAAAACATTTCTAATAAATTTTAAGTTGATAACTTGGCAATGTCTTGCAATACAAGTAGTAAATGACGCTGAATGTCACATGATCACAACTGAGCCAATGATTTTTGAAGTTCACTTTGATATACAAGTGCTTTGGATCACAAGCATGTTTCCAGAACAAATTATGTTCACAAACCATGGTTTTACTGTATTTGGGGAGAGAGAGACAATGTAAGCAAGGGAAGGGCAGAGAGAGAGGGAGAGAATCCCAAGCAGGCTCAGAACTGCCAGCACAGAGCCTGAGGTAGGGCTTGAACTCATGAAACTGTGAGATCATGACCTGTACTGAAACCAAGAGTCAGACACTTAACTGACTGAACCACCCAGGTGCCCGGATATTGAATATATGAACAACAACAACAGCAAAATAGTTCAGTGTGGCAGTACTCACTTTGTCTTTTGGTTGCCCAGATTGAGTTGCATTTCAGAAAATTTTGAGTTTTTTTAATTAAAGGCACCTGAGTTTCTGAAAGTATTGTTGATCTTTTAAAATAATCCTTTCAGTTTTTATTGCGTTTTCTTCATATTCAGGAAGTATAAGAAATATAAGAAATCTTTATTCAGATATTCAAATAGTGGAACACAAATCAACTATTTATTTATTTATTTATTTATTTTACAACTCTTAACGTTGATTTGTTTGTTTTCTGGCCTAAGTATTACATACATTGCCTAAAATAAAATACTTTGGGGGAATATTATTAATTTTTTTACAGGATTTTCCAACATGGTGCTGTACAGCTACCATGTAACACCTACCACCAAAGAACTTTGTTGTTAAGACCCTTTTTGGAAATTATTTTAATGTGGTATTTGCATACATTGAAATTCACTCTCTTTGGTGTACTGTTCATTTTTATAAGCTTCTATTCATTTTGAGAAGCTTCTTCAACCATGAAACCACTACTGAAATCAAGGTATATATATAATGGTTTTACCAAAATCTTATGCCCTTACAGTCAATCTGTTCTCCAGTCCCACTCCCTGTCCCTATGTTTTTGCCTTCTCCAGAATGTAATGGAAATTGAATTGTATAATAGTGAACTTATTAATCTAGATTCTTTCACTTAGGGCAATGCATTTGATATCCATCTATGTAACAGTGTGTACCCATAGTTCATTCCTTTATATATTGCTAAGTAGTACTCCATGATATAGACATACCACAGTGGCTTTATCCACTAACAATATGGAGGACATTTGGATCGTATTCAGCTTTTGGCAATAGTGAATAAACATCCAGGTACAGGTTTTTGTGTGTATATAATTTTTTATTTCTCTTCAGTAAATATCTAGGAATTACTGAATTGTTTAGTAAGCAAGTTGTTTAACCATGTAAGAAACTACCAAACTATTTTTTAAGAATGGCTGCACCAACACATCACTGTTTATAAAGTTCTTAGTGAATTTCAGTTATTTAAACAAAGCTTGCAAACTGAAAGATAATGAAAACTTTATAAAACGGTGGTGGTGGGGTATCCAGTCATATCTGACAGTATGCCAGATTTAAACTGTGGTTGTGATTTGATCTTGATTTGTGGGGAAAATATTTTGATGAAGCTCCTATTTTGAATTGGTGAGATTTTTATTCTCTACTGTAATAGAATGAAACTGAAATGATACATTATTTGCTTTATCAAGAAAATAATCATAGAAGTTATTTGAAAGTTTGCCCTATAAAAGTATGTGATGAAGAAACAAACTATAAAGTGAAACTTAAAAAGGGGCAGAAATATTTGGGTACTGGAGACTATTTTTTATTTAGCATAATGGAGAGCTGACAAGCATATGCCACATTTAGAAAGACTTTTGATATTTTTTTTAAAAAAATATGTTTTATAGAGTCAATTCAAAGTTTTCAAAAATTTCAAAATTTTAACATAATGCCACTTTGAAGATGCTTACATGTAATTTTATTAAAAAACATTAACAATAACAAAAGCATATTATTGGGAAGGAATACATACTCAAAAAATACCAATGACACATTTTTTTTGGATTTACATCCAAATTAGTTAGCATATAGTGCAACAATGGTTTCAGGAGTAGGTTCCTTAATGCCCCTTACCCATTTAGCCCATCCCTCTTCCTGCTCCCCCTCCAGTAACCCTCTGTTTGTTCTCCATATTTAAGAATCTCTTATGTTTTGTCCCCCTCCCTGTTTTTATGTTATTTTTGCTTCCCTTCCCTTCCCTTGTGTTTATCTGTTCTGTGTCTTAAAGTCCTCATATGAGTGAAGACCAGAGACACATTTTTAAAGACTGAAATGACCAAGAAACTGATTAAAGTACTTAACTGAACTTTATTCCACTTATTATATTTTAAATGCTCTTAAATAACCAATAGGGAGTGCCTGGGTGGCTCAGTTGATTGAGAGTCTGACTCTTTATTTCAGCTCAGGTCATGATCCCAGGGTAGTGGGATCTAGACCAGCCTCAGGCTCCAGGCTAAGTGAAGACTGCTTGAGATCCTCTCTCCCTATGTCCCTCTCCCCTGCTTGCAAAACTTCTTAAATAAACAAACAAACAAATAAATAATTGCTATAAAAAAAGTTTTAAATGTTTTTGCTTAAGCATACAAAGGTAGGTTGGTTTTATATCTTAAATACTTTTATTTTTGAAAATTGTTTTGGAATAGGGCACAAATATAGTAAAACCAATTTAACAGTCAATAATCATTTCAATATTATATGAATTATAATTTTTAGCATCCCCTTTCATTATCAAAATGTTCTGGTTTGCATCATAATCTCTATAGTCATCCAACTTGAAGGGGAAGCAAGTTTGGTTGAATGAGCAGCATATACAAAGGCTAACAACAGGCAGAAAGGAACAGCGGATATTTGTAAATTGGAAAAAAGGCTCGTGAGGATTTTGTTTGCTATAAGGTTTCAGATAAACTATATAGTCTTGGCTCTCTTTTTCCCTAAAAATTGAAATGTGCACTGCTTTGTAATTAGGGATGGTATTTTTAGCCCAATAACAGTCTGCAAAGACCTGCCACTTACCTAAAATCCAGTCATACATCTAGAATAAATACATGTTGCCATTTATATATATTTTTCCATGTTGACATTTAATAATTGAATTAGTATTCCTCTGGATATGCTGCAGCTTTGAACTGGGTTTAAGTGGACTCTATTGTTTTGTTCTCTCCCATACACTAGTTCAGTTAACATATGTTCCTCTGAGGGAAGCTCATGAGCATTAGTCTTGGCTGACGTCTTCTTTAAAAATTGCCTCTGCCTAAGAGGAAACTCTCCAGGTAGATTACTCACCTGCCATGAGGGTATTCCCAATGGGACTTAAATGATCAAATATATAAGCCCTTTCCTTTATTTTTATGGTTGATATATATATATATATATATATATATATATATATATATATATATATATATAATATGTGTGTACAATAAGAGAGATAGGTAGGTAGGTAGGCAGGCAGGTAGATATCAACTAGTAAGATACACCTAGTTGCATACCTAGGTTCTGTTAAGGATCATTAACATTTAGTCCTCTTTTTCTCCTCACCTTTCTCCTTGTCATCCCAACACTTTTAGAGTTCACAGAGTTCTCCAAATAAGTATTCTGTAAAGCATAGGACTCCACATATTTGTTCACAACCTTAAAAATCTCTCCTGTTCTCTGCACACATCAGATTGTTGGAATTTTTTTTTTTTTTTTTTTTTTTTGTATTTTCAGGTAAGATAATTGATGAATTGGCTGTAGTTTTCAATTGTTGCTCATCTTTTAGTTTAGACTATGCTTTTCTGGATATGCTATGCTTCAATTATAGATAATCTCATTATTTTGACTAATTTGATTCTCTCTAATATATTATCACCAAATTCCATTCTTCAACACACATCCCACAGGCTGGAAGTGGATGAAGTAAGTGAACCAAGGTGTTGTACCCACATAGGGGAATTGCGGTAAAACTAAAATAAAAAATAGCCTCTGACCTTAAGGTATCCTTTAACTCAATCATGACTGGGTTTACATGGCCAGTGGGAAAGGATTTCTGGAATAAACTTGGCTGGCTATGGAGAAACAAAGGGAAGCGGCATTTGCTCCTTTCTTCCTTTGAAATACGTGGAACACTTAAATTGTGTTGTTGTTCTAGGAACTGAGAAAAATGTAAGGCATATGTTGCCCAGGTGTTCAGTGTAACTGGGGAAGTAAGTCCTAACATAAAAAGCAGTTAAGTAAGTTTATTAAGCAACATTCACCTAAGCATCAAAAAAAAAAAAAAAAAAAATCCCATTAATGCCTGTTAGAAAGTCTCGTTGAAAGGTTAATGTCAGTGGAGGAGTCTTCAAAGAAAGTTTTGTAGATCAGCAGAGAATTGGGATAGATTTTGAAGATAAATAGTATTTAAAAATATGAAGGGAGAATGAGATAAGGCATTTAAGGTCATGGCTTGAGAGTCTCAACTTTTCATCCAGACACAATTTTACCAAATACTTAAAGCCAGTGTGGTCCACTATGTTCTAAGGACAAACAGTGCTTCCCATAACTTTAGTAGAGAGGGTGGGGTAGAATTTAATACTACATTTATTGTTAGTTGACACTGAAAAATACATGTCTTGAGAACTTCCTCAGAATTTGTAAATTTCTTGAAAGCAGTCAACATCTATTTCCCACCCTACCTCCACACCTTCTGCCTCCACAACATATACAACATATTCAACCCTGTGCCTTGTCTGCGGGACTCAAAGTGTTTGGTAAATATATGTCAGGGTGAATACTTGAGCACATTGACTCTCAAAGAGTTTTCCTTGGTTCAGAGAATTTGATTTTATATAGACTACTTGTGTAGATTAGGAATTTGGGAAGAATGGAGAAAGAGTTCCTGGCTAAATCTCAGCAATTAGACAAACTCACAAATCACCTATCATTTTTTTTTAAGAATACATGGTTATGGTAATCTCTGTTCTACTAATGCACTTGACGTTGGAATGATTTATTTGATAGTTGATCATATGGTGTGGTGTCAAACTGGCATTAAAAACAGAAAGAATTGCTACATCTTTCTGACTTTGGAAAGTCTTGTCTTCTCTGGAACTCATAATAACTTTTATGATCTTGCCTGATTTTTCCACTTTCTAAGATTATTTTTCAAGGATCTGGGAACATTATACTTGCTGCTTTGAAAGGGTTTCCCTTGAAATTTCTTTATGTCTTGCCCTAGATGTTTATGAGACACTCAGCAGCTGTTCCCATTCCATGAAAACTGAAGTGAATAGGTCTGGCAGCTGTTTCCATGCTGCTTTGGCATACAAGGGCTTGCACTATTCTATATAAATGGAAAGTATTAATCATACCCCATTCAAGTGTTTATATTTTGTAAGCGGCTTCAGAATTGTTACAAAGGGGGCTTGGAGAAGAAAAAAGTTCAACTTATATGCAGACATTTAAAGATAATTGAACTTTAATTCTAAAAATTATGTAAAATAACAAAAATGATCATCTTGAGATGTCCTTATAAAACCTATTTTGTGGATATGGTTAGCTTAAGGTTTAGACTTGAAAACTCAGTGTTAAGGAACTCTGTACAAGGAGTGGGTAGAAGGGGGGTGGGCAGAGAGAATGGGTAAGGAGGAGGTGATAGAATAATATATAAATATCTGTAGGCCTTATGAAGGGGTAGACATTTTCCATGTGACTCCAAATGAGAGAACAGGGGCAATGGTGTAAAGTAGAGGGAGATATATTCTAGTTCAACGTAAAGAACTAGAAAGTCAGCCCATATGGAATTCACATATGACAGGAAGTTCTCCCATCATTTGGGGTAAATGTGGGCATGGCAGCACTGAGAGCCACTTGATTTGGACATCTTTCACTTTCAAGTGAAAAACAACAACAAATCAATACTGTTCAGTCTATTTAAAGCAAAGAGAGAATTTATTGTTTCTGGCAGCTGAATAATCAAGTCCCAGCTGGATCCAGGGTCTCACGTGATATCATTAGGACACAATGTCTTTCTATTTCTTGACTCTGCTGTCTTCTACAGTAGCCCCATCTGTCTTCTTTGTCATCTCTACTGTCCCAGGCAAATACTAGTTCCTCATACTGGCCAGGGATATTTGGGATATACATGCTATAGGATCAATTCTGAGTTGAGTATAAATAAGAACTCTTCTCTGTCGTGTGCTTTTGTCAGCCTCAGGACTGGCTCAGATTTGAAGAAGTTTTGGTCTCATGACTTTCAGTATGGCTTATTTCCCAGGTCTGGATAACATTCATTCCCTCTACCTGCCCAGAAGTGTCTTCACTGGTATCTGAGCACATGGCATCCAACGTGTGAAGGGTGTTACCCAAAATAAAATCAGGGTTCTGCTTGCATAAGATGAAATAAAAGGTAGGCATCAAATGCAACAAGTTTCCATCAGAGTACTTGAGCCCTAGAGAAATGATAAGATTAGATTAATGGTTTTCAGTAAATTTGTGGCAGTGGATCAATATTGCCAACAAAATCTTTGACAACATACATATAATAAAAAAGATGCTATTCTGGTTGAAGCATGATGAATGGCCAGAGGCCTCACAAGGTAAACATTTCCTTCACCCCTGTTTATATCCCCCGAAGAGTCTGGGAAATAACACTTTGGAATCTACTGAGCAAGATGAATAGTAAAGTCCTGTGGTGTCTGGAGTCTGTGACTATTATCTTACATTTGTGTGCCCCTTGGCTCCAATGGGATGTTAGCCCTGCTTAATCAATATTTACTGGGTTGAATTTAAATGAGATGAATTGAATTTAGTGAGGGAAACACCTGTCTAACCTTTGTGTGGCATTTGCATTTTCCAAAGCAATTTTTCTTACATTTTTGTTCATTTTTCATGACATCCCTGTGAGTTAGGCAGTGTGCTATTTTCATTTTTTAGATCTCAACTTTAATATATTAATGTAGACAATGAGGAAGAATAATTAACTGCTTTGTACCCACCATCTCATGTTTGTCAAGTTTTAATGTTATGTATGTTATGATTCTCCCTTTTTTATGAAGAAAACATTACAGTTAAAATACTCTCTATTTTACATCCATTCAGTACCCTCCTTCCCTGCCCAGAAGTAAATACTATCATGAATTTGGGTTTTTATAATTTACATAAATTTTTCTGCTACATATTTATCCATAAAATGTTTTTGTTTTGCATTTTATATAAATGGCATTAAATCATATGTATTAATAAACTATCTGCCTTTAACTTAAATGTTCTTAAAACTTGTAACGATACATGTAGATGTAACTTGTTTTCACTCTTGAAAGGAATTGAAATGATCAGTTTAATCCAAGTGATATAAGCAGTAACTCAGGGGGATGTTAGGTATTTTTGCCTGTGTTTTGTTTGTTTGTTTTCAATGAACGTTAGCCATTAATCGGTAGACTTAGCAAATCTTAAAAGAAGTCTTCACATTGTGAAAAACTAGATTTAATGTACAGAACACACACACAGAGCCATTCCTCCACAACAGTTGTACATGCCCTAGGATCTCTGTGTAAACTACAAGGACTCCATGAACATCCTGAAACAATGGTGGAAACTTGGTGTTTGTATTGGAATTTTTCTGAGAAAGATCTGCCTTTATCTTTGGTGTCTCAAGGAGAACTATGCCCCCTCAAATTTAAGAATACTGCCTTAGATTTTTTATAAAATATTTAGAAATCATTCCCAACTTGTAAAATTAAGACAAAGTTCCAGCAGAAGGGATTAGGGATACATTCTAGTCTCTTTCTCCACGACCTACAGAAATTAGCATGCCTCATTTTTTGTTTCCTCTATGTCTCAAGGCAGGGGTGACGTTTGGTAAAATAGCCATGATAAAACTGTGGATCAGTCCATTCATCTCACATACTTTCAAGACGTCTGAAACCAAAAGCCTAACCTATTCTTTCGTGATCAGCATTTTCTGATGAAATGTCATTGCTTTTATATTAACTGAGCTTGACACATTTAGAAGCAACTCAGCACACGAATGGAGAATTTAGAAGAGAGGATGCTTCCCAGAAGAGGGGAACTAAGATGAGGACTGCACCTCCTGCCTTTCTCACCCCTTTCTACCTAAACTGCTGACCAGGGTCACATACCATAGGCTCAGTATGTGTGTCTGGGGCTAGTGACTCTCTAAGCCAAAGCCGCTCTGAGATGAACAGGTTGAATAATAAGGTTTCTCCCACGGCCACCATATAAACTTCTTGTTTCCTACTAAACTTGGGGAATTTCTCTAAATCTTTTCACCCTTGACTAGATACCTTACATTTTAAACCCTCTGTTTCTCTTATTGGCATATCCATTTCTCTCAGCCACTACAGGAGTCCCATGCCAGAAAAACAATAGCAATGGAGGTAACAGTAACAACCAGCTCTTACTGAGTGCTGGTTGTCAGTCAGGTCTGTGCTGAACACAGACATTTCCCTTGACCTTGTGGAACTTAGAGTCAAGAATGAAGGTAGATACAGGGTAGTTCACTAACAGTTGTGAACTTGCAGTTGTGATCAGAGCTACAAAGGAGAGGTGTTAAATATGTAATAAAGAGATTTAACCTAGTTAGGAAGGAAAAGGAACGGATTGGCTAAAGAAATGGTGATGGCATTGACACAGGATATAATCATTACCTAGGCAAAGATGAGAGAAAAGAGAAATCTAGACAGAAGAAACATTCTGTGTAACTGTCTTAGATGATGGGAAAGAACATAGCTACAAGGCATATCATCTCAGTCCTGAAAGCAATCATGAGATATAGCAATTATTATATTTATTTTATGATTGAATTGAGACTAGGAGAGTTTAAGTATCGTGCCTAAAGTCACTCTGTTAGAAAGTAGCAGGGCTCAGGGAGCCTGGGTGGCTCAGTCAGTTAAGTATCTTGAAATTCGTGGTTTCAGCTCAGGCCATGATCTCATGGATCGCGGGATGGAGTGTCACATTGGGCTTTGTGCCAACAAAGCGCAGCAGCACAGAGTCTGCTTGAGATTCTCTCTCTCTCTCCCTCTCTCTCTCTCTCTCTCCCTACCCCTCCCCTGCTTGCTCACTCTGTCTCAAAAAGATAAACTTAAAAAAAATAGTAAGGCCAAATCAAATGGACGTCTAGACTCAAAAGATATACGCTTAAAACCAACACCGCTCCTACTCCTCACAAAAAAGCACCAGACCCAGATGATTCGCAGGAGGATTTTACCAAAGATACAAAGGTCACAGAGTCTTAGTGTTTATTAAAATAAACACTATTTAATGGATAATGGATAGTGGAAGAAGACTATTTTCAAATTGTTTCTTATAGAACAACTCCTAGTCAACCTTGTTTTGTATGTATATCCCTTACTGGGTAATTTTTAATCAAAACTTATCATGTCTTTCATCCATAAATATATAATCATATATGTCTAAAAAGTATTCTTTTAAAAAATAGGCCTCTTATAATAACAATACCACACCTAAATAGATATAAACAATAATTACTAAAGTAGTCAACTTTTCTCAAGTAACTGAGAAGCTATTTATCCAATGTCTATTTTCTATTTTTTCACAAATTGTTCAAATTAAATAAGATGTATACATTATAATTTTTGCTATGTCTCTTAAGGTTCTTATCACATAGATTTTCCATTTCTCACTTTTTTTCTTCTTTATTTGTTGAAAAAACAATTTTGCTTTTTTTTAAAAAAAAATAGTTTCCTACAGTTGTGATTCTACTAATTTTACATCCTCCTCTCAGGTAAATTTTCTGTGATTTGGGAATTAGATGAGATTTTTTTTTCAGGAGTCTTCATAAGCAGTATTGTATAAATCATCAAGTGGCACATAGTAGCCACTTTGATTGTTCATTGTCTACAATAGATTGAAAATCATTGGTTAGAAACTTCCACTTATTAACTGTCCCAAGTTACTGTCCATACAAAAAAGCAAGATAAGTATGTGATTTTCCGTCTTTATTTAATAGTTTTCAAACTGGTAAACTCTGTTTTCTGTCATACTCTGAACCTGATTATTATATTTTTCTTAAATAGTATTGTTTGGTTTTAATATGTGCTTATAAATTTATTAGATATGTTTGTTAAATTATTGGATATGTTTCAAGCCATTGAAATTATTCTTACTGAATAATGACCCCTATTTGAGCCTATTCAAATTAGCTCCTGAGTCTTACTGACATGACATTCGTAGTAACTGATAACTTCTTTGATTTCGATATAACAAGAAATTCTAGGATTCTCTTACACACTTCTTATAGCTAGAATCAACCATTTCTCAAAAAAAAAAAAAAATTCTGGTGTCTTTTAATTAAGAAATTTTGGAGGGGAGACCAGAATATGGACACTAGAGGCACTCATTCCAACCAGGTTAATGTATTATTTATAGGTCTTTTTAGTGGTTAAAGCCAGGGAATGAGCATTAAAAAGAAAAAAAAAGACGAAAACATAATTCTTATGATTTCCAACTCAAATTTAGGATTAAAGGACTTTTACTTAAATTCTTTGATTATATATTTATACTTTCTTATCTCTCATGCTGAAATTCCTGATTTTTAATGATGTTCTTTACTCTAGCCAATCATTTATTTATAATTATATCAGAAGTACATTGTCAGTAGTATTTTCCCTAACAATATGATAATTGAAAGTGGCTGAGACTTCTCTGGAGTTTCCTTTGTCCTTAAGATACATTCCAAAAAAACTGTACTGCCAAATTGCTATGCTTCAAAATCACTTGAAAAAATTCCTCTCTGCGTGATTATGCACTCTTGATAAACACTTGAATTCATTCATCTCCTTTTGCTCTTGATTTTGGAAATTAGAAAAAAAAGTAAAAAACCTTGTCTTATAATTATGTAACAATACACAGGACACATGAAAGGTAGGGTAGAAATAAGTAGTATCCTTTCTTGGTGATTAAAATATGTCTAAGAGCATGAATGGAGTGGGGCAGTGGCTATACAGGGAGGGAGGTCTTTGATCCAGAGTCACCTTGGTGCTCCCAGAGAAGCTACCTTGATGCCTCCAGAGCAGCAGTCCTGCTATTCTGGATTTATGACTTGAGACATCAGGATTGCTTCCCGTATGGGGCAAGGTACTTCCTGTATTGGTCAGGATTCTTTTGAATGCTGGAAACAGAAACTTAGTTTCCATGTTATGAAGAAGTAAGAAATGAAAACAAGAACAAAAATCTAAAAAATAACCTTAAATCAAAACTAGAATGAAACAAAAATATTCATTAAGTTTTTGAATTTATTTCTCTTGTAATCTCACATGTGAATTTAGGACATAAAACCAAAGATCCTGGTATGGTTTCTCATGAATTCTCTTCCTCTTGTTCTCTTCCTGCCATCCCCACATCATGCAATCTCACTCCCCACATATATACTATGTGCAAATTGGAGATCCTCCTTTATAGGAGTCTTGTAAAGATTAAGTGAGATCATGCATGTAAATGTAAAGTACCTAGTGTAGCGCCTGGCACATACTCAGAATCCAATTAACATTGGTTTTTACTACAGACGCTGTTGTTTCTGTTTCCACGATACAATTGGTACAAACTATAGTTTTTTGTTCTCATTCCTTTGTCATTTTCTTCCTTGAGAATTGCAGAGACTTTATACCCTGTAATTTTTCGTTCAGTTGTACTTGTCAACCAAGACTTAGCTAAAGATAGCTCTCTAAACTTAGGCTTCTTAAAAGGGAAAAAGGAGGAAGATGTTTGAGCCTTTCTTTAATCTGAGCTAGCTTGGTACTGTATTTTGAGTTCTCAGCACAGGGTCAAGAATAAGGATGATGTGGTTCCTCCTTTCTTTCCCAGGAAGCAGCCATGTGGATTTCAAAGCAAGTGATGTAATAACATGGAAAATGTGGTAGACTCTGAAGCCCTGATCCTAGCATTATCCGCTTCATGCCCTGCATGATCTTAGGAAATTTACTTTCCCTTCTCTGTGCCAAATTCTGTCTGTGTGTAAAATTAGGTCACTCAAAGAGATTTGGATTTCCTCAAGTTTTAGAATTATGTTGTTCTGTATTTATTTAAACCCTTTCCTTGATACAGTTCATATAATCAGCTGGGTGACTTTTATGGTCCATATTTCTCGTACCCAATGTATTGGCATTTTTTCTCTTCAAGTGATGCAGTCTATGGAGCCCATAGGCTTTCATTTTTTCCTCTTGGCTGTCAATAAGTCTAGAGTTAATTCTCATAAAAAATGATAGCTCTCGTTAGTCCTAGTTTTCTTGTAAAATAATACCCTTTTCCATATTGTAATTATATATAGATTTTTTTTTCTTCAGACATTGCCCTCAATATCAAGTAATATCAGTCTTGTTTTAAGCCACCCTAATCTTGTTATTGTTGTTAATATGAGACTCTTTATAGGTTATAAGTATTATTTTTGTGTCTCAATGGTGTCATAACCATTTGGGAGAAAATAATCGCTTTCCTGTATATTTTGTTAGAAAAAAGGGAGTAATAGATATAAAATTTAAAGGAATACCATAATTTTCAGATAGAGCTTTCAGTTATTAGCATCAAGTGAGTGAAACATAATTCTAAGAGAGTAATAATTAGTAAATAAATATCTGGCACTGAGATAAAAACATTTTTTAAAATCCAGTATTTCAGTCTTACCCAACGATTCTGGGTTTGATGCTATTTCACCTGAGTGGTAATTAACATGCTCAGGATGATCAGTTGTTTCACTGTACCAAATAGATGGCAGGACTCTATTATTACAGCTCTCTTAGCAACAGGGATATGTAATTTGCCAAGTGGTATGGTGAGGTTCTAAATGACTTTTCAAACGTTCTCATGAGTTCTAGGATGAACAAGTGGAGTAATATAAGAGAGGCCAATGCTTGGTGAAATGAGAAAGTACATGAAGATTATTTTCTCAGCCTCATTTTATTGATCAACTCTGTTAGTGATTTGGGCAGGACAAACTGACCACATTTTCACATGACACTAAACACATTGCAAAAACTGATAAGAGTACATGCATTGGAATAATACAGAGCTGGTCTGGAATCCCAGCTCCTCTATTCACTGTCTGCATGATCATCTACTGACAGAATTCAGACCAAAGCTTGAAAGCAACAAAGATTGGCTTCATCTTATGGCAAGAAGGAATTTTCTAGCAAAAAAATATTAAATGTCTTCCATTATATTCATGATGTCTAGAACTAAGTAGAAAATTGTGAAGACCAACAGCTGTGTATTTAAATCCGCTTGTAAAACTCTAATTTGAATTTCAATATTATTTGCTATTGTGATAATGGTAGTATCCCACCATCGATTAACGGTGATGATGGCTATGATGATCCTACTCTACTCAATGCTTATCAGATCACATCTCATAAACTACTTCTAGGGAGTTTGAGAAGAATATTGTTGAATTTTAATGGATAGGGATACATGAGAGCAGTCAGGGGAGACATTTGGAAGCCACATCTTACAAAAACAGAATAAAGGACATTGGGATATTTAATCAGAAAAGAACACTTTGGTCTTGGGAACATATCTTTAGTGTCAAGCATATGAGCATAAAATTATTTATGAAGGTCCAGCTGGTAGAATCTGAACCAGTAGTTTGAACCTCCAGAGAAACTGACTTCGGCCCAATCAAAGAAACAACAGAGAAAGGACTTTGATATTAGATTGGCCTGGGTTTGAGCCCTCCCCCCACCCCCAGCTTGACCGTTAACTGTGTTATCATGTTCATATTACTTTACTGTCCTGAGCCTCAGTGATCTCACTTGTGAAATGGGATAATGTTAGACTCTACATTATAGGACACTTACATAGAATAAAATAAGATAATACATGCAGATGAACAACAAAATGTTTGACATGTAGTACATACTCAGTAATTGCTAGCTGTGGTTGCTGTTTTTGTTAATACTGTTAGGTCTAGAATATAATGAATGTAGGGCTGCTTCAAGGGGAAAGAACCAGGCAGTTGTCACTGGATATTATTTAAAACGGGGCGGGGGGGGGGGGGTGGTGCTGTGGAAACAAAGGTGGTTTTGGAAGGGATTTGAAATGGGGTTGGGGTGTTAATGAGTCTATAATTCTAGAAGTGCCTTTCTGGCATTGCCCTCTAGGTGCCTCTGGTATTTTTCCACTAGTACCGTTTCTTTCCTGGCCTCTTCTATGCCTAGGCCCCTATCTCTATGATCTACTTAGGCATCTGCTGGATCAGATTTAGCAGTCTTCCCACCATGTAATTATCTACAAATGCTTGAACATTTACATGCTTAAATTTTCATAACTACTTCATGCTGTAATACCAACAGCTAATCATAGAGCCTTTGATTGTAATCTCTTCAGAGTATGGACTCTGCCTCTTTTGTTTACAACTGATTGGCTAGAGCTTATAATAGTAGCAGATACTGAATACATGATGGATGGGTGCATGGATATGTGGATAAAAAAGCAAACTGATAGAACTTCATATGTGGAAATATATATGTTAGTAGTCATCATATTTAATATTCCATTCAGTGCCTAAATATTTATCTTTAATACTTCTTCCAAGTGGCTGTTGAACATTGCTTGAGAACCTCCTGTAATAGGGGATTCATCACCTCTTCAGGCATCCCATTTTCTCTTTGGACAAGTCTATTAGCATAGCCTGGCAAAGCTTCACCATACGTTGAACTATACTGTATCACTGAGCTAATGAATTAATGTCTTGCCCCTTCCAGCAGTATTAGTTTTAACAGAAGACTCATGGAAGCTTTTTCTTTAAAAGAATTTATATTTTAAGGGCAGAATTTCAAGCACTAGGGTTGGCAGAGAGAAAATATGCTAATTTCTTGCTTCATAAATACAGGATCCTATTGTTATGTGGTTGTGGGGGATACAGGATGACAGATGTTTGCAGGATTTCCATGTTACAATAAGAAATAGATTTCACACATCAGTAGGTATGTGGGAGATGAGATATAAACTATGATAGAACTAAATACATAGTAGTCATGCCTCATGAATATAAAAAAATGGTTGTACAAAATTACATTTCTTTTAGTTTTAAGGAATGCTATAGAAGTGAACTGTATTTTTTTTAACTCAACAGCTTTGTTAAGTTAAACTTAGAAAACTATGAGAGTCAATTTATTTGAATCAAACACTAAAAAGGGTATTATTCTAAGCAGCAATTAAGACTTAAATGTCATCATTTGATTTCTCCCTGGAAAACATTTGTTTGCCATACTATGACTGAGCCGTTAAATTGGCCACATCTGTAGATAAACCAAAGACAATGCTATATCAAACCTCATTTTCAGAAGGCACATCTGCTTCTTGAGGAAAAAAAAATAAGAAAAGACAACCTTAGAAGTAAAAGTATCACAATAAATATGTGTGTGGGTGATATACTGGTTACTTTGGAAAACAGATTAATTTGCATCCCACCTACCAGTGTGTCCCTGTAGTGTCATGATGTCAACTGATGGGGGTGGGGGTGGGGTGGGGGGGTGGAAGACTTCTAAGAAATATCATCTCAGGCAAAAACCCTAATGTAGATATGTGGACATGTGATCATCCTATTATGACCTGTTTCTTGACTTGGCCACCCTCACTCATAAGGGTGAGCCCTGGTAGCCTTGTTTATATGATGTGATCCTATCCTCATTGCTGGCCATAACTGAGTGGACCAGGGTAGATGCCTGACTTTCAGTAGATCAGTTGGATTTTCTTATGACAGTATTTGGCATTTGAATTGAGGTATGTCTCAGTATGGATTGTTCGCTTGAATAGAGACAATGCAAATGTTGAGATTTGAGGAAGCTGTGTTTGTCCAGGCATTATAGAAGAGAATGGAAGAAAGATGGAAGTGGATTATTGCCACAGGTCTTGAATGGCATTCAAGTCTCTGGTTCTAGACTTTTACTTATCCTTGGCTTCTAAAAAATTGCCCAATATCTCTCTAGTACACTTATATTTCCTCACTTGGTTGAGGTATTTGAAGTCAGTTTCTATAAATTGCAAGCAAAAAATGCCAACTTGAAAGGTCTAAATGTTGCTGTCATAACCTTGGTTTCTCAGTTGTCAGGGATAATTTTTTTCAGAAAATCAAATCTAGGAACCCTTCTTTAGCACTTCTTTTCTATTACATGGAGAAGAGAGCCCAGAAAAAAACATGTTATAATATTGTTCTCTTCTTGTTCTTTCATCACTGCTTTCTACCTCAATACCACATCCATACTAGACTTTTCTAGGGAAAGTGAAACTCGGTATATGGAGGTGGTGATGTCTCTTTAAAATAAAAACAATTCTGGAAGGACATTATACTTCCCCTGATCTCATTTCAGCCTTGACTAAAATGGTAATGTTCCTCTTAGTAAATGACCACATCCATTTCTCTTAAGATGGTAGCAGCAATTGCTCTTTTAATTATATGGCAACTTCTCCTTTGCCTGGGAGGAGTGAGTTGTATTAATTTTATGTTATTAGTAAAATTAATAATTCATTGATTAATTTTCCATTTCTCTTTGAAATGAGAAAGGAGGCAAGTATGAGATTTCCTGAGCCAGGAAAGCCTGAAGAGGGTTGAATTTATCATAAAGTTTTCTGGCAGGACCACAAGGTTAAAGAAATGAAAATGAATCAGTGGGTTAAGGATAAAGTGTAGACATCATAGAGATTCTCATCATTACTTCATAATGGGACATTCTTTCATTTGCCACCAGGCTCCACTTGAGCTGAAGTCATATTTCCACTGCTGAAATTTTGTATGGAAGATATTTGCTTAAATATACCCAAATTCATTTTCCCAAACACACACACACACACACACACACACACACACACACACAAGCATGTACATGATTATTCATCTCTACTTGCTTTCAGATTAAAATTCCATATATTATTCCAAATATATGAACTTGAAGTGTCTGTTAATTTTAGAAATTAAAATCCAGGCCATCAAATTTATCTTCACGGCAGTTAGAGGGTTGGTATCTGAAGATGCCTGGGAATTAGAAAACATCCTTATCTTTTAGCAGGCAGTAGAGGACAACATGATTAATCTTGAATCTGGAGTTTGTATACTCTGTCCTAACAACAAGTAAAAAGCTGAACAAATTGAAAAATCAGCTCTTAGATACATCAAAGAAACTGCCACCCCCAAACTGCTGCACCCAAAATTGGCAAGACAGACAGCTGGATACAGAGAATCACCGCTTAGCAAAGCAGATACTCACAAGCAGAAACTTCCATGAGATCCAGTGCTGAGGTAGGAAAATATAAACCATATTTGACAAATTGCTGGAGGCTCAGTATGGACAAGTATGAGAGTTAAAACTCCAGAGGGACCCAGTCATGGGGAAGGTGGTGCTGACACTTTTGAGAACTTTAACTCTAGGAGCACTACCCCTTCTTAACAGTGAATATCTGAGAAACATTCCCTCATGATTTGCTTAGGGGAAGGGTTTAAGTAACCACTTTAAAATACACCAGAACATTATGTTCTTCTTAACAAGGACTGCCCTCAGGAGAAACTATTTTACCAGGGCCTAACCTACCCAGGGGAAGAGAAATATGTACCTTCAGCTCCTCTCTAGCCTTCCAAATGGGATAAAGGAAATAAACTACTCCAGCCTGTTCTAGTCATCCTGCCCCCAATGAACAGGGCACCTAGGAAGCACAGGTGAAGTTCACAGCTCAGGGCTACAGGTCACCAAAGGACTGACTTAACCATAGGACTGTAGGGTGCTTCCCCTTCACCTACACCTTATCACCACACTACTAGGATCCTATTTAGTAGAGTTCCTTTGACCCAGTGCATCATGTCCAGTTATTGACAAAAAAAAAAAAAAAAAAAAAAAAAAAAAAGGCATATTAAGAAACAAAAACACAGTTTGAGGAAAGTGAGCAAAGATCAGAATCAGAGACAGACATGACAGAGTGTTGGATTTATCAGACCATAAATATAGGGCAAATATTATTATGTTTAAATATTGATGCATAAAAATACACACAAAAACAAATGGATAATGTAAGCAGAGAGGTAGAAATTCTAAGATAAAAAAATATGCTAGAGATCAAAATCACTATACTGAGTGCCTTTGGCGTATCAGCATAGAGCACATAGCTGAGGAAATCTCTGAGCTTGAGGCTATGTTGATAGAAATTTCCAAAACTTAGATGGAAAGAAAAAAAGACTGAAAAAAAACCCCAGAATATCTCATCACTGTGGGACAGTTATAAAAAGTGTAACATACTTGTAATGGGTATACCAAAAAGAGAATAAAGAAAGAAACAGAGGTAATATTTGAATCATTATGACTGAGAATTTCCCCTAATTAATGTTGTTGTCACTATATCACAGATCCAGAAAGTTCAAAGAACACCAAGCAGAATAAATACAAGAACCCAAAATAAACAAGCAACAACAACAGAAATCTACACCTAGGCATATTATAGTTATACTTCATGAAATAAGAAATAAGGACAAAATCTTGAAAGCAGCTAAAAACAAAAATTAAGAAAAGCAAAATATTTTACCTTCAGAGGAGCAAAGGTAAGAATTACACCCAACTTTTTCCTCAGAAACCAAACAAACAAGAAAAGAATGGAGTCAAATATTTACAGTACCAAGGGAAAAAAATCAACACAACTGTAATTCTCTATTCTGTAAAATTATCCTTTAAAAATGAAGGATAAAGGCATTCTCATACACATAAAAATTTAGGGAATTGTTGCCAGCAGATCTAACTTGTAAGAAATGTTAAAAGAAGTTCTTCAGAGAGAAGGAAAATCATATACCTCAGAAATTAGGATCTACATAAAGAAAGAACATTGAAAAGTAGGTAAAAATAAAATTTCATTTTTTTATTTTTAATTCTCTTATTTGTAACTGATCTACAAAAAGTTTATTCAAAATAATAATACCGAAAGTGTATGCTTATGCTTATGTATCAGAGAAATGAATGACAGTAATGATACAAGGGACAGGAGGAAATAACTAGGAATATTTTGTTGTTATAAGGTACTTGCACTGCTTATGTTGTTGTATAGTGTTAACTGAAAATGGATTTGGATTAGTTGTAAATATACATATTTTAAACTCCAGGACAATCGATAAAAATGTTTTAAAAAATGGGAAAAGAAATACATCACTATCCTAAGAAAGGAGAGAAATGTAATCATAAAATTCTCAAATAAAACCACAAAAAGCAGAAAGAGTTTGGGAGACAAAAAAATTTAAAAAGAACAAGTTAATAAAATAGTAATAAACATGGTAGACATTAATCTAAGTATATCAGTAATTACTTTAAACACCAATGATCTAACACATCAGCTAAAAACCAGATGGTGAAGTGTATCATGGGACAAGACCCAATAATATGTTGACTATAAGAAACCCATTTTAAATATAAAGACCTATCTAAAATAAAACTAAAAGAATGCAAAAAACATATACCATGATAACATTAATCAAAATAAAGTTGGAGTATATAACTTTCAACAGAGCAAACTTCAGGGCAAGGAGAGTTATCAGGGATAGAGGGAGGCATTGCAAAATGACAAAGGGGTCAATACTCCAAGAGGACCTGACAATTCTTAATGTTGTATGCACCTGAACAGATCATCAAAATATGTGAGGCAGAAATTGATAGAACTGCAAAGGGAAATAGATGTATCCACTATTATCGTTGGAGACTTTAAAACACTTTTATCATAAATGGAACAATCCAGCAGACAGAAAATCAGTAAGGTCATAACTGAACTCAACAGCGCCATCCATCAATTGCATAAAATTGACATCATCCAACAACAGCAGAATATACATTCTTCTCAAACTCACATGGAACATTCACCTAGATAGGCCACATTCTGAACCATAAAACACTATCTTTAACAAACATTAAAAATCCTGTATCTGCTCTCAGGCCATAATGGAATTAAACTACAAATCAGTGCAGAAAGAAAGCTGGAAAATTCCCCCAATAGTAGATGAAACAATTATTAAATAGTATATAGATCAAATAAGAAATATTAACAGAAATTATAAAATATTTTGAACTAAATGAAAATGAAAATATAACTTATCAAAATTTGTGGGATACTGCAGAAGTAGTGCTTAGAGGGAAATTGATAGCATTGGATGTGTACCTTTGAAAAAGAGACAGATCTGAGACCAATCATGTAAGTTTTCACCTTAGGAAACCAGAAAGAGAAAATTAAATCCAAAGTAACAGGAAAAAATAAATAATAAAAAATGAAGCAGAAATCCATGAAATTGAAAACAGAACATTAATAGAAAAAATCAGCAAAACTAAAAGCTGGTTCTCTGAAAAGATAAATAAATGTATCCGCCTCTAGCTAAGCTAACTAAGAAAACGAGAAGACATAATTATGATATCATAAGTGAGAGGAGATGTCAGTACTGACCACTGTAGACACCATGGATGATAAAGGATTAATAAAGTAATATTTTGAAAAACTCTATATCCACAAATTTGCTAATTTAGAGTAAGATAAAATTGACCACTTTTTCAAAAGACACAACCTGCCAAAACTCAAGCAGGAAGGTATCCAAGCTGAATAGGCCTATATATATTATAGAACTTGAATCAGTAATTGATAACCTTCCAAAGCAGAAAGCAGTAGGCCCAAAAGGGTACACTGATAAATTCTACCAAGCATTTGAGGAAGAAATTATACCAGTTCTCTACAATCACTTAGAGAAGATAGATACATAGTAAATATTTTCTGATTCATTTTATAAAGCCAGAATTACCCTAATATCAATAAAGACATTTACAAAAAAACCCCAAAATACAAACCAATATCTCTCATGAACATAGCAAAAATCCTCCAGAAAATGTTAGTAATTGCATCCAATAACGTAGAAAAAGAATTGTATAGCATGATCAACCGGGATTTATCCCACATATACAAGTCTGGTTCAGCATTTGAAAATCAATTAATATATTCTCCCACACTGATAGGCTAAAGAAGAAAAATCAAATTTGTAATATCAATACATGCATAAAAATCATTTGAATAAATCTAAGATCCATTCATGATTTAAAAAAAAACTGTGAATTAGGAATGAGGGGAACTTCTTCAACTTGATAAAGAATATCTATAAAAATACTACAGTTGGGGTGCCTGGGTAGCTCATTTGGTTTAGCATCTGACTCTTGATCTTCAATGAAGTCATGATCTTGCAGTTCATGAGTTCAAGCCCCACATCAGGCTCTGTGCTGAGCATGGAGATGGCTTGGGATATTCTCTCTCTCTCTCTATCTCCCTGTCCCCCCTCTCTCTGTCCCCTCTCTCACAAAATAAATAAATAGAACTAAAAAAAAATTTTAAAGCCCACAGTTAACACCATACTTAATGGTGAGAAATCTCTTACCACTGCTTTCAATATTGTACTGGAAGTACTAGCTAAACCAATAAGACAAGAAAAGGAAATGTATACAGTTCAGGAAGGAAGATGTAAAACTGTCTTTGCAGATGACATGATTATTATTTAGGTAGAATATCTGAAAGAATTGACATGAAAAAGGATTGTACAGCATCAAGAGTGAATCCTAATATAAACTACATACTTTGGGTCATAATGATGTGTCAGTGTAGGTTCATTGAATGTACAATTGTACCACTATGGTGGATGTTGATAGTAGGTCATGCATGTGTGAGTAGAGGTCATATATGGGAACTATCTGTACTTTCTGCTCAACTTTAAAATTTTGCTATGATTCTACAACTGCTATAAAAAATAGTTTTTTAAGTTGAACCACAACCAGCAGTAAAAATCAAAGTAGAAGCTTATTTTTTTACAGTTTTGATATATTTTAAAAGCAATGCTTTTATCCTCTTCCTTGTTGGGATGAGCACTGGGTGTTGTATGTAAGTGATGAATCATAAGAATCTACTCCTGAAGCCAAGACTACACTGTATGTTAGTTAACTTGACAATAAATTTTTAAAAAAATAATAAAAGCAATGTTTTTATTAATATGCAAATAAAACCACTTACATTTTTCAGCTTAATATTACATTACAGTGACTTCATGTAAGCAAGAGCAAAGTGTCTCTTTCCCAAATCTTCCACCATTCTTCACACTGAAGTCTTCTCAACTATTTCCAGAAGTCTTTGTCAAATCTCAAGGGAAGCTGTAAGTTACAGTGGTTAAGAAAATGGCTTTAGAGTTCCAGTTCTTCTATTCACCATGTGACCTTGGAAAGTAATGAAACCTTTGAAAATTCTTATATTCTCTTCAGTACAATGAGAGAAATCACAGTACTTACCTCCTAGGGTTGCTATAAACATTCCAGGAGATGATGTACGCAAATGCTTATGCAGTGCTTGGCACATGTAAGTGTTCAATCTGTGATAACTCTTATCCTAAATCCTGCATTTTCTCAGTGGCCTCTTATGTTAAACTGTTTCCTCCTGTCCTGCTCAGAATATGTACTCCAAAATCAGATTACTAAGCCTTGTTGCTACAGGCAAAGTTTGAACTGATAGTTCCCCAAATTCATGGAGTAGTTACTCACCAGCAAATACTGTTCCCAATCTCTCTTGAGTAAGACTTATTCTCACTACTCCACCACAATCATCTTTTTAATGTCACAAATAATTTCTTCTTCACATTACTAAATCCATTGTTAATCCTCATCTTATATGAGCTATCAGTAGTGTTCAAGAGAGTTGATCATATTCTCCACTTTGTTTACCTTTTTAATATGTAGTTTACAGGGCCTGAGGCTTGAATTTCCTTCAATCTCACCAGTTTCATTTGTCTACTTGGCAGTTACCTTTGCTTGCTTATTTCTCCTCTCTGATCACCGAATCCTAGGTTCAGTTCTTGGTGCCTTATTTCAATATCATATGCTCCAGACTTCAGTTGTTGATCTCCTTTTCTATTCAATATCATGATGCTCTAGGGTTTAGTTTTGGCCTCTTTCTCCATTCACACCCATGTGTTTCAGAGATCATAACTAGTTCCATAGTTCTAATACCTTCTATATGCTGATGATCCCCCAATTTTTACTTCCAATACAAACTTCTCTATTAAACTACAGATTCTTATATCCATCTGCCCCTTGACATTCTGATATGGATATACAGACATCTCAAAATCACCATGTCCAAAACTAAATTCCTGATCTTCCCCAAAACTCTTCCTATCTTTGCTATTTTAGCTGATAGCAGTCCATTCTGCCAGGTTTTCAGAGCAAAAATCTTGGAGTCATCTTTTTTGTTGTTTGTTTTCTTTCTCTTTTTACTATGGTCTATAATTCATACATTAGAAAATCTTCTCCTATCTTTAAAGTCAGACCAATTTACCAAAAATCACACCAATTCTTACTGTCTCCAATGATAGTGCCCTGGTGTGAGCCACTTGGCTGTGTGCAATAGCCTTCTGACTAGTCTGTTTTGGTGTCTGAGCTACTTACAATCCACTTGATACAGTAGCCAGAGTGGTTCTTTTAAATTATAATGCAGGCTATGTTTCTCCTCTGCTCAAAACCCTCCAGTGCTGCTAGTTCCCATCTCATTTAGAATAAAAGACAAAGTTCCTATAACAGATTATAAGCCACTATAAGATTTCCTCTACCTTTTCTTCTACTGTCATTCCTTTCCACACCTGTTCCCTCTGCTTCGGCCTCCCTGGCCTTCTGGCCATCTTTGAACATTACAGTTATCCTTTTGCCTAAGGCACTTCACTGGCTCTTCTCCATCCCTATAACACCTCCTAAATATCAGCATGATTACATTTCTTATTTTCTTTAATACATATCACAATTTCTACAAAAATGATACCTCCCTGTTTATTTACTAATATACAATGTCCTATCCATATATATCCCTTATTATCTCTCTGTCTTTTTTTATTAATAGAACTTACCAGTTTCTCATATACTGTGTACTGATTTATTACATTTATTACTCTCCACTCCTCCCCCATATATGTGCATACACTAGGAAACAAGTGTAATGAAGACAGGGAGTTTTGTCTTTTCATTGAATTAAACCAAGTACCAATGAACAGTGCTTGGCAAATGCTGCTGAAAAAAAATTTTGCTCACTAAGTAAGTGAACCATCAAAAACCTTCCAATAAATTAAACTAGGTACCATTGTGAATCCTAAAGAGTCACCTTTTTATATCGTCTATATGTATTCACTTAACAAACTTTTGATGAGCACTCAATGCTAACAAAAGAGATTTTGTATTTAGCATTTATATACCAGACACCAAGAATCCAATCATCTTGTGGTGAATGCATAAGACCTGTTCTCCAAGAGCTCAATATCTGGTAGGAGGAGACTGAGGGATAAACAGGCACTTGTGTCACAGTGGGAGGTGCCATGAAAGGGGGTGCTCAGGAGAAGAACTTCATCTGAACAAGAAGACAGGTAAATTCAGGGAATGCTTTCTGAAGGGGGGGGGGAGAGAGAGAGTGAGAGGAAGGAATTCAAGTGTAGTAAGGAGATCCGTGAACATTTGGCAATAAGGACATGTAAGAATTTCAGTATTTAGAGCCTAGAGTTTAAACTGCAGAGGAGTGAGGCTAAGGCTACAGGAGGCACACAGGATCAGGATCAGGAGAACCTTGAAAGAAACACTAAGGAGTTTGAACATTGATATCTGTGCCTTACGTGACAACTTGTAACCCATACATTATCCATCTTAATGAACTTCACAAACTAATCCTGGTTACATTTATAGTTAATATATGATTAAGCTGCTAGTATACTGCTAACATGTGGTAGGGGGATTACTATCTCTTCCCTATCCCCCAATTTGTCAAACATACTTATGCAGTCTGGTGCTGACATCTGTTAGGATCCCAAAGGAGAGCCTCCCGTGCTCCCATACTTCAGAACAATTTTGAATGTGATACTTTTTCTTTTTCCTTTAGAATCCCCACCAGGCTATGCCCAGCCATGAATCTACAGTGCACTGTGTCTGATGTGTGTTGTCAGCCGTTACTTGTCCACAGCTCCCCACCTTCCTTTACTACCCAAAATATCCTCTCTTTCATCCTGGCTCTCCTTCTGATTATCCATACTCCCCCACTGTCCAGAAAGCAGTACTTTTTAGTTTAGTTTTTTTTTTCTTTGAGTTTTGCTATAAAATCTCTGTGAAACCAGTAGTTTTTCTATTTATATATGTTGTAGTGATGCCCATGGCATTCTGTGTAATAGACATGAATATAACTGGCACACTCCAGACAGGAGATGGTGCACAGGAAGTAGGGAAGGAGAGATAAGGCGTTTCACAGTTTAACAGAATATAAGTGCTAGTACCTCATTTAAAAAAAAATAAAAATAGCATTTTCATATATTGTCTTTTAAAAAGTTTTGTAAAAATTCACCTTTGAAAACAGGAAGAAATTAGTAGTCATACTGAAAAACATCCAAAGGATATAGTTTAGGTAGATAGCTGAGTACTTTGGAAGATGGGGTGGGAAAACACTATTGTAGAAGTGAACACAGTTCTTGTGTTCCTGAGGAAGGTATAAGAGGGACAGAAGGCAGCAGGATCTGTTTCCTTTGTTTAGAGGCCCAGGAACAAATGAAGATTTCACATTTGATCCCCTCAGCAATGTCAAGATGCCCTTGAAGAGAATGAATGTGTCGTTTCCAAGCCTGCAGAGATTTTTACAGATGCCCAGAAACAATGCCCAGAGCATTCTTCTCTTTCAAATTAGCATTTCTAAAGAATTGGTCACATTCAAATTCAGCCAATATTTATTATGGGCAAACTGTACATAAAGCGCTATACAAAACATTTTCACAATCATTTTACTTTTATAACAAGACTGTGAAGCAGGTGTTTAGTCAGCTAATATTCCTTCTTCCCTCCCTCCCTCCTTCCCTTCCTTCCCAACATCTATAGTTCACTTCTTAGGTACCCAGTCACTAATAGAGAATCCCAAGGCACTCACTGTCCCTGCCCTCACTGGTTCACAGCCTGCTAGGGGGATAGGGGTGGTGGAGCCCTTCCCATCACATACTTGGAACAGAATTGTATTGGGGAAGCCTGTGGCAGTTAGGATGCACATTTGACATGTTCCTTCAGAATTTCTTATATCTCTATGGATTTTTTTCCTACTTGTACTCACTTCAGTTCTCATGCATACTTTCCATAAAGCTTCCTTTCAAAACCCCAAATTCACCATTTTTCATCTCTACTCTCTGTTTCTGAAGAAGCTGGGCAGTGGTTCTGAGTCTTCTCAAAGAAATATCTGCGTTTCTCAAACTAGGCTATGGTTCCACAGCTTTCTGAAGTTGGAAGTTTTAAAGGCCAAGTATCCAGGGAGTTTGTACATTCCTGACATGGAGGTGTTTGCTTTGTTTTGTTTTAATCTTTTAATGGAAACTGTCAAGGAAAACAGGAAACTATCAAGGAAAATGCAGGCTTTCCTGATTGCTTCAAGACTGGTTATCTTTCTTTCCTCTGTTCTTTCCTACCACTTACCATTTTTTCTCAACTGGCTCAGAAAATTTACTCCCCTGAACCTTCATGTAATTGTTTTCCTCCAGTTTTATTGAGATACAGTCGATGCACAGCACTGTAGAAGTCACAGGTGTACAACATAATGATTTGACTTATATGTGGTGAAATAATTACCACAATTAGTTTTATTAATATCAGCTGTCTCCTATAGATATAGGACCAAAAAAAGGAAAAGAAAAACATGTGTTTTTTTGTTGCGGTGAAAACTCTTATGATCTACTCTAAAAACTTTTGTATATACATACAGCAGTGTTAACTGTGATCATCATGTTGTACACTACATCCCTAGTACTTATAACTGGAAGATTGTACCTTTCGAATAACTTCTTTTATTTCCTCTTCCTCCACCACCCACCCCTGCTTCTGGTATTCACAGTTATGATCTCTGAGCTGTGTTTTTTTTTTTTTTTTTTAAGATCCCCAATATAAATGATATCATATACTATTTGTCTTTCTTTGAATATTTCATTTAGAATAATGCCCTCCGGGTCCAACCTTGTTGTCACAAATGGCAACATTTCCTTTTTTTTATCACAGAATAATATTTTATCATATATATATATATATATATATATATATATATATATATATATATATACATACCACAATTTCTTGATCCATTCATCTGCTGATGGACACTCAGATTGCTTCTATGTCTGGGTTATTATAAGTATTGCTTCCATAAACATAGTGGTACAGATATCTCTCCAACATAGTGTTTTTGTTTCCTTTAGTCATCCCCCAAAGTGGAATTGGTGGATTATATGCTCTTCAATTTTAGAGGAACCTCCATACTGTTTTCAGTAGTGGCTCTACCAATTTATAATCCCTTCAACAGTGGGCAAGGGTTCCCTTTTCTCCACATCCTCATCAGCATTTGTTAGCTCTTGTCTTTTTGATGATAGCCATGCTAACAAGTGTGAGGTGATATCTCATTGTGGTTTTGATTTTCATTTCCCTGATGATTAGTGATGTTGACCACCTTTTTATGTACTTGCTAGCCATTTGTAGTAAAGTCTATTTTGGAAATTGTCTATTCAAGTCCTCTACCCATTTTTATTTTTGTTAATGTTTATTTATTTTTGAGAGATAGAGACATGGCATGAGTGGGGGAGGGGCAGAGAGAGAGGGAGACACAGAACCTGAAGCAGGCTCCAGGCTCTGAGCTGTCAGCACAGAGCCCGACGTGGGGCTTGGACACATGAGCTGTGAGATCATGACCTGAGCTGAAGTCAGATGCTCAGACGACAGAGCCACCCAGGCACCCCATCCTCTGCCCATTTTTAAAACTGGATTGTTTTCTTCTTTTTTGAATGATATGCATTCCTTATATATTTCGGATATTAACCCCTTATCCAACATGTCATTTGCAAACATTTTCCCCATTCCATTGGTTGTTCATTAATTTTGTTTATCATTTAAAAGGCAAAAGCTTTTTTTTATTTTTATTTTTTATTTTTTGAGAGAGAGCACACACATACATGTGAATGGGGGTGGGGCAGAGAGAGAATCTTAAGCAGGCTCCATACCCAGCATAGAGCCTCATGAAGTGTGGCTTGATGCAGGGCTTGACATGGAGCTCGATCTCACAACCATGAGACCATGACCTGAGCCGAAATCAAGAGTTGGATGCTTAATTGACTGAGGCACCCAGGCACCCCATGCCATGCATGCAAAAGCTTTTTAGTTTTATGTAGTCATTGTTATTTATTTTTTATTTTGTCGCTTGTGCTTTATTTCTGGGCTATCATTTCTATTGGTCTTATGTGTGTTTTAATGCCAGCACCATACTGTTGTGATTACTATCGCTTTATAATATAGCTTGAGATCAGGAAGGACGAAACCTCCAACTTTGTTCTTTTTTCTCAGGGTTGCTTTGGCTATTTGGGGTCATTGTGTTTCATATAAATTTTAGAATATTTTTCTACTTCTATAAAAATCGCTAGACTCTAGGAATTGCATTAATCTATAGATGATTTAGGGTAGTATGGACATTTTAACAATATTAATTGTTCTAATCCGTGAGCACAAGAGATCTTTGCATTTATTTCTGTCTTCAATTTCTTTCATCAAATATCTTTAGTGCAGAGATTTTTCACCTCCTTGGTTTAATTTATTCCTAAGTATTTTATTATTTTTGATGGGATTGTTTTCTTTATTCCCTTTTCAGATACTCTTGAACTGTTAATATCAATGTGGGGATATAAGCTAAAAGTAAACCAAATTTATGATGAGTCTCACATAAGGTGCAAGCTTGTATGAAACTGTGATGAGCTCCCAAAAGAGCAGCAACCACAACAGTAATGACCACTCCATCACCACCCTAGTGCAGACACCTGTATTCCTAGAGACAATAAATAAATAAGTAAATAAGTAAATAAATAAAATCCCAGGATATAAGGTTAGAGAAGAGTAAAAAAAAAGGTCAGGGTGAAAGTGATTGAGGAGAAAGACCAACCTACAGCTCTTTTTTAAAAGACCAGTCTAGGGGCGCCTGGGTGGCGCAGTCGGTTAAGCGTCCAACTTCAGCCAGGTCACGATCTCGCGGTCCGTGAGTTCGAGCCCCGCATCAGGCTCTGGGCTGATGGCTCAGAGCCTGGAGCCTGTTTCCGATTCTGTGTCTCCCTCTCTCTCTGCCCCTCGCCTGTTCATTCTCTGTCCCAAAAATAAATAAACGTTGAAAAAAATAAATAAAAGACCAGTCTACAGCTCTTTTTTAAAATATAATTTATTGTCAAACAGGCTTATGTAAAACACCCACTGCCGTCTACAGCTCTTAAAGTAACTTCAGCCTGTGTTCTGGTCCATTGGATTCTACGAGACAGGAGTTCTTCTCTGTAGTTTTCATTGATGAACATTCCTACATAAAACCTTTGTTATTTGAACTGCTTCTGTTTTCTACTGCTGGGGATCTCATTCCTAACACCAACAATGAACCTCATTCTTACTCAGCTAAATCCACCTTCCTGACTTCCAGGGAAAAATACAACAGGTCACTTTAGTTAGTAGTTGGGACTTATATTCAACTCTGCATTGCATCCCATTTTTGCTAGTTACCATGAATCTCACCTCCTGAAACAGCTGGCTTGATCCTGGGGCCATGACTTCTGCTTTTCTGTATATTCTGTATTTATTCTTTGGTATAGGTTATGAAGCATGTGATTGCTGAGTGTTCAATGGTGCTACATACACTCTAGGGTCTGGACCCTCATTATTCGCCTTCTATAGTGAATTCATTGCATCTTTATATTTACTTCATGGGAAAACTTTAAGCTGGACTTTCTCGAGCAAAGTACAACTCTTCTACTTCATTTGAACTTCACCTCAGCAAACATGGCTGGAAAGTGCACCATATGGACTCATAAATCCTTCAGGCAAGCAATGACCTTTTTGAATTTGCCACCCTGCTGTAGAGCCAGACTGCCCTAAAATATGCCACTTTGGCATACTGATAGTTTTAAATAAAAGTTACTTAAGAGATAGCCTATGCAGGAAGGGCACTCAGACTCTCCTCTGGTCCCCTGAAAGCAGGAAATAAATCTCCCATGTGATACCCTCCCTGTACTAGGAGGTAAAGAGATGTCCTTATCAATGATAAGAAATTTCGAGTCCAGAAGTCTATATAAACAACCCTGTTACTTTTTACTAATTGACCACTCCAGCCCAAATTCTGTTTAGAATTTCTTACTAACTGAACTAATTTGAGGTTCCTAAAGCTAAGTTTTGTTTTGTTTTGTTTTGTTTTTTGTCCTGTCAATTCCTTACAGATTTACTGTCTCTGTCTAAAAAGTATAAGAACTGTCTGCCTTGGTCACTTCTTTAGGTCTTGATTTCATAATGGGGCCTCCATGTGCATGTAATAAAACTTGTCTCTCCTATTAATCTGTCTCATGTAAATTTAATTCTTAGTTCAGCTGGAAGACCTTGTGTGTAGAGAAGAATTTTTCTTTCCCTTCACTGTTAAGAATCTGATACTTGCCTTAAAGGTAGATTGATTTGAATGTCCAGGAAATCATACAGCTTTTCCCTTTTTCTTTAGATTTGCTCAGAGTTCCCTCTTTGTACATCAAAATTATTGTATGAGGTTGGTTACATAAGCTAATATGTCTACTCTAGGAGTGACTTCAAGAATTTTAAGAGCACTTTTTTTTTCCTGTGTTTTTTTTTTTTTTTTTTTTCATTATCTCCAATTCAGATCCAAACCTGTGAAATGTAGCTCCATTGTATGTCCTGCACATTCTCTCTGGCTTTTCCTTGAAACATTACTGTCCCCCACCCAGCCTAGAGCATTATTTCTGTTCTGTTGATCCCCCAGCATCTGTGTTGGTGTCTGAATTATAGGTCTCTCATTCCACCTTACCTCAACTGCTGGTGATTAAGGGCATGCCTCACATTTCCACTAGACTACTAGAAAGCTCTTTGAGGTCACTTTGCTTTCCTTGGACTGCCCAACACTGGCCTATGTCTGAATGCATATTTATTGAATTTAAAACAATGAATGTATATGCTAGAAATAGGGAAATTTCCTAGCTCATTCAAACTCGGGCAATTTCCATGTAAATAATTTCAGAGGATCTGTCCAGATACTCCTGGTTGGTTAATTTTCTATGTAAAAAAATATTTACTTTGGCGGTTTAGATTCAGGTTCTTTTTCTAAATAGCTATCATATAACTAATGTCTGTAAAATTGACATCAACCTATTATGAATGTTGTGATAAACATAATATGAACACACTGCATAGACATCAGAAGATTGGCATTGTAGTTTCAGCACTGACACCGCGTGAGTTCCTTCTTATTTCTGAGCCCTAGCTGTCTTAAATATAAAATGAAAAAATGCTATGCAGCGCCTTCCTTATGGTTCTGAAGTATCTCTCAAATCAGTTGTCCTCAATGCCAGTTTCATATCAGAGTGTCCATGGAGGTTTAATTTAAAAAACAAAATAGGTGAGTCACCCAGGTGGCTCAGTGAAGCATCCGACTCTTGATTTCAGCTAAACTCACGATCTATACAGTTCATGATCTCAAGCCCTGCCTTGGGCTCTGTGCTGAAGGCGTTAAGGCTGCTTGGGATTCTCTATCTACCTCTCTCTCTGCCCCTCCCTCCCTCTCTCTGTCTCCAAAATAAATAAATAAACTTAAAACAAAAACAAAAATGAAACCCAGACGTCCAAGTTGTTTGTCCAGAGATTCCGATTCCAGTTTGTTTGAGGTTGGGGCACTATCATTTAAGTAGCATCTCAGGTTAGTGTACTGTGCATGCAGGTTTGGCAGCAACTGTTTTAAATGAAAAGGAAATGAATATATATTCCACTCACATGAGGGGTCATAGTCTGAAGCACTAGAATGCAAAATCTCAATTTCTTTGAAATATCAAAATGTATCTTAAAAGTAGCCTCCAATTGTTTATTTTATTGAAAAAATACTGAAAATATTGAAACTATATATTTATTTTACTCCAAAATTTATGTTTAAATTACTCATTATTGAATAAAATTTCTTTTCCAGAATGATGTGCACTGTTTCCCTGTAGCTTTGTATATCCTCTGGGATACACCATTGGGATACATACACTCCAGGTTGAGAAACACAGGGCTTGATAATCTCAGAGATGATTTTCAGTTCAAACACCTACTCAGCAATATTTGGAAGTGGATTCATATTACACAATTTTAAAGAGTGGTTTCTACTCTCTGGATCTTGCATATAAAATAACACTTGCATTGCCCATGCCTACATAGTGAAACGAGGCATTGAGAAATTCTTTTAATTAGTGTCTAATTAACTCTGAGCTGCTAGCAGGTAACATAATATTGGTTTTTATGATATTAGATATCATACTTTCAAGAGCTAACTCTATATAAATAGGAAATTCTCTGAAAGCATTGGCAGCTATGATGGAATCCAAAAGTGTGTTCACAGTCTCTCTCTAATTCATTCCAACCCTCTGTGGAAGAATATCCTGCCTTTCCAGACTGATTTTTAAAGTTTTGTAATATAGAAGTAAGCGAATAGGCTAATAAAGATAAAACCAAAAAGGAAAAAGAGGAGAGGAAAGGTTTAATAAATTTCTAGGTTCACTGATATAATATACAAGAAAAAAAAAAAGAAAAGAAAAAATACCACCCATACTCTTAGAGCATTGATGCAACATTACATAGAAGAGGCTTGTAAAGGAGAAAAAGCTACATGAGTAGAGTTATATGAATGGAGTTTCTTTAATGTCTCTTGAGAGACATATAAGATTTACAATATTTAAAAGTTAATTTTGACTCAACTATTCCCATGTTAGTTACTTAGGGGCAGAGGCTCAGCCATGTGATCAATTATTTTTTAAGGGTTTCACAGCCTTTTGAACATCAGTGGATTAAAATGAAAATAGTGTAATTCAAGGTCAGTGGGACAGATTCTGATGGTGTAGGGGGCGGTTCACAGTAGTGACTCTAGGGAGTACACAACTCTGAAGATAAGTTCTGGTTCTATGTGGTTGATTTTTGCTATTTTCCCTGTGTGGGTTAGGACCCTTGGATTCACAGTGAGATTAGAGTTTGTGTGAGGCCAGGACAGTTGTCAGCCAAGCAAGCAGAGACTACTAGGAGTTCTTAAAAGTTCCTATGATTTCGCTCATATGTGGAATTTGAGAAACTCAACAGATGAACATCGGGGAAAGTAAGGAAAAATAATATAAATATAGAGAGGGAGGCAAACCATAAGAGACTCTTAAATACATAGAACAAACTGAGAGTTTCTGAGGGGGATGGGTAGAGGGATGGGTTAAATGGGTGATGGGCATTAAGGGGGGTACTCAATGGGATGAGCATTGGGTGTCCTATGTAAGAGATGAATCACTGGGTTCTAATCCTGAAGCCAAGACTATACTGAATGTTAACTAACTTGAATTTAAATAAAAAAAAAAAGTATGCTATCGTGCCAACTCTCTTGAGGTGGCAACTGCCTACTGTCATTGAGGGTTTCATGGCAGCCATATCTGATAGGCTTGCAAAGACCAAAAACAAAATGAAACCCTAAAACAACAAAAACAAACAAACAACCCCCCAAACCCCCCAAACAAAACAAAACAAAACAAAACAAAAAAACAACCATAACAGAAATATCTAACATGTGGGCCATCCATGGTTGCCAGTTGCCAGTCCTGGATTCTGCCATGCATTTTCCTAAAATATTTTGTTTCCTAACAATTCTGTATTTTTATGTGCCCCAAACATACAGTACTTCTTTTATTCTCTGTTACAGATTCCCTTTAATGCCAAAATGCAATGAAACTATAATATAAAAAAAAGGCAGGAAATATGAAAGTAAAAGGGGTTCAATATTTTAAAAAATCAGTGTCATGAAGTAGAGTAAGAGATACATTCCTAGAGTCAAGTCAGTGAGTTTCACATCAAACAATGGACTGTTGACATATGTAAAGAAAATCACAGTTCAGCACCTGTCCTATTATGTATGTACATGGTTTATTTGGCACAGCAGTCACCCCAGATCTGATGTTTCCATAAATGATACTCAAAACACTCATTTTGAATGAAAATCACTCATCATACCAAGAATCAGGAATATATAAAACTGAATTATAGATTTTTTGGATGATACCACCAAGATGACAAAAATGCTAGAGTCATATGACAAAATTTAAGAGCAGCCATCTGAGAAATGCTTCAATAATCATGAACATCTTTGAAACAAAAATATAAAATTTCTTAGCAAGAAAACAGAAAATGTGAGTAGAACCAAACAAATCTTAATACTTAAAAATATAGTAACAACAGCAACAATAAAAACTTCAATGGATATGGTCACTAGCAAATAGAAGAGACAGCAAAGAATCTGTGCACTTGATGCTGAATCAACAGTAATGACAGAATCAGAACCACAGAGAAAAGGTAAGCTTGAAAAGAAAAAAGAAAGACTAAAGAACATATGAGAATATAAGAAAAGATCTAATGTTCCTCTTACTGAATTCCTGGAAGAGGGGAGAAAAACAGAAAAACTGATAAAATAATTTGAAACTTCCCAAATTTGGCAAAAGATGTTAAGTATACAGATTCAAGAAACTTAACTGCAAACAGCATAAAACTAGAGAAATACACACCAAGACCCACTATAGTTAAATTTCTACAAACTAGAGACAAATTTAAAAATATGGGGAAAGGAACCAAAGAAAGAGAAAACTTACTTAACTGTAGAGGGAAAGCCCTCTAAATGACAACAAGTTTTTTTTTTTTTTAATTTAATTTTTTATTTTAAAAAATTTACATCCAAATTAGCATATAGTGCAATAATGATTTCAGGAGTAGATTCCTTAATACCTCTTACCAATTTAGCCCATCCCCCCTCCCACAATCCCTCCAGTAACCCCCAGTTTGTTCTCCATATTTATGAGTCTCTTCTGTCTTGTCCCCCTCCCTGTTTTTATATTATTTTTGTTTTCCTTCCCTTATGTTCATCTGTTTTGTCTCTTAAAGTCCTCATATGAGTGAAGTCATATGATTTTTGTCTTTCTCTGACTAATTTCACTTAGCATCATACCCTCCAATTCCATCCACATAGTTGCAAATGCAAGATTTCATTCTTTTTTGATTGCCGAGTAATACTCCATTGTATATATATACCACATCTTCTTTATCCATTCATCCATCGGTGGACGTTTGGGCTCTTTCCGTACTTTGGCTATTGTTAGACATGGTGGTGCATATGTACCTTCGAAACAGCACACCTGTATCCCTTGTAGTAAATGCCTAGTAGTATAATTGCTGGGTCATAGGGTAGTTCTATTTTTAGTTTTTTGAGGAACCTTCACACTGTTTTCCAGAGTGGCTGCACCAGCTTGCATTCCCACCAACAATGCAAAAGAGATCCTCTTTCTCTGCATCCTCGCCAACATCTGTTGTTGCCTGAATTGTTAATGTTAGCCATTCTGACAGGTGTAAGGTGGTATCTCATTGTGGTTTTGATTTGTATTTCCCTGATGATGAATAATGTTGAGCATTTTTTCATGGGTCAGTGGGCCATCTGGATGTCTTCTTTGGAGAAGTGTCTATTCATGTATTTTGCCCATTTCTTCACTGGATTATTTGTTTTTTGGGTGTTGAGTTTGATAAGTTCTTTATAGGTTTTAGATACTAACCCTTTATCTGATATGTCATTTCCAAATATCTCCTCCCATTCTGTTGGTTGCCTTTTAGTTTTGCTGATTGTTTCCTTTGCTGTGCAGAAGCTTTTTATTTTGATGAGGTCCCAGTAGTTCATTTTTGCTTTTGTTTCCCTTGCCTCTGGAAACATGTTGAGTAAGACTTTGCTGTGGCCAATGTCAAAGAGGTTTTTGCCTGCTTTCTCTTCGAGGATTTTGATGGCTTCCTGTCTTACATTGAGGTCTCTCATCCATTGTGAGTTTATTTTTGTTTACGGTGTAAGAAAGTGGTCCAGTTCATTCTTCTGCATGTCGCTGTCCAGTTTTCCCAGCACCACTTGCTAAAGAGACTGTCTTTATTCCATTGGATATTCTTTCCTGCTTTGTCAAAGTATAGTTGGCCATATGTTTGTGGGTCCATTTCTGGGTTCTCTATTCTGTTCCATTGATCTGAATGTCTGTTCTTGTGCCAGTACCATACTGTCTTGATGATTACAGCTTTGTAGTATAGCTTGAAGTCTGGGATTGTGATGCCTCCCGCTTTGGTTTTCTTTCTCAAGATCGCTTTGGCTATTCGGGGTCTTTTCTGGTTCCATACAAATTTTAGAATTATTTGTTCTAGCTCTGAAGAATGCTGGTGTTATTTTGATAGGGATTGCATTGGATGTGTAGATTGCTTTGAGTAGTATAGACATTTTAACAATATTTGTTCTTCCTATCCAGGAGCATGGAATCTTTTTCCATTTTTTTTGTGTCTTCTTCAATTTCTTTCATAAGCTTTCTATAGTTTTCAGAGTATAGATTTTTCACCTCTTTGGTTAGATGTATTCCTAGGCATTTTATTTATTATTTTTTTGTGCAGCTGTAAATGGGATCAATTCCTTGATTTCTCTGTCACTTCATTGTTGGTGTATAGGAATGCAACCGATTTCTGTGCATTGACTTTATATCCTGAAACTTTGCTGAATTCATGAATCAATTATAGCAGTTTTTTGGTGGGATCTTTTGGGTTTTCCATACAGAGTATCATGTCATCTGTGAATAGTGAAAGTTTGACCTCCTCCTGGCCGATTTGGATGCCTTTTATTTCTTTGTGTTGTCTGATTGCAGAGGCTAAATGAAAGCAGATTTCTCATCATAATCTATGAAGGCCAAAGGAATTATCATCATATTTTCAAGTCCTGAAAGAAAAGCCAACCAAAAATTCTACATCCAGTAAAAATATCATTTTTCCCCAAGAAAAAAAAGGGAAAATCAAGATATTTTCAGATGAAATAGAATTAACAGAACTTGTTCCAAGAAAACTTACCCTAAAAGAAAGGAGATTTCTTTAAATAGAAAGGAAATGATAAAAGAAGGACTTATGGAATATCATAAAGGAAGAAAGAACAAGTTAAGCCGGAAATGTGGATAAATACAATGATTGTTTTCTTCTTCTTGAACTTTCTATGTTGTTTGACAGTTGAAGCAAAAATTATAACACTGTTTGATGTGGTTTTAAATGTATTAAAGAAAATTGTTAAGACAATTATATGTAAAAAGAATTACTATGGATTGAATTGTGCTGCTCCCCTCCCCCCAATTAATATGTTTAAGCCCTCTCCCAACGTGAATATATTTAGAGATAAGCCTTTGAGAGATTATTAGTTTAGATGAAGTCATAAGGATGGGGCCCTCATGATGAAATCAGTGCCCTTATGAAAAGAGACACCAGAGTGTGTGAGCTCTCTCTGTCCCTGATCTCAGTCTCTTATCTCTTCAGAGTCCTCTCTCTCCTCCCCACTCTCCCACTTCTCCTCACCCTCTTTTTTTTTCTCTCCCTGCCATGTGAAGACATAATGTAAAGGTGGCTTTCTACAAATCAGGAAGGCAGCCCTTACCAGAACCAGACCATGCTGGGACCCTAATCTCAGAGAGCTAGTCTCAATAACTTTGAGAAATACATTTCTATAGTTTAAGCCACCCTGTCTAAGTTATTTTGTTATGGCAGCCCTAGCTGACTAAGACACAAATGGAGGAGAGAAAAGGACATAAAAAGAGGCAAGATTTATATACCCCATTTAAGCTAGTAGAATGATAATGTAAGTAGACTATTAAGTTATTTATGTATAATACCCATTGTAACCATTAAAAACTCTATACAAAGAAATAAACTAAAAAACAGTAGGGATAAATGAAACTGTAATTCCAAAAATATTCAATTCACCAACAAAAATGTAGAAAAAAAAGACCAATTACACACCAAAAAATAAAATGGAAAATTAAGTCCTCTTACATCAGTAATTACATTAAATGAAAATGATCTAAATACACCAATTAAAAGATAGAGACTGACAGAGTGGATTAGAAAACTGACCCATCAGTATGTTAACTACAAGAAAATCACTTTAAGTATGATATAGGCAGGTTCATAGAAAGAGTGAAAAAGATATTATTCAAATAATCAAAACAAGGAAGGAGTTACTATATTATGTTAATATCCAATAAAGTAGATTTTATCACAGAGAAAATTATCAGAGATCGAAAGGGATGTTATATACCATAAAACTGTTAATATATCAAGAAGATACTGCAATCCAAATGTATATGCACTGAACAACAAAACTGCAAATACATAAAGCAAAAACAGAACTAAAAGAAAAATAGACAAATCTACAATTATAGCTGAAGACTTTAACATCCCTTTTTCAGCAATTGATAAAATAACTATACAGAAAATCAGTAAGGATTTAGAAGGATCCAATACCATCAGTTAGCATGATCTAATCGATATTTATTGAACACTTCACCCCCCCCAAAAAAAAAACAGAATACAAACTATTTTCAAGTGTCTAAGAACATATACTAAGAACATATACTGGGCCATAAAACCTCAGTTAAGTTTTAATGAATTGAAATAATGGCAGTGAAATCAAACCAGAAATTATTAACAAAAAGATAAGAGCATCATCTTCAAATACCTGGAAACTAAATAGAATTTATCTAAATATTTCATATCAAAATAAGTCATGGGTCAAAGAGGAAGTCTCAAGAAATTTAAAAATACATAGAGATAAATGAAAAAATATATCGAAATGTGGGAGACACAGCTAATGTAGGGCAGAATTAAAGCATTAAATATACAAATGAGAAGAAAGGAAAATTCACATATCGATAATCTAAGCTCTCACCTCAGGATCCTAAAAAATAATCACAAAATAAAGCCAAAACAAGGAGAAAGATGGAAACGATAAAGAGCAAAAATGAATGAAATTGAAAACAAAGTACCACTTCATAATAACCACTAAAAAATAGTAATTATATCATCAATGTCTATCCAAGGCTATAGTCTTTTGTCCCACCTTCATTTCGAAAATACTTCTGAGAAGTTACTAAAAAATATGAATATTTATTGTTTATAAACTATATACAGATATTTTTCTACAAGTTTGCCCTGTACATGCTAAGAATGAACAAAAATTTAAACACATAAAAATAGATACAATTAATAGGCGATATGATTTGTTCATTCTTTTTCAATGGTTTGTCTTGGGCCCTTCAGTTTGGAAACCACTGATGGAACATCATCACTGACTAAGTCCTGTTTCTTAAAGCTCAGCTGAAGTACCATAAGCTCTTGCTGATCACATCAGTCCCCAGGGAAAGCTCTCTTCTCTGAATGCCTATAGTAATTCTGACTGTGCCTCTTAATTTTATACATATACCATCCAAATGATAGTGATAACTGTATGTCTAATATGGTTCCTGATATAAACGTATTCCTCAAAAGCACATATTAAAAAGTACCTGTAAGAACCTGAGGATTTGAGTACTTGACAAAGAAATAAGGGAAATAAAACATCAATCATTCTCACAAAGATAATACTTATCAATAATCTAGGGGTTGAGGAAATGGGGAATGGCGTGACTATTTCTTTTTCTCAGATGTTGAAGTAAGGGCCATAATCTGGCAGTCCATAAGCCAAATTCAGTCTACACATGTGGTATGTGTGCCCAGAACAGTGTTTTGAATTATTTTATGTGATTGCCTTTATACTGGGCATGCACTCTTCTTGTTGGCTATAACTTCATCATTCCTAAATTTGATAATAGTTCAAATGTTTTTGCTTTCCAGTCCCCTGATGTAACTTGACTTTGACAGTCCTCTGGGAGTATTTACACTTCCTAGGTCAACATACTAAAGTACAAAGAGTAGTAATCTAAGAATCCGAAGACCTGGGTTCTAAGCTTGGATTGCCAGGCTGTGTCCCATTGTTTCTCTACAACACAGATGCTTCAACTACAGAATGGTGATGGTAATTTCTGCCCAGTGCATCCCATTGAGCAAATGAGAAGAATGGTTAAAAACTGTAAAACTACTGCACAAATATTAGAGTTATTATCGGATGACCTCTTAGTTCACTTCCTACTGTGAAATATTTTGTTTCTATGATTCTAGAAAAACCATTGGTAATTATAACTTCCATTTCCTAACAAAGCCATCAGCCCCATAGCTGTGAATATAAATGGATATGCTATTTAGAGTTATGAAGATAAAAATGTTAGAAATCCTTGACTGGTTTTCTGATAAAATTATAATTACAATACATGAAAGAACTGCATTGTGCATTATATGTTGGCATCTCAGGAAATTGTGTGATAGAGTTTGATGAGAGCCTGTCTGCAAGATTAATTGTAAATTGGCTTAGATATGAACACTGTCGTCAGGATTGAAAACTGTCAGAGAATATAATGGCAAAACTGAAAAAGTGTGGCAGTGAGTGGCATCAGAGGCCTCACAGAGTTCAAAGTGTCTACAGGAGGGCTTTCTGAGATCATAGTTCAGCTCAATCTTATTACCATCTTCATTAACTACTCCAGAAAGGGGCTGTAGGTCTCCTTAGAGTAATTTGCACAGTGTGCTTAGTTGGGAGGGGTTGAAAACAAAGACATGCTAAATCACAATGAGGAATCAGACATGTTACAATGCAATTGTAGGAAGACTTCAGATTCTTCTGGGGACCTGGACATTTGAGATTTTGACCACCAACAACACCTTTTCCTTCTGTCTACAGTATTTAAACCACATTCTGAATTCTTCCAGTTTCTCTATGAGGTCTTCCTTGATGACTTCAAAGAGAACCATTCCGTCCTCTGAAATTCTGTAGATTTTTCTCATCTTATATTATTTATTTGCACTTAGAGAAATGAAACCAAATATTACTCCTCCCTACATTGTAAATCCTTGAGGCAGAGGGTAAGCTATTAATCCTTTACAAAGCTCTTGGTATCTAGCATGTTGGCCCACTCACAATACTTTAGAATTTGGATCTGATTTTTGGCCCTGTCTCCACTATCCTCTTTCAAACCCTGTCTATATTTCTCTGAACTTACTGCCCCCTCCCCCAACTCTTTTAGTCTCCTCTGTTCTGTTAACTATGCCCTCCCAGTCTTCTTCAACAAGTGGCTACAAATCTTCCTGATATGCTTTCATGGTCATGTCATTCCTTTTCTTTGAAAATTGTGATGATTCTTCCTTGCCTACTGCATCATGAATGAACATCTTAGCTTGGTTCCTGACACTCCGTTTGATGTGTTCCCATCCTATTTTCCCACCTTATTTTCTTCTATTTATCCTCACCAAATGGTTCCTACCAATTTTCTGCCCATCAAAACCACCCCCTTTCCTTTTGATTGTACTACTGCCTCTCCGATCCCTTTTATATTCTCCAATTCCCCTGTTGATATTTAAAAAGGAATGAAGTCCAGGCAAAGGGAAAATAGGTCCAACACACAAAGACATATAACAGCATCATGTGTTTGAACAGCTGCAAATAGAGGTTGATTCTTCAATGTAGAAGAAAAGAAACTCTTCAGTCTGTGAGCATGCCTGCTTTCTGAGAGCTAGAATCTCTGATAGTTCCTGCCACAGACTTTGCCCATAGTCAACTCAACAAATGTTAGTTAAATTAATACGCAAGTCAATTAATGGAAATGTGAAAAGAAAGACAGCAATGCCCAGAGGAAAGAATTCTAGGCGGAGTGAGGGGAAAAAAACTAATTTGTTCACACACTGTATGAAAAGATTGGAGAGAAAGACTGACTCTAAAAGCTATCTCCTGGATAGTGTAAAAGTATTAGTGTCACAAAGCATGCAAATTAAAATTCTGCTGTAGACAGATAACATTGCATTACCCATTCAGTGTTTATTCTGAGACTAATAATGACTCTAGTGCAAAGAATGGTAATTAATTGGTACTGCTGATCCTGTCACACCACCTTTTCCTCCTATGTCCAAGGGCCCTACTAGAATGACAACATCCCAGAGTGGCAGGAGTGCTTAAGCTGCCTGGAGACCACCATCACCGTCAGTAACAAAACCAGGCATGAGACACTTGACTGTTGAAATGCTTTTCCCTGCTCCTAGAATACTCTTCCTTCTCTTTACCTCATTTACCCATACCTATCTTGTGATATGCATTCAATCATCATCAGTCTTCTCTGATAAGGTCAAATCTTGCTATCTTTTGTTCTCATAACAACTTGTATTTCTCATTCTTTGCATTATTCACAGTTGTAATTTTATCTAGTTAATGAATTGGATTCATTTTGGCTTTACCTCTGGGCTGTAAGCTCTGAGAATAGAGATTATATCATACATGTTTGTTTACTCACTCTTGTAGCTCTCTTAATACTGTCTAACACAGTGCTTCACAGTGGGTGCTCACAGTCTGCTCAATGAACTAGTCAACCTGTATTAACTTATAAATTTCCTCTCTCCACTTCTTTTCTTCTTAACCTTCTTGACGTGCGCTCTCTCTCTCTCTCTCTTTTTTCCCTAGGTTTAGAATATTGCTATAGTAAAAGATATAATTTTAGCAGAAGCAGAAAGAAAAAAAGAACAGATCTTGACTTCTAAAGGAGAAGACAAAAATAAATCGATAAATAAAGTAACTTCAAAGCGTGGTTCATTCTGTGAAGAAAATCAGGCTGATGGGATGGACCATGATAAGAGGGCTTCTTCAGACAGTATGGTCAGGGAAGACCTCCCCAAGGAAGTAACTTTAGAGCTGAGATTGAATTATGAGGGAAAAGTCACTATTGGTGAAGAGTCTAGAAAAAGGGTAATTCAACCAGAAGGAGCAGAGGTTTATTATCTATTCCTATGCCCAGAGACAGACAACTAGAAGCTGGGGGGTGGGAGGAGGGGCAAAACATGCTATTCAATAGGTAGCAAGACTCCTGGATTCCATTCAGTTCTAGAACTTGACCCAGATACTTAGCCTCTATGACTCTGTTTCTTCACCTGTAAAATGTTGTCTTTGTCCAAAAAGGAAAGAGAATATTATTTCTTTGACATTTTTTCTGACTTTGCTGTGGTATGATTCTGCCATATCTGTAAGCTGGGTGTGTTGGCAATCCTGGTATTTTGACTGTATTTGATCTGTAGTCTTCCATGATTTGGCTCCAGTTTACCTATTAAATTTATTTTCCTGCCATTTCCCTCAACATACCCTGTGCACCAAACTAAAGCCTTGTTTCCTGTACATAGCAAACACTTCCTTGAATGTATTGCCTTTGCTTTCTGAATAGAATACTTTTTCTCTCATCTCCAGAAATACAAGTCTTCTCTACCCTGGGGATGATGAAATACTTTTTCACAACACCAGGAAGCCCTCCAAGATCTTACTAGTAACAAGTAACCTCTTACTTTTTAGACTTCCCTTGATACTTGTGCCTTTCTTCCAGCACTTTCAGCATGCCTACCCCAAAGCAGAATTATTTGGGCTGATGTTTTCTGTTATAATGGACTCTGAGCCCCCTTAAAATCATCCATCACCTTCTCTATTGCCTTACACATAACAGACACCAAATCACAATATACAAATGGAGATTTTTGTTGTAAGACTTGTTGGAAAAGAGCAAATTAACAAGGATTGGCCAAGAGGTTTTGTCTGTTATCTTTTTTTTATTATTATTGAAGTACAGTTGACATGCAATGTTATATTAATTTCGGGTGTATAATATATTGATTTGACAATCCCTGTAAGTTACTCAGTACTTACCATGAGAAGTATAGTCACCATTTGTCACCATACAATGTTATTATAGTATTATTGACAATATACCCAAGCTGTAATTTTACTCTTATGACTTATTTTATAAATGGAAATTTGTACCTCTAAAATCTCCTTTATTATACCTATCCCTTCACCCACCTCCCCTGCTGTAATCACCAATTGTTCTCTGTATTTAAGAGTCTAGTTTTTGGAGGCTTTTTGTTGTTGTTGCTCATTTGTTTTGTTCTTTTGCATTCCACATATAAGTTAAATCATATGGTATTTGTCTTCCTCTGCTTGACTTATTTCACTTAGCATAACATGTTCTACATCCATCCATGTTGTCACAAATGTTTCTTGAATGACTAGCTATCATTGATTTGAAAGAAAGGATTTATTTTCAATTAGTAATGCCTTCCCTGGGTGTGGGAGAAAAGAGTTGCAGTATATATGCTTTAAATCCACTATGTTTGAATTACAGAGGTTTTCCCAGATGAGAGGGAAGGAACAAAACAAATAGCCAACATCTTAGGTATGAAGCAAAGGCTACTCTGTTTACTACCTGGATAATAAAAGAGTTCTTAGTAATACCATTTGCTTTGAATTTTTGCATGACAAGCTGAGTGCCATACTTATGATTGTGATCTCCCACCAAAGTTCTGTTGATATGATTGACTGGCAAGGTCTAGTTCTGGTAAGCATTATTCAATTCAAATAACCATATTTTGAAGATCTTCTAAGTGCAGGATACTGTGCTATCTCTTGAGGGCAATGGTGTTCTGTTCTTTCAAATTGCCATTTCTGATCATGCCTGTGCCTGTGGCAGCAATGAAACCATTGAATTCCTTATCACAAATGGTCTTAAAAGTACATAAATTGGGTGGCTATTATACAAAACCATCCTCCTTGCCATCTGTGAAAATTAAGCCATTAGAGATTCGCTCACACCTCTACCTCCTGGTAAAAGCACATGTTCTGAAGATGGAATAACAACAATGTCAGTGGATAGGCAGTAGCCCATCATTTACAAAGCCTTTTGACTTCTATTATTTAATCTATTCTTATAATCGATGCATTATGAAGTAGAAAAGGCAAAAAGTCTAATCATGTTACAGAAAGGGAAACTGAGGCTTACTTCTGTCCATTTATTGACCCAGGATCTTTTCCCCAAGGAATTATCAGGCTGAAATTAGATCCCAGATCACCTATTTCTAGTGATTTTTCCTTCTACATGAAATGGTGTACACATGATATCTTTGACGTTCTCACTTTTAGGGGTGGATCAGATCAATTATGTGTATCTTTTGAAAAGGAAAGAAATATTGAGGGCCTAATGGAGATGTGGGAAAGATAGATGATAGAAAAGAGATAGGGGCACCCAAGTGAATCAAAGGAATACAGGAAATAAATCCCATGATAAGGCCTGATGTTCCTGTGAGATGCCAGATAACATTTAGCATCTCATAATTAGAAGGGCAGGAGCCCTGCTGTAGGTTCCTTGAAACATACCAACAGCCCATTGTTGGATGTGGAACTCATCTACTTCTCTCTAGAAATACACGCTTCTCTCTACTCTACACTACCAAAATTTTTTAAATTAAACATTTTATTTTGAGATAATCAGATTCACAAGAAGTTTCAAAAAAAATAATACAGGAAGCTTTTATGTACTATTTACTCAATTTACCCCGAAGGTAACACTTTGGTAAACTATAGTACAATTTCACAACCTTTATATTGGCATTGATACATTCAAGATATGTTTGGCACTTCAAGGATCATGTTGTCCTTTTATAGCCCACTTCCCACTTGATGCCCATCCTGAACCCACCAATTTGTTGTCCATTTCTGTACATTTTCATTACAATAATTCTATATCAGGGTCACCTGGGTGGCTCAGTTGGTTAAGTGTCTAACTCTTGATTTCAGCTTAGGTCATGATTTCATGGTTGGTGGGATTGATCCCCATGTCGGACTCTACACTGACAGTGTGGAGCCTGCTTGGAGTTCTCTCTCTCCCTCTCTCTCTCTATGCTCCTCCCCCACTCGCCTACCCATGTACTTTCTCTTTCTCAAAATAAATAGAAAAGAATTTTATATGAGTGGAATCACACAGTATGTAGCACTTTGCAGATGCCTTTTTCTTACTCAGAATGAATCTCTTAAGATTAATTTACATTGTCACAAGGTCACATAACTCATAACTCACTAGTTCCTTTTCCTTTTTTTTTTTTTTTTTTTTTTACTGAGCAGTATTCCAAAGAATGGGTATACCACACTTTAACCACTCACCTGTTGAAGGGTGTTTGGGTTGTTTACAGTTTGGTACAATTATGAATAAAGCCTCCATAAACATTCATGTCCAGGTCTTTGTGTGAACATAAATTTTCCCTTCTCTGGGACCAATTACAGGGTTGTAATTGTTAGGTAGTAACATGGCTGCAGGTTTTATTTGTCAAGAAACTGACAAACTGTTTTCTGAGACACTATACCATTTTATGTTCTCACTGGTAATGTGGTCAAATAATCAAAGTTTTTTGGATTATCACAAGCATTCGGTTTCACTTTTTCATTTTTTTAATCTTAGATATTCTGCTGGATGTGTAGTGATCTTCCATTGTGGCTTTAATTTGCATTTCCTAAAAGGCTAATGACACTGAACATTTTTTTCAAACGCTTGTCATCTGTTTATTCTCTTCTATAGAATGTAAATTCATATCTTTTGCCCATTTTCTGGTTTTATTATATGATTTTTTAATGTTACATTTTAAGAGTTCTTCATATTTTATAGATAGTAGTCATTTGTCAGATGTAAGTTTTGTAAATCCTTTTCCTCTTCTGTATCTTGTCTTTTCATCTCTTAACACAGTCTTTCATAGAACAAACATTTTTAATATTAATGAAATCCAATTTCTCATTTTTTTATGGATCGTGCTTTTAATGTCAAATCAAAAGTCTTTGGCTAGACCTAGATCCTAAAGATTTCATCTTGCATTTTTCTCACAAATGTTTATAGCTTTTACATTTTATATTTAAGTCTGTGATTCATTTTTTATGGCAGCTTCTTCTTATTACAGCAAAAACAAACCATTTCCCCCAAAATAAACCAAAAAGAAAAGCAACTGTAAAAAACAAAATAATGATGCATATGTAGAATTAAGAAATTATGTGATTCGTTTTCTAAATTTATTTATTTATTTTGAGAGAGTGTGAGCAAGTGTGGGGGAGGGGCAGAGAAGCAGTGGGGGTGGAAATCCCAAGCAGGCTCCTTGCTCTCGGTACAGAGCCTGATAGGAGGCTCCATGCCATAAACCTTGAGATCATGACCTGAGCTGAAATCATTAGTCTGTGATTCATTTTAAGTTTACTCTCAGTATAAGGTATGAGATTTAGGTTGATATATACATATACATACATACATATATATATATATATATATATATATATATATATACACATACATACATATATATACATACATACATATACATACATGTATATACACATATATATATATAATTTTGTCTCACATATGTTCAGTTTTTCTAGAACTATTCTTTAAAATGAGTATTATTGCGACACCTGGGTGGTTCAGTCAGTTAAGCATTGGACCAGAACAGGTCATGATCTCTCAGTCTATGAGTTAGAGCCCCACATTGAGCTTTCTACTCTCAGTGTGGAGCCTGCTTCAGATCCTCTGTCTCCCTCTCTCTCTGCTCCTCCCTCACTCACATACTCTTTTTCTCTCTCCCTTAAAAATAAGTAAACATTTTCAAAATCAAATGACTATTGCTTCTGTCACTTTGCTTTGTACCATTATCAAAAATGAGTCAGGCATATTTGTATACATTTATTTCTGGGTTCTTTATTCTGTTCCGTTAATCTTTGCATCTGTACATCCACAGCTTTAATTACTGAGGCTATATATTAAATCTTGAAAGTAGACTGATCCCTCCCACATTATTCTTCTTTTCAAAATTGTGTTATCTCTTCTAATTCCTTTGCATTTCCTTATAATTATTTTAGAAAAAAATTGCCTATATCTACAAAAAATCTTGCTGGGATTTTGAAAGGAATACATATATATATATATATGTGTGTGTGTGTGTGTGTGTGTGTGTGTGTATGTATATATAGACATGTATATATACACACACACACACACACATACACACACATATATATACACACACACACATACACACACATATATATATACACATATATATACACTATATATATATATATATATATATATATATAAAGAGAATTTTAAGAGAATTGACATCTTTTACTGTATTGAGTCTTTTAATCCATGAACATAATATGTGTATTTATTAGGAATACCCTGATTTCTTTCATAAGCAGCTTTTCTTTTTCAGCATGCACGTTTTTCTACATGTAAAATATGCATCTAAGTGTTTTGTTTTGAGTTATTACAGATCATTCTTTTTTATAAGTTTTAATGTCCATGTGCTGGACATCAAAAGCATTCAGTCTTTTGTTGGTAAGAGATGCACTAGTTATAGGTATTGTTTTGCTTTTTTTTTTGTGGAGATCTTTATCAAGTGAGGAAAATCCCTTCTATTCCTGTGTTTCTGAAAGGTTTGTGGTTTTTTGGTAAATCCTGAATGGATATTGAATTTTGTCAAATGCTTTCTCTGGATTGATATGATTGTGTATTTTCCATCTTTAACCTGTTAATATGGTAGGTTACATTGATAGATTTTTTTTGTCTTTATTTAAATTCCAGTTAGTTAGCATATAGTGTAATATTAATTTCAGGTGTACAATATAATGATTCAACAATTCCATACATCACCCTGTGCTCATCACAACAGAAGTACTCCTTAATCCTCATCACCTATGTAACTCATTCTTATACCCACCTCCCTTCTTGTAATCATCAATTCTCTATAGTTAAGAATCTGTTTCTTGTTTTCTTCTCTCTCTCTTTTTTCCCCTTTCCTCCTTTGTTTTGTTTCTTAAATTCCACATGAGTGAAATCATATGGTATTTTGCCTTTGATGACTTAATTCATTTAGCATAATATTCTGTAGTTCCATCCATGTTGTTGCAAATGGCAAGATTTCATTTTTTATGGCTGAGTAATATTCCTGTGTGTGTGTGTGTGTGTGTGTGTGTGTGTGTGTGTGTGTGTACACCACATCTTTATCCATTCATCCATTGATGGACACTGGGTCTGTTTCCATAAGTTACTATTGTTGATAATGCTGCTATAAACATCGGGATGTGTGTATCCCTTTGAATTCATGTTTTTGTATTCTTTGGATAAATACTTAATAGTGCAATTACCATATCATAAGGTAATTCTATTGTTAACTTTTTAAGGAACCTCCATATTGTTTTCCAGAGTGGTTGCAACTAGTTTGCATCCCCACCAACAGTGGAAGAGGGTTCACCTTTCTCACATCCTTGCCAACACCTATTGTTCCCTGTGTTGTTGAGTTTAGCCATTTTGACAGATGTGAGGTGATATGTCCTTGTAGTTTTGATTTGTAGTTCCCTGACGATTAGTGGTAATGAGCATCTTTTAGTGTATCTGTTGGTCATCTGCATGTCTTCTTTGGAAAAAATGTCTAATTTTTAATAGTATTATTCATTTTGGGGGTGTTGAATTTTATAAATCCTTTTTATATTTTGGATACTACCCTTTATCAGATTTGTCATCTGCAAATATCTTTTCTCATTCCTTAAGATGCTTTTTACTTTTGTTGAAAGTTTTCTTCTCTGTGTGGATGGTTTTTATTTTGATGAAGTCACAATAGTTTATTTGTGCTTTTGTTTCCCCTGCCTCTGAAGACATATTTAGAAAGAAGTTGCTACAGCTGATGTCAAATAAGTTAGTGCCTATATTCTCCAGGATTTTTATGGTTTCAGGTCTCACATTTAGGTCTTTAATCCATTTTGAGCTCACTTTTGTGTATGATATAAGAAAGGGGTCCCTTTTCATTATTTTGTATGTTGCTGTCCAGTTTTCCCAACACCATTTGTTGAAGACACTGTCTTTTAGCCATTGGATATTCTTTCCTACTTTGCTGAAGATTAATTGACCGTATGGTTGTGGGTTCATTTCTGGGTTTTCTATTCTGTTCTATCAATTAATGTGTCTATTTTTATGCCAGTACCATACTGCTTTGATTACTACAGCTTTGTAATATAACTTGAAGTCTGAAAGTGTGATGCTTCCAACTTTGTTTTGATTTTTCAAGTTGCTTTGGCTATTTGAGGTCTTTTCTGGTGTTCTAGCCCTATTAAAAAGTGTTTTTAGCATTTTGAGAGAGATTTCATTAAATCTGTATATTGCTTTCGGTAGTAAAGACATCTTAACAATATTTATTCTACCAATCTATGAGCATGGAGTATGTTTCCATTTCTTTGTGTCATCATCAATGCTTTCATTAGTGTTTAATAGCTTTTAGAGTACATGTCTTTCACTTCTTTGGTTAGCTTTATTTCTAGGTATTTTATTATTTTTGTTAAAATTGTAAATGGGATTTTTAATTTCTCTTTCTGCTACTTCATTATTGGTATATATAAATGCAACAGATTTATGTATGTTGATTTTGTATCCTGCAACTTTACTGAGTTCGTGTATCAGTTTTAGTAGGTTTTTGGTGGTCTTTTAGGGTTTCTATATATAGTATCATGTCATCTGCAAAGAGTGAAAGTTTTACGACTTCCTTGCAGATTTGGATGCCTTTTATTTCTTTTTCTCATCTTGTTGCTGTGGCTAGGACTTCCAGAACTATATTGAATAAGAGTGGTAAGAGTGGACATCCCTGTCTTGTTCACGACTGCAGAGGAAAAGCTTTCAGTTTTTTTTCCCATTTAGGATGATATTAGTTGTGGGTTTTTCATATATGGCCTTTATTATGCTGAGCTATGTTCCATCTAAATGTACTTTGTTGAGGATTTTTATCATGAATGGATGTTGTACTTTGTTAAATTCTTTTTCTGCATCTTTTGAAATGATCATGTGGTTCTTATCCTTTCTTTTATTAATGTGATTTATCACATTGACTGACTTATGAATATTGAACCACTGTTGCAGCATAGGAATAAGTCTTACTTGATTGTGGTGAATGATATTTTAAATGTATTGTTGGATTAAGTTTGCCAATATTTTGTTGAGGGTTTTTACATCTATGTTTACCAGAAATATTGGCCTGTAGTTGCCTTTTTTAGTAATGTCTACCTGGTATTGGTATTAGGTTTTGGTATTAGGTTAATGGTGGCCTCATAGAATGGTGGCCTCTTACACTTTTTTGGAATAGTTCGAGAAGAATAGGTATTAACTTTTCTTTAAATATTTGGTAGAGTTTGCCTGTGAAGCCATCTAGTCCTGGACTTTTGTTTGTTGTGGGTTTTGTGTTTTGTTTTGTTTTGTTTTGTTTTGTTTTGTTTTTGATTCCTCGTTCAGTTTCTTTGCTGGTTATTGGTCCGTTCAAATTTTCTATTCTTGCTTTAGTATCTTCTAAGCCAATGACTATGAGGAAACATTTTCCTTGTGTGTTCCCCTGTGTGCTCCTCTCTCTCTCTCTCTCTCTCTCTCTCTCTCTCTCTCTCTGTGTGTGTGTGTGTGTGTGTCTGTCTGTCTGTCTCTCTGTTTCTCTCCTCCTTCTCCACAACCATAGCTCCCTCCCCTACCATGGAACTGTGATCTGTTTCTCCCCTAAACTCCCTCTCTGTACTTCCTACCTTCTTTACTGCAGCCCCTTCTCCACCTTTAGTTGTACAGTTTGTTCTTCCAGTCTTCAGGTTGATTTCTGGAGTATTTAGGATTATTTGATAGTTACCTAGCTGTATTTGTGAGACAAGGCAAGACTATGATTCTCCTACTGTGCTGCCATCTTCCTCTAAACTCACAGTGATAGATTTTTTAACACTGGGCCAGCATTGCATCCCTGAGATACACTTTACTTGACCATGGTGTATACTTTTTTTTTATGTACTATTGAATTTTTTGCTAATTATGATAAGAATTTTTGTGCCCATACTCATGAAAGATGTTGGTCTTTCTTTGTACTGTCCTAGTCCTGTTTGGCATCAGTCTGATACCAGCTTCATAAAGTTGTTGAAGGTGTTTCCTCTGCTTCTAGAAGAGATTGTGTAGAATTTTTTTTTTTTTTAATTTGGTAGAATTCTCCAAGATCATCTGGGCCTGGAGATTTTTTATTTCATATTGAAAGTGTTATGGTAGCTTCACGGAATTGATCCAGTTCATCTAAGTTTTCAAATTTGTATGTCTAGAGTTGTTCATAGTATTGCATTATTATCTTTTTTATGTCTGCATGGCCTATAATAACATCTTCTGTGTCATGACTGATAATAAGAATTTGTGAGTTCTCCCTTTTTGTGTTTATCAATCTTGCTAGAGTTTAGTCAATTTTGCTGGTCTTTTCAAAGAGCTAGATATTTATATCATTGATTTTTCTCTATTTTTTACTTTATTTTTCATTGATTTCTTCCCTAATATTTATTATTGCCTTCTTTTTGCTTATTTATGCTTTATTTTGTGCTTCTTTTTCTAAGTTTTTGAGGTAGGAACTTTATTGATGTGAAAATTTTCCTCTTTTCTAATGTAAACTTAATGCCACAAGTTTTCCTTGCTGCACTGCTTTAGTTGTGTCACAGGGATTTTGATATGTTGTGTGTGTTTTATTTAAAACTTTAATTTTTTAAAGACCAGCTTTAGGTTCATAGGAAAATTGAGGGGAGGGTACAGAGACTTCCTATATAGCTTCCCTCATTATCAGCATCCCCTACCAGAGTGGTACATTTATTAGAATTGATGAACCTGCTCTGACGTGTTACAGTCACTAAAAGTTCATAGTTTGTATTACAGCTCATTGTGCCATTTTAAATTCTATGCATTTTGACAAATGCATGATAGGTACCCACCATTGCAGTATGATGTAATTACACTACCCTAAAAATCCTACATGTTCTGCTCATTCATCCCTATCTCTCCCCAGTCACTGGAAACCACTGGTCTTTTTACTGTCTTCATGATTTTCCCTTTCTCAGAATGTCCTATAGGTGGAATTACACAGTATGTAGCATTTTAATATTGGCTTCTTTAGCTCAGTAATATGCATTTAAACTTCCTCCATGTTTTTTTCATGGTTTGATAGCTCATTTACTTTTAGTGCTGAATACTGTTTCATTGTCTGGATGTACCAGAGTTTATTTATTCACCTATTGAAGGACATCTTGGTTGCTTCTAAGCCCTGGCCATTATGAATGTAAAGCTGCTATAAACATCTCTGTACAGGTATTTGGAGATAAATTTTCAACTCCTTTGGGTAAATACCAAAGAGTATGATTACTAGATTGTATGGTAAGAGTATGTTTAGTTTTGTAAGAAACCACCAAACTGTCTTCCAAAGTGGCTATACTGTTTTGCATTCCCCCTCTCATGAATTAGACTTGCTCCCGCTCCTCAATCTCTCTGGCAGTTTATTTACTCAGTGTTTTGGATGTTGAGCACTCTAATAGGTGTCAATATTATCTCATTGTTCTCTTAACTTGTATTTTCCTGATGACATATCATGTGGAACATGTTTTTGTTTATACGTTTATTCAAATCCAGGTTAGTTAATATTCAGTGTAATAATGGTTTCAGTAGAATTTAGTGATTCATCACTTACATATAACACCCAATTCTCATCCCAACAGGTGTCCTCCTTAGCACCCATCCCTGATTTAGCCTATCTTACCTCCCCTCCAGCAACCCTTATGTTTGTTCTCTGTATTTAAGAGTCTCTTATGGTTTACTTCCTCTCTCTCTTTTTTTTTTATCATATTTTTCCTTCCCTTTCCATACGTTAATCTCCTTTGTTTCTTGAATTCCACATGAGTGAATCATTTGTCTTTCTCTGACTTATTTTGCTTAGCATAATACATTCTCATTCCATCCACATTGTTGCAAAGGCACAGTTTATTCTTTTTTCATCACTGAGTAATATTCCATTGTGTGTGTCTGTGTGTGTATGTGTGTGTGTGTGGACGTGCGCGTGTGCACACACATGTGTATACACACTACATCTTCTTTATCCATTCATCAGTAATGGACATTTGGGCTCTTTCCATAATTTGGCTATTGTCGATAATGCTGCTATAAACATTGGAGTGCATGTGCCCCCTTCGAATCAGCATTTTTGTATCCTTTGGATAAATACTTAGAAGTTCAATTGCTGGATAGTAAGGTAGTTCTATTTTTAACTTTTTGAGGAACCTTCATATTGTTTTCCAGAGTGGCTGCACCAGTTTACATTCTGACCAGCAGTGCAAAAGTGTTCCCCTTTCTCTGCATCCTCACCAACATCTGTTGTTTCCAGAGTTGTTTAGGTTAGCCAGTTTGACAGATGTGACATGGTATCTCACTGTGATTTTGATTTGTATTTCCCTGATTATGAGTGATGTTGAGCATCTTTTCATGTGTCTGTTAGGCATGTGGATGTCTTCTTTGGAAAAATGTCTATTCATGTCTTCTGCCCATTTCTTCACTGGATTGTTTGTTTTTTGGGTGTTGAGTTGGCTAAGTTCTTTATAGATCTTGGATACTAATCCTTTATCCAATATATCATTTGAAAATAGCTTCTCCCATTCCACCAGTTGCCTTTTAGTTTTGTTGATTATTTCCTTCACTTTACAGAAGCTTTTTATCTTGATGAGGTCCCAGTAGTTCATTTTTGCTATTTGTTTCTCTTGCCTCTGGAGACATGTCTAGTAAAAACTTGCTGTGTCTGAGGTCAAAGAGGTTGTTGCCTGTTTTCTCCACTAGGATTTTGATGGCTTCCTGTCTTATATTTAGGTCTTTCATCCATTTTGAGTTTATTTTTGTGGATGGTGTTAGAAAAGTGGTCCAGATTCATTCTTCTGAATGTTGCGGTCTAGTTTTCCCAACATCATTTGCTGAAGAGACTGTCTTTTTTCCATTGGATATTCTTTGCTGCTTTGCTGAAGTTAGTTGGTCATTCATTTGTAAGTCCATTTCTGGGTTTTCTATTCTGTTTCATCGATCTATGTGACTTTTTTGTGCCAGTACCATACTTTCTTGATGATTACAGCTTTGTAATAGAGCTTGAAGTCCAAAATTGTGATGACTCTGGCTTTGGATTTCTTTTTCAACAAGGCTTTGGTTACTCAGGGTCTTTCAGTCCCTTACAGATTTTAGTATAGTTTGTTCTAGCTCTGTGAAGAATACTGGTGTTATTTTGATAGGGATTGCATTGAATGAGTAGATTCCTTTGGGTAGTATGGACATTTTAACAATATTTGTTCTTTCAATCCATGATCATGGAATATTTTTCCATTTCTTTGTGTGTTCTTCAATTTATTTCACAAGCTTTCTGTACTTTTCAGCATATAGATTTTTTACCTCTTTGGTTAGGTTTATTCCTAGGTATTTTATAGTTTTTTGGTGCAATTATAAATGGGATTGATTCCTTGATTTCTTTTTCTGCTGCTTCATTATAGTACATAGAAATGGAACATATTTTCATATGCTCATTAGACATCTGTATATCTTCTTTGATAAAATTTTTTGTATTTTTATTTTCATTCATTTCAGTGATTTTCGTTTCTTTCTCTTGTGACTTCCTTTTTTACTCATGGTTCAATTAGAATGGTTCAATTAGAAGTATATTCTTTAGTTTTAACATGTTCAAAAATGTCACTGTTCTATTTTGCTATTGATTTATAGTTTGATTTCATTGTAGTCCGAGAAAGCACTAATTGCCATTCTTTTTAGGATTCTGGTGACATGAATGTTAGATCTTTTGTTATAGACATAAAAGTCTCTGGGGCTGCATTTATTTTGTCTATTTTTTCTGTTTTTCAGATTGGGTAATTTCTATCCTTTCTTCCAGCTCACTGCTTCTTCCTTCCTTCCCCTACATTTTCTTTTGAGCCCACTCAATCACTTTCTTTTAGTTACTGTATGTGAAGTTCTGCTCTTTACATTGGATATTCTTTATAAAATGTATTTTTTGGGGCGCCTGAGTGGCGCAGTCGGTTAAGCGTCCGACTTCAGCCAGGTCACGATCTCGCGGTCCGTGAGTTCGAGCCCCGCGTCGGGCTCTGGGCTGATGGCTCAGAGCCTGGAGCCTGTTTCCGATTCTGTGTCTCCCTCTCTCTCTGCCTCTCCCCAGTTCATGCTCTGTCTCTCTCTGTCCCAAAAATAAATAAACGTTGAAAAAAAATTTTTTTTTTATAAAATGTCTTTTTTGTGATTCTATTTTTTCATTTGTTTCAAGTGTGTTCTTAATTATTTGGTAAAGCATTATGATGGCTACTGTAAAACCTCTGTCAGGCAAAACTTCACCATAAAAACAAAAGGAGGGGCAGACATACTCCCACTGCAAGAGGTTCTGCTCAAACTTTTCATGAAGAAATAAAACAAAACCCTTGTCAGCTGAGTTTAGCCTCTCTGTCCTCTCATTGTCGGCATCTATTGTCTCTTGTATGCAATTTTAAATCTTCCTCGTTCTTGGTATGATGAACGATTTTTTTTAAATGTTTTTTAACGTTTATTTATTTTTGAGACAGAGAGAGACAGAGCATGAACCGGGGAGGGTCAGAGAGAGGGAGACACAGAATCCGAAACAGGCTCCAGGCTCCGAGCCGTCAGCGCAGAGCCCAACGCGGGGCTCGAACTCACGGACTGCGAGATCATGACCTGAGCCGAAGTCGGCCGCCCAACTGACTGAGCCACCCAGGTGCCCCATGATGAACGATTTTTAATTGAAACGTGGATATTTGGGGTATTATGTTGTAGATCTTAAGATCTTATTTACACCTATTTTTGTTGGTTCTTCTGACAACAGTCTGGTGGTGCACATGAGGGAGCATTCTACTTCATTACTACCAGTTGCTAGTAGAAGTCCTGGTTTCCCACTTGGTCTTCACATATACTTTCATTTACACCTTAGTGGGAGTGAACTCTTCATTACTGCTGGCATTTTTGGGACTTCCCATTCCCACTAGACTTCCACTATTGCCTCACAGTCTGGGAAAAGTAAGAATCCTCCTTGCTGCTCCTCAGTGGCCCCACTTAAAGCATGGAGAAGGAGTAACCTTTTTACCATTGGGTAACAGGGAAGTCCTGACTCACCATTAGGCCTCCTGTTATATGGTGGGCCTCTTTACTGCTGTGTTAGGATGGCAGTCCAGGTTCCCCATGTACTTTGCTTTGACATTGTCAGAGAGTGGGGACTTGTTACTGCCCAGTATAGATGAAAGTCCCAAATCTTCATTTGGCCTTCTCAGATATCATGCTGGCAGAGTTGGGTAAGTTTGGGCTCCTTACTGCAGCTTCATGAGGATGGAAGTTTAGGCTTCTGACTTAGTTTTTGCTGGTGTGAGTGTGGATGAGGTCATATTTTTTTCTGTGGTATTTGGCTGCAGTAGAGGAATTATTACCTAAAAGTTTTCTATTGTATCAGGCAGTCCCTTTTCATTTAGCAGACTTTTCTTGTGTCTTTATTATGCCCACTGGCATTTCTAAGCTACTGGCATCTCCAGTACCTAGTCAGGATATATGAGGCAACAAGAAACCAAGAGAATTCATTGTTCAGGGCACAATTGCCTACTAGTCTGCCATCTTCTTCTCACAATTCAGAGTTGTCTTATGTTTGTTTTATACTTAATGTCCAGGGGTTTTGTTTGTACTTAGTAGGAGAAATAGGGGAAAGTACATCTGTTCTACCCTTCCAAAAGCAGGAATATGATGTCCTACTTTTAATGATAGACACATACTTAGAAGCATGCCTGATGTCAAGTGGTTTATATAGAGAGACTTTTTTTTAATATGTATAGGAAACCTGGGGTTTTGGAGAAATGAGTAAAGGACCAGAGAAGAAAAAGATAATCCAGTTTTCAGTGACTGGCAAAAAAATCTGATGTAGCTGTGATGTAATGGGTGCATGGTAAGGACTAAGGAGAAGTGGCTGGAGATAACGACCTTGAGCAGTTTGGATTTCTTCTGTGCCATTGGAAAGCCATTGAAGTCTATTGCTAAGAGCAGAGCACGACTCAAGGGCACTTTCAGGGTAGCACCCCTTAACATCCTCACCTGGGGTAGATGAGCTAGAGACAGGTAGAGATTTTCTGGAGGGGCAGGAAGGGACAGAAATATCTCATGTAATAGATTACATGGGTCATTGAAACACTTAACCATTGTAATATGGTTGTACATGGTCAAAATAGAGGTTGTCCAGGGTTGGTTTGTGTACTGGACAAAAAAAAAAATGCCACAGTGATTTACACAAAAGCTAGTAACACCATCCTGCTGATTATCATGTGTACCTGTGATCTCTACAGTTTATTTCATAGTGATAAATTATGTAATTAGACTTCCATCACTATAGATATAAACACTGCAGAAAACTTGATTGCGGTTTTGTATTCCCTTGGTGCATTTGCAGAATCAATTATGCCATATTTTCAATATGACAAACTACTGGAGAGATTGCACATGATTTTTTTTCTTCTTCATTTTTGTATTGTAATTTGACAAGTAATTATCACTCAAGGCAAGGTGTATTGTTCCTGCGAAGAACCCTTTGGGGAAACTGGAGCCCAGAGTGAGAAGTCCTTTTTCAGGTTCCCTTTTACTCTCCTATCCTTTAGACTATGTCTCAGTCACCTTCTGCTGGCTTTGAGCTAAGTATGGATCCTTTTGTTTTGGAGACTAAGCTGTGGGTGGAGTCAAAGGACTTAGAACTGAGATTTCTTCTAAATCTTAAATGCATTTTTATAACCATTCAATCTTTGTAGTGAACCCTTTTTAAATGAAACCTATTTGAACATCAATGCAGAAAATAGATAAGTGCTCTGACTGAAACGAGCCATGGGCCTGGATGTCTGCCTGCCTCTGACAACTTCTTCTATTAAGGGAACCCCAGACATCTTCAGAAATTTAGGTCTGATTGGAAACCTTATAGTTCTATGTGACTTGGCTCCATTCTTTGATTTCACAGATGAGAAAGTCCATTCATTCATTTGTCCCACAAATATTTATTGAGTACCCACACTGTTAATCACTGTGTAAGAGCTGAGAATAACAAAACACAGGGTAAGGGACTCATGAGGACTCTTGATACTTAGTCTGCAACCCTCTCTAGAACACCACACACCCTTTAATAGCCATACACACATGAGGCTTCTGCTTCTGCTAAATTTTTGCCCTTCCCTGTCCCCCTGAGGTAGGCAGTGACCTCCTGTTCTCTGCTTTCCCAGTAAGTCCCCAAATTAAAATATATGCACCATATTCCTTCTAAGAAAACTTAGTTGTCCCATATTAGTACTGAAAGGAGGAAGGTATTCCAGGACAGCATGAGTTTTAAAACCATGACTATTTTCTTCACACAGGTGCATGGGTGTGCCTTTGTTTTCTGAGCCCAACAATTGATAAAGAGTTTCTGCTCTCTCCAGCTTTCTCTTATTCCAGATGTTTTTTCCTTTGAAGAAAGAAGAGCTTCTCTAATCCACAAACTATATTGCTTGTCTCATGTATATAGTTTGGAAGAACAATAGAACTAGGGCTGTCAGATTGAGCAAAAAATACAGAATACCCAGTTACATTTTTTTTTTAAGATTGAGGTATAATTGACATTTAACATTAATTTCAGGTGTACAACATAACATTTCAGTATTTGTTTACATTACAAAAGGATCCCCACAATAAGTCTAGGTAACATCTGTCACCATATGTAGCTAACATTTTTTTTTCTTGTGATAAGCAGTTTTAAGATCTACTCACTTAGCTAGGTTCAAACATGCAATACAATATTATTGCCTCCTTTGCAACTTGTTAAAATGTAAATTTGAATTATAGATAAACAATGAATACTCTTTAGTATAAGCATGTCCCAAATATTGTATGGCACATACTAAAAACTTATTTGAAACACTATTTTTAGGATAAATATTATTGCATGGGTATACTTACATTAAAATGTTGTTTGTTATCCAAAATTTAGACTTGACTGTCATGTATCCTCTTTATATAGAGAGAGATTATCTATTTATCATCTATCTATGTATCTATCTGTCTGTCTGTCTCTAGTGTGTGTGTGTTTATGTGTGTTCTGCCTCACAGAGCCATCCTGCTGTTAGTAAGGATAGGGAAAATTGATTCATTGCTCGCAGCATTTCAGGATTGTTGAGGGGGAAAAACAGTTATGGAAATGCAAGCTGTTATTATGCAGTTAGGTTTCCTGGCCCATTGGAGAAAATACTGTGCTTAATTTAAGAGTTATTTGCATTGCTTATAGGACAGCACAGATATATTTTCAGTCTGTCAAGCTCTTTCTCAAATGCTATGGGTTCTGCACAGCTTAAATGAATTTTGCCAGCCATGTTCCCATATTGAGGAACCGAAGACATATGTTTCTGATTCATTTACACTGAACCGATCAAATTGTTTTTTTTTCTTTTTTTCTTTCTAAACTCTTAGATGCTTGCAGGGTTTCAGGAAATATTTTATTTTGATGTTCTAGAGTTGTTATTAACGGAGGTACTGGTATTAATTCCTCCACCTCCTCCTTTTCTACAGTTTAATTACTGATCAAGCAGGAGGTAGAATTATAAAGTGGCAGCCCTCTGAGCTGGATTTGTTCTGTCCGGAAAATTGAATGAATGTTAATAGCATCAGTCTTTTGGAAAATACAAATTTCAAAGAGCATGAGTAATCAAGTTCATATCTGAAACTGCTATGAGTAAGGTACCCAACAAGTTCAGCCCTTTAATTACTAACATTGATTTATAGCAAAGATAGCTGAAGCTTTTAGTATCTAGTTTGATGCCTGTAGCAAACACGGAGATCCAATTTATTCTAGGTATCAAAGTGCTAAGGAGCACTCCATCTGTCCCTTTGCTTGATTGTCGATTTTTAAATAACCACAAACAACAGAAAGAAATAGAATTCCATTTGTACCATTATGGTGGATTCAAACCACAGTGTAAAAGCCCCAGAATAAGGACTAATAAATGCTGTGAAAACACGTTGTTATAGCTTGACATTGACCTGTGACACACACATCAGTATTACTTTTTTTTTTTTTTTTTTCAAAAATATAACAGTAACTAAATAGAAAATTTTCATGTAACTCACATGGATTAGTATTCCCAAAAGGTGATATGAAGGTGATTTTAAAAATTCAACTTGATTCAAAAAGCCACCTGGGTGGCTCAGTCAGTTAAGTGTCTGACTTTGGCTCAGGTCATGGTCTCATGGTTTGTGAGTTCCAGTTGGTTAAGTGTCTGACTTCGGCTCAGGCTGTGATCTCATAGTTGATGAGTTCAAGCCCCACATTAGGCTCTCTACTGTCAGCGGAGAGCCTGCTTTAGATCTTCTGTCTGCCCACCAACCCCTCTCAAAAATAAATACACATTAAAAACAAAATCCAACCTGAGGGATAGACTGTCTCATCTACATACTTAATAGTTTTTTATACCTTATATATAACCTTTATTAACAGTAAGAATGGCTGTCACAGAGTAAGAATTGGTGGATGAGTTTCAGGTTGCTGTCCGTTCATGCATTAGTGATTGTTCTGTGATTGGATTTAGGGGCTCAAGGATGCCTGAGGTTATAGAATTAATACCACATCTAATTTACTTTAGGGATACATTGGTGGGAATTCAAGGGGATAATAAAGCTAAAAGCAGGTAGGCCATGGTTCGTGGTTGTTAAATAGCAAATCCTCTGTTGTTGTTTTTTTGTTTTTTTGTTTTTTTTTGTCCCATTTGTTGTCATTCCTTGAGTAATCTACATTGTACTTTAATTAATTATGGACATTTATTATTTGTCTGCTACACTATGGGCTGGCATGGGGCAAGGTATATCCATAATGTCTGATTCAACTTTGTTTCCTTTTCATCTTCTATACAGTGTCTTTACCATACTTAATCCTCAGTAAATAAATATTATCCATGTTTAAGGGTAAGGGATCTTTCTATGGACATGGATGAATAACAGGGTTGGCTGGCTTTGTGGTTGGTTTATAGAACCATCAGGCCCATCTGCAGCTGAAGTTAACAAATCTATTACATTTTTTAATATGAAAGATTCTGAAGTCTGCAGAGGTAAGCAGACACACCAAGCCAATCTTAATCCACCTTTAGGTCATCCAATAGGAAGAGTACTAGGTTTGGAATTGGAAGACCTGAGTGTTTCTTTCATCCCCACTATGCACTATTAGTACTTTCTGTGAGGAATTAGGGAACTTGCTAAATTCCTGGAATTGGCCTCCTTTGTAAAAATAGCACTCACCCTGTTTCTCCTTCAGAGTTTTGAAAAGATCCAACTAAGAGGACCTCGTACATCAAAATCTATCCTGTAGACAAACTCTTGGGAATGTGCAAAGATACGGTGACAATGAAGTTGGCTGCAACACTGTAGCAGCAAAAAGTCAGAGGCAACCTAAATATTCTTCGGGTGAAGCATGGCTAAATAAATGCTAGCTCATCCATAAAATTAAATACTATGCAACCATTAATGATGTAGATTTGTATATTGATAAGAAGAATTTCCATGATACATTTTTGAATGGAAAAAAAAATTGAAAACTCTGGTATCGCTTGTGGTCCCAGTTTTAACAGAAGAAAATAGACATGATGGTTTGGGAATAGATGAATGGTTACTTTGACAGCTCTAGGATACCCACGGAGTGTGGTTGGTTTTGGAGATGATTAATAACATGGATAATAAGAGTAGCTAATATTTGTGGAACTCTTTATATATGCCAGTCACTATTCTGAATTTTACATTTATAAACTAATTCCTATTACAGCTCTGTTACGAAGGCACTACTATTATTTCCACTTTACAGATGAGAAAACTGAGCTACAGAGAAGTGAAATAACATGGCTAAGGTTATAACAGAACATCATGTAAGAACTAGAAACAAGATTTGGATCCATGTAGCCTGACTCTACAGTCTTCCCTTGGCTGCAGCATTATATGGGGGTGAGCTGGGGGGTGTACTTCAGGAACATTTTCTTTCAATTTTCTGTGCTTCTGTGTGGTTCATATATCTTCATCAAGCACATATTACTTTATAACTCTAAAACAATGCTTTTGCAAAAGTAGATTATATACATGAAAGCATTTTGTTTTATAGCCTGTCACTTGCTGTACTTCTATAAATTCAGAGCACTAAGAGATGCTCCTTATATTAAAAAAATATATATATGAAGTTGTTTCACACATCAACATCTCTACACAATCTTTGCTAGGGTAAGGGAAGTTGAAAATAAGACATCCCCAGCTTTTACTTGTATTTTCTCCATAATGTGACTCGTGATTGCTTTGCAGATGGGGTCTGATTATCAAATTGTGCATCTTCCTAAACCCACTTGTGTCAATTGCAGATCAGACAATAACTAGCAAGTGGTGTCAGCACCCCATCGTCAGAGCTGCTGTCGGCATTTGGCCAAGAATAAGGATGACAAGTATATACATTTCCAGCTTTGCAATCAACATGGAAATTAGGCAGCTTATAGATGCTGAGTGGTCTTATAGAGAGGGCCCCAGCTGCAGACAAAATGCCAAACAGAGGATGATAAACAGAGCAGAGGCATTTAGCAGCTTTTCTTTTCAGCTGCTAGCCGCCTGAGAGCCTTGGCAGTAGGGCGGGGCTGGCAGGAATTACTGAATTATTTCAGAGCTAGAGGGAATCTTCAAGGCTTATTGTTCTCTTGTGAGGAACCTGGGCTCTGGAAGGGACTAATGGGAAGGTACCCAGCACCCCCGCACAATGGAGGAGAAAGGGGGCATAGTGTGAGCCTTAGGCTTTTCCTGTGTCATTGAACCATAGATGCATTCGTTCATGCATGGATGGATGGATGTATTGGGGCATTTATTTATTAAGAAAAATTATCTATTGAATGCCAGTAGTCCATTGTCCTCACTGCAAACAGAGTCATCTTTTAAAAATGGAAACTAGATCATTTCTCTTCTTAAAAGACTCCAATATCCTCACATTACTCTTGGAATAAAATCCCAGTGCTTTACCAAGATGTATGAGGTCAAACAGACTGGACTCGTGCTTGCCTCTGTCAATTACCTCCCATCACTCACCTCTCCCAGCTTCTTTATCACTGCTGTGGGAAGGGAAAGATCATTTCCTTTCTCCCCTTCTTCATTCTTGGCTGAGACCCCTTTTGTAAAAGACATATGAATGAAAGAAAAACAAACGGGTTTAACAGCATGTCTACCTTCTGTATACATAGGAGATACCTAGGAAAACTGAACAACTCAACTGAATGGCCTCAGCTACCACCTTAGGTACTGTCTCCAGTTAAAGGCAAAGTGTGGGAGTTGGGGGACCAGTCCTGGGAGGTGTTCAGGCAGAGCATACACAGTGAACAAAGGTAAGGTTTTATATAGCCTCTGCTCTCTCCGTTGATGAGTTTCATCATCTCCCTTTTCCTGGTACATCAAAGGAGACACTCTTAAAAATGGTGATTTCTCTTATAAATGTCAAGATCTCTCTTACAAAAGAGTAACTTCTGGGCAACTGGGTTTGTTGAGAGTCCGAGTTCAGCTCAGGTCATGATCTTGTGGTTCTTGAGTTCAACCCCCACATGGGGCTACTGCTGTCTACACAGAGCCTGCTTCAGATCCTCTTTCCCCCTCTGTCTGCCCCTCCCCTACTTGCCCTCTCTCAAAAATAAATAAAACATTTTTTAAAAAGGGTAACTTCTGCTCGGTTTTCAGAGCTTCTCCTATGCTTGCTGTTGCTTAAAAATAATCAGCGTCAAATATTCCTTACGCCAAAGAGGCTTATTTTGGGGTGACAAATTATCCTCCCCTTCACAACCCTCTAGGCACACATCAAGTATTATGTCCTGAGATCAGACTAAGCTCTAGCTTGCCTCAGGTCTTTGTATTTGCCGTTCCCTCCACCTAGAAGGTTCTTGCTGGTTCTTTCTCATGGTTCAGCCTTAGTATAAAAGTTACCTTCTCAGAGAGGCCTGAAGTCTATCTAAAATACCTCTTTCATGGGTTACTCTTCTCACACTTATATTTTCCTCCTGGTATTTCACTGCCTTCTGTAGGTATCTTTATCTGTTCACTTGTCAGTCACTTGTCTCATCTATAGTCATATATCCTGTTGTGTCTGACCGAAATCGGCCCTCAGCAAATGTTGCTGGAGTGAGTGATCCTGCTAAAAATGGGCTCTGTCCTAGGCATCAAGGTCATAGCAGATCCCTGGCCTGTGGCATTGATAATCTAGGAAGACTGACAGAGAAAAAAAGTAGACACATATCAAACATTGCCAAATATTTATCCATATTTCCATAAGAAAATAAGAATATCAATTTATAATAAACTGATGTTATTTGGCACTTGGACACAATTATACTAGAACACATATCTACTTGTAATGAATGTGTTTGGATTTGAGAGAAGCAAGACAATATCTAACCCAGTATAATCAACTTTTTCTTATGGTTGCTGTTTTGAAATTGGGACTAAACACTCACATTTAGAGTCACAGTGACTGTTACAGATACAAATGCAGACTGGTAAAATATGTCATATTAGCAAGCACAACAATAAAAACAGCAACGCTGTTAATCACATGGTTTACTGAGATGATGAACGATTCTTAGTAAAATTCTGATTATAACAAAATATTTAAAAAATTATATGTAAAATATGTAATTATATATTATACATCAACTTATATATGATATATATAATATATAAAATTATAAAATATATAAAAATTATATATTATGTATACATTCCTAGAAAATTCAGGAAGCCATGAAAAAAAGCACGATTGCTTTTCATACTAGGGGCAGAAAAATTTTCCTTCTAACCTTCTAGGTTTGGCTGGCCTAATAATTGACATAAAACAGATTAACAAAAAAAAGCAAATTTTTAATTTCATATGTAAGGGAAAAAATATGAGACCCAACTACAAGTCAGGCAGTTGAGGCTTATAGACCATCCTGAGCTAAATAATGGGATGGAGGCCTAGGGCTTCCAAAGGGAGGAGGTAATTCACAGGACATAAGAAAAACAGAAGTTTGGGAATTAGATGTTTGCTCTACCATACAGACCGGTCTTAAGAGTATCTGGTAATAGCTTTCTTTCTGGGCCAAACCCCTTATCTAAATTCTTTTAGTTAATTAAGAGAGAGGTAAAAGCTTTTCTTGAATCTGCTGGGTTTTGATTGCCTTCAGTTTACAATAATCCACACGCCAAAATGGCACATTTTGGTGTGGACTATTCCACTCCCTTTTAATATGTAAAGTGGAGTTAGGTTCTAGGCTCAAATGAATAGAAACTGTTTTTGTACTTCCTAAGGACCTGACAGAATGTTCAAGAGTTTGGGGGTGGTAGGAAAAACAATTATTAGCAGGGGTCTGATGCATTGCAGAGGTTCTAACGTTTCTGACCTCACTTAATAAGTACTAGTATCACCAATCAGCTGTTGTGACAACCAAAAATACCACCCTGGGGTTGGTGCCACTCTTGTTGAGAATCACTAATCAAATTAAATGGACATACAGTCGATAGCCTATAGGGTGTTAACCATGCTTTAAAAAAGTCATATTTTAAGATGATGAGTTTATGATGTTGATAATAATGCTAGAGCATTTGAGAAACAGAGCCAAAATCACATCCAGAACTTTAGACGGATTGCAGAATGAAGCTTGATATGACCCATGGACACATTCTTTCCCATTGTGGCCTCCGACACTGTGCAACAAAACCTGTGTGGGCTGTAAATGGCAGACAGAGCTCAGCTCCTGGTGATTAGCACACTTGAAGAAGTGTTTTCCTCTCCTGGACAGTCTTCTGAAAATCAAAGTAAAATGCATGGCACTTATTCATGCCATCTAAACATTAGAAATACATGAAGAAAGACTGAGAAATACATATGTAAATTTATCTGAAGGTGAAGTATTTTTGTTAAACATTATAAAATATTACCCAAACTCGAATATATATGCAGAAAGGAACAAAGGAGGTTATGGAAGATTAAAACACACAAAACCAGCCTAGAATTTGAACCTATTTCAATTAGTGAACAAATATCTATTAAACTCAGTATGTGTATTTCTCTATATTATTCATTCTTACAGCTTTTAATCTTTATTTTTCTTTATTAAATCAAACTCTTTCAGGCAGAAACCAAGCTTTCCCATTCGTTGAAAGTTCATATTATGCTTAGCACAATAATTGAAACAGAAGAGAATCCTATTATTTGCTTGGAACAGGGATTCTCAAGTATATTAGAGTCACCTGGAAGGCAGTGCTTCTGAATCAGAAGTCTGGGGTGAGGTCTGAGAATTTGCATTTCTAAAAATTCTCAGGTGATGCTGCTACTGCTGATCCAAGAGCCACATTTTGAGAATAATTGGTTGAAAGCATAATGTTATGAAGATTTCAGGCTCTAGAACCAGAGGGGCATAGGTTTAAATCTAGCTATGCTGCCTATAAACTGTATCTTCTTGGGCCATTTATTTGATCTTTCAGAGCCTCAGTCTCTCTTCATTTAATTAATGGGAATAATAATATCTATTTCATCAGTTGTGTGGCTAAGATTACATAACAAATAGAAAGCATTACAACTAGTACTCAGTATGTGGTCATTAGATATTAGCTGTTTTTTGTTTTTTTTTTTTTAATTTTTTTTCAACATTTATTTATTATTTTTGGACAGAGAGAGACAGAGCATGAATGGGGGAGGGGCAGAGAGAGAGGGAGACACAGAATCGGAAACAGGCTCCAGGCTCTGAGCCATCAGCCCAGAGCCTAACGCGGGGCTCGAACTCACGGACCGCGAGATCGTGACCTGGCTGAAGTCGGACGCTTAACCGACTGCGCCACCCAGGCGCCCCAGATATTAGCTGTTTTTATGGAACTTTCTCCAATAAGAAAAGGCATGGGGTTACTTGAAATTAATGTGGAATGTATATGATGGGAAGTATTATAATAGAGGACTTTTAGGAAACATTTCAACTTGGGTTTAATGATTTTTGTTTGGCTCTTCCTGAATTAGAGAGGTAATTCAGAGGATTTTGATATGGGGGAAAATAAACAGTCTAGTACCCATTAAAGTTGGTAATTAAAATATTGTTGAAGCATTGGCTATATTTATATGAAAACGGCTTGATTTGCCTACAGCAGAAAGTTTCTGTCTGGGAAGAAATGCAATGTTCAGATAGCTTGTAATCAAAACAACTACCCCACACCTGGGAAAAGCAACTTGGTAATTTTGTGAGTAGGACGAGGGTGGAAATTAGCAAACACTTTTTGTAGCAGCAGTAATAATAGTAATTTTAAAAAGCTATTTTTCTCCAACATGATGAATTCTTTGTTTTATTGTCACTGAGCACAGGAAGTAGTGAGGTTTGAGAGTGTAGCTTGTGTCCTCATGAAGGTAAAGGAATTACACCCTTCAGAGGATGGCCTATACTGTTTGAACACAACGTGCTCAGTAAATTATCCAGGCACCCCAGGAATGAATACTTTGAATGATGGTCTTTTGTGGCTGGAGAAAAAACATGATGGTAATCCATTCCCCCATGCCTTCTTCTGAAGTTTGAATTCCTTCTAATGATTCATTTCTAAGCTGCCAGGTGTATTCTTCAAGACCTAAAGTGATAGGGCACTCATGTCCAAAGGAAGCGTGTTTTGACCTTGACCAGAATTTACAGTGAAAAATTACTTCTTTATATTCAGCTGAAAGCTCAAGTATCTTCCACGTATACAAAAGCAGATATGGGGACCCACCTAAATCTTCTATTCTTTTGGCAAGCATTTCCATATCTAAGGGAGCTATGAGGAATACTTATTCTAATAATTCAGATATAGGAAAACTTAAGGATTTGGTCCTGAAATATTATGCTCATCTTTTTTTTTTTTTTTAAAGGAAATACACATCCAGAGACAATGAGAGCTCAGCCAAATGTCACCCAGATGTGATTAATATTTATCTCCCACCTATTGTCTTCATTTTCTCTCTGACCTTTTCATTTGGTTTCCACTGGGCTCTGGGATGTGGGCAGTGGCATTCCTGGTGGCATCCACATTAAACAGAGGCATTCATCTATTTGTTTACCAAATAAATAGTTATTTCTGAACACAGCCTGCATGCCTTTATCTGTATATTAACTTGGCATCATTAAAAGTGCCTCTCTTGAACTTCTGTTTTGTTCAGGGGGATTGAGGTGGCTGTTGATGTCACCACAGATAAAGTAGCAGAAAGGACCTCCATCGTCATTTTGGAGCATGTGTTTGTGGGTTCTGTTCTAGGCTGACAGGGAGTACATGAATACATACCAAATGAGTTCTAGAGATAGGAAATGCTGCTGGAGGAGAACAGAAAGAGGTCACAGAAGAAAGAGGATGGGAATGCTTTATGAAAGAAATGCATCTTGAATATGGATGGTAGAAAGAAGGATAACATTCCAGGTAGGAAGAGAAGCAGAAACAAAAATACAGAGAAAGAAACAGTTATACTGTATTTGAGGATAAAGATGAAATCAACATACTATTGTCCTGGGAAAATGGACAAGGAGAGAGTTAATAATAACCAGTAATATCAAAGTAAAGTCAGGAAGTTCAGAAAGACTTCTGTGTAGTTCTAGTAACTGTAAGAACAAGCACTAAGACTTACAGGTCCTTTTCACTTGGCCATTGACTTTAAGCAAGAGAAACAAAGGCCAAACTTAGATAAGTTGATTTGGCTAAATAACAACAGAATATATGCAAGTTCACATTTTTAAGTAGAGAAAACAGTTTATTCTGTACAAAGAAAATAAATAGAATTTCGTGGTTATTTTTAGAACACCAGTGTAAGAGTATCCCCTAAAGTAATTGTTCATATAAATGAAAGCATGCTGGAATTTTTGAAAAACATGTTGTATAATGTTCGAGTTTAATTACAAGACAGAGAAAATTTGGAATTTTTCTCAGTAGGGGCAATGTTGACACCAAGGGGGCAATTAATGGTTCTTAGAGGGAGAGGCAAAAGATTTTACTCTTTATGTATAAAATACAAATATACATACAATATGTAAAAATAAATATATATGTATTATATACACACAATATATCTGTGATATTAATTTCATGGAGCAGCAATTAGGAAAAACAAATCTCTAAAAGACTCTTTAGGGGAGTGATAATGAAGCAAAGCTTGACAGTGCTAAAGGAAGGCCAGCTGGTCAACCAGAAGAGAACCCAGCCCTGTAAGTTTAGAAAACTTATTTTTGGGGGAAGATGGCATCATAGGAGGACGCTAGGCTCACCGCGCGTCCTGCTGATCACTCAGATTCCACCTATACCAGAAAACCACCAGAAGACTAGCAGAACAGAGTCTCCGGAGCCAAGCGCAGATGAGAGGCCCACGGAAGAGGGTAGGAAGGGTGGCGAGGCGGTGCGCGCTCCACGGACTGGCGGGAGGGAGCCGGGGCGGAAGGGCGGCCCGCTGGCCAAGCAGAGCCCCCGAGTCTGGCTTGCAAAAGTGGAGGGGCTGGACAGAGTGTGTTCCCACAGCAAGCGGGACTTGACATCTGGAAGGTTATAAGCTAACAGCTGTGCTCGGAGAACAGGAGGCTGGAGGACAACAGGAGGGAGAGTTGTTGAACCCCGGATGGCAGAGCGCAGATTGTCGGGAACAAAGGCACTTGCCACCGCCATCTCCCTCGCCCATCCCCCAGCCAAAATCCCAAAAGGAACCAGTTCCTGCCAGGGAACTTGCTTGCACTGCGCAAAAACCCAAAGCTGTGCTTCTGCGGATCTATCCCTCTGGCGGGTTTGACTCCCTCCCAGTGCTGGTGCCGTAGAGACCCTCCCGAAGCGGATCTCTGAAGGAAAAGTGAGCTGACCCTGCCCCTCCCACCCCTGTGCACCTTGCGATCCACCCCAGCTAATATGCCAGATCCCCAGCAACACAAGCCTGGCAGTGTGCAAGTAGCCCAGACGGGCCACGCCACCCCACAGTGAATCCCGCCCCTAGGAGAGGGGAAGAGAAGGCACACACCAGTCTGACTGTGGCCCCAGCTGTGGGCTGGGGGCAGATTTCAGGTCTGACTGCGGCCCACCCACCAATGCAAGTTATTCAAGACGGCACAGGGGAAGTGCCCTGAAGTCCCACACCACTCCAGGAACTATCCAAAATGACGAAACGGAAGAATTCCCCTCAGAAAAACGTCCAGGAAATAACAAAAGCTAACGAACTGATCAAAAATGATTTAAACAATATAACAAAGTGAATTTAGAATAATAGTCATAAAATTAATCACTGGGCTTGAAAACAGTATAAAGGACAGCAGAGAATCTCGTGCTACAGAGAGATCAAGGGACTAAGGAACAGCCAAGAGGAGCTAAAAAATGCTATCAATGAGCTGCCAAACAAAATGGAGACAACTATGGCTCGGATTGAAGAGGCAGGGGAGAGAATAGGTGAACTAGAAGATAAAATTATGGAAAAAGAGGACGCTGAGAAAAAGAGAGACAAAAAAATCCAGGAGTATGAGGGGGAAATTAGAGAACTAAGTGATGCACTAAAGAGAAATAATCTACACATAATTGATATTCCAGAGGAGGAAGAGAGAGGGAAAGGTGCTGAAGGTGTACTTGAAGAAATAATAGCTGAGAACTTCCCTGCACTGGGGAAGGAAAAAGGCATTGAAATCCAAGAGGCACAGAGAACTCCCTTCAGACATAACTTGAATCGATCTTCTGCATGACATATCATAGTGAAACTGGCAAAATACAAGGATAAAGAGAAAATTCTGAAAGCAGCTAGAGATAAGTGAGCTCTAACATATAAAGGGAGAACTATAAGACTAGTGACCGATCTCTCTACTGAAACTTGGCAGGCCAGAAAGGAATGGCAGGAGATCTTCAATGTGATGAACAGAAAAAATATGCAGCCGAGAATCCTTTATCCAGCAAGTCTGTCATTTAGAATAGAAGGAGAGATAAAGGTCTTCCCAAACAAACAAAAACTGAAGGAGTTTGTCACCACTAAACCAGCCCTACAAGAGATCCTAAGGGGGATCCTGTGAGATAAAGTACCAGAGACATCGCTACAAGCATGAAACCTATGGGCATCACAATGACTCTAAACCCATATCTTTCTATAATAACACTGAATGTAAATGGACTAAATGTGCCAGCCAAAAGACATAGGGTATCAGAATGGATAAAAAAACAAGACCCATCTATTTGCTGTCTACAAGAGACTCATTTTAGACCTGAGGACACCTTCAGATTGAGAGTGAGGGGATGGAGAACTATCTATCATGCTACTGGAAGCCAAAAGAAAGCTGGAGTAGCCATACTTATATCAGACAAACTAGACTTTAAATTAAAGGCTGTAACAAGAGATGAAGAAGGGCATTATATAATAATCACAGGGTCTATCCATCAGGAAGAGCTAACAATTATAAATGTCTATGCGCCAAATACGGGAGCCCCCAAATATATAAAACAATTACTCACAAACATAAGCAACCTTATTGATAAGAATGTGGTAATTGCAGGGGACTTTAACACTCCACTTACAGAAATGGATAGATCATCTAGACACATGGTCAGTAAAGAAACAAGGCCCTGAATGATACATTGGATCAGATGGACTTGACAGATATATTTAGAACTCTGCATCCCAAAGCAACAGAATATACTTTCTTCTCGAGTGCACACGGAACATTCTCCAAGATAAATCACATACTGTGTCACAAAACAGACCTTCATAAGTATACAAGAATTGAAATCATACCATGCATACTTTCAGACCACAATGCTATGAAGCTTGAAATCAACCACAGGAAAAAGTCTGGAAGTTAAAGAACATGGAGGTTAAAGCATGGAGGTTAAAGAACACCCTACTAAAGAATGAATGGGTCAACCAGGCAATTAGAGAAGAAATTAAAAAATATATGGAATAAACGAAAATGAAAATACAACAATCCAAACGCTTTGGGATGCAGCGAAGGCAGTCCTGAGAGGAAAATACATTGCAAGCCGGGCCTATCTCAAGAAACAAGAAAAATCCCAAATACAAAATCTAACAGCACACCTAAAGGAAATAGAAGCAGAACAGCAAAGACAGACTAAACCCAGAAGAAGAAGAGAAATAATAAAGATTAGAGCAGAAAAACAATATAGAATCTAAAAAAACTGTAGAGCAGATCAACGAAACCAAGAGTTGGTTTTTTTGAAAAAATAAACAAAATTGATAAACCTCTAGCCAGGCTTCTCAAAAAGAAAAGAGAGATGACCCAAATAGATAAAATCATGAATGAAAATGGAATTATTACAACCAATCCCTCAGAGATGCAAGCAATTATCAGGGAATACTATGGAAACCTATATGCCAACAAACTGGACACCCTGGAAGAAATGGACAAATTCCTAAACACCCACACGCTTCCAAAACTTAATCAGGAGGAAATAGAAAGCTTGAACAGACCTATAACCAGTGAAGAAATTGAATCAGTCATCAAAAATCTCCCAACAAATAACAGTCCAGGACCAGATGGCTTCCCAGGGGAGTTCTACCAGATGTTTAAAGCAGAGATAATACCTATCCTTCTCAAGGTATTCCAAGAAATAGAAAGGGAAGGAAAACTTCCAGACTCATTCTATGAAGCCAGTATTACTTTGATTCCTAAACCAGACAGAGACCCAGTAAAAAAGAGAACTACAGGCCAATATCCCTGATGAATATGGATGCAAAAATTCTCAATAAGATACTAGCAAATCAAATTCAACAGCATATAACAAGAATTATTCACCATGATCAGGTAGGATTCACTCCTGGCATACAGGGCTGGTTCAACATTCACAAATCAATCAATGTGATACATCACATTAATAAAAGAAAAAATAAGAACCAATGATCCTGTCAATTAATGCAGAAAAGGCCTTTGACAAAATTCAGCACCCTTTCTTTTTTTTTTAAAAATTTTTTTTTAACGTTTATTTATTTTTGAGACAGAGAGAGACAGAGCATGAACGGGGGAGGGGCAGAGAGAGAGGGAGACACAGAATCGGAAGCAGGCTCCAGGCTCTGAGCCATCAGCCCAGAGTCTGACGCGGGGCTCAAACCCACGGACCGCGAGATCGTGACCTGGCTGAAGTCGGACGCTCAACCGACTGCGCCACCCAGGCGCCCCTCAGCACCCTTTCTTAATAAAACCCTTGAGAAGTCGGGATAGAAGGAACATACTTAAACATCATAAAAGCCATTTATGAAAAGCCCACAGCTAACATCATCCTCAATGGGTAAAAACTGGGAGCTTTTTCCTTGAGATCAGGAACACGACAGGGATGCCCACTCTCACCGCTGCTGTTTAACATAGTGTTGGAAGTTCTAGCATCAGCAATCAGACCACAAAAGGAAATCAAAGGCATCAAAATTGGCAAAGATGAAGTCAAGCTTTCACTTTTTGCAGATGACATGATACTCTACATGGAAAACCCGATAGACACCACTACAAGTCTGCTAGAACTGATAAATGAATTTAGCAAAGTTGCAGGATACAAAATCAATGTACAGAAATCAGTTGCATTCTGATACACGAATAATGAAGCAACAGAAAGACAAATAAAGAAACTGATCCCTTTCACAATTGCACCAAGAAGCATAAAATACCTGGGGATAAATCTAACCAAAGATGTAAAAGATCTGTATGCTGAAAACTATAGGAAGCTTATGAAGGAAATTGAAGAAGATATAAAGAAATGGAAAAACATTCCATGCTCATGGATTGGAAGAATAAATGTTGTCAAACTGTCAATACTACCCCAAGCTATCTACACATTCAATGCAATCCCAATCAAAATTGCACCAGCATTCTTCTCGAAATTAGAACAAGCAATCCTAAAATCCATATGGAACCACAAAAGGCCCCAAATAGCCAAAGTAATTTTGAAGAAGAAGACCAAAGCAGGAGGCATCACAACCCCAGACTTTAGCCTCTACTACAAAGCTGTAATCATCAAGACAGCATGGTATCGGCACAAAAACAGACACATAGACCAATGGAATAGAATAGAAACCCCAGAACTAGACCCACAAACGTATGGCCAACTAATCTTTGACAAAGCAGGAAAGAATATCCAATGGAAAAAAGACAGTGTCTTTAACAAATGGTGCTGGGAGAACTGGCCACCAACATGCAGAAGATTAAAACTAGACCACTTTCTCACACCATTCACAAAAATAAACTCAAAACGGATAAAGGAACTGAATGTGAGACAGGAAACCATCAAAACCCTAGAGGAGAAAGCAGGAAAAGACCTCTCTGACCTCAGCCGTAGCAATTTCTTACTTGACACATCCCCAGAGGCAAGGGAATTAAAAGCAAAAATGGACTACTGGGACCTAATGAAGATAAAAAGCTTCTGCACAGCAAAGGAAACAACCAACAAAACTAAAAGGCAACCAACGGAATGGGAAAAGATATTTGCAAATGACATATCGGGAAAAGGGCTAGTATTCAAAATCTATAAAGAGCTCACCAAACTCCACACCCAAAAAACAAATAACCCAGTGAAGAAATGTGCAGAAAACATGAATAGACACTTCTCTAAAGAAGACATCCAGATGGCCAACAGGCACATGAGAAGATGCTCAAGGTCGCTCCTCATCAGGGAAATACAAATCAAAACCACACTCAGATATCACCTCATACCAGTCAGAGTGGCCAAAATGAACAAATCAGGAGACTATAGATGCTGGAGAGGATGTGGAGAAACGGGAACCCTCTTGCACTGTTGGTGGGAATGCAAATTGGTGCAGCCACTCTGGAAAACAGTGTGGAGGTTCATCAAAAAATTAAAAATAGACCTACCCTATGACCCAGCAGTAGCACTGCTAGGAATTTACCCAAGGGATACAGGAGTACTGATGCATAGGGACACTTGTACCCCAATGTTTATAGCAGCACTCTCAACAATAGCCAAATTATGGAAAAAGCCTAAATGTCTATCAACTGATGAATGGATAAAAAAAATTGTGGTTTATATACACAATGGAGTACTACGTGGCAATGAGAAAGAATGAAAAGTGGCCCTTTGTAGCAACATGGATGGAACTGGAGAGTGTTATGCTAAGTGAAATAAGCCATACAGAGAAAGACAGATACCATATGGTTTCACTCTTATGTGGATCCTAAGAAACTTAACAGAAACCCATGGGGGAGGGGAAGGAAAAAAAAAAGAGGTTAGAGTGGAAGAGAGCCAAAGCATAAGAGACTCTTAAAAACTGAGAACAAACTGAAGGTTGATGGGGGGTGGGAGGGAGGGGAGGGTGGGTGATGGGTATTGAGGAGGGCACCTTTTGGGATGAGCACTGGGTGTGTTATGGAAACCAATTTGACCTTAAACTTCATATATTGAAAATAAATAGATAGATAGATAGATAGATAGATAGATAGATAGATAGATAGATAGATAAAATAACAGACTTTAGAAATAAACCCCTGCTCTTACTAAAAAAAACAAAAAAAAAAAACAAAAAAAAAACACAAAAAAACCCCCAGAATTCTCAATGATCAATAAAACTAAATAAATATGGAAAAAAAAACCCAAAAACTTATTTTTATTAGTAAACAGTTTAGACCCAGCTTTCAAAAGTACTGTTAAAACTAATCAAGATCTTATAAACTGATGGACTCCAGAATGTGTATAGTGTTTCTCATTGTAAATTTTTTAAATGTCTTATAAACAGGAATATCTATATTACTTTATCTAGAATTGCCTTCTTTCCATACAAAATGCTACATAGGAAACACAAAAACAATGAAAAGTTTTATGGGAAAGCATGCATCAGAAAAAAGAAGAGTCACTTATCTGATTTCAAATGTGAGATGGTGTGGTTTAGCAGAGCCTTGTGTAGCTAATCTCCATATTAGGAATAAGCCTGCCATGGGCACTGAGTACTCCCATGAATGAACCAAAGAATTAATTTCTTGGAGGGCTGCTGCCATTCTTTGCCAGTAGGGCACCATTTTCCTGTATGTCTATGGCTGATGTCTTCTGGTTGATCATTACCTCTTTAAGTTTATTGATAGTATGGTCACATCTGGTTTTCAGTGTGGACTCTAAGGTGACTTTCCATACCTCCAATCTCACCTATTTTTCATTGTTTTCTCCTCAGCAGAGTATTATTTATGTCTGGATTGAAAGAGCTCTTCACAGGGTTCTTGTGTGTATCTTGCTACCATGACAGACCTTCAGAACATGCTTAGGTAACATATCCAATGGGTCTTTGTATTCTCAAAGTGTAGTTTATGCACTACAATACAGATTATAGGGCTCTACCCACACCCAGTGAGTCAAAATTTATGAAGGTAGACCTGAGGAATCTGCATTTTTCATAAGCACTCTGGATGACTTTGATGCCTGTTGAAAAGTTTGAGCCTTTGTTTTAAAAGGAGCCATGGTTTTAAAAGGAATGATCTGAGGCATCTGTTAAAAAGTAGCAAGATTCTCCTATTGCAGAAAGAATGATCAGACTTTCTTAGGTCATCATCAAACCGGTGACACCAGTATAGGCTGCCTTTCTGTATTTAATATAAGCACTTGGTTATGTTGATCCTAACCCTTAAGAATCAACTGGCAACATATTAGGACAAAGGTTTGCTGTCACAAAATCTGTCATTTCATTTCATCCCCAAACATATAAATATCCTTAAGTGAATTTATTCTTTAGAGAGATGTTACAATCTTCTTTAAACTCCACAATTTTTTTTAGGAAAATCATTTTGGAATCCTAGACAGACTTCTAGGATACAGTCTGAAGTTTGGAGTTAAAACCCTGGCTCTGTAACTGGCATGTCTTCTGTCTGTAAGCAACTAGCTTAGCATCTTTGGGATATAGTCACCTAATTAGTTAAAACAGGATAAGAACTTTCCTAGTTATTTGACAGGACATTTGGATAATCACAAGAGAGAAACGTTGTTAAGGCACCATAAAGAAATTAAAAAGAATTCATAAGAATGTAAGGTATTATTAAAAAACAATTGTCTGTAGCCATGCTTGTGATAGGTAAAAATTTTTCCCATTCTAGTCTAAGCTAATGGTGATGGGCTTGAGGAATTTTGAGTTGAAGACAATTTCAAGGCACAGAGATTAGATGTTATAAATAATCACTGGAAGTGAATGTATGTGTCTGAATGTGAAATGACACCCCCAGAATTTCCCAGGAAGCAAGAGTGACATTTAAGCAATTGAAAACATCAGCGGAACGAATCGACTCACAGAACACAAATTTATGTCAAGCAGGAAATGGAAGTATGGTGCTGCTTCTGAAAAAGAAGAGAGACTTTACAAGAACGTTAATAGCATGTCTATCATGTGGCTTTCTCTACCAAAGGGAGAAAATTGTTTCCCTATAAATTCCCCCTGGATAGTGTCCTGCTCACTCTTTCTAAAGCACACCTCTGCTTATTGCCAGATGCTTCTTCTTTGATGTCTCCTGTGTCTCCTTCAAGTTCAGACCCTCTGGTATAGGATTAAAGGCTTCCAAATCTACTCTTATCTCGTATTTCCGAACTCAATCTCCCATGGTATTTCTTCACTCACTCTAATTGCATCTACACAATGCTTTGTGTCTCCCAGATAAATCTATACTTTTCCAATATCTACCCTCTACCTATAGTTCCAGCTTATAATTCTTTCTCATGCACACACCAGTTGGATATCTGCAATCCACAAAAGTCCAAATTAAAATATCTCTGTTCTGAGTTGCAAATCCACCTTAAACTTATAAATAGTTATAATACTGAAAAGAGCAGGCATTGCATTCACTTAAGATATAGCTGTATCTAGCTGCTCAAATTATGCCATCAGGAATCTGTATGTTTCTACCTCTTGACTCTGATTTCTTTTGTACTGAATAGATTTTTAATTAAGATTTCCTTTTGAAGTAGCTACAATGGCTTCCAATAGCTCCAAGAATATGCTCTTCTAACTTAAGAACTCTACTAAAATGAAAAAACCTATTTACGTGTGTGTGTGTGTGTGTGTGTGTGCGTGTGTGTGTGTGCGTGTGTGTTTTAAGTCTTGGGTAGGGCTCTCATGGTTACCACTAGGTCATGAACCCATCTCTGAGGTAATGGACATACATGGCTAGGGAATGTGGTACTCCAATCAATTGGGCAAGGTCATATGCAGACCTTGTTCTTTGGGCTGGGTTTAGTTCCACCTGCGCTATAGGGACTGAGAATGATGTTTGACTTCTGAAAAGAAGAGGGATGTCACCAACAGAAGAAAAGGAAATGGATGCTGGGATGCGTAGATGTGAGATTTTCCTTCAACTATTTCTTCTAGCTGGAAGTAATATCTTATCCTTTTAAAACTGTTATAGCACTCAACAATGGTCTATCCTGCATTACAGTTATCTTGCACACATATCATTTCTCTAGTAACCTTTAAGATCCTGTAGACTAAGTAGATGTTTGTACTCATTCTATCTTACACATTGCCTTGCCAGATGCTTTGTTCTGCTTTGTTTATTTTCTACTCTCTATGGAATTAAAAACAGGGCACTTAACCTCCTTGGACCTATTTCTTCAAAAAGGCATTATAATACATCATTTCTAAGCTCCCTTATAGTGTCAAAATTATTTGATTGTACTATGTAATCAAATGGTTTAGTGAATGGCTATAGCACAGAGGAAATGTAAAAGCTGTCATACCTTGGATTTGCTTGGAAATGCTACAGGAATGTCAATTACTGACTGAGTTAAACACCCAAAACCAGTAACCCAGAATGCTCAATTTAAAGATGATCTGATTGAGTATTTTTTTCTCACTCTGGTTTTTACACATACAATGCATGGTATTAGGAATCGTTTTCCAGTCTGCTACTTTCACATTGGAGGAAGCAAAGGTTCAATGTTGCATGGAAAGGAAGTGAATCAGAGCTTGTTTTGTTAGCTCATGTGAGATGAAGAGCCTTAACACAATTGGGTTACTAAACACAGAGAATCTGAGAAAACATAAAGATGAGAGATGTAAATAATCAGAAATGAATAAATTATATTATAATGAATGCTACCATTAAGTGAGCACGTGTGAAATGTTTGGCACTATACTGAATCATTATATGCTTTACCTCATTTCATTTTACAATGAATCCTATAACCTGTGTCTTTTATTCCCATTTTACAAAAGGAAAAACAAGAATTAAGGCTCAGAAATTAAATGGCTTGCCAGAAGTGACTAAGCAACAAAGGAATGGTCTTAATCCCAAGTGTTTCTGTTTTGAATCCAGAGCCCAAACATTCAAATCACCATACTCTATTGTGTTCAGTGATATCCTGCATCAATATGTTTTATTTCTTTCCATAGGTTTTGAAACATAAGTGTTTTTCCCCATTTTGCTCAGGTCAGAAAAAAATCACCTTTTGCCACTTAACTATTTTATCTTTGAGGGCTCAGATGGATGTTAATAATTTTTGTGGCTTGTTGAGGGATATAATATAACCACATGGACAGTGAGCCTGTCCCTGTATGACACCAGTGGGTTTTACAGAATCCTAGAATTTCATGGATGCAAGAAATTTTATCATCCATCTGGCACCACTCCCCTCTTAACATGATGCTTTGTCTGCTCTCATTTTAACACAGTAATGGAAGTTAAAATCAGTATGTGACACAACCTGACCCTGGTACCCAAAGACAAGGGGACTGCTTGCCTGGAGGTAGTAAGGTAGGCTGTGTTTGGGTCTATATGTTGCAGAAGGAAGACGATCTTATTTGAAAAGCCAGAGTGTCTGGATTTGCAATGGCTCTTCCATAGAATAGAGGGCATAGACAGGGCCCTGTCCTAATACCTGGTACCACACACTTCTGTGAGTAGGTTATTACACTGATGACTGTAAAAGCAAATCAGGGGACTAGCTAGGTACATATATGTGAGAGCAGTGTGTGTGTGTGGGGGGGGGTACACATTGAAATAAGAGCATCATCAATCAAGCTATAGTAGCCAAATCATAGGGGAAACTGAGATTGTTCATAGGAATGAAGGAGTAGACACACTCAAGGTTCAATACAAATTTTGCTAAACCATGAACTAACCATAGTAGATCATTTACTACACTTGATCTTAGCCAAAAGGCCGAGAAGCGATTCATAGTAGATCATTTAAAGTGGTTTCTTCATCAATCTTGCTATGATTTTCATTCTTTCTTTTTTTGCTATGACTTTCTTGAAGCAAATCTAGATTTCTCTGTGATGACCACAGATTCTATGAAACATGGCATGAATAATTGGAATAAATAGTTAGAGTCTAACCTGAAACCAGAGTTCACCTCTATTCCCTGTTCTCATCTCCATCTCTTTGAGCAGATTTCTTGAGCCTCCGAGCAGTTTCCCAACATGTTCCACATCAGCTTCTCTGGTATGTGCAAGAGGAAGGGAAAATCCATTGACTTTTTCTTGTGGCCCTGGTAGGCCCATGTGTAGTCAAGCTGCCTCTGTGCCTTTCTGGACATCCCAGACATGTCTCACCTGATCCCTCAGCTTCCCAACCAGCTACTCCCTGTGGTCTCTGGTATCTCTGCTTCTTCAAATCTGAGAAAACAGAAGGAAGACCTTGACCTTTTTATATTTAAAATTCTGGAGTGGTAGAAAAAAATAAACATAATGGGACAAAGCATCTCATCATGTAGATTCTCCTTATATTTGCCCCAAATCCATTGCTGCTGGTTCTTATTAAAGATGACAGAGGGGCGCCTAGGTGGCGCAGTCGGTTAAGCGTCCGACTTCAGCCAGGTCACGATCTCACGGTCCGTGAGTTCGAGCCCCGCGTCAGGCTCTGGGCTGATGGCTCGGAGCCTGGAGCCTATTTCCGATTCTGTGTCTCCCTCTCTCTCTGTCCCTCCCCCGTTCATGCTCTGTCTCTCTCTGTCCCAAAAATAAATAAAAACGTTGAAAAAAAAATTAAAAAAAAAAAAGATGACAGAAAAATATGCAGATTCAGTTACTATTTGACAATGCCATCTTCAGCTGGCCTGGTCAAGTCAGCTATCAGTTCATTAACCAGGAATTAGACTGTCTTTACAAAGTGGTTCTTGATTTACTAGTGCTAAGTAGCATGATTGATTTACAAGTATTAATGATTTGCCATTTTTATCAAAGGGTCACTGGAGAAGGCCATACTCTTGAGGATATCTAAGTCCTACAGATCCTAGTGGCCAGTTTATTGCATGAATATTTAACTCCAGCTTAGTTACTTTATCTTCTTAATTTTAAGGAACTGTTATCTAGGAAATATTTTTTTTATTGTTTATTTATTTTGAGAGAGACAGAGCACAAGTCGGGGAGGAGCAGAGACAGGGAGACACAGAATCTGAAGCAGGTTCCAGGCTCTGAGCTGCCAGCACAGAGCCCAACACAGGGCTCGAACCCATGAACCCACAAATCATGAGATCACGACCTGAGCTGAAATCCAATGCTTAACCAACTGAGCCACCCAAGCGCCCCTAAGGAACTATTATTTTAATAACTAGTCAAGAACTATTTTGCTTGAAAAGGGAGTATTATATGTATGACATATAAAAATAATATGCAATATTATAATGTAATCATATTAATATATAATATGTGTAATAATTATATTACATATTACATGTAATATTACTTATATATTATATAATACATTGCAATGTTTATACTTTACTTTTGTAATATGACATTTATTGTCAAATTGTCTTCCATACAACACCCAGTGCTCATCCCAAAAGGTGCCCTCCTCAATACCCATCACCCACCCCCTTCCCTCCCACTCCCCATCAACCCTCAGTTTGTTCTCAGTTTTTAAATTTTTGTTTTTCAACATTTATTTATTTTTGGGACAGAGAGAGACAGAGCATGAATGGGGGAGGGGCAGAGAGAGAGGGAGACACAGAATCGGAAACAGGCTCCAGGCTCTGAGCCATCAGCCCAAAGCCTGACGCGGGGCTCGAACTCCCGGACCGCGAGATCGTGACCTGGCTGAAGTCGGACGCTTAACCGACTGCGCCACCCAGGCGCCCCTGTTCTCAGTTTTTAAGAGTGTCTTATGCTTTGGCTCTCTCCCTCTACAATGTTTATATTTTATATAGCTAAAGTATATTATACATTTTATATATTGAATATTAGTTTTCTAGATAATGTGTATATATCAGTCAGAGATAGATAAGTGATAAGATACATACTAGTTTAACTAATACAGAACATAGAGTAACCAAGTCTAAATCATATATATCCATACATATGGTACTTATGTTTCCTCTCCATTCTTTTCACTAGGATGTAGTCAGTACATGGAGCTAATAGGAAGTTGGCTTCTAAAGATGTTTCTCAATTAATAAGAAATGATGATCTCTGAGTATCCCAGATGCAGCCTAGGCGCCCTAGGTTTAACTTCATCCTTTCAATGTGCTGTAACGGTATTATGACTCTGATTGTAATGAAGAGAAATTATGTCCAAATAATGACACCATACTCAATCTGAAAAACAAATGAGCTGTCCCAAGCAAGATTAATCTGCATTTCTATAAAAGTGGCAAGCAGAAAAATTTGATAATGTGTCTCAAAAATACCCAGAAAATAAGATGATGTATACTATGAGGACCATGCGGTATGGATATAAAGGTATTTGTTGATTTATTCATTCATTCCCTTAGCAAATACTGATAGGACAGTATGTTTTGTGCCATGCACTGTGCTGAGCTCTTAAGACATGGCAATAAACAATAAAAAAAAAACTTTTTTATATCTTTACCAAGCTGACAACTTAATAGGAGAGGCAATCAATAAATCAATGTACAACTAAACCATTAATTACAGAATATGACAAGTGCAAAGAGGGAAATAAACAGGGCTATAAAAGATGCAATTAAGGTGGGACTAAAGGCTTAAGGAGCCAGTCATGAATAGAGCTGGGGGAAAATATTCTAGGAAACAAGGGGAAAAAACAGCCAATTTAAAGACCTTAAATAAAAACCTAATAATAAGCAAATGTAGCCAGAAGGCAGAGGAGGATGGAGAGCATTAGGGAAGGCATTTGGAGAGGTAAGTAGGGTCAGGTCACACAGGGTCTTAGAGACCACTTTATGATAAATAAATTTTAGTCTAAGTTCAAAAAGCTCTTTTTGTATAATTCTTGTGCTGATTCTTTTTGTTTTCTTTATTTTCTTTGGCTGAATGATTTAGTACAATGTTGAGAAGTAGAAATAGAGGCCATCCTTGTCTTTTTATTAACTTTTATGGAATGTTTCCAAAGAATAGTCATTAATATATGTCCTAGTTTTCTCATAGATATCCTTTGTCAGGTTAAAAAAATTACCATCTATATTTAAATGTTAATTTTCTTCATAAAATATGTTAGACTCTATTGAATGCTTATTCTGCATCTATTGAAATGATCACATGCCTTGTTCTCCTTATCTTTTAAAGTGGTATGTGTCTTAGTAGACTTTCTGATTTTTAACAATCTTTCCATTCCTGAGATAATCCCTATTTATGTAGGGGTATATTATGTATGCATATATGTGTGTATATATATATATATATATATATATATATATATATATATATATATACATATATATATATATGTATATATATATATATAGAGAGAGAGAGAGAGAATGGTATATATACATATATATGAGTATGGTATATATATATTTAGAGTATGGTATATATACATATATATATTTAAATGCTGCTAAATTCAATTTGCTATTATTTCTTTAGCTTTTGTGACCTGGGTTCCTAGAAGATATTGATCATTAATGTTCTTCTACTATACTGTTCTTTTCTTGTTTGGCATCAAGGTTATATAAGTCACATAAAATCAGTTGGGTAGCTTACTTTATTCTATTCCTGAAATGTTAGTAAGAGTTGACAGGACATCTGTGCAGGTTTGTGATCTGCTGTGGAGGGACATGACTATACACACTCAGTTTCTATTTGCTTACTTGTTCATATAGGCTTTGGTTATCTAGATTTCTAGAAAACAATCTAGGTTTTCAATTTCTTTGATAACTTTTTTTCAAAATTCTTGATAAAGTTATTAACAATTTTTTAAAGATTCTGCTTTAGCTAGTAGTATGATGGTAAACTACATCTCTAAAATTAATACCAGCTTGTAGCTTTTACCAATTTTTGGTGTAAGTACCATGATAGATTTCAAGCTCTCAGTATGGCATAAATGAACAGGAAACTGGCACATAATCAGCTCTCTGCTATGCACAGCTCCAACATACCTGCCAGCTAAACTTTTCCTATTCTCCTTTCTGATTTTGTGACTTTCCCTTCCTCTTCCTGTCTCATTTGCAAATCATTTCCATTAAAAGTTATTATATTTTATTTGACTACTTTAAGATAATTAATTTTATTAGACTACTTTAAGATAATTTCTTTCTTATCATTTTCAGCTATCTTAAAGATAACTTTTATTTTGTGTCCTTCAGGTTTTCTTTTAAGCTTCAACTGATCCAAAAGCTTGTATTTTCACTCTTGTTTTAGTAACAAGGCATTTAAAGGTATACATTTTTAAGTAATGTTTTAGCTGCATGACACACATTTTCATTTGGTACTCTATTTCAATTATACGCATTTAGTAATTTATAGTATGTTTCACCTCAGGTGTCTCAAATGTGTTTGCTTCTTGAGAGATAGGGGCTTCCTTTTCATGAATGGTTCCTAACTAATTCGCATGGAGGTCATACATGATATGGTTTCTTTGAAATCTGAAGCCAAATTTTTGTGCGTTTGTGTTCAGTGGCTCATGCATACCTAAATACCAAACAACCATTCATGCACATTTCAATAAACACAATTTGTTAAAGAATTAAATGTAATTATCAAAAAGCTATAGAACAGTATCTTCAAGTAAATTACTCCATTATATGTCTGTCTTTCATAATCTGCCATTTAGCATTCTTTTAATTTTTAAATAATGCTCACTTAGAATTAGCAAAGCAAACATGCTATTCATTGTTTGTATAATTGAACTTTAATGAAAAAAGAAACACTAAAGGCAATGAAAACAATTCAAATGATACATTGTGTTATCACTGCTACCAACTAACAAACCAGTAATACAAATGCAAAGGTGATTGTATGGTAGTTCTCATTTGGTGCCACTCAGAAGATACTCAAAATTCAAATTCATCTCAGTAAGATGAAATAGAACATTAAATGGAATTTCTTTTAAAGGATGAATTCTTGTAATCTTAACAGACTATCTTAGACTTTTACCTTATCAGATATAGAGATAAATATGTACAAACATATTAAATGTGTATTTTTTGTTTGCCTAATATCTTATAGCCCTAGTAATTTTTTCTAGTCTGTTTTATTCATTGCTTTCTCATAGAGATGTTTTTAAATCTCCCAATACGATTGTAGGTTTGCCTATTTGTTTTCACGCTTTTCAGTTTTTACTTCACATACTTTAATACTTAGTATGGCATAAACATCAAATTCGTGGGTTTTATGTCTTTTTGATGAATTATCCTTTTTATTACAATGTAATATTCCTCTCTATTCCTGTTTAAAGGGATTTGCTGTATAATCTAAGTTGTTTCCCTTTTTAATAGTGCTTATTGCTGTCCAGTTTTCCCGTTAACCATTTACTGAAAAACTCTCTTTTTCCCCTTTGATATTCTTTCCTGCTTTGTCAAAGTCTAATTGACCATAGAGTTGTGGGTTAATTTATGGGTCTTCTCTTCTGTTCTATTGATCTACTTATCTGTTTTTGTGCCAGTACCATACTGTTTTGATCACTACAGCTTTGTAATATAACTTGAAGTCCAGAATTTTGATGCTTCCAGCTCTGCTTTGCTTTCTTAAGGTTGTTTTGGCTATTTGAAACCATTAAAATCCTACAGGAGAACACAGACAGTAATCTTTTTGACATCAGCCATAGCAACTTCTTACTAGATATGTCTCCTGAGACAAGGAAAACAGAAGCAAAAATAAATTATTGGGACTTCATCAGAATAAAAAGCTTCTGCACAGATAAGGAAACAATCAAGAAAATTAAATATATAAAATTCAACACCCTCAAAATATCCAACTTAAAAATGAGCAAAGATAGGGGCACCTGGGTGACTTAGTCAGTTGAGTGTCAGACTTCAGCTCAGGTCATGATCTCGCAGTCCGTGAGTTCAAGCCCCATGTCTGGCTCTGTGCTGACAGCTCAGAGCCTTGGAGCTTGCTTTGGATTCTGTATCTCTCTCTCTGCCCCTCCCTGGCTCATGCTCTGTCTCTCTCTGTCTCTCAAAAATAAATAAACATTAAAAATATTTTTTTTTAAAATGAGCAAAGACATGAATAGATACTTTTCCAAAGAAGACATCCGTATAGCCAACAGACACATAAAAAGTTGCTTAACATAATTCGTCATCAGGGAAATACAAGTCAAAACTATGATGAGATATTACCTTACACCTGTCAGAATGGCTAGAATCAACAACACAAGAAATAACAAGTGTTGATGAGTATGTGGAGAAATGGGAGCCCTCTCGCACTGTTGGTGGGAATGCAAACTGGTTGCAGCCACTGTGGAAAACAGGTGGAAATTTCTCAAAAAGTTGCAAACAGAACTACCCTATAATCCAGTAATTGCACTACTTGGTATTAACCCAAAGGATACAAAAACACTAATTCGCAGGGATACATGCACTCCAATGCTTATAGCAGCATTATCTACAATGGCCAAACTATGGAAACAGCCCAAGTGTCCATTGATTGATGAATAAAGATGTGGTATATATATATACAATGGAATATTATTCAGCCATAAAAAAGAATGAAATCTTGCCATTTGCAATAACGTAGATGGAGCTAGTGTATTATGCTAAGTGAAATGAGTCAGACAGAGAAACAAAAATACCATATGATTTCATTCATATGTGGAATTTAAGAAACAAACAAGAAAAGGGGGAAAAAAAGAGGCAAACCAAGAAACAGATTCTCTAAGCACTGGGTGATATATGGAATTATTGAATCAACTATATTTTACACCTGAAACTAATATTATACCATATGTTAACTAACAGGAACTTAAATACAAATTTAAAAAAATATTGCTACCTAGCTCATTATTTCAGTGTCATTTCAGGAGTGTTTTAACAGTATTTCTTATATGCAGATTAATAGTTATCTTTTAACCAGTGAGTTCAATATGATTACACTTATTATTGATATAATTAGACTTATTTCTATCATGATTACCATCTTTTTTTTTCTGTGTTTCTTTTCCTCTCCTCTGTATTTTGTTGCTTTGATAGAAAAGTTAATAGTTTATTATGTAAAAATTCTGTAGCTGTTCAGAATTTCTATCCTTTTCCAGACCAAGAAAGGACTTTTGGCCTACTTTAACTGTGCATTGCATCTATTATTTTACCAAACAAAAATACTTAGCATTAATTAGATTATTAACACCACTTGATGAAACAGAAAAATGAGTTCTAAAACCTCAGTGACATAACAAAACAAATGTTTGTTTTTATTTCCTTCCATGCAGAGTTCAGGTGGGCCAGCTCCATTCTGAACTGCAACTTAGAGATGTTTAAGCTTACATCTTGCAAGAGGTCACCACACCTATTAGATTCACAATTGTAGTTTGGAATCACTGTCTCTGTCATCACATGAGGGCTATGTCAGATCCGAGCAGTGCTAGTGGATAGAATGGCACAGCTTCTGAGAATGAGTCTATATCTTTGTGTCCTGCTTCCCTGGGACCATAGCTGTGATGAAGTTAAAGATTAAAGACTGACCACCTTTATTGGAATGAGGCTCCCTTTTAGGATTAGAGGTGACTTATACCAGGCTCTGACTATAAGCTCTGAGACTTCCTCCAAGCCACTAACCTCAAGGAGTTGTCTTCCCTTTTTCCACTACCCGCTTTACTTCCTGACCCAGAGAATCTGTGCCTTCAGCCTATTCTGAGTCTGGTCCACAGAGGAAGGGGACTACTTTCATCATAAACTCATCATAGCTTCTGATTGCTTCTCTTTTATACTGTTAGGGAGGAAACATTTTCCTCCTTCCTTTAGGATTCTTGTGGTTGCTGTAAAAGTTAAATTGACATGAGACAGATTAACAGGAGAAAATCAAATTGAATTATATACATGCAGGGAATCCACATAAACATGACAGGTTCAAAAGACAGGCAAAATGAGATATATAAGTCATTCTGGATTAAAGAGAACAGGGTAGAAGTCTGGGGCTTCAAAAGGAAGGAGGGCAATTCATAAGAGGGAACAGAAAGAGTAAATGGCGGTTGATTGATTGATTGATTGATTGATAGAAAGCAAAAGTGTTTGCTGGGCCATCCAGAAACAATGGGGCACAGAAAGGACTTTGATCCAACAGGCCTTGCTAGGTTCCTCCTTGTCTACCATACATAGTTCATATTATACCATAGTTTTCTATGGTGATAGCTCCCTTCCTGGAACAGATCTTCTATCTAAATTCCTTTAGGCAGTTAGACAGGAGACCAAAAAAGAACTTCTTCAGTATTTTGTTTCTTAACCTAAATAATCTATGTGCCAAAGAGAACCACTTTGGGGTGGCAAATTTTGCTCCCCTCAATACCTACCTCTTCTTGTTTAATTTTTTTCAGTCTAGGGTTAATTATTTACTATAATAATAAAAATTCCATATGTGTGTGTGTGTGTGTATACACATAGACATACATACATTTTTAGTATCATAAATATACACTGATATATATTTTAAAGTTGATTTCAGATCATTCCATAAGATTAATTTCATGTGTCCCTTCTTGCATGGAGACATTTTAGTCCCTGTTATTTTTATACAAGAGCTGAAATCCAGAGACCACTGGGCATGGCAGGTCCAGAGCAGACCATGACTCTCCTTCTTCTCTTGGTTTCTGTTTCTAATCCATTTCTTTTTATCTTGGTTTGGGAACCCTGCTATATCTTTGTTCATAACTATTTCATGAATTATTGCCATATGTTTGGAGTAGAATGAGCAAGTTAAAACAAAGTATTACATAGAGCAGAAGTATCAGTCCAATATATTTTCATTATTCTAAGCAAATCAGAGATTTGGTTAAAATAAAAAAAAAAAGCTTTCCTCCCAATTTCTTTGATTTGCTTTTAGTCTTAATATTTATTTTTTTAGAGAAGTGTGGGTGTTGTATGGAAACCAATTTGACAATAAACTTCATATATTGAAAAAAAAATTAACATGCTCATATGACAGATTAAAGGTCCAAATTAGATGCAAAAAATATTTATTTTTTAATTTAAAATATTAAATTTGTTTTCTATGTTTAACATATGGCCACATGGATTACAATAAATTGTGATGTATTTTTCTCAACCTTGTTGTTCCTAGGTGCCCAGAGATCCATAAATATCCACTGTAATGTGCATTTAGGAACAAAATGTTCCTAAATCTCATGAACAACACTAACACAGTCTGCATCAGCTCAGGTAGGAGGAGTGTTATGAAACGGTTTGTCTTCAATGGAGAGTGAGGAAACGTCTGGTGGAGAGCCCTTGAAGGCTGTTCCCATTACTCAAAGAGCTTTCTTGTGGAAGGTAGCTGTGTATCACTCTCAAATATATTTGCTTCCTTCTTTATCATTGCAGATGAGGTAAAAATGGACCACTCTCTGCTCACCAGCGACTTTGTGTTGAAATGGTTCATTTCTTCTTTACATGAACTAACACAAGAAAAATCACCAAAATTTACAAAGGCCTAAGTTGTCTACCAATCACTTAGTCACCAAATACTTATTCAGTCCCCTCTATGTTCTAGGCAGTGGAAATATAACAACAAACAAAAACAGACCAAAAAAACCTCTTGCCTGTATAGAGATGGAAGCAAATAAGTAACTAACATATATAATGGGTCTATAGGTGATAAACACTGTTAAAAAAAACAAAACAGGGAATAAAGGTTTAAAATGGCCATTTTAAACAGAGAATAACTGAAAAGGTGAGATCTACACCAAACAGAAAAAGAACTCTACCTGAATGACTGGAGGGACAGTAGTGGGCAGCTGAGAGTACTTGGAGAGGGATCCAAGGGGTTCAGATTGTGTAGGGACGTGCCCACCGCCATAATGACGTCAGCATTTACTTTCAGGGATTGGGATGCTTGGAGAGTTTTGGGCAGAGAAGGGGTATGATTTGCCCTGTCCTCCAAAAGAATCACTCTGTTAAATGTTTTAAGAATAGACCATCAAAGAGAAAGGAAGGAGAGGATTCTAATTTTTTTTTTTTTATCCTTGATGTATTTTAAAGTAGAGGTCACATGATTTGCTGAGGAATTGGATTTAGAGTATGGGTGAAAAAGAGCAATTAGAGTGATACCAGCAAGGTGTGTGACCTGAACAATGGAAAAGATGGAGTTGTAGTTAAATGAGATGGGTTCTCCAGAGAGACAGAAAATTTCCCTCCTTCCTTCCTTCCTTCCTTCCTTCCTTCCTTCCTTCCTTCCTTCCTTCCTTCCTTCCATCTATCTATCTATCTATCTATCTATCTATCTATCTTTCTATCTATCATCTCTCTAGATACACTGATAGCAACAGAGAGAGAGATAATAGAAATTGGTTTATGAAGGCTGAGAAGTCGTACAACCTGCCATCTTCAAGCTAAGGAACCTGGAAAGCCAGTAGTATAATCAGTCCAAATCCCAAAGCCTGAGTACCAGGGGATTACTGGTATAATTTTCAAAAATCCAAAGGCCCAAGAACCAGGAGCTGTGTATCCAAAGGCAAGAAAATTGGATGTCCAGGCCAAAAAGAGGGAATTTGCTCTTCGCTGTTTTGTCTTTTCCAGCCCTCAATGGATTGGATGATGCCTGATCGCATTGTGAGGGCAAATCTTTACTCAGTCTACTGATTCAAATGCTCATTTCTTTCAGAAACACCTTCACAGACATATTTAAAAATCATGTTATATCAGCTAGCTGGGCATTCCTTGGCCCTGTCAAGCTGACTCATGAAAATTTAATAATCACAATAGGTAATTCTGTAGGAGGAGCAATTTGGGCAGAAGTATGATAGAGATTAGGAATTTTGTTTTTAAATGATCCAAATCAAAGTGCATGTTAGTTATGTAAGTAAAGATAGTGAGTAGACAGATGGATGCAGTAATTTGAAGTTCTGCACATACATCCAGACCTTAGATACATATTTAAAAGCCACTGGCATGTAGATGATATGTAAATCCAGGGATATGAGAAGAGATCATAAAGAGAGAATAAAGAATCTAAAAAAAAAAAAAAAAACCAGAGGGTTAATCTTGGGAACTAGAGTTTCCTGGAAGTAAGCAAGTACATGCTTCAAGGAGGAGGATATGGTACATGGGACACTATGTAGTTTAAAAAAATGAGAAAGGCTTTCAAACACTGATATCACATTATTTTCTTTATATACTGTTAAATAAAAAAAAAAAACATTTACATTACTTATGAGTATGAAAAGGGGGTAGGAAAACTGAAATTTTATATTTACATTTGAATAGAAATTGAAGAATACAAAACAACTTTTTGAGTATTTATAAAGAATAGAAAGAAAAAAATCAAGCAGAAATACTTGACAATATATACCTTTAATATTATTTTGATTTTGAAACATAGGAATATATTTAATAAATAAAACAAAAAATTCTCCTAGATATTCTAATAGATATTACCCCACTTCTCTGATAACCTTACAACAAAATTTACTGTGCCTACTCCATGACTATTTTTTGAAACCTCTTCAGTGAGATGTTTACCCCCATTTTAACACCAAAACAGCTCTGGTGAGGATCGCATTTATATATTCCTAGTCTTATCTCACTTAAGCACCAGCAGCTTTTTATTTACACAGTAAGTCCTGTGAATGTACGTACAATGTTATATTTTTTTCTCCAGCTTACCTTGTTTTCCCAACTCTCTTGAGATAAAATTGACATATCACATTGTGTACATTTAACGTATACAATGATTTGATATATGTATGTATTGAAAAATGTTTACCACAATAATGTTAGTTAACACATCCTTCGCCTCCTATAATTACCATTTTGTTGTTGTTATAATGAGAAAATTAAAGATCTCTCATAGCAACATTCAAGTATACAATACAGTACTTTTAACTACAGACACCAAACTGTACCTTAAACCCCCTGAACTTATTTATCATATAACTGAAACTTTGTACCTTTTGATCTACATCTTCCTATTTCTCCTTCAGCTCCTCGCAACTACCATTTTACTGTTTCTGTGTTTGATGTTGTTAGATTCCACATGTATATGATATCATAGAGTATTTTTTTCACTTAGCATAATGCCCTCAAGGTCCATCAATTCTGTCCCAAGTGGCAGGACTTCCTTCTTTCTCATGGCTGAATAATATTCCACTGTGTATGGTATGTGTATGTGTGTGTGTATGTATATAAATCTGATAGATATCTGGTATAAGTGAATGTTATATATATAAATCTGATATATATGGTATGTATATACCATGGTATGTATATACACTATATATGTGGTATACTTATATGTGATATATATATATGGTGTGTATACATATATGTGATATATATATATACACATATATATATGTACACATATGTATATATATATGTGTATATATGTGTATATATATATATATATATATATATATATATATATGGTGTGTATATGTAAGTGAGTGTATATATATCCCACATGTCTTTATATATTCATCCACAGACTGAAACTTAGTTTCCACATATTCGTGATAATGAATAATGCTGCAATAAATTTGAGAGTATAGATGTCTCTTTGTGATCCTAATTTCATTTATTTTAGATATACACCCAGAAGTAGGATCCCTGGATCATACGGTAGCTCTATTTTTAATTTTTGAGAAAACTCCATATTGTTTTCCATAGTGGAAGTACCAACTCACATTCCCATTAATAACGCACAGGGTTCCCATTTCTCCACATCCTCATCAACACATAATTATCGTCTTTTTGATAATAGCCATATTGACAGGTGTGAGGTAATATCTCTTGTGATTTTAATTTGCGTTTCCCTGATGACTAGTAATGTGGAGCATCTTTTGATGTACTTGTTTTCCATTTGTATAGCTTTTTTTGGAAAAATGTCGACTCAAGTCCTCTGCCCATTTTTTAAATTGGATTGTTTATTTTGCATATTGGTTGTATGAATCATTTATGTATTTTGGCTCTTAATCACTTATCAGATATATCCATTTGAAATGATTCTCTCCTATTTCATAGCCTGCCTTTTCATTTTGTTTATTGCTTCTTTTGCTCTGCAAATAATTTTTAGTTTGATATAATCCCACTTTCCTTTGCTTTTGCTGTTCGTGTTATTGGTATCACATTCCAAAAAAAAAAAAAAAAAAATCATTGTCAAGACCAGTGCCAAGAAGCTAGGGAAAAACTTTTCTTCTATTTTTTTTTTATGTTTAAGTCTTTAATTCATTTTGAGTTAATTTTTATGAGGTAATGTAAGATTCCAATTTCATCATTTTGCATTTATTCAATTTTCCTAATACCATCTACTACCAAACTATTCCCTGGTCAGTATTTTTAACTCTTTATCAAATATTGGTTGGTCTTACATGTGAGCTCTTGATTCTGTTCCATTGGTCTGTGCATCTATATTTATGTTAGTTACATACTGTTTTAATTACCGTGTCTTTGTAATAGAGTTTGAAATCAGAGAGTGTGATTCCTTGAGCTTTGTTCTTTCTCAGGATCCCTTTAGATATTTGGAGTATTTTGTGGTTCCGTATGTATTTTGGGATAGCTTTTTTTGTTCTATTTCTGTGAAAAATGCCATTGGAGTATTGATAGGAATTGCATTCAATCTGTAGATGTCCTTGGGTAGTATCTACATTATGACAATGTTAACTCTTCTGATCCATGAATATATGGGATTTTTTTTCTCATTTATTGTGTCATCTTCAATGTCTTTCATTAATGTCTTAAAGTTTTCAGTGTACAGGTCTTTCACTTCCTTGGTTAAATTTGCTTCTATTTTATTTTCTTTTTAATGTTTATTTAACTTTTTGAGAGAGAGAGCCAGAGACAGAGCAGGAGTAGGGGAGGAGCAGAGACAGAGAGGGAGACACAGAATCCAAAGCAGGCTCCAGGCTCTGAGCTGTCAGCACAGAGCCCAATGAGGGGCTCGAACCCACGAACTGTGAGATCGTGACCTGAGCCAAAGTCGGCTGCTTAACCAACTGAGCCACCCAGGCACCCCTCTACTTTATTCTTTTTGGTGAAATTGTAAATGGGATTATTTTCTTCATCTCTCTCTTGGATAGTTCATTATTAGTATACATAAATGTGACTGATTTCCGTATATTGATTTTTTTATCCTACAACTTTATTGAATTTATTAATTAGCTCTAACAGTTTCCCCTTACCCCGTGGAGTCTTTAGGATTTTCTTTATATAAAATCATGTCACCTAAAAATAGTACCAGTTTTGTTTGTTTCTTTGCACTTTGGATGCCCCCCTTTTTTCTTGCCTAATTGCTCTAGCTAGGATTTCCAGTACTATGTGGAATAGAAGCAGTGGGATTTAGCAGCCCTGTCTTGATCCTAATCTTAGAGGGAAAGCTTTCAACCTTTCACTGTTGAGTATAATGTTAGCAACGGGTTTGTCATATATGAATTTGATTATGTTAAGGTATGTTCCCTCTAAACCCACTTCATTGGGAGTTTTTACAGTGAATGGATGTTGACTTTTGTCAAATGCTTTTTTTTTTTTTTTTTGCATCTGTTGAAATGATCAGAAACTTTTTGTCTTTAATGCTATTAATGTGTATGGATCACAGTTATTGATTTGCTTATGTTGAATTATCCTTCTTTCCTCGGGATAAATTCCATTTGATTATGTTCTATAATACTTTTAATATGTTGTTGAATTTGGTTTACTATCATTTTTTAAGAATTTCTACATCTATATTCATCAGGTTATGACCTAAAGCTGTCTTTTTTTGCAGTATTGTCTGGCTTTGGTATCAGGGTAATGCTGGTCTTGTAAAATGAATTTGGGAGTGCTCCCTCCACTTCAGTTTTTTGGAAGAGTTTGAGAAAAATTGGCATTAATTTTTTCAAATTTTTGGTGTATTTCACCTGTGAAACCATATGGTCTTGTGTTATTTATTGAGAGGTTTCTGATCACTGATTCAGTATCCTTGTTACTGGTTTGTTCAGATTATCTATTTCTTCCTGATTTAGACTTCTTTGGGCATATTTTTCTAAGAATTTATCCATTTCTTCTAGGTTGTACAATTTGTTTGTTAAAATTCTTCATACGGTTTTCATGATTTCTGTGGTACCAGTTGTAATGTTTCAACTTTCACTTATAATTTTATTTGGGCTTTTTTTCTTTGTAAATCTAACTCAAGTTTTTTGTTTTGTTTATTCAAAATCCAACTCTTAGTTTCACTGATCTTTTCTACTGTTTTTCTATTATCTAATTTATTTGTGCTCTGATCTTTGCTATCTCCTTTCTTATCCTAACTTTGGGCACACTTTGTTCTTTTAGTAGTTCCTTGAGGTATAGTTAGGTTGTCTGAGAATCTTCTTTTTATTTATTTATTATTTTTTTTTAACATTTATTCATTTTTGAGAGACAGAGAGAGACAGAGTGTGAGTGGGGGAGGGGAAGAAAGAGAGGGAGACACTGAATTCGATGGAGGCTCCAGGCTCTGAGCTGTCAGCACATAATCTGACGTGGGGCTCTAACTCACAAACCGGGAGATCATAACCTGGCTGAAGTCAGGCCCTTAACTGACTGAGCCACCCAGGTGCCATCCCCCACTTTTTTTTTCTAATAGAGGCATTTATCAATGTAAACTTCCCTCATAGCACTACTTTTGCTGCATTTCATAAATTTTGGTATGTTGTGTTTCCATTTTCATTTGTTGCAAGATATTTTTTGTTTCCCTTTTGGCTTTGGCTTTGGCTTTGGCTTTGACACAGTGGTTAATCTGGTGTATGTTGTTTAACTTCCACATTTGAATTTTCCAGTTTTTGAATTTTCCAGTTTTTTTTCTTGTTGATGATTTCTAGTCTCATGCCATTGTGGTCACAAAGATAATATGATTTCAATCTTTTGAAATATATTTAGACTTGTTTTGATACCTAACATATGTTCTATCCTGGAGAATGCTTCATGTGCACTTGAGAAGAACATGCATTCTGCTCCTATTGGATAGAATATTCTGTATATGTCTGTTAGGTCCATTTCATCTGAAGTATAATTTAAGACCAATGGTTCCTTATTGATTTTCTGTGTAAATGTTGTATTCATTGTTAAAAGTGAGATATTGAAATCCTCTACTATTACTGTAATATTGCCTATTACTCCCTTCAGCTCTGTTAGTATTTGCATAATATATTTAGATCATATATATATTTTTAATTGTTTTCTATTCTTGATGAGTTGACCCCTTTATCATTATAAAATGACCTTCTTTGTTTCTTGTTAGAGTTTTTGATTTAAAGCTTATTTTGTCTGATGTAAGTACAGCTATCCCTGCTGCCTTTTAATTTCCATTTGCATGGAGTATCTTTCTCCAGCCCTTCACTTTGAGCCTGTCTGTCCTTAAAGCTAAAGTGAGTCTATTTTAGTAGCATACACTTGGGTCTTGTTTTTTCTCCAAGTTGGTTGCTCTCCTTTGAACTGTGCCATTTTTTATTTTACCTTTTTTTTAATTTTTCTTGTATCTAAATTTTTAAGTCAACTTCAAAATTTAATTATCTTGTATGGATGGAAATTTAAATTACTATATATCTCATATTACCAATAACATTGAAAGTATTTTCTTGTATATATAAATAGCAAATTTAATTATTTTTAAAATGTTTAAGTTTTAATTCAAATAATTTTTAAGTGCTATATATAGACATATAGATATAGTGTCAGCTGTTAGGTAGAGTGCTAAATACTTTATCTCAAAATAAAATCTCAAAGCAACCCCAAGTGACAAAATAATTATCAGAAAAGGAAACTTAAGTTTAAAGAAGTTCATGGAATTAGCGAAACTCAAACTACTATCGAGCAATGAAACTAGGATTTTATTCCAAACCATTTTGTTGTGGGGGCTCCTGGGTGGCTCAGTCATTTGAGCATCCGACTTCAGCTCAGGCCATGATCTCACAGTTTGTGAGTTCGAGCCCCACGTCAGGTTGTATGCTGACAGCTCAGAGCCTAGAGCCTGCTTCGGATTCTGTATCTCCCTCTTTCTGCCCCTCCCTTGCTTGCTCACTCTCTGTCAAAAATAAATAAACATTAAAAGAAGTTTAAAAACATCTTATTACTAAAGCTGAAACTCTTTTTTTTAATATGTGATGCAACTGTTTCTATTGTACCTAATCATGAGCTGCAAGCTTCATGAAGGCAGGAACTATATTATACTTAACTTATAAACTCTATACTCATTTCATGGTATAATTACTAAATAAGTATATATTAAATGCATGCATGAGCTCATAAGCCCACTCTTGGCAAAATGCATTTAACCAATAAGATATTAACTTTTTGAGGAACTATGACAACTTTTGAAGAGGAAGAATTTTGTCTTCTTTGATGATGATTTACTTAGTAAAACTTGGCAAATAGGAGATATTTGGAGGAACAGGATCACTTCTTTCAAGAGTCACTGATGTCTCACCACATACGCGGGCACTCCATCCTTACTCAAGGCTGTATCTCTTCTTCCTCTAACAGTCGTATATACATGAGATTGTTGTGTGTCCATCAACTGTCAATAAGCCAATGAAACTTGAAGTTCACTGTGGGTAGCTGAAGTAAGGTGACATTGAGCTATTGCTATCATAGAATTTAAAGTCCAGAAAATTTACTTGCATTTTCTGTAAACAAACAAACAAACAAAAACATTAGGAGACTTTCTGTGCCTGGCATTATGATATTGTATTTACATACAACATGCATGATTAGAAATAGTAATTGCCAGTATAAACTTAGGTTGTTTTTTTTTTTTTAATTTTTGTTTTTCAACGTTTTTTTATTTATTTTGGGGACAGAGAGAGACAGAGCATGAACGGGGGAGGGGCAGAGAGAGAGGGAGACACAGAATCGGAAACAGGCTCCAGGCTCTGAGCCATCAGCCCAGAGCCCGACGCGGGGCTCTAACTCACGGATCGCGAGATCGTGACCTGGCTGAAGTCGGACGCTTAACCGACTGCGCCTCCCAGGCGCCCCAAAACTTAGGTTTTTTTTTTTAAACATTTTTTTTTTCAACGTTTATTCATTTTTGGGACAGAGAGAGACAGAGCATGAACGGGGGAGGGGCAGAGAGACAGGGAGACACAGAATCGGAAACAGGCTGCAGGCTCTGAGCCATCAGCCCAGAGTCCGACTCGGGGCTCGAACCCACGGACCGCGAGATCGTGACCTGGCTGAAGTCGGACGCCCAACCGACTGCGCCACCCAGGCGCCCCAAAACTTAGGTTTTAAAGAGTAGAATGCACTAGGGGCAAGGCTATCATTATAGTTCAGTTACATATATTGCCATTCAATAATTATTTGCACTCACATGATTCTGTGTTTGGCCTAATTAGCAGTGACACTGACAGAGAAAATAATTTGCATTTAAAAAAAATTTACAATGTATCTAAGTGAATAAGTCATATAAGCATTGCCTAAATTGTGATTATCCGATTTGGGAGCATCTTGTGATGAATGCTTAGAAGGTGTCTCTCCCTGGGTTTCCTGGGTTTCTCCGTCCATTGAGTGTCCAACTCTTGATTTAGGCTCTAGTCATGATCTCACCATTGTGGGATTGAGCCCCATACTGGGCTCTGTGCTGGGCATGGAGCCTGCTTAAGATTCTCTCCTTCTTTCTCTGCCCTCTCTCTAAAATAATTTTTCAAAAAAATTAAAAAACAAAGAAGCTGTCTCTCCCTACTAACATTGCCACCAAATCATGGTGGCCCCAGAGTTTCAATTACTAAGTGGCTCATGCTCACTTTGGCAGCACATATACCAGGTGGCTCAGGGACATTGAGTTTCTCTACCATTTTCTTTTTGTTCTGAATATTTATCACATTTTCACTCTGCTCCAAAATCTCTTTATATCTCATCTCATAATATTGCTTTGTACATAGCACAATTATTAGAATAAGAAAAATAAGAATAGCTTCACCTCATTTATTTATGTTAAAATAAAACATTAAGTAAGTTATATAACATTATTTAGACGTAATTTCTTCATCTGTCAAATGGTAGTAATAATAAACATGTTGTAGGATATTTTACTAAATAATGAAAGAAAGAATTCCACTTTTGATTATGATAGAGCAGCTTCACAGCCTTTATGTTGAGGACAATTATAGACATTGAATAGAATTAAAAAAGGCATTTGAAGGCATCAAAGATCAACCAATGCATCTAGGACCTCAGAGGTCTGGTTTTCAGAGAAAGTAAAACTACAATGCAGTCACTGTACAGGATGTATCCCCTCAATGAATTTGCCTCTTCCAAAACTGTACAGAACAACAGTATGATAAACCAAGCACAAAGGAGAAACTGGGAAGAGAGGCAGAGCTGTCAGCCTAGTAATTCGAATTGAGTTTTCCCAAAGAGGTGTTGTAAACACCCTGGCTTTCAGGTGAGGGCATGGAAGAACTAAGCCATATGAGTAGTCAAAACAAAATAGACCAGGACCTACAAAGGCTAAAACAGCCATGACAAGTCACCATTCCTAGCTCAATCCAGGTGCTTGTGTCCCTGTCCTTTGTCTAACTGCCTGTCAGTAAGAGAACTAAGTCATCTCTGGAAAAACACACTATCATCCTGAATCTCTGAAACTTTTTTTTTTAACATTTATTTATTTTTGAGAGAGAGAGAACGCAAGTGGGGGAGGGGAAGAGAGAGAGAGAGGGAAACACAGAATCTGAAGAGGCTCCAAGCTCTGAAATGTCAGCACAGAGCCTGACACGGGGCTCAAACCCATGTACTGTGAGATCATGATCTGAGCCGAAGTCAAACGTTTAACTGACTGAGTCACCCAGGTGCCCCATCTGAAACTTTTAATATGGAATGCTGGCATTCAATAAAAGGGATATCTTTGGGCAGAACAAAAATAATCTCAGAAGTATGGAAATACAGGAAGAGTGAAGAACACAGGAAAAAGTAAATAAATAGACAACACTCAATAAATATTGACAAACCACAATGATAATGTATTCTGGGGTTTTAAATATATAATTTAAATATATGATAGCAACATCACAAAAGCCATGAGGCAGCTAAATGATGTATGTACTTTAATTGTTCAGAAAATGGAAAAAGCACACATTTATGATAATAATGCATATTAGCATGCCTAGAGAAATTTCAAATGTGTAACAAGGGATAGAATAAAAAGGAAAATGGAAAAATCAGAGAGTAAAGCAATCCTAGATTAATTTTAAGATGGCAGGATAAGACAGAAACCAGTAAAATGATACATTTAAGACCAAATATTTGAATGGTTACATTGCATCTTAATGGGCTAAATATTCTATTAAAAGATTAAGTTTGTGAAACCAGATTTAAAAACACTATATGCTGCTTACAAGAAACACACTTTAAATAATAGAAACACAGAAAAAACAAAATTAACAGCATGAAAGAAAATGTACTATGCAAACCCTAACCAAATGAGAACTAGTATAATTATGCTAATGTAAAGTTTAAAAGAAGAGTTACTAGAGATTAAGTGGAACATTTCATTGTGATAAATGGCAAGCCCTACACATTCCCACTCAAAGTAAACATAGCCTCAAACTATAGAACATACAAACGAATCTGGCATACAGGAAAAAAAAAAAAAAAAAAAAAAGAATTAGCCAAATCAATAATCATTGTTAAGAGATTTTTAATATCTCAGTAATGGATAGAACAAAAAGTCAGTAATGATATGAAAGGTTTTCATAACACAGTTAAGAAAATTATACATATATATATTCAACAGACAACTGAAAAAAATTTTAACTCCACATGGAATATTTACCAATATTTAACAATTGTGAGGCCATTTAATCAATTTCAACCAATTTCAAGTTTGAGTTTGTAGTTGTTTTTTTTAACTATGGAGGAACTGGACAACATATAATTAAAAAGAAAACTCCTTAAAAGTTTAAAAATTGTCAGACATCTGAATAAGCCAAATTTCTGAGAAGAAATAAAAATAAAAATTATGAAATTGTTGAAAATACTTGATGATGACAGTACTTGTCAAATCTTGTGGGATGCGGTTAAAAGACTCCTTAACAGGAAAATAACAGCCTTAAATTCATAAATTAGTAAAGGAAGGATTAACATTAAAAAAGAAAACAAAAACAAAAAAACCTTACATAATGATCCATTGAGATTTATACCTGGAATGCAGGATTGGTTCAACATATGAAAATTAATCAGTGCAATATACCATATTAAAAAAATAAAGGAAAAAATCCTACATAACCATCTCAATAAATTAAGAAAAAGCATTTTACAAAAAATGCTTTCATGATAACAACATCAAAATATTAGGAAAATGGAATTTCCTAAACCTGAAGATGAACATCTGTGAAAGGCCCAATGCTGTCATCAGACTTAATGGTGAAAGACTGAAAGCTTTCCTTTTCAGATCAGGAACAGGTCATGTATTTATTTTATTTCTATTAAACATTGTACTAGAGGTCCTAGGTAGGTCAATTAGCAAGAAAAAGAAAAAGTGATTCAAATTGGAAAGGTAGAAGTAAAAGTCGTTTTTATTTGGAGATAACATGATCTTATATATAGAAAATCCTGGAGAACCCACAAAAAATATTAATGTTAATAAATGATTAAGCAAAAATGCACGATACAAGATAAGAAATCAGTTGTATTTCTATGCACTAATAACAAACTGAAAAGGAAATTAAGAGAATAATTCCATTTAGGATAAATTACTTGAGAAATAGTATTTTACAAGTAAGTGTAATACTTGTACACTGAAACCTATTGTTAAAGGAACTGAGGCAGATCTAAATAAATGGAAAATACTCCATGATCATTGGAGGAGTGAAGATTGTTTAGATAGCAATCATCTGCAAATTGATCTTCAGACTCAATGTAATTCCTATCAGATTTCTAAGTGCCTTTTTTTTTAAATAAATAAATAAGCTCATCCTAAACTTTATTTGGCAATGCAAGGGCCCTGAACAACCAAACTAATACTGAGAAAGAAGAACAAAATTGGTGAACTTAAACTTACTAATTTCAAAACTTACAACAAAGTTACAGTATCAAGATAGTGTGGTATTGACAAGGGGATAGGCATGTAGACTTCTGCTTTAGAATTGAGAATCCAGAAATAAACATCCATGCTCCACTGACTTTTGATAAAGGTGCCAAGACTATTCAGCAAAGAAAGAATAGTCTTTTCACCTAATGGTGCGAGAACAACTGGATATCCATGTGCAAAAGAAGGAATTTGGACCACTACCTCACACCATTAAAAAATAGCTCAAAACAGGTGTGCATGGGTGGCTCAGTCAGTTGAGTGTCTGACTTCAGCTCAGGTCATGATCTTGTGATCTGTGAGTTTGAGCCCTGCATCGGGCTCTGTGCTGACAGCTCCGAGCTTGGAGCCTGCTTCAGATTCTGTGTCTCCCTCTCTCTCTGCCCCTCCCCCATAATGCTCTGTCTCTCTCTGTCAAAAATAAATAAACATTAAAAAATAATTTTAAAAAATAGCTCAAAATGGCTCAAAGATCTAAATTAAGAGCTATAACTATGAAAGTCTTAGAGGGAAGTACAGATGTAAATCTATAGGACTGTGCATTAGGCAACAGTTTCTTAGGTATACCCCCAAGAGCATTAACAACCGCATATAAAATAGATACAAGGAACTTCATCAAAATTAAAAACATGGGGACATGAAAGGCCATTGTCAAGGGAAAGAGTAAATACAACATACAGAATGGGAAAATATACTTGGAAATTATGCATCTGATCAGAAACTTTTTATTTCAAGTTTTTATTTAAATTTAATTAAATTATAGTTAACATACAGTGTAATATTAGTTTCAGGAGTAGAATTCAGTGATTCATCACTTACATATAACACCCAGTGCTCATCACAAGTGCCCTCTTTAATGCCCATCACCCATTTAGCCATTCCCCCACCTACCTCCCCTCCATCAATCCTCAGTTCTCTGTAGTTAAGAGCCACTTATGGTTTGCTTCCCTCTCTTTTATTGCCCCTTCCCCTATGTCCATCGGTTTTGTTTCTTAAATTCCACATGTGAGTGAAATCATATTGTATTCATCTTTCTCTGACTTATTTTGCTTAGTTTAATAGTGTAGTTCTATCCATGTCATTGCAAAATGGCAAGATTTCATTATTTTTGATTACTGAGTAATAGTCCCAGTGTGTGTGTGTGTGTGTGTGTGTGTGTGTGTGTGTGTGTACCACATCTTCTGTATCCATTCATCAGTTAGTGGACATTTAAGCTATTTTCATAATTTGGCTGTAGTTGATATTGCTGCGCTAAACATTAGGGTACATGTACCCCGTCAACACAGCATTTTTCTATCCTTTGAGTAAACATCTAGTAGTGCAATTGTTGGATCATAGGGTAGTTCTATTTTTAACTTTTTGAGGATACTCCATCCTGCTTTCCACAGTTGCTGCACCATTTTACATTCTCACCAACAGGGCAAGAGGGTTCTCTGTTCTCTGCATCCTCTCCATCATCTGTTATTTCCTGTGTTGTTAGTTTTAGCCATTCTGACAGGTGTGAGATGGTATCTCACTATGGTTTTGATTTGTATTTCCCTGATGAGGAATGATGTTGAGCATCCTTTTTCATGTGTCGGTTGGCCATCTGGATGTCGTCTTTAGAAAAATGTCTGTTCATGCCTTCAGTCCATTTCTTAACTGGATTATTTATTTTTTCGGTGTTGAGTTTTATAAGCTCTGTATAGATTTTGGATACTAGCCCTTTATCTGATATGTCATTGGCAAATATCTTCTCCCATTCCATCAGTTGCCTTTTAGTTTTGCTGATTGTTTCCTTTGTTGTGCAGAACCTTTTTATTTTGATGAAGTCCCAATAGTTCATTTTTGCTTTTGTTTCCCTTGCCTCCAGAGATGTGTCTAGTAAGAAATTGCTACAGTGAGTCCAAAGAGTTACTGCCTATGTTCCCCTCTATGGTTCTGAAGGTTTCCTGTCTCTCATTTAAAATATATAAAGAACTCTTCCAGGTCAATAATAAAAATACCAATAGCCTAGTTAAAAAGTGGGCAAAGAATTTGAAGAGCCATTTCTCCAGTGAAGATATACAAATGGTCAATTCGCACACAAAGTATTTTCCGATATGAGTCATCAGCGAAATGCAAATCAAAACCACAATGAAATATCACTTCACACCCAGTGGGAAGACTATCACCAACAAGACAGATGATAACAGTGTTGATGAGGACGTGGGAAAAATTGGAGTTCTCATACATGGGTAGCTAATGGGAATATACAATGGTGATGCCATGACTGTTATAAATAAGTTGGCAGTTACTCAAAAAGTTGTATGTAGAATTACCATATGACCCAGAAATTCCACTCCTAGTTACAAACCCAAGGCAGGTAAAAATGTAGTCACACAAGAACTTGTGCATAAATGTTCATAGCAGCATTGTTCATAAGAGACAAAAAGTAGAAACCACCTACATTCCCATCAGCTGATGAATGGATCAACAAATTTGGGATATAATGGAACATTATCCAGGTATAAAAGGGAATCAAGTCCTGTTGCATGGCACAACATGGAAGAGCTTTTGAAAACATTATTACCACTGGGTGTCTCAGTCAGCTAAGTGTCCGACTTCAGCTCAGGTCATGATCTCGCGGTCTTTGGGTTCAAGCCCCTGGTCGGGCTCTATGCTGACAGCTCAGAGCCTGGAGCCTGCTTCAGATTCTGTATCTCCCTAGCTCTCTGCCCCTCCCCCACTCACACTTTGTCTCTCTCTCTCTCAAAATTAAATAAACACACAAAAAAAATATTGCTAAAGTGATAGAAGCCAGACACAAAAAGCTACATATTGTATAACTGCATTTGTTTGAAATACCCAGAAAAGGCAAACCCATAGACAGAAAGTTGATTCCTGGTTGCCAGGCAATGACATGGAGGTGGGAATGGGAAGTAATTGCTATTAGGTCTGTTACAGAAGTGTTCTGGATTTAGATAGGATGATTACAGAACATAATGAACAAAAACCACTGAATTACAGAATATAAAATGGTAGATTTTATGTTGCTCAAAAATGAAAAAGAAGGGCTGAAAAATCAGCAAAGTATCCTTTATAATAAATTAGACAAAAAAAGAGCAGCAACTCAATCCCCCCAAAACATGTAGAAGCAAAGAAATAACAAAACTGAGAGTGAAAGAGGTCAAGTAGAAAATAAATGTAGGGGGAAACTTACATAAACCAAAAGTTGGTTAATGGAAAAAATAAATAAATAACAACCTAGCAATACTGATCAAGGAAAAAGAAAAGCACACATTACCAAAATCAGAAATAAATAATGGAATGTAAATACTAATCCCACAGAATTTTAAAATATTTTATGGACACTAATTAGAAAATTCAAGTTAAATAGACAAATTCCCAGTAAAACATGATTTATCAAAACTGATATCAGAATGGAGTAACTAGACCATTCTAATGCTATTAAACATTGAAACTATTATTAAAAGCCTTCTCCAAGGAATATTTCTCTCTCAAATGGACTCACTGGTGAATACATCTAAATAATATAGAGAAGCAAGACCAATATATATATACTTATCCAAAGAAAAGGAAATACTTCTTATTTATTTTAAAAGACCATTGTTGAGAGTGCTGCTATGAACATTGGGGTACAAGTGCCCCTATGCATCAGTACTCCTGTGTCCCTTGGATAAATTCCTAGCACTGCTAATGGATAAAGAAATTGTGGTTTATATACACAATGGAGTACTACGTGGCAATGAGAAAAAATGAAATATGGCCTTTTGTAGCAACGTGGATGGAACTGGAGAGTGTGATGCTAAGTGAAATAAGCCATACAGAGAAAGACAGATACCATATGGTTTCACTCTTATGTGGATCCTGAGAAACTTAAGAGAAACCCATGGGGGAGGGGAACAAAAAAAAAAAAAAAAAAGAGAGGTTAGAGTGGGAGAGAGCCAAAGCATAAGAGACTGTTGAGAACTGAGAACAAACTAAGGGTTGATGGGGGGTGGGAGGGAGGAGAGGGTGGGTGATGGGTACTGAGGAGGGCACCTTTTGGGATGAGCACTGGGTGTTGTATGGAAACCAATTTGACAATAAATTTCATATATAAATAAAAAAAATAAAAAAAATAAAAAAAAAATAAAAGACCAGAGCAACCTTGATATCAGTACTAGAAGAGAACATTACAAAAATGGAAAATTATAGACCAACCATGCCTATGAACATAGGCATAAAATTTCCTAAATAAAATACTAGAAATTTGAATCCAGCAGTAAAGATAAAGGATAATATAGCTGGTAATACAATAGGTATGTTCCAAGAATTAAAGATTTAACTTTTGAAAACCATTGAAAATCACATTTTTAAAAGAATTAGAGATATATATCATTATATCAGAAGAAAATATTTGAAAACATTCAATGTCTCTCTCTCTCTCTCTCTCTCTATATATATATATACACACACACATATATATACACACACATATATACACACACGTATATACACACACATATATACACACACATATATACACACACATATATATACACACATGTATATACACACACATATATACACACACATATATATATACACACATATATAGAATATATAATATATATGTCTATATATATATATAAAATATTTCCCATCAGAGCACCTATAAAAGTACATGTGGAATTAGTCTACTTCATGGCTAAATATTGAAAGCTTTCTCTTTTGTTTCAAGAATGAGACCATAAAACCTATTATCACTATTTTTCAACATTCTGATGGAAATTTTAGGCAATGAAATAAGGAGGGGAAAAAAGTAAAATATTGGATTGGAAGAAATTAAACTGTTCACACAACTTAACAATGTACATATAAAATCCAAATGAATCTGCAGATAAAATGACTAGTAAGTTAACAATGTCTCTAGATACAGGGTAAATATAAAAAATTCAACTTTTTAAAAAGGATACAATTGAAAATTGCTTAAAAATATCAAATGCATGGGGAAAAACTCCAACAAAACTTATGAATGACCTCTATACAGAGAATAGAAAGGATTATTGAGGGAAATTAAAGATACCTTTCCTTCCCAATTTTAGGAAGATACTGTGCACATGCAATAGAAAAATCAATATATAAAAATGTCAGTGCTCCCACACTGAATTTATCATTTCACTGCAATTTTAACAGTATCAATTTGTCAAAATCAATAAGCTGATTTGAAAAATTTATATGGAAAGGCAAGGAACCAAGAACTCCTTGAAGAGGAATAAAATTGGAAGACCCAACTTGTAAATAAATTCATTATAAAGCACAGTAATTAACCCAGTATGTATTAAGATAAGAATGTACAAAGAGACCACTGAAGCAGAAAAAAAAGTAAAAATGGTGAATTTGTTTTATGACAAAGTTGACACTTCAATGCAGTGGAAAAAGATTATAAATCAGATAAAATTATAGGCAGGACAATGCTTCCCTGAAGATGTTCATATGCTAATCTTCTAGAATTCGTGAATATGTTATGTTCCATGGCAAAGAGGAATTAAGGCTGCAGATGAAATTTATTTGCTAACCAGCTGATCTTAAAATAAGTGGACCCAGGGTAATTGCAATAATCCTTAAAAGCAGAGGAGGGAAAAAGAAGAAATCAGTCAGAGGGGGATACAACCACAAGGGAGTGATGTAATATAGAAAACTTGATCCTCTGTTGCTGGCTCTGAAGGTGAAGGGAGGGGCTATGAACAAAGGAGTGCAGATGAGAAAAGGCATAGAAATGGATTTTCCTTCAGAGTATCCAGAAGGAGATGTAGTCCTGCAACAAACTGGCATCAGCTAGGTGAGACTCAGGTCAGACTTCTGACCCAGATAATTAAAAGATAATACATCTGAGTTGTCTTGAGCCATCAAGTTTGTGGTAATGTACTAAGTAGCAATACAAAACTAACACACGTTCCAGTACAGAAAAGTATGAAACTTAGCCCCCAACTTCTCAGCATGCACAAAAATAAATTCCAGATATTTGTCTATCTAAATGAGAAAAGTTATATAAAGAAAGGAAGGAAAGAAAGAAAGAAAGCTTCTAAAGGAAATCTAGCCAAATAGTTTCATGACCTTGGGGTAAGCAGAATTCCTTAAATAGGAAAAACTGCACAAGGCAGAGACAAAAGCATAATAATAAAAGGAAAACTTTCTACTTTTTAATGTAATAAAGTATTATTTAATGTAAAAACATAACAGAAGTTGTACTTTCTTAATGGTAATAGATACCAAGAGCAAAGCAAAGTAAAAAGATAAGCCATGAATAGGAAAAAAATAATTGCCTATGTATAGTTATATATATTTTATATATGTGTGTGTTATATATGTAATTATACAACTATATGTGTAGTTATATATTTGAGATATATAACTAAGATATATAAAGAATAGATATATATACCTATACAACAAAGGACTCTGTAAATCAGTAAGAAAAAGGCAGATATTCCAATAAAAATAATCAAAAAGACTTGAGCAGAGACTTCATGAAAGCAGCTACATTTGTCCAGCAACATGAATGAACCTATTTCAGGGGTGTCTGGGTGGCTCAGTTAGTTGCCTGCCCGACTCTTGATTTCAGCTCAGGTCATGATCTCAGGGTTCTTGGTTCAAGCGTTGCATCTGGCTCTGTGTTGCTAGCACAGATACTGCTTGGGATTCTTTCCCTCTCTCTCTGCCCCTCACCTTTTCACCCAAGCTTGCTCACTCGCTCACTCTCTCTCCCTCAAATAAGTATTTGAAAGGAATGAACATATTGCAGCTACATACAAAATCGTGGATGGCTACGATACACGAAATGGAAAAGAGGCCAGAAATGTAAGAATACATACTGTATGTTTGCATTTGTATACTGCTCCAAAGCTAGCCTCATTACCCTACGGTTTTAGAAGTCAGAAGAGAACTTTTCTGTGGCAGGGGTTTTGTGACTGGAAAGACTGGACAAGGTAGGCTTCTCTGAGTAATTTTGTTTCTTGATCTGGGTGCTAATTACACACCAGGTATATTCTAATTATGAAAATTTATCAAGGCGAGCACTCATGATTTGTACATTTTAAAAAATAGATATATTCGTTTTTGATAGAAAAGTGACCATAAAAGGAAGTAAACAAACAGAAATATTGGTACTTAGAGAATATGAGAAAATGTATTGATCTGGCTCACTGTCATCCTTCAATAAATGGTAGCTCTGAAATTATTTTTTAAACCTTTTTTTTTTTCTTCTTCATGTTGCTAATGTGTTGGAAACAACTTCCCTCTCTCCTTATTCCACCTTTCATCAAAACAACATGAAAAAGACTAGTGTCTATTTGGCTGTATCAACAAAGTTCTAAAATCAAATAATGCATAATTATGAATGTGTGCTGTAAATTGCTAAAATGTATTTAAGTGTTTAGAAATCTCCTTCAGAATCTCTGCAAAAGGTATCTGCTTCCTGCACTTTCCCTAATTAAATCCACTTTTCTTCAAGGACTGGTAATCAATATTTTTTTAAAAAATTACCGAGTACACTTTTTTGTCTTTATAAACTTTAATTTCTAGAATCAACTAGTATAGCTATGTTTTCTACAATCTTAACATACAGATAATGTACTATACACATGCACACACATGCATATATATTGTATGTGTGCATATATACTTACTGTGTGTGCATGTGGTATTTTCAATACGGTTCACATCAAACAGGATTTTATCATAACTTAACTTCTAAAATTGTATTCATTGGAAAACACTTTCTGTGTTCTGAAGTATGGACTGAATAATGACCTGTGTGAACCTCTGAATGTAACTCTATATCCTAAAAACCCAGTTAAACTCAAGTTTTAATTTTAAAAAATTAAAAATTTTTTCATGGTTATTTACTATTTGCATTATTTTACCATATATCCATAAAATTTCCTTCAAAATGTACCCCATGAAGGACCAGGGCAGGTATTCCTCTCTGTAGTTCATACATAGGGAAAGTGAGTCTCAGAGAGGGTAAGTGATTATTTCAAAATCACAAAGTTCACTGGTTTCAGTGTCAAAGAAAGAAATACAAAACCAAAAAGCCCAGGTCTTCTTTTTCTAATTAAATCAATTATTTTTGTCCCCTGTACTCCAGTCTCTCTCCCCCCACTCTTCCACCTACCCCTTTTGCTTTGTGCCCTCCTTGTATTTAAAATAAGAAAGGCCCTTGGGGCACCTGGGTGGCTCAGTCAGTTAAGCATCCAATTTTGGCTCCGGTCATGATCTCAAGGTTTGTGGTTTCAAGCCCCATGTCGGACTCTGTGCTGACAGCTGGAGCCTGCTTTAGATTCTGTGTCTCCCTCTCTCTCTGCCCCTCCCCTGCTCGTGCTCTCTCTCTCTCTCTCTCTCTCTCTCTCCCTCTCTCTCTCTCAAAAATAAATAAACATTACAAATTTTAAAAAATCAAATAAGAGGGGCGCCTGGGTGGCGCCGTCGGTTAAGCGTCCGACTTCAGCCAGGTCACGATCTCGCGGTCTGTGAGTTCGAGCCCCGCGTAGGGCTCTGGGCTGATGGCTCAGAGCCTGGAGCCTGTTTCCGATTCTGTGTCTCCCTCTCTCTCTGCCCCTCCCCCGTTCATGCTCTGTCTCTCTCTGTCCCAAAAATAAATAAACGTTGAAAAAAAAATTTAAAAAAAATCAAATAAGAAAGGTCCGTGTGGGTATTAAGAGTCATGGGGAAGTTTATAAGAATATACCTGAATCTTAAAAATATGAACTTTGAAATGCAAGTACAGTATGGATTAGTATAGAGCAGAGAAGTGCCATATAAATGCCACCAAACACAGCATATGTAGCTGGTCATGAGAAACCGATTTTCTTACAAGAGACCGACAGTGTTAACATGGGAAGAAAAGACAGAAGAGGTTGCAAACAATTGCAAGAAATGCAACGTAGACTGCAATATTTCCACCCAAAGAATCAGTCTTCCTTAACAAAATTCTCCAGCAATCTAATATTTAGACTTCAAGGCCATGTTTTGTTTCCAGTTCAGCTCAATTAGGATTAGAGGGAAGAGAAGGTAAGACTCCCCAGGTGAGAAGCTAGACAATTTGCCTTACAGAGATAAAACGTTAAACACATTTCAAATGGCAGATGTTCCTCTTGACCCATTCAAGTCTCTTTTGCGCAACTTGCCTTAGTGAATTTTCATCTATTTCAATAAATTTCATGCAAAATGGTTTCACAAAAGAAAAAAAAAGGAAAGAAAAGAGCATTCCATGAAAGGAGAGGGAAACATAAAAAATTGTTCCATAAAGCAGAAGAGGGGAGGACACTACACGTAAACAAACATATTTTATACTGTTTTTTAAGAGTCATTCTCTTCTGTCTCTGAACTTGCTCCTACACAAGTCCTATCATTTTTATTTCCTAAATATGTTATGACTCGTTTCATTCTCATTGTCAACTGGTCCATGCCTGAATCTTTCTATGGGTCCACCCTTTGCACTTTACCTCTCTCTAATCCACCAAGATGCTATTAGTTGCCTTACAGATTGGCAAAGATTCAAACTTCCACAATATACTCTATTAGTGAAGTTGTATGGGGGAAAGTGTCACACTCCTGTTTGTTAGAGGGAATGCAAACTTTTACAGTCTCTATGAAGAGTTTATTGGCAGTGCCTAGGAATATTTCTTACACACGTATATTTTCACCCAGCCATCCGCCTCTAGGAATCTATTGTAAGACTATTCTAGCCAAAAATCTGGGGAAAAAATAGATGCACCAGGCTATGAATTACAAGAGTATGCAGTCGCAACCCTGGAAACCACCTGTATGTCCATCAGTAAGGGACTGGTTAAATAAACTGTGATGCATTTACCCTTTGGAGTACTATAAGAAGGAATGAGGCATATCTCTACAAAGTGCCACAGCATGCCCTTCAGGATATACTAGGTGTAAAAGGCAAGATAGAGGAAAATGTGTTGCCACTTATCCAAGGGAAGAGAGAGATACAAATATAAGGGCATATTTGCCGTTAATTTTTAAAAATGGAAAAATCATCTTCACATAGGTAGAAATCATTATATAAGAGGAGATTATGGTGGAGTTGTTTACAGATTTAACTTTGGAGACACATAATTGCATAATAATGAAACAAAATCAGTAAAAAGCAATGCTGAAAGTCTATAGTAAGGTGAAACCAGTGAACCTGGGTATCACACTGGAAGCATAACTAGGGGAGGCAAACTCTTCCAAGTGGCATGAAATTCAACATAATTTGACACACTATTCCTAGCAGGATACAGTCTATGAACAAAATGACCTATGCAAAGACTTAAACTGTTTTAAACAATCTTATTTTTGGTGGTCATGGTGGTATTTTTATTCTAAGACTGTTAGGTGTATGCTGTTATTACAAAGAGTAACATACTAGTGCTATGAAAACCAGGATTTTCATTGTGAAAGAAAAGAGATACAAATGAAAGATGGAAGGATTAAGCAAAGGGGTTTTCAAATATTAATTTCCATAGAGAAGCTAGGATTTCTTACAGAAAAGCCAATTCCACGTCTGTCACAGTAAACATACATGCTGAACCTGGAATATCTTGTCCTACCTGAAAGCAAAGGAAATTATCACAGATTACAACTAGAAGAACCTCCCACTGGTCAAAGATGGAAACATTTGAATATTAAACAGGTTTATAACTTAAGTGGGTAGGGACACAAATATATTTATATCTATGAGTTCATAATGGTACTTTAAAAGCACTCATTCATCATTATTTTTGACAACTTATAAAGGGAGAGGCACCTGAGTGGCTCAGTTGGTTAGGCATCTGGCTTGAGCTCAGGTCATGATCTTGCAGTTCAAAAGTTTGAGCCCTGCTTTGGGTAAGCTGGAGCCCTGCGTGCGCTCGCTCTCTCTCTCTCTCTCTCTCTCTCTCTCTCTCTCTCTCTCTCTTTCTCTTTCTGCCCCTTGCTTACTCGTGCTCTCTCTCTCTCTCTCTCAAAAATAAATAAATAAACTTTAAAAAAATGTAGTCCTTGATATTAAAAAAAAAATTAAAGGGAAGTATTCATCATGTATCCTTTTTCCCTTTACAGACTATACCGCAAAGACCAAATAGTTAATGGTAAAAAATAGAAGTATTTCAGCTAATAAAATAGAATGATTTAATTTGGCCATTGTGTAAATCTTAATGACACAATGGATCTAGGTGATGATTATTCATGACTGCTAACAACACAGAGAGACCATCTCCTGAAATACTGATATCACCCATGAGGTATTCTTGCCAAAGAATCAATGTGTAATCTGATCTAGCCTCTAATCTATCTACTAATTTACAGATGATACAGGATACAGAGGAATATATTAAATACCACAAGTATTCACTCAGCAAAGTGTAAGTCATAGGGAATTCTGCAGAACAAAATGTCTATTTCTCCAACAAATTAATTTTTAAAACATAAAAATAAAAAAAGAGATGTTTGTGGAATCTATAAAGACAAAAAAGTCTTGAGACCTAGCAACCAATTATAATGCAGTGACCTTATTTAGATTCTAATACAACTTCTATACACACACATCCATATGCATATATATATAAATTTATATATAAATTGTATCAAATTATAAATAATTCATTTTAGTTAACTATAAATTATATTATTTAAATCTATAAGTTGGAGAAATTTGAACACTGAATAGATTTGACATCAAAATAGTGTTTATGAAAATTGTTTTGTGGTTAATTATGTTAAAGGAGTCTTTATATTTAAGAAATAAAACCTGGAATATTTAGAGGAAAGAACACGGTATCTTGGATTTGCTTCAAAATAAGCCAGATAAGAGGCGGATACAGGTGAGGACTAGATAAAACAAGATATGATTTAACTTGGTAATTGTTGAAGCTGGGTGATAGATACATGGAAGTTCATTATAGCATTTCTCTACTTTTTTATGTTCGAATTTGTCGTAATAGTACAAAGAAGAAAAACCTGAGTGGATTGGCCCTACCGTCTTGTACCCCACTCCTCTCTGGCTCTTTGTGTCTGTGCTTGAGCCACCTGTCAACCTTTACTGTGTGCATCCTTTCTGAGCACCTTTCCTGCCCAAGGTTTTTCTGTGCTGCTCCCTCTGCATGGACCACACTTCCTTACCCCTCTGTGCATTCCTAACTCCCACTGGATCCTGAAGACTGGCCCAGTTTCTACTTTGTGAAGGAATACTTCTGACTTTCCCTGCTCTAGGCTCTTGTAGTACCAGCTACCTCTCCTTTCTGGTAATTATCATACTTGTAATTTTACACTAATTTACCTCATAATTTATTTTTACTCTCAGCCCCAGCAAACCTTCTGGTGCCTGAGAATAGAAGCCATTTTGTTTCACATGGTGCCCCACTACCTGCCTTAGCACACACTACTCTTGTTACAGAAAAATTTTGCAAAGCACCCTTATTAAAAATGACAAAACTTTTTAGTCAGTGCTAGTGCAGTAGCATAGAGAGAGTTGAGGTAAACTGAGCTCAATTCCAATCTTTACAGAGGTGACAGGACATTTTAAAGGGAAAATGAAGTAGTATGGAGGGGGAGTGAGCAAGGCTCAAGCAGAGTAAGGCAAATAGAAAATTCTGAACACCAGGTGTGAACTGACTGGTCAATGGGATTGGGCCATCTGTGTTTACTAACTGGTGCTTATCAAAGTCAGGCTCCTACTTCCTGCAGAGCCTGGGATATGGGGGCCCTATCTTTCCTGATGATTACATTTCAAGGGAATGGCTCCCAGGTCCTTGAGAAAGACATTCCTTGTAGAAGTTACAATACATCTCAGAGACAAGGGATTTACAATGGTAGGTTTTCTGAAATAAAGGCTTTAAGAAAAGGGTCTATACTCAGAGTTTTATGGAAAAACAATAAATCCTGAGAGAGCATTAAGCTCTCTCAGGCGGACATTTAAGGGGGCTGAAGCAATCATCGGACAGACATGGCCTTGAGCTGATTAGAAACTATGCCAGTATTTGTTCCGGTCTTTTATTGTGTGGGGGTGGGTGGGGTCATTTGTGCTTAGAGTTGCAGCTCCTATAGACATAGGTTGAGGCTTAGTCTAGAAGCGGGCTCACAGGAGCCTGTCTAGACTTTGGTCTTTGTTACTTTACAATTACTTGCTGAGTATTTCACCCTCTCTGTGAAAAAAAGTGTTCAGGAACTAAGAAGATGAGGTATTCACGTTGGAGTTAAAAGAGCTCAAGTTTCAATAAGTATAGAAGAGAAGAAGTGCTTATTCTGGGTAGAAAAAGCTGGAGCAAGATTCTCTGATGTTATCCTTTATGATATAATAATAACGAAAAAATATTTAATAAAAAGCTTTCTAATGTTATTAGAGGTAAGTCTCTTTCCTAAGGATAGACGTAATTCTAACTGGAGAAGAGCAAGAGACATGTAGTTCCCTGTGTCAGTTTCTGCTTTAAGCTTTAAAATAAAGACAGCATTTGTATGGCACTGAGACTATGAATGTCTACAAAGTTACCAGTAACCAAATCAAGAGATGGCTATAATTTGATATAGGGTAAAGTGACCTCTAAACAGAAACAGGAAGTGGATTGCGAAGTGCTGTATGAGTCTGACAGGTAAAGAAACCAGCTGATGAGCAAGCTCTGAACTGCAGACCCCACTGGTTATTTTTGCATTTTCTGGAAAGCTCTGAAATGTGCCTTTATTAACTGGAGCATAAGGAATGTTTCTTCTCAAAAATTTAGAATTCAGAGCACAAAATGTTGCTAATTACAGAAATAAGGAATACATGCAGCTTCCTCTGTTCTTAATTATTTTACATTTTCTTCTTTTGCAAAACACAAGCCAGTTGCCTGCTGAGAGGTAATTCCTCATTCACAGAGGAAACCAAATTGTCAGTTTCAGTTAGTTGGGATCAGTAAATCTTCCTAGGTTAATACTCAGACAGAAAGCATTCCATAAAAATTAAGGCAGATGTGTTTGGATTGGTGGGGGGTGTGTGTGGCATTTTTATTCTTTTGCTTTAAGTGGAGTACTCTAGACCCACAAGATGAACTCTGCTGTAGAATGGTGGTGTGAAACAAACACTAGAAACTTGGGAATTCATAAAGAAATACATGAACATTTCTAATTTTTTAGAATATGTCACTCACAGAGTAGTACTAGCAGGAGTAAGATGTGAAATTCATGGCATTCAACTGAAAAAAAGAAAAGTTACCTAATGATAACATGAAAGAAAACCTGAATAGATGTCCTGAGAAGCATTTGGTGGGTGTAAAAACTATGAACATTTATGCTAGTCTGCCAGACCATTTCTCTCTCCACTGTTTTTTTTAACAAATAAAATATTTATCAAAATGGCAGATCATTTTATCAGCAGAGTTTATTAAGGTGGTTCTCAAACTTTAGTGTAAGCAAAGATTATCCACAGAAACTTCTTTAAAATGCATGGGCTTCTTTGTTAGCATATCTGTTTTAGGTGGTCCAGATTGGGTCCCAGAATCCATATTTTTTTTTTTTAACATTTTATTTTATTTTTGGGACAGAGAGAGACAGAGCATGAACGGGGGAGGGGCAGAGAGAGAGGGAGACACAGAATCGGAAACAGGTTCCAGGCTCTGAGCCATCAGCCCAGAGCCCGACGTGGGGCTCGAACTCACGGACTGCGAGATCGTGACCTGGCTGAAGTCAGACGCTTTAACCGACTGCGCCACCCAGGCGCCCCAAGAATCCATATTTTTAACTAAGCATTGATGTAGTTCTGACACGCATGCTCTATAAGCCACAATTTGAAAAATATTGATGACATAAAATCTTCCACGGTATATATATAGCTAGAAACTCTTGAGTTGCATTTATAATATAATCACTGTAACAATAAAACTAAATGTCAGGCATAAAGTTGACGATCAATATCTGTTTGTTGATGATTAATAGTTCTCAAAATGAGTTTTAATAAAAGTATCAAGTGGTGTTATTTTAACCCGATTCCAGTCCTGCAAGCACTATGAGACTCTGATTATCACCCACTATTTCAAGAAAACAGGCTTGGTACGGTGTCCAACACACTGCTATAGGGTTCTCTGTTGAGCAGCTTGGTGTGGGCTAGGATGATAGAATGTTGCAGGTAAGAACATGTGCTTCAGACAGGTTTTCACAACCCCTGTGCTATAGACTGTGTACCTTTGAGACTTCCTCCTCCTTAAAATAGGAATGCTAATGCCAATGCCAACTTTCTGGGATTATACAATGTTTAGATTAAAAAAAAATGTTTCAGTAAGTGTAGAAGAGAAATGTATAGTGGATTTCCTGTAATACTATAGGCCTTTGAATGAACAAGAAAGAAAGAACTTCATTTCTCTGTCCTTATAATAGGTTGATTTTATGGGGCGCCTGGGTGGCGCAGTCGGTTAAGCGTCCGACTTCAGCCAGGTCACGATCTCGCGGTCCCTGACTTCGAGCCCCGCGTCAGGCTCTGGGCTGATGGCTCAGAGCCTGGAGCCTGTTTCCGATTCTGTGTCTCCCTCTCTCTCTGCCCCTCCCCCGTTCATGCTCTGTCTCTCTCTGTCCCAAAAATAAAATAAAACGTTGAAAAAAAAAATTAAGAAAAAAAATAATAGGTTGATTTTATTGTCAAGAGGAAAGCAATGACATTTTTCAGAATCAGGTTCTTATGTAAGCCCAGAAAAGCTGAGAGTAGTGGATTTCAAGTTGGGGTCTTTGGGCATTTGGACACATTGCCTTGAAAATCATGAGAAACAGTGATTATCTCACCTAGTGGCTGTGGCTATACACCCTTTGTTGTCTTTCTCTGACTTATTTCACTTAATATAATGTCACTGAGGTTCATCATTGTTGTTGTAAATGTCCAGATTTTTCTTCCTTGTAGAGCTGGATGATATCCCTTTTACAAATGTGTGTGTGTGTGTGTGTGTGTATACACACATATATATGTATATATGCATACATATGTATGTGTGTGTGTGTGAGAGGGAGAGAGATAGAGAGATTGAGAGAAATATCACATTTTCTTAATACATTTATCCATTGATGGACCCTTAGGTTGTTTCTATGTCTTGGCTATTGTAAATAATGCTACAGTGAACATAATGATACATATATCTTTTCAAGTTAGTGTTTTTGTTTTCTTCAGATAAACTGCCACAAGTGGAGTTGCTGGATTATGTGGTAGATCTACTTTATTTATTTATTTTTTTTGAGAAATCTCCATACTGTTTTCTATAGTGGGAGCACAACGCCACTAACATCCCCACCAGGAGTGCACAAGGGTTTCCTTTTCTTCACATCCTCACCAACAGGATGGTTTTTTTCTTATCATTTTAAAAATGTTTGTTTCCGGGGCGTCTGGGTGGCTCAGTCGGTTAGGCGGCTAACTTCGGCTCAGGTCATGATTTCGCGGTCCGTGAGTTCGAGCCCCGCGTGGGGCTCTGTGCTGACAGCTCAGAGCCTGGAGCCTGTTTCAGATTCTGTGTCTCCCTCTCTCTGACCCTCCCCCGTTCATGCTCTGTCTCTCTCTCTCTGTCTCAAAAATAAATAAACGTTAAAAAAATTTAAAAAATAAAAATAAAAATAAATGTTTGTGTATTTTTGAGAGAGCATGGGGACAGAGCAGAGATAGAAAGAGAGAGAGAATCTCAAGCAGGCTCTGCACTGTCATCACAGAGCCCAATGCAGGGCCTGAACCCATGAACTGTGAGATCATGACCTGAATGGAAATCAAGAATCAGACACTTAACCAACTGAGCCACCCAGGCACCCCCTGTTTTTTTCTTTTTGATAATAACCATTCTAACAGGTGTAAGGTGATATCTTGTAGTTTTGATTTGCATTTTCTTGGTGATTACTGATGTTGAACATCTTTTTACATACCTGTTGGCCATCTGTAGTCTTCTTCGAAAAAAAATATATCTATTCAGATCCTCTACCCATTTATAAAATGGATTTTTTTTGCTATTGAGTAGTATGAACTCTTTATATATTTTGGATATTAATTCCTTATCAGATATATGATTTGCAAATATTTTCTCCCATTTGGTAGATAACTCTTTTCATTATGTTAATAGGATTTTGTGTGTGTCTAAAGAAGCTTTCAGTTTGATGTAGTCCACTTGCTTATTTTTGCTTTTATTTCTTTTCTTTTGGTCTCAAATCCAAAAAAAGAAAACAAAAATCCCCAAGCCTGACCTCAATGACCCTACTGCCTATGTTTTATTATAGGAGTTTTATGGTTTCAAGTATCACATTCAAGTATTTAATCTATTTTGAGTTTATTTTTGCATATGTCTCATTATTAATGAGACTTTTCTTTCCCCACTGATATTCTTGGCTCCTTCATCATAAGTTAATTGAACGTATATGTGTGGCTTTATTTTTGGACTGTCTATTCTATTCCAGTGATCTATGTGTCTGCTTTTATATCAGTATCCATACTGTTTTGATTATTTTAGCTCTGTAATATACTTTGAAGTAGAGGAATATGATGTCTCAAGCTTTGTTTTTCTTTCTAAAGCTTGCTTTGACTATTCAGACTCTTTTGCGCTTCTATATAAATTTTAATATTATTCTATATCTGTGAAAAATGCCATTGGAATTTTTTTTTATTTATTTTTTTTTAAATTTTTTTTTTTCAACCTTTATTTATTTTTGGGACAGAGAGAGACAGAGCATGAAGGGGGGAGGGGCAGAGAGAGAGGGAGTCACAGAATCGGAAGCAGGCTACAGGCTCTGAGCCATCAGCCCGGAGCCTGACGCGGGGCTCGAACTCACAGACCGCGAGATCGTGACCTGGCTGAAGTCGGACGCTTAACCGACTGCGCCACCCAGGCGCCCCAATGCCATTGGAATTTTGATAGGAATTGCACTAAATCTGTAGATTGCCTTGGGTAGTATGGACATTTTAACAGTATTCTTCAAATCCATGAACACAGAATTTCTTTCCATTATTTGTGTCTTCTCCAATGTCATTCATTAATATCCTCTAGTTTTAGGTGTTAATTGATTTTAAAATACCATGTTGATTGATTTGCAGATGTTGAACCATCCTTGCATTTCTGGAATTAATCTTACTTGATTAAAGAGTATGGTCTTTTTAATGTACAGTTGAATTTGGTTTGCTAATATTTTGTTGAACATTTTTGTTTCTGTGTTCATCAGGGATATAGGCCTATAACTTTCTTGTAGCATCCTTATCTGTTTTGGGGAGCAGTGTAATGTTGGCCTCATAAAAATAATTTTGGAAGTGTTTCCTCCTTTTCTACTTTTTGGAAGAGCGTGTGAGAATTGGTATTACTTCTTTGAATGTTTGATATAATTTACCAGTGGAATAGTCTGGTCCTGGACTTTTGTTTGCTGGAAGGTTATTTTGTTTTGTTTTATTTGTTTTGTTTTTTAAGTTTATTTATTTTTGAAAGAGCAAGAAAGAGAGCAGGGGAGGGGCAGAGGAGAAGGAGAACCCCAAGCTGGCTCCACACTGTCAGCACAGAGCCTGATGTAGGGCTCAATCCCATGAACCATGAGATCATGACCTGACCCAAAATCAAGTGTCAGAGGCTTAACCGACTGAGCCACCCAGGTGCCCCTGCCAGAAAGGTTTTGATTACTCATTCAATCTCCTTACTGGCTATCAGTTTGTTCTGATTTTCATTGTATGTTTCTTCTATATTGTGCAATTTATTGACCTGTAATTATTCATAGTAGTCTCTTATGATCCTTTGTGGTAGCAATTGTAATGTCTACTCTTTCGTTTCTGGTTTTAAGTCCTATCTCTTTTCCTTGATGAGTCTCACTAAAGATTTATCATTTTTAAGAGCTGGTTCTTTAAGAAGATAGTTTCATTGTTTTATATTGTCTTTTTAGTTTCTATTTTATTTATTTCCACTCTGATCTTTGTTATTTCCTTCCTTCTACTAACTTTGTGTTTTATTTGTTCTTCTTCTACCTCCTTTAGGTATAAAGTTAGGTTGTTTGAGATTCTTCTTGCTTGGAAAGTCAGAACCACAGGCAGCAGTATTTATATATCCCAGGATATATAGTCCTGTGCAACCACTACTGTAAATCATGCTAGCCATAACAGTCAATCTAGAATCGTCAGCTGGGTGGCAGTTGAAAAACTCTGGTGCCAGGCCTGTGTACAATCTCCTTTCCAGGAGATAACAGTGACCTGGAATGAGGCAGAGGGAGAGTTCAAAGATGGAATAAACCAGGCTAGAGTGTACCTCAGTGAGCCCATAGTGATGTACCAAACCAGAAGCCTTGCTTCAGGACAAATAGATGAGCCTCTTTCATAGAAAAATGAAAAGAGGGGTTCATTATACTTTATAGGGGTGGTAGCTGGCCCAGAACTGTCTCCTTTGGTTACAGTCCTCTGGGACTCAGGAACAAAATCTCTGCTGGCCAACAGAGCTAAATGATAAGGGGAATCCCCTATGTCATAGCCACAAAAACCAGATCACCAGACATGTGCACAAGCTTCTCTCTGGGAGATACTTCACTCTGGAGTGCAGCAGAGGGGAGGTACAAAGATAGTGGTAACCCTCTGAGGTTTCTGGAGAAAATTACGGTAGGATTTTAGATATGTATTTATTTAGAAACCTGCCCTTCATTCTGTAAGAAAGACTGGGCAGTTACATCTGTTGCCCTTCATGTGCCCAGGAGGTGGTAGCCACTTAAGAACTCCATTGGTTACAGTCCCCTGGGACCTGTGAGCATAAACCCACTTGTCATGAGAGCCAGCTTATCTAATGATGTTCCTTGGTGGCAGTCACAAAAATTGAGGCATGAGACAAAGGTATAAGTTCCTTTTTGGGAAATACCAGTGAGATAGACAAGGCAGAACAAGGAAGAGTGAGAGCACAAACATGGTGTCAACTGACCTTCCTCCTTGAAGTGCATTTCGGTAGTTGCCTAGGTGTGCGCCAGACCAGAAGACTACCCCTCAGGCTGAAGCTCCAGGACAAGAAAATCGGCTTTTTTCACAGAAAGACTGCTCTCTGTCTAGTACCCTAAGGGGTGGTAACTTGCAGACAACTGATTGTTTCAATTCCCTGAGATACAGGAATGCAAACCCATTGACCACCAGAGCCAGGAAGCCATGGGATATGTCCCGGACTGCAGCTGCAAGAAACTGGGACACCAGTCATGTGTAAAAGCTCCCCTTCATGAGATATTAGATCTCTGGAGGCAACAGACGGAGAGTGCAAAGATAGGGTCTGACCCCTGAAGTCTCTGGAAAGCTTTATAGTGGGTCCTTAGCTGTGTGTTTAATTAGATGCCTGCCCCCCAAGTCAATACTTTAAAATAGGTAAATAAACCTCCTTCATATGACGTCTGTGCACCTCTCCATTGTCCGCCTCTGCTCAAGCTCCTGTGGAGAGTGCGTCCACATGCAAGCCCTTTGAGAGCTGTTGGCAGTGTTTGCTAGAGCACTTGGGTCTTGTGGATATGAGCCCCATGGGTCTTCAAAGCCAGGTGTTTGTGTGCATATCTAGGCACCTACCTGGAGCTCATCTCCCAGATGTAGTGCTTGATGTGAGTTCAAATCCTTTCCTCCTCAGGAGAAGATCTGGATTTTTGAGTTCTCTCCTTCTTGAGGATCTCCATGCCAAGAATGGGGTTTATGGCAAGATTGTGTTTTAGCCTCTCCCTCCCACCTTGATGTGGATTTCTTTCTTATTTACCCCATGTGTAGGAGCTGCTCAGATAGTTTTTAGATTTTTTTTCTCAGAGGAAATTGTTCCATATGTAGCTGTGGATTCAGTGTGTTCTTGGGAGGAGGTGAGTTTAACATCTTCCTACATCACTATCTTGAAGTGGAATCCTCATTCTTTTTCTTTTTTTATGGTTTACATCTTGCTGCTGAAAGTCTTCCTGTACTTGTGTTTGTTGTCCAACTTTTCCACTAGATTCTTTTTTTTTCATTTTTTGTGTTTATTTTTGAGAGAGAGGGAGAGACAGAGTACGAGCAGGGGAGGGGCAGAGAAAGAGGGAGACCCAGCATCCAAAGCAGGCTCCAGGCTCTGAGCTTTCAACACAGAGCCTAACTCGGGGCTTGAACTCAAACCGGGAGGTCATGACCTGAGCCAAAGTCAGATGCTCAGCCAACTGAGACACCCAGGTGTCCCTCCACTAGGTTCTTAAACCTGTTAATTATAGTTATTTTATATTTACTGATAGCTTCAACATTCGGTTCTCATTTGAACTTGGTTTTATTTTTATTTTTTAAAATTTTTTTTAACTTGGTTTTATTGATTGTTTCTTGACAGTGGTTTTTATTTTCTTTCGTGTGTGTGTGTGTGTGTGTGTGTGTGTGTGTGTGTGTGTGTGTGTGTTGGAAACCATGTGTAGAATAGAATAGGCTGAAGAATATAGTATTTATGCCCCCAAACAAATATGCTTCTTTTTTGCTAGATTATTGATATGATATTCAGATTCTCTTGTTAGGAGTTGAAATGGGTTTGGGTTTTGTTGTTGCGGTAATTACTCTCTATAGTTACATCATCTACTTCATATTCCTCTAGCCTTAACCTGTAGGGGTAGGGGTTAAATTATCATAAGATTTCCTAAATATTCCTGTTAAACTCTCAGTTCTAAATTTTCTCTGTGAATTTACACCTCAGAAAATAGATCTCTTCAGGTTTTTGCCCCTTTCCAAGTACACTTTTGTGAGGTGACTTTTATGGCTTGGTGGCAGGATTCAGAGGTGGGATTCTATTGTTCTTAGCCAGGTACCAAGTCCCTATGTGTTAAGGGTGTGCCTTTCTCAGTGAACTTCTACCTACCCCTGCAGAAGTCTGGGCCTGGATAGTTTTTATGCCCTCCCTCAAGTAGAGCTTCCCCTCACCATTCTCTTCCTTCATCTATAATGGGTCTACTGAGTGTTTTGCTGCTCTTTGCCCAGTGGTTTAAGGCTTTTTTTCCTACAGGACAGACAGTTCCAGGCAGGGTTTTATTAGAAAGGAGATGGCCCTCTCTTCCTTGAGGCCTGCAGCCCATGGGAGGCTTTCTTCAAGCTCTTCCCCTACGCACCTTATGGAGGTCCATGAAGCAAAGTCTCTGTCAGTGGCTACAAATTCCCTTTGTGCCTGCATTCTAGGGACTTCTAAATCTAACAATAGTCCATTTAGCCTTAGCACTTAGCTAGAAATTTTAGCCCAAATTTCCCTGCTCTTATGGTGGTTCTGTCTTCTTCCTACGCTCTCCCCCAGGAAAGTCAGTGCATACATCTCCTTGGAGGTGCCTGTCTTTCCTTAGATTATTAGTTTGTTACCCTGAAATCTTAGTTGTCTGATGAGTTCATGAATATTAGTCCTTCATGAATTATCTCACTTTTTCTTATTGTTTAGTTGAAAACAACATTTTCTAGCTTTTGCCATCTTGAGTGGAAGCCAGAAATCCACTTTAACTTCTTAAACATATGTTCAGGGTTTAGAAGTAACATAATCTTAATCTGAAATATTATAAATTCCTTAATTAAAACCAATTATATGTGATTAAAGTTTCTCCATAGCAACTGGGTCCAATCTTCACAAATGAAACAACCAGAAGTTTTTCTTATTTTGCATGTTTCATGACTGAGGACTCTAAAAGCAATTGATCTCATTTTAATCTTCACTGAATGTTGTATTAAAAAAAACTTGCTAAAATTTTAGCTGTTGCTTATCTAATGCTCAAGACTTTGACAAATAATAGAGTCGAAATCTCCTGGAGAAATCATGTCTTCAGCTGCTGTTCTCCTTTTCACTGATCATAATGTTCCTCCAACATTTTAAGATATTCCAGTTTAATTTCCATTTCAAAAATTCTCTCTGAGCTCTAGTTTAAGACCTTAATAACCTGACAATTCAGAGATTTAATTTGTGAGACCAAAGCTGCTTCATGTAAACTAGATATTCACAAGGATTAATTAAAATGATCAGCCCTTCCAAATTAACTCAAACATCTATCTCAAAAAAATTATGAATTTTACAAGTTGTTGTTGTTGTTTTTCCCCCACTGTCTGGTGCACTTAGAGAGATGTTGGGAAGGAAAATTCACTGTATATATCCTTGGAATTTTATAGTGGTATTTGCCCAACCCTATCTAACATAAGATTTAGATCCAGCAAAAAAAAAAAAAAAAGTAAAAAGTCATTTTAACCAATATCTTCATGTAAGATATTAATCTACCTAGACTGTAATAAACTATTTCTAAGGTTTGAATAATTTAATTGTCGCCAATTTTTAAGAGTTAGCATGTATTGACCAGTTTGTAGATATCAGTAATTCTGCTAAGAATGCTATATGCAAAATTCTATTTAATTTTTATAACATCACAATGAGATAAATAATATTTATCTCCATTTCACAGAAGAACAAATAGGGACTTAAAAAAAATAAGAAGCATTCCCAGGTTCCCATGGCTAGAAAGGGGAGGACCCATCTATTTGTCTTTGTATGTCACTGTTAACTATACATAATGCTGTGCCTATTGTTATAGGCACATCATTTCTGTAACATCTGGAGCAGCACAGTACTAAAAGAAGGAGCACTGTACTGAGATTTGTCCTAACTGGGCCCCAAAGCTGATTATGAAACCAGCTGTAGATTCCTGGTCAAACCACTACCCTCTCCTAGCCTTGAAAACTTAGCTGTATTGTGAGGAATTGGATCAGGTAGTTCTTGCAGATGCCCCTAATTCAGCCTTAAAGTTCAGGAGGGGTTAGACAGTTAGGAAGCAAATTGCATAAACTAATTCATAATAGACTATGAATGACCATCCCCTGATGCTTCAGACACATTTGCATGTTCAAAGAACAAATACCAGAGGAACTAAAGGACTCACTTTAATTTAGGCAACAAAAGACTTCAGGGGACCAGGAATTATGCCATCTCTTATTTCATCTATAGTCTCTATCTTTCTTACTCTTCACCGGCCTTTTTATTTATTTTTTTTAAATTTTTTTTAACATTTATTTATTTTTGAGACAGAGAGAGACAGAGCACAAGCGGGGGAGGGGCAGAGAGAGAGGGAGACACAGAATCTGAAATAGGCACCAGGCTCCGAGCTGTCAGTACAGAGCCCGACGAGGGGCTCGAACTCACGGACCACGAGATCATGACCCCAGCCGAAGTCAGACGCTTAACCGACTGAGCCACCCAGGCGCCCCTTCACCGGCCTTTTTAATTTGTTCACTCTGTTTACCGTTCAACTAAATATTCTACCAATAATATGGTAAAATCCAGGAGATACATAAGATCATTTTAAAATATAAGAACCCAATATTAAAAACAAACCTAGTGAAGGAATGGGAGGGAAGATCTTTCTGTGAGTCCACATTGAGATAAATTTCAATAAACCTACTTATTGCCAACTACAGCATTACTCATTTCCTAGCACCTGTTTTCATCCCAATGTCTAAATGAAAGTAAAATGGTTAATTTTGTATTCTCCCCAAAATGAAGTCAATACAGTAGACATATTGTAGTATTTTTCAGCAGCATCATGAGCAGACTAGAACACTTGGATAGAACGAACACTTGAAAAGTTGTGAATAACCTTCTTTCACAGTGGTACATACCTAATTCGCTGCTTTTTGTTTTCTAGGGTAAATTTGCCTCTTCAATTGTCTCTCGATTAAACCCCAATTTTAGCAGAATCAGTTGTTAAGTAAGTGAAAGAGAAATAATATACATACAGTGTTTGAGAGTTTTGGCTTTGGCATGAGACAAATTTGAATTTAAAACTGCACTGTCCTCTACTAGCTGTGTGTCCTTGAGAAGTTTATTTAGTTTCCTTAAGGTTCAGTTCCCTTCTCTGTAAAATGATGGAGGCAGGAGGGTGTTTAAAAAGCAAAATACAACTGAGTACATTTAAAAAATCTTATGGGCTTTATTCAATGATTCATGAATCAGGCAGCATCCGCTCTAGCAGATAGAAAGGAGCTCCAATGAGCTGTACAAAATGGAAGATGTTTCTAGGCAGAAGGCAGCAGGAATAAGGAAATCACACTAAGCGAAAAGAGTGAATTCGTTATTGCAAGGTTAGTTTTCTTTAGGGGACGGCAGAGGGGTATATCAGGGGGATTACCTAATTCTGATCATACTATTCCTGATTGACTGGTTCAACATAGTATTTCTGGAAAAACTAAAAGCACACATCACTAAATCTCAGTTTGGTGATACGGAGCTCATTAAAAGTAGCTCCATGTTGGCCTGGTTTTGGTTTCAGCCAATATCTAATTAATGTCAGTGGCACTTCATTGACTCAATTATGAGGGACAAGTAGGATTTTGCATTTAAAGCAGTCTGTGTTTAACACCAGTAACAATTTGGCGTTTTAAAGTTGGCTTTGGTGCTCTTTGAAGACGTTCAGTTTTGTTTCTTCCCTCACTAATAATTTATTTAAAAACTTTAACCCTAGGGGCGCCTGGGTGGCGCAGTTGGTTAAGCGTCCGACTTCAGCCAGGTCACGATCTCGCGGTCCGTGAGTTCGAGCCCCGCGTCGGGCTCTGGGCTGATGGCTCAGAGCCTGGAGCCTGTTTCCGATTCTGTGTCTCCTTCTCTCTCTGCCCCTCCCCCGTTCATGCTCTGTCTCTCTCTGTCTCTCTCTGTCCCAAAAATAAATAAACATTGAAAAAAAAATTAAAAAAAAAAAAAAAACGTTAACCCTAGAGCTTGATGTGTTAATTAATCTAAATATTTCCCCTCAAAGATCTGAAGGGCCAAGTGATATTTCTTCAAAATCACAAATGGCAATTCCTAGACTAGATTTTACTTTACTTCCCAGATCAATGTTCAGCCTTCATTTTTACCCCAAGCATCCAAAAAATTTCCTCCAAAATTACAGTGTCGTTTGGTTACTTAGAAGTTAAATGTATTAGTCCTGAAAGTAGAGCTAAGTTCAAATACGGGCTCATCCACCCCCTGACTATGTGACCACAGGGAAGTTGTTTTACCTCTCTGTGCCTCAGTTTCTTCTTTTGTAAAATAATGAATAAAATACATTAATAATAAGGTGGAATCTGTAGCCAAAACATTCATATGCTCTGGAGAGAAGCAGATGGTATACAGTTGTTATGATGACATCTGATGGAGGATGAACTGGCTGCTATGAGAGCAAGTGCATGACAGGTGGAAAAGTATCATTTTGAGAGCAAAGGTAGTGGATCCTAAGTGCTGAAGTTGGAAGGCTGTCTCCTCCACTTACTGCCCTGTGTAACCTTGGCAAGGTACTTGAACTTTCTGTGCATGAGTGTCCTCCCCTTTGAAATGGGAATCCTATCTACTGTGTGGAACTCATATGAGGATTAAGTAGGTCAAAGCACTGAGAACTGACGCTGCACTTAGCTATAAATAACAGCTATTATAAATTGGAGTTTATTCATTCATTCATAGGTCATCCTACTTAATAAAAAAGTTTATGCTACTTTTCCAAAGTACCTGTAACACCTCTGACTCAGACCTCTTGCCAAAGCCTCAAAAACTCTATAGCTATCCTCAAAAGAGGAGGGTGAGTTAACGTAGGTCATGATAGCACTTAGTATCTGTGGGATCCATTTCTTTCCTGCTTATTGCCAATGACCTAATTCAAGGTAGTATCATTTCTCACCAAATTACTGTCACAGCTTTCTCCTCATAGCCCAACGTCCTCTCTAAAGACCCCAATCCTTCATGCCATATTTTTAATTTTTTTAAATCAAAATTTGACTATGTTCCTCCTTTGTCTAAAGCCATTCAGTGACTTAAGATAAAATCTAAACTCCATAACAATACCAGCAAGCCCTTGCATCTGAGTTTCTGGCCTTGCATCTGCCTCTCTCCATCTTTCTCCTTTATGTCCAGCCACAGAGGACTGTTTGCCTCCTTCCATTCACTTTGGAATTTCACATACGCTGTTATTTTACCTTGGAAGCTCTTGTGCAAGTATCCCTACTTTAAGCCTTAGTCTTTGACTTTCATCTTACACACATACCATATCTTCACATTGGCCTTTCTTGACACCCCTCTTCCACTGTCACCACACACACACACACACACATACACACACACACACCAATGATTTTCAACTTCAGTGTCCAAAAATACAATCTAAGGAGTTTGTTCAAAAATGTAGCTTTGCAAAGCCCATCCCCAGAGTATCTTGGGGTGAATACATTTTTTAAAAATTTTTACTAATAAATATTCCCAGGGGTTACTGACCAGGTGGCTTTTAGACCATACTTTGAGAAGCCCTGGATGATGTTTTCTTCTCTCGCTACATTTGTTAACTTCTCCATGGAAACCATTGCTCTTTTGATTACTTGTTTTAAATCTGTAGTCCCCGCTAATGTGTGTGCTGTACTGCTAGGGCAGGGACCTGGTCTCTGTTGCTCAGCCATAATCCATAACAGAGTGGACACCCATGAAATATCTTTTAAATTGATAATTCCTTACTTTTGTAGAACACTTAATAACTTATGAAAAGCAGTACATGTAAATCATGAAATAGGGGCCTTGAGAATAGAGGTGTACCCACTGCATGGAGGCACCATGCTTGAAACCGTGGGAGGCCCCTGACTTTAGAAGGGTGGCTGCTCTGCTTGTTCAAGCTCCTTTATGTTACCTGCCTGCACACCGGTCTCTTCCTTCTCCTCCTTTGCATACTCTGGTGACATCTAAGCCATAACTGAAGAGTGACATTCTTGCCACCTACCAGCAGCTCTCCTGATAAGCTGCCAAAATAGAAAACATTAAGGACAAAATGCTGTCATCAGCAAAAATACAAGAAGCTCTTGGTGATCCAAGCACTTCATTGCAGCTCTGTGCTCTGAGGGGTCAGCCTTTAAGGGACACAGGGTAGTTGATGAGAAAATTGAATCAGCACTCTCAAGCCTTCCTTTCTCTTTCCACAGAAACATTTAGCAAGGGGAGGACTGAGAAAGATACATAAAATCTTAAACCTGCCCCAGGTGACCAAGAAGCAGTGATTTTTCCCAGGTCATGCTGTCACATGATGTGGTAGAAAATGTCAAAGATGACCTAAGTTAAAATCCTGAATCAACCAAAGTATATAGCAAGGGTTAGTCAGTGGAGAGTTAGAACTATCAAAAAATGAAATTTCCTGAGCCTGTCCCCACTGATTGTGATCCACTAGATCTTGGATCTATTGTAGGTGGTCCTCAGACAACACCTTGAAATATTGGTGTTATGACTTGGACAACTTAGGTACTCTTTCTGAATGCCGTTTCCTGAACTGCAAAGTTCATCCTGACCTACTTCACAGGGTTGCTTTAAGAGATTGTAAATTTTATGAAAGCCATAAAGTACTATAAATATACAGACATTATGTTGCTGGAATTATTGAGAATAGTGTTAATAATTATTTCCAGGAAATCTCTGAATTGTAATAGATGCTTTCTAAAGGTAACACATAATAAAGCAACCAAATAAATAGCTAGTAATGGGAATTTAAAGATCCAATTAAATTATGAGGGACAGGACACGTCTTGATTTTTGTTCGTCCCCAGTGCCCAACTTGGATTAGATGCTAAAAAATGCTGTTAAGTAGGAAAAGGAAATGCTGTGTCTCTGATAGCTGGCAGGTGACTTACTAGCCCCTCAACTGCCACATGAGGTTTGTTCACTTTCACTCTTATCCCCAGAACTAGTCCTGAATATGCAAAGCATCAAAGACCTCCTGGAACACTGAGTTCACTGACTCTTTACTGAGCACCAACCTCCTGCTTTGCACGGTCCTGGGCCTCTGGGATCACATGTGCTCTGGACTTGTCTTCTGGAAACACAAAATAAAGCTACATTTTTGAGACACTGGAGGATTTCCTTAAAAACTGTTTCCTTGCAAATGCCTTGCTCCTTCAAAGCTAAGAGCTGTAGGATCCCTAGCTATACGGCAGAGATAACCTCCCCACATCTTCTGAGGTTATCAATCTCCCTTCCCCAAAGTCATCCTTTTATGCTTACCTATATTCTGGCACTTGATTAGTCGCAGCATAGACAAAACTTCCCAAGCCTGCCTTGTGTTTACAAGGCAGCGTGCCAGGTAAAAACAGAGAAAGAACAGGTGGGCTGTTCCAGTCTACAGGGACAGAACTGGGAGACTTAGTGCAGCAAGGGTGGCTAAATTGCCATGGCAACGAGCAAGCTGATCACTTAGACACCCACTCTATAGCCTATCACCCACTCTATAGCCATGGCCTTTATAGGACAAAAGGAACACTTGTCCCTCCTGAGGGCTTAGGTATTAATGCAGTGGCCGCTTTCTTTACAAGGTGCCTAAATTTGTAGTCTATTAAGTTTTGTTTTTCTCTTCCAGGCTTTTCTGACATGCCAAGGAATCCCTTAAACTGAAGAAAATTCTTTTGTAAGAAAGTATTTTCCTTTATAAACTCTATAGAACTACAGTTTATATTTATTAATTTGATACTGAATTTGAAACTAACTAGAAACACAATTTTTCCTGATGTTCTTACAATCTAGAAGGAAAATAAGACATGAGCAAAAAATACTGATTAGAAAAAAAAAAGAAGGAATGTGCCCAGAAAGGTTCTTGTAGACTCTTTGAATTCATGGAGTTAATATTCATGATTTCAACAATTCAAAAGTTACTGCAGTGGCCCATGGCATGATGGAATTTGAGATTATTGAATTCCCTGTGGCTTAAGACTGGTATGTGAAGATTAATCACATCACTGGTAAATGAACCAAGCTGCCTTCTCAATACCTTCACCTCATTGTGTCTTTGTTGCTTTCTATTCACTTACATTTTTATACAACAGCTCTCAGTAAGCATCTAAAGTATTGAAAAATATTTTAATCCTAAAATTCTGACTTTTATGTGGAAGGTGATATGGTATTTTTGGCTCTTTCCAATATTAAAATATTGTAATGAGAAAGGATGGTAGAAATTTAAGAAAGGAAGAGGGCTTTATTTTTGGAAGACAAGGTGAATGTTTTGAGAGGTACTTTATGGAGTAAATGGCATTGAAAATGCCATTAAAGGGCTTGGACATATAACATGGTAAGGGAATAAGTTTTCCTAATGTGAGGAAGGACATAAAAATGTGAAGAGATTAAATCAACAATGAAAAACCAGTATACATCTATTAGAATGACTAAAATTTAAAAAAAATTAACATTTATTTTTGAGACAGAAAGAGAGTGTGAGCAGGAGAGGGCAGAGAGAGAGGGAGACACAGAATCCGAAGCAGGCTCCAGGCAGTGAATTTTCTGCACAGAGCCTGACACGGGGCTTGAACTCACCAGCCTGAACTCACCAGCCGTGAGATCATGATGCTGAGCCAAAGTTGGACGCTTAACCAACTGAGCCACCCAGGCGCCCCTAACATTTTTTTAAAATGTCTGATAAAGTATGAATGCTGATAAAGACCTAGAATAATGGGGACTCTCATTCATTGCTGATGAGAATGCAAGATGGTATATCCACTTCTTTCAAAGCTTAATATGATCACAACCCTTGCTATTGAATACTTAAAACAGCTTTATTCATAATTACCAGTAAATGGAAGAAACCAAAATAACCTTCAGTAGGTGAATGGATAAACAAACCATGTTACATCCATACTATGGGATGATAAAAAGAGATGAGCTATGAAGCCACAAAAAGACAAGGAGGAACCTTAAATGCATATTTCTAAAAAAAGAAACCATATGAAAAGGACACATACTATATGATTCCAATCACAGGACATTCTAGATAAGGCAGAACCATAGAGATAGATCAGTGGACACTGAGGTTACAGGAGGATGTGGCAGAGTTGAATAGGTGAAACATGGGATTTTGGGAGCAGTGAAAATGTTCTGTATGATACTATAATTGTGGATACATGGCATTATGCACCTGTCAAAACCCATAGAATTTTACAGCATAAAAGAATGAACCATTAACGTATATAAGTTCTAAAAAATAATTTAGGATATTCAGAGATCCCAGGAAGGAAAGCAGACTTTGACAAGAGAAGCTACTCTTCTATAAATGCATGAAACAACCTCACTTAAGAGAATGTTGCAAAAAGGCACTAACCTCAGTAACTTAGGAAATGAGTTGAGTCTATAAGTCTAAAACCAAAAGAAACCACACATAACAACTGTACCCTCGTTGATCAAGTTGTGCCTGACTGGAGTTATGGGTTAACAATTCTCATATTGTTATACACTTGAACTGGAACTGAAGGATTAAGTAAATGGAGGGCAGATGATAGGAGCCAGGCTTATCATTGAAGGAGTGGGACTTTATAGATCAGCAAGGGGGAGGCTAGACTTATCCATGTGGTAATGGATTGGCGCTGGAGACATAGTTTGAACTAATATCTAGCTTAATACAAATACATACCATCACACAGAGAAATGTTTGTAGAGCTATGTGTATTCACAGGTTAGTATACACACATATATTTCCTTGCTCTGTCACCTGAGAGCATCTAGAAGCAACAACACTCAAGTAGCAATGAGCATATCTAGCACCCAGATCTCCATTTCAAATACCATTCTCCAATAGAATTAATAGGGTTTCTTGGAGAAATAGTTGATTTTAAGGACTGAGTTTGAAAATACACAAGATGAGCCTGGAGTGCTTTGTAATGCCAAAAAGTAAGAAAGTGTTCAAAGACTAAAAATGCAAATTGATTTAGGATGTATCAAAGGGACACAGAGTCAACTGAAAGAGCTTTCAATGGACAAAGTAGAATGAATTTGACCAAGAAAATACAGTATTAGGTTATAACCCCAAGTGAAAGAAAATAGAGGCATGCCTCAGTGATATTGCAGATTTAGTTATAGACCACTGCAATAAAGTGATTATTGCAATAAAGCAAATCACATGATTTTTTAGGTTTCCTAATGCATATATAACTTATGTTACTACTATACTGTAGTCTATTAAATGTGCAAATATTTTGTATAAAGAAACAGTGTACATACATTAAAACACTTTATTGCTAAAAAAAAAAAAAAAAAAAGCTAACCATCATCTGAGCTTTCAGTGAATCATAACCTGGTAGACAGTCTTGCCTTGATGTTGATGGCTGCTGACTGATCAGGGTGATGGTTGTTCAAGGTTGGGGTGGCTCTGGCAATTTCTTAAAATGAGATAATAATTAAGCATGCTGGATTGATCTATACTTCCTTTCACAAACAATTTCTCTGTAGTATGTGATGCTATTTAATAGCATTTTACCCACAGGAGGACTTCTTTTGAAATTGGAGTCAACCCTTTCAAACCCTGCCACTGCTTTATCAACTAAGTTGATATAATATTCTTATTTATTTTATTTTTTAAATTTTCATTCCAGTGAGTGAACCTACAGTGTTATATTAGCTTCAGGTGTACAACAATTCTGTATATCACTTAGTGCTCATCATGTAAGTGTATTCTTTAATCTCATTCATCTATTTCACTCATCTCCCCACCCCCCTCCTGTCTGATAACTGTCAGTTTGTTCTCTAGAGTTAAGGGTGTATTTCTTTTTGGTTGTTTGTGTCAATTCTTTTTTCATTTGTTCATTTTGTTCATTAAATTCCACATATGAGTGAGATCATATGGTATTTGTCTTTCTCTGACTTATTTTGCTTAACATTACACTCTCTAGCTGCATCTCTGTTGTTGCACATAGCAAGATTTCATTAGTGTTATGGCCAAATAATATTCCATTGTACACACACACACACACACACACACACACACACACACACACCTTCTTTATCCATTCATCTATGACTGGATACCTAGACTGCTTCCATAGTTTTGCTGTTGTAAGTAATATTGAAATAAACATAGGGGTGCATATTTCCTTTTGAATTAATGTTTTTGTATTCTTTGGGTAAATACCCAATAGTGCAATTACTGGATCATAAGGTAGTTCTCTTTTTAATTTTTGAGGAAACTCCATACTCTTTTCTACAATGGCTATACCACTTTGCATTCCCACCAACAGTGCAAGAAGTTTCCTTTTTCTCCACAACTTCACCCACACCTATTGTTTCTTGTATTTTTTATTTTGGTGATTCTGACAGGTATGAGATGATACCTCGTTGTAAATTTGATTTACATTTCCCTGATGAATGATGTTGAGCATCTTTTCATGTATGTGTTGGTCACTTGGATGTCTTCTTTGGAGAAATGTCTGTTCATGTCTTCTGCCCATTTTGAATTATATTATTTTGTTTTTGGGTGTTGAGTTTTATAACAACTTCATGCATTTTAAATATTAACCCTTTATTAGATATGTCATTTGTAAATATCTTCTCCCATTTCATGGGTTTCCTTTTAGTTTCGTTGATTCTTTCATTGTGCAGAAATTTTTTATTTTGATGTAGTCCCAATAGTTTATTTTTGCTTTTATTCCTTTCCTTCAGGAGACATTATCTATAAAAGTGGTATTATAGTAGATATTAGATAAATTACTGCTTTTGCTCTCTTTTACGACTTTTATGGTTTCTGATCTTATTTAGGTCTTTCATCCATTTTGAATTTATTTTTGTATATGGTGTAAGAAAGTGGTCCAATTTCATTCTTTTGTGTGTAGCTATCCAGTTTTCCAAACACCATTTGTTACAGAGACTGTCTCTTTTCCATTGCATTCTTGCTTCTTCTGCAAAACTTTAATTGACCATATAATCATGAGTTTGTTTCTGAGCTTTCTGTTCTGTTCTGTTGATCTATGTGTCTGTTTCAGTGCCAGTACCATACTGTTTTCATTACTACAGCTTTGTAGTATAACTTGAAGTATGAAATTGTGATACCTCCAGCTTTGTTTCTCTTTTTTAATATTGCTTTGGGTATTCAATATTTTTTGTGGTTCCATAAAAATTTTAGGATTCTTTGTTCCAGTTCTGCAAAAAACGCTGTTGGTATTTTGATAGGGATTGCATTAAATCTGTAGATTGCTTTGGGTAATAGAGACATTTGAACAATATTTGTTCTTCCAACCAATGAACATGCAATATCTTTCCATTTGTTTGTGTCATCTTCAGTTTCTTTCATCAGTGTTTTATAGTTTTCAGAGTACAGGTCTTTTACTGCCCCCACACACACCCTAAGTTAAGTTTATTACTAGATATGTTATTATTTTTGGTGCATTTATAAATGGGATTTCTTTCTTGATTTCGCTTTCTGTTGTTTCATTATTAATGTGTAGAAATGCAATGGATTTCTGTACATTCATTTTGTATCCTGCAAACTTATGGATTTCATTTATCAGTATGAACAGTTTTTTGGTGGAGTCTTTGGGGTTTTTTATATATATCATCATGTTATTGGCAAATAGTGACAGTTTTGCTTCTTCCCTGTTAATTTAGATACTTTTTATTCCTTTTTACTATCTGATTACTGTGGCTAGGACTTTTAGAACCATGTTAAATAAAAGTGGCAAGAGGGGACATCTTTGTCTTGTTCCTGATCTTAGGGAGAAAGCTCTCAGTTTTTCACCATTGAGTATAATGTCATTTGTGGGTTTGTCACATATGGTCTTTATTATGGTGCAGTATGTGCCCTTTAAATGTACTTTGTTGAGGGTTTTTATCATGTATGGATGTTGTATGTTGTCAAATGCTTTTTCTGAATCATTAATTGAAATGATCATATGGTTCTTATCCTTTCTCTTATTGATATATCACATTGATTGATTTGTGAATATTGAACCTCTCTTGCATCCTGGGAATAAACCCTACTTGATCATGGTGAATGATTTTTTTTAATGCATTGTTGGATTCAGTTTGCTAATATTTTGTTGAGGATTTTTGGATCTATGTTCATCAGAGATATTGGCATCAGAGTAATGCAGGCCTCATAAAATGGATTTGGAAGTTTCCCTTTCCCTTCCATTTTTTGGAAAAGTTTGAAAAGAATAGGTATTAGCTCTTTAAATATTTGCCAGAATTCTCTTGTGAAGCCATCTGGTACTGGACTTTTGATTTTTGAGAGTTTTCTAATTAATTAATTAGTTTCATTGCTGGTAGTTTTGTATTTCTTCCTGATACATCTTTTCATGGTTACATGTTTCTAGAAATGTATCCATTTCTTTTAGGTTGTCCAATTTGTTGCCACATAATTTTCCATAATATTCTGATAATTGTATTTCTGTGCTGACAGTTGTTATTTCTGCCCTTTCATTTCTGATTTTGAGTCCTCTTTTTTTTTTTTGATGAGTCTGTCTAAAGGTTTATCAATCTGTTATTTTTTTTAGTTTCTATTTCATTCATTTATGCTCTAATGTTTATTATTTCCTCCCTTCTACCGGTTTTGGATTTTGTTTTTCTTCATTTCCTAGTTCCTTTCTGTGTAAAGTTAGATTGTTTGAGATTTTGAGGCAGGCCTGTATTGCTATAAAACTCTCCTCTTAGAACAGCTTTTGCTATTTCCCAAAGATTTTAGACCATTCTGTTTTCATTTTCATTTGTCTCCGTGTATTTTTTGATTCCCTCTTTGACTTATCGGTTAACCCATTTATTGTTTAGTGGCAGGTTATTTAACCTCCATGTATTTGTGCTTTTTCCAGATTGTTTCTTGTGGTTGACTTCTAGTTTCATAGTGTTGTGGCCAAAAAAGACCCATGGTATGACTTCAATCTTTCTGAATTTATTGAGACTTGTCTGTGGCTTAATATGTGATCTGTCTTGGAGAATATACTGTGTGCACTTGAAAAGAATGTGTATTATGCTGTTTTAGGGTGAATGTTTTGAGTATATCTGTTAAATCCATCTGATCTGAAGTGTCATTCAAACCGGTTTCCTTGTTGATTTTCTGTTTAGATGAAATGTCCATTGATGTAAGTGGGGTATCAAAGTTCCATACTATTAGTATATTGACTATTGCCTTTATGTTTGTTATTAACTGCTTTAAGTATCTGGATGCTTCCATTCTGAGTGCATAAATATTTATACTTGTTATATATCTTGTTAGATTGTCAACTTTATTATTATATAGTATTCTTCTTTGCTCTTATTACAGTCTTTGTTTTAAAGCCTATGCTGTCTGATAGAATTACGCTACTTAGCTTTCTTCTGACACCATTTGCAGAGAAATACTTCTCCATCCCTTCACTTTTTTTTTTAATCCAAGTTAGTTAACATATACTGTAACAATGATTTCAGGAGAGGAATTTAGTGATCCATCAGTTACAACAATACCCAGCGCTCATCCCAACAAGTGCCCTCCCTAATGCCCTTCACCCGTTTAGCCCCTTCCCCTATCCAACACCGATCCAGCAATCCTCAGTTCTCTGTATTTAAGAGTCTCTAATGTTTGTCTCCCTCTGTGTTTTTATCTTATTTTTCCTTCCCTTCCCCTATGTTCATCTGTTTTGTTTCTTAAATTCCACATGAGTGAAATCACATGCTATTTGTCTTTTTTATGACTGACTTACTTCACTTAGCATAATACCCTCTAGTTCTATCCATGTTGTTGCAAATGGCAAGATTTTGTTCTTTTTGATCACCGAGTAATATTGCATTGTGTGTATGTGTATATATATGTATGTATGTATACATGTGTATACATATATATGTATATACATATATGTATGTATACACACACACACACACACCACATCTTCTTTATCCATTCATCAGTCAATGGACATTTGAGCTCTTTCCATAATTTGGCTATTGTTAATAGTGCTGCTATAAACATTGGGGTGCATGTGCCCCTTCAAATCAGCATTTTTGTATCCTTTAGATCAACACCTAGTAGCGAAATTTCTGGGTCATAGGATACTTTCATTTTTAATTTTTGAGGAACCTCAATACTGTTTTCCAGAGTGGATGCACCAGTTTGAATTCCCACCAACAGGGCAAGTGGGAATTTGCCCTTTCTCTGCTCCTTGCCAACACTGTTGTTTCCTAAGTTGTTCATTTTAGCCATTCTGACAGGTGTGGGGTGGTATCTCATGCAGTTTTGATTTGTATTTCCCTGATGATGTTCAGCATCTTTTCATGTGTCTGTTAGCCATCTGGGCATCTTCTTTGGAAAAGTGTCTATTCATGTCTTTTGACCATCTCTTCACTGGATTATTTGTTTTTTGGGTGTTGAGGTTGGTTAAGTACTTGATAGATTTTGGATACTAACCCTTTATATGCCATTTGTAAATATCTTCTCCCATTTCTTTGGTTGCCTTTTAGTTTTGCTGATGGTTTCCTTTACTGTGCAGAAGTTTTTCATCTTGATGAGGTCTCAATAGTTCATTTTTGCTTTTGTTTCCCTTGCCTCCAGAGACATGTCAAGTAAGAAGTTGTTGTGGCCAAGGTCTAAGAGGTTGTTGCCTGTTTTCTCTTCTGGGATTTTGATGGCTTCCTGTCTTATACTTAGGTCTGTCATCCATTTTGAGTTTATTTTTGTGTATGGTGTAAGAATGCGGTCCAGGTTCATTCTTCTGCATGTCACTGTCCAACTCTCCCAAAACCAATTGTTGAAGAGACTGTCTTTTTCTCCATTGGATATTCTTTCCTGCTTACTTGAGGATTAGCTGGCCATACCCTTGGGGGTCCATTTCTGGGTTCTCTATTCTGTTCCAGTGATCTGTGTGTCTGTTTTTGTGCCAGTCCCATACTGCCTTGATTATTACAGCTTTGTAATACAGCTTCAAGTCCAGAACTGTGATGCCTCTGGATTTGGATTTCTTTTTCAACATTCCTTTGGCTATTCAGGATATTTTCTGGTTCCATACAAATTTTAGAATTGTTTGTTTTATCTCTGTGAAGAATGCTGGTGTTATTTTGATAGGGATTGCATTGAATATGTAGCCTGCTTTGGGTAGTATGGACATTTTAACAATATTTGTTTTTCCAATCCAAGAGCATAGAAAGTTTTTCCATTTTTTTGTGTGTCTTCTTCAATTTCTTTCATAAACTTTCTATGGTTTTCAGAGTATAGATCTTTTACCTCTTTCATTAGGTTTATTCCTAGGTATTTTATGTTTTTTGTTTTTTGTTTTTTTGGTGCAATTGTAAATGGGACTGATTCCTTTATTTCTCTTTCTGCTGTTTCATTATTGTTGTATAGAAATGTAGCTGATTTCTGTACATTGATTTTATATCATGTGGCTTTGCTGAATTCATGGATCAGTTCTAGCAGGTTTTTTGGGTTTTCCACACCCAGTATCATGTCATCTGCAAAGAGTGAAAGTTTGACTTCCTCATTGCTGATTTGGATGCATTTTATTTCTTTTTTGTTGTCTGATTGCTGAGGCTAGTTGAACAATAGTGGTGAGAGTGGACATTCTTGTCATTCTTCTGACCCCAAGGGTAAAGAGTTCAGTTTTTCCCCATTGAGGATGATAGTACCTGTGGGTCTTTTGTATATGGCCTTTATGATCTTGAGGTATGATTTTTCTATTCCTAATTTCTTGAGGGTTTTTATCAAGAAAGAATGATATATTTGTCACGTACATTTTCTGCATCTATCGAGATGATCATGTGGTTCTTACCCTTTATTTATTAATGTAATGTATCCCATTGACTGATTTGTGGATATTGAACCAGCTCTACATCCCAGGAATAAATCCCACTTGATCACAGTGAATGATTCTTTTAATATATTGTTGGATCTGATTTTCTAGTATCTTGAGAATTTTTACATCTATGTTCATGAGGAAAATTGGTCTGTAGTTCTCCTTTTTAGTGGGGTCTTTGGCTGTGGTACCAAGGTAATGCTGGCCTTGTGTAATGAGTTTAGAAGTTTTCCTTCCATTTTTTTTTTTTTTTTTGGAACAGCTTCAAAAGAAATGGTGTTAACTCTTCTTTAAATATTTGGTTGAATTCCCTTGGAAAGCCATCCAGCCCTGGATTCTTGTTTGCTGGGAGAGTTTTGATTACTGATTCAATTTCTTTACTTGGTATGGGTCTGTTGAAATATTCAATTTCTTCCTGTCTCAGTTTTGGTAGTTTATATGTTCCTAGGAATTTGTCCATTTCTTTCAGATTACCCAATTTGTTGGCATATAATTGCTCATAATATTCTCTTATTATTGTTTGTATTTATGTGGTGTTGTTTGTGGTCTCTCTTCTTTCATTTGTGATTTTATTTATTTGGGTCCTTTCTTTTTCTTTTCTTTCTTTCTTTTTTTTTTTTTATCTTATTAGGGGTTTATCAATTTTGTTAATTCTTTCAAAGAACCAGCTCCTGTTTTCACTCATCTGTTCTACTCTTTGTTTTTAATTTCAATAATATTGTTTCCTGCTCTAATCTTTATTATTTCCCTTCTTCTGCTAGTTTTGCTTTATTTGCTGTTCTTTTTCCAGCTCCTTACCATCCCTTAACTTTCAATCTGCATGTGCCTTTAGGTCTGAAATTAATCTTTTGTAGGCAGCATATAGATGTGTCTTCTTTTTTTTTTTTTTAATCCATTTCATTACCTGATGGAGCATTTAGACCATTTACATTCTAAGTAATTATTTTTAGGTATGTATTTATTGCCATCTGTTACTTGTTTTGTTATTGTTTTTGTAGTTTCCCCCGCTCCTTTCTTCTCTTGCTCTCTTCTGTCACCATCAATTGGCTTTCCTTAGTCATATATTTGCATTCCTTTATCTTTATTTTTTGCATATATATTACTGGCTTTTAATTACATTACTGGCTTTATCCACCATATGGTGGCTACCATGTGATTTGTATATATTATCTTCTGTATATAGCAGTCTATATTATGTGGATGATTGCTTAAGTTTGAACTCATTATTTACTCCTCTCCCCTCCACGTTTTAGGTGTATAGTCATACTTTACACACTTTTATTTTGTGAATCTCTTGACTGATTTTTACAGATACACTTATTTTTACTACTTCTTTGCTTCCTACTTTCCTTACTCTTTTTTATGATCTTCCCTTTCCACTTAAAGAGTCCCCTTTAATATTCCTTGTAGTGGTCATGATTCCTTTAACTTTTATTTATCTGGAAAACTTTTTATCTCTCTTTCTATTCTGAATGATAATCTTGCTGGATAGGGTATTCTTGGCTGCAGTTTTATTCCTTTCAGCACTTTGAATATATCATGCCACTCCCTTCTGGCCTGTAAAGTGTCTGCAGAACATTTTGCTGCTAATCTTATGGGGTTTCCTTTATATGTAACAGTTTTCTTTTCTCTTTCTCCCTTAAAAATTCCCTCTTTACACAAGGTTTTGCCAATGTATATATTATATATCTCGGCTTGTACCTCCTTTGGTTTGTTGGGGGATATCTGTGCCTCTTGGATTTCTGATTTCTCTTTCTCCCCCAGATTTTGGAAGTTTTCAGCTATTATTTCTTCCAATAAATTTTCTGCTCCCTTTTCTTTCTCTTCTCCTTCTTAGATCCCTATAACGTGAAAGTTAATTATGCTTGATGGTGTGGCTGAGTTCCCTAAGTCTATTTTCATTTTACATTTTTTTTCCTCTTACCTGCTCAGCTTTATTACTTTCCATTACTCTGTCCTCCAGGTTGCTGATTCTTTCTTCTGTTTCCTCTAGTCTACTATTTATTCCATCTAGTGTATTTTTTTTTTAATTTTTTTTTTCAACATTTATTTATTTTTGGGACAGAGAGAGACAGAGCATGAACGGGGGAGGGGCAGAGAGAGAGGGAGACACAGAATTGGAAACAGGCTCCAGGCTCTGAGCCATCAGCCCAGAGCCCGACGTGGGGCTCCAACTCACGGAGCGCGAGATCGTGACCTGGCTGAAGTCGGACGCTTAACCGACTGCGCCACCCAGGCGCCCCTAGTGTATTTTTAATTTCATTTATTGTGTTCTTCATCTCTCATTGGTCCTTTTTTTTTTTTTTAATCTCTGTATGAATGGTCTTTCTGATGTCTTCCACTCTTCTCAAGTCCAGTGATTATCTTTATGACCATTACTTTAAATTCTCTATCAGGCATATTACTTATCTCTGTTTTGCTTAGGGCTCCTGCTGTGGTTTCATCTTGTTCTTTCATTTGGGATATACTCCTTACTCTCCTCATTTTGTCTTTATGTGTCTCTTTCTGTATGTTAGGAAGGACAGCTATGTCTCCTGCTCTTGCAATTAGTGGCCTTATGAAGAAGAGGTCCTATAGTACCCTGCAGTGCAATGTCCCCTGTTCACCAGAATCTGGTACTTTAGGGATATCTTTTATGTGTGATATGTAAGAGCATGTGCCCTGTGGTTGTGGCTGAGCTGCTTTTTCTTTCAGTCTGGTTGTATACAGAGGCTCTTTGCCTGTTGTGGTAGTCTTTGGTCACTGTGGTGTTGGTTGGTCAGTCTGGCAACACCATGGACTTGAATTGAACCAGACCAGGAATTTTTAAGAGATGCAATAGCCACCAAAATGTGGGGTGTTTTCTCTGTGCTATCCCCTTGCATTGGTGAAGCTTGCATTGGTGAATGGGGCCTGCAGTCAGACCAGTTGTCTGCCTTTAGCCCACTGCTGGGGCCTCCATCTGACTGCTGTGTGTGGTTATTTTTCCTTCTCTTTAGGGCAGAAGTCATTTTGGAGTGGTGCTGGCCACTTATAGAGGCTGCTTGCATACTGCCAGACCTGTGGCAGTGACCTGTATGGACTCTGGCCAAGATCCAGAAAGGGTGAATCCACCAAAGCATAGTGCAGGTTTCGTGCAGGTGGTGTAGCAGGACAGCAATGCTAGTAAGCTTTGAGGGCCACTGGTCCTCTGTAGAAGGGGCCCTACAGAACCTGGCCTGAGGCAGGCTATTTGGAGGAGTGGGTTATGGGGGTGGGGTGCAAAGCAAGTCCTGCAGCTGGCTGTGTGCTTTTGCTGGGGAGTGGGAGAGGGAAATGGCACCTGTCAGTTCCTTTGTTCCTGGAGGAGTTCCCCAGCAATATCTGGCCCTATAAGACAACCCTCTGATGTTAATAAATAAGTCTTCCTTTGGTATGCTCTAGGAGCCTTTTAAACTGCTGCTTCCATGCTATATCACCATGGGCTGTTCATTGTGATATCTTATTAAGGGCAAGGACTCAGTTTCTTCTTGCCCCTGGCTCTCCCATTGCTGACCCTACCAATTTTTTAAATTCTAGGTTTTAAGTACTGCTGGTTTAAGAACTCATGAAATTCGGCCCGTCCGTTTTTTCAAAGCCAAATGTTACAGGAATCCAGGCTTCCTAGTGTGGAGATCTGGTTTTTAACCCTTCTCCATGTCCACAGTGTCCCTCCCTCCCTCCCATGGACAGTCCCTTAAGTCCATTTAGTTTCTGATCACATTTATACCCTTCCTACCCTCTTTGATATGGCCTCTTCTCTACATTTGGTTGTGGAGTTTATTCTGCCAGTCTCCAGTCATTTTCTGGGTTGTTTACACTGATGTATTATCTAGTTGTACCCATGAGGATACCTTAGGTGAGCCTAGGGTCCTCCTACCCCCCCTTCTTCCTTGGAAGTCTAGTTTACCTAATATTTTAAATCCCTTGCTGTGATTTTAACAATTTCCACAGCATCTTCAAAAAAACACTGACTTTGCTCATCCAAAAGAGGCAACTCCTCATCTGTTAACATTTTATCATGAGATTGAAGCAATTCAGTCACATCTTCAGGCCCCATTTCTAGTTCTCTATTTCCACCATATCTGCAGTTACTTCCTCCACTGAGGCCTTGAACCCTCAAAGTCATCCATGAGGGTCGGAATCAACCAACGAAGGAATTCCAAACACCTGTTTAATGTTGATATTTTTATCTCTTCCATATATCAAGAATGTTTTTAATGACATCTAGATGGTGACTTTTTTCCAAAACGTTTTCAGTTGACTTCACTCAGATCCATCAGAGGAATCAGTATCTATGGCAGTTAAAGATTTATAAAATATATTTTTTAAGTAATAAGACTGGAAAGTCAAAATGACTCCTTGATCCATGGGTTGCAAAATGGATATTGTATTAACAGGCATGAAAACAATATTAATTTTATTATATATCTGTAGCAGAGCTCTTGGGTGACCCATGGTATTGTCAATGAACAGTCAAACTTTGAAAGGAATCTTTACATTTTTGAAGTGGGCTTAACATATGTAGTCAAACATGTTTTAAACAGACTCTTTTGTTATCTTACATTTATTTATTTATTTATGTATTTATTTACGTTTAATATAATTTATTGTCAAATTGGCTTACATACAACACCCAGTGCTCATCCCAACAAGTGCCTTCCTCCATTCCCATCATCTTTTTTCCTCTCCCCCCAACCCCCATCAACCCTCAGTTTGTTTTCTGTATTTAAGAGTCTCTTATGGTTTGGTTCCCTCTCTGTAACTATTTTTTCCCCTTCCCTTCCCCCATGGTCTTCTTAAACAGATGGACTCTTATCCAGACTTTTTTTGTTTCATTTATAAAGACAGAGTAGATTTAGCATAATTCTTAAGGGTCCCAGGATTTTTAGAATGGTAAATGACCATTGACTTCAACTTAAATTCACTCACTGCATTAACCCTTAAGAGAGTCAGCTTGTCCTTTGAAGCTTTGAAACCAGGCACTGACTTCTCTCCAGTTGTGGAACTCTTAAATGGTATCACCTTCCAATAGAAGGGTGATTCATATACATTGAAAATCTTAAGTTTAATCATCTTCATTAATTATCTCAATTAGATCTTCTGGATAACTTGCTGCTTCCCTTTGTACTTTTATGCTGTGGAGATGGCTTCTTTCCTTAAAGCTCATGTGCTAATCTCTGCTAGTTTCAAACTTTTTTTCTGCAGCTTCCTCACTTCACTCTCAGCCTTCAGAGAACGGAGTAAAGTTAGGGCCTTACTCTTGATTAGGCTTTGGCTTAAGGGAATGTTTTGGCTAGTTTGATCTTCTATCCAGACTACTCAAACTTTCTCCATATTAGCAATAAAGCTCTTTCACTTTCTTATTATTGGTGTGTTCACTACAGTAGCACTTTTAATTACCTTCAACAACTATTCCTTTACATTTACAACTTGGCTAACTAGGCTTTTTGCACTAAGTTTCAGGCTATCTTGTCTTTTGACATGCCTCCCTAACTAAGCTTATCAGTTTTAGTTTTTGATTTAAAGTAAGAGGCAACTCTTCCTTTCACTTGAACACTTAGAGGCCATTCTAGGGTTATTAATGGGCCTTATTTCAATATTGTTGTGTTTCAGCAAAGAGGGAGGCCCAAAGAGAGGGAAAGCGATGGGGGAATGGCCATTTGGTGGAGCAGTTATAACACATAACAATTCTAAGTTTGTTGCCTTATATGTGCATAGTTTGTGGCTCCCCAAAACAATAGCAATAGTAACATCAAAGATCACTGATCATAGATGACCATGACAAATACAATAATAATGACAAAGTTTAAACTATTGAGAATTATCAAAATGTGACTCAGAGACCTGAAGTTTCACAATACTTTTGGAAATATTCCCATGAACCCTCAATGCAAGGTTGCCACAAATTTCAATTTGTAAAAAATGCAATAAGGTGGGGGCTCCTGGGTGGCTCAGTCAGTTAAGCGGCCGACTTCAGCTCAGGTCATGATCTCGCAGTCCGTGGGTTCAAGTCCCGTGTCTGGCTCTGTGCTGACAGCTCAGTGCCTGGAGCCTGTTTCAGATTCTGTGTCTCTCTCTCTCTGACCCTACCCCGTTCGTGCTCTCTCTCTGTCTCAAAAATAAATGAAGGTTAAAAAAGTTTTAAAAAAAATGCAATAAGGTGAAGCACAATAAAGTGAGGTCTGCCTGTATCAATGTGTTCATACTGATATAAATCAATGATTGAATAAATAGATGAGGGAGAGGGACAAATCTCCCATGGAGAAAAATTCCAAGTAATTTATGTAGATAGTCCACCCTCAAGGAAAGGAAGCACTCCTTAATTAAGCATGGATGCACTTTTTTCTAAAGTTACTTCTCTCTAAAGCACACAGTAAGCAGAGGCACCTGGGTGGCTCAGTCCGTTAAGTGTCCAACTCCTGGCTTTGGCTCAGACCATGATCTCATAGTTTGTGGGTTTGAGCCCCATGTCAGACTCTGTGCTGACAGTACAGAGCCTGCTTGGAGTTCTCTCTCTGACCCACCCTTGCTCACTCTCTCTCTCAAAATAAATTAATTAATATAAAGAACACAGTATACAAAGGCTAAAAAGGTATGACTTTATCAGAGAGCCTGGACGAACATCTCCATATTGATAGTATGTATCCTTGATATGATGCAAGTAGCACTTCATGGGGGAAATATCAAATTTCAATAGAGGAACATTTTACAAAACCTAACCAGTACTCCTTAAAACTGTCATGGTCATCACAAACAAAGTCTGAGAAAATGTCACAGCCAAAAGGAACATAAGGAAACAGGACACCTAAGCTTAATATGGTATCCTGTGTTCCTGGATTGAACAAAGACATTATGTAAAAACTAAAGAAATCTTATTAATGATAATGTATCAGCACTGGTCCATTAGTTGTAACAAATGTACCATAATGATATAAGATGGTAATAGGAAAACTGTGGGGTATAAGGGAAATCCCTATACTATCTTCTCCATTTTTTCATAAATTTAAAACTGTTCTAAAAAAGTCTATTAAAACCCTTAAAAGTAGAGAAGTATTTAGGAAAATGAATAGTTGAATTGGCCTGCAACAGGGACCATACAGTGCTGGGAAATCAAGATGAGGGTCATATCACGGAAGGCATTAGATGACAGACAGTGGAAGTTGGCTACACTAAAACCCATTCATTCACAGCCCACTTCTCTTTTGCCCACTTGCACCCCCTAGAGGCTAGGAAATGAAAAGCTTCCCTGTATTAAGAAATGGATAGATGTCACAGTTATAATAAAAATTCTCCTACGAAAAGACATTTGGGAAAGTTGTTTTCTTCAAAAAATAGGTTAGATGTCACTACCACTTCTATCTTCCTTGCCTTGACTATATACATGCTGCCGAGTTGTACTGTCTTATAACCCTGAGGCTATAAGCCAACATGGTAAGGGTAGCGAGGTTAAAAACAGAAGTTCTATGTTTGATATACCTTTTAGCACCTACTAGGTCCAGACTGCTCTTTCCTAGGCTTCTTGTTGTATGATTTAATTGAGTGTCTTTATGATTTAAACTGCTGATTGTGTTATTAATCTGAAAGTATCCCTAATAGAATGACTGTGAAGGCTAGAATGAAAAGACAGGAGTTCATTCACTGGACAGTGAGGAGCTCATCTTAGCACTCCCTTTCATTCATTCATGCATGCATCTTTCATCCTTGAGACATTTAACTTTTCCAGTTCAGCCAATGTATTAGCAGTCAATTTGTGCCAGGCATGGCTCTATGTTTTATGGATATACAAGGGAACTAAGCAAATTTCCTACTCTTATCAAACTCAACTAGTTTGGGGAGACAGATAAAGCAATGAATTAAGTTGGTTTTAAATGCTAAGAATAAAAAGAAAGCAGTGTTAGTAGACAGAGATTAGTGTTTTAGATTAGTTGGTCAGAGAACTCTTCACTGGTAAGCATGTATTTGACAAGAAACCTAAATAAAATGAAGGAGACACCACGGGGGTGCCTAAGGGAAAAAAATATTCCAGGCAGAAGGATCTGCAAGGGCAAAAGCCCTAAAGTGCTTGAGTCACTATGATGTTTGAAAAGCAGTGAAGGGTCAGTGGAGTCAGATCAAAGTGCAGTGAGAGGGCAGGTAGCAGGACACAATGTCACACAAATATGGGACGTGGTCATAGAGATCTTTATAGGCCAGGGTGAAGACTCTGGCTTTTACTCTGAGATGCAAAGCCACTGGGGGGATTTTTAGGAAAGAACTGATAGAATGTGACTGGTATTTCAACAACAATATACAAAAGGGATATCAGGACTATCGCTATAGCAGTAATCCAGGCAAAAGTGAATGGTAATTTCAACAAAAGCAATATGGTGGAGGTAATGAGAAGCAGTCAGAATGAACATGGAACATCTCTTAAACTCCTTTCACATTGTCTCTAGTTCTGGCACATTGTGTGTGGTCATTAAATACAAGTTGAGTAAAGTAACAAAATCTTGAACTGATGATTAAGGGGAAAACAATAGGGGACAAGGACTCGGAGGCTGACTTGAAGGAAGGTCAGGAAACCAGATGTAGGCATTGCCTGGCCTTTTTCTTTGAGCTATTTGGGCCAACCATTCATAATCTGTTCCTGCGTTCTGAGCCCAGCTCAGCCAGAAGTGACCCTCTACTTGTTCTCTAAAACGGTTGCCTACATGAGTGACTGCCATCTCTAAGGCTAAGTGGAAGCAGCTTGGAAAAATTTTGCTTGAGAAGTGTCAGCAGATACAATCCCCCAGCACTTAGTGATTCACAATTGCTTGAAAATGCGGCTGAGAAAATGTATGATCAATTTCCTGTAAGTGTCATTCGTGAGGGTTATTTGGGGCAATCAGCGTGTTTTTCTGCAAGGCTTCCTTCTGAGGCACAACTCCAATTTGGTTTGATGAGAGTTTTTCTGCAAGGCCCTTGGAACATGATCTCTTATTATGTAGATAATCAGCAGAACCTGCTCATGCCTTAATACAAGCAACTGAGACCCAGAGCCATAACAGCTGAAATACAGTCATAACTTCACTACGTAGCCCATTAACTTGTAGAAACTGCATCCTGAGGTCATAAATAGTTATTAGCCAGTTAATGACAACTATAGTCAAATCACTGCATTTACAGCTGATGAATAAAAATGAGGCCTTCTTGGGCTTTTAGCACTCAGACGATTTACTATAGTGTTTTAATATTCTGAGCAGAATTTCCAAAATTAAAAAGACCAATTTTTCCCCTACCTTGAAGAAACACAGTAAATGAATTTTTAAGTAAAGAATTATGTAAGTTTTCCTAGACTATTCCACCTTACATTTACATCTGTCATCTTTTTATTCCTAAAGTGCTTATGTCTCATTGGAGATAGAATTGAGACTAGAACCAAGGCTCCTGACCACACAATTGTGTGAGTGAGTCATTTCACACTTCTAAGCTTCAGCTTCTCCCCTGTTACATAAGGAGATTGGACTAGCTCATCCCCAAGCTTTTAGAGATCGTTCCCTGCTATAAACCCAAGAGTTTATTCTGAATGTCAATAAAAAATTAACATTTAACCTTTGTTCTCTCTTATGCTGTTTTTTTAAACCAGTTTCCTGTATTTTCCTGTTTTCCTAAATGGTCTCTGAAGTTGAGAAATTTAAAAAAACTTGTTAAATCTAGCAATAATCCTTCTCCTCCACTGGTAGACACAAATTAATCCACAATATATTGTTTTTGGTTGATTTAACACCCAAGGATATGTACTTTGAGCTTATTTTCCAGTTTGTTTAACTAAGGGCTTCTGCTTTAATTGGAGCTATTTGGACTAGGACATAATATTTGCTCAGGCAGGCTCCCTGATAAATATAGAAAACAAAATGTGATCCACAAATATCACTGAAAGGTACACGTGTTCTGAAGTCTTTGGTTTAGAAAGAAATTTATTTTGAAAACATTAGCTTTAGGAAGAGAAGGTTAAACATTATATTAAGAGTGAGCTTGCAAATTCTCTTTCCTTATCAAAAGTTATTAGCTCAAATTTGAACTTTTGTGGGCTTGGGTACAGAAGAGCTCTATGACTGTGTGACAAAGTTTTACACATGTATCACAATTCACAGGCATTTATCAAGATTCATTTATTTTTGGTTTTTGTTTTTAATTTTTTTTCTTTAACACTTATTTATTGAGAGACACAGAACGTGAGCAGGGGAGGGGTAGAGAGAGGGGGAAACACAGAATCCAAAGCAGGCTCTGAGCTGTCAGCACAGAGCCCGACACGGGGCTCGAACTCACAGACTGCGAGATCGTGGCCTGAGCCCAAGTCGGTTGCCCAACCAACTGAGCCACCCAGGCGCCCCATCAAGATTCATTTATCACTTACTATATGTCCAGTCCCCAGGAAGTGGCAGATGACATAAGACATAATAGGAAGATGATGACAATGTGATCAGTGTCCTCCAGAATTCTGAGATGTAGTTGAGACTACAAGACTAAGTAATGAGAGAATAAAAGTGCATATAGCTAATACTTGTTTGTTGAGTTCTGGGAATAAATACTATTGGTGTTTTCTAACAGTAGAAGAGTTGGGGAAGGCTTCTTTGGCATTAGGGGACCTTGAAAGAGGCACAAAACTTAGAATAGGGATAAGGAGTGGAAAAGCAAGGAAGCCTCATCCTCAAATGTATACTTGAACCCCTTTAAAGAAATGTCTCCTTACAAAGCAGTTATAAATAATGACAATCCTTTCCCCAATTCCTGCTCTACTTTCTAGATTGAAAAGAAACAGGGTTTAGTCTGATGGCACCAGTTCTCATGGCCTGCTCAGTTCAAGCCACCATAACCTTAATGATGAATGCTAGATGCTTGCTCCAGTGTCCCACCCACTCACAGTGACAACAGTGACCACTGTAGGAGCACTGAACATTTATTAAACATTTCCCCTAGCCTCTTCCCTTTCCTACTTAATCTTCTTCCACCTTACACTACAACATGTTAGAACCAAAGAGACTTCTCAAGCAGTAGACACAATAAAAGGATTCAACTCTGCATCACTCAAATCAAAGGAACATACAAAACACAATAATCTCTGTCTTCCTTTCTTCCTAAGGTTTTAACTGCCCCTCAAAGCTGGTGACCCAGTAGACTGTAGGGGATGAGGAGATAAAAGAAGGGATAAAAACACTATTCTTTGTTTAATGTAGGAAGATTCCTGTCTTATTGCTAATGTTCATTGACTTGTTAACCTTTTACCTCTTCTCCAGCCTTTTAATGAGCTGCTTCTAGGGGCTTCTTAGAGCATGGTATGTGAGACCCTCACACAGCTATGTAATGTTTAAAGGTAGATATGAGAAACTACATGTGGGGATCAGGTTAATTTACCTGAAATTTCAGTTGTATAGGTAAGGAAATGTTAATATAACAGTCTAAAATACAACCTCTTTGAGGTGCCTGGGTGGCTCAGTCAGTTGAGCATTGGACTCTTGATTTCAGCTCAGGTCATGATTGTGAGATTGAGCCCCACATTGGGCTCCACACTAAGTGTGGAGCCTGCTTGAGATTCTGTCTCTCTCTTCCTCTGTACCTCTCCCCTGCTAACATTTTCTCTCTAATTTTATATATATATATATATATATATATATATATATATATACACACACACACATACACACACACACACACACACACACACACACATATATATGTGTGTATATATATATATATATATATGTATATATATACACACATACATATATACATACATACATACACATAATACAATCTCTCTGAGCTTCACCATACTAAACAGGGACATGTAGGTGCCCAGCTCACAGGATGCCTATGATGACAGTGCAGGACAAGCACTGTCAGAGTGCCTGGCACACAATACCTCACTACATGTTAGCAGTGGGTGTTGGCATTGTGCAGGAAAATGCAAAAACCTGAGATTTGGAATCACCAAACCCCTGCTCTGAGTCTCAACCTTGTTAATTACTACATGGAATCGGGTTAGCGACTCTCTGTGTCCACATGATTTTTTAAAAACTAGAGACCGAAGGTAAGAATATCTCCTTTGAGTCTTATGTCATAGATTTGTTTAAAGCCTCAAATGAAATAATGAGTCTGAATGTGCTTCTGAAACTGTGAACCGCTCTGAAATTGTACTCACTTTGTCCTCCACCACACATCCGACTAAGCCTAGGCCCACACAGCCTTGGCTGCTTCTCCATGAGCATTTCCTGTTCCTTCTTTTTGGAAGGCTGCCAGAGCACAGGGCCCCAGGAACTTCTCCGTGAAATGACTGATTGAAACTGCCCAGTGATTTGCTTGGCAGACCACCTGCAGTATTGTATTTGGAAGGCGTGGAAATCTAATCAGATTTTCTGACTCGAGAGACCGAGCAGCTGCATATATGATTTTCGAGCACCTCTCTGGAGTAGCTGATGGGCCAGTGGTGAGATGGTGTCAGCGTGGCATCAAGAGCAGGTGGGGGTGGTCAGGTGGAGCAGAGGAGAGCAATCAATGGGAAACCCAGGCAGCAAGTAGGGGCCTCACCGTGGTGCCTGCAGTTTCCTGGGCTGTGATACTAGCCTCTGAAAAGGGACTCCTTCTGGAGGAATCGCCAACAATCCACCCTGTTAGTAAGTTAGAGATAATGGAATGTAAATCTTTCTAGCATCAACATGTAATATACATTTCACCAGGCAATCTAGTGAAATACATTTCAAAACCTGGGTCTTCTTGTCCCCTTAGTGAGTGGAGAGCCCAGTTTCTGCTCTGAGAAGGAAGGGGGTCGACAGATGTAAATTGCTTTATCAGTGGACTGATGTGCAGGATCAACTACTTCGAAGTGATAGCAGGTTTCCCTCTCTATTAGTTATATGTGTGGAAATAAATTCCCTAAAGCTTGGCCTAAGCCCCATGAATATTTTCAAATCAGTGGCTGCTGTCAGACTCAAATGCATAGCACAAGAAAGAATTCTTCTAAAGCTCTAAGTTTTCTGTTTCTAAACTTTCTAGTTTTTAAGAATAGTACTTGCCTTCAAAGTGTTGTATTCCGGGCTGTGATGAGGAGGCCACTTGTTTTACAACCAACCAACTTGCAAAACATTTTCAGCAGCTCTGCCTTTCTGACTTTTGGTACATGCCTCTTTATTATACCATGTCACTCAGAGGCCAAGAGTTCTACAGAGGTAATCAGGAGCCACTGTAGATTGAGAAGAGAAGAAAAAGAAGGTCAAATAGGATGGGAAGCCTCTGACTCCCACTAACCTTCAGCCCCACCCAGCTTGTGATCACTGCAGCTCAACTTCCATCTGTTCACTGTATTGTGGCTCCTCACCAAGTTTCCTATAAAAAAGGATTCCACTCCAGGGTTGGATAAAAATACTTTTTTGATCCTGATACTAATAATGGTTCTTTTTTCCCAGTAGCATCTATTGTGCTTTTTCTGTTTCACCTGGATCTAACTCAATCATGGGAACTTCGTAGCAGATTGAAAAGAACACTCTGCATAGAGTCAGACAACACAGCTACTGGTCCTCTTCCTGCCCCTTGTTATCAAGTGACCTTGAAGAAATCCCTTCCCCTTTCTCCACCTGACTCTCCCAACTGGTCTCTATGTATCACTCTTCTGTGGCTTTTCTCAGATGTGGTACTATGGCATAGACAAGAGTGGTTGTGATTTATTTATATTTCCTAGTATCTAATGTAAAACTATTCACATCAAAAAAGTTATAAATCCCTGATATTCCCTCACCACTCAGGGTGTGAGCTGTTGGATAACATCAATTGTTTTTTAAACATATATATATATATATATATATATATATATATATATATATATATTTTAAATTTCTTACCTCTAGCACAAGAAGGTGAAGCCACTGTATTTGGAAGGAGGGTCAGAGAATCCAGAGTCCTAACTATACTTTCTTCCCTTCTGATTCCCATGATCCACAAGACATCTTTGTGGGGAACCTGGGGCAACCAAGAACATGTTTTAGAAATGACTGATGGATAGTTTCCAGGGACACTTCTGGTTCTGATGCTCTATGAATCTATGAGATAGTACCCTGGGATCAACCAAGCATAATGCCATAAGGATGTCTTATATTAATCAAGATCTTAGGGAAGGTGTGGCAGCCATGGAGATATGTCAGTTGGATGAATCTTTGAAAAGGAACTTGTGGGGTGCCTGGGTAGCTCAGTTCATTGAGCATCCAACTCTTGATTTTGGTTCAGGTCATGATGCCAAGGTCATGGGACTGAGCCTCACATTGGGCTCCACACTGAGCATGGAGCCCACTTGGGATTTTCTCTCTCTCTCTCTCAAATAAATAAAATGGAAAAAAAAGAACTTGCTGCTCAACTGCAAGAAATGCAGATAGCTGATATCCTCTAGTCATTAGTTCCTTTGGGGCCTGATTCACTTCTCCAGCTGAGACCACATTCCTCCCAGGCATCCCCAGCCAATGAGTGAATGTAAGGCATCTGGCTATGTCTGCTCAGTATGAGGCACTTCTTTTCTCTGCATTTACTCATTGGGTTGGTCAAGGCTTGGTAGATCTGTCTAATCCAACTTCTTCTGCCTTTTATCCTTCATGGGCATGAATCTCACCAATTCGATAGACCTCTGACATTACTAACTCTTAATATTTACAAAGCTTTCAGATGATTAGCACAACTATTCTGACAGAATATCCTATATTGATTTATTGGAATAGAAATGAAACTCCCTTTACATCATAAACAGATAAGGAAACAAGGATCAGAGTGAGAAAGTGGGCATGGGGGAGGAGAAAGATTAGGCATTAATCATAGTGTCTTGTATGTGGCTAATGGTTGGTAAATATTTCCCTTTTTGTCTGTGCCTTACAAGCTATAGGCTGCAGATTCAGAACTAAGGCTGTCCAGCCAAGTGCCTAGCTGCTCCCATTGATTAGCTAAAGTTATTACCTTCTTCCTCAGAATCACAGCTCACTACCCAAGATCTGGGCCTACAGTCTGATTCTAGTACTCGGGACTGTTCTTTTCATAGACTCTTTGTATCCTCAGTACTTACCTCCCTTATCAGTTGTCAGTGAACTGATTCATGATCCTCTTTTGTTTCCTTTTACTTATACATCGATCCATCAACAAATGTCCTTCTCAACTATAATGTACAAAATGGTATTTAACCAACATGGGGATAAAACATTCATTTAGGCATTAATCTTGTCCTCAAGGAACTTATGGACAAAATAGACATCCACCAATTACATTCTGCCTTTTATTACAGTTATAAGAAGTTCAGATGATAAGCCTGCTATTAGTACTCAGAGGAGAAAATTAAAAAAATGTAATTCCGAGTTGCAGTATCAGGGATGATTTTGACGGAAGTTGTACTTGCAGTGGGGCTAAGAATTAACAAGTTATTTATAGGAAGCTTATAAATAAGGCAATATAATATAAATTGCTATAGGAGTCAGTTTTCTTCTCTTCCCTCTTCCAAGGTGGCAGCAAGGAGAAAAGCACAGACCTGAGAAAAGTTCTTGCTAGAACTTTAATCTGTGAAGCCAAAGCAGATGCAGATGCCAGAAACTGTCACCACTATACACATCTTTATCCTCATAGTTTTATCCTCTTTAGTTACACAGGGTTATCCTCACAGGCCATCAGAACAGCCTTCAGACCACTGGGTAATTTCTGTAATCTGTCATACATTATTTTTTTTTCCCAGATGGTACTTTAAGAGGAACAGAATGAAGGTAGGAGCTGGAAAAATAAAAAATAAATAAATAAATCTAGAGAGTGAACATTCTGGAAAAGAGACGGATATAAAACTGAAAAAGTAAATAAGGAATTTTGAAAGTTGTACTCTCACTTAGTGGATGAGTTTCAAAGCACTGAAAGCCCCATGTAGGAATAGTTGGGGTTGGGATAGAATTGTGAGGAATGGAGGAAGGAGTGACTCCTAGCTCCTTTTCTTAGTCCTGATAGAGGAATAAAAGAGGAAGGAGACTCATATGGGCCCCATGTTCCTCCCTCTAGAGATGAGCACCAGGAGTTCAAATGATCTTCCAAAGGTTGGTGAAAGGGTATGGAACTACTTCCTAAAGATGGGATGGTATGAAAAGGAGAAGGAAGAATGGGTTCAAAGAGATGGTAAATTCAGACAGAAGAATGGACTAAATTACATCATCATTTCTTTCAGGGTACAAGCTAGTTTATAGGTATGGTTGCTAGTTTGAGAGCTGAACATGAAGATATTTCATTTAAAAACTAAAAACAAACAAGAATCCCATATACTCTGGGTTCCTGATTTCCCTTACCATTCTTTCTTTTCAAATGTTTCAAATCCTATGCTTCCAGGCAGCCAATAGAGCTACAGAGTCTTGTTATAGGTAGAAAAATACATTGGTTCCGTAAAATGTATACTAAGCATCATCATTTAACTTGGATCTACTTTGTGGAAGTGTGCTCCTCTGTTAACTGTGGGTTTCCTTCTTAAAAAAATTTTTTTTTCAACGTTTATTTATTTTTTGGGACAGAGAGAGACAGAGCATGAACGGGGGAGGGGCAGAGAGAGAGGGAGACACAGAATCGGAAGCAGGCTCCAGGCTCCGAGCCATCAGCCCAGAGCCCAACGCGGGGCTCGAACTCACGGACCGCGAGATCGTGACCTGGCTGAAGTCGGACGCTTAACCGACTGCGCCACCCAGGCGCCCCTGTGGGTTTCCTTCTTATGGTTTTTCTTCTAGTGTTGGGAAATGTGGCTCAGACTAAACATTAGAATTGCCCAAGTTCAGTCCTAGAATGCAATTTTGAAATGAGAAGTAAAGACCTAACATCATAATTATGTAAAACAGAATACTGGCTACATTCTATGGTTTTGAGAGGAATCTGGATTTGGATTCCTTTGCTAGCTAGCCTGGAAAACTCACAGTTCTAGATGTACAAAGTCCAGAGTAATGAAAGAAGAATTACAGGTCCTTATGGGACATGCTGTATACCTTGAATTTCATTTTAGCCAGAATTGATCTGCAACATACACACACGAATGTCCAGTGTTGCTTCTCTCCCACCTAGCCACAAATAACTAATCTCATTCCTCAATATCAGTTGGCAGAAAAAGAAACATTAACTCTAATTCATGCTTCATGCTTTCCTTCCTCTGTTCTCGTAACAATGTTTCCCTATTTGTAGTGCATTTATGTTCTAGCTCCAGTGTGAATGCACCCTAGTCATAAAGTCTTTCACAATTTTCCCAGTCAGGATTAATATTGTTATTTCTGACTGAATATTTGACTTTTTTTTATACAGTTGTCATATCATAAAACTTAACCTTTAAAATATGCATTTAGTGGCTTTTATAGTATTTACACAGTTGTACATCTAACATCATTATCTCATTTCAAATATTTTCATGAAACTTTCAGTCACTCCCCATTCCACCTACTCACCAGCCCTGGAGGCCACTAATTTACTTTCTTTCCCTATGAATTTACATATTTAGTACATTTAATAAAAATAAAATCATAAAGTCGTCTTCAGTTTCTGGCTTAATTCACTTAGCATAATGTTTTCAAGATTCATTCGTGTTGTAGGATGAGTCAATCCTCCATCCCTTCATGTGTCTGAGCAATATTCTAGTGTATTAAGGTACCATGTTTTCTTTAACCATTTATTAGCTGTTAATAAATTTGAGTTGGACATTTGAGTTTCCACTTTTTGGCCATTATGAACATTGCTATGAACATACATGTACTAGACTTTGTGTGGACATGTTTTTTCATTTGTCATTGGGGCATCTATTGGGGAACTTCCAAATTGTTCCACAACGAAGCTACATCATTTTATATTTTTATCTGCAATATATGAGCATTCCAATTTCTCCACATCCATCCCAATCCTTTATTGTCTTTTAAAATGGTTATTTATCCTAGTGAGTGTGAATTAATATCTCATTGTGGTTTTTATTTGCATTTCCCTAATGACTGATGATGATAAGCATCTTTTCATGGCTTATTGGCTGTATGTGTATTTTCTTGAGATAGAAGGCTTTCTTTTTTAATGGAGTCATTTACAGCTAGAAATTTCCCTGAAAGCACTATTTTAGTTACATTCTTAAATTTTTTATGTGGCTATTTTGCATATATTAATTTGGAAATATTTTCTAATTTCTCTTTAGATTTCTTCCATGGCTCATTTATTATTATGTTTTTACATATATGTGTACATATATTTAAATATTTATTTTTAATATTTAGCCCCATATTCATCCAGGGAGTGCCAGTGGCTCTAGATGAATTTTCAAAATTCTGTTGATTTCCAATTTCATTCCATTGTGCATGGAGCACATATTTTTTTTTTTATTTCAGTCACTGCAAATTTATTGAAACTTGTTTTGTGGCCTAACATATGAGTATCTTCTGGATAATGTTCTTAAGGATCTCCTGGGTGGCTAAGTTGGTTAAGCATCTGACTCTTGATTTCAGGTCATGATCTCAAGCTTCATGAGATCGAGCCCCATGTCAGTTTCCATGCTGGGCATCAAGCCTGCTTGGGATTCTCTCTCTCACAATAAATAAACATTTTTTTAAAAAGAATATTTACTCTGTTAGATGTAATGTTTTATAGATGTCTTTTATGTCTACTTGGTTTATATAATGTTTTTCAAGTTTTCTACTAGTGATCTTCTGTCTAGTTCTATCCATTATTTATATTGGGATATTATATATCCAATAATACCAATATCAGTAATTGAAGTGTCCAATTATTATTGTTGATTTTTCTATTACTCTCATTCTATACATTTTACTTCATGTATTTTTGGGCCATGTTGTTATGTGTTTATATATTTAAAATTGTTGTATAGTCTGGATAAATTGACTCATTATTAGTGTTCTTTATCTCTAGTAAAAATTTTTGTCCTAGAGTCAAAATATTAATATAGCCTGATGGCTTGGCCCTTTTAGCTCTCTTTTAGTCACTGTTCATGTGGTGTCTTTTTATATCCTTTGTGTGTTTGAATCTAAAGTGAATGTCTTAGAAACAACATTTATTTATTTATGGGGGGGGGGGCTTTATTTATTTATTTTTTTCAATATATGAAATTTATTGTCAAATTGGTTTCCATACAACACCCAGTGCTCATCCCAAAAGGTGCCCTCCTCAATACCCATCACCCACCCTCCCTTCCCTCCCACCCCCCATCAACCCTCAGTTTTAGAAACAACATTTAATTGGATCATGATTCCTTTTATTTTGTTATTCTCTGCCTCTTGAGAAATTTAATAAATTTAATACATTTAAATTTGATGGGATTACAAATAAGATAGGATTTACATATGCCATTTTTCTATTTATTTTGCATGTCCTGTGTCTGTTGGGTCTTCTCTTGCACTATTTGTATTAAATAGATATTTCTAGTTTTCAAATATGTTCTCTTTACTGTTTCTTTTACTGTATAATCAAGTTATTTTCTTTGTGGTTTTGCTGAGGATTACACTTACGATGTTAGTTTAATTTCAATATTATGTACAAGTTTTGCTCATATATAGCTTTATCCCCCGCCTTTGTGCTATTATTATGCAAATTACTTCTTTACACATAGTATGGCCATCAGTATGGATTAATAACTATTGCTTAGGCAGTTTTTTTTCAAATCAGGAGATAAAAGAGTTACAAACAAAAATATGTGTATACTTTCCTTTATATTATTTCACATAGTTACCTTTACCAGGGCTCATTAGAGTTACTTTCTACAGTACCTTCACTTCGTCATGAAGTGTATTTTTTATAGGACTGGTAAAGTTGGTGATGAATGCTCTTAGTTTCTGTTCATCTGGAAAGGTCTAAAGCTCTCCGTACTTTTTTGGAGGATGATTTGGCAGGATATAGAATTCTTGGTTGGCACTTTTTTTTTTTTCCTTTTAGCATTTTGATTGTCATCCCACTGCCTTCTATTCTCAATAGTTTCTAATGAGAAATCAGCTGTAATTCTTATTGAAGATCATTTGTACATTCTCTTTACATTTCTCTTTTAAGATTCTTTCACTTTTGACAGTTCAATTATTATGAGTTTGAGCTTATATCTCTTTGAATCTATCCTTCTTAGAGTTCATTAAACTTCATAGATATGTTTTTAACCATTGTTTCTTGAAATAAGTCTAATGTCTGGGCTTCTTCAAGGACAATATTTGTCAAATACTCTTCTGGCTATGGGCCACAGCTTCTTGTATCTCTGCATGTCTCATTCTTTTTTTTTTAACTGAACATTTTAAATAGTGTATCAACTCTGGAAATCATATTCTACTCTCTGAGTTTGTTGCTGTTTGCTTAGTGACTTTGCTGAGCTAACTGTTGTGTAGCCACTCAGGTCTGTGCTCAATTAGATAGAAATTTCCTCAGATTCTTAGAAACTGTATGTCTTCCAGTAGTTTCTGAGGAGTTGTGTGTGCATGTTGGGGCACACATTTACCATTATGCTAGGCAGTTAATAATCCTGACATAGCCTTTCTTTTCCTGAGAGTGTACGGCTTTCTCAGGTGTTTCCTGAGCATTTACATAGTCCTGAGTATGAACACAGCCCCAAGTCTTTCTAGATTCTATGGAATATATTATATCAGCACTGCCTAAAGCCTTCTTTGGACATCTCTTTCCTGGATTTTCTTGTAAGCTTTTTGGTTAGATTCTCATTTGCCCCCGACCTTTATTTATTGAGCTCCATGTTAGATCAAGTAAAGATAGTCTTGCTAATGGCATCTTCCAGGAAATAACTAAACAGGTAAATAATGATAAATTGTCAGGGATTCTGAACGAATCCAAATTCCATTCTGCTCCCTTTAGTGGTTGTCAGGCTACTGGTTTTCAAGGCCACTGTAGTGCTGGAGAGGGTCTGCAAATAGGACCAGTTAAAATGCCTTAACATTGTTTTTATCTAGACTTAGTTGTTCTTAAACATTCCTAAGGTTTCTATAATATTTTGATCAATTTCCAGAGTTCTGGAAAAGTTTATTCTGACAATTTATGCCAGTGTTGCTTTTCTAAGAGGAGTGTTCTTGTTGCTTTTATGGAGAAGAGAATTATCAGACATCCTCACTCTGCCATTTTTACTGATGTTCCTAGTCTTTCACTTTAAAAAAAAAAAAAATTTAATGTTTACTTATTTTTGAGAGAGAGAGAGTGCAAGCAGGGGAAGGGCAGAGAGAGAGAAGAAGACAAAGAATCTGAAACAGGCTCCAGGCTCCGAGCTGTAAGCACAGAGCCCAATGCAGGGCTCGAACTCATGAACTGCGAGATCATGACCTGAGCTGAAGTTGGACCCTTAACCTACTGAGCCACCCAGGTGCCCTCCTAGTTGTTCACTTTTAATATATTTCTAGGGCACCAATGAAACTAAGTATGCATATAATGATAATACAAAATATAATCTCCTTTACTGAGAGCATAGATTTAGATTACTGTGGGCTCAACAAAATGATGAAATCTGGTTACAAAATGGAATGAGCTGGAGAAATTGGAGATGGTGCTTGGTGAATAAAATGATTGAAAATGAAATGTTAGATTGTGATTATTGTTGGTCATAAGGTTTAAGGAATGGATAGGAGGTCGAAATTGAAGAAGGAACAGTTTGGGAATTGAAAGGCCAGGAGGTTGAAAGTTTACTTCACTAAAAATCCAGGAGAAAGGTTAAATAGGGAAAAGCAGTGAACCAATTTTTTTTTAAAGAATGAAGAGTAGTGACAGATTCATCTGACAATTGCATTAAGGAGGGAGTAATAGGTATTTGAGCCTAATAATGAGTTTCAAGTGGGAGTTTTAGGGAGAAAAAATAAAGAGTCTGGAAATAGCAATGAAGAGGGAGGAGGACACCTTCACCTCAGGCCTCTGGTAGGAGAGGTGTGGGGAGAAAAAACACACCATGAGTAGGATTCAGAGGTAGCAGTGTCCTCAGGGGAAATCCAGCAGGTTTCTATCAGAGAAAGAAGGTGATGCACATTTCTTAAAGACATTGAGGGTATAGGAAATTTGTGGGAGGAGCCCACAGAACAGTTAGATGGTTGCAGGATATGGGGAAGGGGTAGAAACTGGGATTAGCATTATTGATATAAAGAGTTATGTGGGTATTAGTGACTGGAGGAAAATGGATTCCCACAGAGTCCTAGGTTTATTGTGGGGACAGCTGTCACCAGGCAGTGTGATGGAAGTGGATGGAGAGTGATAGTTTCCTAGGGATAGGAAGAGATCTAGGGTTCAGGTTTCATGTTTGCTGAAGGCAGGGTCTGGCTGAAGTACCTCTTAATGATTGTACAACTCTTGCCCTGTGATGATGGAGGCACCAATCCCTCTTTGCCCACAAATTCCTATTCCCGTGTCTGTTTTAGAATAAGACCCAATACAGAATCTTTACTGACCAGATATAAGCTCTCCTTTCTCTAAACTGGACTTGCAATCAGTATTTCTTTTTGTTCATTTTCTGCATATAAGAACAGATCTCTTAAAAAAAAAAAAAAAAAGAACAGATCTCTTTAACAGTATTTCAGACTTCTGAAGTACAGAGGGCAGCCTTAACTAAGAAATTTCTTAAACTTAATTACCACTCACCATCTGGTCCAGAAGGACTGGACCCTTTCTTCTGCTTCCATACATACATAATGTGCTATTACAATGAATGACAGTTTCCCATGGGTATACCCAGATTTTTATGAAACCTCAATAACTAGTATAACCCTCTGATCACATCTTATAAGTGCTATGGAAATTGGCACAACTATTAATTACACACCAGTAATCATTCCCTGCTAAAGACTTGTGGCATGGATAGTGTCCATTAATAGTAATTCTCAACATCTTAGCTGTGACTGTATGCCTTTCTCTCCCTGTTTATGAAGGATATCATAGTAAGATTGGAATAATTTCAGTGATAATATTTTAATTCACTCTAATGTTTAAATCACGTTTAATTTCAGTACTTTGGGGCACTGGGTGGCTCAGTTGGTTAAGCGTCCAACTTTGGCTCAGCTCATGATCTCACAGTTTGTGGGTTCAAGCCCTTGCAGTGGGCTCTGTGCAGACATCTCAGAGCCTGGAGCCTGCTTTGGATTCTGTGTCTCCTTCTCTCTCTTCCCCTCCCCTGTTTGTGCCCTGTCTCACTCTGTCTCTCTCAGAAATAAATACATGTTGAAAAAAAAATTTTTTTTAATTTTCAGTACTTTACTATGAGGGAAGATTATTCAGGACCCATCTCACAATTGTTTGAGAAAAACTGCACTTGGAAAGTTTGGGGGATATATCTGAGTGCCTACAGATGATGTTTTGCATTTGTGACCTGTCCTAGTTATTATCAGTAATCTAAATTCTTTAGGCAGTGAATTAAACATATCCCATCATACCTTATGAGTGTCCAATGAAAAAATCTTCTTCTATTACAGTAGGTATGTAAATTCATCAGGTTTGTATTCTGGTTTCAACACATAGCTTTATGATATTTCAGTCAGTTAGTCTCTGTCCTCAGTTTCCACATCTTTAAAATAAGCATAATAGGGGCACCTGGGTGGCTCAGTTGGTTGAGCGTCCGACTTTGGCTCAGGTCATGATCTCACAGTCTGTGGGTTCGAGCCCCACGTCAGGCTCTGTGCTGAGAGCTCAGAGCCTGGAGCCTGTTTCCAATCCTGTGTCTCCCTCTCTCTCTGCCCCTCCCCCAGTCTCATTTTGTCTGTCTCTCAAAAATAAATAAATATAAAAAAAATAAAATAAAAAATAAAATAAGCATAATAATAGTACATACATAATAGTTTTATTGTGAGGTTTGAGCTAATACATGTAAAGTGCTTAGTGCCTAGTCCTAGGTAAGTGCTCAATAAATGTTAGTTGCTAGTCTAAATGTATAAATACTTCTATGCTCACGGGTTATTTTATGATATGTTGTCTCAATATAATGGTGCTAACAGGTATTTCATAGGGTACAGTATGTATTTAAAGTTGCTTTCTTTAGAAATGGAAGGGTTTTCAGCATTTTCCATAGTGTGTCTTTGATCCCCCCCGTTTTATTGAGATATATAATGTATGTCAATTATAAGTTTAAGGTTTGTAGTGTGAGGATTTGATACATATATATTGCAAAATGTTTACCACAATAAGATTAGTTAACAAATAATTACCATTTTGTTGTTACTGCTTTCTCATAGCAACTTATGAGTGTACAATACCATATTACTAACTATAGTCACCATGCCGTACCTTAGATCCTTGGAACCTATAAGTGAAAGTTTATACGCTTTGACTACCTCTTCAATCTCTCTTAGTAAAACAGCAGTGTAATTGATTGTTATTATTACTGCCACTTGTATGGTGCTATTTTAAGTCCTACAACAGACCCTGGTCTAAGTACTTTGTGTATATTGACTTATTGAATCTTTACAATAAATAACCTTCTCAGATAAGTAATATTATTACCTTCATTTTGCGGATAAGAAATGAGGCCCCAGAGATGTGTTAGATGTGTTATAACCCAAGTAATAAGTGCCAGAAGTGGAATCCACACCCAAGCCTTCTGGCTTCAGATCTGTACACATAACCCCTACACTCTACTTTGTCTCCCAAGTAAATGAAAACATTACAAAGGATCCTATAACAGCCACCATTTCTAACACTAACTCAGACAGCACACCAACCCACTTGAAAGATGGATCTGTGTCTACCATGTCATTTCCACCACTGTCATTCACTCATCTGTTTATTCATTTATTCAACATATAGTCGCTCAGTGATGTTTCCAGCACCATCCTAACCTCAGGGATACAGTGGTAAAGAAAATAGACAAAACCACTGCTTTGAAGTAATTTTCCTTCTAGTTAAGGGGAGCAAACAGTAAAGATAATTCAGAAATAAATTATGTATTATGTCCAAGAATAATAAACGGTACTAAGAAAATAACACAAGGGGAAGAGATTTGTATGCATGCATGCATAAAATGCATCCATTTTAAGTAAAGAAGTTAGAGCATCGGTAAGAAGGAGGCATTTGAACAAAGACCTAAAGGATGAAATGGAAGCAAGCCATATGTATATTTGGAGAAAGAGCATTCCAAGCAGAAGAACAGCTAAGATGCCCACCAAGAAAGCCAGTTATGTTAAATCAGAGTGATTCAGAGATGAGACTTAGAGGTGAGGGGAGGAGATAGGATGTGTCTTGTAAGTCCTTATAAGCCTTTGTAAGAACTTTGTGTTTTCTGAATTAGATGGGGAGCCATCGAAGTGTTTTAAGCAAAGGAGTGACATGAACTGACTGGCAGATTTAAAGTATCATATGACTGATGTATTGAGACTAGGATGCAGGGGGGCAAGGGTGGAAGCAAACAGGTGTCTAGGAGGCAATTGCAATGTTCCCAATGTTCCCAGTAAAATGTTACACTAACATTGATCAGATAATGTTATGCTAACATTATTAGTGTAGGTGGTGAGTACAGTAAGGGTATAGGTATACACTGAAAATGAAGCCAATAGGATTTCTGAAAGATCAGACATGGGGCATGAAAGAACTACAAGAATCAAAGATGACTTCATGGTTTTGGCTTGGCTGAGTGCAAGGATGGAGTTGTCATCAACAGAGATGTGGATGATTATAGATGGGTCAGATTTGACCAGCAATCGTGGTGGTAGGGTGTCACAAGATTGAGATATACTGAGTTTCAGATGGCTATTCAAATGAATATAGTAAAAGGAATACGTAATCAGGAGGGTTTCATTCTCAAGATACAAATTCTAGAGGCATTCGCACAAGGGAGTGAGTACAGACAGAAAAGTTCTAGGAACAAGCTCTATTACTTCACTATGAAAATTTCAGCGAGATCAATAGAAACAAGCAAGGGAGGGGCGCCTGGGTGGCGCAGTCGGTTAAGCGTCCAACTTCAGCCAGGTCACGATCTCGCGGTCCGTGAGTTCGAGCCCCGCGTCAGGCTCTGGGCTGATGGCTCAGAGCCTGGAGCCTGTTTCCGATTCTGTGTCTCCCTCTCTCTCTACCCCTCCCCCGTTCATGCTCTTTCTCTCTCTGTCCCAAAAATAAATAAACATTGAAAAAAAAAATTAAAAAAAAAAAGAAACAAGCAAGGGAGAGATAATGTGGAGAAATAGACAGTTAAGAAGGAAGAAAACCAAAATATTATGTATTTTTGGTAGCCAAATGTGGAAAATGTCTTAAGTAAGAGGGAGTAATCAAGTGTCATAAGCTACAAGGTACAGGTGACTGTTAGAGCAATAGTGGCTGAAGTAGTGGGATAGAAGTCTAATTAGAATAGGTCCAGGTGAGAACTGGAAACAGTAAGTATAAATAAGTCTTTGACTAGTTTTTCCGCAGAGTGGAGAAATGGGGTGATAACTGGAAGGGAAAATGAGATCAGCAGAGGTTCTTTAAAATGGGAGGAATGACAGTATTTGCCTATGCTGGTAGGAAAGATCCATTAGTCAAAGGGAAAATATCTCAGGAGAGAGTGAGGGAGAATTGTTGGACCTATGTCCTTATTAGCAAGAACAGATATGGTCTAGTGCAATGGTGAACGATGGAATACAGATGGCTCCCTTCAGGAAAGGAGATCCTGGCTCCTGGGGTCAAATCTCCGCTCAGACATGCCCTCCCTAGACACCTGTGAATATGTTATTTAACACCTCTAAACCCTTGTAGGTCTTAAAAAATACTCAGCATAGGGCTCAATGAGCTGCTGTTATTTTAAGACAAAATAATGCTTACCAATTTTGTTAACAACAAAAGGGAAACTTTCAGCAGACCTCCTGGATTAATTGTCTACAGCATGCTTTTCTAAAATTTAAGTTAATACTTGTCCCTCTGCCACATTTTTCAATGGCACACAAATTTGTGTATTTTGTACACATTTTGCCTCGTACATGACATGGACTGCTCATGAAGGTAATTATCCCAGCAAACTAAGCTGCGTGAAAAGATAAACTGCTTAGTGGATTAAAATTGCATATTTTATATAACCCAGTGGCATAAACATCCTCGTTCCACTTATTGTGAGTCTCATAAATCTCCCCAGGACATCTACTGTTACTGCTTTTTAGCTTTTCCTTCATCACCTTCTTTTCTCTGGTGGTGGGGAAACAGACTCAGAAAACATATCCTCTGGTATCACTGTTGCTGGTCTCCAGGAGATGAGCTATGATGACACCCACCTCTTACAGAGACACAGGGGTTGTGACAATTTAATAGACTAGAAAAATAATTGAGAGAGAAAACCAACAATTCTTCCCTCCCTCTGGAGGAAGAAGATGGGGTTTCATTAAGGGCTCAGATGCTCAGGACCAGTTGGCTGTTATTACAAGGGCTTTCTATTGGAAACTTCTTGGACCAGTGTTAATAAAAGAGCCAAGTAGCTTAGTGAGCTAAATCAGAGCCATGTGTCACTGCAGCAACATCTTTAGCTTTGCTGAACCTATAATATTGCTGCTTCTACACTTGCCCTGGCAGTTTTGCAACAGAAATGGGAGAATCATTTGGGGAAGAGTGTGCTCATCAGATTTTCTATATGATTGCTGGACAAAATAGGAGAAAAATGGAATTAAGTGAAGCAAGAGAGAATGCAGTCAGAAATGTAGAAAGAATGGATATAATCATTAAGTCAACCACAAAAGGTCTAAAGTCTGTCCCCGGGGATCTTGCACTCCTCAGTTTCAGAATGAGCAGAGTTTCACCCTCTTGAAGGCTGGGGATAGACATGGAGACTTGGGAAAAGTTGCTTTCAGTTCTAGGATTCCTTATTCTAAACTTTTGACAGTGTGGCCCATGCCTACCTTAGCCACTCCCCAGTGTAAGTATTTGGAATATTGAATTCTAAAAGATTTCACATTTTCTTCACTCTTTCTGTTGACTTGAGGTTGCTGTATTTCCCTGTCACCTTATTTCACTTCAACACCTACAGTGACTAGCTCGTCATAGGTACTCAACAAGTACTTCCTGAATGCTAAAGTCTTGACACAGACTCAGTAATTTTGTTACAAAAACTAACACTTGTAAAAGCCCTAAACCCCACTATGAGTTTACGTAATCAATTCCCTCCTAGCTAGACTGGAAATGTCTGTGACTCTAATCTCCCTAAATAGATTATCTATACTCCTCATACTCAGAACAGAACCTTGCCCATCATAGTTACCAAGGGAGTACTGATTGACCACCTGACTCTATAAAAGTTGTGGAGGCACGAGAGTATGCAAATGAGAAGGAAGAGCCCAGAAGAGTATCATTAGATGAAAGAATGTCTTCAGACTTGGTCAGTGTGTTTGCAGTCCAAACAGGTTATCAGCCCTGTCTAAAATGGCAAATCTTTCCTCAGGCAGAGCACCCCTGCATCCCTCCCCACCCCCACTTGCACTAGTTCTGAACCACACACCCAACACTTGCACCTATTCATCACTGAGCTCCATGAAACAAACTCTGACCAACTGTATGACATGAAGAAGAGGCCATCTGAGATCACTCCAGATTTGAAAGCTGAACAGAAGAGTAATGGGGGAGGGGTCTGGGGCGTTGGCACTGGAAACTGTGTTCCCAGAGCTACTAAGAAGCCTGCCGTTGTCATTTGGAAAAGAAAATGGAATTGTTTGTTCTGTTCCAGAAGGAAGAGTTAAGAGGTAGAACCGATAAGAACACAAATCGTAGTCTAATATAACAAATCTGCAGAAATTTAAGGCTGCTTTGTAACACAGTGAACTCTTCTAAGGAATTGTCAGACAAGGTCTAGGTGACTATCAAGAATATCAGAGAAGGGAATTCTGAGTTGGGGGAGTCATCAGTTAAGACCTGTAAGTTTCCTCTAAATTTGAAAAAAAAAGTGTTTAAAAAATATACAAATCTATGATAAATTAATAAGTAAAAACCGTTATAATATTTCTCATAGGTACTTAATACGTGCCAGGAACTATGTTAGCCCTTTACATGAATTAACATCATCCTTCTAACAGCCTTATGGATTAGGCAATATCCTTAGTGCCATTTTAAAGACGAGGATTGTAGTTCAGGTAACTTCTACAAGGTCACCTAGTAGAAAAGTATCAGAGCTGAGATTGAAACCCAGGCAGTCTGACTCCAGAGGCTGTATTGTTAATCACCACACTTACTTCCTCTTCCTACGAAAGAAAATAATTAGTTCTTATGAACAGTGAAGCTCTTTTATATTAGACAACTCAAAAACCCTTGCCTAAGAGTGGATATGTTAGCCGGCACCTGGAGAGTAAAAGCTGGATAGCTGTGGAGCAGAAGTAAAAGCCTTCTAGGATCAGGGAATGCCACGTGACACTAGAAGAGCACCTGGAAGAGAGAGTGCTGTGCTTCCAAATAGCCAGAAGGAGAGAGCTGTCATAGGAACATATTTAGGGAGAAGGAGATTCACAGTAAGGCCAGAGTTCTGGGCTGGGGTCAAGTCAGCACATAGGCTTTGCTTAAGGACTTTGGATTATAACCACTACGGTGGGAAGGTCTATGAAGTAGGCAAAATAGTATCATTAGACTGTTTTGTAGATGAAGGAGAGAGCCCAGTGAAGGGGAACAAATTTGCCAGGATCCTTGGAAGCTGTGTGAGTCAAAACCAGATTGAGAAGCTTCCTGTTATTACCAAAAGCTGTTGTGATGCAGGGTTGTTACTGTGCTATAATATAACCAAGCAAAAGCAGAGCTGGACCAGCAGGAGGAGTCACAGAAGAGCTGCAGGGGTGGAGAAGGCTAAAAGGCCCTAAGGAAGTGTAGGGTAAGATAGGATGGGATCCCAAAAGGCTGAGGTTTCCCATCAAAGGAGTGAGTGGCACAAGAGGAAACTGAAGAATGCGTCTGTGACCAGATCATGCAGGGTCCTGTACATACATTAAGAATTTTAGATTTAATCCTAAAGGTATTAGAAAGCCAAGGGTCAACAAGATAATGTTTTTGAAGATGACAGTTTTACTCTACAACCCTGTAAAGTATTAACAGATATACTTTTGCATTGAAAATAAAAGAAACCTTACCCTAGAACATTCAAAGTTGGAGGCATCACAACACCTCACTCCTAGCTTGTCCAGCATAAGGAAAAAAAAAAAAAGATCTTCTATGTAGATACATCATTATCACATTTAACCAAATAAACAAATAATATTAAAAAAAAATTTAATACTGTTGCGGGGGGTGCTTTTTTGGAATGAATAAAAGACTGGGCTTCACAGAAAAGAAAACTCTATCAAAAGAAAGAGAGAGAGAGAGAGAGAGAGAGAGAGAAAGAAAGAAAGAAAGAAAGAAAGAAAGAAAGAAAGAAAGAAAGAAAGAAAGAAAGAAAGAAAGAAAAGAAAGAAAGAAAGAAAGAAAGAAAGAAAGAAAGAAAGAAAGAAAGAAAGAAAGAAAAAGAAAGAAAGAATTAAAGCCCTATTCATTTGATAAGAACAAACACTTTCACTGAACCAAAATGTATCAGAGCTTAAAGTTCCACAGCAATCATGTAATTTTAAAGCCCTCTTTCTTGGTGAGAAGACATATATATGTCACAAGCTGTTGATTTACCATTTACAGAGATGGGCTCATAAATGCTGTTTCTGACCTCTAGCTCAGTCCAACACCGTTGCTCTATGTGCCACTGAGAAAACTTGGGGATTTTCCCTTGCTTATAAGGGCAACTAGGGAATCGACATAGGCCACATTCTACCAAAAATTGCTGCCTCTCCAGCTAATTCTTTTTTAATATAGCAGTCTGTAGTATAGCATGTTTCATCTCTGTCAACACTCTAGCTAGAGTTTCAGATGGCATGGTTAATTCCCTGGCATCCATCTTACCTCTGTAACAAGTGGCTAAGCTCAGACATAATTTAGGGTCCTGGACCTAGTCATGAGGTACTGTTCAAAGCCAGTATTTTAACCATAGGCCCAATGGGAATATTGCTTATGACAGTTTAATACAACTGCAGTATTACAGCAATTTATTTTTAGACACCTGCACCAATGCCCTCTCTTTCCACTTCTCAAAATGCCACAGTGAGATATCATGGTATATGAAAAGAATCAACCATTGCTGTACAACCTACAGGTTGCAGTAAATGTCAGTTTAACATAGTAATTCATATGCATTTCAAAATATACGTTGGTTTAGAGCTTCCCTACCTTCCAGTAGCCCAGAGAATAAATTCAAAACAACTTAACCAAGAATTCTAGACTCTCCATCATCTATCCTCATGCCCTCTATCTGTTCATTATCTCTTTTGAATTCCAGACCGGTGTTTCTAACTCCTCGTGGATCAACACCCGGCACTTGTGTCGGAAGGTGGTTAGTTAATTGGACATCTTCCCACTGTGAATGTCCTATAAGAGGATCAAATTCAGTAGGGGGATATTTGGTTTCAAGTGCAATAACTGATTGCCTTCCTCCCCATCAAGTTCAGAACCATTGAAGAAAAAAAAATGGAGGAGGAAGATGAGGAAGATGAGGCTCAAAATATTAGCACCTTCCTAGTTAAGCTGGAAAGGAGAAAGAGTCCTGGGGCTGATTCCAAAGTAGGATTTGTAACCCCCTCATACATCCCAAATTATATTTGGCAGTCCCATGCCAAGTAGCACAAACATTGCCAGCTGCTTCAACAACTTTAATATGCTTGGGTTAAAGTCAAGCCTGAGCCTGCCATAGGAGAAGTATCACATTGAGAACAGGCAATGGTGTGTGGCTGTGTGTGTGGTGTGCAGATCTCAAAAAGCAAATCAAAAAGGGAGTTGAGTAAGCATTTCCCAAGTGTCTTTTACTATCTCAACAAGAAGTCAGATGATTTTTCTTTTTGAAGGGAGAATATAATGAGAGGAAGGAAAGAAGGATAGGAACTTTTCCCCTGGACATATCCCTAAATTTCTACGTTAAAAGCCAGCACGAATACAGAGAAATGGAGAAAATGTTCCTCTTGTACAGCCCTAAAGTAGTCCCAATTTGCATATTTCTTCTCTGGTTAATATTATCACCCCTTACCTCAGACCTCAGAGGCTAGAAGCCTGGAAGTTCATTTCAAACTCTCCTTCAGCCCATACATCCAAGTGAATTTCTGGGTTTTAAAGATTTTTACCTCTGAAATTTTCTTCATGTCCTTCTTGCCCTGTATCTCCATTGTTACAAAATAACTTGCAGTCCTCATCCTCTCCCTTCTGGCCACCCGAATCCATTCCCCTGGCACAGTAGTTCAGAACATGAGCCCTGAATCAGATTTCCTGAGTTCAGAGTCTAGCACTAGCTGGGACTTATCTAGGAACATTATCTAACCTCTCTAAACCCTAGTTTCCTTTAAGTGGAGAAAGCAGTACTTACCACATAATTGCAGTGATGATTAAATGAGAATGTAAATAAAATCCTTAGAAGAGGGCCAACCACATGGTAAATTCGCAAAAAAAAAAAAAAAAATGTCAGGTACTGTTATCAGTATTTACAATTACTATTTTTTAATTGAAAAAGCAAGTTTTAGGGCAATCCCTATAGTATTATCCAATTTCAATGAAATATGGTCATACATGACAAAAGTATAATATGATAAATAACAAACTATTATTGGTCATCTAAGAGGTACAGCGAGGGCAATGTTAGATATTACCCACTTTTCTTAACACATCAGTGTCCTCTCTCATTTTTTATAATGAACATGTATTTTTTTTTAGCCAATTAAAGTCTCCAAAATTATCTGCTAGCATCCATTTTTTTTTTAGAATTATAGGACTCTGAGATTTATAGGTATTAATCCTCTACTGAAAATCTTTGCCTACAGGATGCAGAATGAAATCCAATGAAAAACTCTTCCTCACCCAATACACCCTTTATTTTTTTTCATCTCTTTTACTGCCACTCCTACTCTCTTCAAATCTTCACCCATAATATTTCCCCTCACCTCATGGTGCAGGACATCCCTCCCCTGGAGCATTCCATCATTCTCCATGTCACAGTGAAGTACCATTTCCTCTGCCATAGATGCCCTGGTCTTATCGAAGGCTGTGTAGTGTTCTATTTCTTACACTATGAGAAAATGGGACTTTTCTGCCAGTCTTTGTAGGTCGCCTTCTGCTGCCTCTATTCCCAGTTACCTTACCTATTCTAATTCATGGCCGTAAATGACAGTTGCTTGAAATTCAATTCCATGCCTTTATAGACTCTAGTGCTATTCGCTTTGCTACTCCTAAGACCTTTCCCTCTTTCTTGTTTGGAATCCCACATATTAAGCCTGTTATGAATCTTACTGCTGGTCATGTTAGATGGTCACCTGGATAAGTCCGAGACAGTTCATGCCTTCAAGGAAATTGTTTTCCAAAGGTTTTTCTAAATGTAAATGTGATTTTGCTTATAAAATATCACCAAACCACATATAATCAATTACCAGTCTGGTTGCTATAGGAAATAGTTTTTCTGGGCCATTAGGAAAGAGAGAAGGAGATTAAGGAGTATGTTGGGCACGCGTGCACGTGTGTGTTATGATAGAAAAGACACTACTGTCCACTTAATCCAAGGTCTATTTTGTCTATTTTCAAATTCTAATTTTCTTTTCCAAACAAAAAGATAATTTTCAAAACCCCATAGCCAAATATTAATAAGTTCCAATTTATCATTCTTTTTCTTAGTATTGTCTGGGTCTTCTCAAAGTCATGAAGACATTCTCACATAGATCATTTTCTAGAAAATTGGCTGCTTTATGTTTCATATTTAGGTCTCTGGTCAATCAAAAATTTATTTTTGTGTGTGATTTAAGGTAGAGGGTGAGCTTTATTTTTTAAGGCAATTGTACTGGCGCAATTTGCCAAAAGGACTTTTTCCCATTATACAGCAGTGGCACCTTTGCATAAATCAGGTATATGTATTTGTTTCAGGATTCCAAAGGCTCTTCTATTGGTCTGCTCATTTACCCTATATTGATAGCATTCTGTTTTACTTTCTGTTACTAGGTAATTAATATTGATACCTGGCAGTTAAGCCTCCCTGTGTTCTTTCAAATCACATTGTCAGTTTCCATGAAAAAATGCCCACTGTAATTTTATTGGGATTAAATTTACAGAGAAATATCTGTAAATTATTGAGTCACTTAATTCATAAGTATTAAATACCTTTCCATACATAGGTGTTTTTAAAATTCTCTCAGTAATGTTTTGTAATTTTCCAAGTAAGGATTTTGTGTACCTTTTATTAGATTCATTAGATATTCATTACATTTCATTAGATATCTAGTATTTTTAGGATTCTAATTTAAATGGTTTCAAAAATTCATTTTCTAATTATTACTAGTAAATAAAAATGCAATTGGTTTCTACATTGGCCAAATTTGTTAGATTTATTTATTTTAATAGTTTAAAGATTTTTTTTAATTTACTTTCAAGTTTATATAAAGATTCATATACATAATTTACACACATAAGCATGCTATCTAAAAATACTGTCGGTTTCACTTCCTTTCCAAATCCTTATACTTGGTATTTCTTTTTCTTATCTAATTGCACTGGCTAGAAATTTTAGTACATGCTGCAAAGAAACCATAGTATCAGACATATATTTAAATATGAAACCAGGGACTCCTAGGTGGCTAGGTAGGTTAAGTGTCCAACTTTGGATCAGGTCATGATTTCAGTTTGAGTTCAAGCCCAGAATTAGGCTCTCAGCACAGAGACTGCTTTGGATCTTCTGTTTCCACCTGTCTCTGCCCCTGCCCCACTCTCTCTCTCAAAAATAAATGCTAAAAATAATCTTAAAAGAAAAAAAACACAAAACCAAACTTGCATTCCTGGAAGAAACTCATTTTGGTTATATGGACTTTTTTTTATCATCACTGGATTTGATTAATAGTTTAAGAATAGTATGTCTATGTCCATCAGAAAGATTGGCCTATAATTTTCATTTCTTAAAGTGTCTTTGCCAGATTCTGGTATGCCAACTACATAAAACAATCTGAGAAGTTTTTACTCACATATTATGAAAAAAGATTGCATAATATAAGCACTTTTTCCCGATTCTTTGTGTGGAATATTTTATTATAAACTGTCATTTTAATTTTTAAAATTAAAACAATCTATCAAAAGATACAAGTAAGCAAATGAGGATGAAACCACAGAATGGAAGTATATCCCCCTGAAGGACTCTGATCCAAAATAAATACAGAATTCCTAGAAATAAATTAGGGGAAAAAGTACAATCTATTAAGAAAGTAGGCAAAAAGGCTTTAAGAGGGAATTCACAAAAGAGAATATTCATAAGGCCAATAGGTAGAAGAAAAGATGTTGGACACACAGTTTAAAAAGAAAGAAGTGAAACTGTATTTCTTCAGAGATTAATGTGATCCTATATATTAAAAAAAAGGATCCACAAAAAAACTAGAACAAAAAAACTAGTTTAACAAGCTCACAAGATACAAAACTTATATATAAAGCATATCCTAATAATTACATCTGAAAATAAAATTTAAAAAAATAATTCTGTTCACAATAGACTCCAAAGGAATAAAATACTTAGGATTTAATTTAACATCAGTAAAAACTTGTATATTGAAAACTACAAGATGTTGCGAACCAAAGTTACAGAGGATCTAAGTAAATGGAAGAGACATACCAAGTTCCAAGGTTGGAAGACTAAATATTGATAAGACAGCAATTCTACCCAAAGTGATCTATAGGTTCAATGCAATTCCTACCAAAATCACAACAGGTTTTTTTTTTTTTTTGGTAGAAATTAAAAAGTTGGCCCTAATAGCTATGGAAAGACAAAGGACCTATAAATCCCTCCCAAAAAATGTGAAAAAGAAGAACAAGTGAGAGGGCTAACTCTACCTAATTATAAAACTTGCCATGTTCACTGATCAAGACTGTGTAGTATCACTATAAGGATAAACATGTAGATCAAAAGAACAGAAAAAAAAAAAAAGACAAGAAAAAAAACCCTATAACTATGGTCTTACAAAGGCAGCTCAAAGTGAAAAAAAAAAAAAAACAGTCTTTTCAAAAAATGGTGCCAGGACAATTGGATAGCCATACACAAACAACGAATAGAGTCCTTTTATTTACATAATACACAAAACTTCCCTAAATGTGAGAGCTGCAAACATAAGGCTTCTAAAAAAAAAAAAAAAGCACAGGAGAAATTTTTTGTGACCTTAGATAAGGCAGGTTACTTAAATAGGACACCAAAAGCATAGTCATAAAAAGAAACAAAAGCGTTGAATTGGACTTTATAGAAACTAATAGTTTGCTTTTCAAAATATATCATTAAGTAAATAAAAATAAAAACTACCTGAGTAGGAAAATAGCCACAGACTATTCAAAAGTTATACATCTAATAAATAACTTATATTCAGAATATATAATGATTCTTACAAATCATTAATAAGATGATTAAATTTTTTAAATGGGCAAAAGTTTAGAAATTTCATCAAAGAAAATACACAAGTGGCTAATAAGCACAAGAAAAGATGTTCCTGAGCATTAATCCTTAGGGAAATGCAAATTAAGCTACAATGAACTGCTCCATCCTTACTATTATGGCTATAATCAAAGAGATTGACAATACATTGAAATGTTGACAAGGATGTAAAGAAAGAAATTAAACTCTCACATAGTGCTGCTGGGAATGTAAAGTGCTACAGCCAATGCTGCAAATAGATCGGAAGTTTCCTCTAATGTTAAAGACATCCTTAACACATGACCTAGTAATTCTACTCCTAAATACCTTACCCTAGATAGCTGAAAATGTTAGTTTCTTACCCTAGATAGGTGAAAATGTAAGTTTCCACAAAGATTCAAGCAGGGGAGTTCTTGCAGTATTATTCATAATAGCCAAAAAAGTAAAATCCCAAATGTGCATCAACTGCTGAATGGATAAAACAAAATCCACACAATGGAATATTATTCATCCATTTAAAAAACCCTACTTACTCATGTTAAATATGGATAAACCACAAAAACATTGTGCTAAGTGAGAGAAGCCAGACACAAGATACAGAGTATGATTACATTTTATAAAATTTTCAGAGTTGGAAAAACAATAGAGTCAGAGCACAGGCGAGTGACAAGTGTTGAGAGTGGAAATAGGGGTAGGCATTAGCTGAAAGCAAACGGGGAATTTTTCAGGATGACAAATATGTTCTGATTCTGGATTATGGTGATACCTGCACAATTCTATAAATTCACTATAAACCGTTAAGTATACACTCATACTGGTTAAATTTGTTATGTAAATTGTGTATCAAGGAAATGGTTAAAAAAAAAAGCCTCACCAAATGTTATACCAAATCATATCCACGAGTTCAAAATAGGTAAAATTAATTTAAGATGTCAGAATTAGAATAGTGGTTTTCCTGGAGAAGGTAGTGTTCACTGGGAGCAACAGAAGGGAAGTTTCTGGGGCACTGAAAATGTCCCATTCTTTGATCTATTACATCGGTATATTCACTTGATAAAAATTATTTAAATTGCTCACTTAAAATATGTGAGCTGCCTGCTCTCTTAGTATAAGTTAATACTTCACAAAATAAACAAAAATAAGAAACTGTGACCCAATTAAAATTTTTTTTCAATTTAAATCCAAGTTAGCTAACATATAGTATAATAATTATTTCAGGAATAGAATTTAGTGATTCATCATTTACATATAACATCCAGTGCTCATCCCAACAAGTGCCCACCTTAATTCTCATCACCCATTTGGCCCATTGCCCCACCCAAAACCTCTCCAGCAATCCTCAGTTTGTTTTCTGTATTTAAGAATCTCTTGTGATTTGTCTCCCTCTCTTTCTTAATTTTGCTTCCCTTCTTCTATGTTCATCTGTTGTGTTTCTTAAATTTTTTTTAATGTTTATTCATTTTTGAGAGACAGAGGGAGACAGAGCATGAGTGGGCAAGGGGCAGAGAGAGGGAGACAGAATCTGAAGCAGGCTCCAGGCTCTGAGCTGTCAGCACAGAGCCCAATGCGGGACTCGAACTCACAAACTGCCAGATCATGACCTGAGCCAAAGTTAGACGCTCAACCAACTGAGCCACCCAGGTGCCCCAAGTGTTTCTTAAATTCTACATATGAGTGAAAACATATATTTGTCTTTCTCTGACTTATTTCACTTAGCATAATATACTCTAGTTCCATCTACGTAGTTGCAAATGGCAAGATTTCGTTCTTTTTTTATCTTTATTAATTTATCATCTTTATTAATGTTCCTTTGTGTGTACACACACACACACACCACATCTTCTTTATCCATTCATCACTTGATGGACATTTGGGCTCTTTCCATTATTTGGCTATAATCAATAGTGCTGCTATAAACATTGGGTGCATGTGCTCCTTCGAATCAGGATTTCTATATCCTTTGGATAAATACCTAGTAGTGCAATTGCTGGGTCATAAAGTAGTTCTATTTTTAAACTTTTGAGGAACCTCCATACTCTTTTCCAGAGTAGCTGCACCAGTTTGCATTCCTCTCAGCAGTGCAAAAGTATTCCCCTTTCTCCACATCCTCACCAACATCTGTTGTTTCCTGAGTTGTTAATGTTAGCCATTCTGACAGGTGTGAGGTGGTATCTCATTGTGGTTTTGATTTGTATTTCCCTGATGATGAGTAATAAGCATCTATTCATGTGTCTGTTAGCCATCTGGATGTCTTCTTTGGAAAAGTGTCTATTTGTGTGTGACCCATTTTAGAAGAGGAAATCCTGTTGGAGTCTGTTACTGGAATTTCCTCAAACTATGAACTTGATTTTATTTAGGGATCTTTATTTACAAGATTGATGACAACAACAGGTTAAAAACCAACAAACAAATCTGGCCCACTCATTCTCCAAAACTTAGTGGGATTTTTCATGCACCAGAGAGATATAATCAATTCCAAGTATTTGGTTTCTAAGTAAAACCTAAGCTTCTCCTATGTTGTGAAGACATACATTTTGTGTCTGTTAACAGTACCCATTCAGGTACCCTTTTCTTCTTTTAGACTACTATAAATTCATACCAGCATGTTTTTCACAATGATGTTTTAGAAATTCAAGTTCTATATAGCACTTTAAAATGCTCTTGTCGTCTATAACACCATAAAGTGAGCACAGGGTGAGTGGTAGTAGCAGCCATTGGGGATAATGAAAATGATGCCAGATTATGATTTGCAGTGATAGGTCCCAGTTAGGAGCTGGCTGTGGGCTTGACCATGTCACAGATTTTCCATCCTGCTGCACTGTCCCCCAAACTAGAAGTCATCAATCTACCTAAGTCATCAGAGTGTTGTGAAGGTCAGAGGAGATGAAGTTTTTCAAGCTGCTTGCCCATGCATTTAGTGTCATTCAAGGCTGCTTCTTGGTATTATTAACAGCGGCAAATACACAAGTTAGAAAATTTAACTTGCTTTCAGTTGCATAGCTTTTAAAATTGAGGTTATAATGAGTTCCTTGAAAAGTGCCTTATCTGCAAATATTGTTTCTCCATTTGGTATAGGAATGGGTTCTCTAGTGATCTGCTTACCAAACTTGAATTTTATATGATCCCAGTGGCAGTGTAGTTCTGCAGAAGGAGATTAGATATAAATGTGAAAAGCCTAGCCCCACTTCACCCAAGATGGACAAGACACACCATGGCTTATTGATGATAGCCTGTAGACTGAGCGGGTGGTTGAGGGCAGGGGATGGTAAGAGCATTTCTTTCTTATAGAGCTTGACTTGATACTTTGGCATTAAGGAATTAGTGGTTTGTGACCCACTCCCCTCTCAGAAGATTCTGATCTGCCCTCCTAGGGAGTATGTTCCTCACTAAGAACAACAATAATGATAATGATGAAAATGTCTAATATTTCTCAGATACTATAAGCCATACATTGTACTAAACATGCTACTTGCATTTACTCCTAATCAGTCTTCTATGAGGAAACTAAAGAGATTGTAAGGTAGATCATGTCATTCCAGTGCTTAAAATCTTTTCATAGATTGCCCTTGCATATCGACAAAAAACCTCCTACAGCTCACCCTGTCTTCAAAGCTCTTGTGTTGTCTGTCTCTGGCTGTGTGTCTGACTAGCATGTGCCACTCTTCTGTAGCTCATTTGCTCATTCTGGCTCAAAGTTTTTGCCTTTGCTGTTTCTTTTTCCAGGAATGCCTTCACTTAGGCATTAGGAGTGGGCTTCCTTTGTCCCCAGCTCAATGACATCTGTACAGAAAGGCCTTTCCTAACCATCCCCTCTGAAATAGACTCAAAAGGATTAAGTTATATGCCCCATGGACACATAGGGGCAAAGCAACAATTTGCATCTAAGACCTTCCAAAGTAGGGGTTAAAAGCAAGTATCACTGAAAGAATCAGAGTAGAGGTTTTATCTTTATCCTAAGAAGACACTTTAAATGGAAAACTCTCAGATTTGAGTTGAAGCAAAAATGCTTCTTCACTCTGGGTTGGGTTTGTTTTTCCATTTAGTCCGAAAGAACTAAAATTAATATAATTAAATAAGGTCACGTTTTAGAGTGACATAAAGGGGAAAAGTTATAAAGGAGATGAAAGTGAAGGAAAATTTAGATCTTTCTTTAGGAGAGCTTCATTATTTCTCCTCATTAAAGTAATTGTTGGTTTAATGCCAGATCTCTCCATCAAACAGGTCCAATGAGACATTGGAAACTGAATAAACATACTGTCTAATAACAAGTGATGAAGGCAAAAGGTGAAATTTCCACTTATAAATAGCTATTCCTTATTGAAATTTCCCAGGGGCAAGGGGTCACCCAGCAGAGATAATTGCCAATTAAGATTGGACAGTCCAGGCAAGAAGCCAGACCAGTACCCCAATGTTACAATGGGTCAGCCATTTATTAGATTCCTGGCTCCTGATTAAATGTCACAGAATGATTAACAGATTAATCCTCAGGCCTTTCTGGAAGAGACCCTAGTTCAGCATACCATGCCACAGCTCAGTAATTCTACACTTCTCTTTGGCACAGAATCTTTTTTGGAAAATGTTCCATGACTCACTCTATTTTACTTTCTTCCGTGCAGCCTTGTTCAGCTTCTGTTTCATGTGGTAATGACTAATGATTGTGCTCCCTTCTTTGCTAAAGATATGGTTCCGTTAATTTAATATTTCCCTCTGTATCCTTACCTATCTATAGGAACATTCAAGTGATAATGCCTTGGACCAAGAAAGCATAATGCAAGTTGTAAGTACTTACCTATAGACTAGTTGGGGAGGCAGTACAGTCCAAGTACCTGAGTTCACAGCCAAGCTCCACTATTTACCACCTATGTCACCTTGGTAAAAGTACTTAACCTAACGTTCAGATCCCTTATTTATAAAAAGGAAAATAGTATTGTTTATCTCAAAACGTTGTTGAAAATTAAATAACCTACATACAAAACAGTTGAACATACATTGAATCTTTAAAAAAATATTTCTAGAATGAGCCTAATAAGGAACTCATAGGAATATGAGACTACAAAGATTAGCCTATTTTCACATCTGGCTTCTCCCATGGGAATGCCTAGGACTATTCCTATTCTCCTAGTTTAGAAGCAGCAGATTCCACTAGCCTGAAATAGACTTAATCTGATAATAAACCCCATTATGATCTTGGAAAATGTTACTTTTTATCAAGTGATGGAGAATAATAGCAACTACTAATTATTGAGATTTTTCTATGTGCCAGGCATTGTTCTGTGTACTTTATATATGTAAAATCATTTAATCCTCCTAAACCCAATGGAGTAAGTACTAAAGGGGTAGAGACAGTAGGCAAACTCAGGCCACTGCCATGTGACTCCAGAGTAATACAACGTGAGCCTTTCTTTGTACGCTCTAAATTCCCATCTAGTTAATCCCTATGCTTGTACACTGAATGTCACCGTCTCCCATCTTTCCGAGGACATCAGGGTTTTCTGCATTTCCTAATACATCATCAAGTTTCCCCCCCATTGGATCTTTCCCATATTATAAATACGACATTATTTCTTCCATCTTAAGAAGCAAAAAAAGAACAACAGAAAAATTCGCTTTATCCTACTTTACTCTCCAGCTGCCTTCTCATTTCTCTGCTTTTCTTCACAACATAATTCCTAGAAGGATTTCTATAATACTCTTTCCAGAACCTCTATTTTTTTTCTTGAACTCAGTCTAATTAGACTTTTATTTACACTTCTAACAAAACTTTTTTTTTTTAAGATCACCATTGCTCTGTCATGTTGCTAAATTCAGTGTTCCATTCTTTTTCCTAATCTTACTTGACCTATCAGTAGCATTAGATATAAAATCAGGTCTGCCTTGATATACTTTCTGTACTTGGTTTCTAGGATATGACGTTGTCCTGATTTTGCTTCTTCCCCTTCCATATTAATCACCTATCCCATTTCTTTCTCTTCTCTCCAACCTCTAAATGTTGGAGCAAGCCATGTATAAATCCTTAGTTTTCTTTTCTTTATCTATATTCATTCTCTTGCCGATCTTATTTCTTTTTGGAATACCTATACCACCTCTATATTGATGACTATCAAATGTATATCCTCTGTCCAGAACCCTCTAACAAGTGTAAACTTGTTTAAATAAATGAAGGTATTAAAAGGTTGGCATGCTACCTTCTGACATTGTGTCTTCTTTTTCTAATGCTTGCAATCTTATGCACCCCACATTTATGGGATCAGAAGCAAGGCATATTTCTCATGCAATTTACCATATTATGCTAGAAATGCTCATATGTCAATTCTCTGTGGTTTTTAAGCTTATATATAACAATTGTAAATATCTATACACTCAATATTGGAGAACCTAAATACATACACCAATAATAAAAGACATAAAGAAATTGACAGTAATATAATAAGAGTAGGCAACTTTAAAACCTCACTTACAACAATGGATAGATGATTCAGGCAGAAAATCCATAAGGGAATTGTCTTTGAATGATACGTTAGACCAGACAAATTTAACAGATATATATACAGAATCTGTTCCATCCAAAACAACAGAATACACATTCTTTTCAAGGGCACATGGAACATCCTCCAGGATAGATCACATGTTAGGTCACAAAACAAGTCTCAATAAATTTAAGAAGACTGAAATCATATCATGCATCTTTTCCAACCACACTGATATGAAACTAGATATCAATTACAAGAAAAACACTGGGGAAAAAAACATGTGGAAGCTAAATAGTATGCCACTAAACAAATGATGGATCAATAAATAAATCCAAGAGAAAATATAAAAAAAAATACATGAAGACAAATGAAAATACCATGGTCTAAACCTTTCGGATATAGCAAACGCAGTTCTAAGTGGGGGAATTTGTAGCAATACAGTCCCAACTCAAGAAACAAATCTAAAACAACCTAAACGTGTACCTAAAGAAAGTAGAAAATGAAAAAGCCCAAAATTAATAGAAGGGAGCAAATAATAAAGATCAGATAAATAAATAAAAATAAATAAATAAAATAGAGACAAAAATACAAAAGAAAAGATCAATGAAAACAAGAGCTGGTTGTTTGAAAGGATAAAATTTATAAACCTTTAGCCAGATTCATCAAGAAAAAAAAGAGAGGATCTAAATAAATAAAATCAGAAATGAAAAAGGAAAAGTAAAACTGAAACCACAGAAATACAAAGATTATAGGAGAATATTATGGACAATCCAGAAAACAAATGGATAAATTCCTAGAAACACAATCTTCCAAAACTGGAACAGGGAAGAAAAAAGCTGGACTAATTACTAGTAATAAAATTAAATCAGCAACTAAATAACTCTAAACAAAATTTCAGGACCAGGTAGAGCCAAAGGTGAATTCCAAAAAACACTTAAATAAGAGTTAGTATATATTCTCCTCAAACTATTCCGAAAATAGAAGAGGAAGAAAATCTTCCAAATATGTTCTTAAAGCCAGCATTGCCCTGATACCCAAAACCAAAACACTACAAAAAAAGAAAATTACAGGCCAATATCTCTGACTAACATAAATGCAGAAATCATCAACAAAATGCTAGCAAACTCCATTTAACAATATATTAAAAGGAACATTTGCCACGATCAAGTGGGATTTATTCCGGGGATGCAAGTTTAGTTCAATACTCACGAGTCAATCAAATCATACACCATAATGAAGGATTAAAAAAATCATATAATCATCTCAACAGATGCCAAAAAAGCATTTGACAAAATCCACATCTACTCCTGCTAACTCTCAAGAAAGTGGGTTTAGAGGAAATAAACCTCAACATAATAAAGCCCATATATGACAAACCCACAGCTAACATCATACTCAGTGATGAAAAATGAGTGATTTTCCTCTAAGATCAGGAACAAGACAAATCTATTCTCTTGCCACTTCTCTCAACATAGTACTGGAAGCCCTAATCACAGCTATCAGACAAGAAAAGGAAATAAAAGGCATCTCAATTAAAAAGAAATAAAACCATCATTATTCATAGATGACATGATACTAGATACATATTAGAAGTAATAAGTGAATAAAGTTGTAGGACTCAAACTTAATATACAGAAATATGTTGTGTTTCTATACATTAATAATAAAGTAGAAGAGAAATTAGGAAAACAATTCCATTTATAATTGCACCAAAAAGAATAAGATACCTAAGAATAAACCAATTAGGTGAAAATCTATACTCTGAAAACTATAAAATATTGATGACAGACATTTCAGATGACACAAATGAAAAGATATACCATGCTCATAGATTGGAAGAATTAATCTTGTTAAAATGTCCATACACGGGGCGCCTGGGTGGCGCAGTCGGTTAAGCGTCCGACTTCAGCCAGGTCACGATCTCGCGGTCCGTGAGTTCGAGCCCCGCGTCGGGCTCTGGGCTGATGGCTCAGAGCCTGGAGCCTGTTTCCGATTCTGTGTCTCCCTCTCTCTCTGCCCCTCCCCTGCTCATGCTCTGTCTCTCTCTGTCCCAAAAATAAATAAACATTGAAAAAAAAAATTAAAAAAATAAAATGTCCATACTACCCAAAGCAATCTACAGACTCAATGCAATCCCTATCAAAATACCAATGGTATTTTTCATAGAACTAGAACAAATAATCCTAAAATTTGTAGAGAAAAAAGACACTGAATAGCCAAAGCAGTCTTGAGAAAAACAAAGCTGGAGGTATCACAATCCTAAATTTCATGATATGCTACAAAGCTATAATAATTAAAACAGTATGGTACTGGTACAAAAAACAGATACATAGATCAACAGAACAAAATAGCTGATAAAGTTATGCTTATATGATCATTTAATATACTATAAAAAAAGCAAGAATATACAATCGGGAAAAGATGGTCTCTTCAATAACTAGGCAGCTACATGAAAACACTGAAACTGCACCTTTTATATCATATGCAAAAATTAACTTAAAATGGATAAAAGACCTAAATGTGACACTTGAAACCATACAACTCCTAGAATAAAACATAGGGAGTAATCTCTTTGACATCATCTATAGAAACATTTTTCTAGATATTTCTCCAGAGGCAAGGGAAACAAACAAAAATAAACTACTGGAACTATAACCATAATAAAAAGCTTTTGCACAACAAAGGAAACCATCAAGAAAATGAAAAGGCTGAATGGGCGAAGAAGGGAGAAGATATTTGCAAAGGACATATTCAATAAGGGATTAATATCTAAAATATATAAAGAACTTATATGACTATACACCCCAAAAATTCAATTTAAAAAGTGGGAAGAGGATATAAATAGATATTTTTTTCCAAAGAAAAATTCAGATGGCCAACAGACATATGAAAAGATGTTTAACATCACTAATCATCAAGGAAATGCTGAGAAATGCAAATCAAACCTACAAGGAGATATTACTTTATACCTCTCAGAATGACTAGAATAAAAAAAGGTAAAAAATAATAAATGTTGGTGAGGATGTGGAGAAAAAATATCACTCATGCACTGTTGATGGGAATGTAAGTTGATGCAGTTTCTGTGGAAAACAGTGTGGAAGTTCCTTAAAAAATTGAAAATAGAAATACTATACAATTCAGTAATTCTACTACTATTTATCCCAAGGAAATGAAAACACTAATTTGAAAACTAGTTTGCCCAACACTAATTTGAAAAGATATATGAACCTCTAAGTTTATTGCAGTATTTAAAATAGCTAAGATATGGAACCAATCTAAGTGTCCATTTATAGATAAATGGATAAAGGGGATGTGGTGTGTGTATATAATGGAATTATTCAGCCACAAAAAAGGTGTATCTTGCCGTTTGTGACAACACAAATGAACTTCAAGCGTATTATGCTAAGTGAAATAAGTCAAAGAAAGACAAATATGTATGATTTCACTTACATGTGGAATCTAAAAAATAAAACAAATTGACAAATAAACAAAAAGCAGAAACAGACCCATAAGTGCAGACAATAAACTGATGTTTGACTAGGTTGGGGGGAAAAGCAAAACTGGTGAAGGGGAGTGAGAGCTAGTTATGAAAGGAGTCATGGAAGTAAAAAAATACACCATAGGGAATATAGTCAGTGGTATTGTAATAGAGTTGTATGGTTACAGATGGTAGCTACACTTGAGGTGAACCATAGCATAACATATAGAGTTAGAGCACCACTAAGTTGTATACCTGTGTGTCAACTATATTTCAATTAAAAAAAAAAAAGACCATTCATGAAACAAAAGGCTAAAGAAATCCTATCCTAGTGAAGAGGAAGAGAAAACCTTTGACTTCAAACTAGACAAAGGGGATTGATCATCGTATTATTAAAATTTAATCACACTTTTGTTCAGTGTTACATCCTTTTTTTTTCTTTTTTACCCCTTTTATATTAGTGGCTCCATTGTATCTATTGTGGTTAGGGAAGGACTGAAAGGAATGTTCAGAGAATCCAATCCTTACTATCAGCAGCAAAAGTCCATTTAGCATCAGAACACTTCATCATCCTTGCATTATAATAATGTCATATTGTTTTAATGACTTTTTTCTTTTAATAGTTGATACTGTTTCCTTCCTTTAGAGGAAGAGAATGACAAATGACAACTACCATCTAAAAACTGGTTTATGATATTAAAGTAGCCTCACTTTCCTCAGGTGTAAAATGGAAAAATAAATCCCTACTTTCAAACAGTAAGGTAAACACTGTATGAAAAAAATTATATTACTTACTCAAGTGTTATAAACATATAAAAATAATTTATACACACAGAACTGTTCCAGAAATCTTTTAAGTATGTGCACAAAGATTTTCATGGTAAGAACTTGATAACAGGAGAGGGAGAGGGGAGAGAATTTAAATATACATTAGTATTGTGGAATACTATATACCTATCAGAAAAAGGGAAAGTTTTCTGTATTAAATTTGGATAATATTCATGCTATATTGCAAGTGGAAAAATTGTAGACAGTTGTATTGTCTTATCTCATCTTTGTGAAATAAATATACACGCCCATGTATTAGTGGGTGTATATGTGTGTACAAGTGAGGTTTCATGCATGGATGTGTGATCTAGAAGTACAGAGAATTTTTGGTGATTAACTCTAGGAATTAGAATGGGGATTGAGACAACTGTCATTTGTACTCTTTTTTATAGAAGTATATACTATTTTGTAATAAAAAATAAAATTAAAAATATAGAAAATAAAGAAGGAATCATATCACAAAATATTTTAAAAATGAAAACAATTTATAATAATAATATATATAAAATCCCATCTTTTTTACAAGGTACCATGAAATAGTCCAGCATGTAGTCTGAAGCAGGATTTGTAGAATTTTGACTACAAGTAGGTAATTAGGCTACCTCATTTCAGAGAAAAGCTAAAACACAGGCTTTCAAATCTGAATTTACATCAAGAGGATTCACTTTCAGAAAGCAATCTCTTTACTTAGTGTATATGTAGATGAACTAGAGTCTTCTACAATTAAAAATTCTGTTTTCTTTTGATAGCTTCTTTAAATCCCCCATAAAGTTAAAAAAAAAAAAAAAAGAAAATGAGAACAACTATGTTGCCTAAAAAGGTTGAGGGTAAATATCTCATGGCTTCTACAACATGTTTCCTTCATCTTTCTCCTCAAAGTTCATGTGCCTTGAAAATTGAGGTCAAAGAATGAATGTACAGACAACTGCTATAGTTGTTTTAACCTCTTCAGGATAATTAAGGCTTCAAATATTAGACTGAGGTTATTTTGAAGAGGTTGGTAACCAATTTCCTTCTAGGCATGAAACCAGAGTAAATAAAGTCAAATGGCTAGACAATGAATGTCTGGGATGTGTAAATTATGAAATAATAAAATGACTTACTTGAGTGGTTATGGATTTGGCTTCTTTGGGAGTCACCACCTACCATTATTAATGTATGATTTAGACCACTTCTTGAGTACCAGGCTATGGGTCTGGTATTGCACTAGGAACTTATACAACTCTTACATCTTCTCAACAATCATTTTTGGTGATTTTGTAGATCCAAGCTGTATTCCCATTTTACCTAATAGCTAAGTGGCTTAAGCATATTGCCCAATATTAAAAAAATATATATACAAATTCTTCCCACAATGCAAAAAAAAAAATCCCTATGGAAGTGATCAATTGTTTTTTTGGCTGGAGAAAAAAAAAACAGATAAAAATTATTTCCAAAGTAGTAGAAAGAAATGCATATCTTAAATATGAATTTAAACAAAGGTACACCTAAGAAATAGAAAACTGTGGCATGGCAGGATTTTATGTGTAATGAAAATTTAAACAATTTGACATGCTATTGAGATTATAAAAACTATGGGATGTAGAATCCAGATTAGAAGAATGTTCAGTATTGTTGGGTGCCATCAAGGAGGGCTTTATACTGCCCTGACAGTGTTTTAAGGGGAAAACAGATCTTAAAATATCTAGGTCCCATGGAAAATATCTGAACAACCTGGGGTTATCTGAGAAGTATAGATCCTGAGGCCCATAAAATCCTCACTGAATTAAACGAAGGAGAGATTCATCAGGTACCTGTGACAGCAAGAATTGGATTTCTGGAAGTTGCAAGGAGTCAGAAATATGTTTTTGATATTGGACTTAAACAGAACTGTTCAAGTTGTCCAAGTCCACAGGAGAATAAACAGCCTTGAAAAGTAATAAGTCCCTAACTATCTGAGGTGTGTAAGCAGAAAAAAGAGGGTTTGTGCAGGGAAAATTCAAGCCCTAGGTTAGTAAGTCCCTGACTTACAATGGTTTGACTTTATAATGGTTTAAAAGCAATGTGCATTCAGTAGGAATAATACTTCAAATTTGGGATTTTGATCATTTCCCAGGCTAGCAATATGTGGTACTATACTCTCCTGTGATGCAGGGTGGTTGAGGCAAGCAGTAGTTCCCAGTCAGCCATGCAATCACGAGGGTAACCAACCAAGACCCTTAAAACCATTCTTTGCCCATACAACCATTGTGCTTTTTACTTTCAGGACAGTATTCAATACATTCCATGAGACATTCAATATCTTATTATAAAATATGCTTTGTGTTAGATGATTTGGCCCAACTATAGGCTACTGTAAATGTTCTGAGCACATTTAAGGTAAGCTAGGCTAAGCTGTGATGTTTAGTAGGTTAGGTGTTTTAAGTGCATTTTTGACTTAGGATATTGTCACCTTATGATGGGTTTATCAGGATGTCACCCCACAGTAAGTTGAAGAAGATCTGTATGTTATTCTTACGAATATTCAGGATCTTTGATGTCATTTCTTCTGATCCTGAAATTTTGAGATAAATTTGTATGACATAGCCTTTAAGAATCACCTAGACCTCTAGTATTCTAATTACAAAGAATTATAAAAATTAGAAGGTGAAAAGTTAGCCATTAGCTGAATATCCCATGGGGTACATTTATTGCCCTGATTTTAAGGTCAGAAACTTTATTGTTTTTATTGTTTACTATTCCTTTCAGAATGCCCAGGACACTGTGTAAGGTTCTAAGTTATTTCCCAAAATAAATTTAATAAGTTTTTCTTCTCAAAGACATATATATATATATATATATATATATATATATATATATATGTATATATATATATATATATATACACACACACATATGTATGTATATGTATATATATGTGTATATATATGTATGTATTATGTATAATAGCTTTTTCTTCTCAAAGATATTTATATTTATATATATAACTTTATATATGTAATATAAGGTTATATATATAATTTTAGCTATATATTTGTATATCTATATATTTGCATATCTGTATACTATATTCACACACACATATATGTATAGATAGGTATTATAGATAAGAAGGGTCACAGCCCTTACACAAGAAAGGTAGCAACCAACCTCAACATTTTTCATGGCTAGATTTGAAGTAAGTTGGTTCTAAATGTACTGCTCAAAGTATGCTTATTACCAATGTTGTCCTTCACAAATAAAAACTTTCCTCAACTTTGAGAGCTAAACAATTGTTTTCCATTAGGTCATGAAACTGAGCCTTAGAGAAGTGAAATATCTTGCCAAATGTCTCACAGATAGTAAAGTGACACAGTTATGTGCCCATCTCAGTTGTGAATGAGTTGGACTCCTCACTAGGGGTAGGAGTAGAGTCAACCATGTTAGAACGCCCCCTGACCTGCCAGGTGACATCCACCATACCACAACAGGAAGCATTTAACTCCTTCTGAGTTACCTTGGCAAAAACTCAGAAAAGAAAAAAACACCTGGTGCTTTGAAAAATAACCATCTCAGAAGGAATGGCTAGATGGCCTCACTGCCTTAGACAGAGTTTAGCTTAAAGGAATCACTGGTGTAACAGAAATTCTCTTTGAGCAGAATTTTAAAGGACACATCTCCCTATAGGTCTAATATGAGAGATATTTTCTAAGGAGGTTGGGGATGGGAAGGAAGTACTATAAAGAAGAAGCATCCTCCAGAAGATTCCCTGAATAGGTCAGGATGCTCCATTTCAGCAAGTAGGTATTAGGCAAGGATTGCACTGACCTCATTCACAGTGGGAACGTCAACCTTGTCTATAGCTATCTAGTAAACCACCTGCTCCTAGCTCAAATCCTTGTACTTATTTATTAACTTATGGGTTTAATATATTCCTTTATATTGACATACAAGGAAAACCCCAAAAGGCTATCAGATTTTTCTGAAACTTTGTGGATAGAAGGGAGTGGCATGATATACTATAAGTGCTGAAAGGGAAAAATCTGCAGCCAGGAATACTCTATCTAGCAAGGCTGTCATTCCAAATAGAAGAACAAGTAAAGAGATTCCCACACAAACAAAAACTAAAGGAGTTCATGATCACTAAACCAGCCCTATAAGAAATATTAAAGGGGACTCTTTGAGTAGAACAGAAAGACCATAATTAAGAGTATAAAAAGTAAAAAAACACAAAAGCATAAAAATAATTTCTGCAACATCAGTCAAGGGATTCATAAAAGGATATAAAATATGACACCATATACCTAAAATGTGGGTGGGAAAGGAGTGAAGAATGGATTCAAACTTAAGCAACTCTCAACTTAATATAGACTGATACATGCAGAAGATGTTATATATAAACCATATGGTAACCACAAATCAAAAACAAGTAATGGATATGCAAATAATAAAGAGAAAGGAATCCAAGTATATCACTAAAGAAAGCCACCAAACTATGAGAGCAAGAGAAGAAAGGATCAGAGAAAATGTATAGAAACAATCACAAAACAGGCAATAAGTACTTATCTGTCAATAATTACTTTGGAGCATTTAGTCCATTTACCTTCAGTCAGAAGACAGAGTGACATAATAGGCAAGAACAAAACAAAACAAGACCCATCTATATTCTGACTACAAGGGAATCATTCAAGACTGAAAGTAAGGGCATGGGGAAACATTTATCATATAAATGCATGTCAAAAGAAAGCCAGGGTAGCAATATTTATATCAGACAAAACGGACTTTCAAACAAAGACTGTACTAAGAGAAAAAGGACACTAGATAATAATAAAGAGGACAATCCAAACAAGAGAACATAACAATTGTATTTATACACCCAACATGGAAGCAGACAAATAATAATGTTAATAGCGAACATAAAGGAAATGATCGGTAGTAATACAGTAATAGTGGGGGACTTAAAAGCCCTCCTGAATCAATGGACAGATTATCCCAACAGAAAACCAAAATGGACATAGTGGCTTTGAATGACACACTGGACCAGGTGGTTTTAACAGATATATTCAGAACATTCCATCCTAAAACAGAATACATATTCTTTTCAAGCACACATGGAACATTCTCCACAATAGAGCACAATGTTAGGTCACAAAACAAGTCTCAACAAATTCAAAGAGATTGAAGTCATACCATGTATCTTTTCTAATCACAATGTTATGAAACTAAAAATCAACCACAAGAAAAAATCTGGAAAGAGCACAAATACATGGAGGTTAAATAATATGCTGCTAAACAATGAATGGATCAACCAAAACATCAAAGAAGAAATAAAAAGTACATTAAAACAAATGAAACTACAATGGACAAAAATATTTGGGATGCAGCAAAAGTGATTCTAAGAGAAGTTTATAGCATTACCTACTTGAACACAAGAAGCAAAAAAAGTTCTAACTCAAGAAGCAAGAAAATTCTCAAATAAAACATAATCTGACACCTAAAGGAGCTACAATGAGAACAAACAAAATGCAAACCCAAGAAAAAGAAGGAAATAATAAAGATTAGAGGAGAAATAAGTGGTATAGAAGCTAAAGAAAATAGAATAGGACAAGGAAACCAGGAGCTGGTTCTTTGAAAAGATCAACAAGGGGCGCCTGGGTGGCGCAGTCGGTTAAGCGTCCGACTTCAGCCAGGTCACGATCTCACAGTCCGTGAGTTCGAGCCCCGCGTCAGGCTCTGGGCTGATGGCTCATAGCCTGGAGCCTGTTTCCGATTCTGTGTCTCCCTCTCTTTCTGCCCCTCCCCCATTCATGCTCTGTCTCTCTCTGTCCCAAAAATAAATAAACGTTGAAAAAAAAAAATTTAAAAAAAAAAAAAAAAAAGAAAAGATCAACAAAATTGATAAACATTTAGCTGGACTCCACAAAAAAGAGGACCTAGGGGCGCCTGGGTGGCGCAGTCGGTTGGGCGTCCGACTTCAGCCAGGTCACGATCTCGCGGTCCGTGAGTTCGAGCCCCGCGTCAGGCTCTGGGCTGATGGCTCAGAGCTTGGAGCCTGTTTCCGATTCTGTGTCTCCCTCTCTCTCTGCCCCTCCCCCATTCATGCTCTGTCTCTCTCTGTCCCAAAAATAAATAAACGTTGAAAAAAAAAAAAAAAAGAGGACCTAAATAAACTAAAGAACTAAAGAGAGAAATAACAACCAACACCACAGAAATACAAACAGTTGTAACAGAGTATTATGAAAACCTATAAGCCAACAAATTGGACAACCTAGAAGGAATGAATTAATTCCTAAAAACATGTAGCCTATCAAAACTGAAGCAGGAAGAAACAAAAAATTTGAAGAGACCAATTGCCAGCAATGAAATTAGATCAGTAATCCAAAGACTCCCACCAAACAAAAGTCCAGGACCAGACGGCCTCACTGGCGAATTCTACCAAGTAAGAAAGGAGGAGTTAATACCCATTCTTCTCAAATTCCCGCCCCCCCCCCAAAAAAAAACTAGAAGAGGAAGGAAAACTTCCAAATTCATTCCATGAGGCCAGAATAATCCTGATAACAAAACCAGATAAAGACACCACAAAAAAAGAGAACTACAGGCCAGGATCTCTCATGAATATAGATGCAAAAATCCTAAGCAGAATATTAGCAAACTGAATCCAATAAGACATTAACAAAACCTACACCAAGACCAGGTGGGATATGTTCTTGGGATACAAGGGTGGTTCAATATTTGAAAAAAAAAAAAAATTAGCATGATATGTCACATCAAAAAAGAAAGGATAAAAACCTATGATAATTTTAATAGAATCAGAAAAAATCTTCAACAAATGACACACATTCATTATAAACACCCTCTGCAAAGTAAATCTAGAGGGAATATATACTTCAACATAATAAAGTCCTCATATGAAAAGCCCACAGCTAACACCATAGTCAATAAAGAAAAGCTGAGAGTTTTTACCCCAAGGTCAGGAACAAGACAAGGACGTCCACTCTCACCCCTTTTATTCATCATAGTACTGGAGGTCCTAGCCACAGCAATTAGAAAACATAAAGAAATAAAAGGCATCCAAAATTGGTAAGGAAGAAGTCAAACTTTCACTATTTGCAGATGACATAATACCGTGTATAGAAAACCCAAAAGATTCCACCAAAAAACTACTAGAACTGATAAAGTAACTCAATGATGTCACAGGATACAAAATCAATGTACAGAAGTTTATTGCATTCCTGTACAGTAATAATGAGGCAGTAGAAAGAGAAATTAAGAAAACAATCCATTTGCAATTGCTCCAAAAATAATAAAATATCTAGGAATACACTTAAGCAAAGAGGTCAAAGAATGTACTCTGAAAACTATAAAACACTGATGAAAGAAATTCAAGGTGATGTAAAGAAATGGAAAGATATCCCATATTCATGGGTTGGAATACTGTTAAAATGTCTCTATTCCCCAAAGTAATCTACCGATTTAATGCAATCCCTATCAAAATACCAAAATCATTTTTCACCTAACTAGAACAAACAATCCTAAAGTTTATATGGAACCATAAAAAGACTTCAAATAGCCAAAACAATCTTGAAAAAGAAAAACAAAACTGGAGGTATCACAATTCCAGATTTCAAATTCTATTACAAATCTGTAGTAATCAAGACAGTATGGTAGTGGCACAAAAATAGACACAGAGTTCAATAGAACAGGATAGGAATCCTAAACCCACAATTATATGGTCAATCAATGTTTGACAACAGAGGCAAAAATATGCAATGGGAAAAATAGAGTTTCAACAATTTGTATTGGGGAAACTGGACAGATAACATATAAAAGAATGAAACTAGACTACTTTCTTTCACCATAAACAAATATAAATTCAAATTGATTAAGGACCTAAATGTGAGGCCTTAAACGATAAAAATAATTGAAGGGATCACAGGAGTAATTTCTCTAACATTGGTGATAGCAACATTTTTTAAGATAGGTCTCCTGAGGCAAGGGCAACAAACACAAAAATAAACTATTAGGTGAGACTACATCAAAATAAAAAGTTTCTGCACAGCAAAGGAAACAATTAACAAAGCCAAAAGACAACCTACTGAATGAGAAGATATTTGCAAATGACATATCTGATAAAGGGTTAGTATCCAAAATATATTTTTAAAAATTGATAAAACTCAACACCCAAAAAACAAAAAATCCAATTAAAATAGGGAGAAGACATGAACAAACGTTTCTCCAAAGAAGACATCCAGATAGCCAATAGACACATGAAAAGATGCGCAATATCACTCATCATCCTGGAAATGCAAGTCAAAACTACAATGTGATACTACCTCACACCTATCGGAATGGCTAAAATCAAAACACATGAAACAACATGTGTTAGCAAGGATGTGAACAAAAAGGAAGTTTTGTGCACTGTTGGTGGGAATACAAACTGGAGCAGCCATTGCTGGGAAACAGTATGGAGATTCCTCAAAAAATTGAAAATAGAACTAGCCTATGATCCAGGAATTATACTACGAGGTATTTACCCCCCATGAAAAAACAAAACAAAACAAACAACAACAAAAACACTAATTCAAAGGGATACATGGAGCCTATGTGTATTGCAGTATTATTTACGATAGTCAAACTATGGAAACAACTCAAAAGTTCATCAATAGATGAATGGATAAAGATATATAGATATAGATATACACACACACATACAATGGAATATTATTGAGCTATAAAAATAATGAAATCTTGCTATTTGAAACAACATGGATAAAGCTATAGAGTATAATGCTAAATGAGGTAAGTCAGAAAAAGACCAATACCATATGATCTCACTCATATGTGCATTTAAGAAACAAACAAGCAAAGGAGAAAAAGAGAGAAACCAAGAAACAGATTCCTAACTATAGAGAACAAACTAATGATTACTAGAGAGGAGGTGCGGGGGGGTGGGGGGTGGGGAATGGGTGAAATAAGGGATGTGGATTAAAGAGTACACTTAACATGATGAAAAAAATTATATATATATATATATATATATATATATATATATATATATATATACATACATACACATATACATATATGTATTCCTTTATTACAAGAGGAGATCTCATACCCACATACCATTATCTGGATGCTTTCTTATTCTCATTATACCATGCTATTTCTTTCCTTATTATTTTTATTTCCACTTAGTAATGCCTTCATTCTTTTTGCATATATGTTGATTTACTTAATAACCATATGAGGATTTTATACCATTAAATTTTCTCCATCTCATGCTTTTTTCAAACATATTTTAATAATACCTTCCTTCCTTATTTCACCTTCCTTCTTTATTCTGGCTACCACACTATTTCTGAATTTCTTTTCCAAAATTCATAGCCTCCTCAAATATGATCTCCAGCCCTATTTAATTTCAGAACCAATGGAATGCACATATGAAAAGATATGCTTTATTCTTCTTTGTTTACTCCGCCCTATCATCCATATTACAGAACACAGTTCTTGTCCTATGCTATGTTTAACATAAGAAACACACATTAAATGTTTGTGGGAGTGAATTAGAACACACAAAAAAAAGAAAACATTATGTAATTTTTGAGCTTTTTAAAAATTTTTATTCATTAAATTTAAATTAAAAAAAATCACCCATCCCCCACCCCCACCCCTGCAACCATCAATTTGTTTTCTGTATATGAGCTGGGTTTTGTTTTGAGATTCCATATATGAGAAATCATACAGTATTTGTCTTTTTTTGGACTTATTCCACTTAGCATAATGCCTTCAAGGTACATCCATGTTGTTGCAAATGGCAAGATTTGCTTATCCATTTGTCCACAAGTAGACACTTAGGTTGTTTCCATATCTTGGCTATTGTTAAATAATGCTGCAGCGAACATGGGCATGTATGTATCTTTTCAAATTAGTGATTTAGGGAGAGAGGGAAGATGGCGGCGTAGGAGGACACTGGGCTCACCGCGCGTCCTGCTGATCACTTAGATTCCACCTACACCTGCCTAAATAACCCAGAAAACCACCAGAGGATTAGCAGAACGGAGTCGCCGGAGCCAAGCGCAGACGAGAGGCCCACGGAAGAGGGTAGGAAGGGCGGCGAGGCGGTGCGCGCTCCACGGACTGGCGGGAGGGAGCCGGGGCGGAGGGGCGGCTCGCCGGCCAAGCAGAGCCCCCGAGTCTGGCTTGCAAAAAGCGGAGGGGCCTGATGGACTGTGTTCCGACAGCAAGCGCGACTTAGCGTCTGGGAGGTCATAAGTTAACAGCTCTGCTCAGAAAGCGGGAAGGCTGGAGGACAAAGGGAAGGAGAGCTGCTGAGCCCCCGGACGACAGAGCTCAGTTTGGTGGGGAACAAAGGCGCTCGCCAGTGCCATCTCCCCCGCCCATCCCCCAGCCAGAATCCCAAAGAGAACCAGTTCCTGCCAGGGAACTTGCTCGCTCCTCGCAAACACCCAACTCTGCGCTTCTGCGGAGCCAAACCTCCGGCAGCGGATCTGACTCCCTCCTGCTGCCACAGGGCCCCTCCTGAAGTGGATCACCTAAGGAGAAGCAAGCTAAGCCTGCCCCTCCTGCCCCTGTGCACCTTGCCTACCCACCCCAGCTAAGACGCCAGATCCCCAGCATCACAAGCCTGGCAGTGTGCAAGTAGCCCAGACAGGCCACCCCACCCCACAGTGAATCCCACCCATAGGAGAGGGGAAGAGAAGGCACGCACCAGTCTGACTGTGGACACAGCGGTGGACTGGGGGCAGACATCAGGTCCGACTGCGGCTCCGCCCACCAACTCCAGTTATACACCACAGCACAGGGGAAGTGCCCTGCAGGTCCTCACCACGCCAGGGACTATCCAAAATGACCAAGCGGAAGAATTCCCCTCAGAAGAATCTCCAGGAAATAACAACAGCTAATGAGCTGATCAAAAAGGATTTAAATAATATAACAGAAAGTAAATTTAGAATAATAGTCATAAAATTAATCGCTGGGCTTGAAAACAGTATAGCGGACAGCAGAGAATCTCTTACTACAGAGATCAAGGGACTAAGAAACAGTCACGAGGAGCTGAAAAACGCTTTAAACGAAATGCATAACAAAATGGAAACCACCACGGCTCGGATTGAAGAGGCAGAGGAGAGAATAGGTGAACTAGAAGATAAAGTTATGGAAAAAGAGGAAGCTGAGAAAAAGAGAGATAAAAAAATGCAGGAGTATGAGGGGAAAATTAGAGAACTAAGTGATACACTAAAAAGAAATAATATACGCATAATTGGTATCCCAGAGGAGGAAGAGAGAGGGAAAGGTGCTGAAAGGGTACTTGAAGAAATAATAGCTGAGAACTTCCCTGAACTGGGGAAGGGAAAAGGCATTGAAATCCAAGAGGCACAGAGAACTCCCTTCAGACGTAACTTGAATCGATCTTCTGCACGACATATCATAGTGAAACTGGCAAAATACAAGGATAAAGAGAAAATTCTGAAAGCAGCAAGGGGTAAACGTGCCCTCACATATAAAGGGAGACCTATAAGACTCGTGACTGATCTCTCTTTTGAAACTTGGCAGGCCAGAAAGAATTGGCACGAGATTTTCAGTGTGCTAGACAGAAAAAATATGCAGCCGAGAATCCTTTATCCAGCAAGTCTGTCATTTAGAATAGAAGGAGAGATAAAGGTCTTCCCAAACAAACAAAAACTGAAGGAATTTGTCACCACTAAACCAGCCCTACAAGAGATCCTAAGGGGGACCCTGTGAGACAAAGTACCAGAGACATCACTACAAGCATAAAACATACAGACATCACAATGACTCTAAACCCATACCTTTCTATAATAACACTGAATGTAAATGGATTAAATGCGCCAACCAAAAGACATAGGGTATCAGAATGGATAAAAAAACAAGACCCATCTATTTGCTGTCTACAAAACACTCATTTTAGACCTGAGGACACCTTTAGATTGAGAGTGAGGGGATGGAGATCTATTTATCATGCTACTGGAAGCCAAAAGAAAGCTGGAGTAGCCATCCTTATATCAGACAAACTAGACTTTAAATTAAAGGCTGTAACAAGAGATGAAGAAGGACATTATATAATAGTGACAGGGTCTATCCATCAGGAAGAGCTAACAATTATAAATGTCTATGCGCCGAATACCAGAGCGCCCAAATATATAAAACAATTACTCATAAACATAAGCAACCTTATTGATAAGAATGTGGTCATTGCAGGGGACTTTAACACCCCACTTACAGAAATGGATAGATCATCTAGACACACGGTCAATAAAGAAACAAGGGCCCTGAATGAGACATTGGATCAGATGGACTTGACAGATATATTTAGAACTCTGCATCCCAAAGCAACAGAATATACTTTCTTCTCGAGTGCACATGGAACATTCTCCAAGATAGATCATATACTGGGTCACAAAACAGCCCTTCATAAGTTTACAAGAATTGAAATCATACCATGCATACTTTCAGACCACAATGCTATGAAGCTTGAAATCAACCACAGAAAAAAGTCTGGAAAACCTCCAAAAGCATGGAGGTTAAAGAACACCCTACTAACGAATGAGTGGGTCAACCAGGCAATTAGAGAAGAAATTAAAAAATATATGGAAACAAACGAAAATGAAAATACAACAATCCAAACGCTTTGGGACGCAGCAAAGGCAGTCCTGAGAGGAAAATACATTGCAATCCAGGCCTATCTCAAGAAACAAGAAAAATCCCAAATACAAAATCTAACAGCACACCTAAAGGAAATAGAAGCAGAACAGCAAAGGCAGCCTAAACCCAGCAGAAGAAGAGAAATAATAAAGATCAGAGCAGAAATAAACAATATAGAATCTAAAAAAACTGTAGAGCAGATCAACGAAACCAAGAGTTGGTTTTTTGAAAAAATAAACAAAATTGACAAACCTCTAGCCAGGCTTCTCAAAAAGAAAAGGGAGATGACCCAAATAGATAAAATCATGAATGAAAATGGAATTATTACAACCAATCCCTCAGAGATACAAACAATTATCAGGGAATACTATGAAAAATTATATGCCAACAAATTGGACAACCTGGAAGAAATGGACAAATTCCTGAACACCCACACTCTTCCAAAACTCAATCAGGAGGAAATAGAAAGCTTGAACAGACCCATCACCAGCGAAGAAATTGAATCGGTTATCAAAAATCTCCCAACAAATAAGAGTCCAGGACCAGGTGGCTTCCCAGGGGAGTTCTACCAGACATTTAAAGCAGAGATAATACCTATCCTTCTCAAGCTATTCCAAGAAATAGAAAGGGAAGGAAAACTTCCAGACTCATTCTATGAAGCCAGTATTACTTTGATTCCTAAACCAGACAGAGACCCAGTAAAAAAAGAGAACTACAGGCCAATATCCCTGATGAAAATGGATGCAAAAATTCTCAATAAGATACTAGCAAATCGAATTCAACGGCATATAAAAAGAATTATTCACCATGATCAAGTGGGATTCATCCCTGGGATGCAGGGCTGGTTCAACATTCGCAAATCAATCAACGTGATACATCACATTAACAAAAAAAAAGAGAAGAACCATATGATCCTGTCAATCGATGCAGAAAAGGCCTTTGACAAAATCCAGCACCCTTTCTTAATAAAAACTCTTGAGAAAGTCGGGATAGAAGGAACATACTTAAAGATCATAAAAGCCATTTATGAAAAGCCCACAGCTAACATCATCCTCAACGGGGAAAAACTGAGAGCTTTTTCCCTGAGATCAGGAACACGACAGGGATGCCCACTCTCACCGCTGTTGTTTAACATAGTGCTGGAAGTTCTAGCAACAGCAATCAGACAACAAAAGGAAATCAAAGGCGTCAAAATTGGCAAAGATGAAGTCAAGCTTTCGCTCTTTGCAGATGACATGATATTATACATGGAAAATCCGATAGACTCCACCAAAAGTCTGCTAGAACTGATACATGAATTCAGCAAAGTTGCAGATACAAAATCAATGTACAGAAATCAGTTGCATTCTTATACACTAACAATGAAGCAACAGAAAGACAAATAAAGAAACTGATCCCATTCACAATTGCACCAAGAAGCATAAAATACCTAGGAATAAATCTAACCAAAGATGTAAAGGATCTGTATGCTGAAAACTATAGAAAGCTTATGAAGGTAATTGAAGAAGATTTAAAGAAATGGAAAGACATTCCCTGCTCATGGATTGGAAGAATAAATATTATCAAAATGTCAATACTACCCAAAGCTATCTACACATTCAATGCAATCCCAATCAAAATTGCAGCAGCATTCTTCTAGAAACTAGAACAAGCAATCCTAAAATTCATATGGAACCACAAAAGGCCCCGAATAGCCAAAGTAATTTTGAAGAAGAAGACCAAAGCAGGAGGCATCACAATCCCAGACTTTAGCCTCTACTACAAAGCTGTCATCATCAAGACAGCATGGTATTGGCACAAAAACAGACACATAGACCAATGGAATAGAATAGAAACCCCAGAACTAGACCCACAAACGTATGGCCAACTCATCTTTGACAAAGCAGGAAAGAACATCCAATGGAAAAAAGACAGTCTCTTTAACAAATGGTGCTGGGAGAACTGGACAGCAACATGCAGAAGGTTGAAACTAGACCACTTTCTCACACCATTCACAAAAATAAACTCAAAATGGATAAAGGACCTGAATGTGAGACAGGAAACCATCAAAACCTTAGAGGAGAAAGCAGGAAAAGACCTCTCTGACCTCAGCCGTAGCAATCTCTTCCTCGACACATCCCCAAAGGCAAGGGAATTAAAAGCAAAAGGGAATTACTGGGACCTTATGAAGATAAAAAGCTTCTGCACAGCAAAGGAAACAACCAACAAAACTAAAAGGCAACCAACGGAATGGGAAAAGATATTTGCAAATGACATATCGGACAAAGGGCTAGTATCCAAAATCTATAAAGAGCTCACCAAACTCCACACCCGAAAAGCAAATAACCCAGTGAAGAAATGGGCAGAAAACATGAATAGACACTTCTCTAAAGAAGACATCCGGATGGCCAACAGGCACATGAAAAGATGTTCAGCGTCGCTCCTTATCAGGGAAATACAAATCAAAACCACACTCAGATATCACCTCACGCCAGTCAGAGTGGCCAAAATGAACAAATCAGGAGACTATAGATGCTGGAGAGGGTGTGGAGAAACGGGAACCCTCTTGCACTGTTGGTGGGAATGCAAATTGGTGCAGCCGCTCTGGAAAGCAGTGTGGAGGTTCCTCAGAAAATTAAAAATAGACCTACCCTATGACCCAGCAATAGCACTGCTAGGAATTTATCCAAGGGACACAGGAGTACTGATGCATAGGGGCACTTGTACCCCAATGTTCATAGCAGCACTCTCAACAATAGCCAAATTATGGAAAGAGCCTAAATGTCCATCAACTGATGAATGGATAAAGAAATTGTGGTTTATATACACAATGGAGTACTACGTGGCAATGAGAAAAAATGAAATATGGCCTTTTGTAGCAACGTGGATGGAACTGGAGAGTGTGATGCTAAGTGAAATAAGCCATACAGAGAAAGACAGATACCATATGGTTTCACTCTTATGTGGATCCTGAGAAACTTAACAGGAACCCATGGGGGAGGGGAAGAAAAAAAAAAAAAAGAGGTTAGAATGGGAGAGAGCCAAAGCATAAGAGACTGTTGAGAACTGAGAACAAACTAAGGGTTGATGGGGGGTGGGAGGGAGGAGAGGGTGGGTGATGGGTACTGAGGAGGGCACCTTTTGGGATGAACACTGGGTGTTGTATGGAAACCAATTTGACAATAAATTTCATATATAAAAAAAAAAAACAAAAAAAAAACAAAAAAAAAACAAAAAAAAAACAAATTAGTGATTTAATTTTCTCTGGATAAAATACCCAGAAGTAGAATTGCTGGATCATATAATATTCTGTTTTTAATTTTTTTAGGAACCTCTATCTTGTTTTCCATAATGGTTACGCCAATTTACATTCCCACCAACAATGCACAAAAGTACCCTTTTCTCCAAATCCTTGCTAACACTTGGTATTTCTTGTATTTTTGATGACAGCAATTTTAACGGGTATGAGGTGATATCCTCCTTGAGGCTTTGATTTGCATTTCCCTGATGATTAATGATGTTGAACAACTTTTCATGTATCTGTTGGCCATCTGTAGGTCTTCTTTGGAAAAATGTGTATTCAGGGGCGTCTGGGTGGCTTAGTCAGTTAAGTGTCCACTTCGTCTTAGGTCATGATCTCGCAGTTCATGACTTTGAGCCCTGTGTCAGGCTCTGTGCTGACAGCTCAGAGTCTGGAGCCTGCTTCAAATTCTGTGTCTCCCTCTCTCTCAGTCCCTCCCTTGCTTGCTCTCTGTCTCTCTTACTCTCAAAAATATATAAGTATAAAAAAAAATGTGTAGTCAGATCCTCTTCCCGTTGTTTATTAGGTTGTTGGTTTTCTGTTTGTTATTTGTTCTGCTATGTTTTATTTTTTTATTTTATTAATTTTTTTATGTTTATTATTTTAGACAGAGAATAAGCCAGGGAGGGCAAAGAGAGGGGAGATACAGAATCTGAAGCAGGTTCCAGGCTCCAAGCTGTCAGCACAGAGCTCGACAAGGGGCTCAAACCCATGAACCGTAAGATCATGACCCGAGCTGAAGTTAGGTGCTTAACTGACTGAGCCACCCAGGCGCCCAAGTTTTTGCTATATTTTAGATATTAGTCTCCTTACCATGTATATGATTTACAATTATTTTCTCCCTTTAGTTGGTTGCCTTTTCATTTTGTTGATGGTTTCCTTTGTTGTGCAGAAGCTTTTTAGCTTGATGTAGCCCCACGTGTTTATTTTTGCTTTTGGTGTCAGATTTAAAATAATAATAATAAATCATCACTAAGACCTATGTCAAGGAGATAACTGCCTGTGTTTTCTTCCAAGAGTTTTATGGTTTTGGGTCTTAAATTCAAGTCTTTTTTTCCATTTTGAGTTAATTTTTGCATATGGCATAACGTAGGGGTCTTCATTCTTTTCCATTGGCTGTTTTCCCAACACCATTTACTGAAGAGAGTGTCCAAATTATTCTTATTATTTTGCTGAAAAATTGACTCTACTTTGATGAATACTCCTCCCACAACTTCTCAGCTGTTCCCCTCAGAGTGCTGGCTTACATGTTCTCTAACTTTTCTTGTAACCTTATAGTTCAATCACATTCGTTCTTTCCTTTGAAATTTTGGAAGATCTTTATTTACAGAGTGCTTTCTTACCCCAAAACAGGGGAAGCATTTTGCTTTTCAGAACAAGTCTGAACAAGCTAAAGTGGTAAGTAAAAAGAAACTACGATTCAACTTAGAAAAGAAAATCTCACCAATGAGAAAGTTAACTGCATAAGTTTAGTTTCCCAGACTTTGAAATCCCAGGGTTCATATAGAAATATCACTCAACAGGGGTGCCTGGGTGGCTCAGGCAGTTAAGTGTCCAACTTTGGCTCAAGTCATGATCTCATGGTTTGTGGGTTCGAGCCTCACGTTGGATTCTGTGCTGATAGCTCGTGCTATGTCTCTCAAAAATAAATAAATGTTAGAAATAGCACTGGGTGTTGCATGGAAACCAGTTTGACAAATTTCATATTAAAAAAAATTAAAAAATATATATATTATTACACTATATATGTATATATATATATATATATATATATATATATATATATATATACACACACACACACACATTATTACACTAAAAAAAAAAAAAAGAAATATCACTCAGCAAATGTAACCTGCCTCTTTCCTATAAACAATGGGGGTCATGTTTATATTATTGGGTCACAGAGAAACCATTTAGTCATAAGGGGCCTAGGTATGGACTTTGGTTGACAGGATACGGCTTATATCTCTAATTGCCTCAGAGCCTGGCATGAAGGAATGCAATGGAAGGAAAGAAAGATGGCAGGTTTTGCAGTCTGACAGACCTTCCCTTGCATTGCCCCCCTGCCACATTCCACCTGAGCTTTACAATTAATACCCAGGGAAGACTTACTTGCATCAGTGCCCTGCATGCAGTATCTCATTTCATCCTCGGAACCCTCAGCTACTATTGCTACCAATTTTATGGATGAGGAAACAGATATAAAAGCAGTTGAAAGGACTTATCCAAGGTCACATAGCCTGAAGGTAGTGGTCTTATAATTTGATCCCAAGTTTACCTATCTGTAAAGTTTATCCTCTACATTTATTATTTTTAGTTTTTAAATGAGAAACGCTTACAGAACTTGGACTTAACTTTTAGATTATTGTCAGGTAACATGTATGCTTTGCATTGTTCATTAAAAAAAGTTGACAACAGATCTCCTTCATTGTGATGACTGAAACTCCCAGCATATGTGATTATTCATCTAGAATCACTCGCTAATAGGCAAATGCATTAACAGCCAAGCTAGAATGTCAAAGAATAAAAGATCCTGCCTGGGAAGAAGAAACTGCTGGGACTCCAGACAAGCTCTCCCCAGACTTGGAATCACTGAAGTATTCCTGCATGACCAGGAGAAGGATAGGGCCCTGGTCACTTAGAAATGGTGAATTAGAAAGGAGGAGAGAGATGGACTAGCACAATGCAAAGAGCTTTGGAGGGCCAACATGGTGGAGAAGTAGGGGGATCCAAAGTTCCCTCATCTCTCCAACAAAGCAGTGTTGAAGCTAAAGGACTCTTAACTCTGAGAGTCTGGGAGGCAAAGAGACAGTCGCTTCCAGGGACCCACTGGGACAACCTGACAGACATAGGTGCATGATTGCGAACTGGGAGAGATAAAATGAATGGAGGGGAGGGACCCCCTTCTGCGGAGAGATCAAGGGAAGAGAAAGAGCAGCTGGGGAAGCATAGGACTATATCTTGACAAGAAAAACAAAACAAAATAAAACATGGACCAGGGAGGAGAAAGAGCCAATGTCTAAATGAAGGGCTTTCTCCAGACCAGAGCAGGCTGCCTGGATCAGGCACCTGGGGAGGAGCCACCCCTGGCCTGGTGGCAAGGTCAGGGGCACAGTCCACCATAGGAGAAAGTGATCCCATCCCTGGAGTGCTGTGGGACAGGACAAAGCCTGCCTGCACCCACCAGCCAGGAACCACATACCTGGTGGCACAGAGCGGTACTCACCTAGTACCAGGGCATACAAAGCAGGAGTTTGAATACCAGTGGAGTGCCAGGGCCAGGATTTGGCGGAGTGAGACAAACCACCTTCTTTGCACCCACTGCACAGTGAGGACGACCCAAACAGAGTGGCTTGGGACACCGGATTCATGGAGGAGCAACTGAGGGTCACCATTTTTCCCACCACCACCACCAAGGCAGGGACTCAGGGATCAGGCCATGGGGCCCACAGTGGAGGTAGGACCAACCTACACCAAACCACGCCCCTCCAAGCCTGCTAACTGCGTATTTACCCGAGCGGGATAGACACTGAGGAACCAGAAGGACCTCTCCTCCTGACCAGAGCTGCTGCATTGCCTGGATTAATTCTCAGACAATTCTTGTTATATAGATATATTCTTCCTTTTCTCCTTCTTATCTATTCCCTCCTCTAGTCTGGTTACTCTCGCTGTTGGTTTATTTAAACAGACATATTTAATCCATTCTCTGGATACATGTTCCACACCTCCTTCTTAGTCTTTCTCTCTCTCTCTCTCTCTCTCTCTCTCTCTCTCTCTCTCTCTCTCCCTCTCTCTCTCGCTCTCTCTGGATTAAGCCATATAGTTTCTCTGTCTGGATAACTTTTCTTTTTTTTTTTTTCCCCCTCCTCCATCTTTATTTTCCTCTCTCTCTCTCTGGATTAAGCCATATAGTTTCTCTATCTGGTCAATTTTTATTTTTTCTTCTTCCCCACCCCCATCTTTTCTCTCTTTGTATGGGATAAGGCCTCTTCCATCAGCACCACCTCCACCCTGTTGTTTACTTGTAGCTGGTGTTTCTGGTTTTCTTTTTTTTTTGGGGGGGGGGTTGTTTGTTTAATATGTTTTTGTTTTCTGTTTGTTTTTTGTTTACTTTCTTTTCCAGGGCTCCTTCAACAAACAAATCAAAGCACACCTGGTGGAAGGTTCAAAACAGCACTATAGTAGGGAGATAAAGTAATCAAAGTCACAACAACAGAGAGCAAGTAACACTCTCCAAAAAACACCTCCTAAAGGGCCAGGCCCTGGACAGTGTATGACCCCTTTTTAACATACTAGTGCTCGCAGGTGCAGGGCATATAACAGGCTTTAAAAACATATAAGGGACAGAAACTACCCAAAATGATGAAAGGGAAGAATTCTCAAAAGGAATTCCAGGAAAAATGGCAGCTAAAGAACTGCTCAAAACATATATAAACAATATAACTGAACAAGAATTTAGAGTAATAGTCATGAGATTAATCGCTAGAATTTAAAAAAGCATGGAAGACAGCAGAGAATCTATTGCTGCAGAGATCAAGGAACTAAAAAAATAGTCATGATGAATTTAAAAAATGCTGTAAATGAGGTGCAAAATAGACTAGAGGTGGTGACAGCGAGAATTGAAGAGGCAGAGGGGAAAATAGGTGAAATAGAAGATAAAATTATGGGAAAGGATGAAGCTGAGAAAAAGAGAGATACAAGAATTCTGGATCATGAGGGGAGAATTAGAGAACTAAGTGATTCAATGAAATGGAACAATATCCATATCATAGGAGTTCCAGAGGAAGAAGAGAGAGAGAAAGGAGCCGAAGGTGTGCTTGAACAAATCATAGCTGAGAACTTCCCCAATCTGGGGAAGGAAACAGACATTAACCCAGGAGGCACAGAGAACTCCCTTCAGACGTAACTTGAATTGATCTTCTGCACAACATATCATAGTGAAACTGGCAAAATACAAAGATAAATAGAGAATTCTGAAGGCAGCTAGGGATAAATGGGCCTTAACCTACAAAGGTAGATACATAAGGGTAGTAGCAGACATATCTACTAAAACTTGTCAGGCCAGACAGGAATGGCAGGAAATTTTCAACGTGATGAATAGGAAAAATATGCAGCCAAGAATCCTTTATCCAGCAAGCCTGTCATTCAGAATAGGAGAGATAAAAGTTTTCCCAAACAAACAACACTGAAGGAATTCATCACCCCTAAACCGCCCTACAAGAGATCCTAAGGGGGACTCTGAGAGTGTTGCAAAGACTGCAAATGACCAGAGGCATCACTACAAGCATGAAACCTACAGATAACACAATGACCCTAAACCCATATCTTTCAATAATAACACTGAATGTAGTCCATTTAGTCCATTGACTAAATGCTCCAATCAAAAGACATAGGGTATCATAAAGAATAAAAAAAAACAAGACCCATCTATTTGCTCTCTACGAAAGACCCATTTTAGACCTGAGGACACCTTCAGATTGAAAGTGAGGGGATAGAGAACCATCTATCATGTTAATGGAAGTCAAAAGAAAGCTGGAGTAGCCATACTTACACCAGACAAACTAGATTTTAAACTAAAGACTGTAACAAGAGATGAAGAAGGGCATTATATAATAATTATGGGGTCTATCCATCAGGAAGAGCGAACAATTATAAATGTCTATGCACCAAATTCAGAAGCACCCAAATATATAAAACAATTAGTCACAAACATAAGCAATCTTATTGGTAAGAATGTGATAATTGCAGGGGACTTTAATACTCCACTTGCAACAATGGACAGATAATCTTGACAGAAAATCAGTAAAGAAACAATGGCCCTGAAATATACACTGGATCACGTGGACTTGACAGACATATTTAGACCTCTACATCCCAAAGCAGCAGAATATACATTCTTCTCGAGTGTACATGGAACATTCTCCAAGATACTGGTTCACAAAACAGCCCTAAATAAATAAAAAAGAATTGAGATCATACCATGCACACTTTCAGATCACAATGCTATGAAACTTGAAATCAATCACAGGAAAAAGTTTGGAAAACCTCCAAATGCATGGAGGTTAAAGAACATCCTACTAAAGAATGAACGGGTCAACCAGGAAATTAAAGAAGAAATTAAAAAATACATGGAAAAAAATAAAAATGAAAACACAACAATCCAAACCCTTTGCAGCCAAGGCAGTCCTGAGAGGAAAATACATTGCAATCCAGACCTATTTCAAGAAACAAGAAAAACCCCAAATACAAAATCTAACAGCACACCTAAAGGAACTAGAAGCAGAACAACAAAGAAACCCCAAACCCAGCAAAAGAGAGAAATAATATCAGAGCAGAAATAAACAATATAGAATCCAAAAAAACAGTAGAACAGATCAATGAAACTAAGAGTTGGTTTTTTGAAAAGATAAACAAAATTGATAAACCTCTAGCCAGGCTTCTCAAAAAGAAAAGAGAGAGGATCCAAATAGATAAAAATCATGAATGAAAGTGGATCTACTACAACCAATCCCTCAGAAATACAAGCAATTATCAGAGAATACTATGAAAAATTATATGCCAACAAACAGGACAACTGGAAATAATGGACAAATTCCTAGACACCGACACACTACCAAAACTCAAATAGGAAGAAACAGAAAATTCGAACAGACCTATAACTAGTGAAAAAAATTGAATCAGTTATCAAAAATCTCCCAGTAAGAGTCCTGGACCAGATGGCTTCCCTGGGGAATTTTACCAGACATTTAAAGCGAGTTTATACAGATCCTTCTCAAGCTGTTCCAAAAAACATAAATGGAAGGAAAACTTCCAGACTCACTCTATGAAGCCAGCATTACCTTGAATCCTAAACCAGACAGAGACCCCCACAAAAAAGGAGAACTACAGGCCAATATCCCTCATGAACATAGATGCAAAAAAATTTCAACAAGATACTAGCAAATCGAATTCAACAGCATATTAAAAGAATTAGGATTCATTCCTGGGCTGCAGGGTGGTTCAATATTTGCAAATCAATCAATGTGATACATCATATTAATAAAATAATGGATAAGAACCATATGATCCTGTCAATAGATGCAGAAAAAGCATTTGACAAAATACAACATCCTTTCTTAATAAAAACCCTCGAGAAATCAGGATAGAAGGAACATACTTGAACATCATAAAAGCCATATATGAAAATCCCACAGCTAATATCATCCTCAATGGTGAAAAACTGAAAGCTTTCCCCCTAAGATCACGAACACAACTGGGATGTCCACTCTCACCACTGTTGTTTAACATAGAGTTGCAAGTTCTAGCATCAGCAATCAGACAACAAAATGAAACAAAATGCATCAAAATTGTCAAAGAAGTAAAACTTTCACTTTTTGCAGATGGCATGATACTCTACATGGAAAACCCGAAAGACTCCACCAAAAGACTGCTAGAACTGATACATGAATTCAGCAAAGTCGCAGGGTACAAAAATCAATGTACAGAAATCGGTTGCATTTTTATACACCAATAGTGAAGGAACAGAAATAGAAATAAACTGATCCCATTTACAATTGCACCAAGAATGATAAAATACCTAAGAATAAACCTAACAAAAGATGTAAAAGACCTGTATGCAGAAAACTACAGAAAGCTCATGAAGGAAATTGAAGAAGATATAAATAAATGGAAAAACATTCCATGCTCATGGATTGGAAGAATAAATATTGTCAAAATGTCAGTACTACCCAAAGCAATCTACACATTCAATGCAGTCCCAATCAAAATTGCAGCGGCATTCTTCTCAAAGCTAGAACAAACAATCCTAAAATTTATATGGAACCACAAAAGACCCTGAATAGCCAAAATAATATTGAGGAAGGAAACCAAAGCAGGAGGCATCACAATTCCAGACTTTAGCTTATACTACAAAGCTGTAATCAAGACAGTATGGTATTGGCACAAAAATAGACACATAGGATAGAATAGAGACCCCAGAATTGGACCCACAAATGTATGGCCAACTAATCTTTCACAAAGTGGGAAAAAACATCCAATGGAAAAAAGACAGTCTCTTTAGCAAATGGTGCTGGGAAAACTGAACAGCAACATGCAGAAGAATGAAACTAGACCACTTTCTTATACCATACAGAAAAATAAACTCAAAATGGATGAAAGACCTAAATCTTAGACAGGAAACCATCAAAATCCTAGAGGAGAAAGCAGGCAACAACCTCTTTGACCTCAACCGCATCAATTTCTTGCTCAACACATCCCCAAAGGCAAGGGAATTAAAAGCAGAAATGAACTATTAGGACCTCATCAAGATAAAAAGCTTCTGCACTGCAAAGGAAACAATCAACAAAGTAAAATGGGAATGGGAAAAGATATTTGCAAATGACATATCGAGTAAAGGGTTAGTATCCAAAATCTACAAAGAACTCACCAAACTCCACACCTGAAAAACAAATGATCCAGTGAAGAAATGAGCAGACATGAATAGACACTTCTCCAAAGGAGACATCCAGATGGCCAACCAACACATGAAAAGATGTTCAACGTCACTCTTCATCAGAGAAATACAAATCAAAGCCACACCTGAGAAACCACCTCACACCAGTCAGAGTGGCTAAAATGAACAAATCAGGAAACTACAGATGCTGGCGAAGATGTGGAGAAATGGGAACCCTTTTACACTGTTGGGAATGCAAACTGGAAAACGGTGTGGAGGTACCTCAAACAATTAATATTAGAGCTACTGTATGACCCAGCAATAGCAATACTAGGAATTTACCCAAGGGATACAGGAATGCTGATGCATAGGGACACGTGTACCCCAATGTTTATAGCAGCACTTTCAACAATAGCCAAATTATGGAAAGAGCCTAAATGTCCATCAACTAATGACTGGATAAAGATATAGTTTATATATTCAACGGAATACTACTTGGCAATGAGAAAGAATGAAATCATGCCATTTGCAGCAACGTGCATAGAACTGGAAAGTATTATGCTGAGTGAAATAAGTCATTCAGAGGATGACATATATTATATGTTTTCAGTCATATGTGGATCTTGAGAAACTTAACAGAAGACCATGGGGGAAGGGAAGGGGAAAAAATAGTTACAAGCAGAGAGGGAGGGAGGCAAACCATAAGAGACTCTTAAATACTAAGAACTAAGGTGGATGGTGGGTTGCAGAGAGGGAAAATGGGTGATGGGCATTGAGGAAGGCACTTGTTGGGATGAGCCCTGGATGTTGTATGTAAGCCAATTTGCCAATAAATTATATTCATAAAAAAAGAGCTTTGGATTGTAGATAAAAGGTCTGGGTTTGAGCCCCAATTCTTCCCTGGTCTCCAGTAAGTCCCTGAGCTGAATTCTCTTATTTATATACAAGAACTAATCATTATTGTCTCTCTGGGAGATGTCCTGGGGGATCAAAACATGCACATAAATATGAGACTTCTCAGAGGCCCAAGGCCAGGCTGTTTTAAGTGTGCTCTGAAAGAGAATTCCTTCAAAAAGAAAAAAAAATAGATAATGATAGGGAATAAGAATGATTTTAGGCAGGGTATGCAGTCGCTGTTCATCAGGGGCTCTACCGGTCCCAAATGCTTTTTATTTTTGCTACCCGCCTCTTTTACAGGCATTTCTGTTTGTACTTCTACTAAATATTAATCATTCTTTATGATCAAGATGGAATACAATGAAGTTCACTTGTGTCACCAATTGATTCAACCTTCTGAAAATTACTAAAGCAGAAGGACTACAGCATGGGTTGAGCGAGTAGAGATTTGAGAAAATGAATCCCCCAGCCACACATTCAACTCAGAGGAAAAGAGCAGGGGAGCAAAGAGAATAGTTTTACAATATCTTGCCTCATATTCCAGAGCAGGTGCCATTCTCCTAGTTCTTGGAATGATGCCGTTGAGATGGGGAGGAAAGTTGGGACAGGATCCTACCATCAACACATCCCTTTTCTATAATTATTTTGAGCATCCAGGATTTATCAAGTAATAGATGCTACACCAACGAGGAGAAAAGAAAAGCCAAATGCATAGTAGAGGAGGAAAGATATGAAAAAGGAGAATGAATTTGGGCATCCAAAAGGACTGATCATTAAGCAGTAATAAGAATTTAAAAGCCATCCTCTGAAAGGCTTCAAACAAGTATCTCTGGAGTGTTCTGGCAGGCTGATCAGAGGACAAATTCAGGAATTGCAATTCAAATAGCAACTGGCCATTCATCCTGAAAATAAATCTACTCAGGTCATTATTTACCCAGCAGTGATCTTTGATTGCTAAATGAATCTGTGGCACCTAATGTTTTTTCCCCAACTCTTTGATGTTTAGTGTCAGCCAGGCATTTAATAAATGTCAACAGAGATACTGTATTTATGGGAATATATTCAGTGAAAGATTAAATTAGGCACTGCAACCTGACCACCTACTGAGCAGGGAAGAATTCTGTGCTAGAAAAAAACATTACCATCATAAGGATAAAAAGAATTTCAAATAAGAGACTTAGGATTTTCCTCCCCAAAATGCACGGTGTGAGTTTTCATCCTCAAACTACGATATGTGTGGCTTGGTCTGGTTTCAAATGCCCTCCTGGTGCCCCTTATCTATCATGGCCTTTGAGACTCATTTCCACCCAGATACTTTCCCTGATTAGCCCCATCGCACTCATATCATTCTTTGTATCCAAACTCCTCCGTCAAAACATTCAGGCAGCATAGAAAGACTACCATACTTATAATCTGAACATCAGTGCTTCAGTAATAATTCCTTTCCCCTCTACCATGAGACCATGGGACCTCAGATCACCCATAAGTACAACAGGTGTTACACGAGTGCATGTGCTGTTAGAGCTATAGCATGTCCAACATTGCCTTCTAATAGCTGCACCACTGTTTTCAAGATGTTTGATTTGTTAAAACTTGATTGGCATATTAGAGGACGATTACAAAGAACAGAGTTACAGATAAAGATACATAGCAAAGGTAAAGAAATATGTGTTCAAGTTCATGTAAGATGAAGACAGATTCCAGACATGCAGAGAAAAATACAAAAGAGAGTTATGGCAGTTATAGGTTAAATAAGAACAGCTCTAGTGGACAGGTTTGAATTCTGCTCCAGGGCGGATTATAGTTGCACCCTCTCTGCACTCCTGGCTACAAGTTGGTGGTCCTCAACCAAAACCAAAAGTGATTAAACAAAACCAGAAAGTCGGGGAGCAAAGGTGAATCCACAGTAGGATTTAGTCATCTTATCTCTGTAGGCCTCAAAAACTTTAAGGCAACTGTTCGTCATCAAATTTGGCCCAGTGTAAAATATCAAGAACTACTCAGAAGAACCACAGCTGTAAATGTTCAGAGAGCCACACCCTTGCTAGTAGTAAGTGACTTTCAATACAATTTGATTCCCTACCATACGTGAAAGATTGCATTCTTAGAAACATGGTAGATATAATTGAAAAATCGGGGTTTATTTTATTTTTCCCTTATTTTTGTTTCATCCACTGTCTTCATTTCCATTGGCTGTATTAAAAATAGCTAACAGTGAGACTTCTTAGATATCAAACACTGGACAAATACTTTAGATAGCAGTATATTATTTAATCCTCATAACCAATCCTTTTACAGATGAGACAATGGAAACCTAGAGACATGAAGTACCAGGTGCAAAAATCAAAGAGTAATAGATAAAGTCATAATATGAGCCTAGTGCTGTCTGATTTAGTCAGGAAAGTTGTTGTCACATGAGTAATTTTGTCTCTGGCATTGCTTTTATTCTTACAGCAATAGAACTTCTACTCACAAGAAGAGAACAAGCAGAGTGGCTATGGCCTATCTTTGGCTTCTTTACCCAGAATCTGAAGGTACTTATGGATTGTTTACAACCTCTAATCCATTCTGCCTATTTCTTGGCCCTCCACTCATCATGGAAACCAGCTACAAACAGCTATTGTCCATCTATTTAATTTACCTCATTTCTTAGGGAGTTGATACTCACTTATTGGGCAATTTTTCAAAGCCACCAAGATTTTATTATCAGTAGGCCATATGAGCTGATCTGAAAGCCAGAAAAGACATGTAATACCATGAATTCTAGTTTCACAGCTGTCTACAACCTATGTTTTATAACGATAGAAAAAAACCTAACCAAGCCTGGTAGGCCATATTCTAAGTGAGATAGTTAGGGAAATTATTATTTTATGTGGGTATTTTTTTCACAGCAAATGATTAGAACAGTTATAATTTAGCTTTAATAGTGTAGCTCTGCTAAAGAAAACAAGCCTTTTGGCTATATACCCAAATATTTCTTATAGGCTGTTAAGACAACCAAGCATGTTCTACACTTTCTTCTTTGCATTGGGAAATTGCTTCTTAAATAAGAACACTGAAAATATGTATCCTGAGAGATTTTGTTATTCAGACAATGTAAATTCTTCTAATATGAATTTAAAAACTGGATGAACATTAATGAAGGAACTATGTGAAAGTCCTGAATTCAACCGAAGGCTGGTTTTTTTTCTCTTAAAACCCACACTTGTTCATCACTTGACATTTTACCCCTACCCTTTTAATTCTTGTGGTCTCCGAGTTTCTGTAATTGGCCTCTCAGATTTCCTATTTAGTGAAGGGTCTGAAGTATGCAGTATCCAAATTTGTGGCACGTCTGAAATGTTCAGTTTGGCTGTTTCAAAGAACCATCTGGATTGATTCAGCTGTGATGCATCTGGTTAGATTGGTTGTGGGCCAGGTTAAAAAAAATACACTGGATGGAATTGCCTTTCAAGAATCTGATCATTTTGCTTTAAATGCTTGGCCATAAAATCATAAATTAGGAAATAGTCTCAATGGGTAAAAATGCTTCAAAGAGTCATCTATTCTAGTCCTGACTTACTATTTAGGAAATTTTCCTTCACAACTAACCTAACATTTTCTTTCTACAATTAACAAAAAGCCACATTGCTTTATTTAGCTTCAGCATGGAGAGTGAAGTCTTCTAGGCAATCCTGAAAAGTTGTAAATTATTTCCATAAAATTGTGATCACACAGATGAGTTTAGATTAATTGGGGATTTCAGGTAATTGATTGCAGGCTTAAAAACCTTCTTCTGACCAATGATTATTTGTTTTGACAATTTTCCTCCAAAATGTCTGATTTCACTTTTGCGATACAGTAATTTTTACTCCTCTGTTTTTTAATAGTCTAATTTTTATCTGTGGTAAGTAGTTGCGTTGCATTTCACTGGACAATCTCAAGTGTTGGCACTCTCTAAAATGTAAAGGCTTACGAAGTCAACCATTATTCCACAGAGCATCTCAGTGACTTTTTAAGACATGTCCTCATACTTTCAGCCTCTTCTTAACAACGTTTGGCCTGAACAGAACACTGGGGACTGAATGGAACTCATCCAAGTAGAATAGGAATTCAGAATGGCACCTCTCCTTACAGATGACCTATCACAGGGTACCTAGTCACCTGTTAACCTTCCTCTAAGAAAGGCACTCAAACCAGACCTGTTTTTCCCTCATCTTTGAAAACATCACCACTTCTATCCATTTCTCAAGCCAAACCTGAGTCATTTTTTACTTTTTACCTCCTCTAGAACAGTCAATTCATCAGTAAGTCCTAACCCCACTGCCCCCAAATTATATCTCCAATGTACCAACTTCTTATCAACTCCAGTGTAACCAGCCTTCAAAAGTGACCATTATCTCTCATGTGCAACAGTTTCCTGCCTGGATTCTCAGTTTTCATTTTTGTCTCTTTGTCTTCCATTATTTTTAGGCAAATAAAAACATCATAATCTTACATTCAGGGATCACCATCAAAGTTCACATCTTAGTATATGTGTCTATGGATCTTTTTCTATGCATGTATGTATACATGTGTAGTTATTTTTAAGTTTATTTATTTATTTAGAGAGAGAGAGAATCCCAAGCAGGCTCCACACTGATAGCCCCATGTGGGACTTGAACTGACCAACCATGAGATCATGACCTGAGCCCAAATCAACAGTTGATGCTCAACTGACTGAGCCACCCAGGCACCCCTGCATGTGTTGTTTTTTAACCAAAGTAAGAACATAGTGTATACTATTTTTAACTTGTTTCTCGTTGGTAATATTACCTCTATATTTCAGTAATTTAAAAAATTTCTCTAATGATCCCAAAATGTTTTTTACAGCTGTTTTTTTTTTCTATTTCAGGATCATACTTTAATCCTACTTTTAATATAGCATAGTCCCTTTCTTATGTTTCTGGCTTATTGAAAAGACTAGACCAATTTTCTTAACATGCCTTTTTTTACAGAAAGGTCTGACCTCTAGTAAATGTAAATTAGATCAGTTGACTTTCTTTCTTAAACATATTAATGAATTCTCACTGCATGTAGAATGAAATCCAAATTCCTATTGCCTACAAGGCCTTATGATCTGCCTCTGCGCAACCTCACTGGTTTGGTCTTCTAGCCACTCTTCTTACTCACAAAGTACCAGCTGTATAGGGCTAAATCTCAGATCCTCAAAAACTTCAAGTTTTTCTTACCTCAACACCTTTGTACCTGCCCTCTTCTCTCAGATCTTACAGTTTTTCTCTCTCAGTTCAAATAGCATAGCTTCTGAGAGGTTTCTCCTGTTTTCCAATATAAAGTAGTCATCTTCCCCTATCTTTGGTAACTACAATAAACGCTGGCCTGTTTTCATGCACTTGTGTAATTCCCTCCCACACTGACTCTGGGCTTGCCCATCTGTTGATTTGGTCAATGGGACATTGAAAAACAGGACAATCATGTATGCTTGGGGAACACTTGCACACTGGGGTTTGTGCATTTAATATCCACCTAGTAATATTATTCTATTAAGCAGCTTGGGGAGGAATGCAAAATAATGACAAGGTAAAGAGAACCCGGAGAATGAGAGGTCATCTTGGGTGTTCGAGCCCCAAATGACCTCCCAGCTGACTGTGGTTGCACCAGTAACTTTGACTGTAGCACATGGAGGAGGAGAGTAACTTGGTTGAGTCCAGTCAACCTACCGATTCATGAGAATAAACAAATCATTGTTGCTCTAAGGCAGTGCATTTTCAGTAGTTTTTACACTGCACTTGAGAACTGAAACCAGTTCTTCTTCATTTTAGTGTACTTCATAGCATTTATCACCACTTGATATAATCAGACATTCCTGTCCCCCTGATTATAGTCCATCTCCTGCCATTGTAAGTTCCATAAAAACAAAAATTTTTCCAGATCGTTTACCATCATATGCACCTTCAGTGCCTATGACAGAGCCTGCCATCTCAGTAAAATGTGTTTAATGAATGAATAAATAAAAAGCTGCAAAACCTGAGAAAAGTTCGGGGAAAATGTATAAAAGACAAGCTAGACAGGGCTCCTGGGTGACTCAGGCAGTTAAGTGTCTGACTTCGGCTCGGGTCATGATCTCATGGTTCATGGGTTCGAGCCTGTGATGGGCTCTGTGCTGACAGCTCAGAGCCTGGAGCCTGCTTCAGAGTCTGTGTCTTCCTCTCTCTCTGCCCCTCCCCCACTCGCACTCTGTCTCTGTCTCTTAAAAAAAAAAAAGTGAATACAAGTTAAAAAAAAAAAAAAGACAAGCATATTCAAAGATCATCTAAGCCAATCTTTCCTGTTATTGGTGAGGAAAGGTAGTCCAGAGAAGAAAAGGTTAGAACAAGGCCTAAACAATAAGAAAGAATCTGCAAACCAAGTCTTCTAGAAAGCAAACCACTCAGATTAGGAATCCCAGGTCCAAGAATACAAAAAGCTCTTTAAGTACTGAAAGTGTTACAAAAAAGTGATTTTAGACTGGAAGCATCTGGATTTGGAACTGTTTTTCCTGAATAGTCTGGAGTAGATCTGTATGGTGCTTGGGAAGGTACTCTTGGCCATATAACTACTCATTTTGTGCAACCTCTGGGCAGCCACGATTGTACATCTCGACTCTAATTGCTTGGTAGTGACTTAGATCCCCACAGAAGCCTGGTCTCCCAACTCCTGCTATAGCACTTTTCCATGCCAACATCCTGTCCCCAAGCTGTGGTGGTGTTTTTGGTGTTTTGTTTTTGTTTTTTTTTTTAACCATGGTATTATCCAGGTTTGCTCTGTGACACTGATACCCATAACTACATGGACAAACTTACCAGCCTCTATTCACTGTTTACAGTATGTCAGGACCTCTAAGTGGTTTTCATGAATTCTTTCATTTAAAATTCACAGCATCTCTTAGAAGTCAATACTATTGTAGTTCCCATGTACTGATGAATAAACTGTGCCTCAAAAAATGTAGGTCATCTGTTAACAACTAAAATAAGTAAAGGAGTCTGGCTTCAAATCTCTATATGCCTATCTACAAATCTTAAAACCTACTGCCTCTTCTCTGTGATGCCTCAACCCTCATGGGCTTGTATGTGCCAACCTCGGTCCATTTCCCAACCCTGGATACCCCTTCACTGGGAGGTGCCTCATTTCTTTGAGCCCAAATTTACTGTCATGCTTACACTGAGAATTTGTGGAGTTTACTTGATATGTCACATCTCCCAAGTGGCTCAGGAATAGTTCATGCCTTAACTCCCCCCAAAAGTATCTCATCTTCCATATTTCAAATCTGCTGGCAGCCTAGTGAGGAATGTATTTTGGGATAGAGGAGCTCTAAGAGCTTGGCTATATGAAAGATAACTTCCCCCATATCTGTATTCTGGCATATTCTGCCCTGTGTAAATATTTAGTTATGTTTAAGAGTGGGAAACAGTCATTTTATTTAGAACCTTAAGCTTAAGGAAACCCAAACACCATTTACTCCAGGATTTTTAGTAATATATCATTTTCCTCCCATCCTCTCATGCAAATGCAGTACATAAAAGATAAGAATCATGTTTCTCTGATTTAAGGAAGTATGTGTATGTGTGGTAACTGTAGTGGTAAGGATAGGGAGAAATTAGCTATATCTGGCTCCCTGGCTTCCTGCTTTTGCCAGAAAATCTGAGGCTGAAGAAAGTGACTACTCAAGGCCATACAGTTTCCCAGACGACAATATAGTTTCCAGTAAGTGTTGGCAACTAGCACTTTGATGCTAAAATGAACAACGTAATTCAGTGTATGCGCTACATCTTTACCTGGGTAGTAGGCAGTGCTTTTTCCTTTCCTGCCTCTCCAAGAAAAGAATTGCTTCCCCCTTTTTTCCAGGCCCACCTCCCTGGATTCTCTCATGGTGCACACTGGTTGCTGCCTCCAGACTGGGTTGCCTAGCAACCAAGCTCTGCAGGCTTCTTAATAGACAAAGGCTTTTCCTTCTAGTCCAACTGCTGTGCTAATGCTCATTGTTGACAAGGGAACAACTCCCTACTGAACACACTCTGTAATATGGAGGCAGATTTAGGGACATGGTACCAGGAGCTATGGACATCTCTCCTAAACGGGAAGGCGAATACAAGTTTGAGGGCCAACTTAGTTTACTGCACGGACTATTTCGTACATTGATAGATGACTATGCATGCATTTCTACTTGATGACTCACCAAAATTGTATTATAGAAGGCATTTTGTCACAGTGGAATCTGAATTCAGAGAACCATTCATATCACCATCTTCTTGGCCCATAAAACCGACAAAGAAATTATCTGATATTGCAAGGTACACAACCACACAGTTAGTAATTATTTCATGCCTATCAACTAAGTGTCTCAGATGTAAACTCCATTTAACTAGAAGCACTTGAATTCATAGAACACTTTCAAATCCTTTTCACTGGATCCTAACATTGAGCAACCATCAAGGTAGGCAGAACATAAAATGGTATTTTCACGTAACTGAACGATGAGGTGACTCACCCAATGGTAGAGATAAGGAGACAAAGATTATTCTTTTTTTTTTTTTAACGTTTTATTTATTTTTGAGACAGAGAGAGACAGAGCATGAACGGGGGAGGGGCAGAGAGAGAGGGAGACACAGAATCGGAAGCAGGCTCCAGGCTCTGAGCCATCAGCCCAGAGCCCGACGCGGGGCTCGAACTCACGGACCGCGAGATCGTGACCTGAGCTGAAGTCGGACACTCAACCGACTGAGCCACCCAGGCGCCCCCAAAGATTATTCTTTAAAACCAGTTCTTCAGAGTCCTCTGGCTCCAGGTACTTGTTCAGCTCTGGGACAGATGCATCTTCGTATGTAAAACGACTTTATATGTATAGCTTGCTTGTTGCAAAAGGAGGGCAGAAGGTCACTTTCTAAATTGCTAAATAAACTTGGAGAAATGTAACAACTTATTATGCAGTATTCAGCAAAGCTGTGACCCTCTTATCTTTCTGAATCAAGGCAATCAGCCATTAAACACTATATTACTGATGTCTCCATAGTGTTATTCTCAGATGGCATGTGAATGCATGTAGAAAGATATACAAGCAACCAAATTTTAAATATAGATTGGCAAAATGCAATTAAATACACGCCACTATTGAATATGGCAGGATTTCATAACCTTTTTTGTTTCCTAGGAAAAAGCAAGATAATCAACTTAATGATCATAGCAAATGTGTCTATTTTCCTTGGCTTTGTGTCTTTTATATGCCTCACAGAGCCTGGCATATAGAAGTCTTAAATATTTATAGAACTAAAGACTAAAAAAAAAAAAAAATAAGAAACCAGTATGTTACCCATTATAGCAGAAAGATCCTGTGTTCCAATTCCTACCTCATATCATCCAGTTAGACCTTAGGTTCAAAATCAGGAAGATTCTTCTCACATTTTAGTATTGCTAAAATTTTGCAATGTTTTCCAGTGGAAAAATAAAAGATCTTTCCTTTGAAATAAGACCAGACACCCAACTGTAAGTCCAGACCCATTCAGATAGAAATTCAGATAGAAAACAGAAAGATTCAACCAAATCAGAATTTCCCTTCTTACCCTCAGTATCTTAATTCTTCTTCTCACATTCATTAGTATTCCATCTTTGAACACAATGATCATCAGATGTTTTGCTTACCTAGTTCTAGAATCCATTATTTTTAAGACAAGTTTATTATAGCACATACAGCATACTAATCAAAAGTGTAAAATTTGGACTCATAATGACCTAGGTAAAAGGCCTCTCTTCCTAATGGCTGTGTGACCTTTGGGTATCTTTGAACCAGTTTTATTATAAGCAAAATGGGAATTATAGCACTTTATGTCAGTGCAGTGGTAGGTAGATATTTAATAAGATACATCATGTAAGACTTTTTGCTTGGACCTAGCATATAGGGCTCAATAAATGTTAGTCATTAAATGATAAAAAAAATAATAGTGATTTAAATAAGTAAATATTTGGCTTTATATTGAGTTATTTTTTGAGGGGTCCACATTCTTTCAAGGCCCAAGATGCCCCAAAGTTTTCAATCAACACAAAGAAAGAGTTCCTAATATATTTCAAAGAAATGTGTTCAAATAGCATTTAACAAGACTTTGTACTCTTCTAGGACCAGGGAGGAATTCTAGAGAAGCAGCAAGCTAGACCTTTTCCATGAAGGGATTTGCTGTTGGTACCCTACTATCTCCCTTCTCTTCCCACCTCCACCACCTGGAAGGAGGAATTATTCAGTACACCCTGTTCCCACTCCTCCCTATGCTGGATAGAAATGCACCATGTTTTTCCATCACATGCTAGATTTTTCTGACACCATCTGTTCTCATAAGCCCACGGCACACAGTTTGCCTTGCTGTCACAACTCTATTTGAAAATGTCGAGAAGAAATGTGATGAATGATTCTGAGGAATGTTGTTTACCTACCCACCAACCACCATTGAGTTGTAGGGATTTGGGACTGGATAAAATACTGAGATCCTAGGATTAGCCCTACTAATACATCACAGAGTTTGAATGAAAGAGACAAGAGCTGATTGCAAAGATTTTCAACCCAGTGAGGACTCGTTGCTACAGATCAGGCCTTAGCTCTTATTTATGAAGTCCTAGTTTCCACTACTATGTTAACCACCTTCCACACATAACACAATCCTCAACACCCTAACAAGACAGAAGATGCTGGTTATCATCCACCTGCATGGTTGAGAAACTAGAGGTGTGGAAGGATGAGTTAATCTCCTTACACTCATACAGCTAGTAAATGGCAGAGTTGAAATATGAATCCAAGTTGTCTGTCTCTAGACTCTCCGTCCTTGACCAATGTATATAATGCCTCCTACAGGAACAGTAAACTAAGAACCAGTTGGCTTGCACTCTCTGGTTCCACCTTTAAGAAGATGCCATATCCTGGAGTTACAGTTTTATTTTGCCATTATTGTAACCCTAAAGTGTAAGGAAGTTCATTAAGGGCAGAGACCATGAAATACATCTACACTCACATACACATTCACACCACCTTTAATCATGCATAGTAGGTGCTCTGTAATATCACTGATTTATCAAATAGAGACCGCTAACCAGGGTGATCAAATAATTTATCACCCAAATCAGGGTATGTGTGAGGGGGAAAGGGGTCCTTCTACAACAACAACTATAAATTGAGATCATCCTACACAAATTAGATCACATGTTTAATCTAGTTATAACCTCTGTTAATCTATTCAGTGTTATGGGCTCCCTCTGAGATTAAGATTAGAGACAGCCTTTGAAACTGCAACACCCAAAAAATGGAGCCATCTATCCTAAACACAAACCCAGAAACAGAGACTATAAAAAAGACAACCTGGATGTCACCCTGATTTTGCTTTCCCTTTTATAAATGTGTTTGTGATTTTTTTCCCACTCCTCAGCAGATGCTACCTGATTTGTGCTCTGGCTAATGTCACTCTCGTCAAAAGCATTGCCAAACGCAATGAGGTGCGACTGACACCAGGAAAGATGATGAGCAAGGAGAATGGCAGCTGGCTGCATTTCCTTCTTGTAGAATTTTAATGAATCAAGGAGCATTCTGATAGAGTACATCTGTACATGCTAGAAGCAAAGCAGAATGCTCTCGATCCAAACTCTGAGATCTGCAAACTCTCAAGTAGGCCCCAACCTCATGACAGGGCTGGATGGGTCCTGAATGGAGGATGAGGATTGAAAAATACATACAACAGCTGCAGAGCCATAGGAAAAATGGCAGAGAAGTTGTTACAAAACTGGAGTTCTCTCTCACTCTGGGCTACTCTCCAGTTCTCTGACTTAGGCAAACTCCTTGTCTTAGCTACAAATCTATTAATAGTAATAATTAAAGCTACTTTAAGCAAAAGCAAGAAAACAATTGGTTTATCTCAAGGATCCACAGGCATTTCATGGAAGCCAAGGGCAGGAACACAGCAGGGTCTCAGAAGCACCGTAAATCTAGGAAGGGACCTCGTTTCTTCTTTAATTATTGTTTTTTGTTTCTGTGAATTTGCTTCTCTCTCTTCTCTGTCCATCTTTATTCTTGCCCCCCCCTAGTTTTCTGATGGAAGACAGAATAACCCAGGTTTTTACGGTGTCAGTAGCCACAAGGAAAGACTAATTCTCAATTCTTATTCTCTTTTCCATGTCTGATTCCCAGCCTAGTACCTGATTGGCTTAGCTAGTGTCAGGTGTCTTTCCCAGGCTCAAAAGCATAAAAAGAGTATTCATCAATTTAAAAAAAAAAATTTAACGTTTATTTATTTTTGAGACAGAAAGAGACAGAGCATGAATGGGGGAGGGGCAGAAAGAGAGGGAGACACAGAATCGGAAGCAGGCTCCAGGCTCTGAGCCATCAGCTCAGAGCCCGACCCGGGCTCGAACTCACGGACGGTGAGATCGTGACCTGAGCTGAAGTCTGACGCCTAACCGACTGAGCCACCCAGGCGCCCCGACATCAATTTTAGATATCATGCCTGGGATCCATTCCTCTGACTCAATAGAAGACAGATTCATCCCCATTGCAGAAGAACTGTTTGTGAGTGGAGACATTTTCAAAGGTGTCCATTCACTTGTGTACCCGTGTTCCCTCAAAAGTAAAATCCAACTTCTCTCCCCTCATGTGGTTAGATCTTAAATGATACTACGTACAAGGGAAAAATTGTGGAATGAAAAGGGCTTTACATCAGTCAGGCACTAGCTTTAAACATGAATGACCCTGTAAGTCAGATGCAAAGCAATCATAGTTAAGCCTATATATTCTAACTTCCCAAGTTGTAGTCCTCCTTCCACAGATAACTGGCAGGTCAATGTCACTGCCAGAAAAGAAGAAAAAGTTTCCTCATTTGAATCTTGTGGGCATAGAGTTCACTCTCAAGTCAAAACCCTCTCCTTCTCTAGATTTATAATTAATTCATTTATTTGCATTATGTAAATGGTACCTTCTATAAATTCATATTAATAGTTATCATTAATAAACTCAGTTGCTATTTCTCTGAGCTCTGAGATGCTTAATTATTAGAATTGTAAACACAACTTAAGGGGTACAGAAAGCATGAATATTTAGAAATACTGACAGATTTTGTTCATGACCTGCCATGATTATTAATATTACTATAAATTTTGCCAGGGCAGCTTGTCAGCATGGGTACTAAGTATGAAGCAAGGAAGAATCCATTACCCAGAGCCCAATTCTTGACGAAATGCCACTACAAAAGAAAAGAACACACATCTCACTCAAGCCTTAAGATAACAGTCAAGTAAACAACAGATCTTCACTAAGGCCTGTAGTGGGTCAAGACTCAACAATGTCAGGGGTCAGGACAGGGCTAGGGTGTGAAATAATATTTTTGAAGTCTTCATTCATAGGCCCTTCCACATATGTCTGATCTGGACCTTCCTTTCCAACCCTCTATAGAAATGACTTAATGAAAAAAAAAAAACATCAAATTCCTTACTATTAAAGGAGGCATAATTAAAGTATCTGCCCTGCCTAACTCGACCTGGCAGGGAGGGAATATTTTGTCACTGAGCCACAGAGAAGAATTGAAATTCAGGGTTTCAAGCATTGTTTACCCAAGAAAGCTTGAAGTCACATAAACCCTGTGTAAACATGAGCCATCTTACTTAGAACCACAGAAACAAGATCCATCACATGATGCTCTTGACAGGTAAAAATACAAGGAGGCTCTCACTGCAAAGAGAAAGATGGTAAGGTACAGATTACTGATGGGTGGTGCCATCTGAGAGGGTAAAAATTGAGATGAAGGAACAGGGACAGAGACTAGAGAAAGGGGACGTAAAGGGAGAAAGGAAACAAAAGAGAACATTCAGGCAGAGTTTCAAAGATGTATAACATGAAGAGTGGTTGTTCTTTATACTCTCAATGGTGCATATATGCAAACCTGCAGACATGGACACACATGGTCATGTACTTCCTCCACCCACAGACACCACATATATATATATACATATATATATATATGTATATATATATATATATACATATATATATATATGTATATATATATATACATATATATATATATACACACACACACACATATATATATATACACACACACACACAATCTCCTCATATTCCTCAATATGTACAACACGTGTCCACACACACACATAAAAATATTCCCACAAATCACAGACACACACAAACACTCCCCCCACCTTGCAGATTTCGTTTCATACACATGAGTATCAACAGCATTTTAGCAAAGCTGTCTGAAACAAATGCAGAAATGAAGCACACAAATACTTTAAAGACAGACATAGGGACAGAGGCTGTCTGACCAAGACTCAATCAGAAAAACAGGAAGACCTAACTACAAATGCCAATAGAAAGGTCAGCATGACTGACTCCTGCTTCCTTAAAGCAGTTGGTAATTTTGTCTATATTACTGTCGATAGATTTAAAGATGGAAGAAATTCAGGTTAATGGCTGAGTGCTCTCATTAGCCAATCGATTGGTGATCATTTTGGAAAGAATACTTAAGTGGCATATTTACCAAATGGTCCTACTCAAATGCTAACTAAAATAGAAAGTTATAAAAACATAAGTCACTATACTTGATCCATCTACCCAAATGCACACAGGAATCAACTCAGACACAAATATACAAACACACACTTGAACATCTGTAATTATCAAATATATCGCTCCAAATGCCCACATGTAGCTTTGAGTTATTAAACAAGCTTTTAGTTGTATGTGCGAAAATGGTACTGCATAAAGGAAAGGGCAACTAAGTTCACTTGAGAGCCACCATTTATTAAGAACCAACTATGTGCAGACACTATTTCAAAATTCTTCACATTATCTTATTAAAACCTTAACAATGTTTCTGTAGTGTAGGTACTATTATCTCCATTTTGTGTATGCCCCTGAAAAAGGGGCAGAGCTTGAATGTGAACCTAGGTGATCTAGTTCTAGAATATTATACTAAAATAAGGATATTTCATTCCCATGCTGACCATCAACTAGTAGTAACTGTCTGTAATGCCATATGGAGTACTTCTGACTGCATCTGGGCTTGTAAAGAAAGAGTGCTGTGAAGTGTGCAATGGGTAGAAAGGTGAGTAGAGTATGCATAATGAGTATTTGCAACACTGATCCGGGTTGCAGAGGATGAGCAACCACTAACCATATGTGTGACCTTGCCCAAAATGACCAGTGGAAAGTGAAGGAATCACAGACAGTATCACTAGTTTAGCAATATTATTATGGATGTGAATACGACAAGGACCTCTTAGCATAATCCTGGATGGCTAGAACAGCCTAATAGCCTAAGATCTTAGATCACTAGTCTCTAGTTTAGAATATGATTTCATGACTACAATCTATATTATCTAAACTCCACCCATCCCCACATCTATTATTAAAAATAACAGAATTCAGGGGTGCCTGGATGGCTCAGTCTCTTAAGTGTCTGATTTCGGCTCAGGTCATGATCTCACAGTTTGTGAGTTCGAGCCCCACATTGAGTTCTCTGCTGTCAGTGCAGAGCCTGCTTCAGATCCTCTGCCCCCCCTCATTCTCTCCCCGTCCCCCACTCAGACTCTCTCTCTCAAAAGTAAATAAACACTAAAAATAAAACATTAAAAAACGATTCAATCAACAATAAGGTTCCTCTGTGTGCTGCTTATCAATACAGTGGGGATTTAAACGCACATCCAAAAGTCATATGACAATTAAAGCGACTTTCCATATTCACAAAAGTTCACTGGAGAAGAAATGTAAAGGGTAGGTGAAATTCTAACATTTAAACAACCCTCAAAAGGTTTGGCAGTTCTACTAGTCCAAAAATGTAATAAACATGCTCACCTTCCTAAAAGAAGATCATGCTTAACACTTAACCTTAATAAGAATCAGTAAGAATACTTGGTTGATTTAGTCTTTATAACAACTTTGGAAGCTCTGTTACAAAACTTATTCAAGGTTACCTCACCATTCTGAGCAGATCCAGAACTATTACCCCAAACTTCTAAAACCAACTTTTTTCTATGCTCTCAAGTTTGCCATTTGGGGAGTGGGGTGAACAAACATGTCTCTATCTTATAACCAAGAGTCTATGGGCTGATGACTGGCAAGGAAGAAGGCTGTGGGCTGTGACTGTGGCACAGCTTGGCACTCAGCCTGGCTTCTTTTGAATCACACTCTCAAGTGACAGAATTAACCAGCCACAGAGATTGAGTTCACTGAACAGGAAAAAAGAGGCTGCCAAAAAAAAAAAAAAAAAAAAAAAAAAAAAAAAAAAGTTAATGCAATCCAAGGCTGTGTTTAATAGAACAACAGCCATTTATTTTTTTTCCCCTACCCTCCCTCAAGAAAGACTTAAGGGGGCAATAAACAATAATGTCCAGAAACAAGTAGGTGAAAATCTCACTCCGCTTTTGGTTTCCAAGTGACACATTGAAGAGAGTCCTAGATTCCATAAAAATACTTCACAAGGTCTTTTGAGAAACTAGAGCTCATCTATTTAGGGTGACCAGGATGATGATGGGGCAGAAAATCATGGCATGTTGTGATGCCTGAAGAAACAGAGGATATTTACTCTAATAAAAAGACCTTGATTAGTTATTTTTTTTTTAATTTTTTTTTTCAACGTTTATTTATTTTTGGGACAGAGAGAGACAGAGCATGAATGGGGGAGGGGCAGAGAGAGAGGGAGACACAGAATCGGAAACAGGCTCCAGGCTCTGAGCCATCAGCCCAGAGCCTGACGCGGGACTCGAACTCACGGACCGCGAGATCGTGACCTGGCTGAAGTCGGACGCTTAACCGACTGCGCCACCCAGGCGCCCCGATTAGTTATTTTTTTAATTAATACTTAAAAGGTGTATCATACTGAAGAGCGTTTGGACTTTTTTATGCCTTTTAGGGAACTAAGACTGGTAAGTGGAAGTTCCAAAACCTGTCCAAAAATGAAAAACGATACCCATGAAGTAGTGATCACCACTCACATCAGAGCTATTCAAGAGAAACACAGTTATAAATCTCTCCACAAGTGGCTGGAAGGGACTTTTAAAAATCGTGCATTTAACCAACTCAGAGTCATATACATTCTCAGATATCTTTTCATCTTTACCAGACACTGGTGTGAAAGATTTCATATACTTTATGCTTTATTTGCTAAACTCAGGAAGTAACTTGGGTTAGGAAGAAGAGTGAGGGTTTTTCTGTAAAAAGCCTCAGAATTTTAATCAAAATTAAGTACAGCGGAAGCATGTCACATCGCTGAATGGACCAAGATGTCTGGGGTGAGAGGTCACTTACTTCAATCATCATAGAATTTATTCTTTTATTTTCCCCACATAAGAGCAAAAAAATGCCTGATCCATATGGACTTCTGAGCTATAGATTATACTGGCAGCCATTCAAGAAAATTTGGACAATAGCAAATCATTTATCACTGGTAGGTAGCATTAGCCAGCTCCTTTGAACTGAAGGGGCTTCAGAAGCAATCCCAATATCCCATTCTTTTCTCTCTTTATGAATTCTACTAAGCCATTATCCTTGCAAGAATCAGCAAACCTGATCAAACTATTTGTAATGCAGTTAGTGACCTCATCGCCCCTACCCCAGTTGAATACCTTATTATACATGGGAAGAAAAGAATAAACGTATTTTTTCATCTGTTCTGCAATTTCCAGTTTAAAAAAAATAAATCTCCCTGCATTTTCAGAAGGTGTTATGTCGGATTTTCTTTACCTTGCTTTGCTGATACAGCAGTAGACACAAGAGCTGTGTGGGGCAATTTTCTAGCCAACTTGCTGCAACTGAGAAATGAAGGAGAATTGTATTCAAAATTCAGTATCACAGTTCTGTCTTTCCAAATGAGTAAGATCTGGCTTCCATGCATAAAAGAGACAATAAAAATAACAATGGTTATAGTAGAAAAATAAAAATGCTTTCCTTATAAGTAGATGCTATATATATTTAGAATCAAAGACTACAAATCAGACCATAAATTAAAAAAGCATATTTTAAAGGCCCAGGCGGATGAGGTAAATATGTAAAACAGGCTGGTTATGAGGCCATAGAAAGCATAGTGTTGGCATCCCCAGTTGGAAATTCTGCACCCTGACTAAGCATATTGTAATTCAACAACAGCATTAATGACAACAAAATGTGGACTAACCAAACACTTGAAGGTTTCCAGCTTGTAGACTCCCATTTGAGCTGGAAACCACCAGATTCAGTGGTCTTCAATTCTGACACCATATTCAAATCCGTGAACAACTGTCAAAAAAATTATTAACGCCTGGGCCCTATACTAGATCAATTAGATGAGCATCTCTGTGAGTGGGAACCACCATCAGTGTGATTTTAAAATCTACCAGGTGATTCTAGTGTACAGCTAAACATAAGAAACAATATGAGAAAACTAAAGCTGAAAGAAGCAAAGCATCTATATCAAGACGACATTAGTACTTGGTAGTACTAGTCAGCAAGGGCTGCCTTAATTATCAATGATGAACTTCTTAGGTTCCCAGCTAGAAGATGCCCAGAAGCAAATACAAAGTGGAAGTAATAAAAGGGTAATGTAAGAAAGTCAAGATTACTATTTGAGTCTGGCAAATATTTGACCAGTTAGAGATTTGGCTGCATTAATGAGATGATGCACCTTCTTAGTGCCTAGAACATGCCCCAAATAATTAAACATTTAACATACATTTCTCTCTCTAAATGCTGTAACAATCCATTGAAGACATTGCTGCACAGAGAGACAAATAATGTTGCCAAGTACACAAAGCTAATAAATTGTCAAGGATAGATTTAAACCTATTTGAGGTAAAAATTATAGGAAGGAAATGCTCAGAGTTGAGCTTATGATTCCATCAGTTTGGCAAATGTGTGCACCATGTAACCAACACTGCAGTGAAGATATGGAACATTCCCATTACCCTAGAAAATTCTCTCCTATACACTTCCAGTTGTTCCAGCCTGCATATGACTCTCATTTCTATCACAATGAACTAGACCTTCATATATACAAAATCTTATAGTGTGTTCTGATTTGATTCTCACTCGCCTGCTCAACATATTTTTTGAGGTTCATCCATATTGTTCCACGTATCAATAGTTTGCTACCTTTATGTAGCTAAGGAATATTCCATGATATGAATATACCGTAATTTGTTCACCTACTGTCCCGAACCCACAACCCTGAGATCACGAGTTGCATGCTCTACTAGCTGAGCCAGCCAGATGCCTCCTAAAAGCTTTAGTTTTAGTTATTATGATTAAATTGCCTGGCCTTGTGGTGCAATGGATAGTGCATTGGACTTCTAGACAGTTATTATGATTAAATGTATAATTTCTCTAAATTAATTTTGAGAATGGAGTATAGTTGCAGTCAAGAGTCATTTTTTCCATGTGTTTACCCAGTTATTCTAGCACTATTTGTTAAAAAGCCTTGTCTTTTCTCATTGAATTTCCTTTGAGCTTCTACTGAAATTGACTCTATGTATCAATGTATTTCTGAACTCTACTTTGTCCCATTGATAAACTCGTATATCCTTATGCTTATACAATACTATCTTGATTACTATGACTTATAGGAAGTCTTGATACGAAGTATTATAACTCATCTGACTTTGTTCTTTTGCGAGATGGCCCCGAATGTTGTATACTCTGCATTTTCATATAATTTTTTTAAGTTTTTATTTAAATTCCAGTTAGTTAACATACAGCGTAATAGGAGTTTCAAGTGTAGAATTTAGTGATTCAATGATTATATGTAATACTTGGTGTTCATCACAATTGCCCTTCTTAATCCCCATCACCTAACTCACCCATTTCCCCACCCACCTCCCCTCTGGTAACCATCAGTTTGTTCTCTATAGTTAAGAGTCTGTTTCTTGGTTTTCCTTCCCCCCTACCATGTTCATTTGTTAATATTACTCAGCCACAAAAAAACAATAAAATCTTGCCATTTGCAACAGCATGGATGGAGATATAGAGTATAATGCTAAATGGAGTAAGTCAGGGAAAGACAAACACCATATAATTTTACTTGTATGTGGAATTTAAGAAATGAGATAAATGAGCATTTTCATATAAATTAAATAAAATTATTTCCACAAAAAAGTTGAAATGTTTCTTAAGATTGTGTTTAATCAAAACAGTATTGAGTCTTCCTGTTCATTAACATGTTATCTCCATCAATTTAAGTCTTCCTTAAATCTCTAAGGAATATTTTTAAGTTTTTATTACAGAGGTCTCATACATCTTCTTATTAAACTTATCTCTAAATATGAGTATCTTTTCAATATGCTATTGCAAATGTTACATTTAAATTTCATTTTCCAAATGTTTGCATCCAATATATAGATATACAACTTATTATTTTATATTGATATTGTATTAATCACCACCCACTAGTAATTATAATGTGCCAGAAAACTACACTAAACATCTATGAAAATCTTTACAACAATCTAAGAGACAAGGCAACTGAGGAAGAGAGAAATTATATACCAAAGACATAAAGTTAATAAAGTTCCAAAATTTAATTATATCCTGTCTTTGTAATGTTAAACTCTAAGTTCAAACCTCTGTTGCTTTGCTTATGTCATAATATGGGGGTCTTGACAACCATGGCCTTGAGGGTTTAATACCAGTCAGTGGATTTTCATGGTAGATTCTTGAGCAAGGAAATAACATTTTGAAGGAGATTTTCTAAGGAGCCTATCCAGATGGAGGTGGGAAGAATGAAATGGATGGAGTGATGAGAAACAGACTACATTGTGTCAAACATCCCACACACTGCCTCCTCTAACTTGACTCTATTTCTTTACATTCACCAAGAGTTAAATTTCATGCCACCACATTTGAAAACAGTCTGATAGTTCTTTAAATGATTAAACAAGTTACTATATAACCTAGCCATTCTACTACTAGTTATGTACAAGAGAAATGAAAACCTATGTCCGCACAAAAACTTATATGTACATGTTTAAGGCAGTATTATTTATAGTAGCCAAAAGGTGGCAATGATCCGACTGTCCATCAGCTGAGGAATGGATTAACTAAAATGTGATATATCCAAATAATTGAATATTTTTGGCCATAAAAAGGAATGAAGTACAGATACTCACTATAATATAGCTGAACCTTGGAAACATTATACGAAGTAAAAGCAGCAAGTCACAAAAGACCCTTAATATGACTCTATTCATATGAATAGAAAAATATATTAGTAGGAAGTAGATTAGTGTTTGTTTAGGGCTAGGAGAGGGAGGAGACTGGGGGAAAATCTAACTGGTATAAGATTTATTTTTAAAGTGGTAAAAATATTCTAAAATTGACTTTGGTGATAGTTGCAAATATTGATAAATATACAAAAACCCTTGAATTTTATACTTTAAATGTATGAATTGTATATTATGTGTCTTATATCTCAATGAAACTATTAAAAATAAAAGAATGATTGACTTATTTTGCTTCACATAATATACTCTAGTTCCAGTAGAAAAAAGACAAATAAATATATGTGGAATTTAAGAAACACAACAGATGAACATAGAGGTAGAGAAGGAAAAACAGAGAGGGAGGAAAAACATAAGAAACTCTTAGATACAGAGAACAAACTGAGGGTTGCTAGAGGGGAAATGGGGGTGACGGGCTAAATGGGTGATGGGCATTAAGGAGGACACTTGGGATAAGCACTGGGTGTTACATGTTGAGTGATGAATCACTGGGTTCTGCTCCTGAAACCAATACTACACTGTATGTTAACTTGAATTTAAATAAATAAAACAAAAAATAAAAGAATGAAGTTCTTGTTCTTTTCCACAATGAAAAATACCTGATACCTAATAGGTGTGCAACAAATATTTGCTGGAAAGATAAAAAAGAATAAATTCACCAATATTAGGATCCTACTGTGTCCAAGTGCTGGGCTACAATGAGAGAGAAAGGGTTTTAAAATATACAAAAAGTAACTCTCTTTCCCTTATTGATTCAACTGTGTAATAAATCACCTGGGGCATCACTTAACTGTTCTAGGCTTCATTTAACTAAATCCTTTACTTATTTGGGGGTTCCTTCTGAAGTCCTGTTGTCATCCATATTTTCAGCACTGCCTTGGAGAATGACCTTTGGTAGGTCACTTTAGTTTTCCTAGCTTGTTTCTAGTATTCTTGAAAGCGTCCTTGAGAAGGTGATTAATGAGAAGAGCCAGGGAAGCAGTAAAGGATATGGCAAGAAACCACAACAAGCTATAAGATCACTAAATACAGTAAGAAATCTTGTATCCCTTGGCAATTTTTGCCTCCAAAATTTTCGACCAACAAAAAAGAAAATATTTTTATATATAAATATATATATACACAAATATATATATATACACAAATATATATATACACAAATATATACACACACACATACATGCGTGTGTGTGTGTGTGTGTGTGTGTGTGTGTGTGTGTGTATCCCCCATATATATGGGCCCTACTTCTTTATTTTCTCAGAAAGAGTATTACAATCACTAAAGATGTTTTGTTTTTGTTTCTTATTTTTCTCTTAAGCACTTTTAGTTCTAAAAAGTTAGAATAGAAAGTTACCTTTAGAGATTCTTTAGTCCAATACTGTCCAAAATTCAATGAGGATTTTGTTAAAATGCAGATTCTGATGCAGTAGGTCTGTAGAGAGGCCCACAATTCTAGAAAGCTCCTGGGTGATATGGATATTGCTGTTTCATGGACTGCACTGTGAGTAGCAAAGTTCAATTCCAATGTCTTTACATTACAAATGAAAAAATCCACAGGAGGACAAGAAAAAGAAACTTATTCAAGGTCACAGAGCTTTGCAGTAGGAAGATCAAGCCCAGAGACAAAATCTCTAAAATCCTAACTCAGGTTCCTTTCCACTACATATCATAAATCAGAAAACCAAAACGCATTTCCTTTTCATTATGTAGTCCTTAAATCTTTAAATGTTCTGAGATTATTATACCTAACAAGCAAAAACCCCCAATTAGTTTTTTTTCTGCCCTATCAAGCTCTTAGGAACATGAAACATGAGAGAAAAAAAATCAAACCTACTTTTGGCCTTCAAGACCATCAACTGTTTTCCTTATAAATGGCTACTGTAGATCCTGGCCTGAGGTCAGTCTCTGTTCTACCATCTGTCATCATCAGGTGTAATTGGAAATAGAGATGTATTTTAGCTTAAACAATCCATTCTCATAGCAGATCTATTGAAGAAAAAAGATTCATAAAACCTTTCAAAAGAAAAACCCCGTAAGTTTATTTTATTTCTAATCTTGTCACTATGGATAAATGAGAAAGAATTTTATAACTCAAATATATGTAGACTTAATAGAATGCAATATTTGTATGCATATGTTGGTGTATGCATAACATTTTTGAAAGATTACACACAGTGAATAATGATTAAATTTAGTCACTATATAATTGTTAACCAAAGTACATACTCTGATGAGGAAAAGAGAAGGACCTTTTAATTTTTCACACTGCATTTTTGTCTTATTTTCATTTTCATTTCTTATCATTTCATTTTGCATGTATAAGTTTAATTATTTCTTAAAACCAAGAATGTTTAAATAAGGTTAATAAAACATAGCAAGGAAGATTGTAATTTCTAAAAATGGCTACAGTAATATTTTCAGTCCCACATGTCTTTCCAGAACCTTACAACATTCCATCAAGAATTGTAGTCTATTTTACTTCCCATTAAGTCTGGGAATGTTTGTGAATTTTCTACCTAAGAAAGTAAAGGGATGCTATGTGATTTCTGGGGCTAGGTCTTAAAAAGAATACAGCTTCCACCTGGATCCCTCTTTTTGGGATGCTTGCTCTGAAAAAGCAAATGCCATACTGTGAAGATACCCACATTTACCCACACAAAATGATCCAATGCAGAGGGCTTTGTAGAAAGTAATTAAGGCCTTGGTCAACAGCCTTCATTAATCACCATACCTGTGGGTCAAACAAGCCTTCACATGATTCCAGTCCTCAGAATGAATCTTCTAGCTGAGAGCCAAACGTCATGGAGGGGAGAAAAACCCATCATTCTACACTTATCTAAATACCTAACTTGGAGAATCCACGAACAAAATAAATAGATATATTTTATCCTAAGTTTCATAGTATTTTTTATATAGAATTAAATTGCTGGAATAGATTTTCACACCTAGAAGTAAGTACACTGCCATTACAAAAATACCTACAACCAGGGTAGTGTATTTAGGACTTGGTGGTGGGCAAAGACTAGCAAAAACACAGGGGAGAGTATTAGTGAAAATGTAAAGCATCTTAATAAGTCTATCTGCAGAACCTTGACAACCCGCAAGGAGATTTTAAGTAGGAGATTAAGGAAAGGGAAAGTGTTACTGCAAGTTAGAAGAAACAAGACACTTGTTATGTAGTGGTGGGAAGTTTGGAAACATGGTCTCCTATGATAACATGGAAATAGAATTGTATTCAATGGTTTGGATAATTGAGCCATGGAGATTTCTGGGCAGATTGCTAAAGGTGCCACCCGGTAGTACAGGCTGCTACAGTAGCCTAGAGTAAATGCAAGAAAACAGAGAAATTCTAAAGGAAGGATTAGTGAATATAAAGGAGCCAGGACTTTCTGGGTTTGAAAATAATAGTGTTTCTCATTCTCAGCCTCCCCAGATGGTAAATGAGGCTAAAATTAATAAACGGCTTTGTTGAAGATATCAGATCTGGGGTATTGTCAGGAAAACATGATCTAAAGATAAAGTCAAGTGTGTGATTTTAAAATCCTTTAAGATCTCAAAAGAAAAAAAAAAAACAATAATGAGGTGGTATCTCAAACAGATAAAAGTCCATTTAAGGAAAATAGCAGTGTAGAAGATTCTGAGCTCACCTCCTCCCATGGACACACCAGTTACAAATATACATATAACAAGTTTCTCTAAAAAAGACCTAAGACTAGCAGAATAGCTCTTCCACAACACAGGGGGAAGGAAGGAAGGAAGGAAGGAAGGAAGGAAGGAAGGAAGGAAGGAAGGAAGGAAGGAAGGAAGGAAGAGAAAAGGAAGGGAGGGAGGGAGGGAGGGAGACCACATTCAGATGAATAAAAGGGGCAGCTAAGTGGTATTTCCTGGACTCCCACCATTACCCATAAGAGGAAGAGACATCACAAGTGTGTGGCTCCACATTGAGGAGTGAGTGGTCCAAGCCCCATAATGGACACCACAGCCCATGGGACCTGCAGTGGAAAGGACCCCCAAAATGACTGCCTTTGAAATCCAGTGGTGATAACCCCTGGGGGATCAGGAGAGCTATAAAAAACCAAGAGTCCACTCCTAAAGGGCTTGTGAGCTGGCTCACTCACTATGAATCCCTATAGTAGAGGCAGTAGCTCGAGAAGTGCTTGGGTAGTGTGTAAGGAAGATTCATTGACTAGTCAGTGGAGTATACCAGAGGACCAATAGTCAGTTGGATATTTCTCTAGGAACAGAGGATCTAACAGATGTTTTTCGGGAAGGGGGAGGCTTGTTTTTGTGCTTTTTTTTTTCACTCTCCTTATTCCTTGTTAGCTTGGCACTAGCAGGTGCCATTTTTGATGCTCTCAATTTTCCTTGTTAGTGCCACTCACCCTGTCCTATATCCCCCTGAAGCCCTGCCCTACAGCCAGCCTAGTGCTCATCCACCACAGCCCCTACCCAAAAGACCCAGAATGGGGCCTCACCCTAGCCCAGTGATTTTCTACCATGGCCCTTGCCTTGACAGACTCAGTGCAAAGGTTTGCCCTGGGCTGGCACTCCTCCACCACAGCCCCTACCCTGCCTGACCAGAAGGTGTACACATCCGTGCAGGGGACATCTGTGAATGTCTGTCCAGGGGGGTTTACATTTCTGGGTCCCATAAAACTAAAACATTGAGACAGAACTTGGCAGGCTACCACCCTGAGGGCACTGGACAGACTCCCAGCCTTCCAGTGGCAATTTCTTCAATATTGGGAGACAGCTACTTCATTTAATACAAAGATACAAACACAGAGAGGCAGGAAAAATGAGGAGATGTAGGAATATGCTGCAAAACAAAGAACAAGAAAAACCTCAGAAAGTCATTAATGAAATAGAGATAAGCAATCTACCACATAGCTCAAAGTAATAGTCATAAAAGTGCTCATTAACTTGGGAAAAGAATCAATGGACACAGTGAGATCTTTAAACAAGGACCCAGAAAATATAAGAAAGCTTCAAACAGCAGTTACACAGCTGAAGAATATAACTAAAATGAAAAGTACACTATAGGGGTCAACAGCAGACTAGATGAAGCAGAAGAAAAGATTAGCAAGCAGGAAGACAAAGCAATGGAAATCACCCAAAAAGAAAAACTAAATAAATACGATAAAGTGAAGATTCCTTAAGAGACCTTTTCATCAACATCAAGGAGAATAACATTTGCATGTGTCAGAAGAAGAGAGAGAAAAAGGGCCAGAAAACGTACTTGAAGAAATAATGGCTAAAAATTTCCATAATTTGGGCAAGAAAACAGACATTCAGGCCCAGGAAGCATAGAGAGTCCCAAACAAAATGAACCCAGAGATCCACACCAAGACAGATTGGAATTAAAATGTCCAAAGTTAAATAGAAAAAGAGCATCTTAAAAGCAGCTAGAGAAAAATAGCTTCTTACTTAAAAGGGAAACTCCATAAGGCTATCAGATTTCTCAGCAGAAACTACAGATCAGAAGAGAGGGGTGTGACATATTCAAGTGCTAAATAGAGAAAGGAAAAAAAAAAAGTTTCCAACCCAGAATTCCCCACTTGGCAAAGTTATCATTCAGAACTGAAGGAGAGATCAGATAAGCAAAAGCTGAAGGAGTACATCACCACTAAACCAGACTCACAAGAAATGTTAAAGAGATTTATGTGAGCTGAAAGAAACAAACTAAGTAATAATAAACATACAAAAGTAAAAATATCACTGGAAAAGGTAAATATGCAGTAAAGAAAGTAGAAAAACATACTTGATAAGAAGTATTTATAAAGTATTTATAAAAAGCTTTATAAGAAGCAAGTATGAAGATTAAAAGACAAAAAATAAAATTAAAACTATAGTAATTAGTCAAGGGATACATGAAATAACAAGATTTAAAATGTGACATCAAAAATATAAAATATGGATGGGTAAATAAAAATGTAATGCTTTGGATATGTTCAAATTTAAGCTGCTATCAGGTTAAAATAGACTGTTATATACATAGACTGCTATATGTGAACCTCATGGTAACCACAAAGCCAATAGTCATAGTAAATAAAAGAAAATGAGAAAGGATTCTAAACATAACAATAAAGAAAGCCATCAAACCACAAGGGAAGAGAGAAAGAGTAGAAGGTAACAGAGAGGAACTATGGAAACAGCCAGAAAACTATTAACAAAATGGCAACAGCTACATACTTATCAATAATAACTTTGAATGTAAATGGACTAAACTATCCAAGCCCAGAGTGGTTGAGTGGATTAAAAAAAAAAAAAACAAGATTCATCTATAGGCTGCCTACAAGAGACTCACTTCAGAAGTAAGGACAAACACAGATTGAAAGTAAAAGCATGAGGAAAGATATTTCATGCAAGCAGAAATGAAAAGAAAGTTAGTGTAGTTTTGCTTCTATCAGAAAAAATAGACTTTAAAATGAAGACTGTAATAAAGGACAAAGAAGGACATTACATAATGATAAAAGGGTCAAAAAGATCCAGCAAAAAGATATAACATTTGTAAATATGTATGTCCCCAAAACAGAAGCATGAAAATATATAAAGCAAATATTATTACTTATGTTGGGGTAATTCAACCTATTCACCTAAGGGGAGGAATTGATAGAAATATAATAAGAGTATAGGACTTTAATATTCTTCATATGTCAATGGATAGATCAATTAGAGTATCAATAAGGAAACACCAACCTTAAACAACATCCTATGTGCCTACAGAGTATTTTCTAGGATAGATGAAATGTTAGGCCACAAAACAAGTTTCAATGGATTTAGCAAGACTGAAATCATATTAAGCATCTTTTCTGACCACAATGGTATGAAATTAGAAATAATTTACAAAATAAAGGAGAAGAGAAAAATGTGGAGATTAAACATATGCTACTGAACAACCAATGGGTCAAAGAAACCAAATAAGAAACCAAAAAATACACAGAGACAAATGAAAACAGAAATATGCTATACTAAAATCTTTACAATGCAGCAAAAGTAGTTTTAAGAGGAAAGTTCATAGCAATATAAGCCTACATCAAGACACAAGGAAAGCCTCAAATAAACAATCTAACTTTACACTTAAAGGAATTCAAACGAGAAGAACAAATGGAGCTTAAAGTTAGTTGAAGGAAGGAAATAATAAAGATCAGAGAAGAAATAAATCAAGTGGAAACTAAAAAAGAAATTTAAAAAGATCAAAGAAACTGAGAGTTGGTTCTTTGAAAATGTAAGCAAAATTTTCAGATCTTAGCTAGACTAACCAAGAAAAAGAGAGGTCTCAAAATCAGAAATGAAAGAGAAATTATAGCTAATACCACATAAATACAAAGTATCAAATAGACTACTACAAACAACTATATGTTAACAAATTAGATAAACTAGAAGAAATGGACAAATTCCTAGAAACACACAATCTTCCAAGACTGAATCATAAAGAAATAGAAAATCTGAATAGACTGATTACTAGTAAGGATAAGGAATCAGTAATCAAAAACCACCAAACAAAAGTCCAGGAATAGACAGCTTCACTGGTGAAATGTATCAAATATTTGAAGATGATTGAAGAACAGGGAGTACTCCCAAAACTCATTTTATAAGGCTGTATTAGCCTGATACAAAAACCAGACAATACTGCAAGAAAAGATAACTATAGAGCAATATCCCTGAATAATATAGATACAGAAATACTCAATAAAATACTAGCAAACCAAATTTAACTGTACCTTAAAAGGATCACACACCATGATCAAGTGGAATTTATTTCAGTGATACAAAGATGGTTCAACATCTGCAAATCAATGTGATGCACCACATTAACAAAATGAAAGATAAAAATCATATGATCATCTCAATAGATGAAGCAAAAATTCAACATCCATTTATGATAAAAACTGTCAACAAAGTAGGACTGGTGGAAATGTACCTCAACATAATAAAGGCTATATATGACAAACCCACAGCTGACTTCATACTCAATGGAGAAAAGCTGAAAGCTTTTTCTCTAACATCAGGAACAAGACAGGAATGCCTACTCTTGCTACTTTTTTTTAACATTATATTTAAAGTCCTAGCCATACCAATTAAGCCAGAAACAGAAATAAAAGTATCTAAGTCAGAAAGAAAGTAAAATGGTCATGATTTGCAGATGGCATATACTTTATGTAGGAATTCCTAAAGACTCCACCAAAAAATGATTAGAACTAATAAACGATTTCTGTGAAATTGCAGGATACAAAATCAATCTATAGAAATCAATAGCATTTCTATACACTAATAATAGACTAGCAGAGAAATTAAAACAATCCCATTTATAATTCCAACAAAAACAATAAAACACCTAGGAATACATTTCACCAAGAAGGTGAAAGATCTCTACACTGGCAACATTAAGACATGGATGAAGGAAATTGAAGATGACACAAAAAAATGGAAATATATTCTACACTTATAAATCGAAACAATCACTATTATTGACCCAAAGCAATCTACAGATTCAGTGCAACCTCTCAAAATTTCAATGGCATTGTTTTACGAAACTAGAACAAATGATTCACAAATCTGTATGGAACCACAAAAGATCACAAATAATAGCAAAAGTGACCTTGAGTAAAAAGAACAAGGAGGGAGGTATCATGCTCCATGACCTCAAGCTATAATCCAAAGCTATAGTAATCAAAACAATATGGTACTGGCATAAAAACAGATACAAAGATCAATGGTATAGAACTAACAGCCCAGAAATAGAAGCACACATATATAGATACTTTATGACAAAGGAGCCAGGAACATATAATGGAGAAAAGATAATCTCTTCAATAGATGGTATTGGGAAAACTGGACAGCTGCATGCAAAAAAATAAATAAATAAAACTAGACCGACCATATTACACCATATACAAGAACTAACTCAAAATTGATTCAAGACTTAAATGTAAGACCTGAAACCATAAAATTCTGGGAGCAAAACATAGGTGGTATACTCGTGACATTGGTTTAGTGATGTTTTTGTAAATCTGACACCAAAGACAAGGAAGCAGCAAAAACAAATCAAACTACATGAAGCTGAAAAGCTTCTGTACAGCAAAGAAAACCATCACCCAAACAAAAGGTAACCTACTGGATATGAGTAGGTATTTGCAAATCACATACCCACTAAGGGGCTAATATCCAAAATACATCAAAACTCATACAAGTTAACACCAAGCAAATAACCTGATTTAAAAACAGGCAGAGGATCTGAATAGATATTTTTCCAAAAAAGACATACAGATAACCAACTGGTCCAAGAAAGGGTGTTCAACATCACAAATCATCACAGAAATTCAAATCAAAACCACAATGAGATAAAACCTCACACCAGTTATGTTGGTTATTATCAAAAAGACAAGAAATAACAAGCATTGCAGAGGATGTGGGGAAAAGAGAACCTGTCCACTGCTGGTGGGAATGTAAACTGGTATCGCTACTATGGGAAACAGTATGGAGATGCTAAAAAGGTTAAGAATAGAACTACCACGTGATCCAGCTATTCCACTTCTGGGTATTTAGCTGAAGAATACAAAATTCTAGTTTGAAAAGATATTTACATCCTGATATTCACAGCAACATTATTTACAATAGCCAAGCTATGGAAACAATATAAGTGTCCGTCAATAGATGTAGGGACAAAGATGATGTGGCATATATACACAATGGAATACTCAGCCATAAAAAAGAGTGAAATGTCACCACTTAGGATCACATGGATAGACCTTGAGGGTATTATGGTAAGTAAAATAAGCCAGAAGGAGAACGACAAAAACACTAAGACTTCACTCCTATGTGGAATCTAAAAGAACTGAACAAAGCAACACAACAAACTCAAAGACACAAAGAACAGATTGGTGGTTACCATAAGAAATGGGGGGCGGAGGGGAGGGGTGGTGCTAAGGGGCAAAACTGGCAAAGGGGGTCAAATGTACGGTGACAACTGGTAACTATTCTTTTGGAGGGGATCACTTTGCAAGGAATATATATGTCTAATATGCTGTTGTAAGCCTTACACTTACATAATGTTATATACTAACTTTTTACCTTAATTTAAAAGAAAGAAAGAAAGAAAGAAAGAAAGAGAGAGAGAGAGAGAGAGAGAGAGAGAAAGAAAGAAAGAAAGAAAGAAAGAAAGAAAGAAAGAAAGAAAGAAAGAAAGAAAGAAAGAAAGTCCCTTTAAAGATCTTAAGCGTATACTGAAGAGATCCTCTCGGTTTAAGTGTGGGATTTCTAAGAATCTTAAGGGCATTTCCCCTGCAGCCTAACAAGAAGTCTGAGGTAGATAAGGGCTTATCTCAATGATATTTGTAGCTGTGGCTTTTGTTTGAGTGAGTTAACCCAAATAAGATCAGTAGGAAATCTGTAACACTTATGAGATAATTGTTTTGAGAGAAACACTGCTAGACATTTCTTATGGAAATGAAAGCATGACTCAGAGGGCAGATCCACGAGCCATAGACAATCATTCTCAGACAGTAGTCCTGAAAACCAATCAAAGAAGCTGCAAAATATGCCTCTCTCGATTACAGAAATCCTATGGACCAGTGACTGATTTGTGCCTCCTATCGTCTCATTTTATTTTTTTAATGTTTATTTGTTTTTGAGAGAGAGACAGTGAGTGAGCCATTGAGGGGCAGAGAGAGAGGGAGACACAGAATCTGAAGCAGGCTCCAGGCTCTGAGCTGTCAGCACAGAGCCCAATGGGGGGCTCGAACCCACGAACCATGAGCTCATGACCTGAGCCGAAGTCGGATGTTTAACCTACTGAGCCACCCAGGAACCCCCTATCCTCTCATTTTTAAATCAAAGTGTCTTTAGTGGTTATCCTATGCCAATTCCACCATGGTATGTTGGGTGTTTGTAGGGAATAAAACTGTGTCTACAGACCACACTTCTTTGAATCAAGAGAAACTGTCCTTAGAAGATCCAAGGAACCTCACCCACTCTTGTACCTGCTTCAGATGATGAGATCCTGGACTTCAGATCTGAGCCTGAAAATGTAATGGGGGGCGGGGGTAGGGGATGAGACTTTGGTGAGAGTACATTGATGGAAAGGTTAATGTATTTTGCACATATGGGGGAAGGATATGAATTACCATGGCCAAAGGATTGACTGAAGCTGATTATATTTTTTGAAAACAGTCATAGAAGGGGTGCTGGGGTGGCTCACTCAGTTCAGCATCTGACTCTTGATTTTGGCTCAGGTCATGATCTCATGGTTATGAGATCAAGCCCCACATCAGGTTCCTCACTGGATATAGAGCTTGCTTAATATTCTCTCTTTCCTTCTTCCTCTGTTCCTCCCCTGTTCACATGTATGCTCTCTCAGAAAAAAATAAATAAATAAATAGTAAGAAACAAAGATTTTTAAAACATAGTCACGAAATTATTTCAGATCCCATATGTTCTTCTATAACCTTGCTTTCCCCACCAAATTATACAGTGTATTTCTCTTCCTCTTAGACCTTGACTCTCTTGTGACTATTCTAGCCAATAAAGTATGCTGAGAGTAATACTACATAATTCACAACACCAGATCTTTAAAAGGATACAGTTTCCACACGGTCTCTTCATTTAGAACATTGGCCCTGGAGAAGCCAGCAACCATCCCTTGAAGACGCCCAAAGCAGCCCATGCAAAGAGGCCCACATGGAAGGGAACTTGGATACCTAGCTGAGAGCTAGCATCAACCACCAGAATATGTGAGTGAACCAATGCACAAATGACCCTAGCTCCTAGCCTTCAAGTCTTCCATCGCAGTTTCCAGGAAGCAAGGGAACAGAGACAAGCCATCCTTGATACATCATGTCCGAATTCCTGACTCCCAGACTTTGGAAATGTAACAAGTAATTATATTGCAACATGAAATTTTGGGATAATTTGTTTTGCACTGTTAGATAACCACAACGGTAAAAGGAGTGGCCACCTGCAACACTTTCACTCTGCTCAGTAATCAGATAGATAAAACCATTATGAAAGTGCTTTCATATCCAATAATGTATTTGATGTTTATTAAAAAAGCATGGTAAACATTTTCATTTCTGAATTTACTGTAGCAGATTCTGGTAATAAAAATTAGTGGTCTAAACCCACAGCTTTTAAAATCCAATTGAACCACACAAAACTGAAACCACAGAAATTAAAGTAACTTGACCAAAATCATCTACTAGTAAAAAACAAAGCCACATTTTCTGAGTAAAATTTTTTTCTGACCCAAATTTCCTGCCTATAAATCCAATGCTTATATTAAATATTAATATCATGTTCATGAATGCCTATGAAACCCAAGTATAAATTAGGGATATTGGCTCCTTCAAAGAAAGAACGACCCAGCATCCCTAGGAATTAAAATTCTTTCATTTAATTACGTGGAAAGAAATGCTTAGTTTACTACCATGCTCCTTGGGAAGTCACCAATTCAATTCCCCATGAATGATATCAGAATGTTTATAGAAAATACAAACATACATCTTACACATCAAACTGACTAGAATATCAACTCCACCACAAGAGTATAAAGTTTGCCTGTTTTGTTATTATATTCCCAGTGACTGAAACCGTATCTGAATTTTGGTAAGTGCTCAGGAACTTTGTGTTACATGAATAGACCTAGAAAAATTTCAAAAGCGATCTTCCCACATTCACTGTCTTACAGACCAAACTGTACCCACCTCTCCATTCATTTCTTAAAGCCCAAATCCTCATTTGGAGCCAGAGCTTTGGGGAGGTAATTCAGTTTAAAAGGAGGTCATTAGAGTGGGACCCTTCTAAGAGATTAGTGCCCTTAAAAGAAAAGGCACCAGAGGACTTGCTCTGGCTCTCTTTGCCTTGAGGAAGACACAGGATAAAGACAGCCATGTGCAAGCCAGGAACAGGGCCCTTAGCAGAAACTGAATCAGTCAGCACCTTGATCTTGGACTTCCCAGCCTGCAGAATTGTGAAAAATAAATGCCAGTTGTTTAAGACACCCAGCCTACGGTATTTTGTTATGGAAACCTGAGCTAATAGAACTCTAAGGCTCTAATCAGATAAATTCAGAATAAATTATAGGAAATAAAGTTTCCATGAAAAACTTCAAACCTCATGGGGAACTTAAAAATTCCCCTATTTTACCAGTGGGGAAAATGAACATCTGCCTCAGGTCACATGACTACTTGACATCATAAAACTGCAGGGGCATCTCCTATTTCAATGTTCTTTTTTAAGTCTGGTAAATTTATTACTTCCAAAGGGCTATGCAGAACTAAAATACAGATTTAGAAAAACTAATGTATCACTAAAGGAGAATATGGTATTTTTTATCATGTCCCTAACCTTTGAAACTAAGATCTCAGGGAACAGTTGTTTTCTTCCATCCCTGTCTCTTGGGTTATTGCTTGAAACAGACACCTTACATGGAGATCTTTGGAAGATACTGCTGGTTTGTGTCTAGGTTTCTTATTGTATATAAGTGGAAACTAAGATTCAGGAATGATAAAGGGGGGGTTTCTAGCCTTGCAGTTACAAAGAGAGAATTATAAAAAGAGGATAATCTTACCTTTATTAACATTTGAGTGATTACCAAGTGCCATACATTGAACTAAGTGCTTTACCACCATCTTTTAAAAATCTCTTATCAACAGTAAGGTAGAAACAACCAAACACATCTCCCATTTATAGATGAGAAAAACAGAGAACGGAAATCATTTGTCCCAAATCAAACAGTGAATTGGTGAAAGATTTGAACCCAGGTATGCCTGACTCTTAGGTCTAGGATATAGTTTATAAAGAAAGTGGCTTCTGGTTACTACAGCATGTCCTTTGACCCAATGGGGCTGTTGCCACATCCTCCTTGCCTGAGTTTAGGATTCTGTGATAAGACTCACATTTAATCAGAGGTCCTCTTAATGAAAACAAAGTACTGTTATGCTAAGTGAAATAAGTCATACAGAGAAAGACAGATACGATATGTTTTCACCCTTATGTGGATCCTGAGAAACTTAACAGAAGACCATGGGGGAAGGAAAGGAGGGAAAAAAAGTTAGAGAGGGAGGGAGCCAAACCATAAGAGACTCTTAAAAACTGAGAATAAACTGAGGGTTGATGGGGGGTGGGAGGGAGGGGTGGGTGGGTGATGGGTATTGAGGAGGGCACCTGTTGGGATGAGCACTGGGTGTTGTATGGAAATCAGTTTGACAATAAATTTCATATTAAAAAAAAAAAGTACTTTTGCAAAGAACATTCTTTCCTACTGACCATTACTTCCCTGTCTCCCTTATTCTCCCCAGAACATCTTCATCAATGTTGCACTTCATTACTGACTACAGGGTCTCAGGCTTCATTACACCTGCTCTAGAATACCCTCTTGTGTGTTTTTCCTCCGTTTGCTAACATGAGGATTGGGGTGGAGAGAAAGTCAGCAGGCCTTCATTTAGCCAGCTGGTCTTCAGAAGTTCACACACGTCACTGCCAAGATACAGGTCCTAGGAAAGGAGTCTGAAAGTTTGCTACATCCCATTTGTTTTCTTTCAAAGGCCACTGCACTGGCTGTAGACAGATATCTGGAAGGCTACATATGAGGATATTTACTCCACGCCTACCCACAGATGTCTTTACCAAGTTTCATAGCATAAGTTTGATTTCTTTCCCAAGCTTCAATTTGTAAGTAGGGATTCACAAAAGTTATGGCTGAATACATACTATCATTATGACTTATGACAGCTAATATCTGAATACTCACATGCTAGACAATATACAAAATACTTAATAATACCTCATTTAATGCTCACATGAACCCTTTAATGTAGGCATTATCATTATCCCCCTTCTAGGAATGAATAAGCTAAGAATCAGAAGGGCAAGTCACATAGCTAATAAAACATGGAGTTGGCTTTAAAGTCAAAGTAGAGCCTATGTTCTTTACCACTGTACAATAAAAGCTAATAGAGATGATTATGATATTGTTAAGGATAACAACAGCAGCGACAAAAATCACAGCCACACTCCCTGCATTGTGACAAGTACTTTACATGCACCATTTCATTGAGCCCTCCCAGTTCGTCATGGGATGTGGTATCAGTATCTTCAGCTTACCTGAAGAAACTGAGTTTAGAGAAGTTAAACACCTTTCTCAGTGCTGCACAGACGATGACAGCACCAGGACGGGGCCAGTGCCAGTCCAACCACCCAAGCTCTTATTAATTACTAACACTAGCACCTTATTTTAAAGGTAGGGAAATGGAGGCTCAGAGAGGGAAAGGGCCAGACCCCTATATCCACAACAAGCTCGTTGAGAAGTCTGGTGGTGACATCCCCCAAGCCTGGATTACCGACTCCCAGGCAAGTGTTCTCTCCTTAGTGCCACCTATGAGAAAACTCAACCAGGTCTCATTTCAAGCAGTGGGGGAATGTTCTGAGAAACAGTGGGGGCAGAGTGGCCCTGGAGCCAGAAAATAAGAACTGAACCATGTATTAGCTGCTTCACTTTGACTAAGACACTTAACTTGTCTCTGGCTCTTCCTCCGTCACTAGAGAACTTATTATGTGATTGGAAAGTTTTTCCATTAGAGACTATTCCAAGACAGTGAGTAGGCAAGAGCTAAATTAGGCTGTAAAAATATTAACTGCTATCATTTGAGACTGAATAGATCTCTATGGGTCAAAGTAATAAAAAGTGCCTTAATTGAGAAGGTGGCACCTAAGGTTGGCTCTGCACTATATTAGAACAGTAACTTCTTTTTAAATTATGTTATTACTATGTATCAGGTCCTGAAATAGGTAATTTACATGTATGGTTTCAGTTCTTCCTTATGAAACCCTATACATTTACTATTATTATGGTTCCTATTCTGGAGGTATAGTAACTGAGGTCCAGAATGGTGCATGGTTAAAGAGCTGGTAGATGACACAGCCAAGATTCAAACTGGGATTTAGACTCCATCACTGCATTACGCTTCCTCTCTGGGCTGGCTGAAAAGACAACTGTGGGAATGGCTCTGTGAAAGCAACAGGCATCCAGAGAGTTAAATTCTCCATTGAAACTAGCAATACATGCATTCTATAATATGGGATTTGATACTGAAGACACCCTAACATGATATTCTAGTTGTGCCTTGTGCTTTCAGACAGGGCAAGCATCACCACCATACTGTTTCATGCTTGAAGGATACTCCCAAAGTCAGACATCTAGATAATCATCCCCTCTTCCCATGGCAGTGCTTCTTCCTTAATCCCTTGCCTTGAAACCCTGTTTAAATTCATGGACATCCAGGTCTCAGGTAATAACTGCTTTGTCTACCTTATACATATCTGTTCTATAGGCCACAGATTATAAATAAGGGTGCTGAGGGTCTCTTTCACAGACAGAAAACTATAAATACAAGGTATATGGAAACCTAGAATAGAAGGCCTGGAACCTTCTATGTATTCATAGACACACAGCCAAATGGAAAGTGGAATGCATAGCCTTTGTGCCCAGAACAGTACTGTAGGTGGAAGAAACCTTGGAAGTTGGTTAATCCAAACCACTCATGTTACAGACAGGAAAACCAAGAAGCAAAGGATAGAATGATTTGAACAAATTTACACAGACAGCCAATGCTGAACCTAGGCCAGCGCCCAACTTCCAGATTTTTAATTTGCTGCTCTTTCTTCTTCACCATGCTACCTTTTCCCTCACATTTCTATCACTGTTAGGTCTACCCCATTGCTTCTCATTTGAATTACTTGCCAGCTTACCTGAAGCCATGCCCCCATAATCCATTGCTTTTTAACTATCTGTCCCTTATTAAAGCACTCTCTTTGCTGGCCTTTTTACCCTCTGCATACTTGGTTCCCTCAGACAGAGGCACTAGAAAGTTGTCATTAACTGACAGGATGCTGATGGGACTCTCCCACATGTGAATGTGCCCATCCTACTGATTTGGCCTTGGATACACCATGCAGCATAGGCCTTCTTTTTGACAGAAAGACCAAGAGGATTCTGAAGCAGGACAACTATCGGTGTGTGGGAAAAGAATAGCCTGCTGTGAGCAGAACAGCTTCTCAGTATAAAAACTCATTTGATTTTACATAATGGAGGCTGAGAGAACTCAGAGTGAATGATGGTGGAAGTCCATTTACATTTTTAATGAATATAACATTTGCTTAGGGGCAATACTTCCTCCTAATAATCTAATCTGTAAAATACACTATTCCTTTTTCTCTTTTTTCAAATCCTTTTCCTTAAGGTCAATAAACAAGGACTTTTCTGCTGCCCAAAGGTTTTACTATCTGTATATCTTTTAAGCGTAAAATCAAGACTGGGCCTTCAATGAATGACTGGTGGAAACCATATAAGCATTTCCATGAGAGTTAATAGACTGAGTGACTCCTGGGATTCTGTCTTCTTCAAAAGCAAAGAATTCTCAATGGAGACAGATTCCCTAGCCAGACCTCCAAACTCCCCTTCCCTTGCAGGGTAAGGAAAAGAAAGAAACATTGCCTGACAAGAATGACTTCACAGATGCTTCAGTGATTCCCAAGGTGATTCCACAGAGAAACCTCCACTCCCTTCAGGCACCTGGGGCCACGTGACCTGAGTGTGCTGCACATTTGTTACTCAATGAAATTACATGTTTGAAACAGAATCAACTGAGGACGTCCAGAGTCATGAGAGAGAGGCCTGGCAGAAGAGATGATTAATTTTCTTATCACTAGTTTCTCCAGCAAGGGTTTAGAGGGACCTTGTATAATTTAATTCTGCCAGGGTTGTATAGTAGAAACAATACAAATGAACAAAAAATTAGTTATGACCCCTCCCATCCTGTGAACATATTAAGGGACATACTCTTACCCTCCATCCCCAAACATCCACCAAGGAAAACAAGACTTCATGGGAGACTCTGACTCCTCGTTTTGTTCCTTCCTTTACTTGATCAGGTCGTCACACTTTTTGGAACCTTGCTTACCTATCCTTAAAACTATGAGAGAGGGTTTGCTTCACCTTCCTTCTGTACTTTCTCCATTACCACTGGGACCGGAGCAGAAACATGAATTATCAGGAGAGTTATCAGGCTGATATCTAGACCAGTGTTCCCAAAATTTGTCTTCAGTAAGTAATTTTTAACTGTGCATGCTCAGTATATTTATTTATGAATCCATACAGACCCCATATAATGTATATTATAAATATATACAAAAATTTTAAATACTTAAACCAATATATTAAAATACAAGTAAATATAAGTTCTAACTCCCTCCCCCCAAGCCTCCGTGTTGCCACCACTCAGTATGCAGACATTCCATTTTGAAAACCTGTGATCGAAACCATCACTGAATGACCTCTCCTTCCAATGGGTATCACCCCAGAATCAGACAACAACCAGTGAGAGAGCAACTGTCGTGCTCAGGTAAAGGGCAGGTAGTGTGGGAGCTTTAACAAGTTGTCACATCTTGAATGCCCTACGCTTGTGAAAAGCTAACTGTTCAATTGTTGGTTAGGGGTTATAACAGTTCTACCATCTAAATAACCCTTTCCTGGCTCTTTGGATCTGAAATATTCCTTTTTCTCCAATAAATCCCTGTAATGAATTTGTTGAGTACCAGGCATGTAGTAGGTGCTTTATAGGTGTTGTTACTTGTGTAATTTTAGTAACACTAAGAGAGAAGGAAATTAGTTTCCTTTTTACCAGATTAGCAAAAAAGAAAATTGGTTGAAATCTCACCGTTATTAAGTTGTAGACCTAGAGCATTCAAACCCTAGTGTTATGCTAAATTGTTATGCTAAATTATGTCAACTACACTGTCTTTACAATAATACAAATCACCTGTGCCATTCTCTGACATTTAACACGTACTACCTTCTACAATAGTAATTAGCTGGACCTTCAAGCTCCTTCAGCAAGCCATTTCTGAGAGTTCCTACTGTGATATTGTCTCTTTTAGCACTGAAATTCCTCCATGAACTTACACTGAGTACTTGCTATATTCCAAGAATAGCACATAAGCTATCTCACTCAATTGTCCTGGTCATTTTTCAGCATTGTGTAATTATACTCATCTTAAAAATGAAAAAAAAAATGTCATACATCGGTTAAAAACTTTCTAACCAAGATAGTAATTTTGTAAGGAATGGAGTCAGGATTTGAATTGTGCCTAATGCCTAAGTCCCAAAACCTTGTACCATTGGATCTCTTCATATGCCCCTTACTATGCGTTGGTCCCTCACTATACATCTCACTGATGAGCTTCACACTTTCCTGTTATGTGTGACTGGCATCTCTATTAGCATCAGTTACATGGTAAATTGCAAGTGAGTGACTCAGCACAATGATGGTTTATTCTTCTGTGATGTGCTACTTTAGAAAAAGGATAATTGCTGTTAGGTGCTAAAGAATATACTGTACTTCATTTCATATATATATATATATGTATGTATATATGGAATTATATATATGGGGCCTTTCTGCCTGCCTCCTTTCAGCCTAGTTTAATATTTTCAAGGTTCATCCATATTAGAGCATGTACTAGTACTTCAGCCCTTATTATAGTGGAGTAATATTTCACATTTCACTTTATGGATATACCACATTCTGTTTATCCATTCATCATTTCATGGACATTTGTGTTGTTTCACTTTTTGACTATTATGAATAATGCTGTTATGAACATTTGTGTGAAAGCTTTTGTGTGGACATATGTTTTAATTTCTCCTTTATAGATGCTTTGGGCAAAAGGGACAGAAAGAATATTTTAGGAAATGATGGCCAAAAATTTCTCAAACTTGATGAAAAATATTAATCTATACATCTAAGAATGCTAATGAACTCCAAGAAGGATAACTCAAATAGCTCCACATCTAGACACATCATATTCAACTATTGAAAATCAAAGACAAAGGTATAATTTGAAAAGCTGCAAGAGAAAAATTATTCTTCACATACAAAGCATCCTCGTAAGATTAAGAGCATACTTCACATCAGAAACCATGGAGGTGAGAACAAAGAGAAGTGACATATTCAAAGTGCTCAAAACACATCAAGGGGCACTTAAGTGGCTCAGTAGGTTAGGCATCCAACTCTTGATGTCAACTCGGGTCATGATCTCACAGTTTGTGGGTTCGAGCCCCATATCATGCTCTGTTCTGACAGTGTAGAGCCTGATTGGGATTCTCTCTCTCTCAAAACAATAAATAAACCTAAAAAAAGAATACCAATCAAGAATTCTATACCCAGCAAAACCTAGGCAAATCTGTGAAGACAGAAAGATGAATGGTTGCCAGACACTGTGGGATAGGAGAGGTAACTACTAATGGGTACAAGATTTTCTTTATAGGGTGATAAGTATATTATAAAATTACCAGTGATGATTTCATAACTCTGTGGATATACTAAAATCTGATGATTTGTACAGTTTAAAGGAGTGAATTTTGTGATATGTGAATTATATCACAATAAAGCATTTTCTTAAAAAATGGGATCTGGTACATAGTAAATACTACATTAGGGACAGCCATTACTCTCTATTCTTTATATTATTTTTATTGTTTTTAGTTTTACTTTTATTCATATCATGGATCTGTGTGGAGAATGGATTGTTTGGGGGCAACTGGGTAAGAGATGGGCGCAGTACATTAAGGTAAGAGAAAATGATAGCCTGGATGAGATGACTGTGCAGATGGAGGGAAGTGTCAGGATTCAGGATAAATTCTGAAGTAGAGTGCCCATGGTGTGAAAGAAAGCACTCTATTTGGATAGGATTTATGAGTGACTGGATGCCTGTAACAACCTTGGTGAACAAATAACTGTCAGCTTCCCCAGTAAATACAGCTGCTATCAAAGGAACCACTTGAGTGGAGACTATTTTCTTTTCCTGTCCAGTTGCTGGCCCCAAACCTATTTCAATCAGGTACCTCTGGTTCTTCAAATAAAAGAAAAAGACTTTTCTCCAAGCTGATTATTATAAAGATTTTCATGTGGGAAGTCTTGAGAACTTCCACATTGAGGAAGTACAATTTGAAGGAAAGGAACCAATTCAGAGGACGAGTGGCTAGCTTCCTGGTTCAGCAAATACTGATTGATTAGATGTTCGGTGGCTCCATCAGTTAAACGTCCAACTTCAACTAAGGTCATGATCTCACAGCTTGTGGGTTCGAGCCCCACATCAGGCTCTGTGCTGACAGCTCAGAGCCTGGAGCCTACTTCAGATTCTGTGTCTCTCTCTCTGTGCCTCCCCCACTCGCACTCTGTCTCTGTCTCAAAAATAAATAAATATTTTTAAAATGAATTTTGAATACCTTTGCAGATCGTGTGATTACTATAAAGCGCCATTATCATGAGTACCAGAATTCTGCCTTGAATAGTGAAAAAAATTTGATGGTCAGAAAGGAGGATGTTTTACCTTAAGAACAGTTACATGGTCTATAAAACTTATAAAAATTTCAAGAGCTGTTTCCACCTACTTTTAAAATTACAGAATTATGGACTAGTATGGTAATTCTTAAGAAACAAACAAACTTGAGATATGAGAAGGAAAGGACACATGGACTCTGTCTTCAAAGGCAAGATTATCCCAGGAAGAAGTGGCAGACTTGCTTCTTGTGGCTTCAGAACTGATGGTTGGATGTCAGTAGAGAAAATATTCTCGTATGCATTTACTAACAAGGACACTATATTAATAAAACATGTTTTTAATGGTAATTGGAAGCTGGACATTTTGTTGTTTTAGAGTTGTGGGGAGAAATACCAACAAAGTAGAAACCCAGTCACTCTGGCCCCATAGTGGTTTGCTCAGCTGACTTTGATGTCTTCATACCATACCCACGATAGGGTAGTCCAATATGATAGCATTTTCATACCTGTACCCATATCTACCCTATAACACCCCAAATTACCTATTCTCCCCTCTAGATAAACTCACAAAATTCAGTTAACTATTTGATGACTGCCCTATATTCCTGCTCACCTTGATGCATTTCTCTCTTCTTTGAATTCATGTAATATGTACTCTTTGAGTCCCACAATACTATCTCTTTATTATTTCTCTGAACCAATCTAATTTTCTAAGCAGCAAAAGGCAAATCCATATCTTCTTTCTCTTGTGTAGTTCTGGAACAGCATAATGCAAATACAGAAACAAGATAGATGGTAAACAACAGCACAGATAATTTATATTCCAATAACAGGTGACCAGGTACTCCTACATACCTTCTTCAGTTGAAATCCACAACAACCTACTAATGCAGTTGTTGAGAAAACAGAAGTTGAAACATTTAAGTGATGTGTCTAAGGTTTCATAGGTATTAAGTAGCATGAGTTCTACTCCTGCAAAACTGAGCCTTATGTGATTAGGTTATTTTATTATATGGTTTCATAGTGCTCTGGACTTCTATATGCTCTCTGCAGAATAAATAGATCAGCAATCGTTTTTTGTTTTTAGTTTCTTCCCCAAGTAAGTCTAAAAACTCCATATGGGTAAGACTCTGTCTGGTTCGCTTCAGCACTTTCTGTAGTCTCTAGTATATACAGGCACAAACTAAATGTGTGTGGAAGAAAGGGAGAAGAGGGAAATAAGAATTTGGGGTGTTGAGAAATATCAGACTGGATTTTAAGTCTAAGTCAAAAAACCTGGATTTTAAGTTCTTCTAGGTTACATCCATTTAGGTAAATTCAGTTAGACTGTTTCTGGGAAAGCAAAGAGGAGCAGTGAAAAGGCAAGTGAGAGAATGGATCAAGATAGCATAATTCCACACATCATTCCCCTTATGAGCATAGTACCTGGCAGAAGTCCTGTTGGACTTCTGTAGTATTATGTTACCTGCCTAGAGTATTTTTAAGGGTAGTGATAGCCAGACTGAATTTTTTTTCACATGCTGATTTGAGAGCCTAACTCTTTACTAAGATGAGGCCTGACTGCCTCATTAGTCTTCAGTGATCCACTAGTTCTACTCAACTTTCCTTTTACTTAACACCTTGATATTCTATAATTTTAGAACAGAATTTTCCTTTTTTGATTTTTTTTTCTGACTCCCAAAATATATGTGAGTCTAAATAGAAATAGAAATCACCCTTTCCTTCAAAATACCTGCAAAATACCGTTGGCTAAGAACTTCAAATCAAATTTAAAAATTCACACACACACACACACACACACACACACACACTCACATCTTGAAGAATTGCATAAGGTGGTCTATAAAATCAATATGGCTGCAATGCACTCAGTACTGATGAGCTGGCCTTGGAAAAAGAGTACTCACCTAAGAAAGCAGAGATTCTCTCCTACTGAAACTGAGATTAATTAATTACTTTATAGGAAAAGATTTGCTTTCGTGAGGGATCTGAGATTTGGTTTTTAAGCCCTTTTACTGACTTCTGTTGTGACCTTCAAAATTTATTCCCCATCTTTGAACTTAATATCATCATCACTTTAAAGAAAGGTCAAAATAAGTGATATATATGCCTGCCTCCATCCTTGGCAAGGCAACTTTCTACTCCAGCTACTCCAAATAAGTATATAAGTCAAAACAGTATGTCATATCAAGACCAGGTTTCTAGCCCATCGAAGACTCTCCAGTAGGAAAATTCTGGTACTACGACTAGCTGCAACTATGACCTGGTTTGAAAAGTTGGGTAATATAGGAAACAAATAGCCCATTTTTGTTTGTCATGTTTTTCAAGTGTAACTAAAATTTCCAAGATAACTCCCAAGGCTTCCTTAAGTATACAGTGAAAAATAAAGCCTCATATGGATGGACTTAGGGTATGTCCAGGTCAATTAACGATATCTTCCACAACCCCAGAAACCTTTCAGAAATTTTACCTTTTAAAGGTAAAAATACATCTTTAAGATGTATTTTCTGAGATGATGGGCCTTTTAACTTCCCCTATTAGGAGGCAAATCCTATTGGCAGGGCAACCTCTTAACCTGTGTTTGTTACTCAGGGGCAGAGGTATAGAAATACACAGATTCAGGGCATGAAAGCCACATTTCCTTTATTCCACAACTTGCCAAGGTAGCCTTCTACACTTAGGCCTTTAGATGTTATAGATAAATATTTCATATGGTTCTGTCTAAAAGGCTGCCCACTTTGCCAAATTTTTTTATCTTGAGCCTCAAAGAAGATGTAGCCTTTTCATTCTATTTATTGAGATACCCAGTCCTGGAAACCTAGGAAGCACAGGAATTCAGAAGAGAAGCCTAGAGCAGAGACAAAGCTGGAAGGTGAGCAGGGGGGAACTTTCTATACCAGTTATGGTTTTATATAAATTAATAAAAATAATCATATAATTGGCTTTTGTTAAGACTCTGATGAAGCTATCAGAGGAAACAGTCATAAAGCAAGACCTAGGGAATCCTAGACTACACACAAAAAGGATGGTGACTTTCTTCATGACAATACACTTCCATCAACCAACAGTACAGATAGGGCTTGACTCACCAACTCCTTCCATGGTCATCCCCCATGGCTGATCATAGATATTGCTTTGCCAAGATATCACCTATTCTAACTCCCCCACTCACATTTGGAGTGACTGAGGCATAGTAGCAAAAAAAAAAAAAAAATGATTTGCTTATGGACAAAAAACTGGTTTCAGTGGTTAAAACAAGAATAAAACCTGATAGGGTTCAAGAGAGGCTGCCCCAGAATGAGCCATTTTGGCATGTGGAGTATTTCAAGATGAAGATAACCAAGGCCCAAAAAAGTCAGAAGAATTTTTACCTTTCCTTTTAGTGCCTGGTTCATCTATCACCAGAAACAAGTACAAAGAGTGTGGGGTGGGTGTGGTAAGCTGGGGGAAGCCCAAGTGGGGCCTGTTTGTTCCACTGTCTCTGCACTGCATGACAAACATTTGTTTGCCAAATATTTGCTCTTCCCACCTTCCTGTTGTCTGTCTTCCTTCCCTTAGGAGCCCCAGACCCTAACCCCTTCTCCTCAGCTCAGGATGGCATGTAAGCCTCAAATGCCTCTCTTTGAGCCCCCTATCTTTTAGGTTCTCATATATACAAAACTAAATTTTTCTCCTGTTACTCTGTCTTATGCCAATTTAATTATTAGATCAGCCAAAGAACCTAGAAAGGAAGGGAAAATTTTCCTCCCCTACAAACTTGATCTTTCCTGAATACAATTTAGCTGGTGGCTGTGTTTATGACAGTGTCTTAAATTGTATTCATTCTCCCATGAACAATTTTTTTTTTTCCAGAACCATGTCAACCTGTGAGCAGTCACAAAATTCATAGGAATTACTCAATTCATTCTTTCTTAGGACAGAAAACGTCAGAAGTGCCTAAATGAAAAAAAAACAAAACAAAAACCTTAGAATTCTCCAGTCTTTTCTGCCAAGTGCAGAATTTCACACTAATTCATGTCTGTTCACTTCCCACAACCATGTCTCCCATTTATAATCGCTAAATATGCCAGGTTCACAACATCTCCCCATTTAGGTGCCCTATTTGAATCTGTGTATAAATACTCACTCCTCCAAATGTTCTATTTGAATACACAAAATATTCATTTCAGCACAGAGTGCATAAATTCAGGAATGGAGGCGTGTGGTATACTGCGGAATAGCACTGATTCAGGAGTCAGCTTGTGGAGGTGTGGATATGGTTCAGCTATATGTTCACGATAGGACCTCCGGGACATTGGTTTCCTTCACTGAACATGTTTTCTGATCCCAAAACTGGGGTAAATGAGACTTTCCATTTTCCTCTTATGAATGAGAGACTCATAGGAGATTGTGGACACATTAAAAAAAAAAAACAAAACTGTCCATGATCCTCACATTGAGAATAAAGGAGAGAAATATAAGCAAAGGCATGTATTTAAAAAAAATTACAAGTAATGTGAAGAAAATAAATAAAGAAAGTCAAATAATATGGACTCAGTTCCCATCTTTTCACTATTTGATTGCATTTCTTCTCTGGGATGCAGAATCTCCATTAGTAAAATGTGGGATCAAGACTAAATCTTTTATGTCTCCAGTTTGGTTTCTGGCTGATTGAGTCTGCAGCATTATTAAGCAGTACTTAATTGCAGCCTGAATTTTAGTCATAGCAGTGCTTGAATTAACCCTTAAGAATGCCTTCAGAGCGAGGATTCAGCTACTGTAATGTAAAATATAGGATTATAATCTAAAGCAAAATAATTTGTAGCAAAAAAACCCCTGATGAAATATGAATAAAGTCTATGGTTAGCTAATAATATTGTTCCAATGTCAATTTCTTCTTAGTTGTACTATATGGTTTTATAGAATGTTACTATTAAGGAAAGCTGGATGAAGGGTTCAGGGGCACTCTCTGTACTATATTTGCAACTTTTCTGTAAGTCTAAATTATTATTCATTAGAAGTAGTATATTTCAAAAGAAGAAGGAAAAAAACACTGTATTCCACAGAAATCACATCAAGTACATGTTGAAAATGCAACATTTCCAATTTCAAAGATAAGGAAATGATAGCCCTGGAGCAAAACTCAGGACTCTTCTTCCAACAGGCACACAAGGAGTTCCTGATACAAATTTCTTAGTGATCGTAGCTGGAGAAACTTGGAAAAAAAAAAACACTGATCTGTAACCAAACAAGTGATAATATGGTAAATAAAAAATATAACCAAGGCTATAAAAAGGCTCTCAGGTGAGATCTAGGTTTTGGCTCTACCTCTGCCAGTTACTGTTTAAAATTAAGCAAGTTATCTGCTGGGCCTCAGTTTCCTCATTTATAAAGAAAGAAGGTATCAGATCTATAGATTTCTAGTGGCCACTCATTCCTGTATAGGACATAAAAAGAAAGTCCAGAATGGTAAATAGTAGTCTTTAAATCCTTACTTTGGTAGCCCTACATCTTTCCCAGCATCTCTGCAGATTCCTTGTCTCTTATGGCATCCAACAGAACTAGGCTTCATGTAGTATCATTCCCATGCATGCAAGTGTCTGGCCCTTCAGTGAGTTAAACACAGCCAAAGGGAGACACAACCATGATGAAAAAACACAGCCAATGTAACAAGGTCAGCAGCAGGGGACATTAGATTTTGAATTTGCTTTATTGAGTAGAGAAGCAGAGACCATAGTTCCGATAGCATGCCCTTTTGCTTTGTGAAATAGAAATCCTAACTTCCATCTGTGAAGGCTTGGGGGAAATGAAATGAGGTCTTTGGCTCTAGGCCTTTCATTAGAAAGCAGTTTTATACCAGACGAGGCCACAGATTCATAGCTACCATGTCTCTACAGAGAGTCTGCCCAGAAAGAGGAGAAACATGGATATAAGTCAGATCAGAGTCTTGGGATTTTCCCTGGTTTCTTGTTGGACTGGTCTTCTCTGCTAAGTATGTGAGTACTCACAGACATTAACACAAGTTTATACTTTTCAAACCAGAGAAGATGAGGTGATATATCCAAATAAAAATTCCTATGGGGCAGATAATATGCCAACCTCACCCCATTCAAATTCTGTTGACCTGACTCAACAGCCTACACAGATGAACAATTTTTAAAGTACCTATAAATCAACTTTAAGCAGACAGCATATCAGAAAAACATATGACACTAACATTTTCTGAGTACAAAAATGTTATTTGCTATTGTAGAACATAATTGTACAGCGTATTTAACTTTTCTAAACCTTTGTTTCCTCATTTGTGCAGACAGCTAATAACACGTACAAAATTTAATTTGATCTTGACAATAATCCTATGAGTTTTATTTTATATGACCTTATCCACATATATGGAAAAGGTAAGTGAAATTTAACATCTCAATTTCTCACTGTAGACATTAAGTGCAGTAAAGTGTTAAGAGCTTGGATTTAAACTCAGATCAAACAACTTTAAAACTCACACATCCTTTGGGATGACTCCAGGCAAACAACTGTTAACTATGGTGATTTTCCTAAAAGTCAAAATGAATTTTTCTCTTAAGCATAAAAAGAGAAAATTGGGGGGGGGATGGTATATCCTCTTTAATATCTGTTTTGTCAGTGTGATAGTTTGTGATTAAGTGTGGTTTCCTTAGAATGAAATGTATTAGCTATATACAAACAGTCCCCTCTTAACATTTGGGAACTGAGATCTACCCTCCAGTGAAGCATAATGAACAGGAAGGATTATATTTATTCATCCCAGAGATGCTGGTCTTCTGGATTAAGAATTAGAGAAGACAGAGTAGGAAAATTAAACAGATTCAGTAAACTGGAAGATGGTAATATAATTAAATCAGGAGTTTGGTTTTCCTTTATGTTTGTTTTGTTTAATTTTGTTTATGTGGAGGGAAGATCACGTTATTTATTTTGCCAGGGCCATTCCTTATTGTTGTGTACATTTTCTGTTTCCCAACATTAGAGGATAACATTATATACTTGTTGAGATATTATGTTAATTCTCAGGCAGATGACAATAAAGTGACTTGAGGAAGTCTAGCTTTAGAAATGTATCATCATGGGGCACCTGGGTGGCTCAGTCGGTTAAGCAGACGACTTCAGCTCAGATCATGATTTCACGGTCTGTGAGTTCAAGCCCCGCATCGGGCTCTGTGCTGACAGCTCAGAGCCTGGAGTCTGTTTCAGATTCTGTGTCTCCCTCTCTCTGACCCTCCCCCATTCATGCTCTGTCTCTCTCTGTCTCAAAAATAAATAAACGTTAAAAATTTTTTTTTAAGTATCATCACTATGAGGATACAGTTTTCAATGATTTTAAGTTATATTACAAAGTTGTTATCATCAAAACAACATAGTACTGGCATAAAAACAGGAGCATAGGCTAATGGATCAGTATAGAGAGTCCAGACATAAACACATGCATATACAGTCAACTATTTTCTTACGATGGTGCCAAGAACACACAATGGGGAAAGGATAGTCTCTTCAGCAAATGGTGTTCAGAAAACTTGACAGCCATATGCAAAATAATACAACTGTACAGTTATCTTATACCACTCACAAAAATTTACTCAAAAAAGATCAATGACTTAAATAAAACACCTGAAAGTATAAAACTCCTAGAACTAAACAAGAAAGAAAGTTCCTTGACATTGGTTTTGGCAATGATTTCTTGGATAAGTCACTAAAAGCACAGGCAACAAAAGCTAAAATAAGTAGGACTATAGTAGGGGCACCTGGGTGGCTGTGTCAGTTAAGTGTCCAACTTCAGCCCAGGTCATGATCTTGTGGTTCGTGAGTTCAAGCCCCACATTGGGCTCTGTGCTGACAGCCCAGAGCCTGGATCCCACTTCAGATTCTGTGTCTCCCTCTCTCTCTTTTCCTCCCCCACTTGCACTTTGTCTTGTTATCTCTCAAAAATAAAGAAAGAATAAAAAAAAAAAATTTTAAGTAGGACTATAGTAAACTAAAAGCCTCTGCACAATAAAGGACACAATTAAAAAGGCCACCTACATAGTGGAAGATATATTTGCAAACGATATATCAATAAAGGGTTAATATCCAAAACAAAGAAATAATTCATACAATTCAATAGCAAAAACCTAAGGAATCCAATTTAAAAATAGGAAAAGGACCTAAACAGACATTTTCCCAAAGACGTTCAAATGGACAACACATACATGAAAAGGTTCTCAACATCACAAACCATTAGGGGAATGCAAATCAAAACCATAATGAGTTATCAATTCAATACATTAAAATGGCTATTATCACAAAAACAAGAGATAATAAATGTTGATCAGGATGTGGAGAAAACAGAATCCTTACACGCCATTAGTGATATTGTAAATTGTTACAGCCATTATGGAAAACAGTATGGGGGTTGCTCAAAAAATTAAAAATAGAACTCTCTGATGATCCAGAAATCTTACTCCTGGGTATATATCTGAAGGAAGTGAAATCACTGTCTCAAAGAGATACCTGCCCATGTGCATTACAGCATTATTCACAATAGCCAAGATATGGAAATAATCTAAATATCTTACCACGATAAATGAATAAAGACATGAGATATGTATGTATGTATATACATAAATATATATGTGTGTGCGCAAATATAATATGTATCATATCTAAAGGAATATACAATGTGAGATGTATACATACGTACATATACATATGCACATATACACATGCACACACACAGGAATATTATTCAGCCATTAAAAAAGGACGAAATCTTGTCATTTCCAACAACTTGGATGAAGTTGGAGGACATTACGCTAAGTGAAAATAAGCTGAAGTATCAATTATATGGTATCAATTATATGTGGAATCTAAAAGGCATAACTTGTATGTGGAATTTTTAAAAATGTGGAATTTTCAATTTCATAGAAACAGAAAAGAATGGTGGTTTCCAGGGGCTGGGGGAAAGGGATAAATGCAGAGAGGTAGGTCAAAGGGTGCAAACTTTCAGTTATAAGACTAAGCTCTGAGGACCTAATGTATGGCATGGTGACCATAGTTAAAAAATACAATATTTTACACTTGAACATTAGCTGAGAGTAGATATTAAACATTCACCATATAGACACACCACACACATACACACACACACACGCACACACACACACGCACACACACACACACGGAGTTAACTATGTGAGGTGATGGATGTGTTAATTATCTTGATCTTGGTAATCATTCCATTACGTATGTATGTGTGTGAGTGTGCGTGTGTATGTGTGTGTATAAAATCATCAAACTGTATACTTTAAATATACACAACTATATTTGTCAATTAGTACTCAGTAAGGTTGGAAAACAAATTTATCATCAGATAATACTAGGCTTGCACTTTGCCTTAGAATCACAAAGGGAGAAAAAGGAAAGAATCATCTGAAGTTTGCCTTAAGTTACAGGGTGAAGTCTTACTACAAAGATGCTAAAGCAGGAAAATTCCAGGAATTCACAGGAGAAATGAAGTGCTCAGGGATTGTGGCACATTCTTTTCTTGCTTTCTGTCCAGGTTTTCCACTCCACCTGAGTTCCGCACACACTTACAAAGCCCATGATTTGGATCAATTCTACAATCTTCTCTCTCTGCTCCTCTGATCAGGCCACCCAGCATTGCTGAAGAAATCCAATTCACTGTGTAAATTGGCGTCTCTACAACTTCATGAGCTGGGCATATTTACAAGCTTTATGCTTTTTTTGGTCAGCTCACTTTCCCATCCTTTTTGGGGATTTCCAAGCTTTTCTCACTCTCTTCAAGCCCACCACTCAGCCCTTAGATGGCTGTATCTCCCATTTCATAAAACAACTGAGGCTACCAAAAGTCATTTGTATCAACTTCCTACTCTACCCAACCATTAACATGCCTATATCTATACCAATCCTCACCTTCATTACTCTACTCCTTGAAAATAATATGCTGTGGTATTCCCTCTAGAAGCTGCTCTCTCTTATATTAACATCCCTTTTCCAACCTCTGGTTATATATGTTCAAGTGTAGTCTGAACAACTTCATCTGAATCTCCCATAGCTATCTAAAATGCAGCTGGTCTAAAACTTACATCTCCCCCCACCCTTGCTTTTTCCTACCAAGATTCTCAATCACTTGTTAGTACCAAAAAGCTGTAAACCCAAGGGTCATCCCTGAATTTCATCTTTCTCTCACTTTCACATGCAATAGAATTACTTATCTAATCAATCATTAGGAGTTCTACTGATTTTGGCTTCTAAATACTTCTTGAATCTGACCTACCTTATTTCTGGATATTATTTCTCTTATGGCAGCACTTCTAGTGATATGGTGGCCTATGGTGCTTTTTTCTCCTTCTGATACTTTTTCTACCTGGTGCCCACAGGTATTTATATAAAATGAAAATCTGAACATACTGATGCTTTACCTAAAACCCTTCACTGAATACCTACTGACCTACTTTTCCAACCTCATCTTCCACTAGAGCACTATACCTTCTTAGAAAAACTCACTCTTAGCCTTCTCTTTTAAGTTTCAGAAAATAAAAATCTATCTATAATTCTCTATATATGCCTACCTATCTCTGTTCATGCTATTTCCTCTTAATTAAATGTCCCTTAACTGCTCCCTTCCCTCTATAATAATTCTTCATCTAACTTCACTTTCATTTTGGAACTTATCTCAGACATCACTTCCTCTAGGAAGACTTTGGTAAGCATCATTACTGATAGACTAGGCTATATGACTTGTATTCTGACTTGTATATGACTTGTATTCCCATAGTACATACTATGTGATTTCATCACTGTTCTCACACAGTATTCAACTTTCCCCTCTCCTCTACAATCCAATTTTTAGAGAACAGTGAAACTATATCCCCAATCCAGTCTGTCACCTGCTTTAGCAAATAAAGTTTTATTGGAAGACAGCCATGTCCATTCATATACTTATTGTCAGTGTGCTTTTGCACTACAACAGCAGGGTTGAGTGGCTGTGACAGAGACCATATGGCCTGAAAAGCCTAAAATATTTACTATCTGGCCTTTTGCAGAAAAAATGTCTGTCAACCTCTATCTTTGAGGAAGCAACTCTTTCTCATGGACTTTTGTATCCCATTACCTTATCAAAAGTATTGCATAGTGTAAAAAGTTTGATATTGCTTAAAGAAATGTTACCAAATAATTAAAGGTAGTTCTGAAGTTTCTCAGCCAATTACATTAATTAGTGATCTACCTATAGGACCTATTCGAGATCAAATTTTGAGGTTGAAATATTTAATGCAATTCTAATGACATAAGGGTCCTATGTAGGTATTTTAGCAGGAATCCTTAAGAAATCTATTTTGAATATTGATTTTAATGACACTGAGCACCTTATAACAAGTACTTTCTGTCTTTCTCTCTCTCTCTTAAAGAAAGTAAAAATATTCTCAGGTGAAAGAAAATTTTAAAAACTGTTGCTTTAAAATACTTGCTTAAAAAAGAAAAGTAACTAATGCAATTATTGAGTCGCCTTGGCGGCCAACTCTTGGTTTCAGCTCAGGTCATAATCTCACGGTTTGTGAGTTGGGAGTCCCAGGTCGGGCTCTGCGCCAACAGCATGAGGCCACTTGGGATTCTGTCTCCTGTTTACTCTCTCTGCCCCTCCCCCACTCTCTTTCTCTCTCTCGAAATAAATAATAAATTTTAAATCAGTGTAAAATATTTGGGATCTCATGATCTCACAGTTCATGGAATCAAGCCCTGCATTGGACTCCATGCTGACAGAGTACAGCCTGCTTGGGATTCTCTCTCTCTCTCTCTCTCTCTCTCTCTCTCAAAATAAATTTTAAAAATAGTTGCTCATGAAAGATCTTCAGACAGAAGGAAAATTATACAGAAAGAAAACTGGGAATATCACGAATGAATGAAGAGCAGCTAAAACAGTAAATTTACACACGATAAGTATATACTACTAAGTTTCTATTGAGTTTTTAAATGTAAATTTGACTATTTAAAGTTGAAAGTTTAACATTGTCTAGAAGGGTTTTCCAGGGAGGTATATGTAATCTGTAAGAAAACTGCAACATTAAGAGGGTGGGAAAGGAACTCTATATGAATGGTTGCCTTTTAGTTTTGTTGATTGTTTCCTTTGCTGTGCAGAAGCTTTTTATCTTCATGAGGTCCCAATAGTTCATTTTTGCTTTTAATTCCCTTGCCTTTGGGGATGTGTCAACTAAGAAATTGCTGAGGCTGAGGTCAGAGAGGTTTTTTTCCTGCTTTCTCCTCTAGGGTTTTGATGGTTTCCTGTCTCACATTCAGGTCCTTTATCCATTTTGAGTTTGTTTTTGTGAATGGTGTAAGAAAGTGGTCTAGTTTCATCCTTCTGCATGTTACTGTCCAGTTTTCCCAGTACCATTTGCTAAAGAGACTTTTTTCCATTGGATACTCTTTCCTGCTTTGTCAAAGATTAGTTGGCCATACATTTGTGGGTCCAATTCTGGGGTCTCTATTCTATGCCATTGGTCTATGTGTCTGTTTTTGTGCCGATACCATGCTCTCTTGATGATTACAGCTTTGTAGTAGAGGCTAAAGTCTGGGATTGTGATGCCTCCTGCTTTGGTCTTCTTCTTCAAAATTACTTTGGCTATTCGGGGTCTTTTGTGGTTCCGTACAAATTTTAAGATTGTTTGTTCTAGCCCTGAGAAGAATGGCAGTGCAATTTTGATTGGGATTGCATTGAATGTGTAGATTGCTTTGGGTAGTATCAATATTTTAACAATATTTGTTCTTCCAATTCATGAGCATGGAAAACTTCAGTTTCTTTCATAAGTTTTCTATGGTGTTCAGCATACAGATCTTTTACATCTTTGGTTAGGTTTATTCCTAGGCATTTTATGGTTCTTGGTGCAACTGTAAATGGGATTGATTTCTTGATTTCTTTTCCTGTTACTTCATTATTGGTGTATAGAAATTCAACTGATTTGAGAAACTTATTTCAAATGTAATGATGTAAGCAGTTTAAAAATCAAAAGGATGAAAAGAAATGGTACTGGGAGAACTGGACAGCGACATGCAGAGAATGAAACTAGACCACTTTTTTACACCACACACAAAAATAAATTCAAAATGGATGCAAGACCTAAATGTGAGATAGGAAACCATCAAAATCTTACAGGAGAAAACAAGTAGCAACCTCTTTGACCTGGGTCACAGCAACTTCTTACTAGACATGTCTCCCTAGGCAAGGGACATAAAAGTAACAATGAACTATTGGGACCTCATCAAGATATAGAGTTTCTACACAGTGAAGGAAACAATCAACAAAACTAAAAGGCGACTGATGGAATGGGAGAAGATATTTGCAAATGACTTATCAGATAAAGGTTAGTATCCAGAATGTATAAAGAACTTACAAACTCAATACCTGAAAAAAAAATAATCCAGTGAAGAAATGGGCAGAAGACATGAATAGACACTTTTCCAAAGACATCCAGATGGCTAACAGACACGTGAAAAGATACCCAACATCACTCATCGTCAGGGAAATACAAATCAAGACCTCACATCTGACAAAATTGCTAAAATGAATGACTCAGGAAACAACAGGTGTTGGCGAGGATGTGGAGAAAGGGAAACCCTTTTGCATTGCTGCTAGAATGCAAACTGGTGTAGCCACTCTGGAAAACAGCATGGAGTTTCCTCAAAAAGTTAAAAATAGAACTATCGTACAACCCAGAAATTACACTGCTAGGTAATGATCCAAAGGATACAAAAATGCTGATTCAAAGGGGCACATGCACCCCAATGTTTATGGCAGCACTAATGACAATAGTCAAATTATGCATAGAGCCCAGATGTCTATTGACCTACAAATCGATAAAGAATACGTGGTATATATATACAATGGGATATTAGTGATCAAAAAGAATGAAATCTTGCCATTTGAAACAACATGTATGGAACTAGAGGGTATTATGCTAAGTGAAAAAGTCAGTCAAAGAAAGACAAATAGCATATGATTTCACTCAAATGTGGAATTTGAGAAACAAAACAAAGGAGCAAAGGGAGATAAAAAGAGAGAGCAGCAAACCAAGAAAATGACTCTTAACTATAAGAGAACAAATTGATGGTTACCATCAGTGTGGAATTTGTGAATCACTATATTGTACAACTGAAACTAACATTACAATGTATGTTAAGTAACTGGAGTTAAAATAAAATAAAATAAAATAAATAAAATAAAATAAAATAAATAAAATAAAATATAAAATAAAAAATAAAATAAAATAAAATAAAATAAATAAAAATAAAATAAAATAAAAAAGATTTAAACAACAATCCTAATTATATATAGACTTAATAGAGCTTAAAAAATGAAGCAAAAGTTAACAGAACTGAAAGGATAGACAGACAAATCCACAATTATACTTGGTGACTTCAACACTCCCCTCTGAGTAACCAAATAGATGATAAAGTGGTTAGGATATAGAAGAACTAGGCTATATCACCAACCAATTGAGTTTAATTGACATTTTTACAACACTTGACCCAAAAATAGAACATATACTCTTTTCAAGTACACATAAGAATGTACACCAAGATGGACCAGATCTCAGATTACAAAACAACCTTAGCAAATTTTAAAGAATTGAAATTGTATAAAGCATTTTCTATGACTATAATGGAAGTAAACTAGATTTGAATTACAGAAGGATAGTAATAAAATCTCTAAACACTTAAGAATTAAACAACACACTTTTAAATAATCCATGGATCAAACAAAGTCTCCAAGGAAATTAGAAAATATCATGAATAAAACAAAAATGAAAATACAATATTCCGAAGTCTGTGCAATTCAGCTAAAACATTGCTAAGTTAAATGTACACTGTCAAATTCTTATATTAGGAAAAAAATGGTCCCAGGGCATGTGGGTGGCTTAGTTGATTGAGTTTCCAACTCTTGATTTTGGCTCAGGTCATGATGTCGTAGTTCATGGGATTGAGCCCGTGTTGGGTTCCACACTAAAAGTGCAGAGCGTGCTTGGGATTCTCTCTGGCTTGCTATCTCTGCCCCTCCCTCACTCACACTCTCTGTCTTTCTCTCTCAAATAAACATTTTTTAAAAAGAAAAGAAAACTTGTCCCAAATCACTAAACCAAACGTTCATTTTAAGAAACTACAAAAATAAGAATAAGCATAGGAGGGAAATGACAAAGGTAAGAGAAGTCCATGGAATATAAACATAAACATAATAGAGAAAACCAATGACACTAATAGCTACTTCTTTGGAAAGATCTATAAAACTGACAAACTTCTGACAAAACAGAAAGAGAGATAGAGAAAGCCTATTAAAAAAACAACATTCATTCATTATAACATTCTTTTTTTTTTTTTTTTTTTTTTTCAACGTTTATTCATTTTTGGGACAGAGAGAGACAGAGCATGAACGGGGGAGGGGCAGAGAGAGAGGGAGACACAGAATCGGAAACAGGCTCCAGGCTCTGAGCCATCAGCCCAGAGCCCGACGCGGGGCTCGAACTCACGGACCGCGAGATCGTGACCTGGCTGAAGTCGGACGCTTAACCGACTGCGCCACCCAGGCGCCCCTCATTATAACATTCTAAGCAAAGTAAGAATATAAGGGAACTTAATGTAATAGAGGTTGTGTGTGTGTGTGTGTGTGTGTGTGTGTGTGTGTGTGTATGCCTACGGCTAATATATTTAATAGCATATTATGATAGCAAGAATGAAAGTGGAGATTACAGTACAGATTCTTCAGGTATTGAGATAAGGAAATATTACTATGAATATTACTATGTATATCAATTTAACAACTTGAATAAAATTGGCCAATTCCTTAAAAAAATAAAAAACTACTGGGGCGCCTGGGTGGCGCAGTCGGTTAATCGTCCGACTTCAGCCAGGTCACGATCTCGCGGTCCGTGAGTTCGAGCCCCGCGTCGGGCTCTGGGCTGATGGCTCGGAGCCTGGAGCCTGTTTCCGATTCTGTGTCTCCCTCTCTCTCTGCCCCTCCCCTGTTCATGCTCTGTTTCTGTCCCACAAATAAATAAACGTTGAAAAAAAAATTTAAAAAAAAAATAAAATAAAATAAAAAACTATTAAAAAGATCGAACAGGTAAACTGAATAGCTCTAGAATCATTAAAGAAATTGAATTCCTAGTTTAAAAACTTTAGAAACAGAAGTTTCCAGGCCCAAAAGATTTCTTTGATGAATTCTGCCCAAAATTACATGAACAGGTAATATGAATTCCACAGAATATTTCCAGAAAGCTGAAGATAAGGGAGCAATCTTCTGTTCATTATATAAGATCTGCATTACCCTAATATCTAAACGAGGCAATGACATTGATTACCTCCCGCCATGAACTCTACAACACTCAGGGTATACACCATTCAAAACTATGGAAATCATATTTTCTGCCTATTTTACATTAATAAATTTATTAATATAATAATTTTTGAAAACAGTCAATTACAGTTTAAGAAAACCAAAAACCAATATCCACCATAAACATAAAAACCCTTTACCAAATGTTAGCAAATCCAATTCAACACTATGTAAAAAGAATGATACACCACAATTAAGCAGGGTTTATCACAAGCATGCACTGTTGGTTCAATACTTGAAAGTCAACCAATGTAATCCACCATATTAACAGTCTAAAGAATAAAAGCTACAAGATAAATATAAATTGACATAGACAAAGCATATTAAAAAAATCAACATTCATTCATGATAACACTCTAATCAAAGTAGGAATATAAGAGAACTTCTTCAACCTAATAGTGTGTGTGTGTACCTATAGCTAATATCATATTTAATAGGAAAGGCAGAATGGTTTTTCCCTACAAAAGGGAATATGGAATGAATGTTGACTCTCACCACTTCTATTCAGCCTCATAATAGAAGTCCTAGCCAGTGAAATAAGCTTAGAATAAGAAATAAAATTCATATAGATTGGAAAGGAAGATGATTGTAGAAAATCCCAAGAATCCACAAAAACTTCTTAGAACTAATCATTGATTTTAGGTCACAAGATACAAGGCAACACACAAAAATCAATTGTTTTTCTACATATTAACATTGGACAATTGGGAATAGATTTTTTTTAAATGTATGAGTTCCAAAATAATGAAATACCTCAGTATAAATCTAACAAAACATGTACAGTATCTGTATGCCAAACATAACAAAATGTTGGTGAAATAAAATTTAGAAACCTAAGTAAATGGAGAGACATAGGATGTTCATGGATTGCAAGACTTATAAAGATACTAATTCTCCCCAAATTGATCTATAGATTTAACACAGTTCCAAACAAAATCCCACCAGGGTTTTCTATAGATATAGACTAGCTTATTCCAACATTTATATGGAGATGTATTAAGAGTAACCAAAAGAAATTTGAATTAGAAAAATAAAGTTGGAGAAATAACACTACTAAATTTTAAGCTTACTATAAAGTTATAGTAATCAAGACAGTGTGGAATTGACAAAAGTGTAAACAAATAGGACAGAATCCAGAAACACACCAGCACAGATATGGCTAAAATGTGCACAGGCAAATCAACAGAGGAAAGATAGTCTTTTCAACAAATGGTGCCAGAACACTCGACAGCCATCTAATAACAACAACAAAAAACTTACCTCACTTGAATGTCACACTTAATATAGACACTAATCCAACATAAATTATAGATCTAAGCATAATATAAATACAACGGAATATTGCTCAGCCATCAAAAAGAACAAAATCCTGCCATTCGCAATGATGTGGATGGAGGTAGAATGTACTATACTAAGTGAAACAAGTCAGAGAGAAACAATTACCATATGCTTTCACTCACATGTGGAATTTAAGAACCAGGGGTGCCTGCATGGCTCAGTTGGTTAAGCATTCAATTTCAGCGCAGGTCATGATCTTGTGGGTCGTGGGTTTGAGCCCCACGTTGGGCTCTGTGCTGACAGCTCGGAGCCTGGAGTCTGCTTTGGGCTCTGTGTCTCCCCCTCGGTTCCTGCCTCACTCACTCTCTGTCTCTGTCTCCCTCTCTATCAAAAATAAATATTTTTTAAGTATTAAAATAAAGAAACAAAACAGATGAACATATGGAAGGGGAGGGAAGGATAGAGGGAAACAAATCACAAGAGACTCAAAGATAAAGAACAAACTGAGGGTTGATGGAGGGAGGTGGGAGGGAGATGGACTAGATGGATGATGGGTGTTAAAGGGGGCACTTGTTATGATGACCACTGGGTTTTATATGTAAGCGATAAATCACTGAATTCTACTCCTGAAACCAATATTGCACTGTATGTGAACCAAAAGAAAAACCAAAATAAATTCGAATTAGAACAAATTTTAACTGAAATTTAAATAAACAAATAAATAAATATAGAAATATAATATAAAACTATGTATTTTTCAGAAGAAAACATAAAACAAAAATCTTCATGACCTTGGGTTAGGCAAACAGTTATTTTTAAAATAGTGTTATTTCAATCAATGTAATGAATCAATTTATTTTAATTAATCTAATCAAGTATAGCTTATTACTGGTATAATAATTATAAATTAATGTGATTACTCTAAATAGTGTTTTTGAGATACACAAGATAATAAAATACAAATTTATGATGTATAATTTACTTAAAATAAAATTCACCCAAAAGATACAAATTCAAAGACTTTTAGTATATACACAGAGTTGTGAGATTATCACCATAATCTAATTTGGAACATATTCACCACTCTAAAAATAAATTGTGTACCTATTCACAGTCCCTTTGCATTCCTTTCCATCTCCCCAGACTTACACATTCACTAACCTTTCTTAGACAGAATTCTTACACAACTCTAAAAACATGGTCCATAAGAGAAAACATAGACAATTTAGACTTCATCAAAATTAAAAACTGATGGTTTGCATTGGACAGACACTATATAAAGAATGAAAAGATTGGGAGAAAATAGTTGCAAATTATATTTTTAACAAAGAGCTTGAATACAGAATATACAGAGACCCTTCTAAATTCAACAGTAAGAAAGCAAAAAACCCAACTAAAAATGGGCAAAAGATTTGAACAGATACTTCGTCAAAGAAGATGTACAGATGGCAAATATTCACATGAAAGGCATGTTATCCATCACAGAAATGTAAAACAATTTTCCAGTTTCTTATTAAGTTAACCATATACTTACCATATGCCCAGAAGTACAAGTTCTGAATATTTACCTTAAAGAAATGAAAACTGACATTCATATTAAAACCTATACACAAATGTTTATAGCAAATCTATTCACAATCACAGAAGGGAAACAATCTAAATGTCTTTCAGTAACTGAATAGAGGGCTACTACTACTGTTCAATATATATATATCTATATCTATATATGTAGATATAGATATATATATATTTAGATATATAGATATATATTTAGATAGATAGATAGATAGATAGATAGATAGATAGATAGATAGATAGATAGATAGATTTAGATATAGATGGAGAGAGAGAGAGAGATAATAGGTAGGTAGGTAGGTAGGTAGGTAGATAGACAGACAGACTGATTTAACCATTTGGATGAATCTCAAAGGCATTATGCTGAGCCAAAGAGGCCAGTCTAAAAAACGTACATTCCATGTTATGCCAATTGTATATCATTCTTATGAAGACTATAGTGATAGAGAACAGATCAATGGTTGCTAAGGGTTAGGAGTGTGAGACAGGTATGAATAACAAGGAATAATATGAAGGAGTTTCATAGGGTAATAGAACTGTTTTATACCCTGATTTTGATAGTGGCTACCTGAACCTATAGATTTATAGAACTATATATAGGCAAAATTCAACTTTACTGTAAATTAATTTAAAAATTATACTGAAACACAAAAAGAAAATAAAAGACAAGCAAAAGCATATCAAATATGAAAAGCAACCACTAGCTTTTCCCACCTGATTCCCTCCCCCCAAAACAAAAACCTACACATTCTTTCCTCCTCAATGCTGGGCTTTTATTCATTTGTTTATGTTCATTTATGTTATGTTCACTTATGAATGTTTATATAGCAAATATTATGTGAAGAAAAAAGAGTATTCACTTCTGGTTGGAGAAAATCTAGAAAGAACATGGAAAGTTCTATGGAAAAGGTGGTACATTAACTACATACTGAGAAACAGAATTTTACTAAGAAGAGATAGAAGGAAAAAATTGGACATCTCTTTGTTTAAAACCAGAAAATAACCTGTCTCGTTTGAGGAAGTTTCACTTTTTGGAACCTAGAATAGAGCTAATTTGGAGATTACCAAGAGAATTAATTCAGCTAAGCTAGACTGAGGACAGATCATGAAAACCTTGAATGCCAGACAAAGGTGTTTATACTTAATTTATATGCTATCTTCCTGGCAATAAAGAGCATCTCATATCCTATTCCTTGCCCTTATCATATGGGTCTTATTTAAAGGAGATTTTACATCATTAAAGCCAACAGTAAGTGTTAGAGGATGGATTCCAGTATTTACTTAATCACTTATTTATCATATGATCTTTAGCAAATTAACTTCAGCATCTCCTTTTACCATACATAACATACCAGAAAAATATGCTAGTCTTTCCTATTTTGTTAAGTTTATCTGACAAGTGAAACTGAAAATAATGAGAAAGGAATTTTTAAAGTGTAGTGTAACTCATTTTCTCAAGGTGTGGTCCTTGGGTCACCAACATTAGCAAAACCTGGGAACTTTGTATAAATACAAATTCTCACACCCTACCCCAGACTTACTGTATCAGAAAGGCTGAAGGTGATGGCCAGCAGCATTGTGCACTTAACAAGCCCTGTCCATTATTCTGATGTGTGCTAAAGCTTGAGAACCACTAATATAAAATATTATACAAATATACTCAAGCGCCATTAAACTCAAATGGCATGTCTCAGTCCACTCTCAACATTATAATCTCATGAAGGGACAATGTCTTATTTGTAGACAGAAAACCACATATTCTTCATTGGCATTTTGCTTTTTTCAACATCTAAGGCTGATTTTCCTAGAGGAATAATTATTTTCAGAAATACTCAGCACTCTATATCAGAAGGTCCAAGAATGATTTCTTCAAGAGAAAAAAAAAGGAATTTTTCTTCACTGATTTATATTTTGATAAAGCAATTCTGCTTGTGAGAATTGATGTCAGCACACTGACCCACAGTCACAATAAATTTGTGTCAATTCACTCAATGAATCATCTCTAATGTCAACATTTTCCCCTATACCCAAATGCTCTTAAGCATTATAAATCCCTGCTGCAAAAAGGATGAACAACAAAAACATTGCTAGTCAAAGGACAAGGCACAATTGACAAGGAGGTAGCAAGGATACTTTTCTCTCTCACTACAAAATAATAAACAATATATATTTCTGTATAACATATTTCAATATGAAATATCACCCAAATAAATAATTGAAATAGATCACTAATGCCTCACTCAACAATTAGAAAACAGTGAGCATGGGGCGCCTGGGTGGCGCAGTCGGTTGAGCATCCGACTTCAGCCAGGTCACGATCTCACAGTCTGGGAGTTCGAGCCCCGCGTCGGGCTCTGGGCTGATGGCTCAGAGCCTGGAGCCTGTTTCCGATTCTGTGTCTCCCTCTCTCTCTGCCCCTCCCCCGTTCATGCTCTGTCTCTCTCTGTCCCAAAAATAAATAAACGTTGAAAAAAAAAATAAAAAAAAAAAAGAAAGAAAACAGTGAGCTTGTTATTGTCCTAATCTGTATCTTCTTTCACTGATTCAGAACCTTTTTTCTATCATTCGCTTGGTTCAAGATATCACCATCACCATAAAATATCAGCTCTGTCCCTGAATCTGAGACTTCCCTCTAGGCCAACCTGGTCAATATTAACTCTAGAAAACATTTGAATTTAGAAATCACTTGTTTTTGAACTCTACTTCTATCAGGATATAAGAAAACCAACAGGTGGAGTCTATTGACCAAGTACCAAGTTCAGCCATGAACTATGTGCTATAATTACAGTCTTAGGCTTCAGTTTTATATCTATAAAAGAGGAACTAATAACTTCTATGGAAAGGGGTCTCATAATTTTTTTTATAACCATGCTTTATTTTAATGCTCCTTCACGGTTTCTCACAAAACATTCAATTCCCTATTCTGCCCACATTAGCCCTGTCTCCAAAAGAAATAAATCAAATGAATCATTGCTATTTAGGCCAGAGGTCACAAATTCAAATGCCTGCAGGTTAATAAAGTTATCATAATGCTTGCTGGATATACACAAATGTGTACTAACCAGCTTGTCCTGCAACCAAGCAAAACACTAGTTAGATTATCTTTAAAAATCTATATAAGGGCATATGTAATAAAATGCCCAGATAAAACACCTGTACTAGCTGTAAAACTTTGAAGCCATCAGTTTGAATTCCTCAGTTTAATTCTTGAGTACTTCATACCATAGTCACTGTCAACTTAAGGCCCTATCATCTCTTTCATAGTTAAAATACAAGATTACTACATAGGTAAAATGATGCTTCACCATGACTCATTACTGTTTATTTAAGTATTGCCTATTTGTCAAAGATCCTCTCAAATGCCAACTTGTACAATTTTTGTTTTCCTATCAAAATTTATCTCTTTGGTTTATATCCCTATTACATTTTTTTAAAGTTTGTTTATTTATTTATTTAGAGAGAGCGAGTGAGTGCAGGGGAGGGGCAGAGAGAGAGAATCTGAAGCAGACTGCACTGCCAACACAGAGCCCATGCAGGGCTCAAACTCTCTCTGCTCCTCCCCTAGCTTATGCTCTCTCTCTCCTTCAAAAATAAATAAAAACATTAATTTTTTTTTTTTAATCCAGGGAGGCCAGTTTTTCTTCCAATCTCCTCTTACGGATGAGGAAATTGCAGCTCATGTTCTCCTGTTCCACCTGTTTCCTTCCCCACCTCCTGCCAGCCCACAATTCCTGCAAAATAACCACAATGCAAACTCTAAATCCCAATTTGATCCTTCTTGCACTACGTACCCATCACCACACTGTTCGTATGTTGGCACGTTAAGGGATACATTAATAGATTTTCCACTTCAAGATTCTGGACCTCAACTAAAATAATTGCATGTAAAATTTGCACCCTGTAGAGCAATATGCAATTGAATGGACAATAATGAACCCTGAAAATACAGTGACATTCCTAAGCATTCTGGAATTCCCAAGTATTTTTTTTCAAGGTAATGGAAAAATATGGTATGATATTGTACTCAGTGGGTGACAAGATGTGGTGCTGCATTTGAGTGCAAGGAAAGGACTTGCATCCAGATTCACATATGGGCACGTTAGCAAAGATTCAGCACCGTGAGATCATGACCTGAGCTGAAATCAAGAGTTAGATGCTTAACTGACTGAGTCACCCAGGCACCCCTCCAATTGTATTTTCTTTACCTCTGAGTAAAGGTATTAGCTTATTCCACCCATACTAAAGATGTATTAGGTAATATGGCACTTGGTAAACCTTATATTTTATAATTTGGCATCAGAAATTATGCATTATTGGTATTTAACATAATTTAGAACTGTGCCTGAATTATCTCTCAGTCAGCCCCAAAGAAGGGACTGCTAAAAATGGACTTTTATTCATTGAAATAAAATAACCATGTATAAGTGACTATTCTTATTCAAATATAAGCACTAATCACAGTCACCTCCACTATTATAGATCCCCACATTTCTATGAAGTAAACATCTTTGTGTCTTACAGATTTTACTATACTTTATCCATAGGCTTTTACTATGAAGAAAAGGCAGATGTTGTATAGAAAAAAAAAAAAAAGACTGCCTACTGCCTGCAGTGGGAGATTAAGGAGGAAACAAGACACAAAACTTTTCAAACACCATAGAACACTGATTCATTTCTAAAATGTTTTTTCCTTTCTTAAGTCCTTATTTACTAGAAGTTGTTGTCAGGCTGTGATTAAACACATTGATCGCTAATTCCTCCCTGTTAACAAGACTAGCAATCAGTTCTCTTAGAGGAAGTCTGATTGCCCCCATTGTGAAGGTTTAAATATTCCAGATGGCTTTACAGAAATTTTTGGGTTTTGTCCAGTACCATGGACAGCTCCACTTATTCATCTACAAAGGCCTGTGTACAAGTCCTTCCCACAAGTATTATGCATCCTCTGTCCAGCGTTTTTCACAATACCAAGTGTATGTTTTTCTCTTCCACTAAGAGATGCAGTGACATTTCCAGAAGCTGCATCCACATTTCATGAGCATTAGACTTCTGAGTGATCACCGAGATATATAGCAAGTTCTTTGATGAAGCACATAAGTCAATGATAAAAAATAATTTCTGCCAAATCTCAAGAAAACCTCCAACTTGGCATCTTTTTTTTGTCTACAAACTGAGGGGTTTTTATGAGTAATTATTGCTGTCTTTTTTTTCTAAGGAGCATCATCATTATTATTAGAGTGTCATTGCAGAGGCAAAGAAAAGAAAGAAAAAACCCAGAGATCTCAAATTTATCATAGGCAAGGCTTAAGGTTTTAGATGAGAAAAGAACTGTTGTTAGGATTTTAGTAAAAATAAGTGTTCTGCTGATGACTGATTTGTTTCAATAGGGAGATAAACAATCCCAGAAACCATAGTTACAAATACAAAGTTGGCATCTCATTGTCAGATCACAAAGACTTAGCATTCTCAGTCACTCCCAAGAAAGTCAGACCCAATAGGTCAATGAGAATCTGTCCCCCTCTAGTGTCTCTAGTTTAAGAAGGGAATCAGTCTTCCTACAGGCCACAAATATATTTTCTTAAGTATCCTTACAAAAGGGTCCACTTGCAGTGTACTTCTCAGTCAACATGTTCATAAGGATCTTGGTAAATCCTCACAGATATTCCTTTAATTCCATCTAAAGTTCCCTATGGTGGAAATAATAGCTTGGATTTCCTCTAGGAACTGACTTACCACTACATCTGCATACAATCAAGAAGTTAAGGTGGGTTCCAAGTTCCACTAGTCATTCTAAAATTGTGTCCATCATTTAATGTCATCTGATATTCAAATATAAATAATGTCCCCATACCTGATCAATTTGTTCATGGATGCAATTAAAAGAGAATATTTTTTAATCTGGATGCTATTACTAGATCAATCCAACACTGAATAAATGGTGCCTTCTCCCTGCAAAAATCTCCTCTTTGAAATGACAGGTTTAAACAAGATGGGCTCCATGAATTTTAGAATTCTACCAAATAGGAAGTTCCTTGATCAAGTCATTTTAGGCCTCTAAACCTTAGTTTCCTTATTTATGAAGATAATAAATGTATCTCCTCTACCTCACAGATAAAAGGAAGATTATTAACATAAAATTCCATAATGATTTTAGCTAGACAACTCCGTTATATTTTATTTTGTCAGCGTTACATGCCATCAATAGCCAATATTTCATAGCCAAGAAATGTAGGGGCTCTAGAGTTAGACTAAGTTCCAAACTCAGCTCCATTGCTTATAAGCTATGTTACTTTAAGCAAGTTATTTTTAACCTCTATTAGTATAAATTCACTCATTTGTAAAATATTGTTGTTGATGGTGATTACAATAACAATAATAGGAGGAAAAGAAGAAAGAGAAAAGTGTTAATTGTTAAGGATAACAAGATCATCTGCATGGTAGGGATCAAGTCAAGAAACTAGATAACAATAATCAAAACAGTGACAGCAGCAACTACTTCAGCTGCACTGAAAACCTGCCATGTACTGGGTGGGGATTGTGCTAAGTGTTTCTTAGGTATCATATCCTTCATATCCTTACCTGTGGCCTTCTCCTTCACTTCTTTTACTTATCATCTTGCAAAGAGAGATCTTGTCAGGATTCTTTTGTTTAAAAAAATTGTCTTACAGTTAGAGAATACTTTCTGTGTCCTCTCTTATTTGATTCTAGAAACAATCTAGGAGTTAATTATTGAAATTATTATACCCATTTTGCAGAGATAGAACTATTCTGAGAGGTTGCAAAGTTCATAAATAGGAGTACATAAATAGAAGATCAAATCTCTTGATTGCAAGGCTGGTATTCTCATTGTCTTCTTTCACTGCCTCTCATTGCAAAGACCCAGTAGGTAAGCAAATGGCATAGGGCTAATTACTGACGGGCACTGAAATGGAATGGTATCCCACCGAGGAAATCTGAGCACATGGACAGCTGGATATCTTTTGAGTCCTCCCTCTGCCAAAAGTATATTCTAGCCAAGGAATTATTTTATTCATCAAATGCCAGAGGGTTGAATTTTTATGTAAGCTCAAGACTGAGTTGGCTGGCCGAAGAAGGCAAATAAAAATTGCATGAAGTTTGGAGTAGGCTGGGGGTGGGTAGCAAGTTTCCCTGCTGACTTGGCCTTTACTGCATGAAAGAGAAAGCTGAACCTCAGCAAGCCTTGTGTGTATCCTAGAGAAACTCATTTGACAAAAAATAAACCTTCTGTATGAAGGGAAATTCATGAGGCTGCAAAGGCCAGAGAAGCCGACCATTTATTTTTTTTTAAGAAGGAAATGTGAAAAATAGCAACTCTCTTTTTTCCCTTTGTTCATTCAAGATATATTTAATGTCCATTTTGTATTCAGATTTGCTAGGCACTGGGAAGCACATATAAGAAACAGATCATATTCCTATGCTAAAAGATATTAAGTACCAATGCTGGGCTCTGAAGAATAGAAAAAAATGGTTCCAGCCTCAAGCAGCTCACATCTAATAGGAAAGGAGACACCCATAAGAAACTACAATGCTACTAATACTATAATACTACAGTGTTTGTGCTATCAGAGGCAGACTATGATAAGACCTATGACAGAATGGAAGGAAAAAGGAAGGATAGAGAAATTCTGATGGAGTAATCATGGAAGCCTTCACAAAGGAGGTGACATTTTAGGTAGGCCAGTGATAATATCTGAATAGCAATATTTCAGAAACTAAGACTTACAGAAATGCTGAGGCATTCAGGGAAGGCTGAATAGTGGAAGCAGGTCTCCCACTCCAGAAACATCAAATATCACTTTTTTCTTTAAGATAACATCTTAATGGAAGCAGTAAAGTGGGAAGAAAGTGATTATTGCTAATGTGATATAGCAAAAGCAGAAGAGTGAAGCTTTTAAGAGCTGGCACTAGGAGTCAGGCAGTACCAGCCTCAAATCTTAGCATCATCGTTTTCGAGATTTGTGACCTCAATTAATTCAGTTAAAGTCTCTAAACTTCAGTTTTCTAGGCTGTGAAAGGGGTAATACAACCAACTTAGGGTTAATGGAAACATATTAGTAAGGTTGTTAATAATATCTAAAGTGTGAAAGTACATAGTATTTAAATGAAGACAAAGAGGAGAGAGTCCTAACTGATGTCCAGGAATTGTGCCAAGAAAGAGTGAATAAAAAGAATAAAAAAAAGGGAATAAAAAAAAGAGGGAATAAAAAGTCTGCAAGAAAGAGAAAAATAACCCAATTTGAGTTGAATTATTTTACTTGATATTCAACCTTCTTTGGAAACGTCCCTCCTCGTGGGCACAGGTTGTACATCATCACAGCTCAAAGACCAAGTAGAGAACAATGGTCAAAAGCAAGTTATATACACTGCTTATTTTGAGCTCTTTACTTGATGATTTTCTCATTGAAACAAAAGTGATCAGTTGTCCAAAAGCACATGCATTTGCATAAGAAGTCATGAATTTTACATAGTCTTTGACACCTAGGAAAGTAAATTATATCAGGGTGCCTGATGGAAGAAGCGCTTCATATAGAAAAAGTATGAAAGACTTGGCAAAGATGAAAATTTTCAATAACTTAATGTTTTATTACTATTCTTGATGCTTTTCTCATTCCTGAAAATTTTACTCTTTACTTTTTCTCTTACTCTACAGCCATCTCACCAGAAAATACCATCAACTCTACTTTTGAAATGTGTCCAGAATCTGACCACTTTTTTTTTTAACCTCCAAATCTATCACTTTAGTCCAAGCCACTATAATCTCTCACTGGACCATGACAATGGTATGAATTTGTCTCATCTTTCCACTCCTACCCCCTCTAGTCTCTTTTCCACACAATATCTAGACAGATGGTTCAAAATCGTATCAGATCACATCACTCCTCTGCTCAGATCCCCCAGAGGCTTCCCAGTCACTCACATTTTTTTAAAAAACCTATTTGATCTGACCCCATTACCTAAACCTTCTCCTTCTTGCTCAGTGTTCTCCATTTATTCTGGCTTCTTTGCTCTTCCACAAACATGGCAAACACCCTCCTCAAGGCCTTTACACCTCTTTCATTTGCGAAACCATTCTTCTAGGTAACATCAAGGCTCACTCACTCACCTTATTCAGGTTCTAATAAAACAGCAATGCAGTAAGACTCCCTCCCAGATTAACACCTCTGAAAGAGTAATCAATCCTTATTATCATTCTTTCTTGCTAACTTGATTTTTATTTCACAGCATTTATCACTACTGATAGAATAAACATATTATTTTCAATTACCTGTTTCCCCCTACCAGACTAAAGCTTCACAAGGACTAACACTTTGTTTTGTCCTCTGCTGGATCTCCAGTGCCCATTACTCATGTCGAATAAGTACCACCAGAGAAAGCCTTAGGAATTGAAATGTAGTAACTATCCTCCTTCACTGTCTAACTTCAACCTCAGAAACTTAAAGATTCATCAACCATGTAACACAAAAATCCATTTCAAGATATTGCTGTTCATTGACTTAACACTAAAATGAGATGCTAAAAACTGAAATGTTTATTAATGTACACATCAACATTGAATGAAAGCCATCATATTAAATACATCCTAGGTTATTGGATCTTACAGACCCTATGTTGCATTTTACTAAATGTAGAAGAGGAATTGCAAGCCCCAAGTTGAAGATAAAAAATAAATAAAACCAAGAGCTCATAGTTTAAATAGCTACTTCATAAATATAAAATCTATTTTTACCTCATTAAAAATAATGGTCAACATTTACTGTAGAATTACTGCTGGAATGGTTAAAGTCATTCATCTTCTATTTTATTAATTTTACCAATATGTTGGTTTTATGAAAGCACTGAAGATTGTGGAAGTATAAAGTGATATATAGCCAAACTATCAAAATTGTTTCATGTTTAATTTATCATATGATTTGGGGTAAATGGCTTGAACTCATGTTTCTGCAGATATAATTGCTTTGAAAGCAATGCAGATATTTGAGATTTTTTAAAGTGAATCAAAAGAAAATATTAAGTAATTAATAGCAGAGGTGTTACTTAGATGTAGCAAAACTTGTGAAGGCTGTCTGTAATTTACTCAAGTTTGAAAAATGCTGACACACAGTATTTCAATTTACCTTTGCAGAAGTCCTGTGAAGATACTATTAATTGTTCAGACATGTCTCCTTTCAGATAAAATATTGATAACCCGAGAGATGAACTACTCAAGATCTCATAACTAATGCTCTAGAGAACTGAGGCTAACACCATGTCCCCTGAACATAGTTTGTATCCTTTCCATTAATCTGCCATAATCAAAGGCCTCTTTCATCTCAAAACCAACAATGGCTATCAAAGACTAGGACCAGGATTGCAGGCTGGCAACCCACCATCTAGGTGTGGCCCATGGACAGATTTTGACTATATCATAATGTACATTTTATAAATGTGAACTTGTATCCAACATTTTTTACAACCCAAAATTTTTCACATAAAAATTGTATCTTTCTGCCTTCCTATGAAAATTCCAGACAGTCAGACAACAAACAGTTATATAAGCCAAAAGTTGAGTTGAATCCCACGCATGTGTATATATTCTCTAGAGAGTGATAGCATCTCCAGATGGCCAGCTACCGTTTCAGTACCTGACTGTTATTACAGGCATTTTGCACTTTGAGACCACAGGATTGCAGAACAGTTATGTTTTAGTCAATAGGGTTCTAGTTCTTTTCCTGAAGTTGGACAGAGAAACACTGGATAGAATTCAATCAGATTCAATTAGCAGGACCACAGATGCTTCGTTCAATACCTGAGACTCAACTGGTATTACATAATTTCTAGTGTACTTCTGTTCAGTCTCCTATTTTCATTACCCTTTCTTATCGAAAGGGATATTCTAGAAAAGATAATATTTTCCAAATAGTGGCTCATTGATCCCTTGCATTGGAATGATCTTGAACTAGGGCCTTATCTATGGATCATCTCTAGAGTTCAGTTATCTCCACATAGAGCTGTGCTTCAAGCGATGGCATTTACATAGAAGGCAATGTGAATGGTGTCCCTGGAATTGTACAATATGGCAACCCTGACTGACTCCTATATATTCTGGCTCAGGACACCAGAATAATACTGGAACAAAGGTAAAGATATTTATAGGAAAATAAAAATTCAGAAACACACAAATATTTCTTTGAAGAGATGGCAGGCAGCTCAAACTAAATAGGCTCAAGCAGCCTGTTTGTCATCAATTTATCATCAGCACCAGCACCTGTAAGTGAAGCTTTGGTCCATCAGGCCTAATGATCTCATCCCAAGCTTTATACTGAGCATCATTTCAAAATCCTTCCTTAGAAAGTAAATTACTCAAATGCCTTGGTCACACTAGCGAAATTGTTCTTTTTAATTTTTTTCCTAAAAAATGGAAATTATTCTCAGGTGACTAAATGTAAATTTCAAACCCCTTATCAGCAAAGGAGGAGGCTCTTCATCTGTTATGTCTCAAAAGCCATGAAGTAGTTCATGGAAAAGCACAGAAACCACAGCTAAGCTTTTTGAGAACTTCTACGAGAAGAGCTGCCACAGAGCCAAGCTGACACACGCTCCACACATTCATGTTCCTTCACAGCCTGCAATTCCACCTTTCTGTTTTCTATTTGAAAAACAATAAAAATCATACCTCCCGAAATTCTGTGCTGCTTGTATGCTAGTCATGGAATAAGGTCTTAGCCAGCTTCTCATGTATAGATGGATTTCACCCCAGTAAGAACTAAAGTTGTAATATTGGTAAGATATGTCATTTACCACCTTCCTACCCCGTGGCGTTAGATCCGTGTCAACCCTTCAAAAGTACTAAGCCTGCTTCCGACCCTCACTATTTAAACAATTTTTTTTGCAGTGCAGGGAATTAGAAAGCGATCTTGTCTCATATTTGTAAGCACCATGAAGACATCACCAAGGAATAAAACACCACAAAAGCTGTCAGATAGAATTGTTCAAAACAAATTCAGTTTCCTGCTTGAGTGAACATTCACTGCCCCCTCGTGGTCACAAGAAGCCACAGGACTGTGTACACAACAGGAGCAATGCTCGGGAAGCCTTAGAAATGGGGCCCAACACAAGGCATTTGGGATGATGGATGGTGCTGATTTATAAAGCCATTTTTGTCCCTGTTAATATGGCAGTTGCAGTTAACTTGCAGTAGTAAGCTTAACGGCGACAATCTCAAAAGCATACATGGCTTCTTTTAGACATGGACAATCTTCCAGGTTACTAAACCCTTCATTGGTTCATTATAGACACATTCATTCAAGAAATATTGATTGCCTACTAATCGCAAAGAATTTTTTTATGGATATTGGGGGATATCTGTGGGGAAAATAGATATAATCTTTGCTTTTACAGCACCCAGTATTTTATGGGTGCTGAGGATATACATTAATAACAATCATGGCCTAAGTTTACCGAAAGCAAAGAAAAGCACCAGGTTCGTTTTGATTCCTCCCTCAAGATGTAGAAAAGAAGGCATAATCTTACCACTATACCATCCTGCCATTGTAAAACAGACGGTCTCTGGTGGAAGGGCTCCAAAAGACAGTAAAGCAAATTCTCCCATTTGCAGTGGTGGCACAATAGGGTTGTGATCAAGAGCAGGGACTTTGAGTTCCAGCGTCAGTATCCACCTTTCTGAATCTCCATGTCCTCGTTTTTGTAGAGATCACAAGTTAATTTGTAAGTCTGTAGCAAACTTAAAAGAATGAAAACATAAAGTGCCCAGTCAAGCAACTGGCAGGGGTATTTCGGGTGGGGGCTCTGGGGCTCAATCATTCAGAGGTGGCAACAGAGAGTTGTCCCATAAACTACCTCTCCTTGTACTTCTATTTTTCTTTCTTTTTTTTAATTTAGAGAAAAAAAATCTGATTTTCACACTTTTGCAGAACAAACAGAACTGTGACTTTTGTTTCACATTGTACTTTTGTGTTCTTTTGAAAGGTTTGGCACTTTCCAAACGATCACATTTTTTCTGCTCCTTTCCCATATCATGGGAGCATGTTGAGATGTTATGCCAGGTCATCAGGGAAGAGCACTCAAAGGTGCCTGCCATCCTGATACTGATGCTGCACTTAAGGTGATTGAGTCAAGTTGCATTCAATAAATGTAAAAAAAAAAAAAAATCGTGCTTTAATAATATTATAGTCCACACTTGTCACTATTAATAATGATAATAATAATTAGCTCTACTATTACTTTGAGTAGATCTGCCCAAAATGGCCCTCAGGTAACAAATGGTAGCCCCCAAATCTAAGAGCTTCATTCAAAGCATGTTATGTCTAGATCACTTTCAGCACTGTCTCCTGAAAAACTGATGCCATATGGAGGATACAAAACAAAACTACAAACTGCCAGATCACAATGAATGGCAGAGTAAGGACCACCAGAGATGTGTAGGAGTCTGTGTACCCCTTCTTGGCCTTTAACATGGGAGCTTTTATGGCGATGGAGAACCAAGTTACCAAATCATGGAATCAGAGTTAAAACGAGCTTGAGGACCTACTCCAAGGGTCATTCTTTTATGGGCCAGGTAGAGACCACACATAAGTGAACTGGTATAGTTGTGGAGAACTTGATCAACCAAGGAGCAATGAATGTTCTGTCTTGAGAGGACAGCTACAACTCAGAACCGGCCAATTGTTTTAATGCAAGAATGTGGGCCCACTCTTGCCAGATCTGCAGATATTCCAAGCAAAGGCAGAACTCTAGAATTTATGTAATATTTCCCTTTTTTTTCAAAACATGGTGAAGGTTGAAGCAGGTTGCAAAGGAGTATTGAGCCCACAGACCTCCCATTTGCCACTCTGACTCTTTAAAGAGGACAACATTTTAAAGAGAGGAATCTGAAGTCTAGAATGGGGAAGGGATTCTTCAAAGGCCATATAGTTAGTCAACAATAAAAACAGAGACAGACAACAGAATCCCTACCCCTAATTATAGAGGTACTGATAATTTATTTCTTACACGTTATCTTTTCTCTCACACACATCTTGCTACATCTAGCATTTGGCACAAGTCTCAACTACAATGATACAAGCAGAGGACTTCTCATCTATGGTTGGTTCCCATGGTTTTCCAGGAAACAAACACAAAGACGAAAAACAGCATGCTAGTTTGGGTAAGAAATGTAGCCCAGATGGATTGAAAGTACTTGGAGAAAAAAAAAAAAAGGATGTATTTAAGCTGAATTATTATTATTTTTGTGCTTCTACAAGCAGTTTACATCTGGAATGAGTTATCCAGTTAACGTAATGAGATTTGGGGCCATAATCATCTTTAAATAGGAGAAAGGAATTATGGAGGAACTTAATTACCAATCTAAAATTCCTACTGGGACTTAGAAAGTTTTCGTTACAGCCCCATTTTGAGATCTAAGTACCCAATGACTTGGAAAAGTCACTTTACCTCTACAGCTCCCCTGAGGTGATTAATCTCCCTCAATTCCAAAATTGTTTAACTTTTTCTATTTTTTAATGATTAAAACAAGTATTCAGCAATCTAGCACCTAGGACAAGACAACAAAGTGCTCAATGCCACATTGGAGGGATCCATGAAGGAAGTAACACTGGACCTGTTGCCCTTGACCTTGGGTATTGCAATTTCTTTCTTTTTTTTTTTTTATTTTTTATTTATATATGAAATTTATTGTCAAATTGGTTTCCATACAACACCCAGTGCTCATCCCAAAAGGTGCCCTCCTCAATACCCATCACCCACCCTCTCCTCCCTCCCACCCCCCATCAACCCTTAGTTTGTTCTCAGTTCTCCACAGTCTCTTATGCTTTGGCTCTCTCCCCCTCTAACCTCTTTTTTTTTTTTTTTTCCTTCCCCTCCCCCATGGGTTCCTGTTAAGTTTCTCAGGATCCACATAAGAGTGAAACCATATGGTATCTGTCTTTCTCTGTATGGCTTATTTCACTTAGCATCCCAGACTTTAGCCTCTACTACAAAGCTGTCATCATCAAGACAGCATGGTATTGGCACAAAAACAGACACATAGACCAATGGAATAGAATAGAAACCCCAGAACTAGACCCACAAACGTATGGCCAACTCATCTTTGACAAAGCAGGAAAGAACATCCAATGGAAAAAAGACAGTCTCTTTAACAAATGGTGCTGGGAGAACTGGACAGCAACATGCAGAAGGTTGAAACTAGACCACTTTCTCACACCATTCGCAATTTCTTTCTTTATTGCTATCAAGAGCCCGGCCCTGAAGCTGAAGCTGAGTCTGCCATTGCTGTCAGGGAAACATTGTGAAATGAAGGGAACAATTTGCCAAGAGAGAACACTGTGTAAAAACTTAACCCCACATTTAAGTACATTACTTAAAAAGTCTGAATCCTATAAATCTCCGGGTCCTAGGTCTTCAAATCTAGTTCATGGCTTCATTTGAAGGAAGCTATTTTTCAGGTGCTACAGACTGAATTATGTTCCCCTTAAATTCATATATTAACCGCCCCCCCCCCAGTGTGGTTGTATTTGGAAATAAAGCTTTTAGGAAGTAATTATAGTTAAATGAGATTATGAGGGTGGGGTCCTAATCTATTAATGATACTTGGTAGCTTTCTAAGAAGGGGAGAAATCTATTCCCTGCCACATGCACACTCAAAAAGAAAAGACCATGTGAAGACATAGGGAGAAAGCAGTCAGCAGCTTGATCTTAGATTTCTCAGCCTCTGTAACTGTGGGAAGTAAATGTCTATTGTTTAAGTGCCGCCCCAACCCCACCCCGGTCTGTGATATCTTGTAGTTGCAGCTGAGCTGACAAAGACACCAAACTCCATCTCATACACTGGAAAGATGCTTTTACTATTATATGCACATTCACATTCATTTTGGGCTCCCATACACACTGGGCAATAGAAAAGTTAAGAGTTCTTCACGTCCTGATGTGGAAACACACAGAGATATCAAGAGACCTGCTCAAATCATGGAGCAGGTGTGTGGCAGAGACAGTATCAGACCTTGGGAACAGCTCCACACCCAGCTTTTCTTCCCTGCCCCAGAAGCAGATGCTCCCATGTTGGAGATCGGCCTTCTCCAACTGCAAACTCTTCTATCAAAGGGACTTTGATGACACTGTGCTAGCTTCCCACTGGTCACCTTTCACCCTACAGCATGTTTCTAATTAGTATAAAAGGAAGGGGGGGTGACACTTTGAAGCTGGGGCAGAGGAAGGAGGAGTGACTGAAGGATTAATTGCCTCCCGGCTGTCAGGATGGTAATTAAATTCAGGTTGTTGACTCCAGCCTTGTTTTGATTATGTGAAAAGAATCTCCAAATGCAGCCACAATTTCCACTGTCTTCTACTTTTTTTTTTTTTTACAGAAGACAGGGTGACCTAAACATGAAAACATAGAGAATGACACATACTTGGCCAGGATCCAGGCCAAGCAGCTTCCTGGTGCTGAGGAACCATCTAACTTTCAGTGCTCTTTATAAAACAAAACTGCTCAACTCGTGTGCACATGCAGGACCACCTTTAGAGAAAATGGTATCTAAGTGTTAGGAAGTCATTTTTTTTTTAATTTGCATCTTTGCTTTTATTTTTAATATGAAATTTATTATCAAATTGCTTTCCATACAACACCCAGTGCTCATCCCAACAGGTGCCCTCCTCAATGCCCATCACCCACTTTCCCCTCCCTCCTACACCCCTATACACCCTCAGTTTATTCTCAGTTTTTAACAGACTCTCATGGTTTGCCTCCCTCCCTCTCTAACCCTTTTTTTTTCCTTCCCCTCCCCCATGGTCTTCCGTTAAGTTTCTCAGGATCCACATAAAAGTGAAAACATATGGTATCTATCTTTCTCTGTATGACTTATTTCACTTAGCATAACACTTTCCATTTAAACAGATGAAATAAGGGACACCTGAGTGGCTCAGCTGGTTGTGCATCTGACTTTAGCTCAGCTCACAATTTTGCAGTTCATGGGTTCGAGTCCCGCATCAAGCTTGCTGCTGTCAAACCGGAACCCACTTTGGATCCTAGGTCCCCCTCTCTCCCTGCCCCTTCCCCGCTTGTGCTCTCATTCTCTCAAAAATAAATAAAGATTAAAAAAAAAAAAGTTGAGGTCAGCATGTCATCCACAGGCTCAGGGAGTTTAAACTATTCCAAAGAGATGTTGGGGTCCTTAAGCAGTGATGTTGAATTGCAGGTCTGGATTCTTGGGTAGAAATTCTGGATCCCAGTGAAGGTTCTACATTCAGTCTTTGTGACTTTGAGCACAGTGTATTTTACCTTTGAACCTCAGGTTAAATCCCTATCCCACCCCTGTGAGAGAATCAGAAGATAAGAACAAAGTGATTTTCTTCCAGTGCTGAGTCCTTGACTATGACCTTTCCACTTTCAATGAAAATCTGTTCATGTCTAAATATTCCAGGCTTCTTCCTTAATAAAATTGTAGCTACTGAATAGCCAGAATTTTCCCCTGGCCTCCAGATACCTAGGAAAAAGAACATCAGTCTATGGAGGTAGAACAAATTAGCTGCCCACATGTTGTGAACTTTAATGATCCTGAAGTCTATTTATACCTGTTCCCTGATGACCGGAATTCCTTTTGGTGAGAAAAGTCCTAGTAGCCCTCAAGGTCAGACTTAAAGTACAAAACCCCCAGGAAAGGGGCCATCTTCCAAGGTCAAGATGACTTATGTCGGAGTCTTTCCTTTAATGGATACAATTACTTAGATGCTAAGTAATATGCAATTACTTGACATCCAGGGGTGGGGTGGGACAAAAAAAAAAAGAGGGGAGTGCACTTTTTGTCTAAACTGCTCCTGCCTCGCAAGACTTAATACCAAGATAAAACTGTATTCCTTGTCTGCAAGACAAAGAAAATGCACACAGAGAAATGACACTAGCACAGAGTTTAGGTCTTGGTCTTCTCGTTAGAAGACTACGAACAATAATGACTTCAACACAGAGCTACTGCAAACATCTAAAGAGATAAGGATGCAAAATACTTTCAAGTGACTATTTCAGAGAAAAGATAATGTTGAATTTTTGTAGGACTGAATTAACAAAACTAAAACTTTTACAGAGGACTGAATACGGGCCAGGTACTCTGGTAAGTGGTTTCCTTTCATTACCTCATTTAACCCCCATATCCACCTTATGATGCCAGAACTATCCCTCCCTCCCACCCTCAGCATTTTCAGCCAGAGATTTAGAGCCGTTAAGTCACTTTCTCAAGGAAAGCACTTGATAAATTATAAATCCAGGATTCAGGTAAGCCTTTCTAATTTCAGAAATTGCATTTTAAACTAACCCAACCCCTGTAATGTAAGGATGGGTCTCCTTTCACTGGACATGTCCAAGCAGAGGCTAGAAAAATGAGTGTCATGAGCACTGAGTGTGAAACTTTTGTATGAGATTGGAACCAGACTCTGGAGACTTCTAAGGCTCATTCTTAGAGAACACAGATTCTACACACATGGTCAGTGGTTTAAATGTCAGCTCATCCTTAGTTCTGGGCATTCCTTTAATGGCTGAGCAGAGCAGAAGTCAGAGATGAGTCCAGTTCTAAAATATGAAAACCATCTTTCTTCCTGTGAGAATTTACCTTCTGTCTCCTTTGCTAGAAATTGCTCAGTTACCCATGGATTTTTCAGAATATGCATTTTGTTCCTCCCTCATCCTATTACTCATTATCTAATCCTCTTTATTTGGTGTGCTCCACCATGGGCTATGGTGCTGAATCCCCATGCCCTCTCATTAACCCAATTTTCTTTCTCATGATCTGCAACAAAACCATGACTGATATTCCTTTCTTGGCTCTATGCTATGGGCCCTGCATATTTGCCACAAGTTAATGGAACAAAAAGATAATTAATCGACCCAGGTACCATTACTTCTGTGGAAAAGTCTATTGTTCATATTTTTAGAAGCTGTAAGGAAACTCTCTTCAATAGGAAATTTGCCTTTGGATAGAACAGTAACATCCCTGTAGCTTCTGTTTATGGCCTGATCTTAGTCAGCCTTTACCAAGCACCTACTATACATGCAAGACTGTGCTTAAAGAATAAGCTTCAAAAATTACAGAGAAGACTCTTTTTCTCCCTGATATGGATGGGAAAAAAATATTATTATCCATAAATTAATTTCACATAATTAAAATTTATCTTTTTGAGTCCTGAAACATAAAGTAGCCCTTTTCCCTGTAAAATCTCTACAATACAATAAATTAAACATTTCCTCATGTGCTTTGACAGAACATACATGTAACTAGATAAGCCTCCTTCTTGATAACTTAGAGTCAGGTACATAAATGATTATGCAATAGCACACATATTAATTCTCTTGGGGACCCAACAGGCTTTTTGCTTTCACATTAAATACACAAAGTGCTGTACTTTGGGAAATCTTGAACCTTTTACATGTTTACGTGTTTTCCACTACCACCACCCACCTTCACACATGCTCACACCAACGCAGACACTAATGGAACAAAATCTCTGCCTTTAGTTCCACATTCTGAATTGTACTTCTTTATCTTCTAAGGTCTAAGAAAATGGCATTATTTTATCTGCACCAATGGCTACCTACAATTCCTCCCATCAACAAGCAGATCTATTTGAATCTGGGTCAGCTCTATGACTTGCTTTGACCAACAGAATTCTCCCGAGGTTATGCTATGCTAGCGCTGGACCTAGCCCTCAGCAGCTCGACACCCTAGGAAGCCGGCCTCCATGTTGTAAAGAAACTGAGAACAGACTGTGGAATAATGAGAGCCCACAAGAAGATAGAGACCCTGGAGGTCTCAATGGGCACTGCAGCCACATTCTAGATCCTAGCTGAAGATAGCCATTTGCATGGCCTCAGCTCACATGAAGCAGATCCGCCCAATGGAGCTCAGTATACCTCAGATTCATGAAAAATAATTAACTTTTGTTGATCTAAGCCACTAACTTTTAGGTAAGTAAAAAATATTTTGAAATGATATATAAGGGAATAAAAAAATCTCTGAATAAGCATTTAGGTCACCCTATAAATTAAGTACATCATACTTAAAGATAGTGGAGTAAGAGGACACTAAGCTCACCTCACCCCATGGGTACAATTAGATAACCCTCACGTAAGTGTAAGTAATCCAGAAAACATTCCCAAGACTGGCAGAACAAATGCCACAACTAATGGCAGAGAAGATTCCACATTAAAGAGGGTAGGAAAGGCAGAGATGTGGTAGGAACTAACTGGATGATAGCCTTCCACAGGGTGGGGGCCATGGAGAGATGAGGGAGCCCTGGGCATGGATAAGGGAGAGAAACAGACTATCATACCAGGAAGTCTGCACGAGGAAGATGTAACATTTGGCTGTGAAAGTGAAAGGGGCTGAATTTCCTGAGTTCTTACAACCAGTGGGACTTAAAACCTGGAATTCTAAAATTTAGCAGGCTTGCTTCTGGGAGAGACCTGAGGGCAATAGGAAGCTGAGCTCCTAACCTTATAGAGACAGGACAACAAAAAGCCTGTGGAGTTATAGTGTAGAAGCAGCAGTTTGAAAACAGAGGCACACAGGAGGGAGAGTAGTTTACTAATTTCAGACTGTGTCCTGGAGGGACAGGGTCACAGGGAGACTCCTGGGAACAAAGGAGCTGGTAGATGCTATCTCCCTCAATAACCCCCCAGCACAGCACCAACAATCACTACCTAATTTGCATACACTGCCCCCTGCCCCCTCCCCTGTGCTTCAACGGACCAGCCTTTTTCAGTCATATTTGCCTCAGTCCCAGCACTGCAAATTCTCTGCCCCAGAAGACCATCACAAACCTTGCCAACACTGATATTCCCTACTAAGGAACTTTGTGGGGCCTTGGTCCTAGTGGCAGTGGCAGCAGCTCTCGTTTTGCAAGCAGACTTGCATGCACTTTGTTAAAACTGCATGCCCCATCTTGAGAGAGATGAAACACTTCCCTCAAAAGGCAAAGATACCCTTGTAGGACACCTGGACTGAAGGGAAAACCACCCAAGACACAACAGCAGGGCACACACAACACACATAGGAGACATCCCCTAAAATGCAAGGTTCCAATGAACAGGGGACACCTCACCACAAGAAACTACAGGACCTCTTTGTCATAATACCACTACTTTCAAGAGCAGGAGAAACAGTGGGAAACAGAAACATACAGAGAGTTAGACAAAATAAGAAGACAGAGGACTATGTCTCAAATAAAAGAATAAGACGAAACCACAGCAAGAGACTTCAACAAAACAGATATAAGTAATATGCTTTATATAGAATTTAAAGTAATGACTGGACTTGAGGAAAGAGTGGAGGACAAGAACAAAACCCTTAACAAAGAGATAAGAAAAAAACAATAAGAAATGAAGAACACAGCAAATGAAAGTAAAAGTACATTAGATGGAATAAATAGCAAGGATCCCAGAAGAACAAGAGAGAGAAAACTGGGCAGAAAATAATTTATTTAAAGGAAACAGATATCCAGATCTAGGAAGCACAGAAATCCCTCAACAAAATCAACTCAAGGAAATCTATACCAAGACACATAGTAAATAGGGTGGCAAAAGTAGTGATAAAGAATTTTAAAAGCAGCAAGAGAAAAAAAAAAGTAGTTACATACAAGGGAAATCCATGAGGCTACCAGATGATTTTTCAGCAGAAACTCTGCAGGCCAGAAGGGAGTGGCATGATATATTCAAACTGCTGAAAGGAAAAAACAAAAACAAAACAAAATAAAAAAGAAACAACAACAACAAAAAAAAAAACACCTGTGGCCAAGAATACTCTATCCAGTAATGCTATCATTCATAACAGAGGAGAGAAAGATTTTCTCAGAAAAACAAAAGGTAAAAGATTTCATGACCACTAAACCAGCCCTATAAGAAATATTAACAGGGACTATTTGAGTGGAAAGAACAAAAGTAAAAGTATGAAAAATAGAAAACACAAAAGCAGTAAAAAATAAGTGTATCTATAAAAATTGGTCAAGGAACTCACAAAATAAAAGGATGTAATATATGACACCATATACCTAAAATGTGGGGGAGAGAGAAGATTGAGTTCAAACTTAAACGACCACCAACTTAATATAGATAGCCACATGCAGATGTTATATGCAAACCTAGTGATAAAACCTCAAATCAAAAACCAGTAATATATATACAATGAATAAAGAAAAAGGAATCCAAGTATATCACCAAAGAAAGCCAGCAAATTATGAGAGAGCCAGAGAAGAAAGGATCAGAGAAGAACTACAAAACAACCATAAAACAAGTAGTAAAATGGCAATAAATACATATATATCAACACTTACATTGAATGTAAATGGACTAAATGCTCCAATCAAAGAAATAGGGGACAGAATGGATTGAAAAAAGACCCATCTATGTGCGGTCTACAAGAGCCTCATTTCAGACCTAAAGACACATACAGATTGAAAGCAAGGGGATAAAGATTTATCATGCAAAGTAATGTCAAAAGAAAGCTGGAGTGGCAATACTCATATCTGACAAAGCAGACTTTAGAAAAAAGACTGTAACAAGAGACAGCGAAGGACACTAGATAATAATCAAGGGGGAAATCCAATGAGAAGATAAAACAATTATAAATATTTATGCATCCAACATGGAAACACTCAACTACATAAAGCAATTAATAATAAACAAAAAGGAATTAACTGATAGTGATACACTATCACTATAGGAGACTTTAACCTCCCACTTACTCAATGGACAGATCATCCAAACTGAAAATCAACAAAGAAGCAATGGTTTTGAATGACACACTTGACCAAACGGATTTAACAGATATATTCAGAACATTCTATCCTAAAACAACAGAATCCACATTCTTTCCAAGTGCACACAGAACATCCTCCAGAACAAATCATTAATCAGGCTACAAAGCAAGTTTCAACAAATTAAAAAAAAATCAGCCATACCATCCATCTTTCCTGACCACAACACTATGAAAGTAGAAGTCAACCACATGAAAAAAAAATCTGGAAAGAGCACACATACGTGGAGGTTAAATAACATGCTACTAAGTAATTGATAGGGCAACCAAGAAATCAAAGAATAAATCAAAAGTTACAGAGAGAGAAATGAAAATGAAAATGCAATGATTCAAAATCTTTGGGATGCAGCAAAAGTGGTTCTAAAGAGGGAAGTTTATACAGCCCTATATCAAGAGGCAAGAAAAATCTCAAACAACCCAAAGTTATACCTAAAGGAGCTAGAAAAAGAATAACAAACCCAAAACAAACAGAAGTAAGGAAAAATAAATATTTGAACAGAAATACAGGACACAGAAACAAACAACAAAAAAAACAATAGAACAGGAAAATAAAACCAGAAGGTTGTTCTCTGAAAAAACAAAATAATAAAATTGACAAACCTCTAGCTATATTCATAAAAAAATAAAATAAAAATAAATAATAAAAAACAGAGAGGACTCCAACAAAATTACAAACGAAGGAGGAGAAATAACAACTGACACCACACAAATACAAATGATTCTAAGAGAGTATTATGAAAAATTATGTCAAAAAATTAGACAATCTAGAAGAAATGTGATAAATTTCTAGAAACATAATTGAAGCATGAAGAAATAGAAAATTTGAACAGATTGATTACCAGCAATGATATTGAATTGGTAATCAGAAATCCAGGACCAGGTGGCTTCACAGGGGGAATCCTACCAAACATTTGAAGAGTTGATGCCTGTTTTTCTCAAACTTTTCAAAAACAAAATAGAAGAGTAAAGAAAACTTCCAAATTGATTTTATGAGGCCAGCATTACCCTGATATCAAAACCAGATGAAGACACCACAAAGAGAGAGAGAGAGAGAGAGAGAGAGAGAGAGAGAACTATAGGCCAATATTTCTGATGAATATAGATGCAAAAAAAAATCCTTAAAATATTAGCAAACTGAATCTAATATAAATTTAAAAAGTCATTCAATCATTCACCATGATAAGTGGAATTTATTCCTGGGCTGCCAGGGTGATCCAATATTTGCAAATCAATCAACATGATACATCACATCAATAAGAGAAAGGATAAAAATCATATGATCACTTCAATAGATACAGAAAAAGCATTTGACAAAGTACAATATCTATTCATGACAGAAACTCTCAAAGTAGGTTTAGAGGGAACATATCTCAACATATATGGCCTTATATGAAAAACCCACAACTAACATCATACTCAATGAGGAAAAAACAGAGATTTTCCTCTATAGTCAAGAACAATACAAGGATGCCCACTCTCACTTTTATTCAACATAGTACTACAAGTCCTAGCCACAGCAATTAGACAACATAAAGAAATAAAAGCCATCCAAATTGGTAAGGAAGAAGTAAAACTTCCACTATTTGCAATGGCATACTACTATATACAAACAAATGCTAAGATTCTTCCAAAAACTACTAGAATTGATAAGTGAATTCAGCAAAGTTGCAGGATACAAAATCAATGACAGAAATCCACTGCATTTCTGTACACTAATAATGAAGCAGAAGGAGAAATTAAGAAAACAATCCCATATGCTATTGTACCAAAAACAATAAAATACCTAGGAATAAGCTTAACCAAAGAGATGAAAGACCTGTACTCTGAAAACTATAAAACGCTGATGAAAGAACTTTAAGATGACACCAAGAAATGGAGAGACATTCCATGCTCATGGATTGGAAAAACAAATATTGTTACAAATGTCTGTATTACCCAAAGCAATCTGCAGATTTAGTGCAATCCCTACCAAATACCAATAGCATTTTTCACAAAACTAGAACAAACAATTCTCAAATTTGTATGGGACCACAGAAAACCCTGAATTACTAAAGCAATGTTAAAAAAGAAAAAAAAAAGTGGAGGCACCACAATTCTAGACCTCAAGTTTTATTACGAAGCTGTAGTGATCAAAACAGCATGGTACTGGCACAAAAACAAACACATAGATCAACGGAACAGAATGGAAGCCCAGAAAAAAAACCCACAGTTATATAGTCAACTAACCTTCAACATAGTAGGCAAGATTATGCAATGGGGAAAAGACAGTCTATTCAACAAACAGTGTTGGGAAAACTGGACAGCTACATGGAAAAGAATGAAACTGGACCACTTTCTTACACCATACACAAAAATAACTCAAAATGGATCAAAGACCTAAATGTGAGACCTGAAACCATAAAAATCCTAGAAAAGAGAACAGGCAGTAATTTATTTGACATTGACTATAGGAATATATTTCTACATAGGTGTCCTGAAGCAAGAGAAATAAAAGCAAAAATAAACTATTGGGACTATATCAAAATACAAAGCTTCTGCACAGGAAAGGAAACAATCAACAAAACTAAAAGATAACATACTGAATGGGAGAAGATTTTTGCAAATGACATATCCAATAAGGGGTTACTATCCAAAACATATAAAGAATTTCTACAACTCAACACACACACACAAAAAGAAAAAAAATCCAATTTAAAAATGGGCAGAAGACATGAACAGACATTTCTCCAAAGACCTACAGATGGACAACACATACATGAAAAGATGCTCAACATCAGACACTATCCAGAAAATGCAAATCAAAACTACAATAAGATATCACTTCTCACCTGTCAGAATGGCTAAAACCAAAGCCCAATAAACAACAAGTGTTGGTGAGAATGCAAATGGGTGTAGCCACTCTAGAAAACAGTATGGAGTTTCCTTAGAAAATCAAAAATAGAACTATCCTACAATTCAGTAATCACACTACTGGGTACTTACCCAAAAAATAGGAAAATACTAATTCAAAGATATATATGCATCTCTGTGTTTATTGCAGCATGGTATGCAATAGCCCAACTATGGAAATAAGACAAGTGTCCATCAACCAATGAATTAAGAAGATGTGGTATATGTGCGTGTACACACACAAACACACACACACACACACACACACACACACTGGAATATTACTCGGCCATAAAAAAAGAATAAAATATTGCTATTGCAACAACAGAGATTGAGCTAGAGTATAATTTTAAGTGAAATAAGTCAGAGAAAGACAAATACCATATGATTTTGTTCATATGTGGAATTTAACAGCCAAAATAAATGAACAAAGGAGAAAAAAGAAAGAAACCAAAAAAAAAATTTTTTTTTCTTAACTATAGAGAACAAACAGATGGTTACCAGAGGGGAGGTTGGGAGGGGAGGGAATGGGTGAAAAAAGTGAAGGAGATTAGGAAAAAAATTATATGTACATCATACTTAGTAATGTACTCTGATACATTAGAATAATCAGAAAACTAGTTTTCTCATTTTTCTAGTTATGGCTATATTCCATAAAGTTGGTGTCACTAAAGAACTGTCAGCAGAGAGAAGTCTGTTCTTAAATGTGTCTCAGGAAAAACACAAAGGCAGGGCTAAACATGGTCTAAGACTAGATGGGAATATGGGACTAGTTAATGAAACCAAAATAAGTTTATGTTAGGAACCAAAAATATAAAGGGGAAAAAAGAATGGAGAGTAGGATGGCAAATGAAGAATCTTGCTAGGATTTGCTAGATAGCTGAGACCTTTCTCAGAAATGTTTTTGGAACCATAAATTGTCAATTCTAAACACAAATAATATAAGAATAGCTGTTGCATCATCCTTAGCTGTGACTAACTATAAGTCTACAGTTTGGCTTGAAGGGTTTTATAAACACAAAATTATTGAATAAGTTGATTAAAGTATAAAGCTGGCAATATTCAGTTAATTTTTTCAACCAATATGTATTGAGAACCTGTTCTAGATGATAAATACAAATCCGTGGACTAGATAGTAGAGATAAAAAAAAAAAACCTAAAAATATTTTGAAGTATTTAAGCTACAAAATAAGTAGAATGTACTGATTGACCATATATGGTAGAGAGGTGAGAAGGAAGAAAAGACGGTGGCCAAGTTTTATTGCAAAACAAATGCATATCCTTTACTCAATTCACATTTTAAAAAGAGCACTTCAGATTTTAAAGGTTAAGTAATATACAGTAGAAAGAGCACAATACTGCCAGTTAGAAAATTTGGATTCTATTCTCATTTTTTGCCATTGGCTATGTAGCCTTCCCTTGCTAAAAAAGTTAAGAGGCTTCATCCCCCACAAGGTAGGAAATCCACTGATCTTTGGAAAACAGGAGGCTTCAGCTTGATGGTGAGAGCCAGGCTGGTGCTGCAAACAGAGAAAACATCTCTCTCTCTCTCTCTCTCTCTGTCTCTCTGACTGTCTGGCAGGGGGCCACATAATACACTGATTCCATTTGGCAGCAGTAAAGTAGTTAATGGAAACTCCTCTTTCAAGATGTGACATGTTCCGCGTGATCTGTCAGAAGGAAAGTTTACATAATGAAGAGTACTGGCATGGATCAAAGCCATCTGGAGTAGCCCAATTCCCCTCTGGGCATTTGTGACTGGGGAGTCCTTATGAGAGCAAAGCAGAGAGATGAATTCTGGTTCCCTGAACAGTTAGGGAAGGGGATTGACTCTTGATACTAAAAAAAAAAAAAAAGTCAAGATTAGAGGTTTGATTTATGAGAGGGTCAGCAAATTAAGATTTGGGTAGAGGACCACCCAGAACATGTTCACTGTAAATCTAGCAATAAACAGTCCCCTATTTCAAGTTGTCATTTCGTCCACTCACTCCATGTTTAGGTAGCTCAGACCCGCAGTAGCACTCCATTGCTCAAGATCTGAAGAGTGGTTCTGGGGTGGGCACAGGAAATATGTGATTCCTAACAGAAGAAAATCTCTTTTCAGGAAATGCAGGGGCCAAGGAGCTCTCCCTCTCAGCTGTCATCCCTAGCAACCCCCATCCCCACTCCCCTTACACGCACCACACTCCCCATTTCAATGTGCAAAGATGTAGCTCGAGGAGCAAGCTTGTGCTTCTCTGACCACTCTGACAGGGGAAGCTCAGCACTAAATTTTGATTGCTTATAATACCAAGATTCCTAATTGACACAGACTTTTCTTTCTCTGAATCCAAGGTACTGTTACACCTCGTTTGTGTTTTTGCCAACATATGACACTAAATATTAAAGAAGGTATAGAGGAGAATCTGTACTCTTCTTCCCTCCATCAGGGAGGAGGGAGAAGGGATGAGGGAGAAGGGGAGAGGAAGAAGAGGAAGAAGAGGAAAAAGAAGGGCAAATGGCCTGTGTTCTAACTTCAAATTATGTCCCTATTTTATTCAATCTCCCAGGACATGACAGAGGGGGACTTCAGGGTCCCTGTAAGTAAGAGGCAGATTACGCCTCATGCCATACCTTCCTTTCTAATGAGGCTGTTAGAGTATGCAATGACAAAATGCTTGTGAAAGAATTTTGGCAAGTCTACAGCCTGGTATTTCTGGTATGACGATTAGCTCAAAATACATGCTCTTCTTTATATGCTCGATTTAGTATCACATTCGTTTATGAAAAACAACCTGCCAATACAGAATACAGATACACGTTTGGTGTTGGACTAGACAGGATGAGAGGTCTAAACAGTCGTTCAAGTCAAAATTAATCATAAGAGATTAATAATTAGCACATCTGGACTACATACTGCTCTTTTGGTGAAAGTTCTATTTCTAGAAAACAAAGTGTGTAATGACATTTCACATTTTTTCTTTAGCAGTTAAAGGTGATTTCCTTGGCTCTAGAACCCAAACAATTATCCCATGATTCGACAAAGTATGTAAGCATTTCACCAGAAGAATTTACCTTCTAAAATCCAAGTTCTTGACAATTTTTAAAATCAGTGAAGCTCACAAAAGTGACAGCTGAAAAACAGCTATTTGCCTGCACCCCGTACCATAGGCATTTCATCTGCATAATGACTATCTCCATGCATAGATCACTAATCTCTATAGTCTGAATATCTATACATTTAGAGAAGAAACTCCAAATCAAGGATTGACAGCTTTAAAAATAGTTAAGCTAGGGGCGCCTGGGTGGCTCAGTCGGTTAAACGTCCGACTTCAGCTCAGGTCACGATCTCACGGTCCTTGAGTTCGAGCCCCGCGTCGGGCTCTGGGCTGATGGCTCAGAGCCTGGAGCCTGCTTTGGATTCTGTGTCTCCCTCTCCCTCTGCCCCTCCCCCGTTCATGCTCTGTCTCTGTCTCAAAAATAAATAAACGTTAAAAAAAAATTAAAAAAAATGTTTAAGCTATTTTAAGTCAATTTTCTATTCTCTTGACTTCCTCTGTGTTTTCTCTCAAAAGCTTTCAGGAAATAAATGTTCTCAGGCCTCATAAGCTACTTTCCTTCTAACACTGTTTAAAAAAAAATGAAAAGAACAGTTCTCTTACATTTAGTCATTTATAATTGATTAAAATCTTATTAAGAACATTTTTTAAGTTTATTTCATTTTGAGAGAGAAAGAGAGTGAGAGAGTGGGGTGGGGAAGTGAGGGAGAGGGAGAATCCCAAACAGGGTCCACACCATCAGCATGGAACCTGACCAGTGGCTCGAACCCACACTATCAGAGATCATGACCTGGGCTGAAGTCGGACCTTCAACCAACTGAGCTACTCAAGCACCTCAAAAACAACATTGTTAAATTAGTATTTAGTTTGTTTTAATTATTGCAAGCATGGGCCTTGTCTAATTTCAAGTTTTTGTTTTGTGGTGGGCAAGGTTATTTTCATAGTTAATCACATAACAGAGTAGGCAGATGATCGAATGTAATTGGTAGATGCTGTGAGGTGCTCCGGAATGTGGGCTCCGTGGGAAACAAGCGATTAGGAAGTGACCATGGTGCTGGAAAAGAGACCCAGGTACTCCCCAGGAGATAGCATGGAATCAGCACACACACTGCCTGGTTTCTACCTTATGGGCTCTTGCCTCCTTTCCAACTTTTTCTTGTAAACACCACTTCTTAGCAGTCTCCAACTACTTTCTCAGTCCATCAAACATGCCAAGCCATTTCCCTATCGGTGGGTTCTTCCCTCTGTTTCCTGAGAGTCTTTCTCTAATCGGCTCTTAGTCAATCTTCAGATCTCAAGTTAATGTGGTAACATGTTTTGCCCAATCAACCCTTAAAATACATTCCCTCTCATTTTTCTCTAACTTAGGAAGTCATTTTTTTAAATTGGTGTTTATTTATTTTTGAGAGAGAGAGACACACAGAGTATGAGTGGGGGAGGGGCAGAGAGAGAGGGAGACACAGAATCTGAAGCAGGCTCCAGGCTCTGAGCTTTGTAACTCAGTAGCTCACTAGCTTGCAGCTCACTAGCTGCATATGGCTATTTATGTTTAGATTAAAATTCCAGTTGGCCCTTGAACAACTAGGGGTTAGGGGCTCCTACCCCCTACAATCAAAACTCTGCTTATTATTTTTGACTCCCCCCAATTTAATTACTAGTAGTTTGTTGTTGACTGGAAGTCTTACTGATAACAAATAGTTAACACACATTTTATATCTCATATGTACTATATACTGTATTCTTACAATAAAGCTAGAGGAAAGAAATGTTAAGAAAATCATAAGAAAGAGAAAATACATATACAGGGCTGTCCTGTAAAAAATCCACATATTAACTGGACTGGCATATTTCAAACCTGTATTGTTCAAGGATACATAAAATTACAAATTCAGTTTCTTAATCACACTAGCTATACTTTAATAATCATAGTAGCTAGTGGGTACCACAATGGACAACACAAATATGGATCATCTCCATCACTGTAGAAAGTTCTATTAGAATAGCTTTGTTCTAGAAAACAAGTTCCTTTAAGGCAAGGCTCACTGTCCATCTTGTTCCCTGTTGTATTCTAATGACCATCACAATGCCTAGACTGCTTAAATATTTGTTGAATCAATGTATAAATGAATGAATTAAAGAAATAATAAAAATATTACTGAATGACTGCTAATAAAGAATCTTAAATTAAGACTAAGAACTAGAATGGATAGTTGGGGTAGATTATTTGGAAAGGATTCAAACTCTAGCCCTGAGGCAGAGGTTGCCAAAAAACACACTGCGTATGTAATTGTCGGTTGTTCCCTCTCACACACTAGAAGATAGTCTCCCTGAGAGCCCGGACTTCTTGTCTACTGCTGTATTCTCAGTACCCAAAACAGAGCCTATCTAGGGTGAGAAAACACAGACCACTTCGTCCCTTTGCATGTCCTTCCTTTTGTCTATAGAATGACCATTTCATTTTCAGAAAAGGGTACATCCATTTTCCAAATATTTCACTTGTATCACTGGCCTTCCTACTGCCTTCCCAATTTTCTCTTATTTTATTTCATTTTTATTTTATATATTTTTAAATTTTTTTTTAACATTTATTTTCAAGAGACAGAGTATGAGCAGGGAAGGGGCAGAGAGAGAGAGGGGGGCACAGAATCCGAAGCAGGCTCCAGGCTCTGAGCTGTCAGCACAGAGACCGATGTGGGGCCCGAACCCACCAACTGTGAGATCATGCCCCAAGCTGAAGTCAGACACTCAACCGACTGAGCCACCCAGGAGCCCCTTGTCTTATTTTTAAAAAGTCTTTTTAAATCTATAGATCTCTCTTTTAAATTTATAGGTGTCTCCTTGTTCTTAGTAACTATTTGACACAGGATGTGCTCTTCAGCTCCTGTGGCTTTTTCTTCACTCCTCAGGCAGCGGCTATGCTTAGCATTTCCTCTTTCAATCAGTATCAGTATCAGGGTGGCTACTTTTAATTCTAACAATTGGCTGTTACCCCAAGCTAACTGTGAATGGGTTAAAGTGTTCCTTCTCCGGGAGGATAGGAATCTTTAGCAAGATTTCTTGCAGTGGTCATAATTCTGAATCTTAGTCACCTCTCCAGGGCTCAGCTTAAACCTCTTCTCCTTCATGAAATCTTTCCTTTTTTCCAGAATTAAACATGAACAGGATTTTGACTTTAGCCTGGGCACATTTGAAGTAACTCATTTACTTGTAGCCAGAAGATGTCCAAGCAAAGCACCCCTTTAGTCCATCTAGACCACAGTAATTTCTTTATACTCTTACCTCCCCCCAGCAACCCATCCATTCCTCACCCGCAGCACATATTACCATCTATCTTGTACTGTAATGATTTATGCCTGGGTCTTATCTCTATAAGACAGCAATTTGTCTTTATGTATCACCCAGCTTTACACAGAATAAGCATTTGAGAAGTGATTTTCACATGAATGAGACAGAGTATCTTGTGTTAGGCCCATGGTTTGGATTTCAAATTCTTAGCTAACAGTATCTGTGTGTCTGAGACTGAAAATAAAAACAAGTGAACTTGATTTGAAATACACAGGACTTAATATAGGATTTAAAAGTTGCCAAAAACTCTGCTCCAATCTAAATTTGTATTAATATTAGCTTATTATCTAATAAGGGAAGTAGGAGAGGCCATTTTCTAGAAAAGGGCCACATTTTTATTGTTTAATGGGTTAGAATGAAGATCTTTTTAAGTATGGGGTGAAGAAGCCATTTATGAAATGACGCCCACAGAAGCAGGAGGGTCGCAAGACAGACAGAAAGGCAGTCAAGGCAGATAGAGGCTTTTTAAACTAATTATTCCCTCCCCAAATGAGGACACAGATCCAGTCTTTGCTCCAATGTTCATTCTTCTCAATGTTCTGATCTACCTGCTTACTTCTGGTAATAATACCTAAAATTACAGCATCTGAGACACATACCTTTGAGTTATAGCTTATTTTTAAAGAGATTTTCACACATTATAAAATCTTTTTAAAGGTTAATATGCAAAACGTAAGATATACATGAGTATTTTAGCATGATCCAGTTAAAAAAAAAAAAAAAGTCCACTGGGAAATATAATACTGGCCCTGTCATATTTGTTAGTGGGATTCTGGTGACTTCCCTGTGTTTCAGTTACCTTGTATGAGTAATATATGTACACATGGACATATGTATGTGCATATATATTTTTATGTAAAATATTTTTTTTTTAATTTTTTTTTCAACGTTTATTTATTTTTGGGACAGAGAGAGACAGAGCATGAACGGGGGAGGGGCAGAGAGAGAGGGAGACACAGAATCGGAAACAGGCTCCAGGCTCCGAGCCATCAGCCCAGAGCCCCACGCGGGGCTCGAACTCACGGACCGCGAGATCGTGACCTGGGTGAAGTCGGACGCTCAACCGACTGCGCCACCCAGGCGCCCCTATGTAAAATATTTAATAGGTACTAGAAAAGGATACAAAGTACAGTTCCCCTTTTCATGGAAAAGTAAAATAATTAGGCGACTCATAAGATCAACTGATTTATATTTTCTCTTTTGCATATAGGAAACTGTGGCCAAAAGCAGTGATGTCATTTCCTAGAAAATGATTATTCATTTCCTTTTCCTCTGGTGTAATTTTCCTGTGGGAAACCTATCGTTTTACTAATTCCAGATTATGAGGTTCAGGAGAAATCACACCTGTTCTCCAAATAATGAGCCTGTAATCTAAGAACAGGGGAATATATAAAATATTTAATATACAGAACAGCATAGAATAGATGTCAGCCACAGACAACCATAACAACTATAAAGGCAAGTGCAGTAAAACCTTGGTTTAGGAGCATAATTTGGTCCAGAAATATACTTGTAATCCAAAGCACTTATATATCAAAGCAAATTTCCCCATAAGAAATCATGGAAACTCAGATGATTTATTCCACAACCCCAAAATATTCATATAAAAATAATACTGTAATATAAAACAAAATAACAAAATACAAAATCTAAAGAAAAATAAACAGATTAACCTGCACTTACCTTTGAAAACTTTAGTGGCTGATGTGAGGGAGACAAAACAGAGGAAGGTTATTGTGTAGGACGACTCTCACTATCACTAATGGAATCACTGCTATCTATTGCCTCAATGGAATATTTTCCTGCCTGGGGACCATTGTATATGCTCACATGGATGTTGACTACAGAACAGTATTTATTTCTTTATTTACCTATTTATTTATTTTAAAATTGTCAACATTTTTAAAATTTTCCTTTGTTTTAAATTTACATCCAAGTTAACTAGCATATAGTGCAACAACGATTCCAAGGGCAGATTCCTTAACGCCCTTGTCTATAGTACAGTATTAATAAACTCTTGTCATATACTGTATCGAATGTAACTGGCAACAAGGCAGCCAAGGAAAGGGTCTCGATCTGCAGGCAGCCTGACCCAGAATGAAGCAGAGCATTCCTAAGCTTACTCTTGTATGGAACAGCGGAGGGCTGTCCATAGGTGCTTTGAAGTGACAAAAAATACACTACTGCCAGTTGTGAGCACCTTCCAACCTTCTGAAAAATCACTGATTTCTGCCAAAACCTGGCCTGAGACTGACCACCCACGCATGGGAGACAGTCACCCACAATTCTGCAGCGAGAGAGAGAGAGAGAGAGAGAGAGAGAGAGAGAGAGAGAGGAGACATTGGCTCAGTTGTGATCACATGACATCTGGTGTCACACACTACTCGTATTGCAAGTCATCACTCGTTTATCAAGTTAAAGTTTATTAGAAATGTTTGCTTATCTTATGAAAACACTCACAGAACAAGTTACTCACAATCCAAGGCTTTACTGATTAAGGGAGAGACCTCTCTCTCCAAAAGTAAGCTAATTAGGCTGTACATCCCCACTGGCTATAGTGAATGGTTCAGAAATGATCCCAAAAGACAAGTCAGACCAAAGAGTGGAAGCTAAGGCCTTTGGAGGATTTACTGGGGAAAGAAATTTTCTCCCTCTTTGGAGGTTTGTTGAATTATCACAGTGAAGTAATCTCTAAGTGACCCCAATCTCCAAGTCACCACATAGAAACTAAGAACACCAATACAGAGGAAGGAAGAGCTAAAGAGATGGGAAAATATAAGTCCCTTATGATATTGCGTGATTTCTTGATCCATCTGTACCTACAAAATACAACAGGTTTTTACATACGGCTTTGAACTGAAAAGTTAACGGAGACTGTTGGGCAGGTCTGTGCCTAAAGTAGGAATGGCAAATAAGCCAATTCTGGAAAATTAGCAGTTCCTGCCAGGGGGATGGGTGATGGCTATTGAGGAGGGCACCTGTTGGGATGAGCACTGGGTGTTGTATGGAAACCAATTTGACAATAAATTTCATATTTAAAAAAAGGAATACAAAATTGATAAGAACTATGAAGTCTCATATGGATCCAATGGAAAAGTATATCATGATCAATTACTGGTGTCTATCATAGTTGTGGAAAGAGAAAGTGGTAGCTTGAGTGCAATCTACTTATCCTCTCTGACCTAAACCATCCACAACTAATAAAGGCCCACACTTCTATTTTTCAACTTGTACAAATTTGTGTAAATACTCCCAAATATGTAATTGTATTGGCACTTGGCCATTATTTTAGAGCTAAATAGCAACAAATTGGCTTATTTTGAGACATAACCCTTAAGCTGTGTCAACCGCATCAACAGCTACTTTTTTTTTTTAATTTTTTTTTTAACGTTTATTTATTTTTGAGACAGAGAGAGACAGAGCATGGAGGGGGGAGGGGCAGAGAGAGAAGGAGACACAGAATCAGAAGCAGGCTCCAGGCTCTGAGCCATCAGCCCAGAGCCTGACGCGGGGCTCGAACTCACGGACCGCAAGATCGTGACCTGAGCTGAAGTCGGACGCAACAGCTACACTTCTATTGACCTCTGCAGGGAAACTTATCTCCCACAATTCCCTTCCAATTAGTACAAGTGAACAGGATGGATGTAAATTGATAATTTTCACTTTTAGAGAAAGATGCTCTTTTATTCTTGGAAAAACAAAGTTATAGGAGTTAAATTTTTATACCAATCTTCCTTCTTCCCAGTGTCAGCTGTGCATCCTTGTGCTAATCGTTTGGTCTCTCTGAGCTTCAGGTTCTCCAACTGTACCATGGACAGACCTATTAGCTATGGGATGCTCCACTGAAATAATGTATGCAAAAGTGCTTTGGATATTGAAAAGTGCTATATAAATTATGACCTGTTACTCTGGAGAGATCCCAAATAACACTGAGGGATCTTTTGTTAATTGCAGGCCCCCTAAAGGTCTATCTATTTCACTTATGATTAAGTGAACTCAATTCCATCATGTAGGGTAAGAACTTTGCTAAGTTCTCACTAACTCACTTGATACCTTCAGCCTTGTCACCCTTTTGAGCATTATTTCAACCTCCTTCCAGTTAGAGCTCTCTTAACAAACTCTCCACTCTGGTCTGTCTTGATCCCCTACTAGAATAGAACTTGTTCATGTTGCCATTTTCTAGCCCATATAGCTAACGTTCTCCTTATTCCTGTGCAGGCTGTTGACTCTGTCCTTGGTCTATAAACACAGGTTCCAAACTCCTCAAACCTCTAGCTCTGTTCGTCTTCTATTGAATCATCTGAGCAATGTTAGTGGGCTTGATCTTTGCATCGAAACCAATATTTGGGGAGCTGTCATTTTATGATCTCCACATTGCTCTCCTTGAGCACTTCTTCTGTTCTAATTTTATATTTTTTCTCACTCATATCTTTCCTTTAAAAAAAAAAAACTACAAAAGTAATAGGTACTTTAGGATGTAGATAAGAAAATGAATACCAAGAAAGGCTAATGACCGTGTCTAAGATCACAGAGATAGTGATCACAATGGAGAAAGAATTTAAATTCAGGTGTCATGACTCAAAAGCACACACTCCTTCTGGAGTACCATGCTGCTTTTAAAATCCTCATCAATCTTCCAGTTATCCTCATTCTATATTTCACATCCCAATTGTGCCCAAAAAAGCCTTTGACAAAATCTGTTCATCATCTGAGAAACAGATACACCATTATTACAAGCACAATTTAAACACTAGTCAGCTTTGCTGAAGTTGACAATCAGCCTCTGTATCCCAGAAGATCGAAGGACTTTGAACAATAACATTAAGGGAAAAACTGTATTTTTGAATGACTAGTATTACTGCTCCTTCAATTTGGACAGAATGAGAATTTTAAACATCTCTATTTTGCTAGCTGGAAATGAATATGCAGGTCAAATTCTTATGGCTCTCCTGGGTTATGTCAAAGATTTAGAATAGAACTACTCAATTTTGTTCCAAAACTCTGGACTCTGAAAAATCACCAAGTTTAAAATTAGAGAACTAAGAGTTTATTTTCCAACCCCATAATTTGAGAGAAAGTGAAATTAAGATCAAGAAGGTCAAGCGACTTACCTACAATCACCATAGCTAATACTACTCCAAGTGTCAGACTTATAATAGACCATGAAATAGCACATATGGATTCCTTGCCTGAGCCCAGTAGTGCCTGGTGATGTGATTGACTGATATTCAGCATGAGCTCCTTACATAGTACAGTCTAGTAGTAAGAAGTTTGGGAACTTGCAGTCCCTGGATCCTATTTCAAGTAGGACTGACTGCAGCTAAGTAGTATTTCCACATATCCAAACTTATGCTCTTTCAATGAAACTAGCATTTTCCACAGTGTTCCTTAGAGCAGTATTCATGTAGGATGTCAGATAGTAGGTGCTCCACACTTTCAGGAAGTTTGGAAAATACAGTTCAAACACATTTAATTTATTCTCTTTTATACTACCAAATTTCTTGGTGCCTTTATTATGTTAATGAGCTCCTTGACACGAAGAAATGGCTATATATTACTTCTTAAGCCTTACTGCACAGTTATTAGCATAACTAAACCAGTGACTCAAGGAATACAGTTTGGGAAACTATGCCCACTACCTAACCCACATTTGCGGATTAAATGCTATACTCCCCAGGCAGGTTTCCTCTTTACCCTTTGCTCCTGTTCTTTAATGAAGCCCTAAACAACAGAGATCTCTGTAATGCAACCAGAGTTTACACAAACCCAGAGCAAGATAAAAATGCCAGCAAAAAACAGACAAGCAAAACCATGACAAACGGCCTTAGCCTGATATTTTTCTCCCTTCATGTAGCAAAGGATTACTTCTTGTGAAGTGAATTGAAAGTCCTCTCCACAACAAGCACTTTGGTAAAGGACAGACATGAACCAGAACACCCCATCTTCACAGGCCTTGAGGGCCATCCATGGCAGCTACAGAATTTCTACACATTAGACATTAGAGCCAGTTAGGGGGACAGGATGAATGGGGATTTGGGAAAAGTGAAGCGACTTACTTTGACTTTTGAGTGCATCACAAAATCATTGCTAGATGGAATTATTTGTTGAGGGGCAAAATTGGGTGGAGGTGAAAGAAATTGTGGAAAGAGGACATCCCTGAACCTCCCCTTGGTTCTGCCATGGGAAGCAGGTCTTGTAACTGGGGAGATACATGACAAAACAGATTATCATACAAAAAAGGAGTGCTCTAAACAAAGACCAGCATATTGTGCGCAGGGAGACCAGAACAGTGAATGGACTCTAGGGACATTTTAGTCTACATCTGTAAAGGAAAAAAATATTTCAAATTGCTGCTAGATAGCCATCTAGCGAAGAGAAAACATGGTACTCTCACTTGTTGCCCTGCCAAAGATGTTGTATAGCACAGTCTCTTTGAATAAAAATAAAAATAACAACGTACTGGATTGATTCTTCAGCTGTGTACTTTCAAGACCTCTTTTGATCAGAACTAGACTGGGAATGGAAAATATAAATTCTTATACTGTCAACCCTCTACCAAATGATCCTAAACAAATCCTGTAATATCTAGGGGACTGTGTTTCTTCACCCATAGGTTGGGAGAGCTGAACTACAATATCAAGTAAACCCATCTTGGCTCTAAAATAATATGATTTCATAATATTCTTCAATGCCTCTTAGGTATTTAGTGTAGTGGTTAAAATGATCAGGCTCTGGAGTTTAAATCCCAGCTTTGCCATTTACTGTTTCTGTGACCTTGAACAAATTACTCCTTATTGGTCTTATTTCCCTAATCTACAAAATAAGGATAATAATAATACCTACCTGGTAAGTTTTAGGGAAGATTAAATAAAGTAATGCAATTAGAGTACTCAAGTTAGTTTTTAGCACCTAGTTACAGCTCAATACATAGAAATTATCATCCACACTATTACAGTTTTAAGTTTTACACAGAGATTATCCCAATGTCTGATATATAGTGCTCAATGAACAGGCACTGAACTGGGCACATCACAGGCCTGTGTTTAATCATTAACCTTATTCTCACTTCTTAGGCCTTGTACTATGCAGAACCTTGTTTATCCAACATATACATAATGAAATGCCTATTAAGTGCTGGACGCTCTTCTAAATGCTTGAAAAATATTATCACTTAATCGTTCCATGACCCTATGAGTGAGGTATTATATCATTTTATAAATAAGGAAATGGAGGCCAAACAAGGGTAAATAGCATGTCCTAAAGCATGTGCCAATAACTAGTTTGGGCCAGAGCTAGGATTTGGACCCAGGCAGCCTAGCTCTAGAACCTGTGCTCCCGAACATCGGCAGACGCTGTTAGCCTTGCAACTCACTCTTCTCCTGCTTACCCCTTCCAGCATGGCTGACTTTCCCACAGTCCTCCAAACAGGCCAAGAGGCCTGGCTCAGTCACACTGCTATGCTTTCAATCTTGCCTTCCTTCCTACCACTTCCCAACTCACCAAGTGGCCTCTCCCAAGTCCTGTACTCTATTATCTTAATCTAAAATATCCTTCAAAACTTGCCACTTTCTCCCCTACAATGTTGTCAGTTTTTCCTTCCACTCACTCTGTTTTCTGCTGTCTGGCTCAACTCCATTTGCATGCAGAGGGGTCAGGGTAACGGGTCTTTATTTCTTGCGTGTCCAATTCTGCCTACCCCACTAAATTATAATTCCAGGAGAACAGAATCCACAGCATCCTCCTTCATTGAAAGATTGGCTCTCATGGTTGGGTGTCTGTCTGAAGATAGCCACAGAAAATTCCTTATGACTTGAAATATTAAGATGCATGGCATTTATTTGATCCCCTTTTTTTCCCTTAAGCAAATTTGAGAACAAGGAATATGGTATTTGACAAAAGCTAGTCTAGAGTGACATCTGGTGGCTATTTTTTAAAAGGTTCACAAATATTTGCTGCTCCTTACAGGCAAAGTTCATTCCTTAAGGGAAAGGTGCCTTATCCATCAAAGCCTGCGTCACAACTAGGCTACCTGCAAAGACAACAGGAAGAATCAAGGCAGAAGAAATCCTTTTTTTTTTTTAGTCATTTTATTTGAACAGAAATCCTCTATACTCACTAAGTCATAAAGATGTGAAACACCTTCTTCCCTCAGGAGGAGAGACAACTGGTACCAAGACCCACGTTTCGAGGCAGAAGTTGAAGTTTCCTATTCCAGTCCTTGTTGTTAGCGTCTAGTGAATAGGCAAGCCCCATTTCCCCCTTTGAGCCTCAGTTACTAGATATATATTTTTTAATACTGGGATTATACTCAAGGTATTCTTCTCTTTATATAAAAGAGCAATCATTCTTTTTTTTTTTAATATATGAAATTTATTGTCAAATTGGTTTCCATACAACACCCAGTGCTCATCCCAAAAGGTGATAATCATTCTATAATATATACAATTTCCCCTAAATTTTCAGTGCCAAGTTGGCAGGTATGATCTCCTAGTTAAATACCACCTCTTTTACACTCATATTTGAACAAAATGAACCCAAATCAAGTTAAAAGTACTCTTACAAAAAGTGGCAACAGTAGTATCATTCATACTTGCAAGAGTAGTAATAATAGATAACCCAGGCCATGCCAAGTATTTTTGTATATATATTGCTTCATACTACTGAATGCCTAACCTGAGAAGGAAGGCATCAGCATCAGATAGTCACAAACTGCATGTTCTGGCCCAGGATGCCATCGAGCAAGAAGTGGGGACGCACACCAGCCCCCTGTAGGCTCATCCACCAGCACTGAGGACATCAACTGGACTACAAGCCTTGCCTGCCCTGACTTTACAGTCCTTTCCCTTTTCTCACCAACCTATCTGTGGTGTAGAAGATGAAGTGTAAAAGGCAAATGAAGTGGAAAAGCTAACCTGCTATATCCCAGCTTCTCCACCGGAGGCATCCAGACAAAACCGGGCTCAAACTGGGGCAGAGGAAGGGGGTGAAAAGTCTAAACCCGGAAGCAATACTGACGCTGTGACATCAGACTACACAGAAAATTTTTTGCACCTGGGAAATGAGACTGTTTATTATTATTGAACATGACAGAAAAAGCTATGAAATCCCAAGTACTATCAGGGCCACGGGAAAGAGGCTTGACATCACACAGAGTGACGGCAACAGTGAGAAAGGATACAGTTGTTCTCTGAGGCTTACCCCGTCCAGTTCATCCAATAAACCGTATTTACCATCTTGGACTCGAATAGAAATTGTCCGTTTTGAAAGGCGAGTAAGCAAAGGCGACAAGCCAGCACAAAACTTCTGAAAGGATGGCAGAGACTCGGAATACAAGAGATAGGGAAGAAAATAGTCTGTTACCTCTGCTTTTCCCTGTCAAGGCAATTAACCAAAACATGAACGCTCTGAAATAGGAAATAAATCTGTAACACACAATGAAAAGAAAACTAGTGCAACAGAGGACTACTAGCTTCTATGAACTCTTTAAAAGGACTAGGAGTTACCCAGAGCACAATAGGTCAGTGACAGGAGGATATGTTTGAGGGAATAACAAAATCACATAATTCTTAGGTTTAAAAAAAAATGACTCAGATGAAAATGGTTAAAGAAGTACAGTAAGTACTTGGAGGGCCGTTAATAATTGCCCTCCCTAAAGAGAAAAACAATATACTTGCAATAGAAAAAATTATTAAAAATTATTCTCTGAAGAAAATAACTCAGAAACGAAGCAGGAGTTTATCTGAAGGTCCAACGAGCTTCCTGTTTTCTGGCAAAGTTTAATAAACATTGCCGCAGGTCTATTTGGAGTTATTATACTTCAAACTTAAAAGCATCTCCTTTCCAGCCAGCACTTAGCAATGGGCATCGCTCGGGACAACTAACCCAAGTGCCAGCCCTGCCATGAGAAGAGGGAGCGTGAGCTGGGATGCCCCATTGCCAACAATGAATTGGCCTCCATCCGCGCCCCCCTTCCGCACACAGTCTGTTCAGACAAGGCAGAAACACGTAGCATGCCTGGAGGCTGGATGTGGGGAACGTACCCTGGGGCTCCAAATGTTATACACACAGAACAAGGATTACTGACTTTGTCTATGATGCATCTAATAACCAACTGGTCCCACCCAAACCCTGGTGAAGAATGGAATCATTCTCATTAACCACACACTGTCTCAATAGTGGTACGGGTCCCACTATGCACTGACCTTGGACTGCAAGAAGGGGGTCAGACTGACTCCCGAAGATGAGGAGATTTTAAACACAAAACAATCAATGACAGTTCAAAGAAGCAGGAGGACAAGAAAAAGAATGCCAAGATTAGAGTCTTCTGAAGGAGCAGTTTCAGCCAGGCAAGCTTCTTGCATACACGGCTTCAAGATCAGGCCAGCGTGGCCGAGCACATGGCTATGTGCCAGAGGGCAGGAGGCTGGAGTTCTATCTGAGGAAAATCAAGGCCCAGAAAGGCGAATAAATTCTCCTCCCCGCCTATTGTCCCTCATGTAATTAAAGTGAAAAATAAAACAAGGACCAACAACAAAACAAAAACCCCCCACAAAAATAGAATACAGAAGGCGTAGTTACTACTGAAAGGAAGGTAACATACAGTAACTGACTTCTCAGTTGACATGCAAGCAGTTGGCAGAGCTACGCTGTATAGTTTGGGCAGGGAACTGCGTATTTGTAGAACATTGTCCCCAACCCGTGGAGAATACACGTTTATATACTTACCCTGCCCCTTTCCCTTCCACTCCAAACTCATTCAACTGCCTGCCCCACATCTCCACGTGATTATCTAACAGACCACTCAAAAGTACAATTTCCCAAAGCACACCGTCATCTTCTTCTAAAATCTGGGTCCCGGTTTCTCCACCTGAGTTAATGAAAAATGCATTTCCTAGTTACTTGGGCAAGCAACAGTGGAGTTATCTTTGACTTCCTTCCCCGATGCCGATCCCTCTCTCTAGCATTCCAATACAGTATTGTTTCAGGAGAATTCAGTGACACCCGGTGTTCATCACAACCAGTGTCCTCCTTAGTACCCATCACCCATTTAGCCCATCCGCCACCCACCTTCTTCCATGAACCCTCAAGTCTGTTCTCTACCGTTAAGAGTCTTTTGTGGTTTGTTTTCCTCTATTTTCTTCTCTCCCCCACCCTTTCCATATGTTCATCTGCTTTGTTTCTTCAATTCCACATATGCGTGAAATCATATGGTATTTGTCTTTCTCTAAATCTGGGCATTTTGAATAGGAAGGTCACCCAGGACAACAGGCATAAACTAAGACTGTCTTGCACAAGCTGGGTCACATGGTCACCCTATTTAATCTCAACATGACAGCCCAAATGTCTCTTTAAAACCTAAGTCAGACCCTGTACTCCTCCACTCAGAGGCTTCTCAGCTCACTTGGTGTAGAAGCCAAGATCCTTCAGATGACCAGCAAAGCTTTCCGTGATCTGCCCCCCACCCCCATCCAGGCCTCTATCTCCTCTTCCCCTCCTTCCCCTTTGTTCACCTTTTTCTTCCTGCCGTGCAAACTCATGTCTCAGAGCCTTTGCTTTGAGGTTCCCTCTGCCTGGAAGGCTTTCTCCTCTGGCATTATATCTATATGATTTATTCCTTCCCTTTCTTCCAGTCTTTGTTTCGAGGTCACCCTCTCAGCGGAACTTTCCCTGAGAACTTTGTCCACAATTGCAAACCCCTCCCCCCAGTCCCCTGATGCCTCTTCCCCTGCTCTATAACCTTCAAATATTCTGTGTAACTTATTTATCATGTTTTACTGTGCCTGCCCATCACTGCCCTGCTAGAACGTAAGTTCCATGCAGACAGTGTTTTGTTTTTGCTTTTGCTTTGATCTAGTAATCTTGGTACAACAGTAAGTGGAAATAAATGAAGACCAACCAAATGAGAGCGAGCAAAGTCTATTTACCCTGAGCTTGCTATAGCAAGGGAGTCCACCACCATTGCTTGCATTTTCATGGAGACTGAAAGACAGGCAGAGCAGTGGGAAAGCTTCATAGTAGAAAAAGGGAAGACCTTAGGTATGTACCGATTAGAGGCTATTGTCAAAGGGAAGCCAAAGGTGGGCTTACTAGAAGCAGGGCATGTATGTGATTGGTCAGGGGAGCATATTGAGCTTTCTCTAGTTGGTTCTAAGTTGGAAAAGGAGACAAATGTTAGGGAAACTGTCAGTTATTAATCAAGTCCTGGCCATTTTAGACTAACGTTACAGAAGACAGTAATCTGACTTCCTCCAAGTCTGACTTATAGAAAGCTGGCTTCCTGGATGGTTAAGGTAAACAATAGGATTGTTTTCTGGGCAGACTGATGTAGGTTCTGAGTCAGAATTTTATATTTATATCTGGTCTGGCCATTGTCCACTTGTATATTCAGTCTCTCAGGTATCTGGCATAGAGAAGGTGCTCAGCATTTGTTAAGTGAGTATCATTCCATTTCTACACAATCCCAAAATTTGGAAAACTAAACAATATGTTTCTTAAAGATAGAATCCTGTATGATGGAAATATGGATAAAAATATGCTGGTCATTATAAACTGTAACATTTAAATAAAGTCTGAAATTAAAAGGTAAACCAGATATAACAAACATGTGAGATTAAAGTGGTCAACAAGCTATTTATATCATTAAAGTGTGGATAAAGATTATGGTGTACAAAAAAGATAGGTTGCACTCAACCTTTTAGCACACTGAAAGATACAATACGGACACTTATAAAGTAACACCTGAAGACAATGAAGGGGAAATTTACAAAAAGCAGGAAAGTAACTTAATCTCTTATGAAAGCTAACACTTTGGGTGGGTCAAATAATTATTATAATTATTTAGGGGACCAATAAACTAAGTATACTGCAAGGAAAGAACACTCTCCTTTCAATTTAACTTTAAAAATTGACTGCCTAATATGGCACAAAGAAAAACTTGAAAAAAACGATAAAGCAGGAAGAATATATTTTAGCTATATTTTCTAATCTCTGCAACAAAACTACACAGAATAAAAGGCAAAAGCCAGACAGGAAAAACAGCAGTAGTAGTGATACTGACAACTCACAAAACATAATTGAACAACCAAGAAATACAAGTCTCTCTTCTAGCGGCATTTATATTACAAAACAAGTAAAAACTTGAAGTACATAAGATACTTCAGCAATAAAGTGAATATCACAATAAGGTGAGTCAAATCAATTTTTTGGTTTCCCCATGCATATAAAAGTTATGTTTATATTACACTGTGATCAATTAAGTGTGTAATAGCATTATGTCTGAAAAACAACGCGCATGCCTTAATGAAAAATATTTTATTGCTGAAATACACTAACCATCCTTTGAGCTTTCAGGGAGTCATAATCTTTCTGCTGGTGGAGGGTCTGGCCTCGATGTGGACAGCTACTGACCGGTCAGGGTGGTGGTTTCTTTAAAGTTGGGGTGGCTGTGCCAATTTCTTCAAGTAACACAACAATGAAGCTTTCCCCATCAGTCAAGTCTTCCTTTCATGAATGATTTCTCTGTAGCCTGTGAGACTATTTAGTAGCATTTTACCCACAGAACTTCTTTCAAACTTGTAATCAATCCCTACCGCCACTTTATTAACTCTGCTTATGTAATATTCCAAATCTTTTGTTGTCATTTCAAGAATCTTCACAGCATCTTTATTAGGAATAGATTGTATCTCAAAAAAGAACTTTTTTTTGCTCATCCCTAAGAAGCAACTCCTCATCCATTGAATTTTATCATGAGATTTCAGCAGTTCAGTCACATCCTCAGGTTCCAAGTCTAGCTCTCTTGCTATTCCCACCACTTCTCCACCACACTTCTCCACTGAAGTCTTGAACCTCTCAAAGTCATCCATGAGGGTTAGAACCAACCAAGCCCAGAGTTCCAAACCCCTATTTGATGTTGATATTTTTACCTCTCACCATGTATCAAGAATGTTTAACTGACTGCCCAGATCCATCAGAGGAATCACTATGCATGGCAGCTACCGCCTTATGAAATGTATTTCTTCAACAATAAGACTTGGAAGTCAAAATGACTCCTTAATCTATAGGCTGCAGAATGGCTGTTGTGTGAGCAGGCTATGAAAACAACATCAATTTTGTTGTACATCTCCATCAGAGCACTGGGGTGACCATGTGCATTGTCAGTAAGCAGTCATATTTTTAAAGGAATTTTTTTTTTTCTGAGCAGGTCTCAACAGAGGGCTTAAAATAGTCAGTAAACCATGTTGTAAACAGATGTGCTGTAATCCAAACTCTGTTGTTTCATTTACAGAGCATAGGAAGAGTAGGTTTAGCATAATTCTTAAGGGTTATAGGATTTTCAGAATGGTAAATGGGCACTGCCTTCAACTTAAAATCATCAGCTGCATTAGCCCCTAACAAGAGACTTGGCCCATCCTTTGAGGATTCTGAAGCCAGGCATTGGTTTCTCCTCTCTAGCTATGAAAGTCCTAAATGGCATCTTTGTCCAATACTAGGCTATTTCACCTACATTGAAAACATGTTTTTTAGTGTAACTACTTTCTTTATTTTAGCTAGATCTTCTGGATTACTTGCTGTAGCTTCTACATCAGGATTTGCTGCTTCACATTGCACTTTTTTTTAAGTTTATTTTGAGAGAGCAAGCATGTGTGCAAGAGAGAGTGAGCAGGGGAGGGGCAGAGATAGAGGGAGAGAGAGAATCCCAAGCAACAGTCTCATGAACTGTGGGATCATGACCTGAACCAAAATCATCCACTTAACCAATGGAGCTACCCAGGTGACCCTCACCTTGCACTTTGATGTTATGGAGATAGCTTCTTTCCTTAAACCTCATGAACCAATCTCTCTTAGCTTCAAACTCTTCTTCCACAGCTTCCTCACCTCTCAGCCTTCACAGAATTGAAGAGAGTTAGGGCCTTGCTCTGGGTTAGGCTTTGGCTTAAGGAAATTGTGCTACTGGTTTGATGTTCTATCTAGGCCACTAGAACTTTCCCTATAGCAATAAGGCTGTTTTGTTTTCTTTTCGTGTGTGTGTTCACTAGAAAAAAGGGAAACGGGAAACTCTTAGGTCCTTGTAAGGTATGGAGCTCAACTTGAACTCCCACATTAAACCAGAAAACTCAGATGGACTACATTCTGGAAAAGTCTACCAACCAGCAAAGAGAATTTTCAAAAAATTCTGGCTGCAAATGTCTCCACATATAGTATCCTTCGATAATTTTAAATATAAGCCTGCTCTCACCTGGGTCTGGAGTTAAAACCATGTAACACCCAACCTAAGCCAGGAAAATAAAGGAATCTCTGCTTGGCAGCACTAATAGGGTCCAGCAGAATCAAACATGAGCGTGGCATGGTGCAAAACATCCCTAATTCAAGTCCTCTGTTTTGTGATCAAGTTCAACCCTAAATGAGGTAACTAAAAAAAGAACAAACAAAAACACAAAGAAATAAACACAGGAGGAAATGGGAAACCACAAATAAGAGTCAGCAGACATAGACCCCAGAGGACTTCAAATATTTGAATTATCAATAGCAAGAAAAGATAAATCTTAATATACTTACTTTTCAAAGCTAAGCGATAAAATAAAAATGAGCAAGGAAACCCACATTTGAACGGAAGATTCTCTGAATACAGTGGGAAAAGGATGCCAAGGGATCCCACATAGACATATTGGCACAACAGGTATTGCTCCATTTCTTAGGTTGGAAGGTGGTAGGATCACAGATGTTTGGTTATTATTATGCACCATAACACATATTAAGTCAAATCCAAATACTACATAAAATACAATTTGAATATTAAGAAAAAACATTTAAGAACCTTTGTGAACATCTAGACATCTCAGTTTGTTTCCTCTGAAAGCCTCACTAAAATGATATTTACAATATATTTAATGGAGGGAATCAAGCCACAACAACAAAGAAGAGAGATGATAACAAAAACACAGTTGAGGGGAGGGAGGATGCTTCCTGGGGTCATCCATGGCCTCCTGTGCTGGTCCTTCCAGCCACAGCTCCTGTTGGGAAGGAGTGCTACTCCCGGCCCCAGTTTCAGCTTCCGCTCTGAGGAATATATCCCACAGCCTTTTAATGCTGGGTTTCCTTGTTCCACCAGGCTATCCTCTTGGGCAGCATCCTTTTTCAATAGATTCCATACTTCCCTGTCTACCATGGGTTCTGTATTTACACCCGAGGACCCATGCCTTTGTAAACTGTTATCAAAGGGAACTTCAGTGAGACCTATACCTCTTTTCCTTTCTCAGGCAGGACTCAAGCCCCAATGTTTGTTTGCTTTGGTAGTTAGATCCCTTTCCTTCTTTTTTTTAATTTTTATTGATTTTGAGAGAAAGAGAGAGAGCATGAGCACACATGTGGTGGGGTGGGGGGGGGGGGGGAGAGAGAGATAGAGAGATTCCCAAGCAGGCTCCATGCTGTCAGTGCAGAGCCTGAGGCAAGGCTCCATCTCACAAACTGAGATCTTGACCTGAGCCGAAATCAAGAGTCAGATTCTTAACCTACTGAGCCAGCCAGGCGCCCCTAGATTCCCCTTCTTATTCCACAAATTCAGGCAAGTGTTCATCCCCTCCTCCCTTTATAGCCGAGAATTAGAGGTTTGTTCCCTGGAAGGGTAAACAGGAATTTAATAAACACCAGGCACAGTTAAAAGCAGTGCTACCACAAGGCAAACAAAGATTAAGCACCATCTAAAGAAGACACACAGACGGCCAACAGACACTTGGAAAGGTGCTCAACGTCAATAATCATCAGGAAAATGCAGATCAAAACCACAGTGAGAGATCACCTCACACCTGTTAGAGTGGCTATTATAAAAAGACAAGAGAGCAAGTGTTGGTGAGGATGTGGAGAGAAGGCAACCTTTGCGCATGGTGGTTGGGAATGTAAATTTGTGCAGCCACTGTGGAGAGTAGTATGGAGGTTACTCACAAAATTAAAAATAGAACTACCATATGATCTGGCGATTCCATTTCTGATTATTTATTCAAAGGAAATGAAAATGTTAACTCAAAAAGATGTATGCTCTCCAATGTTCTTGCTACATTATCTATAATAGCCAAGAAATAAAAGCAACCTATCAATGAATAAATGGATAAAGAAAAGGTGGCGTGTGTGTGTGCGTGTGCGCACACACACGCACACACACACACACACACACACAGAAATATCATGCAGCCATAAGAAAGAAGGAAATCTTGCCATTTGCAATAAGGATGGACCTTGAGGGCATTATGCTAAGTGAAATAAATCAGACAGAGAAAACAAATACTTTGTGATCACTCGTAAATGCAGAATTTAAAATAAAGCTGCACCCATATATCCAGCAAACAGATTGGTGGTTGCCAGAGGTGGGAGGTGCAGGGAGTGTGCAAAATGGGTGAGGGGGATCAAAGGTATAAACTTCCAGTTATAAAATGAAAAAGTCATGGGATGTCATGGTGACTATAGTTATCAACCCCGTATTGTATATTTGAAAGTTGCTAAGAGAGATCTTAAAAGTCCTCATCATCAGAGAAAAACTCCTACGTGTGGTGATATATGTTAAGTAGAGTTATTGTGGTGATCAGTTGGCAATATATACAAACATTGAGTCATTATGTCATATATTAGAAATTAATATAATGTTACAGGTCAATTATATCTCAAAAACAGGGAGATTAAACACTAACGTGTATCAACTAGGAAATACAATAGGAAATGTACACCTGGGTGTAGTGCATACTGTAGAGCATACTGTAGTATGACCATAAACATTAAATCAAAGAGAAGGATTTAAAGTCAGCCAGAGAGAAGAGCTGGACTCCCTACAATGACTAACAAACAGAAAACAGGCTCCTCAACAGTAAAAATGCAAGTCAAAGGGTTAATGTCAACCTCAAAATGTGAACCACCCAATAAATCTACTTAAACCTGTTTTTAGATGAATAATTCTTAAGAACTTGCCACCAGCAAAACTTTAATAAAGACATTTTTACAGGATTTCCTGATTATGTAAAATTGAAAGATCGGCCTAGAAAGAAGTTCTGAGTTTAAAAAAAAAAAAAAGCCAAGAAATTAATAAATGTAAAAACAAATGTAAACACTGTGTGAAAATAGGAATACCAGGGCACCTGGGTGACTCAGTAGGTTAAGGATCCAACTTCATCTCAGGTCATGATCTCGTGGTTTATGAGTTCAAGCCCTGTATCAGGCTCTTGGGTGTCAGTGCAAAGCCTGCTTCAGATCTTCTGTCCCCCTGCTTCCTCTGCCCCTCCCCATATTGTGTCCCCCTTTCTCTCAAAAATAAACATTTAGGGGCATCTGACTTTGGCTCAGGTCATGATCTCATGATTCAGGAGTTCTGGCCCCATGTCAGGTTCTGTGCTGACAGCTCTGAAGCCTGGAGCCTGCTTCAGATTCTGCGTCTCCCTCTCTCTGCCCCTTCCCCATTTGTGCTCTTTCTCTCTCAAAAGATAAATAAGCATTAATTTTTTTTAATTTTTTAATTAAAAATAAACATTTAAAAAAACAATATAGTAATACCAAATTGTGGGCTTTAAAAATTGATATAGGCATACCTTCAAGATATTGAAGACTCAGTTCCAGAACACTTCAAGAAAGCAAGTCAAATGAATTTTTTGGCTTTCCAATGCATATAAAAGTTTTGCTTACACTCTACTGTAGTCTATTAAGTATGCGATAGAGTGTCTTAAAAAATGTACAGACCACAGGGGTGCCAAGGTGGCTCAGTTAGTTAAGCATCCAACTTTGTTTGGCTCAGGTCATGATCTGACAGTTCGTGAGTTTAAGCCCCATATCAGGCTCTGCGCTGATGGTGTGGCACCTGCTTGGGATTCTCTCTCTCTGCCCCCTATGTGCTCTCTCTCTCTCTTAAAAATAAACTTAATAAATGTACAGATCATAACTTTAAAATACTTTATTGTTAAAAAAAATTTAACCATCATCTGAGCTTTCAGTGAGTTGTAATCACTGATCACAGATTGCCATAACAAATACAATAATAACAAAGTTTGAAATATTCTAAGAATTACCAACATGTAACCCAGAGACATAAAGTGAGCAAATGCTGTTGAAAATATGGTGCCCACTGGGCACCTGGGTGGCTCAGTTGGTTAACCATCTGACTTTGGCTCAGGTCATGATCTTACCATTCGTGGGTTCAAGACTCATGTCATGCTCTGTGCTGATGGCTCAGAGCCTAGAGCCTGCTTCAGATTCTGTGTCTCCCTCTCTCTCTGCCCCACCCCTACTTTCACACTCTGTCTCTCAAGAATGAATAAAAATTAAAAAATTAAAAAAGAAAAAAAAGAAAAGAAAATATGGTGCCCATAGACTTTCTCAACACAGGGTGGCCATAAATTTTAGTTTGTAAGAAGCACAGTATCTGTGAAGCACAATAAAATGAAATACACATGTAAATACTACACAAAAAAATTTATGTAACTTGGGGACAGATCAGAAATAAAATACCATAAAGTCCTTGTAAATTTAAAAAAAATTTTTTTTTAATGTTTGTTTTTGAGAGAGAGACAGAGCGCAAGTGGGGGAGGAACAGAGAGAGAGGGAGACACAGAATCTGAAACAGGCTCCAGGCTCTGAGCTGTCAGCACAGAGCCCGACGCAGGGCTCGAACTCACGGACCATGAGATCACGACCTGAGCTGAAGTCGGACGCTCAACCAACTGAGCCACCCAGGTGCCCCAAGTCCTTGTAAATTTAAATATTTGTTTAATTTTGGTCAGGGTGCAGAGAGAGAGGGAGACAGAGAATCCCAAACGGTCTCTGCAAGGTCAGCACAGAGCCCAATGCAGGGTTCTAACTCACGAACCATGAGATCATGACCTGAGCCAAGATCAAGAGTTGGACGCTTAACTGACTGAGCCACCCAGGTGCCAAGATGCAATTTCCTCTTTTGCCTTGCTCTATGGGTGACCTTTGTCCCTTAATGAAAATTCTTATAGACTCCAAGACTATTCTTGTCACCTTTAGGTAAAAATTTAATCTTTAAGACACAAAACTTTGTATCAATTCAGTAACAAGCAATTTCTAGTCAACAGTTTAATCTTTATGGCAAAGTGAGTTTTATTTCCCTTTCTGGAAACAAATTGGATCTAGTTGTAGGTGGACCACATTTTGGTTGGTTTGGTACTAGGTTCTTTTCTTTTTCCTTTTCAGATGTCTCTTCTTCTTTAGATTGCCAATAGTTACTATTGAATGTTGAGCCCTGGCATCCTCTGCCCTTTCCTTGGTTCTCAGAAAACTAGCAGTCAGGCCTCCCCTTTCAGGCAGACATTAAAAGAATCTCTTCTGGGGAATCTGATTAGCTTAAGAGGAAAGACCTAAAGATATTCACATTTGGGGGACTCCCTCCACCCCCAGGAAAGGATCCTTTCAGATAACCTCCAGTAAAGCCCACTGTTGACCAGCACCAACTTCATGCTCAATGCTTCTACTAGATTTCAAGTGCCCCACTCTTACGTAAGAAACAAGGATCCCAAACATCTGACAATATTTTTTTTTTGGAAAATATCAAGCCCCAAATGTAAAATGCAGCTGAAAGCCATGAAATTTAAAAAACATCATACAGGGGCGCCTGGGTGGCGCAGTCGGTTAAGCGTCCGACTTCAGCCAGGTCACGATCTCGCGGTCTGTGAGTTCGAGCCCCGCGTCGGGCTCTGGACTGATGGCTCAGAGCCTGGAGCCTGTTTCCGATTCTGTGTCTCCCTCTCTCTCTGCCCCTCCCCCGTTCATGCTCTGTCTCTCTCTGTCCCAAAAATAAATAAACGTTGAAAAAAAAAATTTAAAAAAAACCAAAAAACATCTTACTGATATCCCAACATACCTTCCAAACTAATAGCAAATATTTAATCAATAAAACATGGCTAGGATGCAAAAAGGGGTATGTTTCTGAAAAACCAAACAGAGCTCTTACATATTAAAAAGTTTAGCAGAAACTTAAGTCTCACAGAAGTGTTAGAAAATAAAGTTTAGGGAAACTAGGAAGTAGAGCAAAAAGAGAGAGAGGGAGAGAGAGACCTGGGTGGCTCAGTCCATTAAGCATTCGACTCTTGGTTTCCACTCAGTTCATGATCTCCCAGTTTTGTGAGTTTGAGTTCTACATTGGGCTTCTCACTGTTAGCACATAGCCTGCTTGGGGTTCTCTGTCTCCCTCTCTCTCTGCCCTGCCCCAACTTGTGCTGTCTCTCTCAAAAAAACTTAAAAAAAAATAGATAGATTTAAAATTGCAGCAATACGTGCATTCCAACATCCAAATAATAGGAATCCTAGAAATAAAGAACAAAGTACATTTGGGGAAGTACAGCATTAAAATTTTTCAAAAAAAAAAAAAAAAGTCCTAGATTCAAAGAGCATGTTGTTACAGATCAAGGGCATCCATCAAATTCCCAGAACAATAAATAAAAACAGACTCATTTCAAGACATCATTACATGATGACATTTTAGGATACTGCAGATAGAAAGTAGATCCTACAAGATTCCAGAAACAGAGAGGGGAAAAAAAAAATCACTAATGTTTTTTAAATTTAATACATCAAAATTGAGCTTTGAATTTCTTGCCCCTTCAAGCCACACATCTGTTCCTCCCCATCTCGTACATCTTTATTAATGGCCCTGACATCCATCTAGTTGCTCACATTTTTTGATGCCTCACTTCCCCACTTCTAACCAATCAGGAAGTCCTACTGACTCTAAATCCAAGATTTATCTTGCCTTCATCCCCTTCTCCCCATCTTCACTACTGCTACCCTAATCCTATCCCCATCTCCTCTCACCCAGATTAAAACAGCTGTCTCTTAACTGGTGTTGTTCCCGTCTTGGTCCTTTCCCAACTATGGAATACTTTAGAATTTAAGATCACGTTACCCCACTGACTACTTCCCATTACCCTAAAGATAAAACCAAACATCATTATAACACCTGTAATGAGTTCAAGGGATTTTGCAGCTGATCTAGGAAAAAGATGGCCATGAGAGGGCAAGAGCACACAACAAGCTTTATTTGAATACCACTTTGACAACTTTGCATGGAGAGGAGCAGGGAGGGTGTGTGGAGGGGGGAGGGTAGTCCCCCAAAGCAGGAGACCTTCCAGAGGCTACCACCAATCAGAGGGAAAGATGCTGGAAGCCAAGCTATACCAGCCTGATGGCAAGGCCCTTGCTGTGGATGGATCAGGACTGTAAGGCGGCCCACCGACAGCAAAGCCTCTTGTACTCCCGCTTTTAGATAATTTGGCCTTAATAAAAGAAACTGGGGAATTGTCTGTTGGGGAATTGCCCTCGATAGGCCCCCTGGGAAAAGAATTATTAGGAAAAGAAAATAAGGTCCCACAAGAAAATTGTGTGGCCCTGCATTTAGCCCTTGCCACCCCCTACAAGACTCCTCTACCTAAAAGAAGGATAGCCTCATGGGGCGCCTGGGTGGCACAGTCGGTTAAGCGTCCGACTTCAGCCAGGTCACGATCTCACGGTCCGTGAGTTCGAGCCCCGTGTCGGACTCTGGGCTGATGGCTCAGAGCCTGGAGCCTGTTTCCGATTCTGTGTCTCTCTCTCTCTCTGCCCCTCCCCCGTTCATGCTCTGTCTCTCTCTGTCCCAAAAATAAATAAACGTTTGAAAAAAAGAAGGATAGCCTCATACATTTGCCAGCAAAGAAAGGAACAAATGGATTTAAAAGCCCCACTCCGGCAACTAAGGAGTGTATCTCTGGGCACAAGTTACTTCAACCCCTAGGCCTATTTGGACCCCAGGAGGTATTCCAGATGATGACTGAACCTAGTCAGTTAAGGTACAGAATGGTTCATTAGTTCCTAGGTGCATTGTTTCTCTGAGAATGTATAAGGCGTGGGTTTCTAAGGCCCTCTTGGCCCCCTCGTGGCACCTCGGACCCAGGTGAACACTTTTGTTCCTCAAACCACAAATAGTTCGGGGAAAAAACTAAGAGGTCATGTCCCTGTAACTGTTCCACTTGAGGTGTCGAGAGATAAATGACCTTTCATGAAAACAGCAAAGCAAATACTTTATAGATTATCGATAAAACATAGATACATAATAAAAACAATAAAAGAAATTAATCAATAAGCAAAGGGCAGGAGGGAACGTTATGAGAAAATAACCATGCTATTCCTTAAAGGGTGATTACACATAGCAACATTTGTAGAATTAGGTAATGCTAGAAAACATAGATGACGTATGTCACAAGGAAATTGCTAGCAAATATAATGCCACGTTTGCCACAATGAAGCAGCCAGTTCAACACACTGCTGTCATCTGTGTCCATTTTTGTTTTTTTTATTTTCGTCTTGGTTTATTTTCACTTTTTCTCCAACTCAGTGCATCCTTCGGGAACCCCTGGACCTGCTGGAGCTGGACTCTGGCAGAAAGAGGGCAAGGAAACTCCAGGGTCAGGAGAAGCAGAAGAGGGCCCATACTCAGGGGATAATTGCTCTGCAGCCCAGTGGGGAGTCTCTGGGTCAGTGAGCTCAGTACAGCAGCAGAGACTGAGGCCTTTGCAAATCTGGGGGTTATCCCACCTATGCCTAGCAGATGATGAGTGCTGTTTTACACTGTACACAAAGCAAGTAGGCTTTACACGGGAGTTAGGAGATATGATCTTTAGTCCCCATTGAACCCTGGCCTTCGATAAATCTCCTAAGTATTTAAATGTTGATGTTTCAGTTTGTTGGTTCACTCATTCACTTATCCAGCATTTGCTCTTTTAATAAATACCACACTCAAACGGGAAATATGAACGTGAACAGGCAGATAGGATTCTTGCCTTCATGGTTCTTACAGTCCTGTAGGCAACAAAGGTGACGGCATCATAGTACAGTAGGTGCTAGGATTAGTGTGCCACAAAACGCCAACACAGCTTACATTGTAACAATGAAGGTAAAGGATGCTTCTCAATGATAGTCAAGTCCAAGCTTTAAAAATTCAAGACAGGGAGCAATGTAGCCTGGGGCTGGAAAGTAACCAATGTCTTAAGCAGGAAATACCTCCTAAGCCACGTGAACGAAATGAGAATTCTGAGAAGGTATCCTAAGTGCAGGGAGAAGCTACTGGAGGGATATCAGAATTACATGGGAAGGATTACTTGACCCACAATGTGAAAAACGGATTGGAAGGAGGCAATACTAGAGGCAGAAAGACTTGTAAAGGAGCCATTATAGTAGTTCTCAAGAACAATAATGATGTTCTGAGTTAGGCTAAAGGTGGTGGCAATGAGTGCTCTGAAAAGATTCGAAGGAACTTTGGGTGAATTCAATGGAGCTTCAGATGGACTCAAGAGAGCTTTGTGATTTCTATCATCACTAGGACTCAACAGATACAAGTGGTGGGGGAGTTGAGTCAAGGATGATTAGCCTTCCACTGCTTCCCTTTTCACTGAGCTGATTCTCCTACAGTATTTTAATCCAGAGTAGATTTTTATTTCCCTCATACCAACAATAGTAATAGAGTTGTCCACATACGACAATCTTAACACCTGCCTTATGGAATAGGCAATTGAAATCAGAAAAGAAGTGGGGCTAGAAAAAACAAACCTAAACCAGCAGAAGGAAGGAAATAATAAAGATGAGAGAAGAAATCGATGATACAGAAACTAAAAAACAATAGACAGGATCAATGAAACCAGGAGCTGGTTCTTTGGGAAAAAAAAAAAAAATCAATGAAATTGATAAACCTCTAGCTAGAGTTATCAAGAAAAAAAAAAAAGAAAGAACTCAAAATCCCAAATGAGAGAGGAAAAATAACAATCAACACTACAGAAAAGAAGTGTGATCAGTTAGGAGTATATTACCTAGCCCCTATGTTTTCACACAAACTCTAAAGCAGTTGAATTCTGTAACTTTAGATATTTTAGTATTTTTCAATGATCAGAACAAAACATTGAACATCCTAAATATAACCATCCTATTTTAGAACCAAGAGATATCTTAGAGGTAATATGATTTGATATTCTCACTAACTAGGTGGAGAAACTCATGCCCAGGAACAGAATGGGATTTGCCCAAGGTATGTAAACCAGAGTATATGTCCATACTTGAGGTTCCTCGATCTATTCATCCCAATTATGTGCCTCGATATAGCAGAATTCAAGAGATCACAGGCTCTGAAATCAGACCTTTGGGCTTGAATCCAGGCTTCTCCACTTTCTAGCTTTGTAATTTAGTCAAAGTTATAAAACAAAATTTTTTTGAGGTCTCAGTTTCCTCGAAACGACAAAGATTATAATACCTACATCATAGGATGACAAGTTTAAATGAGATAATATACGTAAAATTAGGACAGTGACTAAACACAGAAGACACCAACAAGTGTTATCTCTTCCAATAATCATTTTTAGTATTAGCATTATCCTTATTATCTTGGTTACTGTTCACTAGAGTCCCCTAGAGATAGTTCAATTACTTCACTTACCCCCTGTCTCCTAAGTCCCAATGAATTAGAACAGGTATAGATATTTTGCATGGACCTCTGTAATTCAAGTTTTTTTTTTTTTTTCTATTGCCCTGACTTTATCCTTTTTTTCATAATGCCCTCCTGTTACCTATCCATATCTTCTTCACATTTCAGGACTGGCATCCATTCATAACTTTTCAGTGACATTCACCCTGAGCCATCTGCCCTCTGGGCTTCCCCTCTCCTTCCATCTGCAATTTATAGTTTAACACTGAATCATCCTATCTGGTATGTTTCTAATTGGTCTTTTCCCACAGAAAGATTAGAAGACCTAGAGACCATGACCATTTTTTAGCCTTTAATTCCTTCCCGCACCCATCCCCCCTCACCAAAAGCTCTGTGTATGTATCAAGATCCCAAATCATTTGGTGAATAAATTCAGGTTCAGAATATTAACTTGTTGCCTAATTCTGCTAATTCCCTACCAAGCTTCTCCAAATTTTGGACTTCATTGTAGTCCAAACACTTTTTCAAGGTCAAAAACATTGAAAGGTTTTTATGTGGCACAATACAGGAGGAATTTTGACCAATTTATTTTGAATGAATCTTTTTGTGGTGGTTGTTGTTCTAGGAAAACATTTTCTCTGTGTCCACTAGATGGCACCCACATCCCTACACTGATTTTGAAGAAATGGGTGGAAAAATTTGCAAAGTAATAAAAGGAAGGCATTGATATAGAGGTAACAATAGCACCCAGCCTATTCGCTGTGGCGCCATATATATGATGTAAAGGAGACAATTATGAGGATGTGTTTATGGAATTTAATACAATAAAAAATGTCCCAAGTTTTTTTATAAAATTAAACCTACTCATACAATTTAGCAGTCCTACTCCTTGGTTTTCACACAAATGAATTGAAAATTTGTGTGCACACAAAACCTGCCCGTGAATGTTTATAGCAGCTTTAATCACTGATTGCCAAAACTTGGAAGCCACCAAGATGTCCTTCAGTAGGTGATAAACAAACTGTGGTAACAACCACATAATGGAATATTATTCAGCAATAGCAAGATAGAAGCTATCGACCCATGAAAACACATGCATCCCTTGGGCACATATTATTAAGAGAAAGAAGTCAATCTGAAAAGGCTACATACTATATTATTGCAAACATAGTGCATGTTGAAAAAGATAAAACTATAGAGATAGAAAAAAGGTTGGTGGTTGCCAGGGCTCAGGAGAGAGAGAAGGGGGACTAGGCAGAGCACAGAGGGTTTTTAGCACAGTGAAACTAGCCCATACACTAGAATGGTAAATACAGGTCTTTAAACATCTGTCAAAGCCCACAGAGTGCACACCGTGAGTGCGCCCTTATGTAAACCATGGACACTGGGCAATAATAACGTGACCATGCTAATAATGTGTCACATACTGTAACAAATATACCACTGTGGTGGCAGATGTTGATAGAAGCAGAGGCTGTACATATCTGGGGGGAAGGATAGGTGAGAACTCTCGGAGCTCCCTTTTCAGATGAGCTGTACTTTGAATATTTACACATGTGATGAGTGTTTGGGGCTCCAAAGGCAGGGATGGTAGGGGGAAATGATTCCAACCCTGTGGGATCTGAGACTTTTCCTATATTTTCTATGGAAACCATAGTTAAAGTTGAAGGAGGATTTAACCAAGCAGAGGGGCCACTCAACAAAGTATACAAAACTGGGTACATTTTTCTCTAAATCTTATTTTATACTGATAGCAGGGTTTTAAAAACATTTGTATAGTGCTTCATCTATTATTTAGGTCTCCATTCCTTTAAGCTGATTCCTAATTCTGGGTTGGGCTAGGAAAAGTACAAGAGGAACCTGGAACAGCTTGTACCAGAAGGGGAATGGTCAAGTACACGTAAGAATGAAGGAGCCAGGGGCGCCTGGGTGGCGCAGTCGGTTAGGCGTCCGACTTCAGCCAGGTCATGATCTCGCGGTCCATGAGTTCGAGCCCCGCGTCAGGCTCTGGGCTGATGGCTCGGAGCCTGGAGCCTGTTTCCGATTCTGTGTCTCCCTCTCTCTCTGCCCCTCCCCCGTTCATGCTCTGTCTCTCTCTGTCCCAAAAATAAATAAACGTTGAAAAAAAAAAAAAGAATGAAGGAGCCAGTTCCAAGGAGCTATCACTGACCAAATTTGCGACAACTTGAACTCTAAGAAAAATGATGGCAATGGATTAAAAACAAAAAATCTTGGGTCTGTAACAGCCCCTGAGAGAGGGAAAAGGGAAAACAAAATTCTTCTTTGTAAAAGACTGCCCAATAATCACTATAGAAAGAAAGAAAGAGGAGGAATATTACCACTTTTCAACTTCCAATCTCCCAGCAAATCAGCTTAATGATGAAGTTCCTTAACGATGATTAAAACCTTTGGGTCAAAGCATATTTGGGGACAGAAGGTTCATACAACCTCCAAGTATTATCCCCCAAATAGTTTATACAACCAGAAAAATACATCATTTATAGCTGAGATGCCTAGCAGTTACCATGTTAATCAAGTGATCAAAGCTGGTATCACTAAGCGTTATCATCTGCCTCCTAAAATCTTCAAAAAGTCAACAACCTGAAAAATAAAACATTTCATTTTAGGGGTACCATTCTCGATGACAAGAAACTAAAGAGAGAAAACAACCAAATGTAACCTTGGCTGGTTCCTGGATTAAAAAATAATGATATAAAAGCCATCCAAGGATAACTTCAATATAAATAAATATTAGAAACTTGAATATAAATAATGTTAGGCAATATTACAGATTTCTTATCATTTCACTATTTCAATATTTCATTATTACATTAGCTTCATAGTTGTGTTAATGGTATTGTGGTTTATTGGAAAAGGTCATTTTTAGGTGATGCACACAGAAGAATTTAGGAGCGGAAGGTACAATTTTCAAATATTAATAAGTGGTGAATCGACTGGAAGGATGCTTGGACATACAATGAACTATTCTTTTAGCTTTTCTGCAGGTTCTGTTCAGAATTTAAGGAGAACAGGCAAGGAAAACTGAATTAAAATATGTTAACTTTCCACAGAGAAGGAGGGAGGAAGGCAGAGAGGGAGAGAAAGAAAAGTAGAATTCCTGCAGAGTACTGTACTACGCTTCATCTCTCTTAAATCTCCCAAGGACCCTCAGCTGAGGGGCATATTATCATGTTCTCTGCTCCAGAGATGAAGAAACAAAAGAAAAACTCCAGATAACACAGCCTAAAGGGGACATAGCCATGACTCAAAATTGGAGTCAGCTTACTTGTACATCTGAAATATCACAACCGACATTTCCATGTGGGAAAACTCTTTTTGTTTTCCTCTTCCCTCAATTTCTTTTTGTGAAAACATGGGCACAAAGTCAAAGGTTAATAGCTGAATGGAGATAGAATAAAAGTCAACAAACCTTGATCCTAACAGCTTCCCAGAATATATTCTTAGATTTTTCAGTTATGTGTACTTAGCAAAACCCTCAACAGCGGATATGGAGAAATGCTTTTGAACCCTGAGTGAAACACTGTTATTTTCCATTCCCATGACGTTAAGTAGTGCTTCCATGGTGTGCAGAGATATTTCCAAAAGAGTTCAAAAAATTTACTGCTTATAACATCCATCTTCTTTTGTAAGTATGAATTCATAGTGACTGGGAGGATTTATACAATTTGGGATGGATTCCCATTTTTGTTTATGTTATGAAGGACAACGCCCTGCTCTATATGCAATATAAAAGTCTGAGCACTGGACATAGGTTTATGAAGCCTACATAAAAGTCACCATGCTCATGTGACACTAAGCAAGTTACTGCCTTTCCTTGGGCTATAAAAGGAAGAGGTTGAAATCTTAGATACACTTTAGTCCTAATATCCTATGCATCTGAACCTCTAACATGCCTTTTAGTCTTGTATTGACCAACTCAGAATTCAGCGTGATACTGGTCTCAGTTTACATTTGTCCATGACATATTTAAATAAAGTACCCATTCATGTTACTTATCATTTTAGACAGGTTTCACTAAAACACAATTTTTTTGACCTGAAGTTGGCTCCAAGGCCACTAGATGGCAAGCTTGCCCATTTTTCTTCCAAGATTTACAAAGCCCGGCTCCTTCAACATTTGCAGAACAGGCAGTACATGTCAAACGCAGAGGGCTCAGCTCTTCCCCTCAGGGATTCACAATGCAATCAACCCACAGATAACTCAGTACCATCCACTTTATTTTTTTAAATCAATCAGCAGATAAAAATTCTCCCTTTATATCCAATATACAGCGCTATCCTTTCAATTACAATTAAATGTTTAAATAATAATTGCCATTGAGAAAGAAAAATCAGTAGGGAAATCTAAGTGTCTCTAGTGTTCATCCTGTCTACAGGTCTTTAATTTCCTCCACTCGTAATGACTTACTGGTGAACTCTGAAGAGAGCCGCAAGTCTCTTCCTCTTAAAGCCCTCCAGAGCTGGAAAACAGAGATGCTAACAGCACCAAGGGGCAGGTGAAAAAAACATTTAACCTGGGACGGAAGTTAGGTTAAAACCCTCTGCCACTGGGGTGCCTGGCTGGCTCATTCTGTACAGCATGCAACTGTTGATATCGGGGTTGTGAGTTTGAGTCCCATGTTGGATGTGAAGATTACTTTCAAAAAATCTGGCACTGGACACAATAGGAATACATACTTACCACAAGACTGAGCAGATTCAATCTCCTGAACCATAGCATTCTTCTCTGTAAAAGTGGGTGAAATTAGATACCTAACTTATTTCTCATAAAAATCCTGTAAGTTCTTAGAATAGGGTCTAGAAAAAAAAAGTGCTCAAACAATTCCTACTGCTGTTCCTGCTGCTATTACTACTTAAAAATAAGTAAATAAGTAAGTTTAGGAAAGTCTGGGTGACTCGGTTGGTTGAGCATCTAACTTCAACTCAGGTCATGATCTCGTGGTCTATGAGCTCAAGCCCCGCGTCAGGCTCTCTGCTGTTGGCTCAGAGCCTGGAGCCTGCTTCCGGTTCTGTGTCTCCCTATCTCTCTGCCCCTCCCCCATCCCCTCTCAAAAATAAGCAAACATTAAAAAATTTTTAAAATAAGTTTAATAATTATAAGTATGGTTACTGCTAATTATAGTATTACTTTTTTATGTTTATTTATTTTGAGAGAGAGAGAGAGAGAGAGAGAGCAAGCAGGGGAGGGTCAGAGATAGAGGGAGACACAGAATCAGAAGCAGGCTCCAGGCTCCGAGCTATGAGCAGAGAGCCCGACGTGGGGGTCGAACTCACGAACTGCGAGATCATGACTATTGATTATGATTGACCTAATAACTATTTAAGTAGTACTAGGATGACAATTACTTTTTCTATATCAACCATCTCCTCTAAGCCTAACAGTCCTGGGTCATAAATATACTATTATTCACACCTAAGGATCAACTAAAGCTCAGGCAAGTTTAGTAACTTGACCTAGTCACACAGCGTTAGGAGGCAGAGCTAGAATTCTAATATAAGATCTGGGACCATACAACCAGGACTTCAACCTATAGACCACAATTAAATGATAGGTCAGAAACCCTACTGTTTAGAGAAGACAAAGTGTATGACCTCTGTCTTATAGTCCTAGAGTTTCAGTGTCTCCTATAGGTGACACAGAATGTTAAGTGCACAACTGGTAACAGATATCTGGTCCCTTTACTCTTAATCCAATGTCCTCTATCTTATCCAGCAGTGCTTGGGAGTGTGCAAACTGATGTGACTATGAAACTCTTGCCAAACAGTATCTTCCATGCTCAATGTTCCATGAAACACACTTGTGGCAGAATTCCATATGCCAACACTTCTTCTAAAACAATTCTGAACTTTGTCAGTGTCACTAGCACAGTGACCACAGAATTCTGGGGTGATCATTGCTGGCATCACCAAGCCCTGCTGAACATTTAAGTAAATAGAAATATGATGGTGATTTCATTCTATCCAGCCTCTTTGAATGCAGCCTAGGAGGTAAGACAGAAAGCAATGTAAAGAACTTTGATGGAAAATAAATCTTAAGAGGGAAAAAAGCCAGTGAAAATAATGTGTTGGGCTAAGTGTTCAGCATTGGTGTTTGACTATTTAAAAATTCATTTAAGAGGTACTGAATCATTAAATTACAAATGCTCAGACAGGAAACCTGCTCAAGGTATTATTCACTCTTCTGAGAGGTGTTCTCTCAGTAAGCCAGAAAGATGCCATAGTCAACATTTTCTTAAAACTGCCAGGAATCAGATTTGTCAAGTTATGTGAGTATCGGAAAAGTTTCATAGTACACTTATACAACCAAGAAGTGCATTTCAACTGAATCTACATATTCTTGCTTAGAATTCTGAGTCTTCAGTGAAGATAGGAAACATTTCCATTTCTTTACTGTGCACTTACTTCTATGTATGTATCATCCGATTTATCCCTCTCAGCTCTTCCGCTCCTTTCCAACCTTGGTATAAACCATGGCCACATGTCATCTAGTCCTTGCTCTGTGTCATAGGCAGTAGACAGGGATCAGAAGCAATTAAAAGTGATCGCCATCTTTACTGGTGTTTTGTCAATAACGTCACACAAGGAGCTCCAATTTACGCTCCACGGAAACATTCCTTAAAATCTTCTTTCCCCTTCTTCACACTATTTTTCCTATACTCATACCTGCTCCAAAGCCTCTTTTCTGCCCCAATTCACCCTCAACCTCACTGAAACTCTTGCCAAATTAAGCTCCTTCATAACTCCATTCTTCTGCCCGTCTTTCTATTTCCAACATACCAGTTTCTTCTATCCCTGGTGGGTTTTCCCTCCCCTATTCACTCTTTATACTCAGTCTGCTTCAACTGTCATATCTACCTCCTTTCCCAACACTCATTACTGGAATCAGGAAAAGCCCAGACACTGAGCCACCCAAGATGAAGGTCTGTGTTCCTGGCAAACAGTCTCTAAAACCTTGCAATTTCCTGTGATAAGAAGGATAAAGATGTCATTGGTTATGTTAATGAATGACTTTTAGAAAGCCCTTAGGTAACTAAGTTGGGAGCTGGCTGTCTGGAGAACTAGACCACTGATTACAACATTAGAACACTGGAAATTATAGTGCCCACCCCCACCTCCTGGAAGGGGACAGGGATGGAAGGTGAATCAATCACCAATGGCCAATGTAATCAATTCTGATTAGGTAATGAGGCCTCCATAAAAACCCAGAAGGACAGGGTTCAGAGAGCTCCTGGGTTGGTGAAGACATGGAGGTGCTGAGAGAGCGGCATGCCTGGAAAAAGCATGGGAGCTCAGTGCGCTTTCTCCATGCCCAACCCTACACGTCTCTTTCCTGTGGCTGTTTCAGAGTTACATCCTGTAGCAAACTGGTCATCTAGTAAGTAAAATGTTTGAGTTCTGTGAGCAGCTGTAGCAAATTAATTGCATCTGAGGAAAGGGTCTTGGAAGCCTCAGATTTATAGTTAGTTAGACATATAGGAAACAGCCTCAACTTGTTATTGGCACCAGAAGTCCAAGGGGAAGATCATGGAAACCCCTCTAATTTGTAGCAGGTCAGTCTGAAGCACAGGTAATACCCTGGGCTTGCAAATGGCATCTGAGAGGGTTTTGGTTTTTTTTTTTTTTTTTGGTGGGGGGAGGGCATGGAGGTGCATCTTGTGGGATTGAATCTCTACCTGTGGAATCTGATACTCTCTATGGGTAGTGTCAGAATTAAGTTGAATTGGAAGACAGCCAGGTGGTGTTCCAAGAATTGCTAGTTGGTGGGGTGCCTGGATGGCTCAGTCATTTAAGCATCTGACTCTTGATTTCAGCTCAGGTCATGATCTCACAGTTCATAAGTGCAAACCCAGCATCTGGCTCTGTGCCAATAGAGTAGAGCCTGCCTGAGATTGTCTATTTCTCTCTCTGCCCTCCCCCCCCAAAATAAATAAACATTAAAAAAAAAAAAAAAGAATTGCTTGTTGGTATAGGGAACCTCATCCCCAACCCCCACTCCCATGCACACCTTGTAATTGATACCAAAACCTATTTAGGGGTAGATTGTTTAATACACATTGTTTAATACATATTGCTACTATAACAAAGAAAAGGATAGAGACGGCAATGGACTTGGCTTAGCTGCCCTTATGTCTCTTTGGATGGAAAAAGTAACATCAATTTGAAAATGCTTTATCTTTCCTTCTCCAAATGCAACATACTTCTCCACCAACATTTTTTTTTAAGTTTATTTATTTTGTAGAAAGAGAGCACATGTGCACAAGCAGGGGAGGAGCAGAGAGAAAGGGAGAGATAGAGAATCCTAAGCAGCTCCACATGGTCAGTGCAGAGCCCCAAACAGGGCTCCATCTCACGAACGGGGAGATCATGACCTGAGCCAAAATCAAGTCAGGTGCTTAACTGAGTCACCAGGCACTCCCTCACAATCAACATTTCTTATCCTTTCTCATCCTCCTCCTCTCTCTTACCTCCATGATGCCATGGCTTTTTAACCCTATTTCCTCCTCCTTTGTTCTACCTATTGCTCAGGCTTGCTTATGGTCCCCAAAGGCACAGCTAAGGATGTTCAAGGTCCTGAGAAATAGACTGATGACTCATTCTCAAAAGGAGAAAGGAAAAAAAAAAAAAAAAAAAAAAAGAAGGAAGGACAGAAGAAAGGATGGATATTTTGGTAAATAGAGCTCATGGAGCCGTCAACATGCCCAAACCTGGCTTATGTTTTCATTGTTTCCAGAATACAGAAAAATTTTTGAACGAAAGAATGTTTTCTCAGTATTCAACTCTTTTTGCCAAGAAATGCATCCCTTGAGATTTGAAGCAAACGGGTTTACAAAACACAGTCTGAGTATCAGTATTCCATCCCACCCTGCACAGTTGCTTAGTAACATCTAAGTGAGTATTACCAACTGTACTCTAAATCCATTTGGCCTGACCCACCTTCACAGTATCATAACTCTGCTCCTAGGAGATTTAGACCTTGGACTAGCAGTGCTGATCTGGTTTTAAATGACTTCTTTGCAAGTGAAGATGATAAAAAATGCTCACAGGGTATAAAGAAAGCAAGTCATGATCAGCTCAGGGAGATAAGGATAGGCTGAAGCAGTGTTGCCAAACTATCATTTAAACTGAGTTGGCAGCTTTATCTAAAGCGACTACCCTTTGAGAATTTATAGAAAGAACTACTTTAAACAACTTGCTCAAAAGAAAGTGAAGTTAGTGATCAGTGATTCTGACCTTAGTTTACTCATGAGGAAATGGAAGTTCCGGCAGGAAAAGTGATGTGTCCAATAAACACACAAAACGAAGACAGCGAGGACAGTAGAGCATAATGGTCTCTATTCCACTCCATGAGCTTACTCAAAACCATGCCCTGCAGCTTACTAGTGAGTGTTCTGGGAGGAAAGCAACAAAGCAAACAGGGTTTCTTGATCAAAGGATTTTAGGAAGGGTGGGAAAGACCAAGTTAAATGTCTTTCTTTATTGCTAGACCCCTCAGAATTCAGTACGTTAGTGTGTCCTATGAATCTCTAAATGACAATCTACTGGGTCTCTCCCACACACTTATTTGGCTACAGAACAAGCCTCCCTGCATCTTTTTAAATAACATCTTCTTGAACCAGTAACCCATGAAGTGTGTGTGCCTTGGAACAAGATCCACAACAACATATCCCCCCCTTTTGATGGGACTGGCCAAACCTATCTGCCATTTCCAATCTGTCATACCAGGAAGAATTCTATGCACCAGACACTTTAGGAGGTCTGGTTTCTTGAGTGGTGGTTAGTGTGGTACCTACAAATACATGAGGGGATCTCCCAATCTCCACTATATCATCCTTTCCCCCAGCTACCATCTTCTCTTGACTCATTTTACCTCCTATAATCTAACTGCCTCTACTTTTGTTCCTCTGAAACATGTTCTCTACTCATTAATCATTGTGGGATTTTCACCATCTACATCAGAGCAGTTACTCCCTGTATTCAAACCACTCCCCACGATGGTTTCCCAAGATCTTCACTGGGTCTCTGAGGTTCAGTGATCAAACTGCTCCTTTTCTGACCTCATGTTCTACCAACCTTCCTTCCTTTTGTTCTCAATGCCACAATTAACTTGTCCTTTCTGTTCTTCCTTGATCATGATAAGCCTATTCCAGCATACAACCTCTGTTCTTACTGGTGTTGGTCTACATCACTCCATCCCCATATCATTAAGTGGCTGATCGGTTCTTTTCCTTCAGGCCTCTGTTCAGATGTAGCTTTCTTAGAATTTCTTTTCTGATGTAATCTACTGTGTACCTCTATTTTGTTTTCTTCAAAGCACACGCTATTATCTGAAATTATTTTTGTTCTCATCATTTTCTTTCTCATCTGTGTCCTCTACATAAGCCCCAACTGTGTTATTTATCACTGAAATCTCAGTGTCTAGGATAATTTCTTGCACATAGTGATATTCAATTAGTACTTCTTACATAAATGAATACATACAATGACAACTCTTTGCCCTTCAGGTTTCCAGAACATGGGCACCCTGTCAAACCTGCACATAGTTTATTATGTTTACATGTCGTAAAAAAATATGTACACATGTTAATATACAGGGATATTTTAACAATCACTTACTGGGTGTGAAACAATTATGGATGAAAGGCTGAGCAAAGTTTTGCTACAATCCGAAATATTTTTCTTCTCAACCACTGTTGATGATCTCAGCTCAAAGTTATCCGAACACGTTCGCTTGTGAACAAGAGACCTAGGAAGGCATAACTGACAGAACAGTGTACTGCAGCTAAGCACGTGCCACTCACTTCACGTGACCTCAGGCAAGTGTCTTTTTTGCTCTGAGCCTCATTTTCCTTATTTCTGAAATACAAAACTGGACTAAGTAATACTCGAGATCCACTGAAGCCTTCATATCCTGATTGCTAAAGTCAGAGGTTTAGGACACAAATGGGCTTGATTATAATATCCAATGTTCTCTACCTTCTCAATGATCCACTCAACCTGTTTAAGCTCCAAGAAACAAAGTTACACTTCATCACAGTCACAACATAAATGAAGAAATTCCTAGGCTAAAATGGAGAATTAGCCAAGAATTATAGATTTTTTTAATGTTTATTTATTTCCGAGAGAGAGAGAAAGAGAGAGAGACCAAGTATGAGTTGGAGAAGGGGAGAGGGAAGGGGGGAGGGAAAGAGAATCTGAAGCAGGCTCCAGGCTCTCAGCTGTCACCACAGAGCCCAATGCAGGGCTCAAACCCACAGACCGCAAGATCATGACCTGAGCCAAAGTCGAACACCCAACCGACTTAGCCACCCAATACCCCTAGAATAGATCTTTTTTCACTAATGCCAGTAATTACTGAGCACCTAGAACCAGGCACTGTTCTGTTTTGACAGAGCTTATCTTACCCTGGTTGAGGAGACAGACAGTAAGGTACATAAGTAAAGACATAATAAATAGATAATGTTAGGTGCTGAGGATACAAAATAGAGCATGGAGATGGATTAAGAAGTGTCCTGGGAAAGATTAAAGTTTTAATAGGATGGTTGAGGTAGGCTTCAGTAAGACAATGATGGCTGTGATAAGATCTGAAAGGACAGAGAGAGTGGGCCATGCAGAAGTCTGGGGAAGAGCACCCCAGATGGAGGAAACAGCAGGAATCATTGTCTTGAGGGAGGAACTTGCCGGGTATGCTCAGCCAACAGAGTGCTCACCACTGTGACTAAAGCACAATGAGCAAGGGAAAAAAGCAGTGAGGGTGAGCTAGATAGGGTAATGGGGGGGGGGGGCCTTGCAGTCATGATAAAGACATGGCTTTTACTCTGAAGGAGATGCACAGCTACTGGAAGATTTCTAGTAGAGACTGGATTTTCACAGAATCAATTTGTTGTAATGCAAATAGAATGTGTGTGAGCATGTTTAGTAGGTGGCAAGGGTTAGAGAGAGCCCAATTAGAGGTTATTGTGGTAATTCAGAAGAAATAATGGAAATGCAGTCCAAAATGGTCCAATTCTGGAAATAATTTAAAGGTAGAGAGAGGAGGATTTGCTAAGAAATCTGATGTGGGCTGCAAAGAGTTAGATTTCCCTTCAGTGACCCAGGACTCATTTCCAGAAATCTAGGGAGAAGCGGTTAATACTTGACCTATTTTATGATCTAATATCCCCTTCCATTCCAAATAATCCTATCACTTAATCAGAGTTTTGAGATTCTGACACAAGATGGTCTGGACTTATTTGTGGAAATTCTATAGAAGTGACAACTTTTCTGGAAATCCCATTGCCTCCCATTCCAGGTTTCCAATATGCGACAAACGTCAGCTTCTTTACCTCTGGGTCACATCATGTTCACAGTTCACCCTTGCTGGTCTTATATTTACGGTCATTAATTGAACAAACTTAAGTGTTACAGGTCTAATTCCTTGAAAGCAAAGGCAACAGTTTTTCCATTTCAGAAAAAAAGATCGACATCTCTGTTCTACACATAAGAGTATGAAATAACCAATGTGCTGGGTTGTCCTTCTATCCAGGTAACCATGGATTAAGAAACAATACATAGCCAATACTTTCTGATCCAATACCACAAATACGTTTCCTAGAAAAAATGTAGAACTACTACTAAAAAAGCAAACCCCAAATAACAGCTCCCAAATCTGGTGGGTTAGGACAGTCATCGAGGTATTGTGCCAAGCATGTAAATCTGTATCCCCTGACCTGGTGAATTGCAATCTCTGGCAGCAGGGCCCAAAATTATGCATGCATGATACATTTTCTTGGCGATTCTGATGTTCTCCCAATTTAGGAACCACTAGCTGCACAGCTCTGTGTTTACGGATCACTGCTAGGATTTTGTCGCTCCAATGAGAGCAATGACCTGGATTATTCTCACGTTACCCATTTGAGGCTGTTTTGGTCAAAAGCATACTCCTGTACTTGTCCTATTCATAGACTCCTTTACTGTTCCATACACCCCATTCTGGTTCTAGAATTACATTCAAGTGGAAAGACATTTGGTCTCCAAAGTGCCACAACAGACCCAGAATGTTTTAAAGTCCACTAACACTAGGTGGACATGTGGGATCTTATTGGGGTGATGATAATGTTCTGATTTATGATGATAGGAATTTACAAGTTGATAAATTTACTTAAAAATCATTTTTTTGTGTAAATGTTGTGAACTAAAATGGGTGAATTATATAAGTAAACTATGCCTTAATAATATTACATATTAGAAAAAGAGCCCTACACCCTGTAGCTGAAAAGTAGACAAAACTGAAGATTAGACACAGGGATTGATTGTAAATGTGGCAGAATTTCAGGGGAAAAAAACTGAATTCTTATTTTAGGTCTCTTATGCCAAAGTTAGGTCCCTGATAAGGAAAGCTATCCCCACTTGGGATAGGGAGATTTACATAGATGTTCTTCAATACTTTGAACCACCAGTTAACCCTGTACTCTCTGGGCTTGCAGAAATAGCAAGTATTCCCTTGCTAGATGACTTTGAAGAAATCCTAAATGAGGCAGGTGCCTTGTAAGACAATTCTGGCCTTTCTCGGAATCTGTTCTCACCCACTTTCTGGGCACCAGACCAAAAACTAAAGCTACGTCTTATTTTGATACAACTGGCAAAGTTGTGGATGTGCTAAAAGAGAAGAGGCATTCTAAGCCAATGGAGCTATAAAGCTGGTTTACATATGCTGCAGGTATCTAGACACTATGCTTGGGAGTGAACCTAGGGCTAGATCAGGATGGGAGGGGTAGACTATAAAGTCAGGTAAGAGAGGATGTCTTGGTATGGGGAAATACTCTCTAACAAGATTTAACAATGATTTATCACCCATTGCTCACTGATGATTGACTTCTGTACGGTGACACGGACAGGAGGAAATACTGGGGCAGAACTGGGCTTTCTAGTAGCAACGGGAGATGGTAGAATACCAGGCTATCATTGCCAGGTGGCAGCACTGAGGCAGCAAAAACAGTGTGGGTATAATGACAGTAATCAGCCTCAAGCTAAAACTGGCAGCCACAAGGTGGGGCATCGCCTGACCCTCAGGGTTTTATGGAAATGGCTAATAAAACATGGTGTTCCTGGGAGCAATATAATTGGGCACCCCAGTTTCCAGACTGATGCTTTCTCAGGCCCACGACCCACTAACTGAAGAAGAGGCCAGGTCCCTAGGATCAACAGACCATGAAGCACCATGGCAAGTGATTTCCACCAGTCCCTCCCCAGAAAGACCTATAGCCATTTTCCTGGGTAATTGCGTGCTGGGAAAGACAGACTATCCAGTTCTTTCAAGGGCTGTGGATATAGGGTCCAAGGTAATTAATGGTGATATCCAAAGAATCAAAGTTGCCAGTATGGTCCTATGGAGTTCTAGACCAGGTCTCTTTCAAAGGGCCTCCCCCCGGGTCTGCAAAACAACTGGTGATCATTTCCCCAGATCCCAAATGTATCATTAGAATGGATATAACCAGAAGTTGGTAGAAGCTTCACATTGATTTCTTTACCTACAGGGTAAGAACTATCACAATAGGAAAGACCAAGTAGCAGCCAAAAGATCTACTCTCCATGCCTACCTAAGATGGTAAATAAAAACCAGAATCAACACAGAGCCCAACATGGGGCTCGAACTCACAGACTGCAAGATCATGACCTGAGCCAAAGTCGGTCACCTAACCAACTGAGCCACCCAGGTGCCCCAACAGCAAATTTAACCAAGAAGCCCCAACTGGGGCTTCTGTATTGAATGTAGGATCTTTACTAAAACATATAAGCACAGCCTTGTATATGTGGTAAGTGGTGAATGAATTCTTCCCCATATTTATTAGGAAGGTCGTGTAGTTTATGGCCCTGGGTTCCACGAATGCAACCACATACTTACAGAAGCTGCTCTCCAGTAGAATGATGAAATGGCTTATTAAACACAGAGCTAATGTGCCACTTAGAGATGACACCTGTGAGGGTGGTGGGCCATCTTTCAAGATTCACTCCAGTCTTAAACCAACAGACACTTTACATAGGTTTCTTTCAAACTGATCACATAAGGAATAACAACGTTGACTAAATTAACATTAAAACACCATTTTGTTCAGCCGGTGAAAAAGTACTTTTATATCATTATTCTGAATCACAGTGTTTCTTTCAAATGGAAAAAAAAAAAAGTATGCAATGAGCATTCTAGAAACTAAGGAGTGAAAGAAGCAATAAGCTTCTCACCATCACCCTCAGTGACCAGCTGGAGAACATGTGCTTCCTACATCCACAACTTTAGGTTCTGTGATTCTAGGGGTGCTGGTTCCCGGAGGGGGGGGATGCTTCTGGCAACAGACACAGTAAAAGAACCACTAAATTTAAAGCTAATGTGTCACTTGTTTAATATCCTGTGTCAATACACCAGCAGCCTCAGAACAGAGTTTTCACACTTGTCAGTTAGCCCTGACAGTTATGAGGAAGGACTGCTATCACCAAGAGGCAGAAAGGCATACATTTGATATGTAGATTATCTGCTGGGTCATCTCTTGTTACTCCCATGCCCACTTCAAATGGAAAGTAAAGCAATCATGGCCCGACAAGGGCACAATAACAAGGAGTCTCTTAGGGAAGAGGGTATGAATCATGCTAAGGCAAGCCATCTAAACCTCAGAAGTCCTGGCGGTGAGGAAGAATCCTCTAGACTGAAATGGTAGAGAAGGGAAATAAGGAATATCAGTCATAGCCTCAGGAGCAGCTCTGGAGTTATTCCACTCATTCTCCTCCTGAAAATTTCCCCAGGAATCTTGAACCCAGAATCCTGGAGAATCTGGCTGGATAGAATTTACGTAATGTGAGACATGGCTGTGAACAATGCAAGAGGTGGGCTGTTAAGAGACAATGCAATGCCCTGTCTAGATCAATTTACTGGGCTGGCACACACAGACCCCAGACTATGAGGCATTGGCTGATTGCTCACTCTGTCACTCTTCTCTGGAGAACTCTTCTCAGTTGACAAAAGGAGTCTTACCCAGAAAACTATGCACATACCCCCATCTGGGGGTAGTCCACAGCCAATGGCTACCTTTTATGTCCTCTAAGAGGCAAGCCTTTTTGCCTCAGAGTGGGACAGCTCTGCAGGACAACTTATGTTCCAGAGATCTCCCAGGTCCCTATAGATGAGACCATGATTAGACTTTGCCCAAGACCACATTCTCGCTCTCCTGCTTCCCCTTTCCTTATCATATATCCCTCTCTCGTGTTTGTCCCTGAATCCCTGCCTGAGGCTGTTTCTACACAGCTCATTCTAACACAGGATAAAAACTAGCTGTGGGTCTTGTTTGACTCTCATGTGGAAGAAACCAGGGACTAGGCACACTCAGGCTGGTATGGTAGGTGCAAGGCATCAGAAACCCAAGCTCTTCTTGTCCTTTCCACTGTTCATTCTTAGTTCATAGCTGCTGCCACCATGTTGCCATCACATCCACATTTCAGGATGAGGAAAGGAGGAAGGAATAAATGATTAAGAATACACCTCACATGGGGCAGCTGAGTGGCTTAGTCAGTTGAGCATCCAACTCTTGACTTCAGCTCAGGTCATGATCTCATGGTTCGTGGGTTCTTGTCCCACAATGGGCTCTGCGCTGATAGTGCAGAGTCTGTTTGGGATTCTGTCTGCTCCTCCCCCATTCGTGTGCACATGTTCTCCCTCTCAAAATAAATAAAAACTTAAAGAATACACCTCAACATGCTTAGTTCTGCTTAAAAGCCTTCAGGGAGGCACTATGCAAAAGGCACTAAGCCTTTTGTTCACACTGAGCACCCCGCCCACCGCCCCCAACCTGTAGAGACACCAGAAAAAGTAGACTTTGAGTTGGGTATGTTGGCATTCCCAATAACAAAGTCCGTTAGAAAGGAAGAAGGAAAAACAAATTTTAGCAGTCACTGCAACAGACCCCAACTATGATTATGAGGCTTGGAAACGGGATCCAAATCTTCTCAGTTTCTTATAGACCACCTTACCAGAGTCAAATGATCAAGAAGCATGGGGCAAAGAGTAGATATGCCTAGCATAAGTAAAGCAGTCATAAATTTGAACCCAGGCAGGGGCAGTCTGGGACCTTTTCATGCATTCACATACCCGCATCTCTAGAAACCCTGGTGGATAGAGAGCGGGCATGCATTTTTTGATCCTGAATCCCTTCTGTGGAAGCCACATTTTCTCCCCCTCTAGTCACATGCTCTAGGCTGTGAGTACAAGTTCCAATATTAAACCTTAAGAAAAATGCCCAGGGTTTGGCAGAGCTTATGGTTTACTTACCATGCAACCTCTAAAAGCTCAGAACCAATTACCATATCAATGATATCTCTATTGAAGAATTATCAGAACCAGCTTGTATCTTCCAAAAATCTCAGTGGGGGTGGGGGGAAATAACCACATCAAATCTGCTGAACAATACAAAACAAAGATTTTAACTCCAAACTGTTTCTCTTTCCTAGAAGTTGCATAAAACCTCCTCAACAACAAGAATTGCTGAAGAGACTTAACATATAGAAACATTTTTCTCAATAACCTATTGTTTCCTGAATTGGAGAATCTTCTATCTTCTGTGATTCTACCTTTCTGGGTCCTAATGATCTGTTCATCCAAACACATCACTTAAGAAATAATCACGTTGGCTACAATTCCACTGTAAAGTCTTTTAATTCAATAATATCACTTTTATAACTACAGCACAATATCTTTGTGAAATAGAAAAAAAAAAAGAATGCAATGAACATTCTTTTAGAATTAAAGGTAAAGTTAGTAAGTTGTGACTGGCTAAAGGTCAGGTAAACAGAATTACTGAAACTTCCTGATGCCTATTTCCATGCTCTGGTCAAGATACATCCCCTTACCCTTTCTTTTTTATTTACGCCTTACTTTAGGTGGCAGAATCTGTAATTGCCTCCAATGTTCATTTTCTCTTTTAGTAACAGACTCTCGAGTTTTACCCAGGAATATGGCTGCTAGGGTTGAGGTGGTATTTCCCCTCTCCTTAACAGCCAGTTGTAGCTACCCAAACAAGTTTGGAAGCAGTGCAAATCCTCCAACCATGTCCTTAAAGACAGAGCTGCTGTCTTTGCATGTTCTTTGTCCCCCATACTGCTGGCTGGGAAAGGAAGATTATTCAAACCCTGGAAGCCTGGGTTGAAGATCATTGAGCAAAGCTGCTAACCTCAGACCACTCACCTCTGAACGTTTATGTGCAACAGAAGAAACCTTCCATATTACCTAAGTGACTGTATTGGATCATCTCTTTGCCCCCTACCCAATCAACTCCACCTGGCCCCAATTTTAGTCAATCAGGAGCCTCATTCCAAGGCTCATTTGAAGTAAAATAAGTTCTGAGGAGAGGAACTGTAAAGCAATGTAGCTAGAAATCAAGTCCCAGAAGAGACCATTAGAAAGACATGGGAATGTATAACTTTAAGAAAAGAAAAAGAGGTACCAGAAGGAGTTCTCTTCATGTTCTTTAAGAATCATCACATATGAGAAAATAACCGCACTTGTGCCCTACTATATCAAAGAAAGTGATTAATTTGCAGAATCCCAATAGAACAAATTTCAGCCTCATTGAAGGATAAGCCTTCTCATAATCACAACAACCCAAAGATCTGCAGGAATGCACTAGGTACCAAGGAGTCCTCTGTCACTGGAGGTATGCAAGCAAACTTTCATGTGAAAGAATGGGGAATACAAGTGCAGGATTCTTACTTAGCTGAGTCCTAAATCTTGCTCTGACAATAAGCAAATGTTATTTCTTAATATATGAACCAAGCCATCATTTGTAAAATGGGGTTGATTTTATCTAACGGAGTTGTAAATAACAAAAGAGAAAATACACGTAGAACACTTTCCAGTGGAGATGGTAGGTCATCCTGTTTGCTGGGGATATTAAAGTAGGGTTTAGGGGTGCCTGGGTGGCTCAGTTGGTTAAGCATCCGACTTCAGGTCAGGTCACGATCTCACTGTTCATGAGTTCAAGCAGTGTGTTGGGTTCTGTGCTGACAGCTCAGAGCCTGGAGCCTGCTTCAAATTCTGTGACTCCCTCTCTCTCTGCCCCTCCCCTGTTCGTGCTCTCTCTCTCTCAAAAATAAACATTAAAAAGTGAAAAATAAATAAATAATAAAGTAGGGTTTAATCATTAGATGGGGAAATGTTGGTCCTGATCAACACTCCTATGAATCTGTGATTGTAAAATATTTATTTCCCTTTCAGCATGTAGAATGCTTCATGAAAAAGCGTGGCTAACAAAGTAAGCAAATCATTCCTCCCTTTGTGAATACCCATGTTTCAGTGACAATTAAGTTGAGTGACCCTCACTCACTCCCACCTCCAAGCCCACACCCATAGGACTGCTCAGAAACCTTGAGCATCTTTGTTGTATGGAAGAATTATACACCCCAGAGGCTCTTCCAAGACTGTTTTCTAATTTAGAATCCTATTTGGTCCAAACTTTGGAGAAAGTAATTCTAAAAGGCAAGTGTTTTCTGTGATACTGAAAGAGCAGACCTAGGCCGGCCGACTCCATCTTGTTCTGTATCCTCCATCTTGTTCTGTATCCTCCATCTTGTTCTGTATCCTCCATCTTGTTCTGTATCCTCCATCTTGTTCTGTATCCTCCATCTTGAGTGACTATGTCCCCGACATGGCCACAGAAAGAGATTCCCGCTCAAACCTCAGACCACGCCTCCTCCCCTTGAGTAACTTCCTGCTCACCCTTCCAACTTCCCATTCAAACCATGGCTGGCGACCTGTGCAAAGGACTCTGACCCAATCAGCTAATGCCACGACCATTACCCCACCAACCACCCCTAGATCCCTATAAAACCTTTGTGCTTTTGAAACCCACTCTCTCTCTCCGGCATCTCACCGCTGCGTCGGTGCAGGTAGGGGATTGAGTTCCAGCTAGCTCGAATAAAGGCTCTTTGCTCTTGCATCGGACTCGGCTCCCTGGTGGTCTTTGGGGATCACGAATTTTGGACATAACATTACGTATGAAATGATATTGGAGCATCAAGAGAACTACGTTTGGGTCTAATGACTGACTGACATGAACTTTCAGATCTTGAACAAGTTTCCACAGCTTTAGAATTGGTATCCAAGTCTAAAATACAAGGGGGTTAGGGAATCTAAGTGTCTTTCTATGTTCAGAAACCTATTATTTTAATTCAAAAAAATAAAATGAGCCACTTCTTAGAAGTCTAGATCACTCCTACAAGTTCAAAAACTACAGAAGCCCAGCATATAGGATCTACAACAATAACCTGGGGAATCCAGGATATATCACACAGTCACTTCACATAAATAATAAAGTTTTGTGAGCAGAGAGACATAATCCCTTCTCACATGAGCAGTATAGCCATGAGTAGGGACATCAGGACCTTTAAATTTCAGAAGAGTTATATCCTAGGAGCTTGTTCACAAAGAACCAAAAGATGCCAGTGCAGAGATGATTTGTCTCTATTGGGTAATATGGATGGTGGTTAAGAATATGCGATGGTGGGGCGCCTGGGTGGCGCAGTCGGTTGAGCGTCCGACTTCAGCCAGGTCACGATCTCGCGGTCCGCGAGTTCGAGCCCCGCGTCGGGCTCTGGGCTGATGGCTCAGAGCCTGGAGCCTGTTTCCGATTCTGTGTCTCCCTCTCTCTCTCTGCCCCTCCCCCGTTCATGCTCTGTCTCTCTCTGTCCCAAAAATGAATAAATGTTGAAAAAAAAAAAAAAAAAGAATATGCGATGGAACCTGAGTTTAAATCCAAGCCCTGCCCAACCCATTTTTGTTGATCTTGAAGTCATTTTCTAGGCCTCACTTTCTTTCCCTAAAAAGGTCCACCCAATTGTTTTTGTTTTGTTTTTAATGGCAAATGAGGCAATGATTGTAAAATTCTTAGCACTTTCAATACCAATTTATCCACTGAATTCTTCTTACCTGTTTAAGGGTAGGGACTATGATTATCCTATTGGACAGTATTCCCAGAAGTTAGTCCTTTCATGGTACATAACAAGTGCTCAAGAAACTTTCAGATAAAGGATTCCACGTGCCCAAAGTTCAACTGAGCTGCTATAATGATGAAGCCTTCTGACCCTCTTCTCTAATTGCCTGATCCCTCTTTGACCAGTAGATCAAAAGAGGTAGCATCACTATTCTTACCATCCCCCTTTTCTTCTACATCTGCCTTTATGTAGTTTAGCCATATTTATTGCATGTGTATGACCATTGGGCCCAAATTAGATGGTGCAAAACAACCTGTTCTTAGTCATATTCCAAGTTTCCTGCATTATAATCCTGAAATGTTAGGGCTTTGATTTGGTGGTATTAAGTCAATTCTTCATTTTATTTGGACACTGATGGAATTCAGCACAGGTGGAATCAACTAGATATGGTAATAAAACCTATGAGTAATTTGACGAGTCATTAGAATTATAACATAGGCTCTCACTGCACCACCACCCCCAAATAGGGTACTAAGAACACTCCGTTTGTAGATGTATTTTCTACCAAGTCAATCACCATTTATGAGATTTTTATGCTAGTTTACACAGCTGGAATTTTACATAAGCCAATTTAGACATACTTATGCCTTGGGAATCAAGGCAATTATAACAATAATACCAAAAGACTACTTTTTAAATAATCAACATCATTATTATAATTACTTAGCCAACAAAAAGGAATGCTTTAAAAGTAGCAGGTTTTTATAGCCAGGGTATTATTAAATATGAATCCCAGAAGGATACATTCATAGAAGAATGAACAATGTGTTCTATTAAAAAATAGTAATTTGTTGACAAAGTCTGCATATAAACGATGTGCTTTATGCAAACCAATTTGGCTTTCCTATTACCAAACTCCTTTTGCAAAAAGTTTAGGAATTTTTCTTTTCATAGCTCTATAATTATTGACAGACAAAGTCTATTTTTTTTTATTTTTCCAAAATAGGGGTAATTGTATATGAATTATTTTAAATTCATATAAAATTGTACTTCTACCTTACCAGGCCACTCCCCTTAGTGAAAATACAGAAATCCTTTATTATTAGCTAGACCTATGATGAGGTTTTTTTTTTTTTGCGGGGGGGGTGACAGTGGGGTTTGTGGGGTCTGGAACCGATGACCAAGAAAGAATTCTTGAAGACGTCTTTGGTGCAAAAAGGTGATTTTATTGAAGCACGGGGACAGGACCCATGGGCAGGAAAGATGCTGCCCCTGGACCATGAGGAGAGACCGTGTTATATACTATAGGCTTGGGGAAGGTAAAGTCCAGGGGAAGTTTCCAGTGGGATTTTCATATGCTAAAGAAGACTCCCAAGGTAGTGGAGACACCTAGCTATCTTTAAGCTAAAGTGGTTTTCCCTCTAAAATTTTTTTTTCAACGTTTTTATTTATTTATGGGACAGACAGAGACAGAGCATGAACGGGGGAGGAGCAGAGACAGAGGGAGACACAGAATCGGAAACAGGCTCCAGGCTCCGAGCCATCAGCCCAGAGCCCGACGCGGGGCTCGAACTCACGGACCGCGAGATCGTTACCTGGCTGAAGTCGGACGCTTAACCGACTGCGCCACCCAGGCGCCCCATCCCTCTAGCAAAGCATTAGCATTAAGACAGTGGGGGAGTTCTAGAAAAACGTTTTACTCTGCCAGCCTCAAGTATTTGTCAATGGGCTGCAGGTTATAAGGAAATTTAGTTCTAGCTGCCATTTCCTTCTGCCTTTGTTTCCCCAGCACTATGGAGGGGTGATGGGGACCAGTGTCCTACAGAACTATGATCTCTATCAGTTAACCATTTGTTCACCCCTTTCCTTTGTTCTTGGGCAGCCAGGAGTGCCTGAGGAATATCACACATATCCCGGGGTAGGGGCGGGGAGGGGGAGGTTAGCCTGTCAGCTTACCATATGCTCCCTTATCAACCTATATATGCTGTTCAGTATGGTAGCCATCAGCCACATGCAGCTACTAGGCACTTAACATGTGGCTGGTAAAACTGAGAAATTTGATTATTAGCATTATTTTTATTTATTTAAATTTTGAAACTGAAGCAATATAAGATACTTTTCCATTAAGCATAACTTTATGATTTCAGTAATACTACATTCCTCTTTAACTGTCGAAAATTTAGCATCCAAATAGAACTGTAAAGTCTAATACACCAGATTCCAAAGACTTAAAAATAATGGGAAATATTTTCTAATCATTTTATGGTGGTTATTTGCTGAAACAGTAATGTTTTTGTAATGTTGTGTTAAATAAAATGTATCATAATAGTGTTTCCCTATTTTTTACTTTAATGTAACTACTAGAAAATTTTTATTATGTATATAGTTTATTTTTCTATTGAACAGTACTGATCTAGCAATCTAGAAATATCTACTTACTTTAGTTCTACTTCCTATAATGCAGTTGAGCTTACATTTTTACACTGGCAAAACAGAAAAAAAAATAAACCCATATATTTTTTTAAGAAAGTCTAGAGAGCAATCAAAAGCAGGAAGGGGAATGCCTGGGTGGCTCAATCAGTTGTGTAAAAATCTTGATTTCCACTCAGGTCATGATCCCAGGGTCATGGGATCAAGCCCTATGTCAAGCCCTGCAATGGGTGTGGAGCCTCTTAAGATTCTCTCTCCCTCTCTCCCTCTCCCTCCTTCCCTCTCCCTGCCTCCCTCTCTCCCTTTCCCTTTCTCCCTCTGCCCCTCTCCCCCTCATGTGAGTGTGTGTGCACTCTCTCTCTCTCTCTCTCTCAAAAAACAAACAAAAAAATGTGGGAAGGAATTAGAAGAAAGTTAGCCCTTGAAAGAAAGAACTTTCCTGGAAAAGGTACACATTTATTAAACTCTGCAACTGTGGGCATTCCCTAATCTTCAGGGAATTGGGTGGAGAGAATTCATGCAAGAAGTCATAGTCATAATGAATTGAGAAGTCAGAGGATGGAGTTTAGAGAGGTGCCACAGCAGCTAGAAAATGAAAGGAAAATCTAGGAAAGGGAGGATAGAGGGAAGCCCCTAAATCTGTATATGAATACCACTCAAATCCTTGGTTCCTCCATGAGTAAGTACCTGGGATATGCCAAGATTTACAGTATAAAACAACAGCTACAAAACTAAAAGGAATTCAACACAGATCTCAACTTCTACCCCCTGCAAGGGAGACTGTTTGGTGCTTAAGTGCACTGCCTACTACAACAAAAATGAACACTCTTTAGGGGAAAAGAGAATCAGAGTCCCTATAATGTTTCGTTAGGGACATGTAGTATGATGTAATGGTGAGTCACACAGAGAATTGGACAACAAGGCTGTTCTTCCCAGGAAGCAGCTTTATCATATCAGCGCAGGCTCAGCAGGCTAAGACCCCAAAAAGCTGAGCCCTGAGCACAGCAGGGAGGGGGGAGGGCTGCCTTTGTACAAGTTTTGCTTCTTTGCCTCCTGTATATGGTAACATATAGTCTGAATGGGTGGTCTATGTTACAGAGTCCTGAGGAATGTTGTGCACTCACACATAGCCAGGGGGCCTTCCCAGGTCTTGAGGTTTTCACCACATTCCTTAGGGAGAGGCTCTACCACAGTAAAATTAGACTCAAAGAGACAGGAAAATGTAATCCATACTGACAAGAAAAAGAAGTCAATAGCTCCTGAACCTAAAATGTTCAAGATATTGTGATGTGGGAAACAAAGGCAGAAGGAAATGGTAAATAAAATTAAATTTCCTTATAACCTACAGCCCATTGACAGATAGTTGTGGCAGGCAGAATATAAACATTTCTCCAGAACTCCCTACTGTCTTATTGTCAATGCTTTGCTAGAGGGAAAAAATAACCTTAGCTTGACAATAGCTAGGCCCATATCAAGTGAGTCTTCTTTAGCATATGAAAATCCCTTTTAAAACTTCCCCACGACTTTACCTTCCCCCAACTCCCAAGTATACAGTCATTCCTCACAATTCCAGGTGGGTCCTGTTCCTGGGCTTCAATAAAACTACAGTTTTGCACCAAGATGTCTCAAGAGTTCTTTCTTGGCTTTGGGCTCTGAACCCCAACACTTCAAACCACATCAAGCTGGAATTAGCAGACAAGGCTTGAAAGGACTTAGTAAATCTAGATTTTCAAATGTGAAGGAAAATATGCCCCAATAAAGAGACAGGGAAATTAGGCAGAAAAAATGTAAACTTAAACTTATTCTTATAAGAATAAAATGAAAATTCTAAACCTGAAAAGCAAAATATCTGAAATGACATTTTTACCTGATGTTTTACTTGAAAGGTCTGAAAAAGCAAACTGGAGGGGACCCTGGGTGGCTCAGTCTGCTAAACATCCAATTCTTGATTTTGGCTCAGGTCATGATCTCAGGGTTTGTGAGTTCGAGCCCTGTGTTAGACTCCACACTGACAGTGCAGAGTCTACTTGGAATTATCTCTCTCTCCTCTCTTTCTGCCCCTCCCCTGCTTGTGCTCTCTCAAAATAAAAATAAATAAACATTTGTAAAAAAGATTAAAGAGAATCAAGATTAAACAATAACATAACCTTAGAGGCTCGTGGGACAATATCAAATGGTGTAAAATGTATGTAAGGGCATCCTTCCTAATAACATGCCTGCAAATATTGTGAACATTCCTAAAACCTACTGGACTTTCCGTTAAGAAGGATGGCAAGTACCAATCCCACAAAATGACACATATAAGAAGTCCAAGAGTTCTCTGTATGCCTAGGGAAAGTGATATTATGACAGGAAGTAGAGCGATTTTCTGGAAAAAGACAAACTACAAAGAAGATTGTGCTAAGGTTTGAATAGGTTGAGCCAACTGTAGATCTCAGAGAATGTTGGCTATTCAAAGATTCAAGAATTTGAGCTGGGAAGAGAAAAGAAAATGAAGGGCCAAATGACCCAAGACTAAGCCTTATCTTTTATTATGAAGACAATAAAATTTTTAGTTTACATATATTTAGTTTACCATATATACATGGGGAGGGGTGTGGGGAGGAGAGTTCTAGAGTAGGGAAAAGAAAAACATGACAGAAAAAAAAAATGAGGGGAAAACTGGTCAAATATTTCCCAAAGTTGGGAAAAACACAAATTTGCAGATCCAAGAAATTCATCAAATCCCAGTTAGGATAATTACAAAGAAAACCAACCTAGACTTATTATAACCCAGCTTCTGAAAACCAAAGGTAAGCAGATATCCTGAAAGTAGCCAGAGGAAAAAGATAACTTACATACAGGGTACGTTATAGTCCCCATCATAAGAATTACAGCTGGTATCTCCACAAAAGGAGGCTAGAAGACAAGGGAACAAAGTTTAAACAAAAGAAAACTTATTTTACCCGGAATCCTATGCCCAGTAAAAATCACTGTCAAAATGAGGGCAAAATAAAGATATTTCAGATAAATTGGAACTATAAGAATTTATTACAGAAGATCTGCACTTCAAGGAATAGTAAATCCTATTGTTCAAATGTAGGGAAAATGATGATAGATTAAAACTTAGCATTATAGAAACTAATGCAGATCACCAGAAATCATAAATGTATGTTTTAATATTAAAAAGTCTATATATTTTTCTTTTATTTAAAAGACCTGTGGAGGCACCTGGGTGGCTCAATCAGCTGAGCATCCAGCTTTTGATTTTGGCTCAGGTCATGATCACATGGTTGATGAGTTCCAGCCCTGTGTCAGTTTGTCTGCTGACAGTGTGCAGCCTGCTTGAGATTCAATCTCTCTCCTTCTGTGACATATACCCACGTGCACGCTCTCTCTCAAAAACAAACTTAAAAAAATAAATAAAAGACATGTGACTGCTTACATGAATAATTTTAACTTTCAACACTACATATCGTGCTGTTTCATAGGTGTGTATCATAGTGCATACATAGGTGTAACATATAGGGTCAACATCCCCATGGATGAATGGTCAAATAGGCCAAAGGTGTTGCAAGTTTTACATGGATTTGTAAGATAGAACTAACTCTAAGTGCACTGTAATAGATTAAAAATGCATATTGTTATCTCTAGGGAGCCATCAAAAACAGAGCTGAAACATATAGATAAAAATCCAATAAAATGGACTACTAAAACTATTTGATTAGACTAAAAATAATCAGGAAAGAATAGGGAAACAGTAATATATAAATGAGGTAGTCTGAATTAATGGAAACAAACAGAAACGATACACTTAAATCTACCTAATCAATAATTACATTAAACAAAAATGGATTGAATACTCCAATTAAGAATGAAAAAAGGATTGACTGGATATAAAAAGAACTATATGCTGTCTACAAAGAATGCTATTTAAATTAATAATAATTTAAAACTAGAAGAATGAAAAATGACTTACCATGCAAATAAACATAATAAAGCTGGACTGACTGTATTAATAGTGGACAAAATAGAATTTAAGGCAAGGAGTATTACAAGAGATAAAGAAGACTATTTCATAGTAATAAAACTGGTAGTTTTTCAGAAAGACAATAATCATAAATGACCATAATCATAAATATATGTGCCTAATAAAAGATCTTCAAAAAACATCAAGCAAAATTTAAAGACCTAAAGGGGAAAATAGACAAATCCACAATAGTCAGTAGCAACTTTAACATTCCTCTCTGTGTAACTTACAGAGTAATCAAACCAAAAAAAAAAAAAAAACCAAAAAACAAAAACTAATCATCAAATCAAATCATCAAATAAATCAGAAAGCACATAGAAAATATGAACTTCTTAATCACTTTGACCTAGATAACATTATAGAGCACTAAATTTAGTAACTTCAAACTACCCATTCTTTTCAAGTGTACATAGAATGTTCCAAAAAGCAGATGTTGGGCCATAAAAGAAAAAATTCTCAAAGTTTTATAAGATTCTGGCTACAATGGAATTAAATGAGAAATCAATAAAAGTAAGATATCTATAAAAGCCATATATATATATATATATATGTATATATATATATATATATGAAGTAAACAGTACACATAGAAATAATCCATGAGTGAAAGAAGTTATGGGGAAATTAAAAAGTATTTCAAAATGACATCAAAATTTGTTGAATGTACCTAAAACAGTGGTTAGGGAGAAAGGTGTGACCTCAAATGCTTATATTAGAAAGGGGACTGCATTTATAATCAACAATCTGTTTCCAACCTAAAAAGCTAGGTAAATAAAATCCAACACAGGTACAAGAAATAAAATGCTACAGGTAAGAACAAATAGAAAAAGTTAAAGCCCAAAGCAAGTTCTTTGAAACGATTAATAAAATTGATTAACTCCTCACAAAATAATAAAAAAAAAAAAACAGGAAAGCCACAATTACCAACCTGAGGAGTGAAAGAGAAAACATCACTAAAAACCCTGTAGCTATTAGAAAGGATAGGACAAATACACTGTTACTTAGAAAAAAAAAAAAAGGAGGGCAGAGAAGCTACAGTAGGCTTCCTTTCTGTAGGAAAGAAGGGGAAATAAAACTTACAGAAATCTCGTGTGCACAAAAAGCAAAGTAGAAAAGATGAATCATAAATGAGACAGATTGGTCACCTACAGTGTATGTCCAGGATGGAAGGGTTGGGGGGATGGTAACTGGATAGAAGGGATGGCAGAGGTTGCAAAAGTGATACATTCTAAGTGTAATTTTTTGTATAGTCCTGGCTTTTAGAATCCTATTATTTTAATATGCTTATAAACAAAATCAACAAAGGTGGTGGGGGTGAGAATAAAGTGAAATAAAAACAGAAATAAAAGAACATAACTGTTATTCAAATGAATAACATAATCACACTGAAGAAAAATGAACGGTTCTAATGAACTTTTGAATATATTACTTCCAGTCTATAGCCTCAAGCTAAAAACAAGAACAGTAAACAAATATTAAACTCTAGGCAATTGATGTATTTTTCAGTTTAGCAACACTAAATTTGCAAAATTTAGTAATTTACCATTACTAAATACTAATACTAATAGTTAGCGATATTCAAATTACATATATTGTAGGATTGAGGAAATAAGTAAACATATTTTGGATAATGAGAGTCATGTTTCTCAGTATCAAAGAAGAGAAATAGGAATATGGAAGGGGCTTCCCCCTAGAGTGAATCCAGTGGAATTGGAAGTATCCATATAAACTCAGTCTCAGATACAGATGTGGCTACATCTGCATATGTACATACCTACACATACGTATATATATCTCCTTAAGAGATTTACAAGCAATGACATCCAGTAGCAAAGAACAGGTCATGTCTACATGATAGTTTCTAGAGACCATTCTTAACTATAAGACCTTGAAGAAAGGGCTGACTTTAGGGCTTCAGAGGCAAAATGTAATATGAACCTGGAACTTTCCAAAGTTAAGTAGCGTTAAAGAAAAATTAGTATACATCAAAGACACAAAAACTAGTTGAAAGGGACTTTCTCTAGCCAAATCTGAGAAAATGTTAGCAAAACCAGTAAGTTATAGTACTGGATTTTACCTAACATATTAGAATCCAAGAGACTGTACACACATATATAAATGCAAAAATTAACAGGGGTGATGCAAAAACTCTTCTTACAGTACAATGCCAAGTAAAATGTAGCGGGAACAATGAAACCAAAACCACCATTGGGTAATTGCCTTTGTAATAACAGTTTAAGGCTAGAATCATTGGTGCTAAAACTAAAAGGTGAATGCTTAACAAAAAGCAGGATGTTTTCAGAGTCTCAACATATTATTTATATTTGGTAGTTACAACAGGAAAAGCAGTAATATTTTGGTAGAGAAAATTCGCAGACACCCACAAAACCAAGTCATCAAAGTTGGCAACACCATGAATGATTCTAATAGATATCAATCACATGCCTATTGATTTGATTTACTGAAAAGGACACATATCATCTGAGACATTCCTGACAAAAACTTGTAACTGAAATCTAGCAACAAGAAAAATATTGTTTTGAAGACAGAAATTGGGAGTCATTCTATAAAAATGTCCAGGTCATGAGAGACAGTTAAAGACTAAGCAACTATTCCAGATTAAAGGAGAGTTTAGAGATTTGACAACTAAATTAAATGTGTGATTTTGAAATAGAACTTTTGAGGTTTCAGTGGCTTAGGGTTTTTTTGTTTCTGTTTTTGTCTCTTAGTGAATAGTGAAACAATTGATGAAATTTGATTAAGGTCTATATATTGGATAATAGCATTGTATCAACATTCATTTCCTGATTTTGAAAATTCCATTGTCATTATGAAAGATGCTTGTTTTTAGGAAGTACACATTGATGTATAGGGATCAGTGGGCTATCATATCTATAACTGAGTACACAGTATTGAGTTCAGGAAAATATTTATATTTATGTTATATAAGATTTATATTATATTTTATATGTATACATGTGTATAAAAGAGAAAACAAAATATATTAATAAAGTTAACATTTGAGGAATCTGACTGAACGGTGTGCAGATGTTATTTGCATTATTTTTGTGTCTTCCATTTCTAATTTTAAAAAGTTAAAGGCCAACTAAGGAACATAGGAAAAAATTATGCAAATTCAACAAAAAAGCAATGGACCGACTCCTTGAAAAATCATAACCTATAAAACACACACAAAAGAAACTAATTATCTGAAGACGCTTTGACTGATAAAGAAATAAAATTCATTATTAAAAACTTTTTCCAAAAGAAAATTCTAAGCCCAAATTGTGTAACTAGTGAATACTATCAAACAATTAAGGACAAAATGATACCTATTGTACACAAATTTGTTTATACAAGAGAACCCTTTCCAACTCAGTATACCTTGATACAAAAATGTCTAAGTCATTGAGGAAAAAAACTACTACCAATTAATCTTTTATGAACATAGATGAAAATATCCATCACAAAATATTAACAAATCGAAACCCTATGTTTATGAAATTGACACTAAAGTATTTAGGGTGAATAAGCATGAGGTCTACAAATTACTCTCGAATGGTTAAAAAATAAATACACCTCTCTATCTCCACGTAGATAGGATAATGATGAAGCAAAAGGGGAAAAATGCAGACTGCCAAATGTAGGTAAGGAGTGTGCAAGAGTTTCTTGAACTGTTCTTGCAACTCTTATGTAATTTAAAATTTTATTGATCTAAAGGTTACAAAAAACCTATTTGCAGCTTAACAATATGCATTTTATTTACCCTTGTCAAATAATGCTTTGGGACTACAGAACACTACATAAGTATAATCTGATTAAACTAACACTAATTTTTTAATTAAAATCTAATAATATTATATCCTAAGATACATCAATATCCTTTCTAGACTGGATTTCATACCCACTTGTCTCCTTAGAATAAAATCTTGATTTTGAGAAACAGCAGGTAAATGCAGTTGCGGTGTTGGCCATCGTTTCACTCATTAATTACGGTCCCATTCTCCCTTCTCAATATTTCTAGTATTTGTCTCTCCTACCAGTCTCTGTGGCCACTGTGGACACCGTACTCTTGAGGCCATCCTGAGTTAATTACTAATTGCCTCCCATCCAACTTCACTGTCAAACTATTCTTCCAACAGCCAAAGAAATTATCTTTTATTCTGTTAAATTTCACGCCTCCTCGGATGAAAATCCAACAATAACTCAACATTACCTGTTGTATAGGATCCATGCCTCTTATCATTTTGAACAAGATCTCTTATGATTCAAACCGGTTACTGCTCAAGTCCACCTACACGGATAGGCAGAAGTTTAAGATGACCCACAGTAACCCATTCCTTTATAATCTTCTCCCCTTGAGTGTGGGAAGGAACTTAACTTTCTTCTAACCACAGAATATGGCAAAAGTAATAAGACGTCACTTCTGTGATTATGTTATATTACATGGTAAACTGAAGAGATTTTGCAGTTGAAATTCAAGTCCCAAACGGTTGACTACAACTTCATCAAAACGAAGACCATCAGGTGGGGTCCTTTCAAAAGGGCCAGGAATTCCAAGCATAGAGATCCTTTTGGTCCCCGAAACAATCAAACAGTGATGATATGAACTGCCTACGGACAAAGCCACAGGGCAAGGAACTGTGGGGACCTCTAGGAGCTGAGAAGAGCCATTGGCTGACCGTCAGCACGAAATTGCGAAGCTCAGTCTTAGAGTAACAGGTAACTGAATTCCACCAGCAACCACATTAGCTTGGCAGACTACCCAAGCTCTAGATGAGGGAGCAGAGGCTGGATGACCTGGCATTCCGGGTTATGAGAATCTGGGCAAAGAAGCCAGATAAGCCAGGTCTCCACTGCTACCCAACTGTGATTGAAATCAGGCATGTAAGCTGCCAAGTTTGTGGTAACTTGGCACACAGAATTAGAAAACTAATACACCTGCCAAAGACCATCTGTGCCTTTTCTCTACTATGCTATGCAGAACTCCCTCGTGTGTCAAAAGTTTTCTGTATGCTTGAAAAGATGTCTTTTCATTCTGCCACCTCTAAGTTAAAGGTAGTTATAACCCTGTCTTTGCTACCTATTTTCTTTATCCATATACCATATTCTAATATTGGTTTAAACATTTGTTGTTCCTACTAGACTAGCTCCTGATGGCAGAGACAGGGTCTCATCTGGCTATTTCCCTAGTAATTGTCTTAGAGAAGATTTTCAATACCTCTTAGTTCAGATGGCTCTGACTAGGAAAAAAAAACACAAAAAACAAAAAACCTCTATATCAATAAGCACTTTCCTTTTTGTCATTTTTTTCCTATGAAGGAAATTAGGAGATATGGATTTTTTAAATTATTTTATACCATAGGAAAGAAATACATTAAGAAACATGCATAAATTCACATAGAAGTTTCTAAATCCAACATAGTAATCAATAACCTTAATTCCTGGTCCATAGCTACAAATACCACTACAGTTACTGTAACATTTAATTTTTCTCGAAACGGAACAATGAAGGCTGCCAGCAAACTCTCTAATCACAGGAGAAGACAAAAGAGATGGTCTGTGCTGACATTTTACAAAAGCCTTATTAGTATGCTTGAGTACTAGAAAAGAACCAAATAAATGAGCTATACTTCTAAGGAGAACCAGGAATCCAGCACAATTAAAGAGATCCTCAGAAAACTGAGAATGGATTTAAGAAGCAGAATCTTGATTGTGAAACAGAGCAACAGAATAGGAACAATGGGATGTGTGTCACTGAACGCATCAATCCTCAGCTACTTTGCTTCCTGGGTTACATAGGGCAACGTTTCTCCCATATTCCCCCTTCACTAACACAGACCTTGTTCCCATAAGGAAATACTAGAGATAGGACTCCATTAGATACAACTCCATTAGATAAAAATCAAAAATGTTTAGGGGTGCCTGGGTGGCTCAGTCGGTTAAGCGTCCAACTTCGGCTCAGGTCATGATCTCTCAGTCTGTGAGTTCACACCCCGTGTCGGGCTCTGTGATGACAGCTCAGAGCCTGGAGCCTGTTTCAGATTCTGTGTCTCCCTCTCTCTCTGACCCTGTCCTGTTCATGCTCTCTCTCTCTGTCTCAAAAATAAATGTTAAAATAAATTTTTTTGAAATGTCTAAAAAAGAAACTGTTGTAATTTGGGGGTAAAAAAACTGCTATGCTTTTAGTGAAAATTAGACATTTTATCCATTTTTTAATCAATTGTTTAATGTTTATTCATGTTGAGAGAGAAAGAGACAGCAGGGAAGGGGAAGAAAGAGTGATGCAAAGAGAGAATCCCAAGCAGGCTCTGTGCTGTCAGCGCAGAACCCCACAGAGGGCTCAGTCTCATGAACCATGACATCATGACCTGAACTGAAATCAAGAGTTGAAGGCTTATCATAGGCTCCAGTGACTTGGATAGAGCAAACATTACGAGAACTTACAAAATCTTTGGGGAGATCATCAAAAGTCCACACACGCTCTCTAATGAGTCCAGTAAATGACAGAGTTCATCAACACTGCAGCGTATCACCTCACTCATCCTGATATAACTTTAAAGACCACACACACACACACACACACACACACACACACACACACACACACGTTGTATTTCAGAATCTAGACTGGTCATAATGCAGTCTCCTCCTACATCCCCTGCCTGCCACTCTTTCCTAAGTTGTTGTCTTTCACATAGTGAACCCCCACTTTTCTTTCTAAATGATTTTTTCCTTCATTGATCTTTTTCCTCTTAGCTGAAGATTCCTTCTTTCCCTTGATGAAAAAGGGAAATATTTTTAGTACATCATAAAAACGGGTTACAGCTAAAATAGATTCTAGAAATAAAATGACCAGCTGTGTAATCTTAGACACATTACTTTAATTTTCTGGGTCTCCTTAATGCTAAAATGGAGATAACCAAGGTATCCACTTCACAAACTAATCAGGAATAAGTGAAGCCATGCATACATGATAAGCCCTCAAAAAGAACTAGCTCTTACTGTCCTTTGAATATTACACTAATAACCTCACTTAGAAAAGGTGCTTTTCCCACTTTCTTGACTACCTTCTGGTATACCAAGAATTAGTAGAACTCCTAGAGGGACCAAGACTGTAAACAACTCCATATTTGTGCCCCCAACTTCCTTCTTCACTCCACCCCCCATTCCCATAATTTCTAGACTGTTTAAAACACTATTTCAGAAGAAGTGAAATGCCATTCTAAGTAGGGTCAATACCACCTGTGGAGTATATATAGAAGGAGGTAAGGGCTAGCCATTTCCATATTCATTTCAAAGGTCTCAGGATAGGTTTCCTGTCTGTAGATGGGAAGGTCACCTATTCCCTTTAACTGCCTGCCACTTACTAACCAAGCACAAGCCAAACAGCCACCAGACCATACTCTAAGAACCCTGTACCCTCCATGCCTGACTATCTGAGGACTTGCTCCTTCTTTGCACAAACTGCTAACAAAAATGTAAATAAGTCTCACTATATTCAAAGTGTCATCAGCATGACATTAATACTTTTAAGTAGGCCCCAAATATTTGGAAATATTTTATATATGTGAGATGAATAATCTTCCATGCACAATTTTCCTCGACTGAATTCAATGGACTAATACCCTATATTTCTTCATATTGATGGATTAGGTTACCTGTTACTCCAAGTATGTATGTGCCATAAAGTCATTTTTTCAGGTTATTACAACCATTGAGGTAATCCTCTCCTTATGTCAATGTTCTTTCTTCTTCTTACTTGCAATTAAATCCCAATTTGTTTGGAAATTTTGGCTTGTAGATTTATTTTTTTTTAATTTTTTTTAATATTTATTTTTGAGAGAGACAGAGACAGAATGTGAGTGGGTTAGGGGCAGAGAGAGAGGGAGACACAGAATCCGAAGCAGGCTTTAGGCTCTGAGCCATCAACACAAAGCCCAGAGTGGGGCTCAAACGCACAGAGCTGTGAGATCATGACCTGAGCCAAAGTCAGACGCTCAGCTGACTGAGCCACCCAGGCGCCCCATTGGCTTGTAGATTTATGAACCAGTAACCATTGAAACAGTCAAACCAGTGGGCTTACACACATTCCTGCTTTTATAAACAGGCAGCTGAATCTAAGGGAAGGGTCCTAAGTTGGGGGGAGAGCAGGAGGTGGGTGAAAGGTCAGGGTTTTGGAGTTGGAGGTGGACACTCTGCTTCCATGTTCTGTCAAGTTTCCCAACTTCTATAAACCTCAATCTTTGGTCCACACAATATGGGTGATACCTGCAAAAACACTGTCAGGCTGTTTTGGGGACCAAACGAGATATCCTATGTCAATTGTTTAGCAAAATGCTTCATTTACCATAAGGATTTAATTCATTGCAACTATATAGGGTCATGAAAATAGCCTGAAATAAGATTTAGAAGATACTTGTTCTCACTTAGGTCTATCATTAACCACTTCTTTGGGGTGAGTCATTTTCATTTTATGCCCTTCAATTTCCTCATTCATGTATATGAGTGGATAGACCAACTTTTCTATGAGTGACCTTTTAGTTCTACCATGTCCTTAGTTTAATTGAAATCTTACTGATTCAGGGTCAGGATGATGAACATCAGTGATGATTCTTTTATGCTTTTGACACATATATTGTAATAAACGCTATTAGAGACTGGGTAAACCACAATGAAAAGAATGCCATGGACTTGCCGATAAGGTAGTAGTAGCAATCACTATATAGATGACTGTTTGCCCATTCTTTAGATGACCCAAATTGTTCTTGTCTGTTCTACCCCTCCTTTCATTGACCTTCACTCACCAGCCATCTCTTGTGAGTGGGAGGGTGACTAACCCTAGTCACAATTTGCCACATTTAATTTGCTATGAGTAATGAAATCAAATGACTAATTTTCTTAAAACTGAATAGTTCTACAAAAAGAAATTTGTAAAGAGAAAGCATATTTCTGGCTATGTGACAACTTCTGTTTTTTGTTTTTTTTTTGTTTTTTTTTTTTTTTTTAGGTTTGCATTTTCACCATACTTCAGATGATTGATCCCCAAATACTGTGAGTTATTACATTTTCCTTCTTCTTAGAATAATAGGTGGAGAGACTGAGAAAAGCACTTCAACACCATTATTAAAAGGTACTTTATGTTAAAAAAATTTCAGTGTCACACTTTCCTTAAAAAAATATTCCTTACACATTAACTTTAGTAGAATGTTCTATAGTCATGCTTACTGGAAATACTATGAACTTAATGTGTACACTAATACAAATAAAAAAAGCCTTATAAGAATCTTATCACCAAAGGTAGAATTTTGCTTTTAAAGAGAACTTATGAGGAACATTCACATGGCCAGAGTGGTAATTTTCACCAACAATAGGACAAAAAAGAATAGAAACACAGCAAAAAGGAATGAATAGAAACAGGACAAAGTCGCCTTGACTACAACATGCACCTCATACATTTGAGTTTGGAAAAATAGTCACATTTTTATTATTGTTTTTGGCTTCAATTCAATTCAGATTTCATATATCAGTCATTACATGAGTTATCGATTATAATTTTGACATCACTGTCCAAATTTCTTCAGTCATTGAAAAGAAAATGAAAAGGATTTATTCAATCATTATATGCTTTGATAAAATAAAATTAGTGAGGTAGGAGGCATTTTCACTATGTATTTCCTGTCTACAACATTTAGAAAATACTCATAGGACATATAAAGGGAACATGAAATCAAATCAGTACAAATTAATTATTTTGAAGTTTTATAGAACTCTGGCTTTTTAATACATTTTAAAGAAACAGATTACAAAACCCACTATTTTTTCGTTTAATTGGGATCAAAACTCTTCTAGGACTTCCTCTCAGAATAGACCCAGGGCAGTTCTAGGTTAATAGCACATCTTCAATGAACATTTTTTTCTTTTTCTACAACCTTAGAACAGCTTTAGCATCAAAGCTTCGGATTTCAGGTTGAAACTTAAGCCTCACAAGTGATTCTGAAGCTCCCAACCCAATGGTTCCAAGCTGCTGCAGGGCCTGTCCTTGGAGGGCTCATCAGAAGCCAATGTAAAACCTTCTAGAAGAAAATAACACCCTCTACTGGCTAAGATCCTATCAGATAAAATGCCAATGAAGCACACAAGGAAACCCTACAACATTAGTGAGAAGTAATAGGCATAACAAGGGGCAACCTGGGTGGCTCAGTCAGTTAAGCATTGACTTTTGATTTCAGCGAGGTCATCAACTCACAGTTTGTGGGTCTGAGCTCCAAGTCGGGCTCCACACTGTCAGCACAGAGCCTGCTTGCGAGCCTTCTCTTTCTGCTCTCTCCCCTTCTCTGCCCCTCTCCTGTTTGTGATCAAGCTTTCTCAAAATAAATAAAACTTAAAAAAAAATAAACATAGCAAGATGGCTAAAACCCCAAGAACTTTAAAGAATAGGCAATCTAAAAAGAATGTAAACTAACTCTAAGACCATTTTAAAAAACCAACCACTGGGGCACCTGGGTGGCTCAGTGGGTCAAGTGTCTGACTTCAGCTCAGGTCATGATCTCACGGTCTGTGAGTTCCAGTCCTGTGTCGGACTTTGTGCTGACAGCTCAGAGCCTGGAGCTTGCCTTGGATTCTGTGTCTCCCTCTCTCTCTGCTCCTCCCCCACACGTGCTGGCTCTCAAAAATAAACATTAAAAAAGTTTTCTTTAATTTAAAAAAACCAACCATTAAGAAATAGAAAGTAACAAGAAACTGAGAGAACTAGATTTTTAATGGGTAACTAAAGGGATGCCTACAGATAAATAAAATTACTGAAACTTAAAATTCAACAGATTTAACCACCATGGTTGGCAAAAGTTAAAAAAAAGCTATTAAAAATGAGTTTGGTAAGGATGTAGAGCAATGGGAACTCATATACTCCTAGCTAGGAGTGCAAATTGGTACAACCATTGAAAGCAAAAGTCAGCATTACGTCATAAATGGAAAAGGCTCACACCCTTCTATCCCCAAGCAATCCTGCAATTCTGCTCCCTAAATACCTCAGAGAAACTCTTGCCATTGTGTAATAGTATCAGCTCAAAAATCTTTTCTCTGTTCATAAAATTTTATCATGTAATCAATGGGAGAATTGAAAAGTTGTGATGTATTTATACAATGCAATACTATAAAATAGAAAGGAATAAACAGGTGTCAACATGAATGGATATCAGGAAAAGACACTTTAGAGGAAAAAAGAAGGTTGCAAAACAATCCAGTATGGGTCCATTTTTATTAAAGTCAAAAATTTGTGAAACTAGCTACTATATTACTTGCTATATGTAATTATGCAATGATATTTTTTAAAAAGAACATGAAATTCCTCAAGAAATGAAACTTTACCTGATTCCAAAATCAGGAGTAAAAATTTGTATTTCAGAAGAAAAAAAGTTTAAGTATATTAGGTGTACTTCTAGGTCTCATTTTTACTTTCCCTCTATCTGTTCCTATTGCCTCACATAGCAGATAAAATTAAAATCACATAAATTAACTATCACATTTACCAACCTACCTACCTACTGTTCTTATTTTTTCCTTTGACAATGTAACTTGGGTAGGACTGCCTATTTGTATAGATTTTTCTCCCTTTATTTTTTGGATGGCAGTGTAACTTCCCATTGTATATCATTTATTCAATCAGATTTCTATTAATGGTTTTATTTTGTTTTGTTTTACAAATATGGTGCTGTAAAAAAAAATCTTGCACACAGGTTTCATATCTATTCTAGCATATTGGGGGAAGATTCCTAAGATTGGGATTATTAAAAATATGTAATTTTATAGTAGATTACCAAATTCCTCCTTCATGGGGGTTGGACCTTTTGGCACTCTGTCCAGCAATGTGAGAAAAGGACTGTTTTGGCATATTCTCACCAAAAGAAGCAGACAAAAAATCTTGTTAAACACTTACACTTTTTTTCTAATATGATAAATAAAAGACTCTTACGGAAACAACAAAGAGCTGTCTCCACTAGCAAGGAGTATGGAATCCACCTCCCTTCTCCCCTGGTTTCAGGCCCAAACCATCTTCACTTATGGAGGGCCAAGAAACTCAAGTCAAGGGTTCTACACTACCACCATTGGAGGATGGCAGGAAACTTGCTCTCAGACAAGCCCCTCTGATAAAAGGCAGAGCTTGGAAAGCTTGGAGGGAGCAACAGCCCCACCCCTGAGGGGTACACAAGGGCTGCCTAAGACAGAGGCTGCAAGAGAAAAACCCTTGTGCCCATCACAAGTAACAAGCAAAATCTGTCTACACTACTCAGTTGGTAGGACCTTTCAAGGGATTGGGTCAAGTTCCCTGGAATAACATGGATCTCCAAGTAGGAATCAGGAGATGTTGCCAGTGGGGTGAGTGTTCCCTAGGGAACTATTTCCAAATGTCTAATCTAAGCAAAATTAGATTATTCTTCTAATGAGAGAATAAAATAGGCTTGGGGTGTTCTTTTGAGGATTACAACTCTGTAAGTGGAGAGCTGTATGCCTCTATAGTGACTTGAACATTCTGATATAACAGGTCTTTCACTAACTGCCCAGTGAAAGGTGAGGGTAGACTGGAGAAGAGGAATAGCTTAGGTAGCTAGGTTCTAACTTGGCAGGTAAGACCGATCCTGTTGATTTGGTGGAAGAACAAAGACTTTCAAGATGTGGCTTTCCTTGCCCACTTTCTCACCCTCTGAACTCTTCCAGTGCTTTAACTCTAACTGTGCTTTAGCATCTGGTTATCATTCCATGGTCAAGTTATGTGTCTACACATAAGTTATGTGTCTACACTCCATAACTCAAGTTAGGAGTCTTCTAAATTGAGAAGCAGGGGCACCTGGGTAGCTCAGTTCTTTAAGCGTTGGACTTCAGCTCAGGTCGTGACCTCGCAGCACGTGAGTTTGAGCCCTGCATCAGGCTCTGTGTGGACAGCTCAGAGTCTGGAGCCTGTTTCAGATTCTGTGTCTCCCTCTCTGCCCCTCCGCCGCTTGCACGGTCTCTTGTGTGTGCACTCTCTCTCTCCCAAAAATAAACATTAAAAAAAATTGAGAAACAATACTATCACAAGTGCCTAAGGGTCGACTCTAGTTTTTTGTTACCATTTTACGGACTCTTCCATCATTGCTCAGGGAGATTCATAAATGATCAGCAGCTCCCCACTCGGTACAGTGACACATTCACCTTTCTCCCAATGGCCCGTCAAGTTTGACAGATAGCCCTTGATGTGACTATGGTAAACTGAACTTCATGGATGCTGTTTAGTGATGCTTTAGACATACACAGGATGTCCCAATCCTTGAGCAGAAGTAGAGAGGAGGAAGTTACCCCAAAACTCAGCAGCTGGAAAGTTGGGCCTCACTGCTGAATTCAATTTGATATAGAGAAATGAATTGATGTGTTTTTTTTTTTAATATATGGATATGTGAAACAAAATTCAGACTTGTCACACATAAATGAGTTTCAAGTACGCATTAGGGAATAATAACAAAACTGTAAATTCCCAACTTTCTTCAAATCTTCTAACAAGTTTTATTTGATCAATTAAATACATATTTGATTTCAACAGAAAGGTTTCAAACAGAAATGAGGACAATATGTCTCATATGTCATGACAATTACATTTCTGACCTAGCCAACAAATCGTTCCACTTAGAGACCTAGAGGGACTGAATGATCTTTAAAGGTCCCTGGAATACAAATACGGACACCTTTATAAATGTATTTCAGTGCCGCTGAACACGGTGAGGTTGGTTCCCCGCCCCCACCCCCAAATGCTGAGGATACACTCTGAAATGGTACAATCCTTTTTAGTAGACATTATTCCACCAATGCTTTCTATTTAAGAGGTCCACTGGACACTGTGATAGTTACACTAGTTTAAGGAGAGTTGGCAAGAGAGAGAAATCCAATAACCCAACTGCCATGAAAAATTAATCTAAATGTTAATACTTCCACATTCTAGACCGCTCTGGGTCTGGGTTTGAAAGAAGGGAAGCAAGGCAGAATGTTATCAGGGGGAATTGCTACTGCTAGACCAACAGCACCTGAGGAAACATTGTAAGATCTCTTTCACGATAGGATGAAATCCAATTAGAAACTGGCCACACAGGTAATGCCTTTCAAGTAAATCAATGCATGACCTTTCCTGACACCTATACTGAAGACTCCAGCAGAAGGTGAGGAGAGTTACCACCTAGGAGCTGCTTAAACAGAATATTCCTCATTTGTGTGTCTCTTAATGAGTGACTCTGTCCATCCACTAGCATGGAAGAGGAGCCAAGGACATACTTAACCCTGTAACAGTCACTAGAAGGTTTTCATAACCAACCACACACGGTATTTTTAGAGCACTTGACTATTGACAAAACAACCTCTTGCTCTCTCTCCCCACCCACACATAACACCACATACATACACCCACAGGTTTTATTTCCATACCTCAAGAAATGTATAGTTTAGATGGTGGGTGGGAGAGTGAGAACACACTAATACCCTTAAAATTATTAAGTGAAAATATGAAACTCATTTTATACTTTAAACCTAAGTTAAATACTTGCTGTATTCCAGGATTTTTTTTTTAATTATGTTATGTTGGAGAGAGACAGCATGAATAAAGGAGAGGCAGAGGGATAGAGGGAGAGAGGGGGAGAGAGGGGGGGAGAGAGAGAGAAGAAAGAGAGTGGGGAAAAAGAATCCTAAGCAGACTCTGCATTGTCAGCATGGCCCAACACAGGGCTTGAACCCACCAACCTTGAACCACAAACCACAAATCATGACCTGAGCCAAAGTTGGATGCTTAACCGACTGAGCCACCCAGGTGCTCCAGGAATTGTTTTCGTTACAGGTGAAATTTCATTAAACAATACATGCAAAGCTGGTACCCTGTACAGTGCTGAGAGGCACTAAGGATACAGTAATTAGCTTAAAAAAAAAAAAAGTCAAAGACTTATCCTGTTCTTACACTTTGGTTAGGAAGACAGACATCAAAAAACCCTACTAATGAATGCACAAAAGAACTGGGAGGAGTGACCTTAAAGGAAAAGATAGCTTATATTTGCACATGTAAGAAACTGACTTGATGACAGAGGTCAGGAAAGCTTTCCTAAGTGACCTATGAGGTAAGGTAACAATGCTAAGTAGCCATTTCATTGCTAGAGAAACCGAGGCTTAGAGATTAAGGAATTCCCAAGGTCTCAGTGCTGATAAACGGAAGACTCAAACCCAGGACCCTCCAAATCCAGAGCTCCCCTGCACCATCCATGTACTGTGGCCATATTTCTCAAAGGACAATCCCAGGACAGGCAACATCAGATTCACCTGGGAACTAGTTACAGATGCAAATCCTCTATTCCCAGCCGTCCTGCTAAATTAGAAACACTGGAAGTGGTTTGGCAAGCACTCCAGAAGATTCTGAAGCACTCACAGGTGTGAGAGCCACGGGGCTATGGTATTGCAGGGGAACAAGGGTTTCAGAGCCATTAAAAAAAAAGGTCATAAAAGGTTGACTTAAGTCCACTTGGTATTAATGAGTTCACCTTTTTCTCTTGGTCCTGCCCATCATCATACTTTTATTGTCTGGAAGTAAATCCCTTGCCTAAAAAATGCTGCCTCCCTCTAGAAACAAATTTCCCAGATAAATATTATCTACACAACTAAAGTTGCAGTTTCATTAAAGAAGCCTGGTGAAATACATAAATACATAAAAATACTCTCAACAAATAGCTAGGTGGAGGAAAGGCGTTTGTAATTCAACCATGGCCAGGGTCTTTGTTCTAAAACCAATCCGTATGTTAATTAGCAGTGAATAAGAAATAAGACATAAATACAATGGTTTAAGTACTTAATTTTTCTAAACATGCATTCCAATCTTATTTACTTGAACCATAAAATGTTGTAGGAAATTGGATTTGCTCACTCTGGCTGCATATTAACCCTAATCCCTTAGGACCACCTACTACTCTGAAATTCACCGGATGTGTGTGAGCCTAACACATGACACCACATCCTGAATGGGTTCGCCTCTGAGGCAGTGGGTGTGCCTACTGCTCTCCTCTACAGCTGTGCAAAGGACATGACATTGTCAATGGTAGATTCTGATAGATTCCCTCAACCTAATGCCAAGTCTCATTTCTTGTGAGCTCACTTTCTCCCCCTTATTCAACTTTGTGTGCTGCATCAGACTGATTTGCTCTTTCAAATTTTGTGCATCTTGGGCATTGTGGTTGTCTTCTCAAGGTGTATTCTCCCTTCTCATATGCCCCTTTTTTTTAAGCCATCTGGACCTCTCCCTGCAATCTACATGTTTTGGAAGAAGCCTACCTCCTTTCAAAGGTAGGGCATGTGACTCAGGCATAATCCAATTAGCATATTGCCATCTCTGACCAATCAAAATCAGACCACTAAGAAGGGAGGCACGATTTTGCAGGAACTTTAAGGGAAGAAGCTTCCTTGTTCTTCTAGAGAAGGCTTCTTGAAGAGACTCCTTCTCTCACTGTAGCTGGATGAAGAAGGCTGTTGCCCCAGGAATTGTTGGCAGCCCTATTTTCACCACAGGAAAAAAAGCTGGTTAAGGCCGAGTGCTAAGGGGAGAGTGATGTAGATGGGTACTTGATGGTATCATTGAAAGGTTGAACCAAACTAGCCTTGAAATTCACTTAATCTCTTGATTTGCCAGTTATTTGAGCCAATACATCTCCTTTATTGTTTAAGTCAATTTGAACTTTTTTTCCCTATTTGTAGCCCTAATGCATCCTAAATGATATTGATCATTCCATTAAGCAGGGCGATTTGGCAATGTTCAAAAGCCTTAAAAATGTATGTACCCTCTGATCCAGCAGTTCCTCTTCTAGGAATTTATCCTAAGGAAATAGGTAAACAGCTATCAAGATTTATAAGCATAAGCCTCACAATATTTTTTAGAATAGAAAACCTAAAATGAATTTCTAGCAGGCAGCTAATCAAGCATTATACTGGAGGATAAGGATACCACTGACTACCATGCAGCCATGGAAAAGAAGGTAACTACACAGATTTTACAGTGAAAGCTGCACCTCATGAAGTAAACAACAACAACAACAACAAAACCCATAGGTGATAGATAGCATTTTATTAATCCATTTTATTAAATGCCACAAAAAAATGCTAATGCCGTTGAGCTTTCAGCATCAAAAGCTTTGTACACATTTTGCAGAGCTTTTTAGCTCTGGCTGCATCAAAATCAGCTGGAGAACACGAGTGCATAGGCACACACAAAACCATCCAAACCAGCACAGTTAAGTCAGGCTCTCTGGGGAAACAGGACCCATGCAGAATTTGAAAAGCTCTTGGGTGACTGTAATGCACAGTGAAGACTGAAAATCATGGTGTTAGCTTTTATTCTCAGGACAATGTTGTAAGTATTTGTAGCAACTTCCTCGTACAGTTGAGGAAATCTTAGAAAAGTGAAGCAATTGGTCTCTTCTAACCCAAAAGATCCTTGATTTTACAGAGGGCTAACTTTAAAAACCACCATCTTGACCAGAATATCAAATTGTCTTTCAGTGACCAAGAGTGAACATGGGAGGAATTTGGGTGCAAAGAATAAAGGCCTGAAGATTCACAAAAGCATTGTTATATCACTGGGTGGTGAGATTACCAATAATTTAGATACTTTCTTACAAATGTAAATGTTACTTTTAATACTGAGTATGCCTTTGTAAAGGCATGTACATGTGTGTGTGCATGTTTGTATACACACGTGTATACATGTCGTATCATGGTTATGGCTGGCACCATCATTTTATTACTTTTCAAAACCTCTGCTAAGTCTGTTACCAGCACATCCATAGAAGTGTTGTCCAGATCACCCCGTCTTTTCTGGGGAGAAGGCTATTCCTTCTGAATATCAAAGTGCTTCCTATTATTCCCCATTTGCCTCAAAATGCTAGCACTGAGTTCAAAAATAACATTTTCATATATAGGAAATAATCAACAAAAACAAGCAGCACAAGAATATGAAGGCTTACCAACACAGGCTGAACACACACACACACACACACACACACTCACATGTGAATGAGAAGCTAGCTCCTAAACATGGTCAAATCATTTGGGCATCATTTATTTTTTTAATTTTTTTTTTTTTTTCTTTTTGGGATGAGCCAAGATGGCGGAACAGCATGGAAGCTTTTTGTGTGTCTCGCATCCATGAAATACAGCCAGATGAACACTAAACCATCCTACACACCTAGAAAACTGATTGGAGGATTAACACAACAATCTGCACAACCTGAGCCACAGAATTCAGCAGGAATTCACCCCAAAAGAAGGAGCATGAAGAAACGACAGCCAGGGATTTAACCAACACAGATACAAGCATGATATCTGAACCAGAATTTAGAATCACAATAAGAATACTAGCTGGAGTTGAAAACAGATTAGAATCCCTTTCTGCAGAGATAAAAGAAGTAAAAAAGTAGCTAGAATGAAATTAAAAATACTATAACTGAACTGCAATCACGGATGGATGCAGTGGCAGCAAGGATAGATGAGGCAGAACAGAGAATCAGCGATATAGAAGACAAACTTATAGAGAATAATGAAGCAGAAAAAAAAAAAAGGGAGATGAAGGCAAAAAAGCATGATTTAAGAATTAGAGAAATCAGTGACTCATTAAAAAGGAACAACATCTGAATCATAGGGGTCCCAGAAGAGGAAGAGAGAGAAATAGGGGTAGAAGGGTTATGTGACCAAATCATAGCAGAAAACTTTCCTAACCTGGGGAAAGACACAGACATCAAAATCCAGGAAGTACAGAGGACCCCCATTAGATTCAACAAAAACTGACCATCAGCAAGGCGTATCATAGTCAACTTCACAAAACACTCAGGCAAGGAGAGAATCAGCAAGGGAAAAAAGTCCCTAACTTACAAGGAAGAAAGATCAAGTTTGCAGTAGACCTATCCACAGAAATTTGGCAGGCCAGAAAGGAGTGACAGGATATATTCAGTGTGCTGAATCAGAAAAATATGCAGCCAAGAATTCTTTATCCAGCAAGGCTGTCATTCAAAATAGCAGAGATAAAAAGTTTCCCAGACAAAAATTAAAGGAGTTTGTGACCACTAAACCAACCCTGCAAGAAATTTTAAGGGGGACTCTCTGAAGGGAGAAGAGATGAAAATACAAGTGAATGAATGAATGAATGAATGAATAAATACCAAAAGCAACAAAGATTAGAAAGGACCAGAGAACACCACCAGAACCTCCCTACAAGTATCATAATGGCAATAAATTCATATCTTTCAGTACTCACTCTAAATGTCAATGGACTCAATGCTCCAATCAAAAGGCACAGGATAACAGAATGGATAGTAAAACGAGATCCATCTATATGCTGTTTACAAGAGACCCACTTTAGACCTAAACATACCTTCAGATTGAAAATAAGGGGATGGAGAACCATCTATCATGCTAATGGTCAACAAAAGAAAGCCGGAGTAGCCATACTTATATCAGACAATCTAGACTTTAAAATAAAGGCTGTATCAAGAGATGCAGAAGGGCATTATATCATGATCAAGGGGTCTATCCACCAAGATGACCTAACAATCGTAAACATTTATGCACCAAATGTGAAAGAACCCACATATATAAATCAATTAATTACAAACAGAAAGAAACTCACCAATAGTAATACCATAATAGTAGGAAACTTCAGCACCCCTTTCACAGCAATGGACAGATCATCTAATCCAAAAATGAACAAGGAAACAATGGCTTTGAATGACACACTGGACCAGATGGACTTAACAGATATATTCAAAACATTTCATCCTAAAGCAGAATATACATTCTTCTCCAGTACATGTGGAATGTTGTCGAGAATAGACCACATACTGGGACACAAATCAGCCCTAAGTAAATACAAAAAGATCGATATCATACCGTGCATATTTTCAGACCACAACGTTATGAAACTCGAAATTAACCACAAGAAAAAAATTTGGAAAGGTAACAAATACTTGGAAACTGAAGAACATCCTACTAAAGAATGAATGGGCTAACCAAGCAGTTAAAGAGGAAATTTAAAAGTACATGGAACACAATGAAAATGATAACACCACAACCCAAAATCTCTGGGACGCAGCAAAGGCAGTCTTAAGAGCAAAGTATATAGCAATCCAGTCCTTCCTAAAGAAGGAAGAAAGATCTCAGATACACTACCTAACCTTACGCCTTAAGGAGCTGGAAAAACAACAGCAAATAAAACCCAAAACCAGCAGAAGACAGGAAATAAAGATTAGAGCAGAAATTAATGCTATCGAAACCAAAAAAAAAAAAAAAAAAAAAAAAAAAAAAAAAACAGAATAAATGAAACCAGAAGCTGATTCTTTGAAAGAATTAACAAAATTGATAAACCACTAGCCAGTTGGATCAAAAAGAAAAAGGAAAGGATGCAAATAAATAAAATCAAGAATGAAAGAGATCACAACCAACACAGCAGAAATAAAAATACTAGGAGAATATTATGAGCAATTATATGCCAATAAAATGGGCAATCTGGAAGAAATGGACAAATTCCTAGAAACATATACACTACCAAAACTGAAACAGGAAGAAATAGAAAATTTGAACAGACCCATAACCAGTAAGGAAATTGAATTAGTAATCAAAAATCTGCCAAAAAACAAGAGTCCAGGGCCAGATGGCTTTCCAGGGGAATTCTACCTAACAGTTAAGGAAGAGTTAACACCCTCTCTTGAAGCTGTTCCAAAAAATAGAAATGGAAGGAAAACTTGCAAACTCTTTCCATGAAGCCACCATTACCTTGATGCCAAAACTAGACAGAGACCCCACAAAAAGGAGAACTGGAGACCAATTTCCCTGATGAACATGGATGCAAAAATCCTCAACAAGATATTAGCCAACCGGCTCCAACAATACATTAAAAAAATTATTCACCACGACCAAGTGGGATTTATATCTGGGATGCAGGACTGGTTCAATATCTGCAAAATAATTAATGTGATTCATCACATCAATAAATGGACAAGAACCATATGATCCTCTCAACAGATGCAGAGAAAGCATTTGACAAAATACAGCATCCTTTCTTGATAAACACCCTCAAGAAAGTAGGGATAGAAGGAGCATACCTTGAGATCATAAAAGCCATATATGAACGACCCAACACTAATATCATCCTCAATGGGGAAAAACTGAGAGCTTTCCTCCTAAGGTCAGAAACAAGACAGGGATGTCCACTCTCACCACTGTTATTCAACATAGTATTGGAAGTCTTAGCCTCTGCAATCAGACAACACAAAGAAATAAAAGGCATCCAAATCGGCCAGGAGGAGGTCAAACTTTCACTCTTCACAGATGACATGATACTCTGTATGGAAAACCCAAAAGATCCCACCAAAAAACTGCTATAATTGATTCATGAATTCAGCAAAGTTGCAGGATATAAAGTCAATGCACAGAAATCGGTTGCATTCCTATACACCAACAATGAAGTGACAGAAAGAGAAATCAAGGAATCGATCCCATTTACAGTTGCACAAAAAAAATAATAAATAAAATGCCTAGGAATAAATCTAACCAAAGAGGTGAAAAATCTATACTCTGAAAACTATAGAAAGCTTATGAAAGAAATTGAAGAAGACACAAAAAAAATGGAAAAAGATTCCATGCTCCTGAATAGGAAGAATATTGTTAAAATGTCTATACTACTCAAAGCAATCTACACATTCAATGCAATCCCTATCAAAATAACACCAGCATTCTTCAGAGCTAGAATAATTCTAAAATTTGTATGGAACCAGAAAAGACCCCGAATAGCCAAAGCGATCTTGAAAAAGAAAACCAAAGCAGGAGGCATCACAATCCCAGACTTCAAGCTATACTACAAAGCTGTAATCATCAAGACAGTATGGCACTGGCACAAGAACAGACACTCAGATCAATGGAACAGAATAGAGAACCCAGAAATGGACCCACAAACGTATGGCCAAATAATCTTTGACAGAGCAGGAAAGAATATCCAATGGAATAAAGACAGTCTCTTTAGCAAGTGGTGCTGGGAAAACTGGACAGCAACATGCAGAAAAATGAATCTGGACCACTTTCTTACACCATAAACAAAAATAAACTCAAAACGGATGAAAGACCGCAATGTAAGACAGGAAGCCATCAAAATCCTCAGGAGAAAGCAGGCAAAAACCTCTTTGATCTTGGCCCCAGCAACTTCTTACTCAACACGTCTCCAGAGGCAAGAGAAACAAAAGCAAAAATGAACTACTGGGACCTCATCAAAATAAAAAGCTTCTGCACAGTGAAGGAAACAATCAGCAAAACTAAAAGGCAACTGACAGAATGGGAGAAGATATCTGCAAATGACATATCAGATAAAGGGTTAGTATCCAAAATCTATAAAGAACTTATCAAACTCAACACCCAAAAAACAAATAATCCAGTGAAGAAATGGGCAAAAGACATGAATAGACACTTCTCCAAAGAAGACATCCAGATGGTCAACTGACACATGAAAAAACATTCAACATCTCTCATCATCAGGGAAATACAAATCAAAACCACAATGAGATACCACCTTACACCTGTCAGAATGGCTAACATTAACAACTCAGGCAACAACAGATGTTGGCAAGGATGCGGAGAAAGAGGATCTCTTTTGCATTGTTGGTGGGAATGCAAGCTGGTGTAGCCACTCTGGGAAACTGTATGGAGGTTCCTCAAAAAACTATAAATAGTACTACCCAATGACCCAGCAATTGCACTACTAGGCATTTACTACAAGGGATACAGGTGTGCTGTTTCGAAGGGACACATGCACCCCTCCATGTTTATAGCAGCACTCTCAACAATAGTCAAAGTATGGAAAGAGCCCAAATGTCCCTCGATGGATGAATGGATAAAGAAGATGTGGTATATATACACAATGGAGTATTACTCGGCAATCAAGAAGAATGAAATCTTGCCATTTGCGACTATGTGGATGGAACTGGAGGCTATGGTGCTAAGTGAAATTAGTCAGAGAAAGACAAAAATCCTATGACTTCACTCATGAGGACTTTAAGAGACACAACAGATGAACATAAGGGATGGGAAATAAAAATATAAAAATAGGGAGGGAGAAAAACATAAGAGACTCATAAATACGGAGAATAAACTGAGGGTTACAGGAGGGGTTGGGGGAGGGGGGATGAGCTAAATGGGTAAGGGGCACTAAGGAATCTACTCCTGAAATCATTGTTGCACTATATGCTAACTAATTTGGATGTAAATTTTAAAAAAACAAAGAAAATTAAAAGAAAAAAGCTAAGTAAAAAAATTTTTTTCTAATGTTTATTTTTGAGGAGGGGGAGGGGCAGAGAGCGAGGGAGACACAGAATATGAAGCAGGTCCAGGCTCTGAGCTGTCAGCACAGAGCCCGATGCAGGGCTCAAACTCAGAAAGAGGCTCGGACTCACAAACCGCAAGAATAGGACCTGAGCTCAAGTCAGCCACTTAACTGACTGAGCCCCCCAGGTGCCCCAATTTTGGCATCATTGAAAACACCTGAATGTGGTTTTCCTGAACTTTTAAGAACTCGATTAGTAAAATAATATTTTACGTTATAGTTGTAGATTTCCTCTGATTTCAAGCTGGTTTGCTGAGGAAATACAGAATGCACATTGTCAAGAAAAATCAATGCTTAATTACAAGAGGGATGCACTAGGGATGCGTGGTTGGCTCAGTCAGTTAAGTCTCCGACTTCAGCTCAGGTCATGATCTCATGGTCCACGGGTTTGAGCCCCACATTGGGCTCTGTGCTGACTGACAGCGTAGAGCCTGGAGCCTGCCAGGGATTCTGTGTCTCCCTCTCTCTATGCCTCTCCACCACACACGTGCACATTCTCTCTCTCTCAAGACCAAACAAACAAACAAAAAAAACCAGGGATGCACTATTTTCAGTTTTCTGACAATACTGTTTTCAGAATGCTTGCTCTGATTAACACTCCCATAGATATATTCGTTAAAATTTCCCATGCATATCATTCAAGAAGCCCATTGCTTTTAAGTACAGACCCTAGATTTACAATGCCCAATGCCTTCCCCCAGCAGGAGCTGCTGCCCTGAGCCCTTCTGGCAGCCTGCCCCATTTCCACCTGCCTGGCTCCAGACCTCCCCCACTGCCTCAACAGAGCAGCTCCGTCTTCTGTCTTAATAGTTCTTGTGAGGAACATTTCTACGGGTAACAGTGTTTGGAAACCATTCATCTGCAACAGCACCTTCATTTATCGGAGAAACAAACACTAGTACCTGGAGTGGAAAAGGCCCTGTAGTCCTGCTTCCCACATGATGAACACCAGGGTTCAGACCCCTGACCCTTCGTGTAGGACAGTGGGTGTATTTGTGTCCACTTCTGCTACAAGTTACGACACATTCAGCGGCCTAAAAACACCAGTTTGTTAGCTCACAGTTCTGGAGGTCATTAAGTTTGACGTGGGTCTCACAAGGCCGGATTCCTTTCTGAAGGCTCTTGCCTTTTATAGCTTCTGGGGACTACCTGCATTTCTTGGTGTGTGGCCCCCTTGTCCATCTTGATTCACAGCCAGTGGAGTTGGGGTGAGCCCTTTTCATGTTGCCATCTGTCCCATTCTCTCCTCCATAGTCCTATCTCCCCCTGACCAGTCAGGAAAGGTTTTCCACTTTTAAAGACTAATGTGATTAGATTGGCTCACCTAGATAACCCAAGATCATTCTCCCATCTCAAGGTCCTTAAGCACATCTGCACACGTAAGGCAATATTCACAGGTTCTGAAAATTAGGAGGTAGACCTCTCGCAGAGTCATCTTTCTGTGGACCACAGGGAGTATTGGTATGCCCTGCCCTAGTCTAACTACCAGACACAACATACTCATTAACACCAACTCGCCAAGGCAGTTATTCCCAAGCTCAGAATTATACACACCCTAATAAAGTCCATTTGGATAGGCATAGAAGAAAGGAAAACCATTCTCAAAGTTTGTTTTTGTGGTTTTAAATCCTAGATGCCATCTATTTTTGGCATGGTATAGACTCAACACTGACTGTACCAACATTTTTTTTTTTTGCATATTCTCATATAGTTTAGAAGTTATATGAAAGAAACACATTTTACTGGTATGGGATATATAACTAAAAAAGAGGGGTTTGGAGTATTTACCTAGAAATAAAATATGTGGATTTTGACGTAAGAGATCAGCAAAGTGGCATTTCCAGGTTACCATATATTTCTTTAAGTGTTTATTTATTTGAGAGAGAGAGAGAGCACACACGCAAGAGTGCAGACAGAGAGAAAAATCCCAAGCAGGCTCCATGCTCAGTGCAGAGCCCAATGCGGGACTCGATCCTACAACCACAAGGGCATAACCTGAGCTGAAATCAGGAGTCAGACACCTAACTGACTGAAACACCCAGGTGCCCCACCACACTATTTCTGATCAGTCTTATGCAAAGTGAACTTTATTGCCAAGAAAATACAGGTCTTTAAGTGGTTGACAGGACAGAACTTTGTTTGAAAGCCAATTGGTAGTTCCAATCCTCAGGTAGTTCCTGAGGGCAAGCATCTCTAGTCTCCTGGTCAAATAGCCCTTTTCCATTAGCAAGTTGATCTGGGCAAGAACACAGCCCTGAATCAAGGGATCTGGTAATTCCTAACCAGAGGTGAAAATCCTCCATAAAGCTCTGACATCTTTGTTCTTCATGTGTCCTCAACACAGAAATCCTTGGCTGCACTGATCATTTACCCTCAAGCCATCCTTCTTCCTTCGAATGTCCAGTTCTTCCACACTCTCCCATCTCTTTTCAAAATTTACATGGTACCCTTCAATCCCAGAAAATTCCATCATTCCCACCTTTCAATTCAACACAAGAGTCACAGAATGTGAGCTGGTGCTTCAAAACAGAATACTACACATTCATGGTATTTCTGGAAAACCACAGAGGACATCCATTTAACAAGCATACATGGAGAACCTTGTCAAATTCCCAAAGGTAGTAGATCTCGGTTATACCTTGAAATCACCAAGCAAGTTTTTTAAAAAATACATATTGATAACTGTGGTCCTACCGCTAAGACTCCGATAGAATTCTCTGGCATACGACCTAGGTAGCTTATTAAAACTGCAAATCCCGTGGGGCACCTGGGTGGCTCAGCCCATTAAGTGTCTGACTTCAGCTCAGGTCATGATCTCATGGTTCATTAGTTTGAGCCCTGCATCAGGCTCTGTGCTGACAGCTTAGAGCCTGGAGCCTGCTTTGGATTCTGTGTCTCCCTTTTGCTCTGCCCCTCCCCAGCTCACGTGGTCTCACTCTCTCAAAAATAAACATTTTAAAAAATTTAAAAAATTAAAATAAAAATGCAAATCCCATGGTTCCTACAGACCCTTCTGCTCCTTGTAAAATTGTTTCCTGGAGGAGAAGGGTGAGCCCCAGCAAGAAGTATATATTTTTTTTTTATTTTTTTAATGTTTTTTAAAATTTATTTTTGAGACAGAGACAGAGCATGAGCAGGGGAGGGGCAGAGAGAAGGGGGAGACACAGAATCCAAAGCAGGCTCCAGGCTCTGAGTTGTCAGCACAGAGCCCAACACAGGGCTCAAACTCACAGACTGTGAGATCATGACCTGAGCCGAAGTCGGACACCCAACCAACTGAGCCACCCGGGCGCCCCCACAAGAAGTATATTAATAAAAACCTTAGATAGGTTGGGTGGTAATTGTTCTCAGAATACACTTGGAGTATCAAACTGATGGGTGATAACGAATTTTAGGGCAGCACAGAAGAGGGTGAGTGAGAAAGTTTGCTCATTTGAGACCATCTTTGTGTGACTACTGTCATAGAGGTAGAGCCCCTCCTTAAGGAATGTGGTGGAGGCCTCCTCACAACAAAGGAAGGTAACATGGCCCAATCAACTCCTATCCACATCTTCATAGCTCTGACCTAACTCTCTAACTTGGACTGTGTCCAGACTTATGTGTTACCACATAAGTAGAAATGGCATAAAAGGCTACAGCTCGCAGCACTCAGGGCTCAGTTTTTCAAGTACGAACCCACTGAGCCCATGCTGGCACAACCAATAAAGTGGTTTCCTTGACAAAGAAAGCCTCAGGGTCCCGTCTCTCCGTGCAAGAATCCTGCTACACTACTACGGGTGAAAAGAAAGACAGACACACAGAGCTTACACCAAGGACTGATTTTTTTCCATGAACAATAGTAGCTAAATGGAAATCTGGAACCCAGACCCAACAGTTCCAACTTTCACCTTCTCTCCATACTGTCTCTACTATTGGATTTCTAAGTAGATCAGGAAACCCTTGGATGGAAATATTTCACTAACCTGAAAGCAGCCTTACCGTCAACATTTAAATCTTGCACCCTGCTTAGAAGACATTAATACCAAAATGAGAAATAATTTCACTCTCTGCCACCACCTAATAAAGATCTGTTTAGAAACCATGGCCCTTCCAGATGGGGCTGTTTCTCATAGACTCTGTACCTGCAATTTGGAGGAGTGCTCATTAGAAACCAGTCAATGTGCAAGCTTTGCATGCTACACCTGTTCATGCAGAGATACAGGAAAAACAGCAAAAGCTACCTAGTTGGGGCGTTTTAGAAGACTTTTGATTAAAAATTATGTGTACTATTTTAAGGCATTTTGATCCAATCCCCATGTGCATCGTGTAAGCGGGACGGAAATTACTAGTTGAAGCCAATTTTAAACAAAAGAGTCAAAAGTTGATACCCGCCTTTCAGCCTCATTCAATCTCTTCTTAACCCTTAGATTTATCTCTGAGGTTAAATAGAACAACCCTAATTTTAACTCCAGAGCCTGAAGTCTTTAATGCAGTGCACTATCTCTAGCTTTAGTTTTATTTCTGAGAGGAATAAATTTCTGAGAGGCAGACTGCTTGCTTGTTCCTGGTGCATCAGAAGAAAAGATCATGACCTCTGCTGTCCTCCTCACCTGTGAAACATTAAGCTAAATTGGTCATTTGCTCTATCCAGCACACTCGTAAAGGGAGTTTAGTTGCAAACGAAAGCTTCTCTTATTTTGCATCTTTGATCTTTGTAAACGACCTTTGAGTCTTATTTCCTCCTCTCCTGAGGAAAAAAAAATTAAAAAAGGAAACCACTCGACTAATGGGTGACCTACCCACCAGGTCAATGTTCCCTGGCTTAATTTAGTTGTTATTAATGTACAGATCTCCATGTGTCTTTGGCTTTCTCATTTAATGAGTAATCAGTTAAAGAAATCTTTCCAGGGCTCAGGGAGCAGACATATCCACAGTTATTCCCCAAACTGGATTCTTAGGCGGCTTTATCTTTTTTGTTCTTATTAGCTCAGCACAAAAACTAGCAACATTTTCATCTAATGATACAGGTGCATAGCCTAAAAGTCCAACAGTACCAGAAACAAGAGCATTAAAAAAATTAACTGCCTTCTGCTGCATTCTGCCACACTATGGATTCCCACTCCCCAGAGGCAGTGATTACCTCAGTCACTTAGTGCCCAAGCAAAGCAATCCTTTGACTACTCATAGGCTGAAAAGATTGGACTCGAGAGGACTCTGGGAAAGTTTTCTTGAAGAGACATTATAGCTAATAAGGCTGTGATTCCCACAGGAAAAAAAAAAAAATCTTTTTGGAAATACGATCTGGACAAGATCTGGTAAGACTGCTTCTAAAATTTCTCCCACAGTATTGTAATCACCAACCTGTCCTCCTTCACCCAATCTTGCCAACAGCTTTGGGGCAACAGCCCAACACGCATACATCTCCTCAGGGGGTGGTTTGCCAGTAGTGAGATTTATAGCAGCAAATTCGTCTTTTTATTTATTCAACACCACTCTCTCTCACAGATAGGTTCAAGAGAGCCAGACCCCTGCTTTCTCCTCGAACCAGAGTGGGTAGAAAGATGTTCTGCTCTTTCCCTTCTTCACAAGGAAATAAACAGGAGAGTGAGCCACGAAAGATTTATTTGTTCTCATTTGTGGGCCATAGTGGTGTCCTTCTTGGAATACAGACACAGCAATTTTGTCTCGCATTCTTTCATGTATTCACAGGATCATACAGATTTGGGAGAGTATTTCGAATTCATGTTTCGTTGTGCATTCAGGTCACAGGCTTGCCCCCTCAATCAACTTATTTTGTAGTTTTGTGAATCATCTTCTCTGTCAGTATATGCATTGTTACCTCCCAAGTACCGTCCTCAGGATATTCCCTTCTCTTGCTGTGTCCTTCCTTCTCAGACCCTGTTCAACTCTTCCTTGCCTAGTTCTTTTTCATCCTCCTTAGGGTCTTTGTCTTTTAGAAACTGTTGGCTATAGTGCTAAGCCTCTCTCTCTGCTCCTCTCACTAGGGTCCCCCTTGAACCTTCTCTGAAGCTTTGGTCTCCATCTCCTTCAGGCTATACCACAGAGATGGCCAGGCCTTCTGCAGGTGCAAAAGAGCAGTTCATTTGCTTCAACTTATTGGGTCAAACATGAAAGTAATTTCCCACGGAGACAACAAGCACTGCATTTCCTTCATGTAATCAAGCTGGATGAGCCCCTTTCCTCTGAGGCTGAACACAGGGCACCTTTTCACTTCGCAATCCCAGGCCAAGCTCTTAGGCAATATTTTCCCTCTATCACAGTCAAAATGAATGGGCATTTTATAAACTCAAGGGCTTACAATATATAGTGGAATTACATAAGAACTCACCTCCAAGAACAAAGGAACATAGTCACAGAGTTGGATGCTATACATTGTTGCACTTTTGTTTGCCCTCAGCTTCTATTCACAGTTGAAAGGCAGCAATCTGTACCTACCCCCAGTTTTTCCCTCCCTCCTTCTCAGTCCTCTGTGGACCTTAAACCTTAATCTGAGTCCAAGCTCTGATGGAATGTGCAGTCCTCTTGTCAGGGGGACCAAGGGGGACCTAGGACAACATACCATGCTCTGTCTGAATGACCTAGAGAAACAGCTGGGTTTTCAATACTCCGCTGATAAGGTTTCAAACATATACCTCAAGGAAAAGAGGGCACCATTAGGAACACAGAGTTAAGCCCTTAGATCATCCAAGCTTACCTGGCTCTTCCCAATCTTCCCAAACTGATAGCATAGGTCCCCAATCAACCAAAACTTTGGCATGCTGTCTGCACAAGGCAAGATGATTCTAACCCCCAGTAGGCTCCCGAATACTCAAACAGGCATGAAAGACTCAGCAGACCCTTGTTAAAACCTTCAGCTGCCAGAAATCCATAGAAATAGGCCTGAGCTAATGCTATGCTCTAGATACCTGCTCCCCTGCATCCAGGTTCACGCGAGCTGCCTGTTCCCACAGAGCAAATTTGACCTAAGTCCAGGGAGGTCAGACTCAAACATATCGCTGAGTACCTCACTTTCTCAGTCGAGCCCAAGGCATTCCACTGGCTGCAACTACCTCTGTCCTCATTGGTAGCAGTGGACCTTCTACCACAGCCCCGACTAGGCCTCCACATCTGAAGGGCACACAGATATAAGAAATTTCCGAAATTCTGTTCAGTTAGAAAGCCATCTTACTAAAACTCCAGTCTGTTCCCACAGACCTTCTGTATTTCTTTCAGTGGACTGCCCAAAGGTGAGTGAGCTATCTTTGTAAGACCTCTGTATCAGAGAGCCCAGAACAGGGTGGGTCATTACTTACCCCAAACCAAGAGAAGAAACAGCCATCTCCAGCTCAGAAGTTCTTGGCTGGGATCTCCCAACTGCCCCGTCCTGATTATATAGGGAAAGGGTGCTGTAAATGTCCTGGTAATTCACAGCAGGTGTGAGGAGGACTGATGATTGTTTCAGAGAAACACTGGGCACCCAGAGAGGACCAACAGGAAATTGTAGGGCTAGTCTTCCAAACCCTAGTGTGTATAAAATCACCTGGGAACAGTGAAAAATGTCTATTTCCAGGATTCAGTCACAGAGATGATATTCAATGATAAACAATGGGCATCCCTAGTGCATATGAATTGCCAAAGCCAAAGAAGCAGGTCTAAAACTACAATTAACCCCAGAGGAGAGAACTTCCTATGAGAGGAAAGGATTCTGTTCTCAGGGGAAGAGTAGCTTTGGCTCCTGGCTGAGTCAATGCTAATAACAATAATAACGTTAACTTTTACAGCGTGCTTGCTCTCTGCCAGGCACTGTGCAGGTGCTCTATAGGCATTATTTAATCTTCCACAATACATGCTAATATCCTCATTGTATAAAAGAGGCCTAGATTGGCTGTTATGTGCCACATAACTGTAAGTAATAAAAACTAGAATGGACTGATATTAGTCTGACTCAAGTCCCTGATGTCTCTTAACAGTAACCCTTACACCTTAGTAACATCCCTCTGTGTCACTGAAAATACTGAATCAGCCACTTAACTATGCTTATCCGTGTCCCCAGAGCCCACTACTCCCCTTCAGTGTAGCTGCATGGGATCACAGCCCCTGGAGACAGCTGTAGAGGATGTTGGTTGAAAATACCTACTCAGCCCTCATTTCTTATGAGATTCTAAGAGCTCTGCATGGGCTAACTTATTTCATCTTGATAACAACTCTATTACTGCCACTATGTAGATCAGGAAACACTAGGGCCTGAAGACATTTAAAAGTTGTGAGAGACTGAATATATAAACGGACAAGGGCAGGACCACATATAAAAACAGAACTCTGACCTGCAGCCATCTTCCCAGGAAACCAATCCCCTTATCTATGACCAACAGCCCAGGAAGCCAGCCTGCTGTGAGTCAGACTTTTCAGAGGTCTGGTTGCTATATTCAGTAACAATACAGGAAGTGAAACAATGACTTCTATAACAATCTGGCCCAAATGGCCAGGGCTTGACTAATAACTGACAATTTCCCTAAATTTTGTCCCCACTTCCAACTTAGGACCAACCAGAGAAAGCCAAATAGGCTCTTCTAACCAGTCACATAGATGCTTCAGTTAGTTCAACAGGCTCCAGTCGAGGAACACCTGGAGCCTTCCCTCTGTCCACACAGCTTTCCCACTCCTCTGCCTGCCTTTCAGTCTCTGTGAAGACATAAGCGATGGTGACTGACTCCCTTGCTACATAGCAAGTTCAGAATAAATAGCCTTTACTTGTTCTCTTGGTTGGTCTTTTTTTTTTTTTTTTTCTCCTACAGTTGCTCGAGATTACGTAGCATCTGAGAAACAGAGCTGGGATTCAAACCAGGCATTTGGACCCCAGAGTCCACTCTCTTTAACTTGAAGATATAAAGCCTGCCCAGAGCCTTCAGATTCACTCCCAAACTAGTATCTGCTTCTTCTAAGCCTTTGAAGATGCCTGACTTCTCCATCTAGTCTACCAGCTTCATTAGAGTCCCCTGGCCCAGGGTTTCTCAATATCAGCACTATTGACATTTTGGTTCTGACAGTCCTTTATTGGGGGTGGGAGGTAGGATGTGCATTGTAGGGTATGATGCTCAGCAGCATTCCTGGCCTCTACCTATGCAGGTGCCAGTAGCACATTCCCAGCTCTGACAACTAAAAATATCTTCAGATATTGCCCTGGGTGTAAGGAGGAGACGGATGGGGAATAAAATGTCCCCCAGTTAGGAACCATGATCTAGAACAGTGCTTCTAGAACGTTTCACATGTAACAAATCACTTGGGGACCTTGTTAAAAATTCAGATTGATTCAGGAAGTCTGGGGTGGGGCCTGAGATTTTGCATTTTTAACAGCTTCCAGGGGATGCCAATGTTGCCCACCCGAGAAGCAAAAATCTAGATTGGAGTGCTTTCTTCAAATGTAGATTCCACGCACCCAACCCAGAAAATGCTTATTCAGAATGCCTGGCTGGGGCTCAGGCAACTGTATTCCGACAAGTTTCTAAAGCACTTCTTATGCACAATAAAATGTGACATAACTGTGGTCTTGTTTTAGTAACTTCAGGTCCGGGACCCAGGGTTTCAGATATTCTGAGATCGGCATGGAATCCCCTGGGAATCCTGAACACAGCCCACAGCTGTGGTAAGGGACACCTCACGGCAGTGATAAGTGTTTGATCCTCTGCCCCAAGGGAAGACTGTTTATTTTGACATGGCTGGAGAGAAATCCCTCCCAAGGGAGAGGGGCACTCCACGATTCTAGGACAGACCAAAGAAATGGACTCTGGCTACTGGAAGCAGATATGGGCATTCTAAGGGGAAAGAAGGCTTCAGCGGGGCCCACAGAAGCAAGCTCAAGAAGGAGATGGAAAGGCAGCTCCAAGAGCTTCCTACAGCAAGGGTCAGTAAGGAAGAGTCTCCTAGAATGAATACATTCCCAATATTTAATCCTCCCCCTTAGGTCACTCAGCTTAAGACTCAAAAAGAGAGCCAGAAGCAGAGGGAGGGACACACACACACACACACACACACACACACACACACATTCCAGAGAAAAGGGTTTGTCTAGCTAGGTATTGGTTATAAATTCGTCATAATTATTTGGGATCTTTCATTCTAAGAGTATGTACATCCCCTACCAGAAGGATTAATAAAATGATTTACTGCTGTAAGATCCTTGAGTTAAAATTGCGTGTATTCATATGCAATGCAATAATCTAAATGAGATGGGGGGAGGTGAGTGGAAAGGTAAATCAAAGAGGAACAGAGAAAACCTAACTTTCTCTAGAGTTAACATGATTATCTACTAGTAATGCACCTTAAGTCTTTGCATACAAGGGAAGTCAGGAAAGCATCCCCATGTATAAGCTCAGCCCTGTGTTAGACACTTTATTTGCATGATCTAATTTAACCTCAAAACAACCCTATGAAGTAGGTGTCATTGCCTACTTTTTTGGATCAAGAAACCAAAGCTCAAAGAGTTTAGTAATCCTTCATATCACATAGCAAATAAGAGTGAAATCTGTATACTTCCTTTTTTCTCTTTACCTTATTTATCTATTACATTCGTTAAATTAGAAATCTGCCATTTTATACCCAATTATGGCTCAAATGACCATAAATGGCACCATCCAAGCCACTTGACAGATGGCATCTGGCTTACTCAAGGCACCTCCTACCTTGTCTTCAGGCTTCCAGTTTTGCTCTCACTCAATCTACTCTTCACATAGCCACTGGAGTGATATTTTTTAAATTTTTTTTTCAACGTTTATTTTATTTTTGGGACAGAGAGAGACAGAGCATGAACGGGGGAGGGGCAGAGAGAGAGGGAGACACAGAATCGGAAACAGGCTCCAGGCTCTGAGCCATCAGCCCAGAGCCCGACGCGGGGCTCGAACTCACGGACCACGAGATCGCGACCTGGCTGAAGTCGGACGCTTAACCGACTGCGCCACCCAGGCGCCCCTGGAGTGATATTTTTTAAATGCAACTGTTATCAAATCCCACTCTCCTTCCCCTCCATTGCCCTTGATAACAAAACTTAAACTGCTTTGTCTTACAATGCTAAGATACAACCCCTCCCTACTTTTCCAGCTTCATTTTCCCCAATGTCCTCCTCCCTTTCCTCTCACCTCTACTGTCCTTTCACCTTGTGTTCAAGTCAGAGTGAATTCCTTTTATTTCTTTCAGCAATTCCATGTTCTCCCTCATGTCTTCCTCTCCGCCCAAAATGCTCTCCCTGCTTGGATAAGTTTGACTTACTGTCCCAAGGCATCACATCCTCAGGGAGGCCTGTAGTCCCTCACAGTTTACACTCCCATAGCACCCTGTGCTTTCCCTATCATGACGTTCAACACACTTTGTTGTGGTGGCCACAAGAATTCACCTCCCAGATCTGACTGAGGGGTATATAATTCAATGACTCCAGCATGGAAGCCATACTTACCTCCAGCAGCTTCCAGCCCATGACTGAGCTTAGAGGAATACTAAAGCAGGTCCATTCCTGGAAGATGTGATTCCTCTGATTGCTGACTTGGCTAAAAACTCTCATCTGTGGTGCCAAAACTTTATGAGAATAGCACAGATTTGTCCTACATATATTTCTTGCTTCCTTCTCTCCTCCACAGGGTCAGACATGCATTGTGTTCTAATGGTTCTATCGTGCTCTCCCAACCTCACCTAGCTCCCTCTCCATTTTCTTTTATAGGCATGTTCTCCAATAAGTCTCCTGCTGTCTGTTTCTCAGAGGACCAGAACTAACATCCTCATGTAATTCTCTATCTCTGCTCAATGGAGTCTGAGCCATATGAGAAAAGGGCCCACCCAGTCTGTTTTATAGAAGTCACTATTACAACTCCCATACCTAACACAGTGCCTGGCATATTGTAGCCACCCAGTAAAAACTGTCAAGTGAATGTCATTAAATGAAGGATGACTGATTCTTCTGAATCTGATTCCAGAGCCCATTTTCTTTTCACCTCTCCATGTTTCTTCCCTACTGCCTCTGCCTTACACACACACACACACACACACACACACACACTCACACACACACACACACACACACACACACACACACACACACACAGCAATACTCTGTGCTAGGTATGTTGTGATAATCAGATGTAAAGTACCATGGTTCTTGGGATGCCTGGGTGGCTCAGTCAGTTATGGATCCAACTTCGGCTCAGGTCATGATCTCACAGTCCATGGGTTCGAGCCCTGCCTCAGGCGCTGTGCTGACAGCTCAGAGCCTGGAGCCTGCTTCGGATTCTGTGTCTCCCTCTCTCTCTGCCCCTCCCCTGCTCATACTCTGTCTCTCTCTGTCTCAAAAATAAATAAAAACATTAAAAAAAAAAAGAACCATGGTTCTTACTCTCAAAAGAAGCTAATTATATAGAAGCACTAAGTGTGATTTTTCAACAAGCCTTTGTGAGGAAGGGGTGAGGAAGCAGGAATAAGAAAAAATATCCAGGTATTTGGGAATAATACACCCAACCATTAAGATTTTGCTCTCTTTACTGCTGTATCTCTACTGCCTATAACAGTGAATGACACAAAGAAGGCAGTCAATAATTTTCGCAAGATGCATGGATGAATGAACTGATTCATTGAGTTCTATGGATTTTTCCATTCTCTCCATGTATGCCCTTGACACAAATGTTCTAGAATTAACATAGATATAATGTAAGAGTCTAAACTTGACCTTTATTTTCAAAATTTTTAATAACATTTTGCTTTGGGGTAAACACACCACTTGATAAAATGTCTCTTAAGTCTTGGTAGTATTTGAGGAATTGGAATTTGATTCTTAACATTCTAGGAGAAGCACTTAAGGAGTTTCTAGGTAAGAAATTAGAAAGTAAACTATTGGCAATTTATCCTTATGAAAATAAGAAATCTTGCCAAACAAAACCATCCCTGATCAAAATAATACAACTAAAACACCATCACCACACACTACGACCAAGGCCTGTGCTGTGTACCGTGAGCACTGAAAAGCGGCACAAGATATGTCTTGTCATTGAGGACTCTGGTGTCACTGGAGATGAGGAAATTCACCTGAATACTTGAGACCCACTTAATGGTCCTCACAGATGCTCTTAACCATCTTTGAAGAGGTGATTAAGTTGTTATCACCTCCATAAACTCTCCCCAGATCCCCTTCTTCCTCTTTTTCTCTTTATTTTGTTTCATCATAGTCTACATTGATTTAGAGCTGGTTGGTCACATGCAGATCTGTTTATTCTCACTATTCATTTGAGAGCATTTGTTGATATATTCTATGTGATGGTATGGAAGTAATATCTTATAATCCTACAGCATGTCATGGCTTAAAAAAAGTAATCCCAACCCCTAAGTTTATCCTTTTTCAGCCCTGACAAAAATTCTCTGAAGCAGGAAGGACTGACACGGCAACAGTCACTCCACAGATGAGGACACTGAGACTTGAAAAGGTTGGAGTTGGACAGGCCTGGATTTGAATTCTAGCTCTGCTGTGAATTGTGTGGACTTGGAAGCTCATTTTTTTGCTCTGAGCCTCCATTTCCTGTAAAATGGGGAATAATGTTGTCTTGCTTCTTACAGTTTAAAAAAAATTTTTTTTTAATGTTTATTTATTTTTGAGAAAGAGAGAGAGAGGCAGAGAGAGAAGGAAACACAGAATCCTAACCAGGCTCCAGGGTCTGAGATGTCAGCACAGATGTGGGGCTCAAAATCACAAACTGCAAGATCATGACCTGAGCTGAAATCAGACGTTTAATTGACTGAGTCACCCAGGCACTCCTACTTCTTATAGTTTTGAAGATCAAGTGTATTGTGTGCAGATCTCAGCTAGAGACTGACATATAAATAATTCATTAATAAACAGTAGGAATAAATGAACAAATAAGGTGTGTTACAGAGCTAATTAAAAGGCATGTTTTGAACCCAGATCTCAACTCCAAGTCCAGAGATCTTTTGAAGATACCCTTGATTAACTGTCTTAAATCATAAGCTTCTTTATGGCAGAAGGGACTTTTAAGTCATCTTTGTATCTACAGAAGGCCTTAACAGACTACTTTTCAATTTCTAAGGGCTAAACATTATTAATTAAATACAAATAGTTATCTTACTGAATTTCCAGTCATCTTTCTTCAATCCCCTAAGGTCTCAGAGTACCTGATATATACTATGGCAACATGTTGGGATTGTGTTTGACCATGAGCAAGAGAATATATGACAATAGTAGCTTACACATAAGATATCATTCATCTCATGCAAGGAAAGAATGGGAATAAGTTGCAGTTGTCCAGGGCTTCTCTAACGGTACAACAATGCCATAAGGGAACCACGTTTCTTCTATCTTCTTTCTTCATGGCCTTAAAATGGCTGAACCTTAATCCAGCGTCTACATCAGCATGTCCATGTTCCAGGCAGAAATAAAAGTGAAGAGAGATGTATAAATAACCAAAGAGCAAGAACTGCATTACTAGCAACTGGTAGCTGCAAGGAGGCACAGATTATGGACAGATAGAGGTATAATAAGGCACCCAGCCTCTATTATTATAAAGGAGACAAAGAAAAGGAATTGAGACAAGGGAATTTCTCTTCATGAACCCAGAACCTAGCATGGTGCTTGACAAACAGCAAGTCATCAGTAAAAAATTGTCCAATATATAAGTATATCCTTAGTAGCCCCAAGACCTCAGTCGAGCCAAATTGGCTTTATCAGCAGAGCCCCATGTGAAAAACACTTGGCAAATTCTGGGGCTCGCTGATCACCATTTACCTAAAGGCCAGCTGAACTTCTGCAAGTATTAGGGTACCAAAGTACTGGAATCTCTCTTACATCTTCCTGACCAGCACTATCTTCATAATGCCAGTGATGCTGACTAGATCAGGATCTGAGAAGCAAACATCCTTTTGGTATAGATGGCCATCATCCTCACGGCCAGCACTATGCAAATATTTTTTCCGAGATGCATTTATTGGTGACTGCATGAAATTCACTCTGCTAACTCATGCCAAGGGTTCTCTCTGGAAACCTCATAGAACCAACATGGAGTTGCTGCAGAAAGTTATGCTGCATCTGATAAAACCATCAGCGCTATGGCTGAGGTGTTTCATTAGGGCGAAGGTGGAGTAAAAGCAGAAATTCGCTAGAGCCGCTAATCTCTCTGCAGCCAGCAGCTAAGAGTTTCAAATTGAGCCCTAAGTTTAATGTGATTTAGTATATTTGCTCAGTGTGCCATTTTACCCCTGGGTTAACATGGGAAAATGAAGAAAGAGCTAATTGCACTATTATCTCTTCAACATAATGGGCCAGTGCCCCAGAGCAGCTGCTGTTCTTATTAGATCCTGTCACCAGGGGGAAATACTGCTTTCTCTTTCCCAAGGTTCAACTTCTTTTGTTCACTAACTGTGTTTACAGGACACACTTGTCTGGCTTGCTACTCTACGTCGGGTGCCATAGTCATACCCTCTCTTTAGCATTCTTTCTCCCAAACCCTTGATATCAAGTTTGTATCTCTAAATTAACAACTTTGATTCTGAAGGCAATGCATCTCCGGAAATCGTTCATAAGGTAGGGAAAAAAGAGTACTTCAAGAGGTCCTGAGCCCTATTCCTATCAATTACTAACTGTGGGTCCCTGGGCAAGTTATGTAATTTGCCCTGAACCTCAGTTTCCTCATCTGTAAAATGGGGATAATAGTAGATGCTAACTCTGAGGGCTATGAAGAATAATGAAATAAGCGGGGCGCCTGGGTGGCGCAGTCGGTTAAGCATCCGACTTCAGCCAGGTCACGATCTCGCAGTCCGTGAGTTCGAGCCCCGCGTCAGGCTCTGGGCTGATGGCTCAGAGCCTGGAGCCTGTTTCCGATTCTGTGTCTCCCTCTCTCTCTGCCCCTCCCCCGTTCATGCTGTGTCTCTCTCTGTCCCAAAAATAAATAAACGTTGAAAAAAAAAATTAGAAATAAGTGAATTGTTTAGCCTTGTGTATATGGTGGACACTCAATTGCTATATATAATTATGATTATTAATTTTAAATACACTTTATACATCATGCAAAATGACTGAAAACATGGCAGAAGGTGTTAAAGGAGAATTACAAAACATAAAGAAGGGGTGCCTTAGCAGCATTCTCTAAGTAAAGCATTTATATTATAGCAGATTACATTTTTATTACCTTTGCTCTATGTGTGGGGATGAGTGGAGTGACAATCAAGAAAAACAAGAAGCTCGGGTATAATAAAGTAACTAATATTTGGATAGTATATGAGAGCTTTCAATTATTTCCTCAAGTAATTTACTGAGAGTTAGATAACACATGAATTATGAATAGAGGAACACAAGATTTGTGGTTGGAATACATATCTTAAAGTCTCAGCTCTGTCATTTGCCAATTATACAAACTGGGGCAAGAAACTCACCTTTTCTGGGGCTTTTCCAACATGTAACACAGGTATGATTTGATTTACCCTCAGATGTTTTGAAAATGAAAATGAAAAATTAACTTAGAAAAGCTTCAAACACTTAAGAGCCACACAAACACCTGCATATGAGTGTTTCCAGTAGCTTCATTCATAATCTCAAAAAAAAAAAAAAAAAAAAGGGAATCAACCAAAATGTTCTTTAATAAGTGAATGGATAAAAAAAAAACTGATACTGATCTTGTTTTCTAATACCACTCTCCAATAAAAAGAATGAGGGCTCACGGAAGAGATGAAGAATTCTAGGATTGAGGCAGGAAATCTACAAGGTAAGTATGGAGCATCTCGTACTGCCAAAAAGTAAGAAGCTCCTAAAACAAACAAACAAACAAATCCACAGTCATTGGGATATGTTAAAGGAACATAACAGCCAACCAATGGCCAAAGCTGAAACAATTTGAGGATCAAAATAAAATTTTACTGGATTAGAACTCAAAATAGAAAATAAATATCCATGAGGCCATACAGACATAAATAAATGTTTGAATATATAAGTGGGGAGAAGAGATAAATTTCCCATACAGAAAAATTTCAAGTGCTTTAGGTAAATATTCTGTCCTCAAGGAGGTGGAACATAATTCCCCACACCTTAACTATAAGCTGCATATAATGACTTTCTTCCCAAGACACAGTAAAAAAAAGAAAAGAGGATATGTGTGGTGGGGGGAGTTATTTTATAGTGGGGAAACATGACAAATACTGCCTCAGCCAGGTGATCAGGGGCAACATCAACAGTCATAAATAGTGTTGATAGTATGTAGCCTGAATATGATGTGATAGAAATGTCATTTTATGTCTGTGACCTTCCTCCAAAAACCCCATAACCCTTGCCTAATCATGAAAAAAAGCAACAGACAAATTCCAATAGATGGGCATCCTTTAATATACCTGACCAATACTCTTCAAAACACTCAAGATTCTACAAAAAATGAGGGAAGGCTAAGAAATATTCACAGCCAAGAGAAGCCTGTGGAGACATGACAACTAAATGCAATGTGACATCCTAGATGGAATTCTGGAGCAGAATAAAGTCATTAGGTAAAGCCAGAGAACATGTGAAGAGAGTATGAACTTTAGTTAATAATAATCCACTAATTTTGGCTCATTAATTGTAACAAATCTACCACAGTAATGTTGATTATAGTAGAAGATACGTGTGGAAATATATGGACAGAACTTATCTTCCCCATTTTTCTATAAATCTTTTCTTAAAAATTATGTTTATGTAAAAATAAAATAAAAAATAAGTCATGCAGAAAAAAACTACCATTTGATTTCACTTATATGTGGAATCTAAAAAACAAAACAAATGAACAACAAACTTGCAGAGTAACAGCTGTAGAAAGTATCTTGTCTTTCAGACCATTGCACTTGTTAGCTTAAAATGCTCCCATAGCTTCCTATCATACTAACCTAAAACCCAAATTCGAATGGCCTCTAAGACCCTATATGTTTTGGTCCCTATGTCCCTCTCTTAAAGCTCCTTGGCTCATTCACCACATGCTAGCTCATTGTCCTTCTCCCTGTTTCTTGAATATGCCAGGCATATTCCTGCCTTATAGCCCTTGTACTTGAAGTTCTGTCTTCCTGAAATGCTCTTCCTCTAGCTCTCAGTTCAGCTCTCTCCTCCTTGAACTGGCATTGTCTGACACAATCTGAAATCACCCATTCCTCCCCTGAGTTAGCTCCTTGGTCGTCCACGAAGCAGGTCCCAAGAGATATTAGGCATGCATGGGATGTCCTAGGAGGTATGCCTGTGGGAGCTAGGGGAGCTGTCACACTGGGGTGTTAAGTCTGACCCCTGTAAAGGGAAAGGAAAGAGGGTTGGATAAGAAGCATCTCAGGGGTGCCTAGGTGGCTCAGTTGATTAAGTGTCCAACTCTTGATTTCAGCTCAGGTCATGATCTCATGGTTTGTGAGTTCAAACCCCATGTCAGGCTCTGTGCTGACAGCACGTGTCGCCCACTTGGGATTCTCTCTCTTCTTACTCCTCTCTCTCTCTGCCCCTCCACCCACTTGTGCTCCTGTGTGCGCTTTTTCTCTCTTTCAAAATAAATAAATAAACTTCATTTTTTTGTTTAAAGCATCTCAGACTGTGGTGCGGTTCTGACAGTTTTGTCAAGGGTGATACAGAGTCCTCAAGCCAGAGTCACCACTGGAGGAGTCCTGCATGCCACAGCAATGAGCTGGCCTTAGTATCCCCACCAAGCTCAGTCACTGGCTGGAAGTAGCACTGGCTAAGTGTGATCTCAGCGTCAACACTGCAATGCATTCAGGGTGCAACAGCTTGGGCCACTGACCAATGATTTCCCATTTCCCACAGTGGGAGATGTTCATGGAGGCCACATGCCCACTACAGCATGCTCTATCACCTCCCTTTGTTCTTCATAGCACTTATCAATATTTGATACATCCTATTAATGTGTCTGTTGCCTCCCCGTCCTCATACCACTGACAAGAGTACAGATGTTTTAGCTGTCTCATTCATCACTGTAACCCAGTACCCAAACACTTCCTGGCACACAGTAGGTGCTCAAAAAAGGTATTAAATGACTCTCTAGGTTTGTGGCAGGGCAAAAAGAAAAAGAGGACCAGTCCATATTCCCTCTCTTTACTGGTACATTCCAATAGATGGGACTCTGCAGTAAAAACCAATCAACTTTGTATACATTAAAAAAGAAACCTGCTGAACTTTTTTTCTGCCCTGATTCATACTAAACTAGGTTATCCATTATAACCACACCTTTCCCTGATCTTGTCTGTATTTTCCTAACAGGAGACATTCTATTTAATCCACATTCAGGTGAGAAAAGTTATAATAATACAGGGTAGTTGCATAGTATTTTGTATTCTTAGTTTGCAAAGCACATCCACATTCATCATCTCATTAATTCCCCTCAACAATCCTATGTGGTACTTATTATTATCCTCATATTCTAGAGGGAAAAGCTGAACATAAAGAAAACCAGAAGAAGCCAAGATTAGAATGCCCACATGAAATTCTCCCAGTAGAAGGAAACAGTAGTACATCTGGTCCAGGTGGAATTGTTTGATTATTCCCCCAGAGGTCCAGTCGGAGTCAATGCAGCAATTCTTTGTAAGATCAGAAAATGAGTTTTAAAACAAAATCTATTGTTTGACCCATTTCCCTTTGAAGTATTTTTGTTTTCCTGACTCTAGTTTTGTTTTTTTTTTTTTTAATTTGATTACACAACTTTAATTTTCTGAGCATCTACAATTCTGTGCTAAAAGATTCCTGCCCTGATCTCTACATGGAATGTTGGCTTACAAGCGAACTCTTGATATCAGCATTTCCTGATGTGGTTCAGTAAAGTCCTCATTCATTTCTCTTTGCAAGGTTATTTTTCACTTTTACAGACTATAGTATATGTTTAATATATATATATATATATATATATACATATATATATATATATATATATATATACCTATACATATATACTATTTATTTCCTATACCATAGCTAGTGATTCATCTATTGTTTGATCCAATTGTTATTTATTGTACGCATGTTTCCCTGGGAGATGTCATGGGACCTATAAAGGAAAGGTAACTATGATCTCTTCATGGAAAGGCTGGGATATGAATTAGATCATAAAAGACAGAGAGATCAAGAAAAGAATTCAAAAATTTAAAAAAATATATTTTTAGAGAGGAAGGGGCATGCACATGAGCAAGTGAGCAGGGAAGGGGCTGAGGGAGAGAGAGAATCTTAAGCAGGCTCTATGCCCAGCATGGAGCCCAATGTGGGGCTCGATCTCACAACTGTGAGATCATGACGTGAACCAAAATCAAGAGTTGGACACTTAACCAACTGAGCCACCCATGCACCCCAAGACACAAGGTTTAAAATATAAGAAGAGACAAGAAATCTTAGAATAAAAAAAAGATGAAACTCCAAGCCAGACGTTTAATTCTGTCATGGTATGCATGTTTCTCATGGATACCAATTTTGACTAGGCTCATCGTTCTCACAGTTTGGGCCTAAAGACCTTCCAAATGTCCCAAACACACAAACAACAGACAAAATATCATAACCTCTGTATCTAGTCCCATTGGTGTGCATGCATCCTCTTACACAGGTGGATGTCATGTTCAAGTCAGGCTGCATATGGGCCACAAGCTGCTATTCCCCACTCCCAGTTGCATGCCAGGCAGAGCTAAGAGATCCGAGCTCTTACAATTAGCCCCTTAGATTTCTTCATAGTCAACAGCCACGACAACTGACTGGAACCAGTCCTACAGATGAAACCAACCTGCCACTCCAGACCTGGCTCTGCTCAGGACAAGAAGACAGTTAAGTGAATCTGTTACTTTCCCCTTCTTACCTTGATTGAACCTGAATTGACTATCCCAATAATATTTCACAATAAGAGCCAAAGTTACTTAAAGTCACATTTGTTTGCAATCTCCTTGTACATAGCTCAAAATAATGTCACTAAGATAGCTCACATGTGTACAAACCTCATTTGACTTTTATGAGAGCCACAAGATGTTCCCATACTAGATGACACATGAGAGAACTGAGACTGGAAATGAATTAAAATGACACTGAAAAGGTTAAGAAATGATTTTCTGCAAATCTAGGTCTCCTCCTTCCTGCTTTGTCCCTTGTTTAGCAACCAAATAACAAGCTTTTGAATACATCCATTCCAAGACTTGGGATATTGCAGATTTTCTAAATATTAATCCTGGAATGATTCATACATGCAATTAGTTTTGTTTTAGTTGTGTTCTGGGAAATACTGGTTTAGTTCAGCCTCCTCCCATTGTATTGATGAGAAAGCTGAGACCCAAGAGGTCATTAATTCAGTATGATGAAATACACAGAAAGGCAAAATCAGAACTAAAAGTCAGGTCTCCTCATAACTACTCTTCTTTTACACTTCACATTTAGGCCTCCTAATAGTGTCTTAAAAAGCTGCATGGGAGTCTGTTAAGACACCTGATGTGTGATACACTGAACAAAGGGTTAATAATACAGCCTTTGGGTAAAATGGTTAGAAAATTGGATTCTCAATCTAAGTAAGGCTTTATCACAAAGATGTATAAGTTTGTTTATAAGCATGGCAGAGCCTAGGTTTCCAGACCCTTCTTTGGAAACTGCAGTATCATTCTGCATCCCATTTTTACAGGTATGCAGTACAAGTTGAAAATAAATTCCAAAGAAGCTCTAAGGGGAAGACTGCAGTAATTTCAGCCTAGATGAGCTGAAAAAAAAATCACCTCTGAGCTAGACCATAAATCCGGCTATTTTATAGCTTTTCCTGTTCTATTCTTGTGCTTGTTCAAAAAAAAAAAAAATTCAATTTCTTTAGTGAAACTGTATTTAAAAAAAAGTACAGAATGCAAAGTAGATCTTAAAGTCAGAACTTCTATCAAGACAATCTTATCTATATGGATAAAAACCCATACGGATATCTCTTGGGCTTTCAGATAGTCTGCCTGGAGGTAACCCAGGTTTTCATGCAGCATACAACTCAGACAAATCTTGAGGTCCATACTTCCCTAAAGAAGGTGGCAGTGCTGGATCAGGGGATGATGGCCCCAACCCGGGTATTTTGCTTACTGTCATCACATAAGGCATACCTCACACCCACCAAGCCAACAGTCTCTTCCTGGGGGCAAGGAAATGATTTAACTTGGGTTCTGCTCTACCATTTAGAGCTACACAGAGATACAAGAGAGGTCATCCAACTAGACAGTAACTGAGGGATTACAGAAATCTAGTCAATATGTGATCAAAGTATAGATTTAATATTCACTTTCTGTGAAAGAGCAAACCAGATGTTTTAAATCTTACAGTACAAGTCTTCCATTTATAAGAAACACTGGGCTCAACTTCATTTTGCTTTTTTCCCAGCTTCTAAGATTTTTTTCCTTTGCTTAGCAATGTATCTAAAGCTTCCTGCCTGAATCTCCCTCCGGTTATTATTTACATACACTCAACATTACAGAATTTTCTTAAAACCCTGGTGAGTCAAGCTTAAAGCAGACTACAAAATTTCCAGTCACATGGCAATCTGCCTTCACCCATGTGTCCTTAAACTATTTAGATGCTACCGAAGACCTTTGTGAAGGTGGTTCTCTTTTCTTTTTTCTTTTAATGTTTCTTTTAATGTTTATTTGTTTTTGAGAGAGAGAGAGACAGAGCGTGAGCACGTGCACCAGTGAGCATGAGTGGGGGAAGGGCAGAGAGAAAGGGAAACAGAAAATCTGAAGCAGGCTCCAGGCTCTGAGCTGTCAGCACAGAGCCCAATGTGGGACTCGAACTCATGAACCGTGATATCATGACCTGAGCCGAAGTCAGATGCTTAGCCAACTGAGCCATCCAGATGCTCCTGTAGAGGTGGTTTTCTAAGGGCATTTTTGAGCAGAGGCAAAGACCAGGACAGCTTGGGTACAAAAACACTTTTTTCTTAAAATTGTATTTATACAATGCCTTACACTATATAAAGCGCTTTTCCAAATCATTTAGTGGTTCGCAAGCCTAAATGAACATTAGAATCACTTGGAAACATACCAACTCTGATTTCCCACTGCCAGAGATTCTGAATAGAAAGATCTTGGACAGGGCCCAGGAATCTGCATTTCTATCAAACACCTGCAGGAGAGTCTGATGCAGGTGGTATACAGACCAAGCTTAGAAAAACTCTGACTTATAGAAGGCTGACCATGGCTGTGTCAGCTAATGATCACACTTTAGATAATTTTAGAGATTCTAAAAATAAAGAAGCTAATCCTCAAAGAGACATAGATATTTGCCTAATATCTTACATGGCGTGTGAGAGCTAGATTTCAAAAACCACATGTTTGATCCCAAATCCGAAGACATTCACATTAAAAAAGCTGAGTTTATTGTACATGAATTAAAACACTCGAATGAAAGTAAACATTGCTGTATTAGAGAAAGCAACTGTGTGTATGGGTAAAACCCAAAGGATAAAGAAGCCATTTGTGAGACAGAAGGATGAAAAGGAGGTTTTTTCCTTATCACCATAATGTCTAGTGGTCCCTCTCCAGACTTTTCTCCAGGAGTCACAGTCTCTGTCCCTGACCTCCTGGCTGTCACCTGGCCGGTCTAAAAATACTGGATCTCCTCACTGCCATCAGAATATAAACTGATCCAGTAGCAAGTGCAAATGAGGATATTTACTTCACTTTTAACTTTATACCTTTTTTTTCCATTGTTTTCTTCTCAAACTCCTGGCTCCTCTCTCTATTTTGCTACAGGATTCTAACTGTAAATAAGAGAGAAAAGTCTTTATTCGGTAATTTTTTGAATCATTCCTAAATTGGAATCAGACAGAATGTTAATATGAAATCTAATCTCTATTACTAACTTAATGTGTGATCATGGGCAAGTTGTTTACCCTGTCTGGGCTTTGCCAAATAAAGTGGTCAGACCAGAGTTCCTCTAAGGGTACTTTCAACTTTGAAACACTGAGATGCAAACCCTTTAGAGTGAGCACTGAGTATGTGTAAGGCTCTGTGCTGAACTTGGATGATAATAATCAGTCATGGACCCTCAGCATGGAGCTCACCACTTACCCAGGCAGGATGCAATAGGTAGGGAATTTAATGAATTATGGGAAGGAATATTAAGGTGACAGGGAATCATGAAAGAAAGTAATATGAACCCGAGGGACAGAGTATTTCTATCATCTCTTGTCTGTTGGTAAAATATCACCTACTCTTGTCCCTTCCAATCTACCTGTGCACTACAGTCTGAGTGATCTCAAAATGCACATCTGATCACCATTCCAACATAAAACACTTTAAAGTCTTCCCCTTGATGGAGAGTGTGATGCTAAGTGAAATAAGCCATACAGAGAAAGACAGATACCATATGTTTTCACTCTTATGTGGATCCTGAGAAACTTAACAGAATCCCTTGGGGGAGGGGAAGGAAAACAAAAAACAAAAAAAAGAGGTTAGAGTCGGAGAGAGCCAAAGCATAAGAGACTCTTAAAAACTGAGAACAAACTGAGGGCTGATGGGGGGTAGGAGGGAGGGGAGGGTGGGTGATGGGTATTGAGGAGGGCACCTTTTGGGGTGAGCACTGGCTGTTGTATGGAAACCAATTTGACAATAAATTTCAAATAAAAAAATAAAAAAAATAAATTATGTCCTTTAAAGAAAGAAAGAAAGAAAGAAAGAAAGAAAGAAAGAAAGTCTTCCCCTTGAACCTGCAATCCAAATTCCTTCGTGTGACCTAAAAGCCAGGGTCCATGTTTGTTTCGTTCTATCTTGTATCTGCCCCCAGGGCCTATTACAGAATAGGTAAAACTTGCTGAAGAAATAAATCAGAGTGAATGAAATGAGTGAAAATATGACTTGGAAGTTGGCCAGCCCTGAATGGAAAGCACAGCAGGCTGGAACAAAGACTGGAAGGGGAGAGGGGCAATGTTACATAGATGACATGGGAAGCAGGTTCATCCTTTTTACAAGACAGAGAAAAAGCAGACCAGGTTTTAATGCACAGAAAATCCTCCTTATTCTAATCTGAAAAGACAACTGAGATGCACAGTAGGAGCCTGTAAACACAGGGTAAGTCTGTCCTTTTTTTGGGGTGCCTGGTTGGCTCAGGCGGTTAAGCAAATGACTCTTGGTTTTGGCTCAGGTCATGATCTCATGGGTTTCATGAGTTTAAGCCCTGCGTCAGGCTCCATACTGACAGAGTAGAGCCTGCTTGGGATTTTCTGTATCCCCCTCCCCTTTTCTGGCCCTCCCCTACTTGTGCTGTCTCTTTCTCTCTCAACATGAATAAATAAACTTAAAAAAAAAAGTTTTGTCCTCTTTTCAAGGGAATTAAAATTCTCAGAGCTCTTGGTATGGTTGGGACCACGAAGGCACTGAATAGCTTAATCACTGACACTGATGGCCAATTTTGCTGCTTTCAGAGTCGAGGGACTTGTGTGGAAGACCTAGGAATCAAGTCTATTATCTTGCAGACAGTTTTCACATCAGAACCTCATTTCCCCTCATTAGATTCCATGCCTTGCTCCATCTTTTACCTATTTATTCCCTTCATTTTGTCAGTCTGGCCACTTAGAGCTGGGATAAGCATGGGCTTAGGGCTCATCTGAGCAGCAAAATGGATAAGCAGTGCTTCATATTCACAATACTTCTCTTAGCTGATGAAATCTCCTAGGGAAAGTGGGGCAAACCGATTCAGAGTTGTCACAAACCTGAATGAGCCAGATAGAGACACCTTGTATTGAGCACCATGCTGAGTGGTCTGCATGTATTATCCATAGGCAATTGCTGCCAGGTTGTTGAGTGTAGGCTGTAGATGCAGACACTGAGATTTTTCTGGGTCTGAACCTACCAGCTAGGTGACATAGGTCATGTTCACTAACCTCTATGGGCCTCTTTTACCTTGTTTGTAAAACAGAAATAATATCAGCATCTTCCTCATAGGTTGGACTAAATGAGTTTATATATGTAAAGTCCCTGGAACAGTTCTTGGTTTATAATAAGTATCACATAATTGTTCAATGCTGTGGCTGCTTTGTTTGTCATTTGGTCCTCTTTTTAAAAAAAAATGAAGTATGACTTGGCATTTCCCAGAAAACTGAGCACTGGAAAGTTTAACTGACTAGCCCAAGGTCACGCAGCTAGTAAGTGGCAGAATGCTACAGAACTCAAGCCACTCTGACACCAAACCCCATGCCTACACCGTGGACAACATTTTCAAGATCCCAAACGCTGAGATGACTGGAATCAGAATTGCAAAGGGAAACTGGCAATGCAAAGATGGCTGAATGAATGAATGAATGAATGAAGTCACTGATGCAGTCCAACTGTGCAAATTATCAGTTGAACTGCCTGGCCACAGTTTTTAATGTGCAAAGTGAGGACAAGTGTAGTTCATACACTAATTCAAGACAGGGAACACACGTCTGAACCACCACTCTGAACCAATCTATGTACTTAGAAAAATATTGCACAGAGGAATCACAAAGCAAAATGTTTTTATTGCCAGTTGCTACCAGAGATAAAAGTTGACTGCAAAAAAAAAAGAAAGAAAAATCCACTAGACTAAGTTCTGTGAGGTGAGGTGTTGAATCTCTTGTTCACAAGTACAATGGTTGGCAACCAGGAGGTAATCCATAAAAGCTTTGAATGGAATGAATAAGCACAGTGTATCTGTTCATTAGATATGAACAACACCAAATTCTAGATTTTATATATGGTGGAAATGTGAATATTCAATATATTATATAAGTGTAAGCATATGAAGTGCTACAAACGAGAATTCAGGATGCTGTGGATGCATAAAGCAGGGGAACCTGATCTTGTCTGGGCATGAGGAAAGGTTTTTTCAGGAAAGTGATGTGTGACTCAAAACCTGAAGAATGGGTGGGGGCAACCAGGTTAATGGGTGGCAGCAAGACTGAGAAGCAGAGCATGTGATTCATAACTGCTGCTTCCAAAAGATTATACAATAACAGTATGAAAAGATGAGAACATTTGCTTTTTGTTGATTAAGGGAAAAGAAAAAAACAAGGAAAGTCAAAGTTGAGATAAGGAAAAAGCTTTGAAACACAGAGCTAACGTGAAGGATGTACGTTGTGATTTCATGTTCAAGAAGATGTTACAGCAGACAAACGGGGGAAAAAGCCCAACAGCTTGTGTTGTTACAGAGATGGTGCCTTCCTGGAACAAGGGTTGAAGGCTACACTCCAAATTCTTTCCAGTCCTGAGACTCTGTAATTCCAATTAGAATTAGGGTCGCCTTGTTTCCCAACAGCAATCCCATCATGAGCTCAAAGCCAAACCAGGAAAGGTATTAATCTCCATAACCAGCCCTCCTCAGCCCAGGGAAGTTGTTTTTCAAGGCTTTTCTCTCTTTTTAAATTGACCACACTTCCCATATGGCTGTACTCTTCATGCTGTCTGGTTGCTCCTCTTGTGGGGAAAATGATAAGAGAAATAAATTCATGTTTATGTAATAATGACTCAATTCTAATTCTTATAGGCATATCTGATGGTGCCAGAATGGCAGAATTGTTAAAGAGCATAATTCTAGAATCAGATCTGGACTGAATCCCAGTCCCACCAGTTATAAGTTGTATGATCTTGGCCATTGCTCTGAGCCTCATATTCCCATGTATCACATGGGAATAATAATTGTACACATGCTGTGTGGACATACCTCATATGGTGGTAGTGAGGCATGTGAGATGAAGAATGGAAAGGGGTCCATATTTTGCCTGGCAGAGTGCAATCCCTCAATCCTAGTCAATATCTTTATTGTTCACAAGAGGACTGTGCTAACAGGATCATGTGTTGCTTGAAGGAACCTGTATTATAATGGTGACAGTTCAGGCACTATGGCACTGAAATAGGGGAGTTAGAAGTATTCTGAGGATTGGGAGATTAACAGCTATCGATTTGCAAAGCAAAGCTTAGTATAGCAATGCTTTCTATTCCCAAATTTGTCATTAGTGCTTTGAAGGTCTGAAATCAAGGCACGGAGGGATTAAGCAATTTGTCCAAAGACATTCAGTTAGAACGTGATGGAGCTTTAATTTGAACACAGGCAATTCTGACATCAGAGTCCAGGCACTTAAGCAATTTCTACCAGTTCCAGCCACATCAGCTGTAAAACAAACCCACTGGCTTCAAAAACGGCAAAAGAGTATAGCAGCTATGTGTGGAGTCAGACATCCCGGTTCAAATTGGAAGTCTTCCACCTATTAGCTTTCTGAGCTATCTTCTACAGTTTATTTAACCTTGTTAAGCCTTGGTTTCCTCATCTGTAAAATGGAAGACATAACAATTGCTCTTGTCTATTTCATTTTCATGGGAATGAAATCACATTCTTAGCTGAATGCCTAGTCCATAATAACTGATAATATTTAAAAGTTAGTAAACTTTGAGAGCTAGAAAAACCTAAAACACCATTTCTAATTCCTGATTTGTTAAATAAGATGAAGAACTACAGAGACTTGCGCAAAGTCACCTGAATCATTAGGAATTGCTGTTCTAACTCCTGCAGTTGTTCTTAGTGGCGGGAGTTGAGCCTTAGCTTGTAATCTCTCAGGTGCTTAGTGTTCTAGAGGTGTGGGAGAAGGAAAGAAGGAAAGGATGAGTTAGGGAGTAAAGAAGGGAGAAGCAAAGGCAGGAAGAGAACTTACCACAGAGGATTCCATGGTCTGACTCCAACTCCAATCACATGGAAGGTCCAGATCTCATTCTAACCTCAGCATTAATGATTTTCTCTAATAGCACTCTCCACCAGGCTGCAGCCAATTTATTTTCTACTTTTTTCTGTTGTCTGCAGCTATCCAACATCCCATCAGAAGTTTGGGGATGGGGAGACTCTGATGCAGGGGACTTCGGTTGGGATAGGGCACATAAGGGAAGTCTATAATTTAAGTCAAAACCTGCTAGATAGGACACTCTACATCCTTCACTTCACTGCCCTTGTTCACCCTTTTGACACTGAAAGGGCTCTGCACATGGATACTCTATGTGCCATTATGTGTGCAGGGATAATAACACTGCCAATCAGTCCACATGCCAAGAAGATAATATGCCACTGTTTTTTCTGGCTCTGTGCCCATTAAGATGTACAGTAATTTTCCATTATCCTTAAATTTCTTAAGCATTGAATGTTTTAGTGATGGCTTTAAAAGCATCACCACTGCACTATGGGTAATGTCTCTGAGTATAAGCCCTTTACATATTTTATTTAATTTAAACGATCAGTTTAACAGTTAATATGTTTCCAGGGAATGACTATTGTTTGTCACTTTTTTTGTGTGTCAAAATTTCTATCAGATCCTAAGTTTTAAGGTAAGAATGAGCTAACAAAGAGAGAGTAAAAAAAGATGAATATACAAAATTGTACTTCTGTGTGTTTCAGTCTGTCAGACAACACAGCTCTCATGTCCTTCTTAGCCATGGCAGCCATATTCATACTACCCACCAGGGTCTCAGAATATTCACCTCTACCCAGCTAAGAGCTAAATTTGGTAGGGGCCAACGCAGATCTCAATTAAATCAACATTTTAGCATTCAGATTGATGTTGCTTGTGGTCCAGATTTTCTGTCTGCATAGTTATGACCTAAATAAGCGTGGTTAATTGTCCCAAAGCTTGCTTTACTGACTTGTGCTCTGGGTGAGTTTTCACTATCTAAATTCCTGATTTGCCTCTTGTCCTGGGGTTCCAGACTGTGTGTATCTTTGTCTCATTGTCTTGGTCCTCTGAACTTCTGTCTCTTTTGGTGTGTGATTATGTAATCCATGAAAGAACATTGTCCTTGGTGATCTAAGGATCCTCAAAGGCTCTGGATCAGTGCTGCTTTCCAGTGAGCATGAGTTGACCACATTTGGCTAGAGTGGATTTTATATTTGACCACCTTGGTAAGCCAGAGTAATGAGAATGGCTAACATTTACTGAACCTCTTTATATTCAAGCACTGTGCAGAGGATTTAATTTGCATTATCCCATAGAAACTTAACAACAACCATAAGGGGTAGACACTATTATTTTGCCCAGGAAGCTAAAACTAAGAGATGTTGAGTAGACCAGCAAGTGATAGAGGTGGATGCTTAAGTCATGAGGATAGAAGCCTTATGATTGGGATAGATGCTTTTATAAAAGAGACCCCACAGAGCTCCCTAACCAGCTATACGCAACTTGGAAGACAGTCTTCATCAGAAAATAATCATTCTTTAATTTTGGACTTGCAGCCTCAAGAACTGTAAGAAACAAATTTCTGTTGTTTATAAGTAACCCAATCTGTGACATTTTATTATAGCAGCCCAAACAGACTTAGTAGGTATCTAAAGGAAGCCTAGAGAACAAGGATCTAAAAATGTGCAAGAGCCTAAATGCCCCCCCACAGGCATGGCCTCTTTGGGACACTGACACTGTCAAAAACCCCACTGGGCACTTGCCAAATTGTATTTGTGTCTCTGCTTTATTCTTTCAAAATTTCCAAGTGGTAATCAGGACCATTAAGCTAACAAACCTAAGTCGTATGTCTGTACTTAGGGAGTAGCGAGCAATCCTAAAACCTTTAGGAAGAAATCAGTCCTGTTTCCCACAACAACCACCCATGGAGAATTCCCCCATAACATGAAGAGTATTCAAAGGCTGAGTAGCATAATTGTATGCATGACTGTACATCAGTTGACTTGTTTGTGTGTCTAGGCAGATTGCGAGCTTCATGAGAACATAAACTGGGTCTGTCTTGGTCCCTGAAGGGTGCCGAACTCCTAGCCTAAGGTTTGTCTCATAACAAGTGCCCAATAAATGCATGTTTAATGAACAAATGAAAGAAATGTTTTTGGGGTGGTTCCTAGAAAGGGGTATGATTATCAGGATAAGATAGGGGAAGGCCACTACATAGGTGGAATACTATGAACAGAGACAGGGAGGCAGGAACCATCTGGCCTTACAGGGGAGAGGACGAAGAAAATGGTCTCAATGGAGAAGGTTCAGTAATAGTTGAGACTAATCAATAAGATGGGGTCAAATTATGAAAAGCCTTCTAGGCTTAGAAGCATAAGGAAAGCAGTGGGGGTGGGAGCCAACATATGTTCTTCTTCTGTTAACAGCTTACTTGTGACCTATAATAAATTCTAGTTTAATGTGTGCAATTTGATAAGTTTGACAAATGCGCACACCTGTGAAACCATCAGTATGATCAACACAATCAAGAAAGTGAACATATACATTCCCCTGAAAATGTCCTCATGTCCCTTTGTAATCCCTCTTTTCTGCCTAATCCCTCTTTTCTGCCTTTCCCCACTGTCTTCCCACCAGTCCCCAGGCAATCACTGATCTGCTTTCAGTCACTATAGTTTGGATTTTCTCAATTTTTGTATAAATGGAATATACAGTAAGTGCTTTTTGGGGGGGAATATACAGTGGGTCTGTTTTTTGCATTCAGCACAATTGTGTTGAGATGCATCCGTATTGGTATCAATAATTAAATCCTTTTTTATTGTTGAGTAATATTTAATGGTACCACAATTTGTTCATCCATGTGACTGTTGATGGAAATTCGGGTTGTTTCCAGTGTTTTGTTGTTATAAATTAACATATGAACATTTTATATGTTATGAATGTTACAAATATAAATTTTATATGGTATTTCTCTTGGAGAAATAAACCTAGGAGAAGCATGGTTGTGTCATGCGGTAGTGGTGTCTTTAGCTTTATAAGAAACTGTCAAATTCTTTTCTAAAGTGGTTTTACAAATTTCCATCCCCACCAGCAGTGTAATGGAACTCCAATCATTCCACAGTCTTAACCAACACTGCTATGGGCATTAGAATTTGTATTGGTATTACAGTTTTAGCCATTCTGATAGGTGTAAAGTGATACTTCCTTGTGGTCTCAATTTGCATTTCCCTAATGAATAATGATGTTGAACATCTTTTCATACGTTTCCGCACTTACTTTATAAAGTGTGTATCTTCTTCTTTTGCCCATTTTAATGGGGTTGTTTGTGGCTTTTTTCTACAGTTGAATTTAGAGTTCTTGATTCTAGATTCAAGCCCTTTATCCAAATTGTTATACAGTTGTAGTAACAACAACCACCACCACCACTTACTTTGAGCTAACAGTGTGCTGCTTACTTTACGCATATTGTCTCAATGCTTACAGCAGTCCTATGAGCAATCTAATTATAATTATCCCAGTCCTACAAGTAAGAAACCTGAGTCTGGGGCGCCTGGGTGGCTCAGTCGGTTGAGCGTCCGACTTCGGCTCAGGTCATGATCTCACAGTTTGTGGGTTCGAGCCCCACATCAGGCTCTGTGCTGACCTCTTGCTCAGAGCCTGGAGCCCGCTTCAGATTCTGTGTCTCCTTCTCTCTCTGCCCCTCCCCTGCTCACACTTTGTCTCACTCTGTTTCTCAAAAATAAATAAATGTAAAAAAAATATTAAAAAAAAAAGAAACCTGAGGCTTACAGAGATTAAGTAACTTGGTTAAGATCACACTGCTAATAAGAGGTGGAGTCAGAACATGAACTGCAAAGTCCATTGTTTTTATGTCATTGCCACAGAGACCTAGGAAAATCAGTCCTCACTAAATAGAGCAAACTCTCCAAGAATTTTTTTTTTAATAGAAATATTTTTACTGTGAGAGAATAAATTGTGTTTGTTAACTCACCTAAGAAGTCTTTAAAGAAGGTTTGACCTGAGTCCCATAACACATTTTGGAACAGAGAGTTCTGTTCCAGAACAAAATACATGGGTAAGGTTAATCATAGCTTGGCTGCTTAACACTCTTCCCTTGGCTGAGGGCACCAGCATGAATCAACCATCAATCAACAGCAATGTGAAAGGTAGACGATGTAAGAAACTGTGGTGAGGGCACTTTAAAATTTGTTAAGGGAACAAGAATTGACACCTTAAGGATTCCTGGTAAAAGTGACAGAATCATCATTAGAAAGAATTCATTCCACAGACTTTGGAAATTACTTTTACTTTTCACCCACTATGCCCTGGGGTAGATGTTCAGATATTCTATCCACTTCATTATACCAGATGTTTAATTCAACAACTACTTCATGTCTATTTTTCTGCTAGCATTGTATAAAGGTACACAATAAATAATTATAATAAGGCATAATAGTGCTTATATTAAAAATATTTAACCACCAGTATGGCACGGACAATTGGTCAGAATGCCAGAATGTCATACTGGTATCTGCCAGGGAAATACCAGCCCTACAGTAAGAGTTATCATACTACTGTATTGTTTTAGAACTTATAAGACATTTTTATATCAAGTATCTCATTTGAATTTCATAGCATTGGCAGCGAGGCATGATTATCCCCACTTCACATATAAAAATGATCAGAAAGGTAAATGATTTTTTCCACTGCTTTCCATAGCCAGTTAATCATAGAAATGGGAATTAAAATTGGGAGTTACGACTCATTATCCACGAATGTTCCACCATTCCGCACAGTGTCTGGCTTCAAGGAGCAAATGATCCTGTTGGAATAGTGTATGCATATCTATGAAACAAAGACAATACACTTAGTGGAACAAATACATATATATATATGTATATATATGTATACATATGTATATATACATATATGTATATATAACAAATATAATAATTTATATAACAAATATTATATATATATATATATATATATATATATATATATATATATATATTAAACACATGTGTTTCACATTCAGAGAAAAAAAGAGGAGGATTGAAGGTATAAAATTGATGTCCCCAAAATGGTGGCCACTATTAAATATTCCTGGAATGAAGGAGGTTCCACAGTTCTAAATGTTCTGCATCAAATGTATCTTTGCCATCCCCTCTCCATGTCCAACTGTGACACTAGTCCAAGCCTACAGAGCCTTGCCCCTCAAAGTGTGATCCTTAAATCAGCAGTATCAGCATTTCCTTGGAGCATGTTAGAAATGCAGAATCTCAGCCCCCTTCCCCCACTCCCCACAAGACCTACTGAGTCTAAATTTTCACAAGACCCCAAGGAGACTTGTATGCATATTAGAGTTTCAGAAGGACTACTCTAGATCGCCTTCATTACTCAGGTAAGTTCTCTGCATCCTCTAATACGATTTCACAGCCATCATTCACCACCACCACCCATCCCAGCTCTTCTACTGGATGTTCTAGAACTTATGGTCTCTACCAGAAAAATCCTCTATATCTTCAAACTTCCTTTAACTTCTCCACCACATGATGTGTGGGGTGCTCATTATGAAATCTGCTTCTCTTGCAGGCTTCTCAAGCGAAAACTGTTTTTACCTTCCACACCCCCTGCATTGTAAAGAACCTGCAAGTGAAGCTAGGTGCTCTCCTTTGTCCTCACAATCACTTATAGTAAACCATTTCCTCCTCCCTTCCAAAATCCTGCTGTTTTTGAAGCATATGCCATTAAGCTCTACCACCTGTTATCATGCCTTGTTGCGGTCACCTGCCATTGTCCTTAGCTTCCTTAATCACTGAAAACTTAGTCTCAAAATCACCATCATACTCTTCACCCCTTCTATATCACTATCTCTTTACCTCCTCTCCTAACAGCTACATCAGCATTCTGGACCACTTCCACACCAATGCCATGGTCATCATCCAATCCCTGTGCCTCTCAGCACTTTACTACCTCAATTTTCTCCTTCACCTCATTTCAGTTCCCTACTACCATGGCCATACACTAGACCTTCTTATTACTAATAACTACATAGCTTGTGAAATATTTGTTTCAAACATTTGCTCTTATTTCTGCAACTAAGTTAATTTTATAATCTCCCATAGCCTCCTATACAAATTCTTTTTTTTATAATTATTTTAATGTTTATTTATTTTTGAGAGAGAGACACACACACACAGCAGGAATGGCAGAGAGGCAAGAGAGAGGGAGACACAGAATCTGAAGCAGGTCCCAGGCTCCAAGCTGTCAGCACAGAGCCCAATGTGGGGCTCAAACCCACGAACCATGAGATCATGACTCAAACTGAAGTCCGGTGCTCAACCAACTAAGCCACCCAGGCACCCCTTTAATTCTTTGTTTTTAAATGTTTATTTATTTTTGAGAGAGAGAGAAGAGAGACAGAGCGTGAGCAGGGAAGGGCAGAGAGAGGGAGACAGAATTGGAAGCAAGCTGCAGGCTCCAGGCTCTGAGCTGTCAGCACAGAGCCAGATGCAGGGCTCAAATTCATGAATCTTGAGATCGTGATCTGAGCTGAATTTGGACACTTAACCTACTGAGCCACCCAGGCACCCCATCCTGTACTAATTCTTTAACTACCATTAGGACCTCCAACACACCAGCCCCATCACTTTTCACTGTCCATTGCCTATCTATCCGTTCCTCC